>NC_064920.1:457102977-458352977 GCF_023897955.1 Schistocerca gregaria
TTATGCCACAAATTAGCTTTTAGTGTACATGTAGACAGTTTAGCTGCTGACACCTTCATGAAAACTGCACTGTGCGAAATTATTTCAATAGTAGCTCTGTCTCCCAGTGGAAACAAAGTTCCACCGAGTTCTATCATACACAAAACATAAATCATAACACGATGTTTATTCAGAAAATCGAGTCCGAGAATTGCACAATACCTCTCACAAAGATGTGCGAACATCTCCATGTGCCCCTTAAACCGTTAAGCCCAAGTGCTAAAAGTGAGTAGGGTTGTCTCCGTTTATTTTACCTCATTGTTTCCCACTCCACCTAAGATATATTGCGGAGACTAAAGTCTCTTCCCATCTACGAGGTAAAGACTAACAACTGACACATGTGCACCCCTGTCTATCAAGAATTTATGTTCATTATTAGTTATATGATCAGCGAAACAACAATCCATCTCTGTACAGTCCTTTCAGTGTACTGTTTTATGGTAAGATGATCAAGGAACCTCCATTTGTGTTAATGCATGCTTCTTTCCATTGCGCTTATTGTGCTTTCTACTTTTGCAGTCACGCACCTTATGCCCAACGTAACCACATTCACAGCTTTGTAGCTAGCGGCATCGCTTCTTCAAATGGTCCACTCGTCCACATCTGTAAGATTTAACCTCAGAGGAGAAAACACCATGGTCACCTTGTCTCCGAGTCGCCATATCTGTCTGCTCCAGCTATGTTGCAGTTCTGATAGCTGCGGACAAATCACTAGGATTTTCCATCCTCGTCTGTCAGGAATTGTCTACTGAAATACCCCTCATAACTAAGGCTCTATTTTCTGCTTCCTGCAAGAGGACGCTATTTGCCTCAGCCCAGTCTGCTACATTATCTCACGAATTCGGTCAGAGGATGCCTCTAGTGACTCGTTATGTTTCTGTGTTAATTCAGTGAGCTTCAGCGTGAAAAATCTGGCACTATTTTCCTCACTCTAGCGCTAGGCAAGCCTCTCTGTTAGGTAGTCAAATACCTGCGTTTCACCAAAGGTTTCATCGTGTGTGGCATATGTTTTAGCATCATCTGTTATCCGTAATTTAGCCGTAGACAGATATGTCGTATCAGACCAATTTCCTAACTGAGCTGCTTCCCTCACATCGTTCAGAAAGTGTGATACGTTCTCAGTTGATTCCCCAGAAGAAGAGCGTCATGAGACTACCTTTCATAGGTTCAATGGATGTGACAGGTATGTTTACTATGGTTCCCCTTCCTGTGACTGCATCAATCTGGTCGTGGCCCATAATGCTTCTAGCTCTCTCTGAATTTCTTCTCTAGCCCACCTTTGTTCTGTTTTATCCAGGACTAATGTGGCTACCTCATGTTTCAAAACATCAACAGTTTCACTCATAGCTACTGCATGCATTTCTGATCGTTGCGTAACCTCCTCTTCGACTTATAACACAGAAGAAGTGGGATCCTAGTATACCGACACAGTAGTAATTAAAAAAATGATATTAGTAGTTCCAATGTATCATTGCCCAGTGGGACTCATTGCACTGTCAAACATTCTACAAGTTTCCCATGTTACAGGCACTGCCTTAGTAAGGGTAATTCGTGCCCTGATAAACTAGAATACTGGTGCCTATTCGGCTGTAATACTCTTCCTTAGAGTTACCCCTGAACTGTGAAAGGTCTGCAGGTTCCTGTTGACTAAACAATGTCACTTTCAAGTTCAAATACGCACATCCTTTCTACTCAACATGGCCCCATATAAAACAGAAAGAAGACAGGTCAATAAATGTTGATCACTCACAACACTGAATAATGACAGTTGTCGATGACTGCTGATGTGCATGTGTGGCTCCTCTACAGCATTAACAGCCGATGTCGGCACCTCGGCCACCCAACATGTAGAACTGCAGGTTATTCTGGCGTCAATGCAGAGTGCCAGAGCTACTTCTTGACACCATATTTGTAGGTGTCCACTAGATGCGGCCTCCTAAGTGAGCATAGGACAGACGAGCGAAGGTACGGTGGTGAAGTCTTGTGAAGCGTGAGGCTGCTAATGATGCATCGTTCTATTAAGAGTCGTTTGTTAGTAAGTGGTTTCACATTCGCACGATATTGCTCCCAGCGCTTCCTAGCAGTTGCTTTGCTGAGCCCACGTTGCACGAAAGTGCAGAGTAGCACGTCAGCACCTGGCAAGGAATTCTCTGGCACAGGCTCTGGCGTTGTTGGGGGTCAGTGCTGCCGCCCCACCGTAGGAGGTTCTGACGGCAAGCGGGTCACTGCAGTCAGGCATGGATGTCGACGTCTGCCAGAGCGTCAGCGCTCTTGCTGAGTGAAGCTGAACTTAGGCTTTCCCCAGAAATCTGCATGCCACTGTTGCTGGTAGCCAAAATGGCATGTAGGCAGAAGATCCAAGAGCGACACAAAGGACTGGCCAACTGTCGGCCCCAGCTTACAGCCGATAAGACAGGGCTTGTGCTTCCCAGGAGTGGCGGTACAGGCACCCGCTTCCAAACTGGAAAGTTCGCAGACTGGAAGATTGGTTCTTCATTCATTGAAGGCCAGCCTGGCCCTCATCTTTAGTCAGTCACCATTGTCAGTGGCAGGTGTGCGGTTCGCAGAGTTGAATTTTCCGTCACAACCAGACAGCTGCAGAGTCGTAGCAGTGGACTACAAGATGGTGGCGACTCTAGGCAGTTCATTGTATTCACCAAGGCATTCTGCAACTACCAGAGCGGTATACGTGATGCAGATGGAATGGCGTACCTCTGAGAGTGAGTGGAGAGAAGTCCAGGGTTTTATAGCAATCGACGACGTGATTTTCCCCATACGGGTGACCGCATGTGCTCCCGCTTTTTTAGTCTGCCAGTTCTCTTGGCTGGCCTAATACTTAACTATATGGCTTCAGAACGTCCCTGTATGCAAAATTTGTAGCCTGAAAAGCTTTGTGGGTCATATCTAGGTAGAGCTACTACCTGTAGCCTCTTTACAGAAGAATGTTGGTCTGCTCCTCACTGTTGTCTAAAAGCCGAGTCATGTATTGCCTGGGGTCCTCTAACGTTGGGACAGCAACCGTTGCAAACCCAGTGAACGTGTTCCACTTGGATTAGTTCCAATCAGTTCCAACAAAATTTTATTTCTACTCTTGCTGTGAAATCCCTGTTAGGCTACTGACGACTATGCACGTCTGGACAGCATTCAGCTAAATGTTGTCTGCATCCAGGCAGATAGGTAAAGACTGATTTTGGAGACTAAAGAAATCGTTTTACCAGCGTTGTGGCAATCAACTCTCACAGAATACAGGCAAACGAATTCGTCACCTACCTCACATCAGACGTAAAGGAAACTCACAGTATATCACCACAAAGGAGCACGAGCAACTGTAGCTAAGAAAATGACTGTGACAACAAAGTAAGCCTCTTTGAATAGTTTGAAATGTTCGGCACTAGTCTACAACAATCTCAAGGGAATAAAACGAAGTGACCACTTCACACATCCTGGCCATTATAGTCGTCGTTACCCCTCTATTAAATGTCACTATCCCAGTTGTATGGAACCAGAGCAACGTTCACCCTACGACTATAATGCAGAAAGCGGTTGAGATGGAGAACTTTCTGTGAGTAGTGGTGCGCCGAGGCATTCTACAACGTGAGGTCATGGACACCCTCCCACTCCCTCCCATAAAAATGGCCCATATTTACATCAATGTCAGTGCATCCAAGCACATCCCTGAATTTAAAGCAAGGGTACATAATGCATGAAAAGTGGAGTGGGAAGAAACATGATGGAGAAGATGCTACGAGAAGTATATTGCATAACTTGCTGACTCTTCCCGCCACATACTACAAAGGTCAGGGCTCATTGACTGTAGAACAGCAAACGATATCTAACGTCCATAATAAATAAGTCATATCCGCAAACTTCCCACATTATAGGCATGTAAGTGAGTTTTTTACATGAAGTGTCGTCTACACGTCGGAAGGTCTCAATGGCTGTGTTGGCCAGTCCTTTACAAAGAAACAATGCTCAATTATTTGATTAACAATATTTGCTCTCATGGATTAATGTAGGATACAAAATCACTAATCCAGTGGCCACCATCATGGGCTGACTGACTGAATACTTAACCTTAATATGAAGATTTTTATTACAATATTGATTTTTTGCTGCCTTCTGGATCTTCAGATATATTGTGTACACATAGGCGGAGGAGAATTAATTTTAATATCAGCCGAAAAATTAATTTAAGAAATGCATAAGATGGTGTAAATCAGTAAAGAATGGATTAGTTGTATACAGATCGGAGATGCAGACACGCCAGCACAGAAGGATACCTTTTTTTCCACTTGGAGTCACCCTAATGGCGCCATTACAGAGAAACCAACACAAGCGCTAGGTAGTGTCCCCTAGTCTCAGACCAAAAAGCCGCAGGGAAGGTGAGCACGGCCCCTCCTGCAAAGGTAGCCACAGGAACTACTTTTTCTCACACCGGGCACTTCACTGTGTCTTCTCAGAGGCAAAAAACATCAGAGAGCCGCTCTTTGGTTCCCTATTCGATTGCAGATTTCAGATGGAGCCCTTTCAAGACACATGTTCACGTTGGTGGTGTTACATCGTTAGTGCAGCAGTTGCCACGATCTTTAGTTAACATGAACTGGTTTCCATTACTTTGGAATCAGTCATGTATAAAATGTTATTGGTAGAAACTGGCTTGAAGCACGAAAATATGTCGTTACTACGCCTAATTGCTTTGTGAGTTGTCTATACATTACTCTTCAATGCCCTTTTTATTCGAATCTCATATCCCTCATGTCAAACAACAATATATCCTGTATGTTTCTCAAGCTGTTTTGCCACGACTCACTTGTTAGGACTCTCTAGGGTCTGGACGAAAATTTATTTCTCGTTAGATTGTGTTTCTCTTCTAACTTTTAATTCCTGTGGAGTATTAGATATTCAAATGTGTTTTAAAGAGTCTACACATAATTATTCCACTAATTAATAGTTCGTATGTTGCGTGTCTATGGCCTTCCTCTTTTTCTTATTTTCTGACAGGAAAAACCAGCTGTGTGGTCCTGTTCCGTTACAGAAGATCTGAGAGTAAGATATCTTTTACCTGCTGATAGAGATGTAGTAACACGTACGACAACTAATTCAATTAATAATTCTTTGCCAATAACTCTGATCGATTTCGCTCACTCTGTAGGCTGTAAGAACTCTCTAACTACATACTGCGAGTCATGAAAATAGATGATTTAAAACGCATCTGCTTTACATATGAATTTCGTGGCGATCATAACCTAGTCGAGAGGGCAAAAAACGAAATCACTTTCCAAGTAAATAGCTACTGAATCAGAAAATGATAAAACGTATAACATTTAGACACTGCAGCTTATACATACAAAAAGCAGCTGCTAGGTGCTGGTATGTAATAAAATAATTTGTTTCAATCGTGGGCTGTACTAATTCGGTATTTTATGTCAAACCCTTCAACTTCTTTTCCATTTTTAAAATAAGACAATGATTTATGTACCTTCCAATGTAATTACTTTTAATGATGATGAGGTCCCATACTCCTTGACAGAGGGTAGGGGACGATGCGGGAGACCCGCACAGCCGTACTAGGCAAGGGCCTAGCGGAGGTGGTTTGCCATTGGCTTCCTCCGACCGTAATGGTGATGAATGACGATGATGAGGACGACATAACAACACCCAGTCATCTCGAGACAGGTGAAAATCCCCGTCCCCACAGTGAATCGAACCCGGGAACCTGTGCTCGAGAAGAGAGAACGCTACCAGGAGACCACGAGCATTACTCTCAAGTCACCCCCAAAATAATTTAGTGTTCATTCCAGTTTACCGATCACCGAAAAATACGGGTTAATTACTCGTGCAGTTTGGTACTGCCTATTGAATGAAAACTGAAACCAGAGAACGTGCATTTAATGAAAGTGTTCTTAGAACTGGTCCATCACATCGCAGCCCAGATTAACATGATAGCAAGTCTCCTTACTTTTCAAAACAACTACACCTACATGACCGAGCGAGGTGGCGCAGTGGTTAGACACTGGCCTCGCATTCGGGAGGACGACGGTTCAATCCCGCGTCCGGCCATCCTGATTTAGGTTTTCCGTGATTTCCCTAAATCACTCCAGGCAAATACCGGGATCCCGAGACCGATGACCACGCTGTCTGGTCTCCTTCCCCAAACCAACCAACCAACCAACACCTACATGTACATACACTACTGGCCGTTAAAATTTCTACACCAAGAAGAAATACAGATGATAAACGGGTATTCATTGGAAAAATATGCTAGAATTGACGTGTGATTACATTTTCACGCAATTTGGGTGCATAGATCCTGAGAAATCAGTACCCAGAACAACCTCCTCTGGCCGTAACAACGGCCTTGATGCGCCCTGGCATTGAGTCAAACAGAGCTTGGATGGCGTGTACAGGTACAGCTGCCCATGCAGCTTCAACACGATACCACAGTTCATCAAGAGTAGTGACTGGCGTATTGTAACAAGCCAATTGCTCAGCCACCATTGACCAGACGTTTTCAATTGGTGAGAGATCTGGACAATAGGCTGCCCAGGGCAGCAGTCGAACATTTTCTATATCCAGAAAGGCCCGTTCAGGACCTGCAACATGCGATCGTGCATTATCCTGCTGAAATGTAGGGTTTCGCAGGGATCGAATGAAAGGTAGAGCCACGGGTCGTAACACATCTGAAATGTAACGTCCACTGTTCCAAGTGTCGTCAATGCGAACAAGAGGTGACCGACACGTGTAACAAATGGCACCCCATACCGTCACGCTGGGTGATACGCCAGTATGGCGATGACGAATACACACTTCCAATGTGCGTTTACCGCGATGTCGCCATACACGGATGCGACCATCATGATGCTGTAAACACAACGTGGATTCATCCGAAAAAATTACGTTTTGCCATTCGTGTACCCAGGTTCGTCGTTGAGTACACCATCGCAGGCGCTCCTGTCTGTGATGCAGCGCCGGGCGCAGTGGCCCAGCGGTTTGGAACCGCGAGACCGCTACGATCGCAGGTTCGAATCCTACTTCTGGCATGGAGGTGTGTGATGTACTTAGGTTTAAGTAGTTTTAACTTCTAGGGGCCTGATGACCTCAGAAGTTAAGTCCCATAGTGCTCAGAGCCATTTGAACTTTTTTTTTTTTTGGGATGCAGCGTCAAGGGTACTGCAGCCATGGTCTTCGAGCTGATAGTCCCTGCTGCTGCAAACGTCGTCCAACTGTTCGTGCAGGTGGTTGTTGACTAGCAAACGTACCCATCTGCTGACTCAGGGATCGAGACATGGCTGCACGATCCGTTACAGCCATGCGGATAAGATGCCTGTCATCTCGACTGCTAGTGATACGAGGCCGTTGGGATCCAACACGGCGTTCCGTATTACCCTCCTGAGCCCACCGATTCCATATTCTCTTAACAGTCATTCGATCTCGACCAACGCGCAATGTCGCGATACGATAAACCGCAATCGCGATATTCTACAATCCGACCTTCATCAAAGTCGGAAACGTGATGGTACGAATTTCTCCCCCTTACACTAGGCATCACAACGACGTTTCACCAGGCAACGCCGGTCAACTGCTGTTTGTGTATGAGAAATCGGTTGGAAACTTTCCTCATGCCAGCACGTTGTAAGTGTCGCCGCCGGCGCTAAACTTTTGTGAATGCTCTGAAATGCCTAATCATTTCATATCACAGCATCTTCTTCCTGACGGTTAAATTTCGCGTCTGTAGCACGTTATCTTCGTGGTGTAGCAATTTTAATGGCCAGTAGTGTATATACCACGGAAGTCAGCTTACGGTGGATGTCGGATGGTATCTTGTACGACTATTAGTTATTGCCTTTCCTGTTCTTCGCGAATAGGGCCAGGGAGAAACGATTCTCTACGTGCCTCGGTACCAGCCTTAATTTGTCTTATCTTCGTCGCCCTTATACGACATTTAAGTTGGCCACAGTAAGACTGATTGGTCAGTTTCAGCTGCCGGTTCACCAACCCTTCTCAAAAGTGTTTCGCAAAATGAACGTAATCGTGCAGGGATTCCCATTAGAGTTCACAGATCAATCTCTGTAATACTCGCACGTTGAAGCAATATAGCGTTAACAAATTTCGCAGAACAACTCAAGTCGTTCGATGTCTTTCCATTGATCCCGCCTGGTGGGAATTCCAAACACTCGAGCAATACACAACGACGGTGACACTAGTATTATCCACGTGGTCTCCTGTCTGGGTGAGCTACATTTTCCTAAATTTCTGCCAGTAAACCGGATTCTCCTTTACCGTCCTGAACGGCTAGTTCATTTCTTATTATTCTTCGACGTTGGGCCCAAATATTTAATCGACGTGACAATTTCAAGCTGCACACCACTAACACTGTATTCGAACATTACGGAATTATTTCTCCCACTCTTTAACTTACACTAACTTGCATTAACTGTAAGGTTACATCCATATGTCAATCAGTCGAGTACGTTTATAGACAAATGAGTTGAGTTTAATGCAGTAGCGCTTAATGTCGATGACTAAGAACGTGGAAAGGAACGTGATCAGTTAGTCGTGCTGCTGCAGGTCCCTGCTGGCCAAGCTGGACTGGATGGAACGCGAGTGCCAGTCGGTGATCGCAGACCTGCAACAGCACGCGTCGCCGCGGCTCATCTCCAGTGTGCACAGCTGCAGCGACGAACTCGGGAACCTAGGGGCCTGCCGTTCCTATCACTGAACCCGTGCCGCCTCTCTCCGAGCGTCAAAATCATCCGAGACATCAGCTGCACACGAAACTACCACTTCAGAACACAATTCTCTCAATGAATTGACTGCTTTGGAACTTTACTTCCATTATAAATTGATAATTACTGCCCACACTAAATGCGCAGATCATATAAAACAGGTAGGGGCTAATATTCTCATGTTATTACGAGTAATAATGGAATTATTTTAAAAGGAACTAAATAGTTCAAATGCACACGACATTGTGGAAACTGCATTATAATTTAAAAATTAGATAAGCTACTGAGCTGCAAAGGCTGGTACTGCAATTATATTAAAACCGATGTATTGGCACACTGATCATGTCAGTTTGTTTCAAGACTAAATAAAGTTGGTACATTTAATAAGGGTTATATGGGATGTATCAGTTCACAAGATTGCATGGTAGGTTGTGCTGAGAAATAATTGTTTAGAAAATAAGGTCGAAACGTTGTGTCATTTCCGAGATAATTAACACTGAAGTTAGCCAATCACGCCGTTGTGCGCGCAGATTCAAACATCTCACGAGAAACGGTGTCGCCAGTCATGCTCTTCGTTTGGTTTACTAACACCGAACGAGAGAGCGATACAAAACTTAGGCATGGGACAGTACTAAGGACCGAACTCGAGACAAAGACAGGACCTTATTGTGTGCTGTCTCTACGCTAGGAGAACAACTGACACTAATTCTACCTGGCGGGTCCCATGAACGTGCTCGCGCAACAGCCTGGTCTGCTAATTCAATGCTAAGTAACTCGAAAAGGTGCCACTTACCGAATTTTCTTCTTAACAATTATTTCCCTGCGCTTCCTACCCTGTAAACCCTTACTAACGTTTCAGACTGTTGCTGACCATCCTGTATTTACTCACTCTGTCTTTGAGTCATACTTTTTGGACTGGCTCGTTTATTCTTTCCAGCTCTGTAAAATACCTTTAGGCCATTAACTTGTTGTTTTGTCTCGCATCTGTTGGGGTGAATCGACTGAAAAACATAAATCTTCTGTGCTATGGAAATTAATAATTCTGAAAATATCAAAATACAATGAACAATAGTTAGAAACGTAATTGGCGAGTCTGTGAAGGAATAAGGTGGTTTAGTAATGGAAGATGGGAGCTAATGAAAAACTCGGTACTGTCAGCGGAAAAAAAGATCATTGCAGTGTATTTGAGAAGTAGTAGCCCAAAGTTTAAACCAATTTCATGTTAATCTTTTTTCCAAGATGATCAGGAAAATACTTACCCCTCTTAAATAAAGTCTTGTGTGATTGATAACGTTATAAGCAATATATTAAAAACATGTTCCCAAAATATATTGGTTGTACTCAGTCGTACGTCTAATGTATCTCTTTCAAGAAAGGTTTTCCAGAGAGATTCAATATACAATTTCCTTATTCCTGAATAAGAAAAGTATTAGGACTGATATTCTGTAAACTCATCTTACTATTGTTTCTCAACAGTTTTAGGAAGGACACTGTATATAGGATAGCTGGACATATCTGAAACTGACTCAATCAGCCACACTTTGGACTCTAGAAGGGCCTGTCCACTGGACATGCCATCAACGGCCTTGTATTAAAATATCAGGTTGACAGAACGTCTCTAGCTGAAATATTACGTAATTTAAGGCTTTTAACTGCACATATCACGAAATGTCTTGGATAATTTGAGATTTATGATTTTGAATACACAATCAGTCAATGGTTAGTTGTTACTTAATTGAGAGCAAGCAAAAGATTATGTTAGACTGCTAAATCAGTTTTCGTGGTTGTGGGTTCAAGTTAAAACTGAAGTTCCCCACGCTTCAGTACTGTATATCACAACAATAGAAGGAACATAAAATGGGACATTCAGAAATATTATTAATTTGTTTTCGCTAAATGATTTCTCACTTAATTTGGAAAAAACACAGTTTATTAAATTTGTGGTGCACGGTAGGATACATCAGGATAAAATTAAAGTCCACAGGACATGATATATTATGTAGACCTGAATCTTCAGAATAACCTGGAGTAAATACACGTTCGAACAGGAAATAGCATATTTAAATATCTTCTCAAAGTCTAGAGTTCAGGTAGGTTTTCTCTAGGTGTGATCGCTGCGTAGGCGTCAAAAGCATCAGGGTCGTGCGTATTTCCACTCACTGTTGTCATACAAAATACTTTTCTTGAGTAGATCCGCCCTTTGACGTAAAGTACTCAATGAACTTGCCGTAATGATAGCATCTGGTGTCCATCTTCGAAACTGATGTATGCACCTGAATGAGAAAGCTGTGTTCATACCAGCCTCGCAGTATATATACTAGAACTAGCCTAAATTGAAATTGTAACATTTATAAAAAAAGAGATTTCTAGTTTCCAGTACCTTACTGTTGCACAGACAGAAGCAAGGTACGCAGTCGTAAAAAAACAATTGTCCACCCTCATTTCTGAAATAGTGGTGCTAGCAGACAAACAAGCCAGTTTTTACAACAAACAGAAATCATTCTACGTTTGCTCCATGAGTTGATTTCTGTATATTAAAAGAGGTGTGTGGTATGTTAAAAATTGTTACGTTTTGTTGTAGATCAAGATTTAAATAAAATCAGTAATGAAAATAGTTACTCCGTTTTCCGTGTCCAGGCGAGAACATGTAAGGTCTCTTCCTTCAAAATTCTGCAGCGTTAATGACATTTCCATTACACAAAAACAGATCTTTCTCTGTGCAGACGAGCTCCATCCGTGGCCACATGAGCAAATGTTCATTCGTTTGTGTTTCTCCACATACACGGAGAAACCCCACTTAACCATGTTTACTTCGCATTTTTCGACTCTGTACTTAATCTGTTTAGTCCTCTCGGTAGTTATGTAAATGATCAGCATGTACCAATATTTCTATTGAGACTAAGTGTCAGATACAGAAACTTGTGACATATGTTACTCGAAACATACGAATACCTACAAAGGATCGTGAATAACGGCAGACTGTGGGAATGACCGCTCGAGTTGTACGTGATTTAATGTTCATACCCTTACCTGACACACTAAATCCCGTGATGGAGGGGCTGCCACGAACTTCAGGGTTCACTACGTCTGTGCGCATTAGCGAAAGCGCTACTAAGATGTTGCCTGGACTTTAATCTGCAATCACTTGTGGCCGTAACTCTAGTTGTGGTTGCAGCATCATACTAACATCATATATAATAAATTGAATGTCTACTGGACGAAGTATGTGATACAATAATACGTTTCATTAAGTAAGAACGAACATAAAATTCGGGTCGTTACAAGCAGCTTACACGATTACTATTGGTGAGGCCTCTCGATCTTTCGTGTAACACCGAGTAAAGTTCCATTACTATAGAATTAAACCTCAAAAACTACGACATGTAATTCCAAGTGTGGAGGCAGACGAAGGGAACAAGTGCCATGACTTCTCTTGTCACGTGATAACAAAAGGGCATTAATTCGGACTCGTAATGAGCAAATAGTTGATTCTGAATTGTTTTAGAGCAGTCAGTAGTTAGTTTCCCACTAGAGGCTCGAGTTCTGTTTTTCACCAGAGACATCTTAATGAACTCCACGTTGACTACCCTGGAAGTTAATTAAATCTTCCAAACCGTCACTCGAGATCACGCAGAGTGCACCGTCTTTACTATGGCTGAATCTGCGGTTGCGGTAGCAGAAGTCGTACTGAAACTGCGAACGGCGCCCGCGGTTGGCCAACATACGGAAGTCGCTTGCTAATTATGTCCGCCACCGCGCGGTCGGATGAAATGGGAAGTTTTCCCCACCGAAAACGGCTAGCTATGGCCTTAAACTTCACGAGCTGAAGCTCACCGAAAACTCTGTCATGTAAAGAAAGGCCCGAATGTGAAGAGTTCGTGCGTAGTGTTACCTTTTAATAAACGGAGTCGAACATGTTCACCAGACGGATCGAATAAATTAAATATTTTGGGCGAGAAGCACTTAGGTGACTAACGGACCTAATGAGCAGCTGAATGAACACGATGGAGATCCCCAGGCTCTGGCGAAAAACAAGAGTGGTAGCCCTAGAGAGAAAGGTGCTCAATAGACTATCCAAAGCTGTAGAGAAGGTCCTAAGGCCTGAAAAATCCGGTTTTAGGACAGCACGTTCATGCACTGGGCAAATTTTTAAGATGGATTTGAAATAAAGCAGCTGACTGATGTGGATTTCATTGGTCTGAGAGTAGCCTATGAAACTACTAACCACAGTAGACTCAATTATAAGGTTTTCCAGGTGACCAAGGATTTTGCATTTTCGACATTTGTGCACTGTGTGCTACAAAACAGGCGGTTCTACACTGAACACCCAAAACATTATGACCACTGCTCACCACGACGTTTGATGTCGCCTGGTAGCGTTGTTTCCACGTGAGGCGGTAGCAAAAGTGTGTAAGCGAAGCAGAGGGAATGGGAGATCACTCTAGCGAAGATGTGGGCTGCAAGTGGGGAAATCCACTGCGGTAACTGACATAAGCGACTCTGACAAAGGCAAGTTATTATTACGTCGATCCTGTGAACGAGTATATCGAAAACGGCGAAACTGGCTATTGTCGTGAGCTTCTAGGGAAAGCAGTAAAAGAACAGTGAAACTTCTACTGCGCGCTGTGTGGTTAGACATCCAGAACTTGTCACAGAACTTGGGGTTCGGAGGCTTGTCCGCGCTGTTAAGTAGTGTAGGTGTTGATTTGTGGTATTCTGCCGAAAGAGCACAACGCTGGGGCACACACATGTGTTTCGGAGCAGACTGTTCACGGTACACTGTTGACCATGGAATTCCGCAGCAGAAGACCCCTACCTGTTCCCATGGAGACCCAACGACATCGTCAGTTACGACTGCGGTGGGCATGGGACCCCCGGGATTCGACCGTAGATCATTGGAAACGTGTCTGCTCCTCGGATGAATCATGTTTCTTGCTACGCCAGCTCTACTTACGTCTCCACAAACGCCATCGTCGAGAAAGCCATCATCGAGGTGAACGGCGGCTCCAAAAAAGCCCCACGCCAAGAGCGCAGTCTAGTGGAAGCAGTATTATGTTACGGAAAACGTTCTCCTGCGCTTGCGTGGGACCTGTGGTAGTAATTGAAGACATTTCAGCTGCGATCCAATCGCATCCCTTCATGCTTGATGTCTTCCCAGACGGTGCCGTCATCTTCCAACAATATAACTGTCCTTGTCTCGGAGCCAGAATCGTACTACAGTAGTATGAAGAGCATTCTAAACATTCATGGTGGTGTCTGTTTGTTCTATATCGTGTCTCCCTACCACTTTCGCGCAACGACGCTTTGAGCGTGTTTTTTAGGGAATTAACTAGTTTGAACCTGGGACCTGTTGCTGGTAAGGAGTGAAACGTCCCCTTAGAAAAATTTTACACGACTGTGCTTAAACTGACACACAATAGTTTTTAGCGCAACGCAATCTGACTTTCAAAAATCCCTACGAAAGAATGGCCCTGACTAACATTAACCTATACGTTTCACAAATCAGTTACCTCACAAAAATCTTCGTTACTCAAGCTACTGCAATACAGCGAGCACAACTACTGCCAGCTAAATAAAATATTCAAACTTCTGAAGGCACTAACTACTGACAGGCATAGTTAGCAAATGAAAGATTTTGATACAGAACAGACAATGTATTTACCTTAATAGTCATAATATATAAATCAGTTCGTGACACCAATTCTTACAAATTTCAAAACTCCGCCATCTCTCTCCCCTCGTCCACCTCTGCTGGCGGCTCACCTCTAACTGCGCAACGCTACGCGCTGTTAGCATCCAGCTGCCGGTGCTCAACACTACAATGGCGAGTATTACAACAATGCCAACCAGCCACAGACTGCACACGGCACAGCCAGTGATTTTCATACAGATCGCTACGTGGCGGCGGCGTTACCAATAAAAAAAACCTATACAGCTTACTTACATAGCCCCCATACTCCCCACAAAAAAATTTACAAGTTGTTTTGGGCAGTGGCCAATACAGATTTGAAATTTTTTTTCATAATTACAATAACAAAGAAATGAAATGCACACACTTATCGATACAATGTTGGTCAAAAGCTAAAATTTTCTCACAGTCCATAAAGACGGTCATGATCATTCATCAAAGTAAAATTGCAGTGTTTTTCTCAAAGTCTGAGTAGTAAAAGAAAATGCACACGGAAGTAGTGGATTTCCATGCAGTCTTGACGAAGTAGCGTTGTCCTTCCAACGGAAAGACAGTGCTGACTCTTGACATGCAGACAGGTAATGGGCCACAACAGAGCAAACCCACAGCAGAGTCAGTCGAAGTTTTAAAGAATATTGTTAGGTAGGTCGTCACAGAGTAGACCCATTGTAGTCCTGGTAGAGATTACGGTATTGGTGGGCCACCAGAGGTGCAGACCAACTGCAGTCCTTGTAGAAATAATGGTATTGGTGGGTCATCAAAGGTGTAGACCCACTGTAGTCCTTGTAGAGATGGCCAGCAGCCATCTGTTTGACTGTGCAGGCGCACAATCACCATTGAAGAGTCTTGCGGATAACATAGCAAGTCCATAACCCACCACTTGTCCACTCACAAAGTTTTAGGAATTGTCCTTAGAACCAGCAATGCTGTTAACCAGTCCCTTGCTGAATTATTAACACACGTGCAAACACTAACAGTCCCTACTTCTCACATATTGTCCATATACTATGACCAACAGAAATGTGTGCAGTGAAATGTAACTTACAAGTTACTTAATTTGATGAACAGGTGTCAATTGCAATTTTATAACATGAGAATACAATAACAAAGATACAAAATATACCATTAAAGAACATAATAGTACAGATAACATTTGCAGTAATACTGGCTTTACAAAAGAATCGAAATAACATATACAGCAGTGTTACAGGAATTATGACATAAGTACATACATAAAAAATCAGAATAATTATTGAAACATCAACTTCACACATTAGCATTAAAATAAAAGAGAATAAATAATGTCTAAACATCAGAAAAATTCTACAATGTAGATATTATTAGCTAAACACATAAAGACAGGAAGAACACAAATATACAAGAGTACACAAACACATAGCGGAATAATAGAAAGGGAAAGGACAGGGTTTGTTTTCAGTGTAACATTTGGTACTACAGTCCAACCCAAAACGTCATTCTGTAGATCTTTCGTCTTATCTCAACATTTGTTTCCACCAAAAATATCATATTCAAGCATGCTTTCTGTATTTTGTTCACATCCTCTTTCAAAAATAGTTTTCCTCCACTGTACACTACTTTTTTGGCCAAATCATTTTCTTGTAACTTGTCAATGCATTTCTTCCAATTCCTCATAGTTAGTTTCTTATTTAGTCTACCCCCTCTTAAGCTAACTTAAACCTACTGAGCTCAGAGGCTAAACTAAGGGATGAGGCAATGCAGCAGCACAAAACAATTAATACAAATAGAATGATAAAAAAAATGGAAATTGGCAAAAAAAAAGGTAGCAATATTACAACTAATATAAGGCAATGCGCAGCAAACAAGAAAAATAAATCAGTAATAAAACTGGCTTAACCTAGAAATGCAAAGTGACATTCAGCAGCACTATGAATGGCAAACAGTCGCAGCAAATGCTATAACTTATACCTAAACATGACAAAGCTCAAGCAGAAAAAATAGTACACTAATGACAACAACGCAGATAAGGGAAATGAATATTCACATCTTAATCTCTATGTAATTAAAATGGTGCACCACTATTTATTCAATGAAATAAATTACCAAGTACTTGAAAAGAAAATTATGTATGCAGTTCCTGTGAAGGGCAATGTCTTTTTGTGCTCCCTCATTTTTTTGGAAGTGTATCACGAAGTTATTCTTTACTGGGTCTGTAGGCATAAAATATTTATATTAGTACGTCTTTAAATTTTACTTTAACCAATGCTGCGGTGCAGTTAGAAACTAGATATTAAACAAAATGAGTAAATAAATGCATAAAGCAAGCCACATGGCATTTCTCTCAACTAGCAGGACAATAGCCATGAAATGTTTCTCGTCGTTTCATTAGGCATTTTAGTAAATATCATAAATTAAGAGCTCCACAGTGTAATCATATGTTTTCAAGTTTGAGCATGTCGTATTTGCGACGCTTTCTACAAAGAAATGTCAACAGCGAGTATAATGAGACCTCTTTTTTTTTTTTTTTTTTTTTTTTTACCTGTGCTTCTGAAAGGCACACACTAATGGCTTGTTTCCTGATGGCTGTCGCCCAGCTGGGCGCCCACGACGCATTACGTCCAGGTGGTCACTTAACTTTCTTACCGAAATATTTACGACACCAGTTTCTGCTACAGTGACTGTCTCATATAAAAAATTTCACAGGTCAAGCATTTGCGTTACAAATATGTAGCAATAAAATCATTTAAATATAATAGTGTCCAAAAAATTTTCGCCAGCATATTGATACATTCATGCATATACACAAATTTCATAACTCTTAAAGTACGATTCTTGGTTTCCAACATCCTTTTTCACAAACCAGAGTCCCTAACCACTACTCTTTATTCCTTACCTTATTCGTTGACACTTCTTCAATATTTCATCATAACAGATACGCAGCATAATCAAATAACTCTTATACCATCAGCTTATTGATCATAAACATACCGCAACAGCATAATACACATTGTCGTCGTCATAATAACATCATAAAAACTGAGCTAAATCTCAAAATCATCGTAGCTTTCTGCAATAACTTCAAAACCTAAAAAATATTCTCTGCTCATTTCAATAGTGTCATCTACCTCAAACGTACTTTAAAAATCATGATCCCATACCAAATACATCATTCAAAGCTCTCATAGTATCACAATGGTTCCAAAAAAATATGAACAGTTCACAAATTACAGACAAAATAGAATTTCATAAGTGTGAAATTATCCAACTGTCTGATTGCGTAAACGTGTGTCACTGACGTAATAAAAAAAAATGTTTGTCTCTCAGTTAAATGATCAGATAGCTGTGCAATTTATGTGTTAGAAAAATATGGTACCGATGTGTAAAGTTGTATAAGCAAATACGATATTAGCTAGGGCTCCTTGTGCTTGCCAAACACATGATACACAAAGTAAGCGTATACCCCCCTGAGGATTAATGTAATTATACCCTCAGGTGTTACAGATTACAGCAATGGAATGAAATGTATCACGAAAAACTTTCTTTTTAATTCAACAATCTTGATAAATAAATGGTTTAAGTACCAAATTAATCACTCAAATGCTTGCCCTGTAATGCTAAATGTGCGTTTTGCTGTAAGATAATTCTGTGGAACTGTCGTACGTCCTCTGTAAGCAAAGTTCTGCAGAAGTCAATGTACTTACCTCATGATAAGCAAAAGTGAAATGCTTTGAGTATAGACATCGTAGTTATTACGTACCTCACCGTAATCAAGAATGTACTATAACGTAATGTATTGTTGTGCTACAGAAAAGGCTGTCTTATTGTAGCTATACCACAAAGTTACTACTAAAACATGTTTTACTTTCCAGGAGAATTCAGAAAAACTGTGCAGTTATAAAGCAGATACAGCACAAAAGCAACAATGTAAATTGTGTCACACATTAGTAGCGTCGAGATATAATCGTGTAGCTGCCAAATAAACTAACCACTGTGTCATCTGCTATCTCTTAGAAAGTAATTTAAATAAAGAATGTCTTTTCAACTAAACCATAATGTTGCATTAAAATCTCATTAACATTATATGTTCTAAGTATGTAAGCCTTATAGTCATTATGTAATCGTGCAACTAACAAGCAAGAATGTACAAATAACAACACTGTGTCGTCTGTTCACTATAACAATGCATTAGTAACTTCTGTTTAAAAATATTCCCTAGGTTCTAGACTGGATAGTTAACTTCAAAACATTGTTGCATGTTAATAGTTTCTCAGTGTGACAAATTGTACTAGTAGATTGAAGTAAAAAATTTTATGGCAAAGACTAAGTTAAAAAGCAGATTATCTCTCAAAAAGCCGTTTACTTGTGAAGTGTGGTGCAATCCTTTACTCTTCATAGTACTCAGAGTTTCAACTTAAACGCAATTATCATGTGGTATACGTCGGTAGAGAATACTGGAATTTTTCTCAAGGTGTGCGTCTATGTTATTTTTCTCTGAGCCAGCCGGTGCACGTGACTGCCTGCGGTGCGAGTCATTGTCTGTCTCTTTGTTGGCGCGCGTCGTTATTGGGATTAGGAGACCTAACTTCTACCAATTCACCTTGCCGAGAGGGCCCTGCTCTGTTTGAATCCCGCCAGTTCTGCTGCAATTCAGGTCTGTTGTTACGATCATATCGTCTGTCGTCATGTCGGTAATTTCTGTAATTAATTTCTTCTCGGTCACGTGGTGGAGAATTTCTCCCCGAATCGTAACTGCGGGCAGGACCGTTGCGTCTGAAGTTATTCCGTCTCCCTTGATAATAATTATTTTGGTTCCCGTATTGCCTGTTTCTCTGAATGTCTCTGTGATATTCATTTCTACGGAAATGCGATCTTTCTCTGTAATTATTACTACTCTGCCAACTGTTGTCATACAGGTGGTGTCTGTTTTGGTCATGATTTGTGTTGTGAGAATAGCCTTGTCGTGTCCAGTTATTATTTCTTTCATCGCGGAATTGCGACGGATGTGACCTGTAATTGTTGTGTTTCTGTTTTCGTGTTCCGCGATTTTCAGTGTCAATTTCTACTTCTTCTAAGAGTCTCTGAAATGCTTCAATGTCGTCTTTGCAAAGTCCTGCCAAAATAATATGTCGTAAATGTTCAGGCAATTTGATTAAGCAAATGCGGATGAGTTCTGAGGGGCTGTATGGGTTTGACAGGTACTGATTCTTTTGCAACATGTTTTCAAAATATTTCACAAGACTGGAAAATTCAGATTGTTCGAAATGTTTCATCATTATGATGCCATGTTTTACACGGTCTTGTGTAGCTTGAGACCAATATGCTGAGAGGAAGGCATGATAAAATTCTCCTTCACTGTGACAATCGTGAATGACCGATCGCATTCTTACAGCTGGTTCATTCTCTAAAAAGCCACACATAAATTCTAATCTGTGCTCTAATGACCAGTTGGGGGGAAAACAATGAGAGAATTGATGGAGCCACGCTTGTGGATGAATGTCGTTGCCAGAATTCTTAAATGTTTTGAATTTATGTGTAGTAATGAACAGCTTATAGTCAAAATCATCGTGTCGGCGGGTAGCAGCATATCGTTCATTGTTACGTCGTGTCGGCAGTTCCATCTCAAAATTCGGTGCACCTTGCCAATTTCTTTCACAATTTCCGAAATGCCCTGTGTTATTATTTTGTGGCTTTTCCGTATTTCTAAGTCCCTCTTCCAGTGTTGGAGCGTGAGTGTCCTCTGAAATACGTAATTCTTGTATTACCTGTGTCAGATGATCTTGCACTTCCCGGATTTCTCTTTGGTGTTTGCGTATTAATTTGATCCTGATTTTGTTTGAATTTCCTAATTTGTTCGAACTCTTCTGTGTCATTAAAGACTACCGGTTTTGTGTCATTCAGATTATCATCTACCTTCGTAGATAAATTAGTGAACTGATCCGAAAGTTCGGCTACTTTCTCCGATAGTGAACACATTTCCTCAGTGTGTTTTTCTGAACCAAGTTTCAGAGTGTCCATTTGTGTTGAAATCGAATCTACTGTGTCCTTTAAGTTTTCCTGAGTTCTTGCAAGTTGCGTAACCGAATCGGTGGATGCAACTGAGTCCAATTTAGCTTGCAAGGTGTCGTGATTTTCACGAACAACAGTTTGCAATTCTTTTATGGCTGCTTCGTGATTCTGTAATGAGTTTTCATGCCGCGAAAACATAGGTTGAAAATGCTCACAAATTTGTGTTTTTACGTCATTACAGATTTTTTGACATTTCGATTCAATGTTATGTAACTCAGTAGTTAAATCTTCACGTGTTTGTTCAAGTGTGGTGTCTAACTTCCGAAGATTTTGTTCCATTGTGTCTAACTTTTGAAGATTCTGTCCCATTTTTTTCTGATTTTGTTCAAGCGTTGTGTCTAACTTTTGAAGATTTTGTTCCATTGTGTCTAACTTTTGAAGATTTTGTTCCATTGTGTCTAACTTTTGAAGCTTTTGTCCCATTTGTTGCATTAATTGTAGTAACAATGCACTGGTGTCTGAAACATGTTCCTTAGTCCTATTCGGCAATGCATTTGCACCGGCAATATTCGCAGTTTGAAAAACAGAAAATGTGTCTTGACTTATTTGAGAAAATGGTGAGGACGCTAAACCTGAATCTACAGTATTTGCAATATTGTGTCCTGTCATTTTGGAATCCTGAGGCGAGCTGTTGCCGACCGATCGATCGATAACGCTTTCCTGTTCACTAATTGTTTCACTGCCTACACCATTATTTGCAACCCGCTCCATTTCCCTATGCACAATTACCAAAGTACTACTTTAAACATTAGTTAATTCATTACATGATGGCGCTAACACACTGCTTTCGTCTTCACTGTCATTTCTCAGTTTGGAGCCTAGTATTACGTTTTTCACACGCCATTATTGTCACAATATTTCACACGACAACACAAAAAAAGCACAATTTGAAAAGTAAAAATAAGAGAACACTTTAACATATCACTGAAAATAATATCTAGTTAATTGCAAGCGCAGCTGCGAAATACTTTGTGCAAAACTACATGCATGCCACAACTATTTTGCTGTACAACCATGAAAGACTGCAACTACAAAGGAAATTCTCTCTATTATTACGCGCCAGCAATAAACAAAAGCTACACTAATTACACAAACTACAAGGAAAAAATCAGAAGATTCCAGTGAGGTATCCTCGGCTAAGGGTCGACATATGAAACGTCCCCTTAGAACAATTTATACATGACTGTGCTTAAGCTGACACACAATATTTTTTAGCGCAACGCAATCTGACTTTCAAAAATCCCTACGAAAGAATGGCCCTGACTAACATTAACCTATACGTTTCACAATTCACTTACCTCACAAAAATCTTCGTTACTCAAGCTACTGCAATACAGCGAGCACCAGTACTGCCAGCTAAATAAAATATTCAAACTACTGAAGGCACTAACTACTGACAGGCATAGTTAGCAAATGAAAGATTTTAATACAGAAAAGACAATGTATTTACCTTAATAGTCATAATATATAAATCAGTTCGTGACACCAATTCTTACAAATTTCAAAACTCCGCCATCTCTCTCCCCTCATCCACCACTGCTGGCGGCTCACCTCTAACTGCGCAACGCTACGCGCTGTTAGCATCCAGCTGCCGGTGCCCAACACTACAATGGCGAGTATTACAACAATGCCAACCAGCCACAGACTGCACACGGCACAGCCAGTGATTTTCATACAGATCGCTACGTGGCGGCGGCGTTACCAATAAAAAAACCTATACAGCTTACTTACAGGAAACGCCAGACCACACATGACATGTAGAATTCAGAAGAGTTCAGTGAGACTAGCGACGATATAACCAAATACTAAATGATCTCAGCGTCAGCTCCACTGCACCCCCTGTAAAAGAATCTTAATACTAACTAAATTTAGTGGAAAGGGTTCAAGGCTTTCCTATTTTTAGTTAGCTGGTAAAATAACGTCGAAAAAGCAGTTAAGTTTACCATTGGAAATTTTATTCTACTCACAAAACATTGTTTATAAATTGCACTATTGATAAAAGGAAGTGTTTTAATACAGGATGGTAAAAACCAACAGCGTCCAACAAAAATGTGAACGAATATTCCCTGAATGGGTTTCCAAGTTCTACAATGGATCGAAGGATGACCTATGCCATATCACATCTATAATTTAGGTTTAATTTAAGTTTCACAAAAGAGAAAACTATCAAAATGGTCTACAGTGACCCTCAATTATCTTTAATAACTTATTTAACTTGTCGTAAATTACAGTGGCTGGTGTGGCTTCTCAATAACTATATAAAAGAAAAATCATCGCGTTTCAGATCTTTTCTTCAAGTGGCAAATGTGAACACCATGAGTTTTAATTAACGATCGACACTAGTATTACGAAAAAAAGGGGTGTAACAGATGAGACTTCTGCAGTTCTGAGTGAAACCTTATGCGCTCAAAAATGCGGCATCGCGTGCGTTCATTACCTTGTTGGTGTTTAGGCAGCGTCAGGGCCACAGCTGCCGGCACACCAGCCATCCAACTCGCCGTCTCGGAACTAACTCTCATCTAACTTCTCCTTATTACAATCTACCGAAGTTGGTTTAAAGAAACTATCTGGCCGTGTTTTTATCCGACCAATCAGGGTCTCAATGTTAACCTTAAGCTCCGCCTACAAAAATTCTGTCCATCCAATGAGAAACGTTATACTTTTCGTGGTGGGGCAATGTTTTTAAAGTTTACAACGTAACAGAGACGTTAAAAAGTCTCACGCTAAAACGTGCGGGTGGTGTGGTCCTTTGAGCGTTATTGTAAGACCTGTACTGTTCTTCTGGAGGGCTCTATCTTTTAACATGGGCTTGGGGGTGGTCCTTGATGTGCCTGAGACGCGAAAAAGTTTCATGCTAAAACTTGCGGGTGGTAGTGGCCCTTTTTGTGTTATTGTAAGATCTATACTGTTTTTCTGGAGGGCTCTAGCTTTTAATATGGGCTGGAGGGTGGTCCTTGACATACCTGAGACGCGAAAAAGTCTCCTGCTAAAACGTGCGGGTTGTGTGGCCCTACTGGTTAGCTGGCGCCGTAGGTGTCCAGACCTTCCCTTATCGTAGGGCCTTCTAGCTTAACACGGTTCTGCTCTCGGCTTCTGTCCTTGTTTCTCCCCTTGGAACTGCGTCTGCCTCACGGTGGGAAGGTACGACATGCATTTAGGTATTCTTGTGTTAGTCTGTGGTATTCCATTTGCTCACTCGTTACTCGTATTACTTTGGTTAATTTAATGTTACGATTTATTCGGAGCTATGTGACATACTACTAGATTTGCTTGTTATGTCAGGGTTTTCATGGAAGGTGTTGGATTTACCTGACACCTTACAGCATGACAGTGAAATCAGGTCGATATCTTTGACACCAAATTCGCGTTATGTGAATACGATGGAACACTTCTGGACCGCTACTGGACGCTGTCACCACGTACATAAATCTGCGGCCCATTATTTACAGAAATTATATCACTTGTGTGTAGACATATGATGCCACAATCCTCCACAAACCTATTAATAAATTGTAGATTCGATGGTACGCAGAATCGGTGCTGTATTGAGTTCCAAAGGTGGACCAACAAGCTGTTAGGAAGGCGGCTAAAATGTATTGGTTAGTCAGTGTGCGTCACCATGCAGAGAAAAAATAGTGGATGGAGAAATAAAAAAATGGTCTTGATTATGGCAGCTCCAAAGTTGTTCAACAGATACACCAACGATCAGCCAATGCGTCCCGACGGCAGGCAGTTTATACATACTGAAATTAGCTAGCAGCTTTGAAATACTGGGAGATTACTATCCCAAAACAAGCTGTACCCAACCCAGCAAAGACGCAGTTTTGTAGTTTCCATCTGAGGAATAATTAAGGGTTAAGAAAACTAAGCGTGACTTGGAAAGTGGAAGAGCTAGAATCACTGCTACAGTCTCAAATACCTAGCTGTGAAGTTGGACAAAAGTCTGTCACTTAAAATGCACTGATTGGAAGCCAAGCAAAAGGTCAGTGCTGTGAGTACTACATGGCAAAATGGAAACCACAGTGAAAATCATCAGAAATGTTTCATTTGTAACAGTTAGCTACACTTTCCAGCTACTTCTCTATGTAGTCACCGTTCTGACTTAGACATTTGTCGTAGCGTTGTACCAACTTTGCCATACTCTCATCGTAGAAAAGAGCCGCCAGTGCTTTCACTACAGTGAAAATCAGAAATGTTTTATTTGTAACAGTTAGCTACACTTTCCAGCTACTTCTCTACATAGTCACCGTTCTGATGTAGACATTTGTCATCATAGGAGACAGCCCTCAGTGCTTTCCGCCAATTCTCTGCGCTGGCCTACAGCTCGTTGTCTGTGCCAGAATGTTGTCATCATAGCCAGCGGTTCATGTGAGCAGAGATGAAACTCAGAGGGAGACAATTACGGGCTGTATTGTGCGTAATAAAATATTTCCAATGGAAAACGATGCAGAGGCATCTTCATTGTCCCTGCAGAATGCGACTGAGAATTGTCTTCATGAAGAAACTGCACGACAGTTATGTAATGTTGGCTGCATAACTTCAGGCGAAATTTCTCACCAGGCCCCCGTAGTTGGCAGGAGACACTATTTTTAGACATCTTTAGCTGTCGCTGTGAGCTCAGAAATGAAAAGAGCGACGTGATGCTATCTAGGCTGATACTAGAGACAGTACCCAACACATTCGTGCAAAATTTTATCGGGTTTTCACTGTGGTTTCCATTTCGGGACCGATCGGAACTTACTTTCTTGAAACACCTCGTATTATCCATGAACTGACCAACACAGACTAGGGAGTTGATCAAAAGTGCTTCGAACAACAGCCATTGCACTCACTTCGTGGGCAGGTGAGTATACCTTGCCTGTGTGAACACACTGAAGTGGCCGTAAATCATCATATCAGGATGGCTGAGACCCACGCCTACAGAGATGGTTTACCCTCTCATAGGGGTAGCTCGTGCCACTCTCGGCGGCATGTAGATGCCGAGGTGGAGAGGATGAAACAGACGAGAGTTAATCGTCACAGTCTATACGGGTACCAAGAACAGCCGAGGCGTCTTCATTCAAGAAAGAGCTTAATTTCGATCTCAGAGCCAATGAACGTCACTGTCGAAGAGAGGAGATTTCAGCTATGGAAGGAGAAAACAGCAAATCCTATTCTGGACCTAAATGAAGACCTTGGGGCAGGAAGTATCGAATCCTTTCCAACCTGGAAGACTCTTAACAAGCTGAGGACTACGGTCTCAAATTGCAAGCATAATTTTGCCCGATGTGGCTACTTCGGTGGGGAACCATTGTGTGACTGTGGCAAAGTCCAAACGGACGACCACCTAGTGACGTGCCCAAACCTCAACGTAAGCTGGACCCAGACAGACATACAGCTAGCCAATGATAAGGCCATTTGTGTAGCGGATTACAGAGCAAAACAAATTTAAATCTGAAATTCTGTTGCTGTTGACTTATACTAGATTACATTGTATGGTGTTCTGAATCGGAAAATAAATAAGTAACCAGCCGGATGCCTCTAAAAAGGAAGCTCTGGCTCTCCTCATACCGTCGGAGCAGAGAGTCGCTACCGCCCCTTCACCCGTACTCAAGCAAACGGCAAGCGTGGTTGCCACCAGCACCTCCGTAATACCTATAATATTTGATATTCCACCAGTGGAACTACCGTAGAATGGTCAGCCAGACATGATATTACAAGAGGGTATATTTCCGCCCAAAATTTTGTCTTGTCCATTTACAGACGCAGATGCAACCACATTTTACCTCCCACTCAAGAATGCTAGCTACAACAGAACATGTAGCTCTAAGCGGCGTAATTTTTCCAAGAGGCTGGGAATGATTCTATCTCGGCCGTAGAGCATTCTTCGTTCATAAAATGTTTTGCGAGACTGCGCTCGCTGGCGCCAGGCCGCCGGCCGTACTGCATTTAGGACCCCCCCTGTGTTTATTAATTGTCAGCTGTCCGTTGTACTCATCTATTTCCAAACAGAGGCGTCTAATAGCGGCGATCGGGCCCGCTGATGAGGTCCCCGCAGACAGCGAAAATAGACCGTAACTCCCTCTCTCCACAGAGCTACCTGAGTGGCCTTCGGCCCTCCCTAGCTGTCAGCTCAAACAAGAGGGGCTCGCAATTATTTTCAATTTATTCCAGCCTAACATAAGAACATCTTATTTTAGGTGGCAAACGTTGTGCATTAATTGTAAGATAAGGTTCTCGTTTATAGCATGACTCTCTGTTTTCTATGAAAGTAGTTCAGATACCTTAGACAAGAACAAATTGGTCAATTTTGAGGCGTTCAGGTCTAGTCTGCTGGTGTTCATATACATAATATACTACATTGTTTTTTAAATTCTATTTCGCACCTCAGTTCATCTGCAAAGCTGGGGACCCCATACTGTTAACGATTGGCATTTAAGAGGAAAATTCTTTTTTAACTATTACATAATAGATTTATTATATGTATAAAACAAGCATGTTTTACAGGCTTCCAAAGACGCTTCACACATAAAAGAAGCGAAATGCGTATGGCAATAAAGAAACTGCCTTCAATCAGCTGCACAGACAAAAGATACCTCCATGAATTTTGAAGCAATTAAGGAACGATGGAAAAAAGAAAAAATGACTATAATACACCCATGTCAGGCATTTCCCGTCAAGTTTTACAACAGTTTCAAGAATATCCATCTCAGACTCCACAAGACCGGCCAACATATTAGAATCAGTCAGACATGAAAAATAAATAATTTAATTTCGGGTTATATTAATGTAAAGGTCAGACAGAACTCTTTGGTAGCACAAACAGAAATTTCATGAACGAACCATCATAACATGTGGGAAAACACATGACTTAAATTATAATGCAACATCATGAAATGAAGAACAGCAGAACAGTGAAAAACACAAATGAACTCATAACAAAATAAGAGACTGACCCATCCCACAAGCAGCCTCACTCATCTCTTTCGACATAGAGCACATGTGCACCTCAATGCCCGCTGCAGACACAACAAAACTAATTGAAGAAAACTTACTGCCATACAACAAACTACCTGCAGACAATATTAAAGAAATAACTAAATCCTTCAAAGCAATCACATCCCAAAATTACTTCGAATTTGAAAAGGAATTTTACTTACAAGATGGGCTTCCAGTGTGATCTCCAATACCAAGGACACTGGCAAACGTATTCATCAGCGACACGGAAAACACAATCTTTGACACAGTCATATCATAAAGAAAGGATACAAAATTGTTTAATGGTATAGCTATGTGAATGACATAAGATTATCATAGATGAACCAACAGAGAAAATTAATAAAACTTGTTACAGACATAAACAATAAACATAAAAATATGCAATTCGCCATGCAAAAAGAAACACAAAAGCAAATACATTTCTTGGGTACAACAATAATGAGAGACGACGAAAAACAGACATTCTATATCTTCAGAAAGCCAACAGCCACAGTCACAATTATACATGTTTCATCCAACCAACTGCAAAATCAAAAAGTAGCGGCACTACGACACATGTTACACAAAATAAATAACATACCACTCAGCAAAGAAAACTACAACAAAAGGCTCCTAACAGTGCGAGCAAACTTTCACGAACAAAGAGCCATTAGAGTGAAAAAGAAGGTATTCAGTGGCCAAATCCATGTATGCAATAACTCTCTGAACATGCTAGCCACTAAAACAATAACAGAGATCCGAAAGATAACCAGAATAAATAATTAATAAATCTTTCTCTCCCTCCTCTCTCTCTCTCTCTCTTTCTCTCTCTCTCTCTCTCTCTTCCTCTCTCTCTCTCTTCCTCTCTCTCTCTCTTCCTCTCTCTCTCTGTCGCACACACACACAGAAAAACAAATGAAAATATCAAGCCACACACACAACACAATCAAAAGATGAAAGACAAACACTATACACCGAGAATACGCACATGTGGTACATAAAATATAAAGTGCTAGTGATGTATGCCATGTGTTGAATGAAATGGGGGTGAAAGAATGCCGGAAATTGGCCAGCTGGAGCATGAAAACTAATGAACACATCTCCAGGACCATGTACGTGGGTTAACAGCGCTGGAAATCGTAACATCGAAGGATAATTTCACATCACGAAATTTGTGCTACAAAAGCTTTATTCTAACTTAAAAAAGAAAAGAAATACATTAAAAATATAACATAGTAATATACTGTAATTAACAAATAATAAATTTATTATATGCATTAAAAGAAATCTGTACTACAGGACACTGAAGTTACTTAACAAATAAAAGAAGCGAAACGCGTATGGGAATAGTCAAAGTACCTTCAATTCGTTCTACGTCTACATCTACGTGATTAGTCTGCTATTCAAAATAAAGTGCCTGGCAAAATATTCAGTGAACCACCTTCAAGCTGTCTCTCTACCATTCCACTCTCAAACGGCACGCGGGAAAAACGAGCACTTAAATTTTTCTCTGGAGCCCAGATTTCTCTTCTTTTATCGTGATGATCATTTCTTCGTATATAGATCAGTGACAACACAATGTTTTCGCAATCGGAGGAGAGAAGTGGTGATTGAAATTTAATGAGAAGATCCCGTCGCAACTAAAAATGCCTTTAAACTCCAATTCATGTATCGTGTCTGTGGCACTATCTCCCCTATTTCGCGATAATACAAACCGAGCTGCACTTCTTTGTACTTTTTCGATGTCACCCGTCTCTTTAGTAGACCTGTTGCACCTTCTAGGTGTTCTGTCAATGAATCGCAGAGTTTGGTTTGCTCTACCCACAACATTATCTATGTGATCGTTCAAATTTAGGTTGTTTGTAATTGTAATCCTAAGTATTTAGTTGAATTTACAGCCTCCAGATTTGTGTGACTTATCGCGTAATCGAAATTCAGGTGATTTCTTTTAGTGCTCATGTGAATAACTTCACGCTTTTCTTTAGTCAGGGTCAATTGCAACTTTTCGCACCATACAGATATCTTACCTAAATCATTTTACAATTCATTTTGGTCATCTAGTGACTTTAGAAGACGGTAAATGACAGCATTATCTGCAAACAGTCTAATAGGGCGTCTCAGATTGTCATCTTGTAAGGTGTCAGGCAAATCCAGCACTTTCCATGGAAACCCTGACATAATAAGCAAATCTACTAGTATGTCACGTAGCTCCGAATAAATCGTGACATTAAATTAACCAAAGTAATACAAGTAACGAGTGAGCAAATGGAATGCCACAGACTAACACAAGAATGCCTAAATGCATGTCGTACCTTCCCACCGTGAGGCAGACGCAGTTCCGAGGGGAGAAACGAGGACAGAAGCCGAGAGCAGAACCGTGTTAAGCTAGAAGGCCCTACGATAACGGACAGAGGGACGGGCACCCACGCCGCCAGACTACCTGTACGACTACACAACCCGCACGTTTTAGCGTGAGGGTTTTTCGCGTCTCAGGTATGTCAAGGACAACCCCCAGCCCATGTTAAAAGCTAGAGCCCTCCAGAAAAGCAGTATAGATCTTACGATAACACAAAAAGGGCCACTACCACCCGCAAGTTTTAGCGTGAGACTTTTTCGCGTGTCTGTTACATTAGGACCACCCCCAGCCCATGTTAAAAGATAGAGCCCTCCAGAAGAACAGTATAGATCTCACGATAACGCTAAAAGGACCACACCAGCTGCAGGTTTTAGCGTGAGACTTTTTAGCGTCTCTGTTACGTTGCAAACTTTAAAAAACATTGCCCCACCACGAAAAGTATAACGTTTCTCATTGGATAGACAGAATTTTTGTAAGCGGAGCTTAAGGTTAACATTAAGACCCTGATTGGTCAGATGAAAACATAGCCAGATAGTTTTTTTTTAAACTAACGTCGATAAATTGTAGTAAGGAAGTTAAGAGGAGAGTTGGTTCCGAGACGGCGAGCTGGATGGCTGCTGCGCCGGCCGCTGTCCCCCTGACGCTGCCTAAACACCGACAAGGTAATGAACGCACGCGATGCCGCATATTTGAGCGCATAAAGCTTCACTCAGAACTGCAGAAGCCTCATCTGTTACACCCCTTTTTTGCGTAATACTAATGGAGATCGTTAATTAAAACTCATGGTGTTCATATTTGCCACTTGAAGAACAGATCTGAAACGCGATGATTTTTCTTTTATATAGTTATTGAGAAGCCACATCAGCCACTGTAATTTACGACAAGTTAGATAAGTTATTAAAGATAATTGAGGGTCACTGTAGACCATTTTGATAGTTTTCTCTTTTGTGAAACTTAAATTAAACCTAGATTATAGATGTGATATGGCATAGGTCACCCTTCGATCGATTGTCGAACTTGGAAACCCATTTAGGGAATATTCGTTCACATTTTCGTTGAACGCAGTTGGTTTTTACCATCCTGTATTAAGACATTTCCTTTTATCAATAGTGCAATTTATAATCATTGTTTTGTGAGTAGAATAAAATTTCCAATGGTAAGCTTAACTGATTTTTCGTCGTTATTTTACCAGCTAACTAAAAATAGGAAAGCCTTGAACCCTTTCCACTAAATTTAGTTAGTATTAAGATTCTTTTACAGGGAGTGCAGTGGAGCTGACGCTGAGATCATTAAGTATTTGGTTATATCATCGCTAGTCTCACTGAACTCTACATGTCATGTGTGGTCTGGCGTCTCCTTACTAGCAACAGGACTCAGGTTCAAACTAGTTAATTCCCTAAAAAACACGCTCAGAGCGTCGTTGCGCGAAAGTGGTAGGGAGACACGATATAGTACAAACAGACACTACCATGAATGTTTAGAACCTACGTCTTTAATACAGATCAGGAACAATAGAGCACCTGTAACACTTAACTGGGGAGCGCAGGATATTAAATCTGTTGTACTCGAGGTCTTTTCGTCTATTACTACGAACTGTGATCTTCCTGACAGGAAATCACGAATCCAGTGGCACGACTGAGGAGATATTCCATAGGCACGCAGTTTGGTCAGAAGACGTTGGTGAGGAACGGTGTCGAAAGCCTTCTGCAAATCTAAAAATATGGAATAAATTTTACGTGCCCTGTCGATAGCACTCATTACTTGACGAGTATAAAGAGCTATTTGTGTTTCACAAGAATGATATTTTCTGAATCTGTTCTATGTGTCAATAAATCGTTTTCTTCTAAGTATTTCATAATGTTCGAATACAGTATGTTTCAAAACCCTACTACAAATCGACATTAGTTATATGGGCCTGTAGTTCAGCGGACTACTCCTACTTCCCTTTTTGGGTATTGGTGTGACTTGAGCACTTTTCCATTCTTTAGGTACGGATCTTTCTGTGAGCGAGCGGTGTTATATAATTGCTAAATAAGGAGCTATTGAATCAGCATACTCTAAAAGGAACCCGACTGGTATACAATCGGGACCGGAGACCTTGCCTTTATTAAGTGGTTTAAGCTGCTTTGCTACAACGAGGATATCTACTTCCATGTTTCTCATTTTGGCAGTTGTTCTTGATTGGAATTCAGGAATATTTACTTGGTGAAAGAGTTTAGGAAAACCGTGTTTAATAACTCTGCTTTGGTTGCACTGTCATCAGTGACTTCACCGTTGTTATTTCGTAGTGAAGGTATTGCCACTGGTGTGCTGTATGTACGACCAGAATCTCTTTGGGTTTTCTGCCAGTTGCATAGACGGAACATACCCCCACGAATGTTGAAGCAACTAGGGAATGACGCTAAACAGAAAAAAATAATGATCTTCGTTTATGTTTGCGAAATGGTTGTGTTTGCGTAACTGGAGGTTGTCTGTTAACTGTTTTGTCAACGAGTTTATCTTGTCCTCTTTTTTTGTAACCCGTGTAGTGACTGATTCATGTACTGAAGGGCAAGACTTCACTTGACTCGCAACAGCTTCAAACGACTTTGAATGTTTATTACGTCCTCGGTGGTTTTTTTCCTGTCGTAAATTTAGTTCAGAATATTTTTTAGCAAGTTCAGTCAGTTGTCGGCTCAGTCTTGCGTTTATTTCGTTTATCTTTCGGCGTAATGTGTCTTTTAATTCTGTCATATTTTTTTGTGTGTCTGCACGTACTGCGGTCATTTGATTTTGTACATTTTTTCGTATGATTTTGCATTAATGTCATACGTATGTCACAGTCTTTTTAATTTTTGGGCATTTGTTGGATTATAATATTAAGCATATTAGCAATATTTGTTGATTGAAACTGCTCTGGCCCCGCCACGTTCTTTGACACTACGTCACGGTCAAGAGTTGGTTCAGAGATGGTTTTTAATAATGGACTAGAGGTAGGGACTCAACAAAATTACCGTTACAAAGCATTTCAACTACTGATTGCTCATTAACGTCTCTGTCAACATTAAAGTAACTTTCAATATTTTGTGCGATGTCCATGTCATATTCTGTTTCTGTTTGCTGTATGTTTTCGCGAACAATTTGCGTGTTATTATCACGCTATAAATAGCATATTGTGGAATGGGGAAGTCTTTAAACTTGTGAGAAATTAAATTCGTGAAAATTTATATAGCAAGAATGTTGGTTTTACTGAGGACGAATAGCAATTGATCGGAAGATATTTAGCTAAAATGGCTGCCCGCCATTTTGCGTTGTACAAGACATTATAGTGTAGTGGACCGTTCGCGAAAATAAATTGAAGTTCGCGGTTTTGAGCAAAAGTGATTGCTACAACTTCGGAAAATTTTTATGGAAACTCTGAAGGAAGCTACAATTATGGAATGCGCTTGAACTAGCGTACAATTGTGGTATCTTAATCTTGGATCCTACTATTCATACCAGATTGCAAGTTTCATCATAAATCCGATTAAATTTTTGTTCAGTTTGGTTGTCAAAATTTTTTCAACGGTAATGGCTCCTCATGTATATTCGCATCGTCCATGCAACAAAGAAACACAATATACTGTAAGTAGGCTGTTTAGGTTTTCTTATTGGTAACGCCACATAGCGCTCGGTATGAAAAAATCACTGGCTGTGCCGTGTGCAGTCTGTGTTTAGTCTGCATTGTTGTCTGCCATTGTAGTGTTGGGCAGCGGCAGCTGGATGCTAACAGCGCGTAGCGTTGCGCAGTTGGAGGTGAGCCGCCAGCAGTGGTGGACGTGGGGAGAGAGATGGCGGAGTTTTGAAATTTGTAAGAATTGGTGTCACGAACTGATTTATATATTATGACTATTAAGGTAAATACATTGTCTGTTCTGTATTAAAATCTTTCATTTGCTAACTATGCCTGTCAGTAGTTAGTGCCTTCAGTAGTTTGAATATTTTATTTAGCTGGCAGTAGTGGTGCTCGCTGTATTCAGTAGCTTGAGTAACGAAGATTTTTGTGAGGTAAGTGAATTGTGAAACGTATAGGTTAATGTTAGTCAGGGCCATTCTTTCGTAGGGATTTTTGAAAGTCAGATTGCGTTGCTCTCAAAATTATTGTGTGTCAGTTTGAGCACAGTCTTGTACAATTTTTCTAAGGGGACGTTTCATATGTCGACCCTTAGCCGAGGATACCTCACTGGAATCTTCTGATTTTTTCCTTGTAGTTTGTGTAATTAGTGTAGCTTTTGTTTATTGCTGGCGCATAATTATAGAGAGAATTTCCTTTGTAGTTGCAGTCTATCATTGTTTTACAGTAAAATAGTTGTGGCATGCATGTAGTTTTGCACGAAGTATTTCGCAGCTGCGCTTGCAATTAACTAGATATTATTTTCAGTGCTATGTTAATGTGTTCTCTTATTTTTGTTCTTCAAATTGTGTTTTTCTGTGTTGTCGTGTGAAAAATTGTGACAATAATGGCGTGTGAAAAACGTAATACTAGGCTACAAAGTAAACTGAGAAATGACAGTGAAGACGAAAGCAATGTGTTAGCGCCACCATGTAATGAATTCACAAATGTTCAAAGTAGTAATTTCGTAATAGTGCATAGGGAAATGGAGCGGGCTGCAAATAATGGTGTAGGAAGTGAAACAGTTAGTGAACAGGGAAGCATTATCGATCGATCGGTCGGCAACAGGTCGCGTCAGGAATCCGATATGACAGGACACAATCTTGCAAATACTGTACATTCAGGTTTTGCGTCCTCACCGTTTTCTCAAATAAGTCGAGACACATTTTCTGCTTGTCAAACTGTGAATGTTGCCGGTGCAAATGCACTGCCGAAGAGCATAGAGGATCAGATTCCAGACACTAATACATTATTATTGCAATTAATGCAACAAATGAAACAAAACCAGAGACAAACACAGCAACAGTTAGACACAATGGAACAAAATCTTCAAAAGTTAGACACAATGGAACAAAATCTTCAAAAGTTAGACACAACGCTTGAACAAAATCAGAAAAAAAATGGGACAGAATCTTCAAAAGTTAGACACAATGGAACAAAATCTACGGAAGTTAGACACCACACTTGAACAAACACGTGAAGATTTAACTACTGAGTTACATAACATTGAATCGAAATGTCAAAAAATCTGTAATGACGTAAAAACACAAATTTGTGAGCATTTCCAACCCATTTTTTCGCGGCATGAAAATGCATTACAGAATCACGAAGCAGCCATAAAAGAATTGCAAACTATTGTTCTTGAAAATCACGACACCTTGCAAGCTAAAATGGACTCAGTTGCATCCACCGATTCGGTTACGCAACTTGCAAGAACTCAGGAAAACTTAAAGGACACAGTAGATTCGATTTCAACACAAATGGACACTCTGAAACTTGGTTCAGAAAAACACACTGAGGAAATGTGTTCACTATCGGAGAAAGTAGCCGAACTTTCGGATCAGTTCACTAATTTATCTACGAAGGTAGATGATAATCTGAATGACACAAAACCGGTAGTCTTTAATGACACAGAAGAGTACGAACAAATTAGGAAATTCAAACAAAGTCTGAATCAAATTAGTACGCAACACCAAAGAGAAATCCGGGAAGTACAAGATCAGCTGTCACAGGTAATACAACAATTACGTATTTCAAAGGACACTCGCGCTCCAATACGGGAAGAGGGACATAGAAATACGGAACAGCCACAAAATAATAACACAGGGCTCTTCGAAAATTATGAAAGAAATTGGCAAGGTGCACCGAATTTTGAGATGGAACTGCCGACACGACGTAACAATGAACGATATGCTACCCGCCGACACGATGATTTTGACTATAAGCTGTTCATTACTACACATAAATTCAAAACATTTAAGAATTCTGGCAACGACATTCATCCACAAGTGTGGCTCCATCAATTCTCTCATTGTTTTCCTCCCAACTGGTCACGAGAGCACAGATTAGAATTTATGTGTGGCTACTTAGAGAATGAACCAGCTGTAAGAATGCGATCGGTCATTCACGATTGTCACAGTGAAGGAGAATTTCACCATGCCTTCCTCTCAGCATATTGGTCCCAAGCCACACAAGACCGAGTAAAACATGGCATCATGATGATGAAACATTTCGAACAATCTGAATTTTCCAGTCTTGCCAAATATTTTGAAGACATGTTACATAAGAATCAGTATCTTTCAAACCCATACAGCCCCTCAGAACTCATCCGCATTTGCTTAATCAAATTACCTGAACATTTACGACAGATTATTTTAGCAGGACGATGCAAAGACGACATTGAAGCTTTTCAGGGACTGTTACAAGAACTGGAAACTGACACTGACAATCGCGGAACGCGAAAACAGGAGCACAACAATTACAGGTCACACCTGTCACAATTCCGCGATGACAGAAATAATACACGACAAGGCTATTCGTACAACGTAAATCGTGACCAAAACAGACACCACCCGTATGACAACCGTTGGCAGAGTTGTAATTATTACAGGGAAAGATCACCTCTCCGCGGTAATGACTATCTCAGAGACAATCAGAGAAACAGACAATATGGAAACCAAAATAATTATTATCAAGGGAGACGGAATAACTTAAGGCGCAACGGTCCAGCGCGCAGTTACGATTCAGGGAGAAATTCTCCACCACGTGACCGACAAGAAAGAAACTATGGAATCTACCGACATGACGACACACGATATGATCGTAACGACAGACCTGAATTGCAGCAGAACTGGCGGGATTCAAACAGAGCAGGGCCCTCTCGACAAGGTGAATTTGTAGAAGTTAGGTCTCCAAATCCCATTAACGACTCGCGCCAACAAAGACACAATAGGCAATGACTCACACCGCTGGCAGCCACAAAACGTACGCATGAAACTGACGACGCAGCTGGCGTAGCTAGTAATTACGTAAAAATGGAAGACATTAGGGACATCTTACTCCAGGAACAGGACGTAAAACATAACAACATTGCATATCCTGTGATTCACATTACAGTAAATGACGTAAAATTTACGGCAGTACTTGACTCAGGCAGTCCCATTTCAGTAATTAGTGAAACAGCTTTTAGTAAATGCAGCAAATCGAAAGATTGTCCCACACTTCCGTTACGCAAGATTAAATTACAAGGTGCAGTGATTGGAAAAAGTGTAGATGTACGCCAACAAACCAACTTAGAATTCTTTTGTCAAAGCCACAGCTTCTCCATGAATTTTCTTATTGTTCCATTATTGTCGACGGAAATTATACTGGGAGTAGACTTTTTGAATGAATACAAAGCAATCTTAAACTTTCACGATGCTGAAATAAGTTTAGAGAAAGAAGGTAAGTCAATAGCTTTGAAATTTGAAGATTGGCTCTCAAACCATGACGAGGAAATTAATCGGCTTTACCTTCTGTTAGACAACAGTTCGGAATTTTCTACTGAACTAGACACTAACAGTCGCTCTGCAAGTACTGACAGGGATGATATCGACGGCATATTTGAAACTAATGAGTTAATTCAGAATAAAATTCAAAAAATTGAGAATTGTAATGACACTGATAGGCAGGACCTTTTTGAGATTTTACAAGCACATTCCACAGTTTTTACTCACAAAACAGGAACAATCAAGGGATTTCAATACCAATTTCGTGTTCGTGAGCATACTAAATTTTGTGTTAGATCATACGTAATTCCAGCACATTAGAGGGACCGTGTTAGAACAGAAATACAATCTATGCTTGACGACGGCATTATTGAGCCTGCAGTAAGCTCATACAACAATCCATTACATGTTGTTGAGAAGAAAAATGGATCGATCAGGCTTGTCTTAGATTCGAGACAAATCAATACTATCATTATTCCTGAAACAGAGAGGCCGCAAACGTTGGAAGAACTTCTTCAAAATTTTAATGGTGTAAAAGTGTTGTCTTCCACTGATCTCAGATCCAGCTTTTATCTGATCGAACTTCATCCATAATGTAGAAAATACACAGCTTTCCTTTGTTTCGGCGTTTGTTATCAGTTTCGGAAACTTCCTTTTGGCTTGAACATTTCTTCAGCGGCATTCATTCGCGGGCTAAATTCCATATTACCTGAGTTCTTAAAACGTCATATCACCTTATATGTGGACGATATTCTGATAGCAGAAGCCTCATGGGAACAACATAATCGCATCCTCAACAGCGTGTTACGTATTTTTGCAGAATCTGGAATTACAGTTAACTTGGAAAAGTCTGAATTCGGTAGGACAAAGGTGAAGTTTTTGGGACATATTATTTCTTCTGAAGGCATTCAGCCGGATCCTGAAAAGTTAGAAGCAATCAGAGCCATTCCAGTTCCATCCACAAAAAAACAAGTCCGCAGTTTTCTAGGTCTCGTAAATTTTTACCGTCGTTTTCTGAATATGCAAATTCTAGTTACACCAAAACTTTGTTCTCTCACTGGAAAAAATACTATTTGGAACTGGGACGAGCAAGCACAGTTAGAATTAAATTCTTTGAAAGAATCGTTACTTAACGCGCCAATACTAGCTCATCCAGATCTCTCACAAGATTTTTGTCTTAGCACGGATTCTTCTAAAGTCGGTCTTGGTGCCCATTTATTTCAAGAAGCCACAGAAAATGACATTACTGTTCAGAAAACCATTGCTTTTGCTAGCCCAGTGCTAACAAAATCTGAAAAAAAATTATTCCGTTACTGAATTAGAAGCTTTAGCTATCGTTTGGGCATTTAACAAATTCCGTTTCTTTCTTTATGGTAAGCACGTAAAAGTATACAGTGACCATCGTGCATTACAATTTCTTATGTCTTCAAAATTAAATCATGACAGGTTAAAACGTTGGGCATTGTTTCTGCAAGAATTCCACTTCACAGTAGTCTACATTCCCGGCAAGGGGAACATTGTTGCGGACGCACTGTCACGCGCTCCGGCTGGGCTTGAGAAAAGTAACACAGAAAGCAACCTCGAGAGAAATTTCAGTATTCTTTACATCCAGAAAGTCGCCTTTGAAAACTTCATCTCCACATCTTTAAAGGACATTGCTCGTGAACAAGATAAAGATCCGATTTGGAAAGACATCAAAAGTAAATGGCATGAAAAGACACACACACAGATTCGGCATTATTATCTGGTTAGAAACAACATACTGTTCCAACGATGCACTGTTGATGACAAGCTATGGGTACTTTGCATTCCAGACGATTTTGTTAATAAGCTCATTTGGTACATTCATTTCAGCTATGCACATTTTGGTCCACGAAAATGTTATCATATTCTTCGAACGACTTGTTATTTTAACAATATGGAAAAGAGAATTCGAAGAGTCTCGTCTATTTGTAAACTTTGTCAAAAGGCGAAACCATCTACTGTCTCTCATCGTGCTCCATTGTTTCCTATCATTCCTTCTAAATTAAAAGAATTTGCTGCTGTTGATCTCTTGGGACCGCTTGTCAGAACATCTAATGGATTTTCGGACGTTCTAGTCGCTGTTGAACTTACTTCAAAATTTGTTTCTTTCACTCCGTTACGTAAAGCCACTGGACGGTCTGTATCCAACGCCTTTGTTAGAAATTTCTTACGTGAAGTTGGACACGTTAGTAAAGTAATTTCAGATAACGGACCACAATTCAGATCTGCTGTTTGGTCACGCATGCTTCGTAACCATAAAATCAAATCTGTTTTTACTTCATTGTACTCACCACATTGTAACCCGTCTGAACGGATTATGAAAGAAATCAATAAGCTTTGCAGACTTTATTGTCACAGAAAACATCAGCATTGGGACAGATATTTACACTTATTTCAAAACGTGCTGAATGAAATGCCTCATGACTCCACTGCTTTACCACCTGTTCTTGTACTGAAGAATAAAGAACCACCAAACAGAATCAGAGAGCTTGTACCTTTTCCGAATACACGTAAACTTCGGCACAAAGACATAATTGATTTGGCTATTAGAAATATAAATTCTGCTGCAGACAAAAGGAAAAAATTACACTGTAAAGCAAATGCAAAGAAATTATATATTGGTCAGAAAGTTCTCATTAAAGCTCATCCATTGTCACATAAGAAGAAACACTTGAGTCACAAATTCTTTCTAGTTTACAATGGACCTTACAGAATCCAACGTATACCACATGATAATTGCGTTGAAGTAGAAACTCTGCGTACTAGGAAGAGTAAAGGTTTACACCACATTTCACATGTAAAACCGTTTATTGAAAGATAATCTGCTTTTTAACTTTGTATTTGCCATATAACGTTTCACTTCACATTACTAGTATGCTTTGTCAGACTTATAATCTCTTAACATGCAGCAATATTTAAGTTAAATATCCAATCAAGAACCAAGAGAACTTATCTAAACAGAAATTATAAATGCATTGTTACAGTGAACAGATGACACAGTGTCATTGTGTGTGTGTACATTCTTGCTTGTTAGTGGCACGATTATGTAACGACCATAAGGCTGACATACTTAGAACATTTACCAGTACTACTAATGAGATTTTAATGCAACATTTTGGTTTACTTGCATATACATTATGGATTTAAAGTACTTTCTGTGAGATACCAGATGACACAGTGGTTAGTATATGTGACAGCTACACGATTATATCACGACACTACTAATGAGTGACAATTTACAATGTTTCTTTTGCGGTGTATCTGTTTTATATCTGCAGTTTTTCTGAATAATTCTGGAAAGTAAAACATGTTTTACTAGTAACTTTTGTGGTATAGCTACAATGAGACAGCCTTTTCTGTAGCACAACAATACGTTACAGTATAGTACTTACTTCATCACAGCAATAAGCGTAGTAACTACGATATCTATACGCAAAGCATTTCACTTTTGTTTATCATGAGGTAAGTACATTGACTTCTGCAGAACTTAGTTTTCGGAGGACGATAACTACGACACTTCCACAGAGATTATCTTACAACAAGACGCACAGTTTAGCGCTACCCTTACAAGTATTTGAGTGATTAATTTTGTACTTAAACATTTATTCTTAAAGATATTTGAAGTACAATGATACAAAGGTTTTCCATGATACATTTCTTTCCATTGCTGTAATCTGCAACACCTGAGGGTATAATTACATTAATCCTCAGGGGGTACACGCCTACTTTGTGTACCATGTGTGTGGCAAGCACAAGGAGCCCTAGGTAATATGGTACTTGGTTATACAACTTTACACATCGGTACCATATTTCTCTAACACATAAATTACACAGTGATCTGATTATTTGATAGAGAAACAAACATCTTTTTACTACTACAGTGACACATGTTTACGCAATTACGCAGGTGGATAACTTCACACTTATGAAATTGTATTTTGTCTGTACCTTGTGAAATGTTCTTATTTTTCGGAACCATTGTGATACTATGAGAACTTTGAGTGATGTATTTGGTATGGGATCATGATTTTTAAAGTACGTTTGAGGCAGATGACACTTTTGACGTGAGCAGAGAATTTTTTTTAGGTTTTGAAATTATTGGAGGAAGCTACGACGATTTTGAGAGTTGACTGAGGTGTTATGATGTTATTATTACGATAACTATATGTATTATGCTGTTGCGGTATGTTTATGGTCAATAAGATGATGCTACCGTATATGATGAATTTGATTATGCTACGTATTTCTTATGATGAAATATTGAAGAAGTGTCGACGAATATGTATATGTGTAATAAGGTAAGAATAATGAGTAGTGGTTAGGGACTCTAGTTTGTGAAAGAGGATGTTGGAAACCGAGAATCGTACTGTAAGAGTTATAAAATGTATGTAAATGTGTGAATGTATTACAACGCCGACGAAAATTTTTTGGACACTGTTATATTTACAGGATTTTGTTTCTACAGATTTGTAACGCATATTCTCGACCTGTGAAAATATTTTTATATGAGATTGTCACTGTAGCGGAAACTGCTGTCGTAAATATTTCGGTAAGAAAGGTAGATGACCGTGACGTAATGCATTGCGAGCGGCCAGGTGTGCCAGCCACCTTGAGAAAAAGTCATTAGTGTGTGCCTTTCAGAGGCACAGGTGGAGAAAAAAGGAGGCCATTAACCTTGCTATTGACATTCCTTTGTAGAAAGCATCGTAAATACGACACGCCCAAACTTGAAAACATATGATTACACTGTGAAGCTCTTAATTTATGATATTTACTGAAATGAAATGATGAGAAACATTTTATATCTATTGTCTTTCTAGCTGAGACATTGCTCATTTTGTTTAATATCCAGTTTCTATCTGCACTGCAGCATTGGTTAAAATAAAATTTAATGGATGTACTAATATAGATATTTTATGCCTACAGATCCAGTAAATAATAACTTTATGATGTACTTAAAAAAAGGAAGGAGCTCAAAAAGACATTTCCCTTCACAGGAATTGCATACAGAATTTTCTTTTCAAGTACATGGTAATATTTTTTTTACAATAAGTTTTCGTGGTGCACCACTTTAATTATATAGACATTAAGATGTGAATATACATTTCCCTTATCTGCATTTTTGTCTTTAGTGTAATATTTTTCTGCTTGAGCTTTACCGTGTTTAGATATAAGTTACTGCATTTGCTGCTGCTGTTTCCTGGCATAGTGCTACTAAATATCACTTTGTATTACTCTGTTAAGCTAGTTTTACTACTGATTTATTTTTCTTGTTTGCTGCGCATTGCCTTATATTAGTTGTAATATTGCTGCCTTTTTTTTGCCAAGTTCCATTTTTTAACATTGCTGTTTGTATAAATTGTTTTGTGCTGCTGCATTGCCTCATCCCTTAGTTAAGCATCTGAGCTCAGTAGATTTAAGTTAGCTTAAGAGGGGGTAGCCTATATAAGAGAATGATTTGCGATGGATTGGAAGAAATGCATTGAGAAGTTATACGAAAAAAGTACAGAAATCAGGTATACATAGGACTTTTTGGAAATAATGAAGAACGAAGGGAGATCTCCGAGAAGTAAAGAAAGTTTTGTTTGCAAAATACTGCAGTAAAACAAACCCTGTCCTTTCCTTGTGTTATCCCACTATTTGTTTGTGTACCCTTGTGTATTTGTTTTCTTCCTGTCTCTGTGTACTGTTTCATAGAATTTTTTCTCTTCTAATACTAAGCTACATTCACTATGATGAGAAATACTGTTATCCTCAAATATAATTTGCATTAATAACATGCTATTTACGTCGTAAAGATGTTTAAACATTATTTATTCTGTTTTGTTCTAATGCTCATGTGTGAAGTTGATGTTTCAAAAGTTATTCTGATCTTTTATGTATGTACTTATGTCATAATTTTTGTAACACTGATGTATTTGTTATTTCGATTCTTTTTTAAAGCCTGTATTACTGCAAATGTTATCTGTACTATTATGTTCTTTAATGATATATTTTGTACCTTTGTAATTGTATTCTTATGTTATAAAATTGTAATTGACACCAGTTCATCAAATTAAGTAACTTGTAAATTAGATTTAACTGCACACGTAGTATATGGACAATATGTGAGAAGTAGGGACTGATAGTGTTCACACGTGTGTTAATAACTCAGTAAGGGACTGGATAACAGCATTGCTGGTTGTAAGGACATTTCAAAAACAATTTTTGTGAGTGCACAAGTGGTGGTTATGGACTTGCTATATTATCTGCAAGACTCTTCAATGGTGATTGTGCGCCTGCACAGTCAAACAGATGGCTGCTGGCCATCTCTACAAAGACTACAGTGGGTCTACACCTTTGATGACGCACCAATACCATTATTTCTACAAGGACTGCAGTGGGTCTGCACCTCTGGTGGCCCACCAATAGTAATCTCTACCAGGACTACAATGGGTCTACTCTGTGATGACCTACCTACCAATATTCTTCAAAACTTCGACTGACTCTGCTGTGGGTTTGCTCTGTTGTGGCCCATTACCTCTCTGCATGTCAAGAGTCAGCACTGTCTTTTATTGGAAGGACAACACTACTTCTTCAAGACTGCTTAGAAATCCACTACTTCCAAGTGCAATTTCTTTTATTGCTCAGACTTTGAAAAAAACACTGCAATTTTACTGTGATGAACGATCAGGAATGTCTTTATGGACTGTGAGAAAATTTTAGCTTCTGACCAACATTGTATCAATAAGTGTGTGTATTTGATATCTTTGTTATAGTAATTATGAAAAATTTTTATCATATCATTATTGGCCACTGCCCAAAACAATTTGTAAAAATTTTTTGTGGGGAGCATCGGGGCTATGTAAGTAGGCTGTTTAGGTTTTCTTATTGGTAACGCCACATAGCGCTCGGTATGCAAAAATCACTGGCTGTGCCGTGTGCAGTCTGTGTTTAGTCTGCATTGTTGTCTGCCATTGTAGTGTTGGGCAGCGGCAGCTGGATGCTAACAGCGCGTAGCGTTGCGCAGTTGGAGGTGAGCCGCCAGCAGTGGTGGACGTGGGGAGAGAGATGGCGGAGTTTTGAAATTTGTAAGAATTCGTGTCATGAACTGATTTATATATTATGACTATTAAGGTAAATACATTGTCTGTTCTGTATTAAAATCTTTCATTTGCTAACTATGCCTGTCAGTAGTTAGTGCCTTCAGTAGTTTGAATATTTTATTTAGCTGGCAGTAGTGGTGCTCACTGTATTGCAGTAGCTCGAGTAACGAAGATTTTTGTGAGGTAAGTGATTTGTGAAAGGTATAGGTTAATGTTAGTCAGGGCCATTCTTTTGTAGGGATTTTTGATAGTCAGATTGCGTTGCACCAAAAATTATTGTGTGTCAGTTTGAGCACAGTCTTGTACAATTTTTCTAAGGGGACGTTTCAATACTACATATAATAATTGGTCCAGAAACGAAGTCACCATTTTAAATTTTCTTTTATTATTAATTCCGACGGGATCGTTCATGGATAAGTGCTATGGAGTGAGCCAGCTGACTAAAATAATTAATTTCTTAAGAAAATGATGTTTGTAAATACATAACTTACGTTAGGTGCGCTTCACAATGGCTTTTTATGTATGGTCCGTTCTGATTCATTTAATCGGCCGCGGATATCTCTTCAAATGTAAACTCCTTTTATCGAACTTCGAAAACATCTACTCATCGAGAAAGTGGTTCGCACTGGACTATTTATGTGCATTTGATGAACATGGAATCACTCGCCATTAGAAGACGCAGTATAGCTGAGGATTACCTTTAATATGAAATGAAATAAATATTAAGTAATATCACTATGTTCAATTGTCACATACAAACAATAAATTTACAGGTGACTTACATTAAGCAAAACATAAATGATAATGGCGGCGTGCAGTATAATTCTGCCGTAATCATAGAAATGCGTCCGTCTTGTCTCGCTTCCAAAACAAAAAGGGTATCGACCCTTACACAAAAATAATTGAGGGTCGTAATTCTGCGATTGTATACTACAGTCCTTACAACCATTCACAGTACTTAATTGTTAGTTAAAATTTTATTTGTTTATTTATTACGTTACGAACATTTCGTATGTAAATTCCGCTCTTCCCGCAGATGTGCCTATAAAGAACCAAATTGATCCTGGGGTCCTTCCAGATAGTAACCTTCGTATTTCACAATCAAATAAAAATAAGATACTCTAAAAACTGTGGTTAATACTGTATTTCGTATAACTGATGAAGAGTCACAAAACATCAAGTGAAATACAATTTCGGTTTGCTCAGAACAAAAGTGCGAATTTCGTAAAGGAACCAATTTGAGCCCTCGGTCCTTCCAGTGTTAAGTAGCGAAGCCCAAAGATGTAACGCAGCCGCTGGCCTTTCTCGCCGTTCTCTTGTTTCTACATCGAAGCCAAATCAGTTGTTTGTATTTTTCACCACCTGAAATACGTAGAAAAAATAATGTTTATGGGAATTCAAACAGTAACAGTTTTTTTTAGGTCCACTACTTGAGCAGTGCACCCTACAATTGGTAAGGCGAATGATATATAGCTAATTTTCATCGTCAACAGTAACACGTTTTTCTCGAAATAACAATTACAATTGAACTTACAAAGCTTCTTGATGATGGGAAGGCAACTTTGATGCTATCATGGTTGGCTGTTCGAACCAGTCACCAACGTTTTTGGATTAAAAGACAGCTGCCTTTTCTTACTTTCCTCTTGAACACATTGTATAATTTTCAGATGTGTTCTCTTATTTTTATCTATCATAAGGTTGAACACTAATGGTATGTAAGAACATCCGGAGTAACTGTGAATCGGGAATACACGGAGAGAGTGTTTCACTGCATTTTGAAAATTACTGGCTATCAGTTAAAAAAAAAAGAAAAGATTCAAATGGCTCTGAGCACTATGGGACTTAACATCTGAGGTCATCAGTCCCCTAGAACTTAGAATTACTCAAACCTAACTAACCTAAGGGCATCACACACATCCACGTCCGAGGCAGGATTCGAACCTGCGACCATAGCGGTCAGCGGTTCCAGACTGAAGCGCCTAGAACCGATCGGCCACACAGGCTGGCCCACCGGCTATCAGTAAAGTTTCCTGTTGGCATGAGTGTTGTAGATTGGAGTCGGTTGAAGAAACAACGTGACCATTTTTCTTATCATTATTTAAGACAAAGGTTTCGCGTTTTGTAGTTGGCAACTCGAGCTGCGGTAAGGCAACATGAATTACTATCGCAGATTTCTGCAGTTTCGGCATAGTCTTCAAAAGAGTGTGAAAAATATTGTTGCGAAAATATCGTATATCCCTCCTCGCTATTGTGTTCAAGACTGGTGGTTTGTTATCTACTTCTTATCGTATTAGTTTTTATGGTCTTTCAACCAAAGGTTCGCCTTTTATATTAACATGATTCAATAATATTCTCCTGTTTAATAAATGTTCTGGAACTGGTGTGTGGTCATGAATGTGTTCCAAACGCGAAAGTAAGTTTTCGCCGCCTGGTGTAATTAATATAACAGAAAACCGCGACTTTTTTCCCCAGCATCGCCAACCACGTTTCTCAGTTCCTAGAACTCCTCTGTAAGGTTTCAATTGTATAATACGACTATGGCAAAAAAGCAGTTTGCAAAGCGTGCTTTTCTGCCATATTTTTTGCTTCGATGACTGACTTGAACAACGCGATGGATCACTAAGTGATTCTGTACAGATGTTAACTAGTTGCTGTCATACACAGGACTGGCGAGCTTGGTGAGTGCTAAGAAGTCCACTTCCATTGACTCATCCCTAGGATCGAGCCGCCTTTGCTACCTATGTACATAGTTGCCGAGTTCGACAGTGGGATTAACTCACCCTTTCACAGTACCGTTCTCATGGTCAATAAAAGTTGAGTCTGACCCACTTGACATATGGTACGGGGTGCCAGCGGGTACAGGTTCAGGTCACGGCTGAGATGAAGAAATTCTGACTGTTCAGTGATATGGTACCTTCCGGACATATAGGCGGTGGCTACAATTAAACTTCCAGTACTAGAACCAGTGTAGACAGAAAATTGTTTATCGTATGGGTATACAACTATATGGGAATGGTGTTCAGACTGTGCGCTGCAGGATTTGCGTTGTTAGTAGACTTAGTGCCATGAACTGCCACTAGGCGCCGGTACTGGTACCTGGTACGGTATCATTGCGCATAACACATGCAGACAAAAAATGGTTCAAATGGCTTTGAGCACTATGGGACTTAACATCTATAGCCATTAGTCCCCTAGAACTTAGAACTACTTAAACCTAAGGACATCACTCTTGCATACAACCAGAAAAGTGAGCATGGCGTTACCCGCAAACAAAAGTATAAGTACAGAGAGGTCCTCTTCCTGCAGTGTGGTTGAAGAACATGATCCGGAAGTTCAAATTAACTGGCGATTTGGGAATTTCTCCTGGGAGAGACCGACGTTCAATTGCACCACAAGTTGTTGAAGAAATTACTGTTGCCATGGCTGAGAATGTTGAACGCAATGAAGTACGAAGTGAATATTTGTTAGCCTTTCATGAAATTAAAATGTGTTTGTTTCAGTGGTTTAGTCGTCATTTTCTTCCGCATGTCCTTACAAATGTTTTCATAAAGTTTCACTGTCCTACGTTCATTCGTTTCTGTGGGGGTCTCCTCAAGCAGCGAAAGTTAAATTATAACCACCCTGTTTTATGTACCTCTCATGCGACAGTATCGTGGCACCGATTCTCAACAGGAAAATGCTCGCTCCCACATGTCATGTGTCTCCGTGAACTGTCAATGTGATGTTGGGGTACTCTTGGGGCCAGCAAAAACCCCATATTGTTCCCAATAGAACATGTGTGGGACCAGCTTGGACGTCATTCTGTCCCATTGTCAGTATCGTTTATGGGTCAGCCTGCCTGAGGAGAGGAAATAATGCTTTAAAACACGCCACTAAAGAGGATCATCGTATGCAGCCAGGCCCAGGGCAGGGGAAGGGGTAAGACGGGTGCAACGTCATAACGATAAAGGGCACATACTGCCAAATTGTTTCTAAATTTGACTCTGTTTTATAATCACCGAAATAACAACACATGTTCTCCTAATCACTGAACTTTCATTTCGCTTTCACCTTCGTTTGTGTTTGCTTCCCTTGACATGACACTGAATGACAAACATGCAGTGTGCTTGAGAGTAGCTAACTAGAGCTTATTTAATCGAGAGGTAAATCTTTCCCGTCATTTGAGGCACAAAACAGTGACGCACAAGGCTCTAGTTTGACTTCCTCTTACTCACTTGAACAGTGCTTACATTCCGATGTCCACGATGACACTGCAATGTTACTGATTGTGTCTGCCGTGTCCCGCATCACGTGAGCTTCTTAACTTACTTTGTCCGGAAACTCTTCATTGATAACAGCATTTTGGAAAGGAATCAAAGATGGATAACAAAATTTGATATTCCTTTGATTTGGAGTGCTATTCGTGTGAGTGTAAAATGGTTTCAGACTTCGATATACTATGTGGCAAACTTTAAATAATTCACTGTGTATCCTTAAAACAATATGCATTGACTGTGATATTGATATCTGCTTCCCTTTGTTCCACCGGATTAATTCAAGTCATTTGGAAACAATAATATTTATGTGCCTTAATTTGGAGTGTTAGCATCAAGCAACTCTCGAATGTTCTTGCTACAAGTGTACGTAGGCTGTTTAGGTTTTTTTATTGGTAACGCCACGTAGCGCTCTGTATCAAAATCACTGGCTGTGCTGTGCGCAGTCTGTGGCTGGTTGGCATTGTTGTAATACTCGCCATTGTAGCGTTGGGCAGCTGGATGTTAACAGCGCGTAGCATTGGGCAGTTGGAGGTGAGCCGCCAGCAGTGGTGGATGTGGGGAGAGTGATGACGGAGTTTTGTAATTTGTAAGACTGGATGTCATGAACTGCTATATATATTATGACTATTAAGGTAAATACATTGTTTGTTCTCTATCAAAATCTTTCATTTGCTAACTATGCCTGTCAGTGGTTAGTGCCTTCAGTAGTTTGAATGTTTTATTTAGCTAGCAGTAGTGGCGCTCGCTGTATTGCAGTAGTTCGACTAACCAAGATTTGTGAAACGTATAGGTTAATGTTAGTCAGGGCCATTTTTTTGTAGAGATATTTGAAAGTCAGATTGCGTTGCGCTAAAAATACTGTGTGTCAGTTTAAGCACAGTCATTTATAATTTTTCAAAGGGGACGTTTCATATGTCGACCCTTAACCGAGGATACCTCACTGGAATCTTCTGATTTTTCTTGTAGTTTGTGTAGTTAGTGTAGCCTTTGTTTATTGCTATCGCGTAATTGTAGAGAGAATTTCCTCTGTAGTTGTAGTTTTTCATTGTTGTACAGTAAAACAGTTGTGGCATGCATGTAGGTTTGCGCCAAGTATTTCGCAGCTGCGCTTGCAATTAACTAGATATTATTTTCAGTGCTACGTCAATGTGTTCTCTTATTTTTGCTCTTCAAATTGTGCTTATCGTGTGAAATATTGTGACAATAATGGCATGTGAAAAACGTAATACTAGGCTCCAAAGTAAACAGAGAAATGACAGTGAAGACGAAAGCAGTGTGTTAGCGCCACCATGTAATGAATTAACTAATGTTTAAAGTAGTAATTTGGTAATTGTGCATAGGGAAATGGAGCGGCCTGCCAATAATGGTGTAGGCAGTGAAACAATTAGTGAACAGGGACGCATTATCGATCGATCGGTCGGCAACAGCTCGCCTGAGGATTCCGAAATGACAGGACACAATCTTGCAAATACTGTAGATTCAGGTTTTGCGTCCTCACCGTTTTCTCAAATAAGTCAAGACACATTTTCTGTTTTTCAAACTGCGAATATTGCCGGTTCAAATGCATTGCCGAATAGCACTGAGGAACATGTTTCAGACACCAGTGCATTGTTATTACAATTAATGCAACAAATGGGACAAAAGCTTCAAAAGTTAGACACAATGGAACAAAATCTTCAAAAGTTAGACACAATGGAACAAAATCAGAGACAAACACAGCAAAAGCTTCAAAAGTTAGACACAATGGAACAACACCAGAGACAAACACAGCAACAGTTGGACACAATGGAACATAATCTTCAAAAGTTAGACACAATAGAACAAAATCTTCGGAAGTTAGACACCGCACTTGAGCAAACACGTGAAGATTTAACTACTGAGTTACATAACATTGAATCGAAATGTCAAAAAATCTGTAATGAGGTAAAAACACAAATTTGTGAACATTTTCAACCTATTTTTTTCGCGGCATGAAAACGCATTACACAATCACGAAGCAGCCATAAAAGAACTGCAAACTATTGTTCGTGAAAATCACGACACCTTGCAAGCTAAAATGGACTCAGTTGCATCCACCGATTCGGTTACGCAACCTGCAAGAACTCAGGAAAACTTAAAGGACACAGTAGATTCGATTTCAACACAAATGGACACTCTGAAACTTGGTTCAGAAAAACACACTGAGGAATGTGCTCACTATCGGAGAAAGTACCCGAACTGTCGGATCAGTTCACTAATTTATCTGCAAAGGTAGATGATGATCTGAATGACACAAGACCTGTAGCCATCACTGACACAGAAGAGTATGAACAAATTAAGAAATTCAAACAAAATCAGAATCAAATTAATACGCAATACAAAAGAGAAATCCGGGAAGTACAAGATCAGTTGACGCAGGTAATACAAAAATTACATATTTCAGAGGACACTCGCGCTCCAACACGGGAAGAGGAACTGAGAAATACGGAAAAGCCACAAAATAATAACATAGGGCGTTTCGGAAATCATGAAAGAAATTGGCAAGGTGCATCGAATTTTGAGATGGAACCGCCGACACGACGTAACAATGACCGATATGCTACTCGCCGACACAATGATTTTGACTATAAGCTGTTCATTACTGCACGTAAATTCAAAACATTTAAGAATTCTGGCAACGACATCCATCCACAAGCGTGGCTCCATCAATTCTCTCATTGTTTTCCTCCCAACTGGTCATTAGAGCACAGATTAGAATATATGTGTGGCTACTTGGAGAATGAACCAGCTGTAAGAATGCGATCGGTCATTCACGATTGTCACAGTGAAGGAGAATTTTATCATGCCTTCCTCTCAGCATATTGGTCTCAAGCTACACAAGACCGAGTAAAACATAGCATCATGATGATAAAACACTGTGAACAATCTGAATTTTCCAGTCTTGTCAAATATTTTGAAGACATGTTACATAAGAATCAGTATCTTTCAAACCCATACAGCCCCTCAGAACTCATCTGCATTTGCTTAATCAAATTGCCTGAACGTTTACGGCATATTATTTTGGCAGGCCGTTGCAAACATGACATTGAAGCTTTTCAGGAACTCTTACAAGAATTAGAAATTGACACTGACAATCGTAGAACGCGAAAACAGGAACACAACAATTGCAGGTCACATCCGTCGCAATTCCGCTATGAAAGAAATAATAATTGGACATGACAAGGCTATTCTTACAACGTAAATCGTGACGAAAACAGACACCACCCATATGACAACCATTGGCAGAGTAGCAATAATTACAGAGAAAGATCGCATTTTCGCGGTAATGACTATCACAGAGACAATCAGAGAAACAGGCAATACGGGAACCAAAATAATTATTATCACGGGAGACAGAATAATTTCAGACGCAAGGGTCCACCACGCAGTTACGATTCAGGGAGAAATTCTCCACCACATCACCGACAAACAAGAAACCATGTAACCTACCGACAAAACGACAGACCTGAATTCCATCAGAAATGGCGACCTTCAAACAGGGCAGGGCCCTCTCGAGAAGGTGAATTTGTAGAACTTAGGTCTCCTAATCTCAACAACGACGCGCGCCAACAAAGAAAGAGACAGTGACTCGCACCGCAGGCAGCCGCGTGCGCCGGCTGGCTCACACAAAAATAACTTAGACGCTAACCTTGAGAAAAATTCCAGTATTCTTTACCGACGTATAAAACATGATAATTGATTTTCAGTTGACAGTCTGCGTACTAGGAAGAGTAAAGGTTTACACCACATTTCACATGTAAAACCGTTTATTGAAATATAATCTGCTTTTTAACTTTGTCTTTGCCATAAAACATATCACTTCACATTTCTAGTATGCTTTGTCACACTGAGAAACTGTTAACATGCAACAATGTTTTGAAGTTAACTATCCAGTCTAGAACCTAGGGAAGATTTTTAAACAGAAATTACGAATGCATTGTTATAGTGAACAGACGACACAGTGTTGTTATTTGTACATTCTTGCTTGTTAGTTGCACGATTACGTAACGACTATAAGGCTGACATACTTAGAACATTTACCAGTACTGCTAATGAGATTTTAATGCAACATTTTGGTTTACTTGAAAATAAATTCTGGATTTAAAGTTCTTTCTGTGAGATACCAGATGACTCAGTGGTTAGAATTTTTCAAAGGGGACGTTTCACAAGTCTTCTTACCAGTTGATGGACTCTCTCTCTCTCTCTCTCTCTCTCTCTCACACACACACACACACATACACACACACACTATTGCGGCAACCCCAGTTTTGCACGCCTTCTCTTCAAAGAAACTCATTCAATTCTGTAACAGTTTGGAAATTTCTGCTAGGGTCTTATGGGACCAAACTGCTGAGGTCATCGGTCCCTAAGCTTATTCACTACTTAATCTAATATAAATTAACTTACGCTAAGGACAACACACACACCCATGCCCGCGAGAGGACTCGACCTCCGACGAAGGGAGCCCCGCGGACTTGAAAAGAAGCCTACGATTACGCGGCTACCCAGCGCGGCTTCAATTCTGTGTAATGTCATATACACATAAACAGTATCAACCGTTTACCGAGTTAACTCCGTTACTATAGAAACTGTACACACACAAACAATACCATCACCACCACCACCACCACCACCACCACCACCACTCCAACAAACAAAGCACTACGCGTCCTCTACGTTCTAGCTCTTTTCTGTGTCCATACTTTGTACCAAGGCTATCTACCTGTCATGAAGAAGATGGATTGGCTAAGCGAATCCTTTTAATATAATGACTTTCATATAAACCTTTCAATTCATATTATTATAAATTTTCCTAGTTCACTTTAAATTCATTTTACGAAGTACATTAGTATCTCTTTGTCGTTTGTTTTCTTATTGACCAATGTTTGTCTGTTGTAATACTTGTGAATCTGTATTAAAACTTTCGAAATATCTTTCTCACCGTTTCTGACAACCAGTAGGCCTTCTCAGTCATACCCTCACGTGGTCATCAGTATGGCGATATGCAGTCGCCCAGCTTGTGTCACAACGTTGCACAATAATTTGACGCTGAATGAAGTGAGACTTTTTTGTTTCGGATATATATTTTAGACGTGTAGGTTGATCTTCCGCTTTCAACTTTTCAAAAAAGGAAATTAATGGATTAATTCTCTCTACGAAATTAACGTTTTGAAACTCTCAATATATCCTACAGATATTCGTAAACACATTTTTTCAAAAAAAGTATAGTTTTGTCCAGAAGTTAATTATAATAGGGATATGCACCATTACTGTGCTTCTTCTTTTTCTGTCATTAATCGGATATAATTTACAAAAGCTAGCCCCAAACGAAATAACACGTCAGAAGCCTGAGATAAACATCCGTCGAGAAGGAGTTTACGCAATACGGATACTGAAAAGGTAGAAAGCCAGAGTCATTAATTGCACCACACAGAGCATTTGTTTATGAGCTCTAACGGGAGTCTATGCGTTAACACAAGTGCACAGTCGACCACCTTGAGGAAGTAGATAGCGCGCTCTTGTTGTTGCCGGTGGTTATTAACTACGGCTCGCTGCGCAAAGCTAGAAGAGTACGTCGTCGTATTGTTACAAGTGAGTCATAATTAAGAAAGAAACAAGCTAATACCGCAGCAAAAGAACCCGACAAACCAAAGTTGAGCGATAAAAATAAAACTGTTATTATTCAGCTTTTTCGTAATATCAATCTGCCTAAAGAACCCAGGAATGTTGCTGCAGTTCGCTTGAACACTACTCTATGAACTTGAACTTATAATGGATTGCTAACTGTCCCTGTCAAGAACGAACTCTGGAAATACTATCTCCACACTTGCTACTGCTTCGTCAGATATCTGCTCAGAAATAATAACTGGCTTTGCGTCACTGCTGCCCTTGGCGATGAGAGACGACCTAATTCCCCGTAGCTACACACAGTCGCACATACACAAAACAGATAAAAACTCCTGTTTCTTGAGATGTGCAGAGGTTTAAAACAATATGGAAACAACAGAAACGCAACATGTTACCGTGTCTAGTTCCCGTTGGCATTCAAAACAGTTTGTAGTCGTCTCGGACTGGAAAAATATAAAAGGTCCTGTACGGTTGTCGAGGGACTCTTGCACTGTTGTTTCTGGAAAATAGGGGCAAGTTCAGATAACGACGATGGAGGTAAATAGCGCTCACTCATCCTTCTCTCCAAAGTAGGCCGCAAACGCTCAATAACACTGAGATACGGTGATTGTGGTGGGCAGGGGAAATGCGTGAGTTCATCCATGTATTCAGAAAACTAGTCCTGGATGATGAGATTTGTCGTCTGCGAACGCAGCATCACCACTGACAACCGGACATTGCACCATTGGATGGAACGCATTAGCCAAAATGGTCGCCCAGTTATGCGACATTGCAGAGTGACCATGGGGCCCATGGAATACTAATACATAGCTGTCCAAATCAACCCAGAACCCAGCCACCGTTTCACTTCCGGGGTGTAAACAAGACCAGAGTAGCAAAAAGTGCGATACAAGGCTCATCTGACGAAATGCATTTCTTTCGTTGCTCCATAGTCGAGGTTTTATGGCTTCAGCAACAAGATTTCCTGATGTGGGCAATTGAATTACTGATGAGTAATTTCGAAATTTCCGCTCACCTTGCAATTCACTACTAATGAAGTACCCTTCCCTGTTGCTTCGGTACTGATAGGGTTCTCCAGCGCGACATTCAGCCCTACGATGACTGCTGCAGTTGCCGTCCTGTTATTTTTCGTTACAAATCCCTTCGACCACGATCTCTCACAATCACTCATCACATACTTACGTTCGCGTTGTGATTTAGCGGATGATGTTTTTCCACTTTCCCTGTATGCGGTATTAACCTTCGATAAGGTACCACTTGTTGAGTGTTAATGGAAAAAGTTTAAGGCAATTGTAAAATGCGTTTTAGACAGGTATGTGCCGAGTAAAACTGTGAGGGACGGGAAAAACCCACCGTGGTTCAACAAAAAAGTTAGAAAACTACTGCGAAAGCAAAGAGAGTTTCACTCCAAGTTTAAACGCAGCCAAAACCTCTCAGACAAACAGAACCTAAACGATGTCAAAGTTAGCGTAAGGAGGGCTATGCGTGAAGCGTTCAGTGAATTCGAAAGTAAAATTCTATGTACCGACTTGACAGAAAATCCTAGGAAGTTCTGGTCTTACGTTAAATTAGTAAGTGGCTCGAAACAGCACATCCAGACACTCCGGGATGATGATGGCATTGAAACAGAGGATGACACGCGTAAAGCTGAAATACTAAACACCTTTTTCCAAAGCTGTTTCACAGAGGAAGACCGCACTGCAGTTCCTTCTCTAAATCCTCGCACGAACGAAAAAATGGCTGACATCGAAATAAGTGTCCAAGGAATAGAAAAGCAACTGGAATCACTCAACAGAGAAAAGTCCACTGGAACTGATGGGATACCAATTTGATTCTACACAGAGTACGCGAAAGAACTTGCTCCCCTTCTAACAGGCGTGTACCGCAAGTCTCTAGAGGAACGGAAGGTTCCAAATGATTGGAAAAGAGCACAAGTAGTCCCAGTCTTCAAGAAGGGTCGTCGAGCAGATGCGCAAAACTATAGACTTATATCTCTGACGTCGATCTGTTGTAGAATTTTAGAGCATGTTTTTTGCTCGAATATCATGTCGTTTTTGGAAACCCAGAATCTACTCTGTAGGAATCAACATGGATTCCGGAAACAGCGATCGTGTGAGACCCAACTGGCTTTATTTGTTCATGAGACCCAGAAAATATTAGATACAGGCTCCCAGGTAGATACTATTTTCCTTGACTTCCGGAAGGCGTTCGATACAGTTCCGCACTGTCGCCTGATAAACAAAGTAAGAGCCTACGGAATATCAGACCGGCTGTGTGGCTGGATTGAAGTGTTTTTAGCAAACAGAACACAGCATGTTGTTATCAACGGAGAGACGTCTACAGACGTTAAAGTAACCTCTGGCATGCCACAGGGGAGTGTTACAGGACCATTGCTTTTCACAAGATATATAAATGACCTAGTAGATAGTGTCGGAAGTTCCATGCGGCTTTTCGCGGATGATGCTGTAGTATACAGAGAAGTTGCAGCATTAGAAAATTGTAGCGAAATGCAGGAAGATCTGCAGCGGATAGGCACTTGGTGCAGGGAGTGACAACTGACCCTTAACATAGACAAATGTAATGTATTGCAAATACATAGAAAGAAGGATCCTTTATTGTATGATTATATGATAGCGGAAAAAACACTGGTAGCAGTTACTTCTGTAAAATATCTGGGAGTATGCGTGCGGAACGATTTGAAGTGGAATGATCATATAAAATTAATTGTTGGTAAGACGGGTACCAGGTGGAGATTCATTGGGAGAGTCCTTAGAAATTGTAGTCCATCAACAAAGGAGGTGGCTTACAAAACACTCGTTCGACCTATACTTGAGTATTGCTCATCAGTGTGGGATCCGTACCAGATCGGGTTGACGTAGGAGATAGAGAAGATCCAAAGAAGAGCGGCGCGTTTCCTCACAGGGTTATTTGGTAACCGTGATAGCGTTACGGAGATGTTTAGCAAACTCAAGTGGCAGACTCTGCAAGAGAGGCGCTCTGCATCGCGGTGTAGCTGGCTCGCCAAGTTTCGAGAGGGTGCGTTTCTGGATGAGGTATCGAATATATTGCTTCCCCCTACTTATACCTCCCGAGAAGATCACGAATGTGAAATTAGAGAGATTCGAGCACGTACGGAGGCTTTCAGACAGTCGTTCTTCTCGCGAACCATACGCGACTGGAACAGGTAAGGGAGGTAATGACAGTGGTACGTAAAGTGCCCTCCGCCACACACCGCTAGGTGGCTTGCGGAGTATAAATGTAGATGTAGATGAACGAATGAGACTGTGACTGTGAGACAGGAGCTAGTGATATGTTAGGGAGAGACAAAGAGATAATTACAGTGAGTTGCGCTGAATGAATGTGTGACAATGGGTTAGTGGGCCTGGAAGTAGATGTAGATGTACACTTGATACACCAAACACTTCGGCTACCTTCGTTACGGAAGCACCCAACGAACGAGCACCAACAACTGGAACACGTTCGAACTGGCTTAGCCCGGACATAATGCACTCACAACTACACAGAACATTACTGACAGTTGAAATGTACTGAGGTCATCGCATCGGTGTCTCTATATCCAAATCCTGTATACGTTCGTTAACTAAACTGTCTGCTGCCCGCCCGGTTGGCTGTGCGGTCTAACGCACGGCTTTCCGGAGGGAAGGAGCGCCGGTCCACGGCACGAATCCGCCCGGCGGATTTGTGTCGAGGTCCGGTCGGCCGGCCAGTCGGTGGATGGCTTTTAGGCGGTTTTCCATCTGTCTCGGTGAATGCGGGCTGGTTCCCCTTATTCCGCCTCAGCTACACTACGTCGGCAATTGCTGCGCAAGCAAGTTCTCCACATACGCGTACACCACCATTACTCTAACACGCAAGCATAGGGGTTACACTCTTCTGGCGTGAGACGTTCACTGGAGGGGGGGTGGGGGGTGGGGAGGCCCCACCGGGGCTCTAACCGCACAATAGTCCTGCGTTCGGTGTGGGGCGGCGGAGGGTGAAGTGGACTACAGTAGTCGTCGTGGGGTTGCGAACCACTGCGGCTGTGGCGGGGACGGAGACTCTCCGTCGTTTCTAGGTCCCCGGTTAACATAACACAAACTGTCTGCTGGTGCTAATCTTTTCATTATAGTGCCTCCTGTTTAACTCTGTCCTCTCTGTTCGGTCTTCTTTTCGTGTTTTGTGTTCCCTCCATCACCTTCGTCTTCTTTCATAAATACTAGTCTCCGCTCTTGGATCATATCATCTACTACAACTTCCATTTCTGTGATGTTTCCTTCTATACCAGTTTGATCAGCCTCAACTATAGTTTCTCGCTCACCCTATCCTTAATTCATTGTCTCTGCTACTACAACTTCCATTTCTATGATGTTTCCTTCTATACCAGTTTGATCAGCCTCAACTATAGTTTCTCGCTCACCCTATCCTTAATTCATTGTCTCTGCTGGTGTGTCGTAACTTAGAGCTTCCCCATCAACTAGCTTACTGTGGTTTGCTCTAGTTTCATTTGCCAGTTGGTTATGCCTGTTTCTCCTTTACTACTATTTGATTCCATTTTTGCTATCATCTCCTTGTAACGTGCTTCAATTTTATCTGTTTTATACACTTTGTTGTAACCTGCTACAATTTGCTTTGATTCTCTTTTATTTTACTTTTTAGCTGGTGGTAATTTGTTTCTATGTTACTGCTACATTCTTTCGTCATATTCCATATCTTACTCAGAAAAAGATTAGTGCTCATCTCTCTCGTTGTACTTGCTCCATAACTATCGTTTTCTTCTACCTTAAGACCATTCATTTCTCGTCCATATTCTTCACACTCTAATTTACGTTTGTTTGCGTCGTCCTCCATCACAATCTTATCTGCTAGGACCTCTTCACTCTTCACGCTGACATTTCAGCCTTCCTGACAGTTGACAAAAGTATCAACATCATTATCTTCTCTCCTTCCATCTAATGTGTCAAATTTTCCTCTTCCTTCTTGACAGATTCCCCTCTTTTCCTCCTCGCCCCCCTGAGCTTCCTTCTTCTTTCCTTTAGCCTTGCTCATATGCATTGTGGCTTCGGAAGATACTGTACATATAATCTAGTTCTTGCTTATTGAAACTTCTCCTCTTCTCTTGTTACATTACTTTCTTCCTTCTCATGTCTACCTTCTGTTCACTACAGTCATCTTCCTTCTTCCCGTTTTGTTCGGTATCATCCGTTGTTGGGCCGTTGCTTCCAGATCTTCCGTTCTGTCTGGTTTTTCTCTCATTTCATACCTTATGGGCTGTTGATAGATCTATAATGTGCTCTGATAGTGCCACGCAAAACAACAATGGATGCTAGCCCCTCCATGAAAAACACGACCACACCGTAACACCACCGCCTCCCAATATTACTGTTGGCTGCACACATGCTGGCAGATGACGTTCAGCGGGCATTCGCCATACCCACACCCTGCCATTGTATAACCACATTCTGTACCGTGATTCGTCACTCCACACAACGTTTTTCCACTATTCAATAGCCCAATGTTCACGCTCCTTACACCAAGCAAGGCGGCGTGATGTGTGACTTATGAACAGCCGATCGACCATGGCATCCACGTTTCCTCACCTCCTGCCTAACTGTCATGGTGCTTGCAGTGGGTCGTGATGAAGTTTGGAATTCATGTGTGATGATCTGGATAGATGTCTGCCTATTGCACATTACGACCCTCTTCAACTGAGGACGGTCTCTTTTCGTCAACAGTCGTTGTCGGCCTGTACGCTTTTGTGCTGTATGTATCCCTTCGCGTTTCCACTTAAGTGGACTTAGGGATGTTTAGGAGTGTGTAAGTATTGCGTACAGACGTATGACACAAGTGACACCCAATGACCTGACCACCGTAAGTTCCACGGAGCGCCCCATTCTGGTCTCTCACGATGTCTAATGACTACGGAGGTCGCTGATACGGAGTACTGGCAGTAGGTGGCACCACAATGCACGTAATATGAAATACGTATTTTTAGGGGTGTCCGGATACTTTTGATCACGTAATGTATCACTATACTTTGTTCGTCTTAAGACTAACTCCGATGTAAACAAACAGAAACGCGATGATTGGGTGTTAGACATCTCATTACTATTCTAATCTATTAACAGCCATCAACGCTTTTCTAAATCACGCTTTAGCTCTGCAGGTTTTATTTCAACAGTCGTGTACAGTCACAGTCACTATACTGTCGTGCTCTAATTGTCACGCTCTTAATACGCAGTGTGAAAATGGCTGAGGCTGCTTCCTGCTCCGTAGTGAAACACACTTGTGGAACACGGTTAAAAAGTGCTGAGAAATAGGTTGTTTTAGTTTTTTTCATAAATATACAGAAAAAATTCGGCTTTGAAGTTTTGCGAGGGACTGCATCTGATGCAGTTAAGATAGGAATTCTAGTGTTATAGACTTTGCTATTCACACACATTTAATCACATACAACAGTAATGATGATAATGTGTGGTAATGTTTGCCGACAAGATAAAGACTGCAACCTGTAACACTAGACTGCTTAATCACGGCATTTCTGGTTTGCCGTTTTTGGTACGACTTGGAAAGAGAGAAAATTTTAATGTATGATCGCCGATGGCTCGGTTGTCGATTGTGTTCAGGAGACGTAAGGTTTGATTACGCGAAGGTGGTTTCGTGACTGACATTGGACCCGTATTTCCTTCAAGCAATCAGAATCTTCGATGAAAATATTTAACGGACCTATTTGAATAATAAAAAAAAATGGAAATGAATGCAAAACAGTGAAATTTTGTAAAATGTTATCAGATTGGAAATTAAACACATTAATGTCCTCCCGAAATCAATCGAGATACCGCGATGAAGAGCGAACCTGTAACAAATGCTACATACATTGAAAAATCATGGTGAGTTTAAAGAAAAGAATAAGCAGAGATTTTCTGTAAAGTGAAGCATCAATATATTCTCAAAGGAAAGGGCGTTAAACTAATAGACATTAACAAATATGCAATGAATACAAAACTTATATTTTTATGTTTCTCTCATACATGGAGCAGTTCAACAATCGCTGCTTTTGTCTGTCCGAGATTTCTTAAAAAATTTAATGTTCTGGCGTGCACGTAAGTATCTTCTAGCGTCACACGGTTTACCGAAGCGTTTTGCTTGGTGATTACATGGTTTTACACTAAATAAAATACAACTTGTAGCCGTGCCACACAACACCTCGTAACAAATCGGCGACCAAACGTAAAAAGGTAATGAAGCCTCTACAACATTTCTAAACAAATGATAGATTGTTCTTTCAAATGCTTCTAAGCTTATTGCTATCGAGCGCTGTGACAATGATTTAAATATCTGCGCCCAGCGGGTCATAGTGTTTATTTGAAATATTTTAACGCTGGACACGCGTCTTGGTGTAGGCGCACGTCATAAAGTGTTTCGTCTCTTTAGACATGCGTTGTGATGATTGATATCTTTACGAACTACAGACCGATGGCTCTTCCTCTGTTATGACAAATATTTCATTTGATAAGTATCTGAAATCAAATAATATTACAGAATACATATTGGGTGTAGTCGGTACACTAATCAGGTATAGTTTGTGGATTGCTGGTGCAAGTCGCGCCTTGATTACTTTTTCATTCAATTTGAAATACCTACCTATCGTAATTGTAAAATTCGTCGTCATTTTTATGAACAATGCACGTCTTCTTGTTTCTAATTATATATTGCACGCTAAATTCCGGTTTTCCTTTGAAATATAAATACTTACACTCCTGGAAATTGAAATAAGAACACCGTGAATTCATTGTCCCAGGCAGGGGAAACTTTATTGACACATTCCTGGGGTCAGATACATCACATGATCACACTGACAGAACCACAAGCACATAGACACAGGCAACAGAGCATGCACAATGTCGGCACTAGTACAGTGAATATCCACTTTTCGCAGCAATGCAGGCTGCTATTCTCACATGGAGAGGATCGTAGAGATACTGGATGTAGTCCTGTGGAACGGCTTGCCATGCCATTTCCACCTGGCGCCTCAGTTGGACCAGCGTTCGTGCTGGACGTGCAGACTGCGTGAGACGACGCTTCATCCAGTCCCAAAGATGCTCAATGGGGGACAGATCCGGAGATCTTGCTGGCCAGGGTAGTTGACTTACACCTTCTAGAGCACGTTGGGTGGCACGGGATACATGCGGACGTGCATTGTCCTGTTGGAACAGCAAGTTCCCTTGCCAGTCTAGGAATAGTAGAACGATGGGTTCGATGACGGTTTGGATGTACCGTGCACTATTCAGTGTCCCCTCGACGATCACCAGAGGTGTATGGCCAGTGTAGGAGATCGCTGACCACACCATGATGCCGGGTGTTGGCCCTGTGTGCCTCGGTCGTATGCAGTCCTGATTGTGGCGCTCACCTGCACGGCGCCAAACGCGCATACGACCATCATTGGCACCAAGGCAGAAGCGACTCTCATCGCTGAAGACGACACGTCTCCATTCGTCCCTCCATTCACGCCTTTCGCGAAACCACTGGAGGCGGGCTGCACGATGTTGGGGCGTGAGCGGAAGACGGCCTAATGGTGTGCGGGACCGTAGCCCAGCTTCATGGAGACGGTTGCGAAAGGTCCTCGCCGATACCCCAGGAGCAACAGTGTCCCTAATTTGCTGGGAAGTGGCGGTGCGGTCCCCTACGGCACTGCGTAGTATCCTACGGTCTTGGCGTGCATCCGTGCGTCGCTGCGGTCCGGTCCCAGTTCGACGGGCACGTGCACCTTCCGCCGACCACTGGCGACAACATCGATGTACTGTGGAGACCTCACGCCCCACATGTTGAGCAATTCGGCGGTACGTCCACCCGGCCTCCCGCATGCCCACTATACGCCCTCGCTCAAAGTCCGTCAACTGCACATACGGTTCACGTCCACGCTGTCGCGGCATGCTACCAGTGTTAAAGACTGCGATGGACCTCCTTATGCCACGGCAAATTGGCTTACACTGACGGCGGCGGTGCACAAATGCTGCGCAGCTAGCGCCATTCGACGGCCAACACCGCGGTTCCTGGTGTGTCCGCTGTGCCGTGCGTGTGATCATTGCTTGTACAGCCCTCTTGCAGTGTCCGGAGCAAGTATGGTGGTTCTGACACACCGGTGTCAATGTGTTCTTTGTTCCATTTGCAGGAGTGTATTTTTTGATATTTATTAAAGATTGTTAATAAAGGTTGCTTAAATTAACAAAACATAACAGTTTAATTTTTAGTACAAAAATGAAAAACCAAATATTCTTTATTTCGACTCTGCCCATTGTTTTATACCATGAACCAGAGTAATAAGTGTCGCAGAACACGAAAAACAATCATTTTGACAGCATCGAGCACATCAGACAAATGCTGCCTTTTTACATTTGCCACTGTACCATTACAATTTGAACCCAACAGAACTAATCTGGTCCCAAGTTAAGGAATTAAGCTCGAGAAATGGCAAGAATGTTAAGCTGACAGACGTACTGGAACTAAGGCACGCACCTTTTTCACATGCCGTTAACGAACGCTTGCGGATTGTAGAACGGCACGTCATAAAAGAAGAGGGGAGAATGAGGGACCTGGGTGGCTTTATGGATTCTGTTGTTGATCACTCCTTATCAACGTAGGAGGTGACAGTTCCAGAAGTGCAATGTATTTCTCGAATTCGGATAAGGAAGAAGCTACGAGATTACCAGAAGACTGACTGTAGTTAATACCTTCCGTGCCTTTGTATTCAGCAATACCGTGAAATCCCTCCAGTATGCTTTTGCATCACACATATATTGAACAGGAAAATTACCATGTGTTTAAGATAGGAATTTTCTTCATTCTTGTTTGCAATTAGAATACTATCTTTTGGTGAGAACGACAGCATTAATGCTTTCCCTCTGGTCACCTAAGAAGCGGTATTGTTGGAATTTTGCCGAATATTATTTCATTCTCTTTAAAAATGAAACGACTTTCGAAGCTATGTTGTTTCTTTGCTCCTCTCGATTTACGTCTGAGCTACAACTGCTAAATGACTGCTCGTTAGCTGGACTATCTGGCTGGCAAATGCTGTCCAAATTGAATGCGGCGGTAAAGCTATTGCTCCTCATTATTGCTCAGTCTATGTGCGTGTAACGAAGCGTGAAACGTATACTCATGACCCTACTTGACTGTACTGGACACAGCTTGGCTTCTCCTCCACGTGAAGTGAAATAAAATGAGATTCAAGCAAACGCGGAAGAATACAAGGAACAGAGTATACTCCTTTGTCAACGCCCGGCACACAGGACACTATACCCACTGCATTGTCAAGAACCTCGTTGCACAGTCCTATAATGAATACTGACAATCAGTAATGAAACATGGATTCCGCTGTAGTATGTTCTTGCTGAATCTTGCCCTATTACTGCGACTGGACAAATATATGGTAACACCATGAGAAATACATGCCTAAACACAGATGAAGATGTTAGCTAAGCCAACAGTTTGCACTGTTGTTTTCGACCACAAAATGTAGCTGTGTAAAGTCTTCAGTACGCTGCAGCATCAGTCATGCATACAAAAGATTATGTTGGTCGCGAGTGTGTTTTGTCGGAGCTAAGTGGGTTGAGCAAATTGTTGATGGGTACGTCTGTAACCAAGGTAGTCGAAATGTTTGGTGTTTCAAGAGGCACCGTATCGAAGACTTATATAGTATACAGGGAAAGCGGGAAAACATCGTCCGCTAAGACACAACGTGGATAAAAAATGTGTTGAGTGATGGTGGCGGAAGGCCATTGAAGAGAATCTGACAAAAATTACAGGACGACAGCTTGAAAAGTGACAACAGAACTGAATGTCGGATTCGCAAGCCCTCTCAGCAACGAAACAACACGAAGGTAGCTCTACAAGCAGGGAATTGCCTGGCATGCTGCAATTACAAAACCACATATGAGTGATTCAGATGCCTAAATTTTTTCATCTAATATTGTTCGAAAAATCAGAAGATAGGCATTTCATATCGGTCGGAACGCCGTCTCTCAGCACAGGTGCCAGCACTTGACAAGCTATACAGCTATAACAAAAGCCGACTCAGCAAGGAATGAAGACAGCAAGTCTGTAGCTGTGAAACTGTTAGGTTTCTCGGTTAATGTTGCTCATTTTTCTATCTTTCGGAAGTCTAGCTGGAATATTAACAGCTTGTATTAGTATTCTGTTGCAGATTCTTCAACTTCGATAGTATAAGAGCAGAAATAATCTTTATAATGTAATTTCTTTTAATACGTGGTAGTTAAAATCAAAGTCACGGAGTAACTTAACAACGTCAAAGTGCATCCCTAAGCTTACATACCACTCCGTTCAGTCCAAGTATCGTATAATTACCCTTTCACCTTGATATACATCCAAATCTTTCTGAATAAAATAAATTGTTGTTGTTGTTGTTGTCGTCTTCAGTCCTGAGACTGATTTGATGCAGCTCTCCATGCTAATCTATCCTGTGCAAGCTTCTTCATCTCCCAGTAACTACTGCAGCCTACATCCTTCTGAATCTGCTTAGTCTATTCATCTGTTGGTCTCCCTCTACAACGTTTACCCTCCACGCTGCCCTCCAATACTAAATTGGTGATCCCTTCATGCCTCAGAATATGCCCTAGCAACCGATCCCTTCTTCTAGTCAAGTTATGCCTCAAACGCCTCTTCTCCCCAATTCTATTCAATACCTCCTCATTAGTTATGTGATCTACCCATAAAATAAATATTCCTCTAAATTTAAATACCTATATACTTCACCACTAAGGCCGATTTTATTCCGGTATACAAGGGGTGCACAAAAATATGGAAACATGACAAACACAACACATTATCATGCATAATACAGTGTAGGTAAACGGCTGGCGTCCAAAACAGCTTCGAGTCGTTTCGGAATGCGTAAATACAGGTTCTGTATGGTATTCGAGGGATTCTTATACTATTCTTCCTGCACAATGGTGGGAAGTTCAGGTAACGAAGAAGGAGATGGACAGCGATCACACACACTCCTCTCCAAAGCAGGTCACAAAGGCTCAATCATTTTGAGATCTGGTGGATGTGGTGACCAGCGGGGACGCGACAACTCATTCTCATGCCCACAAAACTAGTCCCGAAAGATGCGAGCTGTGCATACTGGTGCCCATTTGTCTTGGAACACAGCATCACGAATGGGGTTCGATCATGTTACCACGACATGGATATGATTTCCCAAAAGGGTCACATAATCCTTGGCACTGATAGTCCACTCTTGGGACGTAAATTCGGCCAGAAGATGGATGCATTATAAAACATGACCCATGCTACCAAATGACACCATTCCTTTGCTCTGCAGCCCAGGCGTCGGCAACTCCTTTAATACATTTAAAAGAGGTGCCTTGCCCATTGAAAGGCATCGGGAATGGCAGGGCCTCACCTTTCAACACATAACGTGGATTTTCCTCACAACTGCCCTATCAGTGTGACTTCTGCTTATCTAGAAAGGAGGACTAGGGTTGAATTTCATACAGATCACCACAAACAAGAGTCGTCGGTGCATCATACAGGATTAGGGCTTGGCGCAATGATCGTCTACCTGACTGCATAAAAAATATCCACCGCTGTCAAACAAAAACCACTCTTGGATTTACAATTAATTCTATCATCTGAAGAGAAGTGTTTTCAGTAGGGGGCCTTGCATTGCTAGCATTTTCTTCATATCTCTATAAATGGGGTTAACACTCTCCATTGAAAGTCGGATGAAAGGCACAACAATTTATTATAAACCGAAATTGCACTTGTACAAACGAAGTATAATTATTGAGTATACATATTTTATTACCTATGGATGTTGATACAAGACTGGGGTGCATAAGGGGATATCACCTAAGTTCAACTGTCACCCATAATGCTAGCAGATACACTGAGACTGTGATTCAGCAGATCTAAATGATATTGAAAAAAATTCATAAAACATGTGTTAGTTTTTGGACAAACAAATCATTTCGATTAATTGATTTTTAATTATCATTTAAAAAAGAAGGAGCAAAACAATGTATAAAATATTATTACCCTTACCCACCAAATTATTACGTGAACTATCAATTCTAAACCATTTATCACATACTTTAACTCCTTTGTTTCTTATGACCTCTCAACTGGATACAAATGTGGGTATTTTGTTGTCTGTAGTTCATTCAGAGCCATTAATTTATATATGCTTGGATCACATGAACGATTTCTTCTGTTTCAAAAATTTCTGTTGTCCTTGTCAAAAATTCATTTAAGTTCACTAAATATAACTTTAGTGCCTACTTCATATTTTGATTTAGCATTAGATACAATCACAGATGGCTTATAAATTTTGTCATTAAATTGTATCAGCTTAATTTTTATTGTTGAATGTATTGTATTATTGTATTTATCAACCAATTTTTTGTCTATTTAAATCCAATGATAATTTCCAAGTAAGTCAAATTTTTCCACATCTTTTCTTAAAGTATTCTATCAAGTCTTTCTACACAGGTGATTTAATTCAGTAAAAGTTTAATAATGAATAATGTTATATTTTTCATAAGTTCTTGACAATCTTTATTATGGAATTCTTTACCATCATCTGTTTGTAAATGTCTTCCAGTTCTCCCAGTAAATATTTTTTTGGAAGTATCAACTACATTTTTACTAATTTTATCTTTACCTGGAATATTTCTAGCATATACTGAAAAAATCTATTACAGTTAATAAATATTTATGTCCTTTACATATTTTTTAAATTTCTTTTATGTTACCTGACTCTGTTCCTGCTAGATCAGCTTGCCATAAATCGTCTACACCAACAGAGGAAACATTTCTTCTCTTAAAAAAAAATTCTTATTGGTTTATGTAACTCACTAATAATTTAAGGTCTGGGTGTATCACTTAGCCCCATATTTACAATTTTTTTAACAAATTCACTTTTATTGATTTAGATATGATGATTATTTGTTTCAGTAAGTTTTCTCCAATTCAGGCATGAGTTACAGTCTTCCCTTTACATGGATTAAAAATTTGTAAACTTTAAATTATTTCACCAAATATAATTAACTTTACAGTTAATCTTAATTTTACATTTAGAAAATTTGATTTGTGTACTATTCTTGATTGACTACTAATATTTACTTCATGTAGCTTATGAGATACATTTACTGTAAAATCAGAATCACCAAATTACAAATCTTTGTACATATTTTAACCAACAAGAATAATTCTTTTAAGCCCAAAATCGTATGCATTTCTACCCTGTTGCACCTAACTAAAGAAAATTTGAGATCTTTATGCATGCTTTTCGCCTTTTGATTAAGACTTTTAAAGTGGTATGGTTAACATGATGAATGTGCATAATGATTTGATTAATATGTTTTGTAGTGACATAATTACTGAATTGTGTTAATGTACTTATATACTCAGCTTTGATAACGACATTGGCTAATTCATTTTCTAAAATTGTTAGGCAACTGCACCATAATTATTTGCAGGCGCTTTTATGTATACTAATCTTCTACCTTTAAAATCAATATAGTCTTAAGTTGATTTAAGAATCCTACCTAATTCATTTTGAAATTGTTTTACTAAGTTTTCTGTTTTTGGATGAATGTTGGCTAGTTAATTTTTTTACTGTAAAAGTTCTAGTTCCTCAGATTTTATTTTCACTTGTTTCAATGACTGCTTGTATAGATTGCTTCAGAAAATGCCCATTTACTATAATCAAAATTTTATTAGACTTATAATTATCTGACATCAGTTTTTAAAAGAATATAAAAGAATGGCCACAAGATTAGTTGTCAATAAATGTTATATTTGTGAATCACTTAGTGTATACAGATGTTGAGGACCATCATTTGTTTAATCTGTAGTATATCTCCAAATCTTTCTTTATGATGATGAGTGAAAGGAACAATTTTTTCTCCAATCTCTCTATTTTCTTCAGTAGCTTTCAGAATGTTGTCGCCTAATGCTTTAGTCCCTTCTTTAACTTTTTCAGTTGCATCAGTAACAGGTTGATCTCTTTTATAGTTTTCATATTCGGTTCTTGGCTGTTTCTTCGAAAATTTGAATCCTTCATTCAATTCTTCAATATTTTTCTTCTCCGTTTAGCTTTTCTAACAACCTCTGGGTCATATTTGGAAAGCATTTACTAAAGATAAAAACACTAGAAAATTTTTTGTTAGGAATCGAAAGATAACAATGAAATTGGTGGGTACATTTAATGATAATGTACCAATAGTCATACTTCTCCATACAGACATATATGGTAAGAAAAATTTGATATAGGATTCTAAACACAAAATAATTAGTGAAAAGTTTTAATTTTTGGATAGCCCTTTTCATGTAGATAATGCTAGCATTTTGAAATGCTTTAATATCTGCCTGAGAAATTCACGAAAATCTGTCTGTTCATCAGCACTGCTGGCGGGAGATATTGTGTAGCTCCTGTCTCCAGGGAGCCTCGTGGCTCGTATTCATCACAATCCAGGCGGTCAGAAGCTCACGCCACTCTCTATCAAACCACAGTTTACTAGCAGCTGGAACTTGTTTAGGTAACCGCTGGCAATTGTCTCAAATGTTTTCTTGAATTAACTTTCTCCTCCAATACCAACTACATATACGCTTTGTGAATATTATTTCTTTGTGTTGCAGGGCACAACCGAATATTTATGGGAATGGTTCGGTTGAATAATACTATTGTTATTTGCTGTCGTCGTCCACTGCTCAAGCTCATCTAGAAGAAGACGAAAACATCAGCCATCAGCAGGTCTTCCCTGTAATGTGCACTAACCAAGACGCAGTCAGAAGAAAGAAGATGAGTGGATGACAGTTAGCATCCAAGCTGCAGTCCAACAGCAACGTTCAGCAAACAAGTAACCAATGGTGAGAAATGAAATAGAAATAGTACCATCAGGAAAGGACACACTGGGTTCCCTTTCAAAATGCACCGTAAGATTTTGTCGAAATTCTGTTGACTATGTAGAAAGGAATAAATAACGATTAGGAATTTCAAATTATTGTTTTATATTAATCCTATTGCGCTCAAAATGCGCATTATTTTCAACTAAAATTTTGTTTCATTATAGTGCGCTCAAAACTTGATTTATGTTTGTAAGTGGGTAAATCGAGTGCACTAGGCATGTTTGCAATGCACAATCTGTTTTTATGAATCTTATACAGATTTTCGGTACTGAAGTACAGAAAATCTTTATAAAATTCGAAGAAAAAATGTTGTTCATTGAGGACATGGCTAGAGTGCTTAGTGACTACTAAAATGCATTGTGTAAACTTTCCGCATGGCTGACTTAAGCTAGTACATTGCAGTGAATGGAATGTACACAAGATGTCCATATTTCATTTTAAATTAAGAACAAAACAATATCTTATTTTGTTCTCGAGTTAAAGGGTTTTAATCCCCATGGACTTGCCTGTTGCCTAGAAATACTTATCATACAATTTTAAGAAAACTGTTAGGGGAACGTTTTTTTGCGTTTTTTACAGTCTGATGTCTTCACTCTATAAAAAAACTGAATTCCTTTTCGTGATCTGCAGCCGTTACCGTGGTGCCTCAAATTAAATAAAATATTGTTCGAAATATTACAGATTTTGCAGAGGTAAAAAAGCATAAATTTTGCGTATGGTTTATTTTAGCTCATAGATTGCAGCAAATGAAATATTGATAAGATGTCGATATTTTATTTAAAATTGAGAGCATCCGAAGGACGGTCGTGCGTGATGCACCCATTCACGTCCTTGGACATCGTGAATAATGTGCTCATAAAATCGTCGTACCTCATAAACGATTCAAGATATTGAAATGTGGTTTTTAGCACAGGACAGCATCCAGTGAGGCACATGTGTGGTATGATAAATACTTGAAACTCTTCCATTCGCTGAGACATGGAAGTAACTCGTCCACAGCAGTGAGATGTAGGTAGCTCGGGACGCCTGTAGAAGTCCATAGCAGTGTAGGAAAACCCAAATGGCATTCACAGCACCAGGAGAATGGTGTAGCAAGACGTGTAAACACGAACACTCCGACAACAGCGAAAGGTTCAAAAAAATGGCTCTGAGCACTATGGGACTTAACATCTATGGTCATCAGTCCCCTAGAACTTAGAACTACTTAAACCTAGCTAACCTAAGGACATCACACAACACCCAGTCAACACGAGGCAGAGAAAATCCCTGACCCCGCCGGGAATCGAAGCCGGAAACAGCAGCGAAAGGGTTAAATCTAAATGTTATATGGGAACACTGCAGATGACATTAGAAGTAGATGAAACTAAGACTTCAAAGTAGTAGTACAGACTTTTGGTCTTCACGCATATGATGCACGAGAGGAATAGGAACGAAGACGCAAGGAATATAGGGATACAGCGTCCAGTCGTCGAATAGGTCATTAGTGGCAGAACGTAAACTCAGACAGGACGACAGGAATGAAGAAACGCCAGTGCCCTTCTGAAAGGAACCATCCCGATGGTGAAATTAATAAGTTTTAAAAATTAGTTAGAACTTAAATCTGGATTCCTGGACAGGGACGGAACCATAATGTTTCCGAATGCGAATCCATTGTCATAACGTCTTCACCACGGTCGTGGGGTGCTCTGTGGGAATGTGAAGCGGTAAACGGCAGCGGCGTGCTGTGTAACCTGCGGTAACAAAGGCGCGGCGGCTGACGGGGTGTAGACGAAAGTGTTGAGTGGGAAGCGGGCGCGGCCGCGCGGCTGAGGGATAATTAGGCGCTGACTCGCGTCGTATCAGCGGCGTCTGGCCGCAGCGGCCGGCAGGCCGACAGTAATAGGATTAGCGGCGGCTGACACGGGTTGGCTCTCAGCTTAGCCGGCCCTCCAGAAGAGGCGCCACCAGCTGCTGCAGCCACCGCCTCCTCTGTCCGCTCCAGTTGCCCCTCTCGCGGTGGCCGGCAAACTGGTTTGGCCTCATTAAAGTGCTGTTAACTGCAGCGGTTCTCCGCTAAATGTGAATCTGGCGCTGGACGATAAATCCCACCTGCGAAATCAGTAAATTTGTTGATGATGGTACGAAAAGAGTTCGTTTCGTCGACCAGACATCTACTTGCTTGCACTAAGATACACAGTTCCCCATTAAAGCTGCAACACTAGGAAACGTAGACTCCCCTCCTTCTGGAGTCTGCCCTGCTCCCCCTCCCTTTTTCTGTGTCCTCTCCCTTCTTCTGCTCCCCCCTTTTTTGCTTTTCCTCTCCTCCCCACTTTTTTCCCCCTCATCCGTTCGCCCCTCAACCCCCCCTCCCCCCTCCCAATCTGACTTCGTGTCTACTCTACAGTGCAGTGTTTACCTGAGTGTTCAGTGTTGTGCGTCCCCTTTTAAGTGTTGCGAACAGACGCCATACTGTCACTAGGTGTGTTTTTTAACTCTTGCGAACAGAAAACAGACTGTTGACTTGTTTCTAATTGTGCCTATCGAATTACTATGTGTTTTAGTCATCATCACCAACCCTTTGATTTTATGCTTTCACTTCCGCAAATTTTCGCCATGTTACAGTTTTAAACAGTCGCCGTTTTATCGCCTGTTTTTATTGTTTTGTTATCTCCTCATCATATTTTTTAACGCTTGTATAGGCTGCAGAGCGGCATATTACGTTGCTCACAGCTCGCCCCCTCCCCTCCCCCACTCCTCTGGGGGGGAACCAAATTCAATAAAGAAAAAAACTAGAAAATGATGAAATTTCACTCATTGTGCGTACATGCGATAGCGCGAAGAATTCATGATTGAACTTGAAGATGAATTGCGGCTATGCGAAGTACGCATTGTTGACAGCTTTGGTAGCAATAATGACTTTAGCGGTCTGAGCATCGAGTCGAGCCGACCGAAGTGGCCGTGCGGTTCTAGGCGCTACAGTCCGGAACCGAGCGACCGCTATGGACGCAGGTTCGAATCCTGCCTCGGGCATGGATGTGAGTGATGTCCTTAGGTTAGTTAGATTTAATTAGTTCTAAGTTGTAGGCGACTGATGACCTAAGAAGTTAAGTCGCATAGTGCTCAGAGCCAAATGAACCATTTTGAATAATCGAGTCGAACGCGTCTTGAAAGACAGATAACGACACGTTGCTTATCTACATCTTCATCTATGCTTCGCAAGCCAACTTGCGGTGCGTAGTGTAGCGTACGTTGTGTGCCACTGTCGTTTCCCTTTTTCCTGTTCCAGTTGCAAATAGTTCGCATGAAGAACGATTGCTGATAAGCCTCCGTTTGGGCTCCAATCTCTCCGAATTTACTAACATGGCATTTTCACGAAATATACTTAGGTAGAAACAACATACTTGTTGAGTCTTGTAGGGACGTACGCACTCGGAAATTTAACAATAAACTACAGTATGATGTAGAACGCCTCTCTTGTAGCATCTGTCACTTAAATCAGATGGCCAGTTCTCTCAAGCTTTCGTGCTTTCTACATGAACCTGTAACGAAACGAACCGCTCTTCTTTGGATCTTCTCTTACTTACTTACCTGGTACGAATCCCACACGGAGGAGCAGTAATCAAGTACTGGTCGAATGAGTGTTTTGGAAGCTACTTCCTTTGTTGATGGATTACATTTCCTGAGGATTCTTCGAAAAAATGTTGGTCTGGAATCTGCCTTGTGCGCGATTAATTTTGTGTGATCGTTTCACTTCAAATCGCTCCGTACGCATACTCCCGCGAATTTTATGTAAGTAAATGCTTCCTGTGATTGTACTGCAACTGCGTAATTGTACACTAAAGGACATTTTCACCTGTGTGTTCGCAGTATGTTAGATTTATTCACGATGAGGTTAAGTTGCCACTCCCTGCACCAAGCATCGATGCTCTGGAGGTCTTCCTGTATTTCGCTACAATTTTCTACTGTCGCGACTTCACTGTATACAACAGCATCATCCGCGAAAATTCTCATGAAACTATCGATGTTACCTACCAGGTCATTTATGTATATTGTGGAAGGTGATGGTCCTTTAACACTCCCCTTCCGCACACATGAAGTTTCTTTTATATCTGAAGATTTCTCTCCGTTAAGAGTGACGTTGTGTGTCCTTTTTGCTAGAAATTCTTCAGTCTGATCAATACGCTCGTATTTTATCCATTAGGTGGGCTTGTGGAACTGTATCGAATGCCTTACAGAAGTCAAGAAACACGGCATCTGCCTGGGCGCCTGTATCTACTGCTTTCTGCTGCTTCAACTCTCCGCCGATTCCCGGCTGGGTCGGAGATTTTCTCCGCCCGGGGACTGGATGTTGTGTTGTCCTTACGTTCGTAGCGTCGTAATTGACGTTACGTTTTTGAGACAGAGGGAGAGACAGAGAGAAAGAGAGAGAGAGAGAGCGAGAGAGAGAGAGAGAGAGAGAAATTATATACCACAGTTAATCAGTCGCATCCGAATGGTGGCTTGCAGGTCTCTCTGCCCGCAATCCATGATCAGATGTTATGTACGGGCGAAATATTTCGATAAAGAAGTGATCAAGGCAGCAGTCGAACGCTGTCTGCAACGGAATAGGTCAGAGCAGCAGGGATAACATGTGGTCGTGCGTATTTGGTTGAAAGATAACGTCATGGAAATTTCAAAGACGGGACACAGATACGGGCGATAACAAATAAATATCTACTACAACGACTCCTGCCCAAACTATCGTCTTTGTGATCCAGAGAGGACAGTGCTTTTTACTCCGGGTCACTGCACACCATTAGGCCATGCGTTGGGCCCATACGAGAATGATAAAATCAGTGTGGCAACTTTGGCTCTCGTCGGACCCTTCACAAACATACGTTAGGGTTGCCAACATTTTTTTGTCAAAATAAAGGGAGACTTTGACCCAATAAAATTAACAGGCCTAACACAATTTATTTAAACCTTAAAACTGGTTTATTGCATGGACCATCCAAAAAACTTCTTCATAACTAAAGATCTACAGAATTTTTTTTTCTTAAAACTATATTTCTTGACACTTTTGACAGCAGTTTGAAGTTTGCAATCGTTGTTTGCAAATTGGACAAATTCATCACATGTGTAACCAAAATTAATTCTTATTTGTACCTCAACTTTCATTAAATCTAGATTGAAACGATTTCTATCATCAGACCATTTGCTATTCATCAAAGAAAAAATTCATTCAGTGTGAGTATCAGAATTTGGTGTACTGCGAATCTACCCAAAAATTTTACTTATCTTGAAACGTCCCCTTAGAAAAATTATACAAGACTGTGCTTAAACTGACACACAATATTTTTTTTTTAGCGCAACGCAATCTGACTTTCAGTAATACCCACAAGAGAATGGCCCTGACTAACATTAATCTATACGTTTCACAAATCACTTACCTCGCAAAAATCTTCGTTACTCGAACTACTGCAATACAGCGAGCGCCACTACTGCCAGCTAAATAAAAGATTCAAACTACAGAAGGCACTAACTACTGATAGGCATAGTTAGCAAATGAAAGATTTTGATAGAGAACAATGTATTTACCTTAATAGTCATAATATATATATATATCAGTTCATGACAATCATTTCTTACAAATTTCAAAACTCCGCCATCTCTCTCCCCACATCCACCACTGCTGGCGGCTCATCTCCAACTGCGCAACGCTACGCGCCGCTAACAGCCAACTGCCCAACGCTACAATGGCAGACAACAATGCAAACCAGCCACTGACTGCACACAGCACAGCCAGTGATTTTTCATACACAGCGCTATGTGGCGTTACCAATAAAAAAACCTAAACAGCCTACTTACAATCTCCTTGGCTTTAATTCGTTTCGCCTCTGCCTCAATCATTAAGGATACCCACTTTTCAAGTGTGCTGCCGTCGGTGGCAATTTTTGTATTATATTTTTCAAAGAACAAAATTCATGGTACAGGTTATCCTCATTTATGTCTACCTGAATTTGAGTAGGCATGTTCTGCTAATCATTAAAATTAACATAATTATTTAGGGACAGTGGGAGCAAGGACTGAATTGTAGAATTGTCAGAAATGTTTACATTTTTTACTATGTAAGTGTGAAAGCTATCATGAAATTCAACAAGATTATTTTGAATTATCTTCTGAGTAACAAGATCTAATCTATTTAAGATCTTGTATGTCTTGCTTCCAAAAAACGAGTTATCTTTTCTTTGCAAAATTTTCTTTGACAAAGCTTCAGTGGCACTACAGGACTCTATTATAGTTAAATTTGAAATCTATAGCTATTTTGCGGTTTCCAAAATAATATTTCCAATGTAAGAACAAAATTTAATTTATACTTCGAGAATTAACATGTTGTATGGATCCTCTTCACTAAATTCAATTTCAAAGCTTTGTGTGTTTCATTTGTGCTTTGAAAATAATTTATTATTCGCTCCCAGTTCTTTATTAGTCTATCAACAGCTGGTGTGAAGGGCAGCGACCTAGTAGCACATGCCCAAAAATTTCACACAAATCGCTACCAACAAAATTAGAAAAAGATCTTAATTCTCCCCTGCGTTTTGCTGACACTACTTCTAAGACACCAGAAGCATATTCAGTTCCATTATGGATTATGTGATTTGTGCAGTTTGCTTTAAATATTTTGTTATTTTTCTCACTCAATTTCATCACGGATTTATTTTTGCCATAATTGACACTAGCTTTATCGGCACTGTAAGGCGAAATGTTATTTACATTTAATGAATCAGATTCAAGACTCTTTTCTGTCAAAGCATGGATACCACTACCACTCTCATCTGCTTGTTCCACAAAATCTAATATTTTTTTCTGATGCCAAGACAAGGTCCAAAGTACCTGATTCCTACAGGAAACATCTTCCTGTTCTTGAAATTCGACGCATCTGAAGCCACAGAATAAAAGGTGCTACACTACTCTGGATCATGACGCTAATATGATTTTTTCAGTAGACTCTGCTTTCGTCCTACGACAACGTATGTTTTTGGCCACATCCGGATCCATAAATTTGTTCTTTCCATGTTTATTTACACAGTCCATGCTAATATAACGTAGGTTGTGTTTCACTGTATGATACACAGACGAAAACTCACCTGCTGCAACTCTTCCGGATTAACCACTGGTGGGACTATTACTTAGGCACTGAAAACAGCTGGATATCTTAGATGTGTTACTTCCCGTTACTCTCTTTTGTGTTCTTCGGTGTTGGCATTCTGCTAACAGTCTTTATTACCACAATGTGCTACGCCGAATTCACGCTTTCAAAGGGTGCAATACGCTTTAGAATTGTTTCATTTTACAGGATTAATCCATAAATGAATTTCTCCCCATTACTTCTGGTAAGTGCAGAAGTACTTTACTCTCTTTTTATGAGGAGTTTTGGATTCTACCATACCGCGTAACTCGTATTAGGCGGAACGACAAAGAAACAAGATAATCGCAACGTGACTCGTGACACCATGTTCTGTTTTGTGTTCCCTACATATCGATGTAGTAACTGTATCGGTAATACTATACCACATCGATTAACAGATATTGTAACAATAGTCAAGCAACTAGATTTGAAAAATATGTGGTAGGTTTATATCTTAATCGGTGTCATTTTATCAAATACGGGAGATTGTGTCTGCCGTATAAAATAAAAACGGAAGTAGGCTTAAAAAATTAGTACAATATTGGAGTCCATATATAATACGGGGGAGTTGGCGACGCTAGCATACGCCTATCTCGATGATGTACGCAGAACCAGAACTTGTCTGGGAAGATGAGGCGGTGCCACTGCCGTGGCCGTGCTGCCAGTCTGTGTGTTACATATGTCGTAGCACTGTCCATATCGATACTTGTCTTGCTAGGTAGGGGGGGGGGGGGGCTGAGGAGGTGGGGTCAGGTTAGGGAGGAACCCTATCCTGATTCGAGGTACTCTGATCAAAGTACGGACACGCTTGTGTGAAATAGAATTGACTAGCAGTTGTTAGTTCCAAAGCGCTGCCAGAAGTCCAGCAAACACAATGAATGTGAATAGGGAATTAAAAAGAATTAGGAAAAATAGTCGAGCAGATCCTCAAAAGCCGGCCGGTTCTAGGCGCTTCAGTCCGGAACCGCGCTGCTGCTACGGTCGCAGGCTCGAATCCTGCCTCGGGCATGGATGTGTGTGATGTCCTTAGGTTAAAGTAGTTCTACGTTCTAGGGTACTGAAGATCTCAGATGTTAAGTCCCATAGTGCTTAGAGAAATTTGAACCATTTGAAGTACGGAGGGGGTGATGTTACGATACAATGATGTTTTTCATGGTTAGGCTGTGGTCCCATAACTGAGTTTAAGAAAATGGCAAATGCGAAAGGATGTGGGAAAATTTTACAGCATGACGTAGTGATTACAATAGAGCAATAGTTCGGAGACGATCACCGTAACAGCATGACATTGCATCCTGTCATAAAGCAGCATCATTAAGTCAATGGTCTGTGAACAATAACACTTCTGAAGTCAACTGGCCTGTGCAGGATGCCCCCCTAAAGACAACAGAGCAAATTTTAGAATATCGACTTTGCTTCATACCCCAACGTCCAACATCACTACCTTCGCTGGTTTTTGCTCTTGAGGAATAATGGGCAGTCACCCGACTAAAAGTGTCCCTAATGGAGATCAATACCGTCATAAACGCGAAGGGTGGGCACACCCTATACTAAAGACCACTAACAGGTTTCCGGATACTTTTGATCGTGTAGTCTACATGGAGGCCAGAGTTTGTTTTCAGTTCTCTCGAAGAAGCGTAGTGCATTATTGATAGATAGGGTGAGGTTGCTGCGGAAACGGGCGCTGTGCGTAGAGGGGAGGAATACGACGCGCGGCAGTCATGCGGAGTACAGGATCCACCGCAAGCCCTGCCGGTGGCGCAGGCGCTGACGAGGAGCAGCCGTCGCGCGTGTTCAGGCTCATACGCACGCAGGTACGCACTGTTTTGTGTTGGCAGAAGAGCCAACGCCGTGTTACGAATGGAGGCCGAAATGCACGCGTTTTAGCTGACGCAGGCTGGCGTACGGAGGGAAGAACTATACTGACGTGAGGTCTGGAACATGACAAGGAATTAGAATTCAGAAATCGGACGAAATTAGTTTGATACTTAACTTTAAGCCATTAATGATGAACGTCGCTCTTGACGGTACATGATTCATAATATTATCTGTTCAGAATACATTCTTGAAGATAGTCATGATAGTAACTGAATATGGCGCCTTGCTAGGTCGTAGGAAATGACGTAGCTGAAGGCTATTCTAAACTGTCGTCTCTGCAGATGAGAGTGTATGTAGACAGTTAACCATCGCTAGCAAAGTCGGCTGTACAACTGAGGCGAGTGCTAGGGAGTCTCTCTAGACTAGACCTGCCGTGTGACGGCGCTCAGTCTGCAATCACTGATAGTGGCGACACGCGGGTCCGACGTATACTAACGGACCACCTAGCAAGTGTGGTGTCTGGCGGTGACACCACACACTGCATTCTACTCATCAACAGACCCGTGAAGCAGTTAATCTCTGAAATATAGTGTCTCCACAAATCAGTAAAATTTTTCGTTCTGTTTGGAAGTGTAGAAAGTTTTTGGAAGTGCGTTTCCGTGAGATGATGTGGGAATGGTCTTAGTCAGCTGCCTGTTTGCAGGCCAGGTGCTACCCTGTGACGAGCGTACACAGACTGTATAGCAAGAGGCCTCATAATGGAGCGGTGTCAAGTAGCTAGCAGGAAATGTCCAATGGACGAAGTGAACTTGATTAGAGCTCTTAGAAGATAATAAATTCCGGCTTCCTCCAATGCAAATTCGAAATGAAGAATTCTGTGTACTTTGTTGTCCTTTTTGACCTTTGACTATGATCTTGTGATGTTTTGAGAGGAGATGGTAGAAGCATGTTGGGACGGTTTAGTAACCGCCTTGCTGTGTTCGCTGTCCGTTTGGAACATTTTGAAATTAGTTCGATGGCTAGAATCCGTTGATTATCGGTATTAACCCTGTCTTTCGGGTCAAAGCGAGGCTGCCGACCGTTATTTAGCTCGATAGCGTATGTGTACTAGTGTAAAGACATTATCCAGGTCTCCCCAACAAACGTTTCGGAAGAAGTCTACTCGGCGTTACGTCGCGCACTGCGCAGCGCGAAGGGATTGTAGATTATGGGCTTGCTGCGAAAGGGACTTCATCAGACGCTACAGAGGCTCCGAGACGACGGACAAGACGTTTCAGTTCCAGTTAAGGTGTCTGGCACTTTACGATGCTTAATGTTTTCTCTGTTTAGTGGCAAATAGCCTAGTTGAGTAGCAGTGGATCTCCTCCCATCTATATGCTTTATACGCAGCATTTACTAATGTCCAGGGCGCACTCGCTGGCCGAGCACCAATAACCGATTCCCTACAGCAGTTCCAGCAGATTTAAAAATGAATTATAAATCGATATAAATTATGAAATGCATGTACGAACGTATGTATGTGCCACATCTCCTCCTAAACCCTTTGACTGATTTCAGCCCAACCTAGAATTCACATCACTTACTGTCAGGAAAAAATCGCTGTATCGATAAGAATCAAGTATCTAGCAATTGTGGGCGTGTGCGGTGGCAAAGTAGTGTAGCTCACGACATGCAAATTCGCAGACTGTACACACCCAGTATTGGAGAATGAGAACACTTAGTGACTTCCAACAAACTTTGTACAAAATTTCAAACATTTACAAAAAATGTTCTCGCTGAAAACCCCCACAAATGCAGTAAAACTGCCGCAAGAGGCAAGCCTTACGTTTTAATTTGTTACTTGTTTACTTTAATTGTACTCAAAACACACATACCACTTAACGTATCAGAAAAATTACATCATTGTACGACACATAGTTCAGGAGATATGGAATCATAAGCTCTGAGATGCGTCATGCTTGACGTTATAATTTATTACTTCTTTACTACTAACTATATCCACGACACATTTTGCGGACAGTATTCGCCTATACCACCGAATGTCCCTGGAAAATTGTATCTTTTTACTATACATAGTTCTGGAGATCGAAAAAATTTCTCTTACGTTACTGATAGTAAAAAAAAACGTACAGTATTGGAAATTAATATAAAGCCATGGATATTTGTAGGAAAATTAACATTGTCGGCTGGAATAGTTGTTTACAGTGTATATGCAATAGTATGAGATCCAGAACTGTGGCAAAGGTTGTTAGATGCCATCTCATGTAGGCCAGTAGTATACTGTATAATTAGACATCAACGATTCAGTGGTAGAGGGTGGAATTTATTATAAAGGCAGTCGGTTCTGTGTGGTATTAGTGTGTGCGTATGTATGTTTCCTGCAGATACTAATGAGACGCGTTTAGTGTATGTAAACCACGTGGAAAGCAATTACCATGAGATGAAAAGGAAATGTTGGTGAGTACAAGGAAATGGGACTATTTAATCGTCAAACCGCCAAGAAGCTGAAACGTTCGAGTACTGGGATTGATAATTTCATTAGATTGGACGCACGATATGGGCTGATCGGAAAATATAGGCTAAGTAGAAAGTTATTTGAGGCACTGATACGGTTTCTTTTGCGCAAAGCAAGGACCACAAACCATTATTCTTCTCAGATTGTTGTCAGTAACTGTCAAACGTGCACGACACAATTTGTCAAATGACAAACATCTTGCATTCACGAAACGACTGCAGAAACCTATTTTAACATCTAAACAGAAACAGGCTAGGCATATGTCGTAAACTTCAGAATGCGATAAAGTGGATTTAAATGTCACTGGCATGATCTGAGATCAGAGCAGCAGAAATTTGGGTGGTGGAACTGTTATGATTTGGACAGGCTTCTGCGCTGAAGGTATATCATGCATTGCTTGGCTGAACGGTGGAATGAACTCTAAGATTTGCACTGATATGCTGGACATTGAATTGATTAGAATGTATGGGGACATGGGAATCGAAAGTTTGATGTTTCAACAACATAACGCATCTGTTCATGTTTCTGCTACAAACAAGAAGTGGTTGTAGATAAAGATATCGATGTCTTGCCGTAGACAGCACGTAGCGTGAATGTGGACCCCGTGGAAAACCTGTGGGGAATATTTGCAAGATGTGCTGATTGCAATGGGAGACAATTTGAGGCCGTTTGTGAGCTGAAAAGTGCGATGCAATGAGAGTGGGTGACAATTTCATTGCAAGAACCCGAAACCCTAAGAAAATCAATGCAGAATTTTTGAGGTAATTAAAAAGAATGGATGTTGGATAAAGCACTAACAGTGGAATAACACAGCATGCTAAAAAACGAAATGATCCTGTGGCAAGTTCGGCCGCCGACGCTACATTGGGCGACTTTTGTGTCGGTGACGATGAGAACACAGCTTGGAGAAAATGAGTGGAGAAAATGTCAAACCTGGTCGGGAATCGAACCAGGGCCTACTGTATCGTAGGCAAGCACGTAACCACTAAGCCTTTTTAATTTTTTTGTGAAAAACTAAATAAACTGAAAATAAATAACACGAATGAGTTTCGAACCCGGGTGGTCCTATAGTAAAAGCGGACAGGGGTTGCAACCCGATGCCTGGGCAACATGTCCCGTTCCCACCCTCCAGGGACCAAGGAAAGCGTAGGGAATGTGGAGAACAGGTATAGTGAACATTGTTTATTTGTTTATTTTCCTTTTCGTTCTTTTTTAATTTATTTTGTCATTAATACCACCGAAAATATCAGGGAACCGGCGTCACGCGAGAGGGAGGGCGCAGCAAGACGTCAGACTAATTTATACTATCAATGTACAGTTTTTCCGAGAAGAACATTCCGATGACCAATGAATATATCGCTTCTAAGTGTGGAAGAATCAGGGATCAATTCTTTATGACAGGAACAGCCCAGATGTGGGTTGGGTTAAGGAAGACACGACAAAGGAAAATGGCACTCATTAAGGAACTGCCAAAAGTCAAAGAAGTTTGATCGGGGAAAACCACGTACCGAGCTGTCTGTTTAATCCACGCAGCCAAAGGCCAGGTAAATATCTTTGTATCGCTGTTGAGTAACGTCGAGAGACGGTAATTGCATATCCGTAAGGTATCCCGAGCCGATATTCCGTTGGGTATCAAAACGCTGCCCATCATCAGTCTTAAGAACATCAAACAAATTCGCCAGACGGTGATGTCATTCCACTATGACATGATACATAAATGGACGCTCTTGCACTAACCGATCGTGTATGTGCGCCCTGCCCATAGATCCTCCAAGATGGCTGTGAGAGAAGGATGTGAGCTGTGCCTTGGCACGATTCGCCATCATCTGTCTCTCTGGCGAGTACGGTATCATAATACATTCCCGGAGAATGGTGAAACAGAATTCCTGAGTCCGTCGCCGCCACGCCGCAACCTCCCTTCCGTAACCAACGAAGGCCTTTCGGAAGGCAGGCTTTGCACAGAGCATCATTCAAGACAGGGCAGATTGATAGGCGGAGGACAGACGGTTAAAACGCGGGGGTAGCACAGAGAAACTCCATGGAAGAGCACATCACTGTGACGGGCAGGGAGCCAGCTCCACCATGGGGGTCCATCGTTTTGTACACTTGCACAATGTCCATCCTCATCATCGACGTCGTCCGCCCAGGAGACAGACGTGTCTGAGCCGGTTCACTGGAACATTATCAGAGGGGCGACGACAGATAGCGTGAGACACAGAAAGGTAGGCAATCATGTCAGACGCAGCCGACGGATGGTAGGTGTCAGGACTGGAAATGGAGGCGGTGAAGCACAGCACGTCGTCACATGTCAGGGTGTTAGAGGACAGCACTCCATCAGTAGTAGAGTCGTCATCCTGTGCAGACTTACAATGGACGCAGTCATCAGAAGGGGTACAGAATTGTCTCTTATGTTTTCTCGGCGACCGTTGCTTCCTAGTAAGCTGTTCCGTCTCGGATGGTGGGCGGCTATCGCCGACATCTGGCCAGATGGCCTAAAGGCGGAGGTAGGTACTTCTCCATGATCAACAACCATGAGGACGGGAGAGACAGCTTGTGTCCGCTGACGGTCGTCGTTCATTTGTATTGCCTACAGCTGGGGGGGGATAGGAGAGACAGGCTAAACGTCCATCGCTTCGTCGAGAGGAGCCGACACGTACCGACTGATTCAGAGGGAGCGCGGCAGGCAGCACCGCCCAGACGCGTAAGACAGAGGTAACACAGCGTAGGCCCAAAAAGAGCGACGACTCTTATCGGTGTCTGAACCAGTCTACGTCGGAGACATTCAGAACGGATATGGCCTTATTGACTACAACCTGAACAGTAGCGCGGCTGGCCATCGTACAAGACGATAGCCCCGCTGACTGCAAGAACCAAGTAGGAAAGCACGTGTTTCCGTAGTTCAGTTTTTATCTGGCGATCACCACTGAGGACTCGATATGTTTCAAACATTTCCCGCGTTTCAGCTACATAACTGGCGACGTTACAATAAGACTTAAAAGCGGCCACCTCAACGTCGGACGGAACTTCAAATGGGAGTTTGAAAATTCGCAACTTTCGGAGGCCAAAACCAGCGTGAGCTACCACAATAGTCCCTATATGTCCGTCAGAGTGCCGAGCTTCAGATCGTTAGCGTGGTGCCGCACAAAGTCGGCGTACTTCTCGTCATTTGGCGGCTTTAATTACTCAGTCGTACTGAAGATCGAAAAATGTATTCCGAGAACATCTTGTGGCTGGAGACGTATTTAATCCCGTATAAAACGCTCAACTTTATACGCCTTCAGTTATTCAAGACCTAATGGAAAAGGTAATTTAATTGTGGCTTGGCGGTGAGAAAACATGATGGTCAATGAAGTCGGACTCTGAGACAAGACGCTACTGGAAGTAAGCAGACGCGGGCTCGGTCGCAAGCGGCACAACATGCGAGACGCAAACAATGTGTGCGCGCCTCACCGTAGCCAAGGGCCAACAGAGTAAGCAGGCGGTCACATCAGGACACTGAGTGCCTTTATACCAATTTCATCCAGGAAACGCAAACGTTTTATTTTTTTATTCGTGTTGTGAAAGAAACTTTCTAATTCCGTCACTATTGTTTATGTCTTACATGTATCTATTAATTTCATAATAAATTCGATACAGTATCCTACACAAATTTGCTTAGGAACCATAGCCTTATGATTTCCATTACTGTAGTTGCGAAGTAACGCTGAACGTATTATCAGACTACCGCCTCTAAAATGCAGTTCGGTAGCTCACATGTGAGACTAATGTTTCATAGCTCATGGGTACAAACGAACCCCATCATTCAAACAGTCTCCAAAGAAACAGGGATGAGTTAGCGATCATGATGCTACTGCAGAAGAGTTCTTGTTAACTCTGAAACACCACATCAATTCGCTGTAATTAAAATATTGCAAGTAAAATAATAAAACATACTGCAGCTCCACCTTTCGAAGAGTGACGCGAAAAAACGGAATGTTACAATCTTGCTACGAAAGAGCATGTAAGCAAAAAGTCAAGGAAAACTGAATGGAGAAATGGCTCAAATGGTTCTAAGCACTATGGGACTTAGCAACTGAGGTCATCAGTTCCCTAGACTTAGAACTACGTAAACCTAACTAACCTAAGGACATCACACACATACATGCCAGAGGCAGGATTCGAACCTGCGACAGTAGCGATCGTGCGGTTCCAGACTGAAGCGCCTAGAACGGCTCGGGCACAGCGGCCGGCAAACTGAATGGAAATTCGTGCAACTTTAGGAGCTGTGAGTGAAAACTGCAATAATTTCTGCAGTCTGAGCATTGTGAAAGGTTTGTCGTACGATCCTACTAAGTTCCGGTCACTCATAAAGTCAATGAACTGTTCCAAACGCTTCATTCCTGATGTCCATGGTTCAGCCTGACTTTGACACCGAATATCGAAACATTACATTCCGCTTTTAAAAATGTATTGACTCGTGGTGATGCCATCGTACACAAGTTTGATCGCCGCTGACAGCACGAGAGGTTTCAGAATAGGTATATGGGTATAGAAAAACAGTTGAGAGTGCTCAGTGTGGAGAAGACATCAGATGCAGTGCCATTGTTTTTCAGATTTTCGCTGAAAATGTTGTTGGATTAATTCGTTTTAATGTTCATATTTATCGAGATTATTGCTCTCTAATTAACCGAATTACTAATTACAAATACAATAGCGACATTTTTTGTGTGTTTTAAGTAAAGTTGATCAAGGCTACAGAATTTGGCAGCAAAATGTGCTATGCAGTCTATCACCGAGGGGCGATAGGCGCTCAGTTTAGAAAAAATTGTACGAGTGATCTTATACGGTCCAGTCACATTGATGTGAGCACTGTCTTCGTCGGACGTCGAAGTGAGGTAACCATTTGCAAAGAGCAAGTTGCCAGAGGGGGAGGGGGGGGGGGGGGGAGGAGGAGGGACGCGGAAAACAGTGGGGTCGTTGTCGTAGAGCGGAAACGGAGTGATTTATTTGACGTCCAAGATACCGTAATCATTGGCTTTCGGGTCAAAGGTAGAAGTATTTCCGAAGCAACTACGTTTGTCAGCTGTCCGCATGCCATGGTGGTTAGAGTATATCGTGCATGGCAAAATGGCGCTGTCCAAAAACCGGCGCCGAGACAAATGAAGTGCGCCAGGGGCAGTAGGTGACAGCAGTGAACGACGGCTGTGGAGATGTGTACCGGTGAACCGACGTACAACTGTTTGGCAACTGACCGCCCAGATGAGACAAAGGGCTGCCAACAGTGTATCCTCAACGACCGTTCAGCGAACGTTGCTGCTTATGGGTCTCCTCAGCAGGCACCTGGTTCGTGCCCCATGCTGACTGTTGTTCACTGGCAACGAAGGCTGGAATTTTCTCGCCATTACCGCAACTGGATGTACATCGAGTGGAGACAGGTGGCCTTTTCAAGTGAGTCACGTTTTATGCTCAGTCGGGCATATGGTCGTTGGCGTGTACGATGTGAGATGTCTAAAAAAACACCCTGCAAATCGCCGGAAGGGTGCAGGCCGGAGGAGGGAGCGTAGTGTATGGGAAATGTTTTCGTAACATTGCCTGCGTGATCTCGTAATTCTGGAAAGCACAATGGATCAACATAAGTATGCATCTATCCTTGGGGACCATAGTAACTCTCTGCAGGACAACGTAAAAGACGTACATGCTTGGTTTGAAGACTAGCAGAAGGACTTTATCGTACAGCCCTGGCTACCAAACTGCCGGGGCTTAAACCCAGTAGAGAACCTGTGGGAACACCTCGATTAGACTGCTCACACCATGCATCGTCAGCTGAGAAGCCTACCGAAGTTGGCCACAGCACTGCAGCCGGCATGGCTCCACATTCCTTCCAGAACCTTACTGACTCTCAGTCTGCACCTCTCACGGCGGTCCCTGTTCAAATAGGTGGCTAAGCAGGCATTTCATAAGTGGTTACATTAATGTGACTGTGTCTATCACTTCCATAGAAATACAAAAAATTATTAATGAAAAATGCCTAGATGAAGTATTTACACTGGCGGTAATAGAAAGCGTTACACAATCAACTCCTTGACCGAACGCTACCAAACTGCTACGAACAGTATCTCCATGCATATGAGACACATCCGTGGAAAGCTTCCTCCTTAAGCGAGTTTCTTTTGAGTTCACAAAAACGCTGCACGACAGCTACTGGGTGTGTATAAGAAGAAGTTTTCAGGAGGAATTGGAAACACAGCGTGCTTAAAGGACATGCACGTGCCGCTTCTCGCCATTTTTCAGGCTTTAACGTGGGAAAAATCATTGGAATGAGGTACATCGGAACATCATACCGACAGGTCGTACTTTGTATTGCAGCGAATGCAGAAAAAATGATGAGGAGATGGACACAAAACAATAGTTGGGGCAAGGGAATTAGGCATGGGTCCTTCTGAAGGACTACACCACGAACAAAAAGTAGGATTGTTCGACTGGCTCTGATGATTAGGTGAATGACAGTACAAGTTACCGCTAGTGTCATCACAAATCGTAGGGAACACATTACTGGAAGGTCGGTTGGACTGTAACTCATATAGTGGGGTCCTGCAGACCCCTGGGAATTTTCTTTTTAATTTAGTTTGAATGTTTGCAACACTGGAGCATTGCAGGTCTCAGTATCTTTCGGGCAGCATGCTTTAAGCCGTTGAACAGAGTGGCAGTGTTTACAGCAAGTAAGTTTCCAACCTTAGCCCAATCATTTTTTTGCTGGGGTCGGACTGACCCTATCATATCGAGTATAAGGCTAACGAAGTATCTGGTATCCTAAATTCAAATGGCGTTACCTTTTCGCAACTAAAATCAAGGTATATGAACCCTCCACTATATGAATGGTCACGGTCAATGCTTGATGAAGCAGAGAATGATTTCAGCTGCAATGATGAACCAATTTTGATCTGGATTACAGAAGCAACAATGACTGTTGTTCAGAGTTGGGTGAGGAAGAGGAAAACGAAAATTAGGTGCAAAATGAAGAGGTGTTAGAAACAACTACACCAAAAGGAAGGTAAAGAAAAAAATATGCTGCACAACCAAAATGTAGTGACTGTGCAGAAAGTATTTGAAAGAGCTGTGTATAAAACGATATACAGTTATGTATTCTTCCTTCTCAAAAAGGTTTTCAATTTACATTATTTCATTGCTAATGTACTAATTATTATGATCCAGTAATAATTTCTGAATATCAACAATTCTGTGACCGTAAAATACACTCATTCTCTGTGCTTTTTATAATGTTAAAATATTTATTTAAAAAAGAAAATATTAGCAATTCATTGTGACCCACATCATTTCTCTGTGCTCACCTTAATATTGTACTAACAACTAAGATTAAAGTATTTTATTTTCATTCCGCTAACTCTGAAAGAAAAACACGGACTTCTGATGACCCCACCATACAAGTATTGCAGAGACAACTTCAGCATACCAGTTACTCTGCACTGTAGTGTGCGCTGATATGAAACTTCCTGGCAGATTAAAACTGTGTGTGGGACTTTGACTCGAACTCGGGACCTTTGCCTTTTGCGGGCAAGTGCTCTACCATCTTTTTTTTTTTTTTTAATTCAAGCACAAACAATGATTAAATTCTGAACGGGAAGACTAATCCATTATCCCACCCTTCTTGTCATTTTTTTTATATACGTGCGGAAGAGAGAAAGTGACAAAACGAAGCTACAAGGGTGGGGACTCAAGTTCAGACAAGAAAGAGGGGTCACCGGGGCACTTAACACACAGACGGTTAAACACAAGAAAAAGCATATTCACAAAAAGCATTCGGCATGGTGGCAACCGCTGCCATTGCCAATGCGCAGTCGTCAGATAATGGTAAAAAACGCTGAGATCTGGGTCATTCCCGCCTTCAACGACACAGAGATCATAGTAACCCAAGAATCAGACAATCGTGTTCGTTTTCGTCTGAGGAAAAAAGGATATGTCCGGATGTAGGGAAATGTCGTCTGGGAAAGCAATTTCAGGCCTTCGAGTAAGGAAAGGTAACTGACGGCGGACCCAGAGTCAATGATCCCATCCGCAAGCAACAAGCCTGTGAAGTAAGGTGTCAGTTTGATGACATTCCTCACACTGATCAGTCGGACGAAGGCCAATACGAAAAAGACGATCAGCAATAGGTATCAGACGGTGAATGACCTTATACTACGTTGAATCAATCTCCATCGGCAATATAGGAAGACTAAGATGAGACCAGACCGTTTTCCAAGACGTTGAGGGGAAGCGAGTTGAACAGAAGAAAGGGGACAAGGTGCACCCCAACGGGGTGATAGCATGTTGGTAGTAATATGCGTCATAAAAAGTATATCATCACCTAGGATACCCATAATTAGAAAGCATTCACGACTGTGCCGCAATTTAGGATTAATCCGTGCAACATCAACAGAAGGGGTCAGACGGAGAGGCCGGAGGCGGGAAAGTAAACGAGAGGTAACTGAATGCGGAACCCGCGTACAGGTTAAAACATTGCGGCGGGCAAATGAGATGGATGTCTTCACTTTGATATCGGAAAGACCCAGTCCCCGAGCTTTCGAGGCCTGGCCACGACTTCATACCGGACATGAAAGATATGGCGGCGCCACAAGAATCGACCAGACTGCTGTTTCAGTCTACCCGCCATCATCGCGGGAAGCGAGAAGACCTGTGCAACCTAATATACTTTACGGGTCTGCAGCTCGTGGTCGTGCGGTAGCGTTCTCGCTTCCCGCGCCCGGGTTCCCGGGTTCGATTCCCGGCGGGGTCATGGGTTTTCTCTGCCTCGTGATGACTGGGTGTTGTGTGATGTCCTTAGATTAGTTTGGTTTAAGTAGTTCTAGGGTCTAGGGGACTGATGACCATAGATGTTAAGTCCCATAGTGCTCAGAGCCATTTGAACCATTTACTTTACGGAAGACATAGATCCCTAAAACTCGTATTTTGTGAAGGAGGCAAAAGGAACGGCGTTCATGTTCAAGGATCGCCCCATGAACTCGACTCGTAACCTCACGCCAAATTAGTGTCACTATTTTGATCGGACTGCGATCCACTAAGTCCCTAAGGTCTTATGGCGACTGAAGACCGTCACCCAAGGAATGACGGTAGGAACGTGCATTTACGATCATTAATGCGAGCACCAGCAAAACGACAAAATGAAACCAAGGTATCCTTAAGCCTTGGTATGTCCTCGATATGTGCTAAAACCATGACGTCATCGGCTTATGCATGGACCGAAGAAAGTTCCCCCAATATAATTCAGCCACGTAATTGTATGTCTAGGCGGCGAAGTAAGGGCTTTAAGAACAAAAAAAAAAGTGATATGGATAAGGGACATCTGATCGATATCCCGGGGGGGGGGGGGGGGGGAGGTAGGTTGGCTGTTCACAATCACCGATACACTGATACCGGTAAAAACTCGAGTTAAGAGCTTTCGAGCAGCATTATTAAAGCCGACAGCGGTGAGCACTCTTGTTAAAAAATCGCGACTGACACAGTCAAACGCTTTTTGGAAATCAAGAAAAAGCAATGCCCCTGGGATATTAACGGCAGCCGCCACCGAAATTACATCGTGACATTCGAGAACAGAAGTCAGCATCGTGTCTCCAGGCACACAGCTTTGGTGGGCGGCAATAATGGTATCGAGCAGCGTAGAGAGATAGATATTAATTAGACATTAATTGCTCGAGCGCCAATTTTATAATCGAAGTTAAGGAGAGTAATAGGACGGAGGGAATCAATCGCAGGGCGACCTGTGGATTTTGGAAGGAAGACCAGTTTACCCTTCTGAAAAGGAGCAGCAAGTGAGACTTTCCGCATCGGTTCATTTACCATTGACGTTAAGGTGTCACTAATGAATGGCCAAAATTGGACGTAATACTCCTTAGGAATACCGACTAATCCAGGTGACTTGTGGGACTGAGATCTGTAACTATCTCATATATATCATCCTTGTGAAAGGGATGCAGAAAGGCGTCATTTAATTGAGGAGTGACGACGCGATGCAGCAAGGATGTGAAGTCGTTCAGAGAGTTTGCAGCCGTGACATGGGATTCATACAGATCAGTAAAATAGGTGTAAATAAAGTCGGAAATGTGACGGTGAGAGGTGAACATGCGACCGTCAGCGGTTGTGAGGGAGGCACGGCACACACGTTTCCGGCGCGCCCGTAAACGGACTGGATGGTATAGTGACGTCAGTTCGTCTTGTAAAAGGGAACGTGGTTGAGAACTACGTCCGCAGTCCCTCCATTTGAATGCGTTTGAGCTGCAGTAATTGGGCTTTGTTGCGCTGTATATCAGTAACCCGTAGGGCGGCATGCGTAGCACTATCGTACAGTTGATGTAAGACTGAGTAGTAAAATTCTTGCGTTCGTCGATCTTTTGCTACCTTCGCAGCTTCAACACGCATTAGAGCCCTACGGATTTGATGTTTAGCATGCAGGGACCACCATGCCACAATAGACGAGTAACAGTCCATAGTAAGAGAACAACGAACCTCCAGGACGACACCACGAGAGGTATCTTGCAAATAGGCTATATTGAACATACATGGAGGACGAAACAATTTTACCGGTTGCTCCTCGTAATTAAACGTCACGGCTACGGTGCAATGATTAGTAAACCGGCTGGTATCACATCAACATCCAGAAGTTGCCCACACAAGGAATCGGAAAGGTAAAAGTGATCGAGGCGAATGCTAGGCGTGGGAGTAAAAGTAAAATATGTATGTCGCATAAGTGTAGGATAGCGAGAAACCCACACGTCGCGCAGGCGCAAGGAGCGCAGCGGGTCGTCGAGTTCTTGACTGGAATTAAAATTTGGAGACTGATCGACCGGCCGTAAAACACAATTGAAGTCTCTCACCTAAGATAATCTTTGTCGGGGATTTACAAAGCAGGTAAAAGGTTTATTCTTTATAGAAACTCGAACGTGCGGTAGTACGACCTGTGCCAGAAGGGCATAAAAAAGGAGTAAACTAAGATCCCAAAACGTGCACCCGATCCCCCTTCTACTGTCGAGTACTTCGTAATCCATAAATCCCCTATAAAACAAGGCACTGACCGTAGAAAGTTCGGAAGCTACATTAAAAAAGGTTAAAAACCCAGGAATGGAAAACTGGTCGAATAAGACTTCCTGTACAAAAACAACATCTGCCCCAGACTGATATATAAACTGTCGCAAAGCGGCGAGCCGAAGCTCAGAACATATTCAGTGTAAGAAATGTGTTTGTTTGCATGGAACTTCAACCTAGAAAGAAGAACAAAGAACGGTTAAAATCCATCAGTTGTTGAATCAACTCACAAGCAACCATATCAGAATCAATCGCCGAACCAAAGAGAGAGAAACTACGAAACAGAACCCTTATTTTCCCACTGCTTTTTCTTCGGCCGTGACGCGGCTGTCTGTGGCTGTTTACGGATTCTACTGCGGCTCCGCGGCGCCGACGCTGCCGCGTTCGGTCGCGTGAGAGCACCATGTAGGTATTCCGTTTCAGATTGCGAGGGAGAGGCCTCTACATGCCACTCGTCCGCAGACATGGGTTCACGGAGGGACGGTTGGTGAATAACAATGGGATCCACCGGCTCCTGAGAATCAATCAATTGTTTCATGGGAAAAGGCTGTGACCCAGAGGGGGCGACAAAAGTCGTAGAAAGGGGGTGGGAAACAGAATCGACAGGAGAGGTGTCCGAGAGAACCGGAGAAGACACGTGGGGACTGGAAGCAGGTTCCTTCACGGATGTCTCCGAAGAGACGGCTGCGATAACAGGAACAACGCCAAATAAGGTGTCAGGGATCTCCTGCACAGGTATGAATGCACCTGTGGCGTACTCATCCACGATTTTCGACTGAGAAGGAGGGATCTATACTGGAGGCCCATCAGAAAGGTGAGCCAATAGGGGAGGTTCATCTGCCGCATCATCCTGTGTTCGGCGACGCTTGTTGTGAGAAATCGTGGTGGGCACATCAGGAGTAACGGGATCTACATCCCTACGCAAAGACAGCGGGGAAAAATCACGGGCGTTGTCGGTCAACGGACCACTACATCCCTCAGTAACAGAGAGCGATTCAGTCTGAGATCCTGCGCGAGAAGATCAGCTAAAGTCAACTTTTTACGCTGTTCGTATTTAGGTTTTCATACCTCTGCACGCCGCGTACAATTAGTACGGAAATAACCGGTTTAATGACAATAATAACATGTTCTTTCTTGGCCACTGTATGTAATATGAACCCTATAACCACGTACCTGTAAATGAGAAAGAATATGTTTTTTTATCTCCATTTTCACCGACCGAATACCACTATAAACCTGTAAGCGGTGCTGAGCAGACCAGCGTTCCTTTCGAATATGACGAATTTCCCCACAAGAAAGCAAAACGGGCCTCAGAAAACAGTCGTCTACCTCGGGCGAAAGGTTAAATGCCGGCCGCGGTGGTCTCGCGGTTCTAGGCGCTCAGTCCGGAGCTGCGTGACTGCTACGGTCGCAGGTTCGAATCCTGCCTCGGGCATGGATGTGTGTGATGTTCTTAGGTTAGTTAGGTTTAAGTAGTTCTAAGTTCTAGGGGACTGATGACCACAGATGTTAAGTCCCATAGTGCTCAGAGCCATTTGAATTTTTTGAAAGGTTAAATACCAGGACATTCGTATATATCAGTTCTGCATTTGCCAAGAGAACCACACTAGTGGAACCATCATGGTGCATAAAGGGTACCTGAGAACCGTGGCGAGAAGGTATCCTATCAACCTGGAGCAGGTCAAGAAACATAACAAAAAACACATAATTCGCTGTCATAATATGCAGTATGCACCTGATCAGTAGTGACTTTAATTGTATCGACTAACCAGTCATGTATGTCAAAAGAAGTGGGCTGGACGTGACGAGTGGATTGGTCGAAGGTGAAGCTGACAGTATCTACACGTGGAATTTTCGTGGAAACCATGGTGGATATCACGGCGCGAGACGACGCCGCGACAGGAACGGCCTCATGAACACTAAACACTAGCCGACAACCAGAGATACGACGCGCACGGATACCAACACGACACTACTTCACAGAAGCTCTCCCGTGAACCTTGCAGAACTAGCACTGCTAGAAGAAAGGATATTGCAGAGACATGGCTTAGCCGAAGCCTGGGGGTTGTTTCCAGAACGAGATTTTCACTCTGCAGCGGAGTGTGCGCTGATATGAAACTTCCTGACAGATTAAAACTGTGTGCCGGACCGAGACTCGAACTCGGGACCTTTGCCTTTCACGAGCAAGTGCTCTACCACCGGAGCTACCCAAGCACGACTCACGAGCCGTCCTCACAGCGTAAATTCTGCCAGTACCTCATCTCCTGCCTTTCTCATTCTGGAAACATCCCCCAGGCTGTGGCTGAGCCATGTCTCCGCAATATCCATTCTTCCAGGAGTGCTAGTTCTGCAAGGTTCGCAGAAGTGCTTCTGTGAAGTTTGGAAGGTAGGAGACGAGGTACCGGCAGAATTGAAGCTGTGAGGACGGGTCGTGAATCGTGCTTGGGTAGCTCATTTGGTAGAGCAATTGTCCGCGAAAGGCAAAGGTTTCGAGTTCGAGTCTCGGTGCGGCACACAGTTTTTATCCCGTCAGGAAGTTTCATACCAGTTACAGGTTAAACTCTCGAGTTACCGCGCGTTGTTTGCCGCTAGCGCCGTACCACAGACAACAGGGACTTGCTTGGTGTAGAACCAGAGTGAACTTGATCGTTTAGTGGCTTTCCATAACGTCCGGTGATGAGTGTCCATTAGTGGTTGTGGCAATCAGATAACCGCTACAGTGACCGTTGAAACCTGATGAAAGGTCTCACGAAGCATGCAGTCCGGAAACTCATACTCCAACTTCTAGCATCACGGTGCGGGGAATATTTGTGTGATAAGGAGATTGATTTGGTGATTGTTGAGAGAGACTGAATGCTCTGCACCATGTGTCAAATATGACAAACCCTGTTGTAATATCTATCATGATCAGGATAGAAAACGGAATATTCCAGCAGGATAACGGAAGACTTCAAGCTGCAGCTCACACCAGAGATACCCTTGGGAATGTATACTCGCATATTACAGACGGTTCCGCCCAGTCTATTGATTTTCCACCCATAGCCCATGACTGGGATGCAATGGAAAGACGTATGCTTTCATCCCAGGTTCCAACCAGCAAATTTAATGAACTGACGCATGACAAGATTTTCCTCATGATGACATTAGCAGGTTCTTTGCTTCCATGCGACAACGAACAGAAAAGTGTTCTCAAACCCATGAGTAGAACAGCTCAGCTCGAGTTTATTTTGATGATGGACGTCAGTTGTGAGTGGAATGAAGGTTTGGTCATCTAATAGCTCTTAAGCAATTGTCATTTCCACAAAGTTATGTAAGTATCGAAGTGACAGTTTGTAGGGTTACACTTTCCATTTCTGTAAGAGTATTAATTACGTGTTTGATGATATTTAACATTGTGCAATCGTCGCAGTTTCAGTCACTAAGTATTTATGTTGTGCCATTGCTCGGTGTGAAACCGGTGCCTGTTCAGATTCCGAGTCTTCTGCCGTAGGTGGCGACGACACCAGAGCGCACCTGCGACATGTCGCCTGCTGTGCCAGCCGCTCAGCCACCAGAAAGCCGGAGCACCAACCCCAACGTCATGGAATTGTTGTACCGACTGAAAAATATCCTGAATAACAAGAACACGGTCAGCGGGTGAGTTGCCGTCACAGCAGACACTGCCATCCCAGTAATACTATTTCCTATGTGTCAAAATATTGAGGGGTGTCTTGTCGAGTGACGTGTTCTTGGTTAGATGCCTACACAGTTGAGGATATCGGCGGATCTATCAGCGGAAAGTAACTACTTTATGTTTGAAAGTTAAGGGACAATGTCAATATTAACATATTGTCTATTTGCGTTACATATAATGGACAATACTAGATACTAAAATTTGATGTGCCTGTTACATGGTCCAGTCACGTTACTGAGGCCTCCTGTGAGAATCTTGAATAACACATTGTTGTGGCCCAGATGCGCAGGAAGAGAGTCACTAAGGTTCTGGAAAACACCGACAGGGATGTGGAGTGATACTGAGTCCACCGTTGTGGTCAGCTGCGCTAGGTTTCCCTGCTGTGGATCCATGGGGCGAACAGCTAGATCGAGGTGCTCCCGCGGAATCTCGATTGAATCTAAACCCGGCGAGACTGGTGGACACGGGAGCTAGGTAAACTCAGCCTGGTGCTCTTCGAACCACGTACATACAATCCAAGCTATGTGACAGGTTGCATTGTCCTGCTTGTTTTAATACCAAAAAAAAGATAATGCCTCCAGGGGTCCCAAGGGTAGATGCATATTTGAGTTGATCCACAGAACCACAGAGCCCTCCAGAAAGATGAGATCAGTCAGGGAATGCAACTAAAACACTCCCCAGACAAAAACAATCCTTCCTCCAGCCTGGCTCCTTCCAACGATTGCTGCAGTGTGTCGATCGTCTGTCCAATGGAGCATAAAACGTGTATCATCTGAAAAGGCTATCTGTCGCTACTCAGTGAACCTCCAGCTGCGGTATTCACATACGAATCCCAGCCTTTGTCGCCGATGAAAAGTAGTCAGCTTGGCTGCATAAAGCAGGCGCTTGCTGCGGAGACCATAGGCAGCAACGTTCGCTGAATGATCGTTGAGAAAACGCTGTTGGTAGCCCCTGGACCATCTGGGTTGTCAGTTGCTCAGCAGTAGGACATCTATTCACCATTACGCATCTTCGCAGTCGTTGTTCACCCCTGTCGTCTACGGTCTGCGATGCACCAGAATTCTGCCGGCGCTTGATCAGAATAGGACATCTATTCACCAGTACGCATCTTCGCAGTCATTGTTCATCCCTGTCACCTACGGTCTGCGATGCACCAGAGTTCTGTCGGCGCTGGATCAGGATGACATCATTTTTCCACGCACAGTATACTTAAACGATTCCATCCTTGGTCCAAAGCTAATGATCATGCCCACTTGGACGTCACGTAAATTGTTCCGTTTCTGCATTGTAACCAGCGCACTATTGTTCACATCCATCTGACACGCTTTATGTACCCTTCACTTCAAGTGCTGTCACCTGTCTTCTGTGTGGGTGGTTCTTGCACGTTAACGTTGAACGTAGGCTCTGTTTACATAAAATCCACATACAATTAAAATGGCACTCGATGAAGATGTAGCACGTTAAAACACAGGCGGCACGAACAGCACAATTTAAAACGACGTTCACCGCAAGAAACGACGAAACGTCACTCACTGCACTGATGTGACATACACGGCGAGCACCAAAACATGACAAAGTAACTGCAGCAAAATTTGAAGGGCCTGACATGGGAGGGGAGATCGGAGAGGAGTGAGTGAGGAAAGAGAATGAGAGTTGACGGAGGAGTGGAGCAGGAAGGGGGGAGAAGAGGTGGAGTCTGTAGCACACCATGGAGCAGGAGATGGGGAGTGAGCGCAAGGGCTGGCAAAGGAGAAGTGAGAGTGACAGGGGGGGAGGAGGGACGAAACATCAGAGGAGGGGGAAGAGGAAGTAGAGGGAACCCAAGGGTGGACGGGAGGGAAAGAGGAGGGTCAGAGTTGGAAGAAAGGATAAATATTGGTGTGAAGCACATCATATCGGATGGCGAGATCGTGGAAGTTCCTTTGGGAAAGGAGGTGGAGTGTGTGGACATGAAGAGAGAGAGGAGACACATCAGTAAAGGTGGCGCAGGAGGTGGGGAGTGGAGAGGAATGGGGACACCAGGGGGTGAGGGGATGGAGGTGGCAGTTGGTGCAGAGAATAAAGTTGTGTTCAGAGAAAAGGAAGAGATATGGGAAGGGGATGAGGTCATAGAGGATCCTCATGCGGCATAGGAGACAGATAAAGAAACTGAGGCAGAGTGCAAGGTGTTCAAGGATTTGGAGAGCTTTATAGAATTTAGGAGGGGTGGAGATCCATGAAACACTACCATAACAAAGCATGGAATGGGTCAAGGATTTGTAGGTATGAAGGATTGTGGAAGGGTGCAAGTCCAATGTCAGGCTGGACAGATGTTTCAGGAGACAGAGTCTATTGCGGTCTTCGCATTGTATTGTAAGGAGATGGGGAGTCCAGGTCAAGAGATGGTCAAAGGTGAGGCTAAGGTATTTCAGGGTGGGGGTACGTTGGATAAGGTGGTCATAGATGGTGAGGAAGAAATCATGGAGCCAGAAGGAGAGGGTGAACATCCAATAACGATTGGCTGGTCTGTGGAAGGACTGATTCGAAGGAGCCACTCGTTGCACAATGTGGTGAACTGGTGTAGTTGGATTTGGAGGGAGTGCTGAGAGTGTTGAAGGTAGAATAGAGGGTAAGGAAGGCTGTGTCATCACCATATTGAAGGAGGTGGACGGGTGCTGATGATTTGGTCATATCAGCAGTGTGCAGGACATACAGGAGAGGAGAAAGGATGGAGCCTTGGGACACACCAGCGGTATGGTATAAGGTATAGGAATTAGTATTGTGAATGGTGACATAGGAAGGACGGCGGGAGAAGAATGAGGCAGTGAGAGGATAAAACTGATAGTGAGGGTGTAGGTGTCGAGCCTGAAAAGGAGCGCAGAATGCCGTTGCACGAATTACGCCCTCTTTGCTGCAGCGAGTGTAGGAAGAAATTGATTACCGGCGAAAAGTTTGCGGCATCAGAACTGTAGTAACACGTAACAAAACTTTTATGTGAAACTTGAGGTTCTTTTCTAGAAAATGACACCTCTACCGATTTTGTAAGTTAGCTTAGTAAATTTCTATATCATTCCAAAATTGTGAAATTGTTTTTGACTTGCCCTGTTGGCAAGTTGCAGCGTAGTGGCCTGGCTAGGTAAGCCAGAGTGGGGGATGGGCAGTGTAGCCACGTTGCAGCTAGCTGTGAGTGTCTTCTGTCTGGTTTGATGCGGCCCGCCCCGAATTCCTCTCCTGTGCTAACCTCTTCATCTCAGAGTGAGACATGAAACCTACGCCCTGTATTATTTGCTGGATGTAACCCAATCTCTGTCTTCCTCTACAGTTTTTGCCTTCTACAGCTCCCTTTAGTACTATGGAAGTCATTCCCTTATGTCTTAACAGATGTCCTATCATCCTGTTCCTTCTCCTTATCAGTGTTTGCCACCTATTCCTTTCCTCTCCGATTCTGCACAGATCCTCCTAGTTCCTTACCTTATCTGACCACCTAATTTTCAACATTCGTCTGTAGCACCACATATAAAAGTCTTCGATTCTCTTCTGCTCTGGTTATCCCACAGTCCATGTTTCACAACCATACAATGCTGCACTCCAGATGCACATTCTCAGAAATTTCTTCCTCAAATTAAGGCCGATATTTGATATTAGTAGACATCCCTTGGCCAGGAATTCCCTTTTTGCCATTGCTAGTCTGCTTTTGATGTTCTCCTTGCTCTGGCCGTCTGTGGTTATTTTCTGCCTAGTTAGCAGAGTTCCTTAACTTCATCTACTTCGTGACCATCGATCCTGATATTAATTTTCTTGCTGTTCTCATTTCTGCTACTTCTCATTACCTTCGTCTTTCTACGATTTACTCTCAATCCATAGTCTGTACTCATTAGATTGTTCATTTCATTCGGCAGATCATGTAATTCTTCTTCACTGTCACTCACAATAGCAATGTCATCAGGAATCGTATCACTGATATCATTTCACCTTGAATTTTAATTCCACTCCTGGACCTTTCTTTTATTTACATCATTGCTTCCTCAATGTAGAAATTGAGCAATAGGGGCGAAAGGCTACATCCTAGTCTTACACCATTTTTAATACGAGCACTTCGTTCTTGGTCATCCACTCTTATTATTCCCTCTTGGCTGTTGCACATTTTGTATATGATCCGTCTCTCGCTGTAGCTTATCCCTATTTTCCTCAGAATTTCGAACATCTTTACACTGTCGAACGCTTTTTCCAGGTCGACAAATCCTATGATTGTGTCTTGATTTTTCTTTAGTCTTGGTTCCAGTATTAACCACAAAGTCAGATTGCCTCTCTCGTGCCCTTACCTTTCCTAAATCCAAACTTATGGCCATCTAGCGTATCCTCAATTTTCTTTTCCATTCTTCTGTGTATTATTCTTGTAAGCAACCTGGATGCATGAGTTCCTTAGATCATTGTGCGATAATTTTCGCACTTGTCAGCTCTTGCCGTCATCAGAATTGTGTGGATGATTTTTTCCGAAAATCGAATGCCAGACTCATACATTGTACGCGCCAAAGTGAATAGTCGTTTTGTTGCCACTTCCCCTAACGATTTTAGAAATTCTGATGGAATGTTATCTATCCCTTCTGCCTAATTTCATCTTCAGTCCTCCAAAGATCTTTTAAATTCTGGTCCTAATACTGGCTCCCTATCTCTTCTAAATCGACTCCTGTTTCTTCTTCTATCACATCAGACAAATTTTCCTCCTCATAGACGCTTTCAATGTATTATTTCCACATATTCGCTCTCTCCTCTGCATTTAACAGTAGAATTCCCTTTGCATTCTTAATGTTATCACCATTGCTTTTAATGTTACCGAATCTTGATTTGACTTTCCTGTATGCAGAGTCATTCCTACCAATCATAATTTGTTTTTCGATTTGTGCACATTTTTCGTGCAGCCATTTCGTCTTAGCTTCCCCGCACTTCCAGTTCATATCATTCCTCATCGACGTGTATTTTTGTATTCCTGAGTCTCCCGGATCGTTTTTGTACTTACTCCTTTCACCGATCTATTCTATTGAAGTATTTCTTCTGTTACCCATGGTTTCTTCGCAGTTACCTTCTTTGTACCTATGTTTTCCTTCCCAACTTCTGTTATCGCCCTTTTCAGGGACGTCCATTCCTCCTCAACTGTACTGGCTACTGAGCTATTCCTTATTGCTGTATCTATAGTTTTGGAGAACGTCAACCGTATCTGGTCATCCCTTACTACTTCCGTATCCCACTTCTTTGCGTACTGATTCCTACTTAAATTTCTACCTACTCATCACTACTATGTTGTGATCTGAGTCTATATCTTCTCATGGGTACGCCTTACAATCTAGGATCTGATTTCGGAATCTCTGTCTGACCTGAAAATCCCAAAATGGTATGGGAGGTTGTGCCACCGCCTACTGAAGGAAATGAAGCAAAATGGCCACAAATAATGAACATATCACAACTGAAACTTAGAATACCACTGAAAACACTAAAATTACTTCCAGGCACGTTACTAAAATTCTGACGTGTGGTAGTGAGATGAGATCATTAAAATTATTAAAGTCATTATTAAGAAAGTTATTAACATTTATACAAAAATATTTTATAAAATCAATGACAAATGACGCAGACGCACATATGCTTTTGATACACTGGTAAGTGGGTCTTGAACTCGGAGAGGGAATGGCCATATAGCTATTATTGTTAGACAAATAAACAAATAGAATAACTCATATAAAGATACCAAAACAAAGATTTTTTTCTATATGTACACTAAAGATCGCCAGCTTGAGAAGTTTGTTCCATTATCCCATTATACTTATGCTTATTTAGTGAAATTTAATAACCTAACATATGTGAAAGTGTCATTTAAGGAACATAGAAGTGCAGCAGCTAGGTGAATAAAGTTGTCAACTCGACTTAGTTACAGAATTTCTGTCTGTGGTGTATAAAATTGAATAATCTCAATTATTTAGCTATGTTTAAAATTGTACAAAATTATATCAGATTGCTGATCAATCAAGACTATGTGTAATACCAATTTACAATGTATAAATGTTGTGATATGTATAATCTTACGAATGGTCGTCAAGGTGTTAGTTGCTACATTGTGTCAGCTAGTGGGTCACACGATCAAGTTTTTAAATAGGCAGGCACAGCGAAGATTGTGGTCTCTTTGCAGGTGAGATCCACTTTTGGTAAGCCTGAGTTGCTTGGGCCTATGCCTTAGTCGGGACTGTAAACTATTCGATGTGCATTAATTCAGAAGGTATAATTATTTTGGGACCTTATGCGCTAGTGAACATAGACTCACTGTTGCGCTAGTAGTGTCTGAACATTTCGGAGCGGTGAATTTTCTTACTGTGTAAAGAGCCTGTATGAAGCCTGAACTCAGGTTCTTTAGCTTATATTCGTTACTGCCTACAAAAGTACTGCTTCCACTGCAAAATTAAACATTTTGGTTTCTTGTATCTACATTTTCTTCAGCAACAACATGTGTGAGGCAACCATTTGGAGTAAATTCGTGAGTGATTCGAATAAAACGAATAGTCAAGATTAATCGTTTGATTATGGCCCACATTATTATCGTAAGGGATCACATTTTTAATGTTTTTTTAAATATTTTCAATCCACTTATTAATTTGTTTGATCATTTCCCTATGTCTGTGCTAAATTAATGTGCGTCATGACTGATCCATGCTCATATAAGGGCTTAAAGGAACAGTGCATGACCAGAAACCCTCTGCTTCAGATGTACCATATTCAAATTGAAGTTCGTGCATTCGCCCTCTGGTGCAACGAATTAATGCTGACTGCCGAATATGTTTTCGTTCTTTGCTACCGAAAATCCTGTCACGTTGCAAACCCACTACGACTGTATTGAAGGTACAGCGCCGGTTTTCGGTTCAAATAGGCCAGAGATATACCATAACATCTCAAAATAGCTCAAATGGCTCTGAGCACTATGGGACTTAACTTCTGAGCTTATCAGTCCCCTAGAACTTAGAACTACTTAAACCTAACTAACCTAAGGACATCACACACATCCATGCACGAGGCAGGATTCTAACCTGCGACCGTAGCGGTCGCGCGGTTCCATACTGAAGCTCCTAGAACCGCTCGGCCACTTCGGCCGACGAAACATCTCATCAAACCATGACATTTATGGAACTCCGAAAGAGATGGATCAGGTACACAGCTCTGCTAACTTCGGGATATTAACGGAAACTACTTGAATTTCGAACGGTCTTCTCTTGATAGATGATTTTATAACTTCCTTCATATTCCCATTAGTTCCCCATCATACGACACGATAAAATTGGCTGATGGCGTTGCTATGCTCGTGAGACAGTATGAATAGTCTGAGGAGCTCAACATATGCAGTGTGTTTAAACAAAGGAAAGACGAAGTAATGTAAGTCAGAATGTGCGAGATTCGGTCTTTAGTGCGGATGACAAACAACCGTCCATTGAAGTACTGTGAGCTCTTGTCAGACTTGTGTGCGACCTTGCATTTTGGTGGAGAAGATGTTCATTTGTACTTTTGTGGCGACGAACACGCTGAAGTTGTTTCTTCAGTTTCCTGACAGCAACACAATACACTTCCCAGTTGATTGTTGCAGTTTGATGGAGGACATCAAACAGAATAACTCCTTTAGAGACTCAGAAGGTACCCGCCATAACTCTATCGGCTGATGGTATGGCTTTGAACTTTTCTTTTTTTCTAGAAGATGTGGTGTGGCACCATTGCATGGACCGCCGTGTTGTTTCCAATTCGAAGAGATGAAGTCATGTTTCTTCGCCTGTGACGATGTTCAACATAAAACTGTCACGCTCAGCCTCATGAAGCGCAAGCATTCCACAAGCGCGTGTGAATATCTGTAATGTTCTGGTCTTCCGGCAGAAGAAGCTCAGTGTCAGCTCTCTGGTTGGGACTCACCTCCGTTACAGACGCCACTTTGAAGGCTATGTGGAGCACCACCACCTATCGCAACTTCAAGAAACTATAAGAGCCGAAGCGGTAATATTCCAAGATGTTCCACAACAAATTCCGCCTTTTTTTCAACCGAAATTCGCAGAGGGAAAAATGTAATCCGTTGTGAATCTTCAGGTTTTGGCGGCGCAAAGACTGTTCCATTACGTTTCGGGTGTGCAGCCGCAAAGAATCTCCTTCTTCTTCTAACATTTCGGCTGTATAACGTTCAGCCATCTTCAGAGTGAGCCGCAAGACTGCCGCTCTAGTGCTCGCTTCGTCCCTTTAGACTGTTGTACTGCACGGCTGCGCATGCGGCCAGAGATGTAAATCCGCCAGAGACGTTGGTCGGCGACATAGACTTGCATAATGCGCGAGTTGTATCTATGACTCCCGACAGCCGAAATATTAGAAGAAGAAGGAGATTTCTTGCGACTGCACACCCGAAACTTAATGGAACATGAAATCCGTTATTTATTGTGTTGTGGTTGGCAGGAGAGCCAACACCATGTTGAAACGTCCCCTTAGAACAATTAAGGAGTTACTGTGCTTAAACTGACACACAATAAATTTAGCGCAACGCAATCTGACTTCCAGTAATCCCTACAAGAGAGTGGCCCTGACTAACATTAACCTATACGTTTCACAAATCAATTACCTCACAAAAATCTTCGTTACTCAAGCTACTGCAATACAGCGAGCGCCACTACTGCCAGCTAAATAAAAGATTCAAACTACTGAAGGCACTAACTACTGATAGGCATAGTTAGCAAATGAAAGATTTTAATAGAGAACAAACAAAGTATTACCTCACTAGTCATAATATATATAGCAGTTCATGACACCAATTCTTACAAATTTCAAAACTCCGCCATCTCTCTCCCGACATCCACCACTGCTGGCGGCTCACCTCCAACTGCGCAACGCTACGCGCTGTTAACATCCAGCTGCCCAACACTACAATGGCGAGTATTACAATAATGCCAACCAGCCACAGACCGCACACAGCACAGCCAGTGATCTTCATACAGAGCGCTACGTGGCGTTACCAATATAAAAACCTAAACAGCCTACTTACAGTGTTACTAGGGGAGGCCGAAAGGCACGCGATATAGCTCACGCAGGCTGGCGTGAGGTCTGGAACAGGATAAAGAAATTAGAATTTAGAAACAACGGACGTAGCTGGTGGAATACTTAACTTTAATCCATTAATGACAAACGTCGCTCTTGACGGTACATGATTCACAATATCAATAGTAACTGAATATGGCGCCTTGCTAGGTCGTAGGAAATGACGTAGCGGAAGGCTATGCTAAACTATCGACTCGGCAAATGAGAGCGTATTTTGTCAGTGAACCATCTCTAGCAAAGTCGGTTGTACATCTGGAGCGAGTGCTAGGAAGTCTCTCTAGACCTGCCGTATGGCTGCGCTCGGTCTGCAACCACTGATAGTGGCGACACGCGGGTCCGACGTATACTACCGGACCGCGGCCTATTTAAAGGCTACCACCTAGCAAGTGTGGTGTCTGGCGGTGACACCACATTCCATCCCCGCAAATCGGTGTAATGTTGTGGCATAAGGCTTCCGCCCGCCGTGAGGAGGACCCCATGTTGACGTATGCGACGATGTGGGGAGCCTAACAACAGGCGAGGCTGTGCCACCCGCACCCTGCCATTCGGACCGCGGGGAGCTAGGAAACGCCTGAAAACCTGCTCCAGGGTGCACGCCAACATGAGGTGTATGCGCCCGTAGAGAGACAGGAGGGGCCGAAGGGTCGACCTCCATCGGGCCGCGGCAGCCGACGGGCGAAGACGACATATGGTCCGGAGCGGGCAAGAGTTCCATGTCGGAGGACAACTTGGTCACGGGAAGCGATCGGCGGCGCGTGACCCGACGGCTGCAGCAGCGCGTCCACTGCAGTTGTCGCCGGCGGGAGAACAGGCGGCGGCGGCGGCGGTGCCGGCAGCCCGTCGCCACGGGGCAAAATGGAAGGCAGCGTCGCTAACACCTGGGGCTGAGGCGAGCCAGTAGATGGATCCCCGGGGCGCTGACCGGACGGCACCCGCACTGAAAGCAGACGGCGAGCGGCAGATCCCGTGCCACGACAGAGTCGCAGCTGATTGAGATGCCGACGCACCTCACCAGAGGCCCCCAAAACCAGATACATAGCGCTGCCGGGGCAGCGAAGAATGCGCCCTTCGAGCCAACGCCGTGAACCTCGATAGTGGCGATAGTAGACAACGTCGCCTGGAGCAAAAGCAGGTGTCTGCCGCTGCACAGGAACCTGATGCGGGGGATGTAGCAATGACATCAAGGTTCGATGAGGGCGACCGTGGAGCAACTCAGCCGGCGAGCGACCATCTCGGTGCTGAGAGCGATACGAGGACAAAAAGAGCAATAACGCGTCCTCCCGAGAATGCGACTCTTTCAACTTCAACATCTGTGACTTGAAAGTCTTGACCAATCGTTCAGCGGCACCGTTTGATTGTGGCGAAAACGGCGCGGACGTCAGATGTTGAATACCATTGGCCTTGCAGAATGACTGAAATTCTGCGGACATGAATTGTGGGCCATTGTCGGAAACAATAGTCTGTGGAAGACCTTCAATGCAAAAGATAGCAGATAACGCTTGGATGGTGGCAGATGACGTCGTGGAAGACATCCGGCCAACAAAAGGAAAATTACTGAATGAATCTACCACAACCAACCATCTAGCATTCCAGGATCTGATCGCGCAATTCCACGAAATTGCGGCGGTGCTGGTGTTGGCGTTTTAACTACTGTTTCAACATGTCCCACAGCTTTTCTATGGGGTTCAAATTAGGTGAATTTGCAGGCCAGTCAAGATATAACAGGGAGGAGAAATGTTCAGAAAACCAATTACATGTTCTTGCAGGTCAATGAACTTTGCAGTTATCGTATATATGTGGCTGTGTTAGCAATGATCACTTCGGTGTGACCGACTTCAAATGTTCATTGCAAGCGGGTCTCGTCTCTGTGATCTCTCGATGATGTGTTGAGATGGACCTTCGTTCACTGCCTACAGTAAGTCTTGTCAGGTTTGGAAACGGTTTTGATCCAATAGACTTGAAACGCATCTCTGGTTCCTCCGAGTAAGGATCTTTTTTCGACCATTCGTGGCCACAGGTGTTACACCACTGCTTGTACAGCCGTCGAACAGCCCGCCGCGAAACACCAACAAAATCAACAACGTCACGCATTCTTTGGTCATGGTTATGGACAAACACGACTGAACCTTTTTGCTACTCCGTGAAGTGGCTATATTTACACATGTTTACGTACAATGTCCGCTTGTAACATTGACGACTCATGATAAGTACTACTTTATGCTCACGTAGAAGCAGCGTGTGCGTCGTTGAGCACGTGACTCGATCGCTGTGTCATCTGTGAAGGGTGGTTCATCTGCGTGCGCCCACTGGGGTCACAAATTTTTTCACCGGTTAGCTGAGTAACAGCTGCCAAACAGGAACGCTATCTTACTATCTCAATCACATGTCAATCTAGAGCTTAGAAATTCCTCTTTTCTCCGATAATCAGTTTTGGCAACATCCATTTCCTCTGGGAAAGTGAAAATCAAATACTAACCACAAATTTCCAACAACCGCGCACACATAGTAGTCAGGCGTGAATAAAATTTTCAATGACAAGTCGAAAATAACCATATGTCCTTAGTGCAACCTTTCTGTGTTGACCTACAAACTTAAGCGTCATACTTGCTCCCGCAGATCACAGAAACATTTGTACACTTCTACGCTTTCGTCAAGATACTTGGACTAAACAACGTGCTGATGATATCTGGTTGGTTAGGCGTGCCGTCAGCTGTTCGTACCCCAGCAATACGGAAGTACAACAACGTTCATCTAATGAACGTACTGCAGGGGCCGACTGAGATGAAGCGCTGTGCAACTTCGGTGAATCGTCTCTGGGTACCAGAGCGCCAAGGCAAGCGAGTACGTGGGCCTCCGCAAAGAGGACGCAACACATAAAGGACACATATTCATCCGCAATGTCAATACGCCAATCACATTGGCGGATTTAAAGAAAATGTTTATAACCCATGGAAAGAAGAATGGGAAGAAACATGATGGAAGAGGTGCCACTAGTACTACAACCGTGAAACTACTGCCTTCCCTACTCTAGTCCCCTTCGTAGATCATGGCTGAAGATGCGGCAAAAGATATCTAAAGTCAACGACATGATTGAATTTCCAACCTGAAATTTGAGAAGTCACGCCCACATTACAGGCATTAGAGACTGCTTAACTTAATGGTGCGTGTGTACGACAAACGATGATTTAAACCACGTGTGCCTTTCGTGTGAGTTGCGTAGCGATTAGAAAATGATTGTTGAAGAGACTAATAGGCGGACACACTTTTTCACTAAAACCACCAGTGAATCAGAAAATGCAACACCTGTAAAAAAAAAAAAAAAAAAAAAAAAAACGGCATTTAGGGAAGTGTGGCTTACACATACACTACTGGCCATTAAAACTGCTACACCACGAAGGTGATATTCTACAGACTCGAAATTTAACAGACTGGAAGAGGATGCTGTGATATGCAAATGATTAGCTTTTCAGAGCATTCACACAAGGTTGGCGCCGGTGGCGAAACCTACAACATGCTGACATGAGGAAAGTTTCCAACTGATTTCTCATACACAAACAGCAGTTGACAGGCGTTTCCTGGTAAAACGTTGTTGTGATACCTCGTATAAGGAGGAGAAATGCGTACCATCACGTTTCCGACTTTGATAAAGGTCGGATTGTAGCCTATCGCGATTGCGGTTTAACGTATCGCGACATTGCTGCTCGCGTTGGTCGAGATCCAGTGACTGTTAGCAGAATATGGAATCGGTGTGTTCAGGAGGGTAATACAGAACGCCGTGGTGGATCCCAACGGCCTCGTATCACTAGCAGTCGAGATGAGAGGCATCTTATCCGCATGGCTGTAACGGATCGTGCAGCCACGTCTCGATCCCTGAGTCAACAGATGGGGTTGCAAGACATTAACCATCTGGACTAAAAGTTCGACGACGTTTGCAGCAGCATGGACTATCAGCTCGGAAACCATATCTGCGGTGACCCTTGACGCTGAATCACAGACAGGAGCGACTGCGATGGTGTACTCAACGAAGAACCTGGGTGCACGAATGGCAAAACGTCATTTTTTCGGATGAATCCAGGTTCTGTTTACTGCATCACGATGGTTGCATCCGTGTTTGGCGACATCGCGGTGAACGCACATTGGAAGCATGTATTCGTCATGGCCTTACCGGCGTATCAACTGACGTGATAGTATGGGGTGACATTGGTTACACGTCTCGGTCACCTCTTGTTCGCATTGACGGCACTTTGAATAGTGAACGTTACATTTCAGATGTGTTACGACCCGTGGCTCTACCCTTCATTCGATCCCTGGAATCCATACATTTCAGCAGGATAATGCACGACCGCATGTTGCAGGTGCTATACGGGCCTTTCTGGATACAGAAAATGTTCGACTGCTGCCCTGACCAGCACAGTCTCCAGATCTCTCACCAATTGAAAACGTGTGGTCAATGGTGGCCAAGCAACTGGCTCGTCATAAAACGCCAGTCACTACTCTTCATGAGCTGCGGTATCATGTTCAAGCTCCATGGGCAAATGTACCTGTATACGCCATCCAAACTCTGTTTGACTCAATACCCAGGCGTGTCAAGACCGTTATTACGGCCAGAGGTGGTTCTTCTGGGTACTGATTTCTCAGGGTCTATGCACCCAAATGGCGTGTACAGGTACAGCTCCCTATGCAGCTTCAACACTATACCGCAGGACTTATATGCTCGCATGGTACCATTTATAATTTTAATTAATATTGTGTTTATACTGGTTGCTGGTGAGGAGGAAAGTTAGTTGTTAGTATTTTATTAATGATCTCATTCATTAGCAGCCATATCAGAGTCATCACTGTCGCTCAAGAAAGTTATAATTAAGCTTTACTCATTTAATCAGAATCGGACGATGACTCTCCTTGTCCGCAGTCTCGATGATTCGAAGTGTTCTGCAATCCTGTGTAAATAAAATGTCTTGGTTCTATTTCGTTGTGTAGTCAGTCGGGAAACCTCAGATCAGCGGAAAATTTGCTTTGATAGAGTTAAATTATCCGATGAAGTAATGGAGCTCTTGGATCTAATAACTGCAGGTTCGTTTCCATTTCATCGGAAGTTCCCTTCTGATTAGCAATGAAACGACACCTCCGTGCAAATTTCCAATTACAGAATACATACATAATGAAATTCCTTACACGCCTTTGATGTTAATGCTCATTATATATTTTCTTTAGTAGCATACAATATATTTTCAATCTCTTTCTTCCAGTAATCTCGCTAGCAAAATTACAATTATTCAATGCGGCTATTTGGCACGGAGAAGATCCAAGAAGTCTTCTCAACACACCAGAGAGAATATTACAAAGAGTACTTTGCGCTCATGGTATAGTAATAGTACTGTACTACTTTGCGCATCGATTCTGTGAGTATATAGATTGTCAAGTAGGAAACGTAGTTCACTCATACAGTTGTGCAGGGATAATTAGTAGAATATAAAGAGATTTTACACACTTTAGTGGTCGACATCTGAACCAACGTCTTGCTGCATCAATCTTCTCTCTATCGTCCACGTACCCTTTACTGCAGAGTTCATCCTTCATAATTGGGACAAACAGCTGAAAGTTGAAAGGTGCGAGATTCTGGTTGTACAGAGAATCAGGGAGAACAGTGGAACGACGTTTTATGAGCTCCTCTCGGGTGTGGAGACTTGCGAAAAGCCTTGCGTTTGCATTTTTGTGGCAACGAAAACGGCGAAGTCATTTCTTTATTTTCCTGAGAATAATACAGTACAACTCAAGAGTTCATCGATACACCATGAGGATGGACAAGCAGAATAATCCCTTCAGAGTCCCAGAAGACCGTCGACATAATTATACCGGCCGAGGGTGCGACATTGAATTTTTTGTAGGGAACGGAGTTGGTGTGGCGTCACTCCGTGGATTGCTGATTTGTTTCCGGTTAGAAGAGCTGAACCCATGTTTCATCGCCTGTGACGATTTTCGACGAAAAAAATGTCACAATCAGCTGCGTAACGCGCAAAAAATTTCTCACAGATGGTTCTTCGTTTCTCTCTCTCTCTCTCTCTCTCTTTTTCTTTTTTTTTTTTTTAAAAAAAAGCCGACGAAGGACCTAGCGGGCACACAGCTTTGAGTACTTCAATTGAAGGACAAGTGTGTCGGCACTACCGCCATGGACGTCCAGTTGAGCAGCATGGTGTTTGATTGTGATCTGTCGGTCACCTTGAATGAGAGTGGCCCCCCATTCCAACACTGTAGGAGTCACAGCTGTGAGCAGCCGACCGGCTGACAGCTTTGCCATGATGATAGACGCCGCGTCCAACGACTCACTGCGCTTTTGTTTACTGACAGGTACAGTTTTTCGTAGACATTCTCCAAGCGCCTATGAATATCTGGTTTTCCGCCAGTAGAAACTCAATGGCAGACAGCTATTGCTTGGAACATACTTCCGTTACAGATGCGATTTTGAAGACTACGTTGCCACCTATTGGAACTTCATGAAACTACAAAAGCTGAAGCGAGAAAATTCCACGATGATCCACATCAAATTCAGCATTTTTTCATTGGAAATTGCCCGAAAAAAAAAATTGTGTAACTTACTGAAGACCCCTCGTTAGTTGCGTACCTTAACAGATAAATGAGGTGATTTTAGTGCAGGGTCGCTTAATGTGGATTGCTCAGAACGAGGAGGGAAACGTAATCATTTGGTTCTGCTGCTGCAGGTCCCTGCTGTCGCAGCTGGACTGGATGGAGCGCGCGTGCCTGGCGATACTCTCGAACCTGCAGCAGCGCGCGTCATCGCGGCTCATCTTCAGCTCACAGAGCTACTGCGATGATCGCAGCAACAGCGGCAGCTGAGCCAACCGCTCCTCTCTCTGAGCCCACTCTGCAACTCGAAAACCGTCAAAATCATCTGAAGCCTCAATTTTGCATGAAGCTACCGCTAGATAACATAATTCTCATAACGCAATGACTGTTTTGGAACTGTACTTCGTTTATGAATTGCTATTACTATGCAGGCTAAACGTCCATATAAAATAAATTAGATGGGAGACTCATTTCTTAGCTTAATATGAGTATATTTACCGTATGGAAATATATTTTAAAAAATATTTAAATGTGTGTGAAATTTTATGGGACTTAACTGCTAAGGTCATCAGACCCTAAGCTTACTCATTACTTAACCTAAATTATCCTAAGGACAAACACACACACCCATGACCGAGGGAGGACTCGAACCTCCGCCGGGACCTTTATTTTAAAAACAATTAATTAGTGAAAGTGTGAACCACTATGTAGAAACTTGTGGGCTTTCAAATAACTACGTACCCTCAAACTCAGAGTTGCAATGTTAAAAGTTTTTGCTGGTTTGGTTGTCTAGGGGTTGGGATACTTAGTTTCCGCATTACAGGCCAAATACTGCTGAGTCTACAGTATACGATAAGAATACAGACATGAATCGAATGGTCGAAGGTTTCTATCACTCGGCAATTGCGAATTGTGAAAGTAACATATAAATTTATAAATGAAAGACTGCAGTTAAATAAAATCTGCAGGTACTATATTAACGATTTTAAATGACGAGTATGATAGTAGAAGTACTTTTGAGAATGCGGTATAATTCTACAAAACACTTATTGGTGTCCATGGTCCAGCAATTAAATAAAATATAAATTGAATAACAGGGAAACAATAGATTCCTACAGCACGTAATTAGTTATGAGCAACAACATACCTCGGGAGATATCACATCCAAACGCGTACTACGTCTTCACTGCAGAAGCCACGAAAATTTCACAAGTACACAAGTCGGCATTACGAAATATTTTTATCTCTCGCGACCACGCGCAGACTGCTCTACTCCAAGTCTTTCCCGCCACTGTGCGCCCGTCGCGCCGTCCGGCACCTCCCGTGTCCTGTGCGACTCTCCCGAACTCGCTTCAATCCAGTCTCCCCATTCACGAGCGCTGTTATTGGCTAGAGCGCTCGCGCCGTGTCTTCAATTCAATATAGACTAACAAACATATTTAAACACATACGAAATACTGGACCTACATTTAAATAACTTGAAATTAAATAAATATTCCTACGGTTGGACCATAAACACGCTCTAACAAACGTTATTAGATATATAAACAAATTAAATGAATATATATCAAAAGAGTAGAACAAAAGGTAGGCCAGTAGCTTAATGTCTCTGTGCTTTGTAAAATACAGTAAATATTTAACCAATTTCTTCATGAATAGTACATATCGGATATAAACAAAGACGTAGATGAATAAATACGTTTATAAGCATGCTGATACCGTTTTTTCATGTAACTGTGGAGTACATATGGCCTGACGCGATCGACAGTAATCGGTCACTTTGACTTCCAATAACTCATGTACTATTCAAATTAGATGCCTGTAATTCAAACCAATTTAGGTTTACACTAGTAGCTTTCTAAAGACACGGCGATCGACAAAATCGGATGAAGCGTTTATATTTTGCAAATTAGTTGCTGTGTGTTACTTGTATAATTTATCGTCAGATACTAAACTTTAAACTAATAAATTTACTGAAAATTTGATTACACTATCAGAACGTAGTGCAAATAATGGTAATGTGCATGTATATTTTTGTGGTATCATGATTCATCTGGCTACTATTAATTTCTATACGAACTGTGAAATGTGTGCCATTAAGGTTTAACGAAGTCCGCCGTCCCACGAAAGGCAAAGGTCCCGAGTTCGAGTCTCGGTCGGGCACACAGTTTTAATCTGCCAGGAAGTTTCATATGCAGTACTTGTTTAACACTGCTGTGAGTAGTTCTTGTTCCATTCTTGGACAGTGTTTTACAATTATCACGAAGTAAACCTGTTCCTTGTAACACAGTATCAGTTCAGCTGAATGGCTAGTCCTACAGACAGTATGCTCATGTGCCCGGCACCCTTTACACTGATAACTGATATCTACCATATTTTGCTCCTTCTGTCTCTGGAAAAAAAGTTTTTCAAACGGAGAATACGCATACAGAATGTTCGAAAAGTCACATCTAGCGGTGATAAATAACTTCTGGGGGTAACTTCTGTTAGACACGAAATTTTTACTGATGCTTCCCAGCGACGTTAAGCGTTTTTACGTACTGGACAGCAGGACAGAAGCACCCTTTTGCGTGTCTGTGCGTTGTGTATTGCCTGTAATCCAGTCACCTGGCTTGTATGAAGAGCAATAGGCGGAGCAAAATTTACGTTACTGATTCGCTCCTAAAACATTTCTCTATGCTTAGATACACTCATTGCCAACGTTTTCTTGCAAAAGTTCACTGTGTCAAAAGAAAAAATGTCCCACACAAATTGCTTTGGAATTTAATGACGATTTCCTTTCTGCTGTGTGAAAGCACTGCTTCTCCGAAATTTGTTACTCTAATATTGCCTTTTCTTAAATTACATGAAACTATTAGGAATTTATAACTAACGAATAACAGTATTTCTAGCGCAATAAATGTAAAGTAAACATGTCTGCCCTTAGCGTACTATTGCACAGAAAAGATGGTTTTTACCATACTCGCCTATACTGACCTTTTAAAGTACATTTAAATGATAACCATATCATTTAGTTGCTCAATACTTTTGAACATAAACCATCGTGAACGTTTTAGGTTAACCACTGAACTCTTAAATGTTCAGAAATATAGTTCATACAGAATGAATACAAAACATGCTATAAAAGGTGGTTGGCTACTTGTTGACAAACCTCTCTTAAGTTTAGACAAAATCCACTACAAAACGTATTAAAAACGAAACAGACCACTTGTTCACAAAACTGTCTTAAATTTATAGAAACGTGAGTTCAGAACATGTTACATAAGACGGATGGCTATTTGTTCATAAACCTGAGCTGCTTATCGTAATAGTATTTCTGGAATAGGGAGATTACAACAAAAAGTATGATTCCAGGAATGCCACATGTTTACTCCTGGAGTTGTCTTCTATTAGAAACTATCAGAAACAAGTTCAGATTTCAGACCGATTGCTATAAGCGGAAAGGGAATGACCGTGATGCACCTATGCCTCAATAAATTGAAACTCACAAATTCTACATTTGCAGTTCTTAAGGAATTATCCTCTTTTACTAAGGAGCGATTCAGTTAGCTGGCGTAGGTAGTATACAGCACACCTGGTTAGTAGACTCAGCTAGTGCGGTGAAACCTCGTCGTACCAAGGCAGGTGAACACTAAGGGACACATAATGTCGCCGGGATGCATCATCCAACATATTGCCTCTAACGAAAATTACTGTCCATGACACGATCTGTCACTTATAGATGTTTGATGCAAAGACGCTAAACACCTTGCATACAGAATGTCCCAGGGCGAATGTTCAATAATCAGAGATATGACAGGAACGATCATTCGAAGGAAAAACGTCTAATAAACGTGGGCCCTAAAATGCATACCTTAAGAGCTTTGAACACTTCTTCGTCTTCTACACTTCTTCGTCTTCTGTTTTACTGAAAATTCCTTGCTTTACATATTTTGAGAGGTTATAGTACCAACAAAAACAAGAAAAAATGTCCACTAAACATTAATTATAAAGTTCCTTATGAGCTATGAGCACTTGTTCATCTTTGTCGTAGTGAAACACATCTCTTGCACAGCCCTTAAAGTGTGCATTTTAGAGCTCATTGTCCTTTTGAATCGCCCGTGCGTCGTCACCATGTTATAACAGTTCTTCTTTTTACGCTTCACTCAAACTTAGACGTAAGACGTTTTTATATGTTTAGTAAAAATTAGATCAGACTGCCAAAAATCTGCGTCCGTCTTACTTAAGAAAAACAGTACAAGTTTTTAGCGTTCAGTGCTTCATTTGTTCTCCAGCAAAGAAAATAGTGAAGAATCGCATATCGATCCTATTCTTCTGTTTATATTGCCGCCCAAAGACGAAGGATTACATTATTTAAGAAATTCCACCGTCGCTATGCGACGCCTTGTTATGCATTAATCATTCTTTATAAACAAGTTTTTGCGTTCTGGCTGAAAGTATTAAGTATTTGCTGTTTTAATGAAGCTAAAAATAACGAATATCACACCGCCTACCATGAGTAGAGAGGGAATGTCGAACGGTTTGCTGGATCCTCATGTCATGGTGAGATATTCGTGATTTTTGGGATGACACTTACATAACTTCGGAATTTATTGGCGTACTAAGTACACAAATTGAAATTACGTTTATAAACATGTATCAGATATTTGTCATTTTTTAAAATAAAGCTTTTCACTCTTTGTTCATCAGTCACTTCATTCCTTAATACCAAGATTCACATTTATGTGCATATTTAAGTTTAATCCATATTTGCTTATAACAATAAGTGACTGTTGATTTCTCACTTCAGGGGATAGAATTAAGAAATTACATTCTCTTGAGCTTAACAACTGATACATGAGTACAATGAGTGTTTATTTTCACTGAACTCGTCTGCACAATGTTCAAGCATCTGTTGACTCATTGTGGTTCAGTTACAGTTTAATAACGTAGCACTATACTTTGCGATATTTCACTTTCTGTGTTAGGTGTCTACGGCGTTCATCATGCAGTTCATCTGTCCTTTCCACTGTGGTCCCAGGAATTCAAGTGGCTTACCGGGATTTTATTTACATTATGAAACAGAAGAAGTGGAAAATGATTAGTATAACTTACAAGCTATTGGATACATTGGTTAAGGATCGGGACTGGTCTCGAGTTCAGAGTCTTCCTACAGTGCACATTCATTTTCTTTGTCCATCAAGAGACAGGATTATAATTCATTTTAGCAGTGATCATGAGTGCCGGTATTAATGGATTTAAGGTCTGGGTAATCTGACAATCTACTTCTCACTCATATTAACTCCAACTCAAGAAAATTGCTTAATTTACGTATGAAAATGTAGTCACACAAGTGTGCAAATGTCTTTCCTCCAGTATGTACGATTGAAGTCATGGCGGTTAGCATTGTTTCGTCACCCACACGTCAGCCACTCACAGCGGCTGCACAGTGTTGCGTGAGCTCCAATACTCCGTGTCCGTTCGCGCTCAGGCTGTAAACAGCTGCCTGTCGTCGATCGCCTCCCTCCCCTCCTTTTTGTATGTGTGTGTGTGTGTGTGTGTGTGTGTGTGTGTGTGTAAACGTCGTATCACGTGAGTGCATCCATACACACACCTGGCGCGCGTTTTCACCCGGAGGAGCCGGACACTGAAGCTGCCTGCATACTTCCCTGTCAACTGCCTCCCATGAGGCTCACAGGTAAGTGACGACAAATATTTTAGCTGTCGCTGCACTTACAACACTGAACTTTGAATTGCACCTATTGTTGTAACCTTGACATCTTTTTACACTTGCAATATAACACTGCCACTAACACACACTAAACTCTTATTCTTATTATGCACGTCGCGCTGTGGTGTGCATCTTCACACAACATTCGTACACACTTCCTTCGTCGAAAGCGTTCATTTACAAAACAGTCATAATTGCAGGTTTCCCCCATTTGTACAGAAATACTTATAATCTACTTTTGACAAATGATCATTTACGAGCTAATATTTACAATTAATGGTCACTCCTTTGGTTAAGTCCAGTGAACAGCTGCTTTATGAATGGACTCTTTATATTTCAAGGTTTACTTTCACTAGTGAACCTAAAAATATTCTTTAAATCTTTCTTATAAGGGCTCATCTCCTCGTTATTAAAACAACAGCTTTTGCAACACTCGTTGCATTTATTCTTTAGTGCACCCAAGATCATTTCCTTCTGCCACGGAACATATCTACAAGGCAAAAAAAAAAAAAAAAAAAAAACAGCACAAGGAAACTGGATTTCATTTTCATAAGAGGATTGTCTTAGGAGACATTTTTACAATAAAATCTGCATGTAAATAAAATTTTCATCATAAACATAGACACATATATAAATTTTTAACCTCTTTGTTACTTTTACACCTTACTCTCGTTTTAGTCAGTATTAAGTTTAAATATCATTACATTACTTGTTCTTTAGATTAGCCTTCAATTAGGGCATTAAATGGTCGCTAGATTACACTACAAAACTTCTGAAGATCTTTACTTGGACTTATTTATGATGCAGGGGCTTGCTGTGTTGTTATTTAGTACCTTGACTCTACTGAAATCAATTCATCAGCTAACATTCCTCATATACTCTTTAGATTGGGCTCAGATCACAGGGAAACAGTTTACTTTCTTGACAATTAATGGCCTCGTGGTGTACTTAAGCTACGTTATTTATGCTTAATGGTTTGTCTCTTTTTGTACTGTGCTTCAACAACTTAGTTTACTACAGCTTATCGTCTACTTGCCTGAACACATGTGGGTTACCACTTGTTTTCTCATTTAACACCACGCTTTAACTGAACTTTAAGCTAAGATATTTTCCCCACTCCTGTTTACTGTCTGGGCGTTTCGAACATATATTTATTCAAACAAGGAATCTGGGCGTTTACAACAGAACTTCAAATGAAACTTCCTGGCAGATTAAAACTGTGTGCCGGACCGGGACTAGAACTCGGGACCTTTGCCTTCGCGGGCAAGTGCTCTACCAATTGAGCTACCCAAGCACGACTCACTCCCCGTCCTCACAGCTTTACTTCTGCCAGTACCTCTTCTCCCACCTTCCAAACTTTACAGAAGCTCTCCTGCGAACCTTCTAGAACTAGCACTCCTGAAAGAAAGGATATTGCGGAGACATGGCTTAGCCACAGCCTGGGAGATGTTTCCAGAATGAGATTTTGACTCTGCAGCGGAGTGTGCGCTGACATGAAACTTCCTGGCATTTTAAAACTGTGTGCCGGACCGAGACTCGAACTCGGGACCTTTGTCCTTCGCGGGCAAGTGCTCTAGAGCACTTCCATGTAGCAGCCGTTACCATGTAGTCAGTGCGCTGTTCAACACAATACTTATTATTAACAGTTCACACAAGGAAATTTCCAGTACGCAAGAGGCAAGAAACCAAAATAGATTCTATCTGCAGTTGAGGCTGTGTCTGTAAACTAACTCTCTGTTTCAATAGACCAATTGCTCCCGACATGAAGCAACCCTGAATCGACAATGATAAAACTTTTGAAACAGAAGACACATGTTTGAAGAGACATAATGACATGACATTGATGTTTGCTCCTGTATCAACAATGGCTGTGACAGGAATGTTGGCAATAGCAATGTTAATCGAAGCCTGAACCTGTTCATCATAAATGTCATTAATGTCTTGAGTTTCTTTGTCAGGTGTAAGATCATCTCGTAAGTCGGTCTCATGATCGTACCGCATCGCATTAACATACTCAGAACCAGAGGATTCGTTGGTGCCCCCACTCAAACCCGTAGCGACCTTTAGGAGGCTGAAAGGTGTTATCTCTAATTTTCCGCAAGATGTTCAGTCAGTTTGTCGTTCATTGCCTTAAGTGTTTGTTTAGTTTCATATTGGTACTGGTTATGTGGTATAAATGCGGGGGTGTAAAGGGGTCAAATCCACTGGGTGCATTTACTTGTGAATAGAATACTTGAGACGGCTGCTGTCGCCCCATGTTTTGGTTGGCGGCAAAACCAGTCCCTTGTGAAGGAAAGTTCGCATTTGGTGCCGTTTGAAAACTGTTCCGCGGGCCTCTACCCTGTGAAAAGTTGTTCTGATTTGCAGGATGGCCCCCGCCTTGCCCATGCCACTTGCTATTTTGCCACCTATAACTTTGACTGTACACTGGCGCATTTGAAAAATTACCACTTGTTTGTGGAGAATTTCCATATTGCTCAGGCGCAGAATTAAAGGGTCGGTTTCCATACTGATGTTGTACCTGGTGGTTATAAATTGGGTGGTATCCCTGCTGATTACTGTAATTGGTTTTCTGCTTCAGTTTAAAGTGATTGCCGTTTGTGTTTTGATAACGGCTGGCAGGCTGGCACCACCGGTTGCAGTAGCCCGCTCTCTCCTTCGGCGCATTGTTGTCCGCTTGCGATGCTTCTGCTGGCTGCGAGGGAAGAATTTGCCGCTGCCAACCTTGGAGCGCACATTCTCGCTAATTAAATCTAAGGAATCCAGCACAGAAAGGAATGCATCCGTGTCTCCTTCGGACACAGGGAGTTTGCTTTTGAGAATCATAATTACGTCCTTGGAAGTAATCGGAGAATCCCAGAATTTAATTTTTGCTAGATACTTCTCAAAGTATCGCCGGAGACTTCCATGCTTCTGATTGAAAATTTCCGCACCATACACCTCCTTCCTTAATCTGTGCTGTACACCATTACTCCAAAATTTTGCCAAGAACATTTTCTCAAACTCTTTATAATTCCTACACGTGTCTATCATTTCCGTTCCCTATAATGCTGCGTCACCGGAAATAAATACAGTGACAAACTGAATTCGCTGCCTATCTGTCCAGCTCCTGGGAAAAACGCCGGAAAAATTCTTTAGGAACACGATGGGGTGTATTTCTCGCTTCTGCGGATGAAAAACTGGAAAAGTGCGATGCTTAATCACACTTTTCTCTCGCGTTAAACTCACAAATGGGGGCGGATCTTTTATTTTCCCCACTCGGGTCTCAACAGGACTGTTGTGTTGCATGTAATTTGGCGGTGAACCATAAGGAGTTGATTGACATTCGTCACCGTCTAAAGGGGTTGCTCCCTATAGTTTGCGTATGCGTGTGCGGATTTTCTACCCAGTTTCTCAGCATTCTGACTTCGTCCGCTGCTCGCTGCTTCCACTCAGGAAGATCCCGTGTAAGTGTCCTCCGAATCTGTCCCAGTTCAGACACCACTGTGTCTCCCGACTTACCAGGAGCAGCTAAGATTTCATATGTTACATCCTTGACAGTCTCCCTAAGCTCCTCCCTGACCTTCTTTTCGATAAAAATATCTTTACCCTTTATCCATTCACTGTAGTGTTCCGACAATACCTCTGCGTGTGCTTTCACGGTGTTCTTAACCTGTTCTTAGATACTGATTGATTCTATCTGCCCCGACAGATCCTCTACTACACCTTCAATGTCAGATACCGCATTTCTAACTCAGTTTATTTCTCTTGTAGCTGCCTGAATTTTTGTGTTTAATATTCCAGATACTCAGCTATCTCAGCTTTCACTTGTTTCTGCATTTTCTGAATTTGATCGCCGATCTTAATTTGCACCTCACCTAATGGGGGTATTTAATTCAGACGTAATTTCTTTATGCAGTCCTGTTTTGATTGTGCCTATCTGTGTTTTAACTGATTCTCTTACAGCATCTAATCGGGCGTTATGTCTCATTCTGTGTTTTTATAGTCTCATTTACTGCGTCAAACTGTTGTTTCAGCATTTCCATTAACGCACCGAAGTCATTTGTAGCTGCAGCGGGAAAAGTTTGTACTTTAAGGCCACTTTCCTCTGTTACAGACATAGTTCAGTTTCCACACGGGAACCTACCGTTCGCGGTCGTAAAGGGTATGGAATACTGTTAAAGTCTTCACTCCCGTCTCGTGTTGTCACCTGTCTGTTTACTATCAGCCATTTTCGTCAGTAAGTCACGTGCTACTGATACACTACGCCAGAGAGAGTGGCCATAGGTGAAGTTGCCCGTGTTTTATTGATTAGCTTTGGCAGAAAAATGGCGCCAAACGTCTCCCGCGCTTCCTACGTTCGCCGTGCTTTTGAGTTGATTTGAAGTTCAGAGGACTTTTGGAAACGATTAAAAGGTATTTGAATTACTGCGAGACTCGTTCTGCGTTGTGCATGCATGTTCGATTTAGTTGCGTATTGTTTTTAGTACGTAATTAGCGTATGCGATCTTAAATACGAGTTGAAATAATGAAGTGTTTTGTGATGAAGTCGGTAGGCCTACATGTTTGAAGTAAACACGTTAATAATTGTACAGCATTGTTTTTGACATCTGTAATTCGTTCTGCAGACGTTCGTAAACGATGCCAGATTGTGCTGCATTTGGTTGTTCCAATAGAGGCGAAGTTGGATTTCGCATGTTAGCAATGAAGAAAGACGAAAGCAGTGGGCAGTCGCAGTCAACAGGGCTTACATAACCGAGCGAGGTGACGCAGTGGTTAGCACACTGGACTCGCATTCGGGAGGACGATGGTTCAATCCTGCGTCCGGCCATCCTGATTTAGGTTTTCCGTGGTTTCCCTAAATCGCTCCAGGCAAATGCCGAGATGGTTCCTTTGAAAGGGCACGGCCGACCTCCTTCCCCATCCTTCCCCAATCCTATGAGACCCATAACCTCGCTGTTTGGTCTCTTCCCCCAACCAACCAACCAACCAGGGCTAACATAAATCAAACAGGAGCCTTGTGGAAACCAACCAACTACTCTTATCTATGCGAAGTAAGTCGTTTTCCTTTTTACTACAAAAATAAACTTGCAATATACATAGTTCAGTTTGAAAGTAGACCTGTAAATTGCCTGTGTGAAAATTATTATAACACATTATTCTCATAAACAAAGGCATTTAACGCATGATTTCGCCAAATTGTCTTGTGCTTTTGATTCGGTGAGTGTGTACTCCACTACTGGCCATTCAAAAGTCCCGCCCGCAGTTTGGAAGAAAAATGGCCGCCGTGTCGTCCGGTTGGCCCTATACAGGCTCTCTACACTACGCGAGGCTTTCGTCGTTTGTCAGTGACGTGGTGCACTGCTTGCTGGTGTCCGCTAAGAACACCGCTCTCGCGTGAGCAACAAATGAAATTGTATCTGGCGACAAGACAAAATGGAACCTAAACGCTTCAAACGAATGAAGGTGCTCTTCACTGCAAATTGCACACAATATCCACCATGTTGAAAATGTAATACAGCTATTTTAACAATGGAGAAAAAAAATTCTATTATCTGACTACGAAGAATTCTACTTTGAAAGTTAAAATAAAGCAGATTTTTTATAGCGAGAAGGAGATAGAAAAGATGTGGATCGACTTGGAAAAGCAACATCGCTACTGAAGCACTACGCTGCGTATGCAAAATTCCGACTTACGTTTTGATGGCTTGATTACCGCTATGTTGTCTCAGAAAATTCGCGTCTCTTTCCTTTCCCTTTCTCTCGGTAATTAAACTGCGTTATCGACCAGCATATTTTCCGTCTTTCTCTCAGAGGGATGATGTGTACATGAAACGACAGAACATTTATTAACACAAGCACACAGAAAAATTTTCAAGTGTTTGAACTAATTTTTGGTCAGGTCCCTGGTCGGGCACCAAGTGTGATGTAACAAAATAGAAGTGATGTTGTTATTCAATGTAAAAGTTGGCAATTGAGATGTCGCTTGTTGTTTTATCAATCACAATTGCCGTACGAATCATGGATTGACCATTGTCATAAAATAGCCTATTGCATTATGAAATGTGAGTAGTCTTTACTTGCAGTTTCGCGTGGCCTGAAGCAGTCACAGCTTCTTTTTGTCAATTTAACACGCGCATTGGATAGTTGATCTTGGTGTCTGTAAGCTTAGCAATATGCGTAATTAAAATGAAAATAATACTAAGGAGATGATAGGAGTGACCACTGCTAAATGATTCAATATTTACAGAACAAATATTTATTATAACTAACACATATATCGTACCTTATGCTTAGTACTACAATGACGGTAGATTTTTATATCCGTTTCATGTCCATTGAGCACACTTTTATATAGTCATTGTCCTTTTGAGTCGCCCGTGCGTCGTCACCATGTTATAACAGTTCTTTTTTTTTACCCTTCACTCAAACTTAGACGTAACACGTTTTATACGTTTAGTAAAAATTAGATCTGCCAAAAATCTGCGTCCGTCTTACTTAAGAAAAACAGAACAAGTCTTTAGTGTTCAGGGCTTCATTTGTTCTCCAGCAAACAAAATAGTGAAGACTCGCATATCTATCCTGTTCTTCTGTTTATATTACCGCCCAAAGACGACGAATTCCATTATTTAATAAATTCCACCTCCGCTATGCGACGCCTTGTTATACATTAATCATTCTTTATAAATAAGTATTTGCCTTCTGGCCGAAGGTATTAAGTATTTGCTGTTTTAATGAAGCTAAAAATAGCGAATATCACTGGCTGAAGTTATTCCAGTTTCCTTTTTTACCTCGCCTTCATCTCTCAGTGATGTGAGGAGTCGCCAGAAACGTAAGTTATTCGGATTAGACGTTGAACTTTAGGTCCCCTTCTGCCGACTGGATGAATGGGTTAGGTGGGAGACAGGGGAGCTGCAGAAATGGCGTCCAATAGAAAGACGTGCACCAGGCCACTGAGCAACACGAAATTGTTGTTATTATTATTGTGTTCATACGTTATCAAATTTGTACGGAGACTTCAGAGCGCGAGTCCCACTTACACATGCCCGCCTCTTAACATAGTTTAAGACCACTGCTGTAAAAATGGTGTTTCATCCCGTAGATCACAAATTTTAGGCGTCGAGTTTTCTTTTTTACTTTCTAAAATAGCCTAGGTTCTTACTCAGGGTTCATGCTATTTCCATACCAAATTTAATCGAAATTAATTCGATGGTGTATTTGTGAAAACGTAACAGAGCTACTTTCTCACATGTTATATCGTGGTAAGAAAGTACTGATTAAACACGATGTGGACTGTATAAGCGTTATATTCATTATGTTGAATCGTACGTACATCATATCTCTCATAAAATCACTTCCATAAATACGATAAAATCCAAAAGTCGAAGTAACTATTGTCTCTAATTCACGTAGTATTCTTTAGTCATTAAATATCTTGTACTACACACTTTTTAAAGTATCCTATAATCTTCCTCAGCGCTCAGGCTATCTCCATATCAAATTTCATCCTAATCGGTATATTAGCTTGGCCATGAAAGAGTAACAAACATACTTTCGCATTTATGAAATGTTACATTTTCGTTTTTCCGTGATCCGATGTTGATTAAAATACTCCTATGCGTTGCCCAAAGCTAAGCTCAAGTCGCCTGCGAAAACCCTATGGAGATTCGTCTGGTAGATTTGGAAACAAGAATGTTAAAACATTCAGAATCGTCAGTTTTAGATAAAATTTTACTTATGATACCTTTTTACTCCGCGATCCGATTTTGATGAAATAAAGCTGTATGTTTCTCCGAGCTACCGTGAAATTGTGTGTGAAAACCCCAAGAAAAACCGTCTGGTAGCTTTTGGTATTAAGCGTGGTTAAAAAGACACCACAGTTTCATTATTAGTACCGATATGAATAAGACGCTCAGAGGTTTGTTGTACCTGTTGTGTGTTAGTTTGTAAGCAAGGTCTAATTTTCTAGATCTTAATGTGACTGCATCTGTCCATTTATTCTTCTCATACTTAAATATTAATGCCAGTTCAGTTGAAAGACAGCTGAAACCGCTGAACTGGACAAGGCTCAGGGACCTGTCAGATTCTATGCGCTATTTGCAACACTTCTATGAACTACAATACTGCATACAACACCTGAAGAAAAGACTGAAGCCAGTATTACAGTTGACACCCATCTACAAGAAGTGTAGGAAAAACGATCCAAAAAATAGCTGCCAATGTCGTTGACATCCATCTCTTGTACAAGTTTGAAACATGTTCTGAGCTCAAAAGTAATGTAATAAATACCTCCAGCAGAATTACCTCCTTCATTCCAGTCACAAGGGTTTCCGCAAACATTGCAAACCTGACTCAAGCTTTTCTCACGTGTCATTCCATAAGTAAAAGCAAAGGGGTGGATGCAGTGTTTCTGCACTTCCGAAAATCCTTTGACTCAGTCGGAGACCAACAAATATTAGAGAAAAATTTGTGATTGGATTAAGGATTTCTTGGAAGGGAGGACGCAGGATGTTATCTTTGATGGAGAGTCATCGACAGATGTAAAAGTGACCTCGAGTGTACCCCGAGGAAGTGCGTTGGGTCTCTTGTTGTTCACGTCTTATATTAACGACTGGCAGAAAATGCTAAGAGCAACATTAGCCTTTTTGTAGATAACGTGGCTATCTACGCGGTGTAACAAAACTGTACGGTTAAACTTTCAGGGAATATTCCTCACAGGTGATGAAATAAACTGATTTATGGACATGGGTCTGAAAATGCTTTGTTCCATGTTAGAGCTAATTTTGCACTTTTCTTCATAATCACATTAACCATGGGAATAGCGCTGAAACAAAACGTACCAGCATTACATAAAACGTATTTTATTACGTGAAATGCTGAAAATACCCTCTTGCTTAAGTTTGGTAGGAAAGGACAGTGAATTGTAATTCTCAGATTGACCTCCACTGACAGATGGGTAGGGAGAGAGGTGGACCAATTCCTTGAGCTCCATTCTCTCCTGACGTAAACCCTGTGGTCTTTTTTATTTGTAGGGTATTCGAAAGCTTTCGTGAACAGAATCTCGATACAAGGTGTACAGAATCTTTGTGACCGTATTGTGTAAGTCTGTGAAACAATACGCAATTCTCCAGGCATTCATCAGATATACAGCATGACGGCGGGTTGGTGCATGTATCCTTGCTAACGGAGGAAAGTTCGAACATGAAATTTAGTAATACGTTCTTTTCCTGTGTGTTTCTCATGGTTAATGTGTCGAGGAGTTGTAAATAATGAACCTGAATATGGAAACAAAGCGTTTCCGGACCAGCATTACATAAAACGTCTTTCATTATGTGAAATGCTGAAAATATCCTCTTAGTTAAGTTTGGTTAGAAAACACAGTGAATTGTAATTCTCAGGATTGTTTCCTGAAAGTGTGGCCAGACTTTTCTGTAACACGCCGTGTAGTGGAGTAGTATTTGAAAAAGTCCCACACATTTCAAAGTCATGTCTTGGTAAGAGTTTAAACTGCAACATAGACTGGCAACTTGTTTTAAATGTGCAGCAATAAAACTTTGCATTTCACAAAACGCTACAACGTGGTATCCTATGACTTCAGTATCACTGAGTCATAATTGGAATCAGTCAGCACACACTAATACCTGTGTGTAACAATTTGTGTGAATATGACGTGGAATGATCACAATAGCTCATTAGTAAGTAAAACAGGTGGCAGAGTTTGTCTAATTGGTGAGGTTCTGGAAAAATGCAGTCTTCAAATGAGATTGTTTACAAAACGATTGTGCAACCTACCATTCAATATTGCACAAGCTGTGTGAGGTCAGTGCCAAATACAAAACGCTTGTGCGACGTGTCATTTAGTATTGCACAAGTGTGTGTGAGTCATAAACCAAATAGTTCTGACAGAGGATTTGCACATATACAAAGAAGGTAAGCATGAATGTTCACAGGTTTTTGCACTAGTGGGAGAGAGTCTCGGAAGTACTGAAACACCTAAAGGGTCTGCCGCTTGTAGAAAAATTATAACTAGCCCATAAATACTACTTACAAAATTCCAAAAATGTAGGAATTTTCACACCACCCCCTACGTCTCGCTAATATAGGAACTGTGAAGGTAATGTTATGGTAATTAGAGTACACTCAGAAACACTGAACAATCATTTTCCCCTCGCCACAAGTAAATGAAGCGGTCAGATTTGGTAGTACGCATTATAATCGAAAGTACTCTCTGCCACCTTCTTCGCAGTGGTTTAGAGAGTGTGGATGTAGTTGAAGACCTAATTACAAATTAAAATAATTATGGACATTGCGGACAGCGTAGAGCTTTTCTGGTGGATGAATTGGTTGTGTATAAAGGTATCTGCCTCGTGAACTGACTAGAGAGATCTGCTGACCTTCAGGCGGTAGAGAATTTATGCTACGAAATCGAGATGCGAGTAGCAGCCCATCAGCTGACGATAGTGTCTTACACCTATGCGCATAGATATTTTTAAGTTATTGAATTTACTCCAAATAGATGCCCTGGACCACCTCGCAGACAACATGTCGCTGCTAGGCGAATGTAGACACTAAGTATAGAAACTTTTGTTGTTAAATTTTTAATTGTGTTTCTCAGCCCATAGTCTAACAAATTACAAGTCCGTATTCTTAATATCTCATCGTCAGCTTATCTATTTAAAACGGATTAAATAAAATAGCAAGCTGTTTTTATGGGAAAACTAAATGACTTCTGAAGGTGTTACATAGCAGCTGTGAGGGAGATAAACGATGTGCCTTCCGTTTCATAACTACTCTAAGTATATGATCTGAACACTGTAGTAAGCTAGCGGTTAAGCTTTACATTGTTCTGTAGACCAAGTCGGCAAGCCATACTTTTGCAGTCATTGAAAATACTTATCGTAAATTTTTCAAAAACTATATGGGATATTTCAGAGCCATATGACTTGTTGCGTGGCCAAAAGCGAAAGTATTCCAGGAAATGAAAGAGTGCAGTATAGAATTTTACAATTGTAAGTGGAACATTTTAGCTCAAATTGTTATCCGGAAATCTTAATAAACATTTACCTCATTTTTCTGCTGAATAACGGAACAGAAAACTTTGAGTGAGTCCTTTAAACTGCCCTCAGTGGTTTTTCTCCGACCTCTGTTATGTCTGAGTCAGTTACCTCGTTTTTGGGGGTTTGATAAGCTTAAGTGAATGTTACTCGAAGAAGGCGTCTAATCAAACAGAATAGCGTTGGCTGAAAGGTCGACTGCCTCTCGTGATACTGAAATACGCGAGAATTCGAACAACTGTTTGTATTGGGGATTTATAACGTCTGTTTATTGTGTTATCGGATGACTGCATTTGTTTTTACTACCTTGAAACAGGATGATATCCGAACCCGCCACCATAAAAATGGCAGTCGAATTCCGCTTCGCAATTCCATCTTACTGGAAATGTGTAGGGTTTATGTATATTATTACTGGAAGTGATTGTGAGCACATCAAATTTTAGAAAAACGACAAATGTTATCGCATTAACCCGTTGTCCGTATTAGGACCTTTCTTTTTCAGATGTGAAATTAATAACTTGGTGAGAAGCATTCAGTGGTACTGTAATGTGAAATATTGGAAAGAGGGAAGACAAAATTCCAGTATCTGTTGCGATTTAATGCTGTCTCTGAAGTAATTAAGGCGGATATAGCTCTTTGTAATGGATGACTCTCTTGAACTTCAGTTTGCCCTTTATCATACCTTAATTGTAAACTGAGTCTAAATCTGCTGCTGAGCACGTCTTATAATCCATTGTCTTATTTCGGAATCTCTGTCTTGCCTTTATGTAAAAGCATTGGAATTTCCCCGTGACTCCAGACGTTTTTCTCCCATATCTCCTCAATATGTGAAATCTGAACAGGGACTTCGCTATTACTTCCTGAAATTTATTTCAGAACTAAGTTAACTCTTCTCTTGTCTCATTACTGATACTGAGCCCATATTATAACTCTGTCTTCTGTTCCTTTCCATGCAACAGGGTTCCAGTCAGTCATGATTGTTAGATTTTCATGTATTACATACTGCACTACACGATAAATATACTCATATACATGCTACATCTTTTAATATTCTTATTGACATGTCTGCATGTATACCTCGACCATATTGTTGGTGCTTGTTTGCTGTCGATTCTGATGAGAATAATCACACTACTGATGAGTTCACAGTTATTCACTCTTCGTCCTGCTCATGACGAATCTTACTCCCGTTTCACCACTTTCTGCAGCTACCGGTATTACCATATATTCATTTGACCGAGGAAACTGATCTCCTTTCCACTTCACTTAACTGACCCCCAGACTATCTAGACTGAGCCTTTCAATTTCCGTTTTCAGAATTTCTACCTCCCTAGCTTCTTAGATTCACAAATTCTTCTGATTTTCTCGTCGTTATCGTTTCCTGAGCTGTATGTGGAAGATGTAAGATGTTACTCCACTCTTCTTAGAACTAACGCTCTCGGGATTTCAACAGTAAACTTCGCTGCGATGGAGAACGTCTCTATTGTAGCGTATATTTGTACGCTTGGTTGAGCATCTCCGAAACGCCCTGGCCCTTCCTAAACCATTCCGTAACGAAACGTGTCGCTCTTCGTTGCACTCTCTCCACTCCTTTGCAAAGTTTCCTCATCTTGTTATTGTGACATGGGGAAGCTCCAGTTTGTCAACTGTAATATGGGAAGTATCATGCAAGTAAACTGGTATCAGGGACACAAGTTCGTGTGTGACTGTTTTGAGTGTTTGGTTTGAGATTTACTTAGAGCAGTTGGAGATCTAACTCGTCAGAAAATGTCTTGCACGTCGCAGTAACTAACAGAGGAGAAGTTTCATGGAATGTTAACGTACACGATAGACTTAGTAACTATAAAGTAATGTGTGCGTAGTGTATGTATGGTTCCAGGGAATGTTGTGATAAGCATGAAAGTACTTTGACTTCGCTGGAGACTGACTGGAAGCAAAGTCTGCTAAAATCAAATATTCAGCTCTTCGCACGAAGACGTGAAGCAAAAAATGGATCAAATTCAAAAGCTATGTACAGTAGGTCCTTCACCTGTAGGTGCCTAGTAAGGATTTCAGAGACGAGGAAAGCCCGCCATAGTTCAGTATCTACGATAATGAAGTCTCAAGGGAAATTTAATTGTTGAATATTGCTCATTAGCATTCTACAACAACTTCCAGTGAGTCTCAAAAGACATATCTGCAGAAATCGTGGAAGGTAAACGTGTTTCTTATTGCCGAATAGTCCCTCTGGCGTAAATATGTAAGGCATCTTGTTATGGGCTCTGAATGAAACAGAATAATGAGTTTGGAGGAGACCGTGAAATAAAACTCCTCACCACGAAATAGACTTCTTTTGCCAGTGAAGAATACCGTCAGCACATTTCTTCATTTGTAAATTAGATGATACGACCAACTCCGATATTATGCAAGACTTGTACCCGTCGAAATTTACAGTTCCCCAACTTTTGCTTGAAATGTACCCGTGTAATACATATAAAATATGGCTGTTTTATTAGTATTGTTAAGACACGGTTTGTACCGAGTACAGGAGACACATTTTAATCGAAAGTCACTCGATCGGTCCCGCAGATAAATACGATATCGCAGTGCCCGTGTTGTTCTGAAATACCCTGAGGTGAAGTCATGGGACACTTTCTAACATCGTGTCGAACATTCTTTTGCCCGGCGTGTGCAGCATCTCGACGTTTCATACATTCAAAAAGTCGTTGAAAGTCCCTTGCAGAAACATCGGCTTCTAGCCGACGGTAATTGCAAAAGTGTTGTTGGTGCACGATTTTGTGCACGAACTGACCTCTCGATTATGTCCCATAAGTGTTCGATGGGATTCATGTTGGGTGATCTGGTTGGCCATATCCTTCTCGCGAACTGTCCAGAACGTTCTTCAAACCATTTGCGAACAATTGTGGCCCATTGTCACGGCACATTGTCATCCTTAAAAGATTACATCGTTGTTTGGGACACTGAAGTCCACGAATGGCTGCGAATTGTCTCAAGTAGCAGAACATAACCATTTCCAGTGGAAGACTGTTAGAGTTGGATCAGAGCACCCAGTCCATTCCATGTAAACAATATCCATCACCAGCGTGCACAAGGTCTTGTTGAAAACTTGGGTCCATCGCTTCGTAGGGTCTGCGCCACAACTTGAACCCTACCATCAGCTCTTACCAACTGAAATCGGGATTCATCTGATCAGGCCACGGTTCTCCAGTCGTCTGTAGAGTCCAACCGATATAGTCACGAGTCCAGGAGAAGCTCTGAAGGCGATGTCGTGCTGTTAGGAAAGGCACTCTCGTCGGTCACCTCCTGCCACTGCCCATTAACGCCAAATTTCTACTGTCCTAACAGATACGTTTGCGTGTGTCTCACGTTGATTTCTGTGGTTATTTCACGCAGTGTTGCCTATATGTTACCACTTACAACTCTAAACAAGATACCTAGCGAGGTGGCGCAGTGGTTAGCACACTGGACTCGCATTCTGGAGGACGACGGTTCAATCCCGCGTCCGGCCACCATCTTTTAGGTTTTCCGTGATTCCCTAAATCACTGTAGGCAAATGCCGGGATGGTTCCTTTGAAAGCCCACGGCCGACTTCATTCCCCGCCCTTCCCTAATCCGATGACACCGATGACCTCGCAGTTTGGTCTCTTCCCCCAAACAATCCAACCCTCTACTCAAGTACCGCTCCTCTCGGTCGTTAAGCGAAGGCTGTCAGGCACTGAGATGTCCGTGGTGGGGCTCTCGTATGTCTTGATGTTAATAGTGTCGCACATCAGGCAGTTCAGAAGTCTGAGGTGAGCGTGGGGGGAGGGAGGGTCGGGAGGCGCCGGGGAGCCATGGCCCTGGGCGGCACAAATGGGGGTGCGGCGGCAGGGATAGGCCAAGCTGGATAGCCCTCCCTGCATGGTGATTATATCAGTTAATGCCTTGTCATCGGGACTACATGGGCATTTACGCAGGAGGCACTTGGAGAAATGGAAGAGGTTCAAAATCGGGTTGTAAGGTTTGACCTAAACAATTATATCGTAAACTACGGTTACTTGAGCATTCAGTGTCAGTATTATTTTCAGCTCAAAACAGAAATATAGTTTATGTGTGTTGTCAGAGTCAACAGTTACTGGTCAGAGCGTTAGAACCATAATTTTCCGATAGGTAGCAGCAGTTCTTTAGGCCAACGGTTCAAAAATGGTTCAAATGGATCTCAGCACTATGGGACTTAACTGCTGTGGTCATCAGTCCCCTAGAACTCAGAACTACTTAAACCTAACTAACCTAAGCACATCACACACATCCATGCCCGAGGCAGGATTCGAACCTGTGACCGTAGCGGTCGCGCGGTTCCAGACTGTAGCGCGTAGAACCACTCGGCCATTCGGGTCCCCTCATATCACTGAAGTTAAACGCTGTCGGGCTCTGCTAGCACTTGGATGGATGACCATCCAGTCTGCCGAGCGCTGTTGGCAAGCGGGGCGCACACAGTCCTTGTGAGGCGAACTCAGGAGCTACTTGATTGAGAAGTAGCGGCTCCGGTCTCGGAAACTGACAGACGGCCGGGAGAGCGGTGTGCTGTCCACATGCCCTTCCATATCCGCATCCAGTAACGCCTGTGGTCTGAGAATGACACGACCGCTGGTCGGAACCGTTGTGCCTTCATGGCCTGTTCGGGAGGAGTTTAGTTTTTAGTTTAGCAGCAGTTCTTTAGCACGAGACAGATCTGAAATTTCATATATTGGCCACAAGAACCATTGTTCAGGCTCGTCTGTCACAATGAGAAATTGTTGTTTTTATTTATTCCTGAACTTCTGTCTCCAAAAGTAACGAAGGATGTAGAATGTTGGTGCGTGATTTAGTTTTCAAATTTCATACCTTTTACGACTCGATCCGCTCTAATGTTAAGGTTTTTGTGAATTGAACCATACAAACACGTTGATTTAAAAACTTTCAGCCTAACATGAAAAAATGACCTTCTTTAGCCCATTGTTTTTTCATATGATTTGAGGTCAGGTGACAATGAATCACATTTGTAACTATCTAATGCGGTATTATAGTGGGTTCAAGTTCCCTTTAAAATAGATTCATTTTCAAAAGTTGACTCCTGTGTGTAAAACGTGCTTTATTCAGGGGGCCTCGAACTGAATCCATAATCCCCATCAACAAGACCTGAAAATTGGCAACATCGACGGATATTTTGCAAAGATGTTGTTGGAAAAATAAAGTCTCCAAAACTCGTGGGGGAAGTTCTTTTAACAGTCGCTAAAAACATACACTACTAACCATTAAAATTGCTACACCACGAAGATGATGTGCTACAGCCGCGAAATTTAATCGACAGGAAGAAGATGCTGTGATATCCAAATGATTAGCTTTTCAGAGCATTCACACATGGTTGGCGCCGGTGGCGACACCTACAACGTGCTGACATGAGGAAAGGTTCCAACCGATTTCTCATACACAAACAGCAGTTGACCGGCGTTCCCTGGAGAAACGTTGTTGCAATGCCTCGTGTAAGGAGGAGAAATGCGTACTATCACGTTTCCAACTTAGATAAAGGTCGGATTGTAGCCTATCGCGATTGCGGTTTATCGTATCGCAACATTGCTGCTCACGTTGGTCGAGATCCAATGACTGTTAGCAGAATATGGAATCGGTGGGTTCAGGAGCGTAATACGGAACGCCGTGGTGGATCCCAACGGCCTCGTACCACTAGCAGTCGAGATGACAGGCATCTTATCCGCATGGCTGTAACGGATCGTGCAGCCACGTCTCGATTCCTATGTCAACAGATGGGAACGTTTCCAAGACAACACTATCTGCATGAACAGTTCGACGAAGTTTGCAGCAGCATGGACTATCAGCTCGGTAGCCATGGTTGCAGTTACCCTTGACACTGCATCACAGACAGGAGCGCCTGCGATGGTGTACTCAACGACGAACCTGGTTGCACGAATGGTAAAACGTCATTTTTTCGGATGTATCCATGTTCTGTTTACAGCATGATGAGGGTCACATCCGAGTTCGACGACATTGAGGTGAACGCATATTGGAAGCGTGTATTCGTCATCGCCATACTGGCGTATCACCCGGCGTGATGGTATGGAGTGCTATTGGTTACACGTCTCGGTCACCTCTTGTTCGCAGTGGCGGCACTTTCAACAGTGGACGTCACATTTTAGACGTGTTACGACCCGTGGCACTAACCCTTCAGTCGATCCCTGCGAAACCCTACATTTCGGCAGGATAATGCACGACCGCATGTTGTAGGTCCTGTTCAAATGGCTCTGAGCACTATGGGACTTTACATCTGTGGTCATCAGTCCCCTAGAACTTAAAACTACTTAAACCTAACTAACCTAAGGACATCACACACATCCATGCCCGAGGCACGATTCGAACCTGCGACCGTAGCAGTCGCGCGCTTCCGGACTGAGCGCCTGAACCGCTAGAACACAGCGGCCGGCTGTAGGTCCTGTACGGGCCTTTCTGGATACAGAAAATGTTTGACTGCTGCCCCGGCCAGCACATTCTCCAGATCTCTCACCGACTGAAAACGTCTGGTCAACGGTGGCCGAGCAACGGGCTCGTCACAATACGCCAGTCACTAGTCTTGATGGACTGTGGTATCGTGATGAAGCTGTATGGGCAGCTGTACCTGTACACACCATCCAAGCTCTGTTTGATTCGATGCCCACGCGTATCAAGGCCGTTGTTACAGCCAGAGGTGGTTGTTCTGAGTACTGACTTCTCAGGATCTATGCACCCAAATTGCGTGAAAATGTAATCACATGTCAATGCTGGTATAATATATTTGTCCAATGAATAGCCATTTATCATCTGCATTTCTTCTTGGTGTAGCAATTTTAATGGCCAGTAGCGTAGCATGTCAGGCCCGGCTGTTCATATTTTGTGTGAATAAATAGTTGTCCAAAACAGAGTGTGCTTTTGTAAATACGATTCAAAATTATTCTTAAAATATTATTAATTTTATTAAATGTTATTAAGTACAAAACGTCACTTGCATAATGCAGAAAATGTGCTGCGCTTTGCGTTTCACGAAATAAATGTGGTAAATAAATCATCGAAATCTAGCTTATTGGTAACATCTTAGTAAGATCAGCAACATCGTGATCACTTTTACATTTAATTTTGTCGAATCTGATTTAGGACGTAATCATTGGCCCTCTAAAATCAAAGGTGCAAAATACAAAATCTACCGTCTGTTCCAGATGACCTCCAGGATGTCTGCCCGTTCTCTGGATTCCGCCAAGGATTTCTTATTAGGTACTCTACATCCCTAGTCGGGAAGGCATTCATTATAGATTAAATGTTTCAGTCAACGAGTACTGTGGTATTAGATTTACTGGATTCCGCTGCAGAGTTTGAAGAGGATTCAGAACGCACGCCGGGGCGCATGAGGCGATGCAGTAAACATTACACAGAATGATTAGAAAGAAATTTTGACAACATTAGAGATGCTAACAGAAATAGACGAAAGTTTGAACACAAGAATGGACGCAGAAACTTTGTTAGTGCGATCATTTTCGTTTCCACGTTTCTTGAGTCTCTGGCAATCATTGCTCCAGTGGATGACGCCGAAATTATTTGCAATCGGGGGACATGACGTAGATCAGTGAGTTCAGTATAAGCATAATCATTCTCCTCTGCTGCTAATACTTTTCTCCCTGTTATTAGCACTTCCATCAAGTGAACGACACATATTCTTAGGTACCTTCGTTGCAGACATTGGTGTTAACATTGGATGAATTATTTGTTGCCTGACTCCAGCGGTTTCCTGACACTGGTTTAGTAGCGGTGTAACGTGTTTCCCCTTCTAATGCTCTAGGGTTATCTGAGTTCATCCCATTGGCAAGTGGTAAGCCGATGAATTGGAGCCGTAAGCAGAATGGATCCACCTCGTGTAATAGGCAGTGGAAACGCCTAGTGAGGTCCTATTGAGAAGGAATTAGGATAGACTTAATATAGGTAGGTGTACTCACTATAGTTAAATCAGAGCAGTATACCCATATAGGTTCAGATGTAGCACATTATTTACTTCTCAATGCGTTAATGTATATATAAACTCCGCCGGCCGGTGTGGCCGAGCGGTTATAGGTGCTGCACTCTGGAACCGCGCGACCGATACGGTCGCAGGTTCGAATTCTGCTTCGGGCATGGATGTGTGTGATGTCCTTCGGTTTGTTAGGTTTAAGTAGTTGTAAGTTCTAGGGGACTGATGACCTCAGAATTTAAGTCTTACAGCGTCCCCAGTGCTATATTACGAAAAGACTTAAAGAAACAGTATTTATTAAGACGTTTAAAAATTGAATAATATATTTTTAACATGTAGCCGTAAAATAATAATTTCCCTGTGTAAGTTTCGAGTGCAAAGAAATATAACTAAATGATCTAAAGAGATGACAAGATACGCTCTTTTGTTAATTTTTTAGTCGTCTTCATTTCTTCTCTTGTCTTAGTTGTGTGTAGACGGACATCTTGCGAGTGCTGGCAAATGTAAGCATATTTGTATGAGTTAAGCAGATAATATATTGATTTAATCTTGTTGTGCACTTTTAATTTGTAAGAGGTGATCTCGATTTCATGTCCGCCTTCCTTGAATTAACCTGTATTCAAGTAATTTACAGTTCAACAATCGCAGCGGCCGATGCAGCCAACGACGCCATTACGTGGCACATTAACTTATGAAAAATTAGCGGAAGCGAAATACTCGCCCGCTATTAACATAATATTAATTTTTCTCCACAGCCGCACGAAGTTGCAGAAATACGTAGCTTTAAGATTCTTATTTTCAGTACCATAGCCGACAGCCAGAGCCAGGACTCCGATTACAATACAATGGTTATCGGAGGTAAAAAATACTCTCACGCGTGTGTTGGCCGCAGTTGTGATTAATAACCAAAGATTTCTTGCTTTGAAGTGAACTGACTAGCCGAGGAAATTAATATGAAAAGTTTATTTCAATTGTTCAACTTGTATGCCCATGTTTTAAGATTCAGCGAGTCTAACATTCAGTAACGTAACAACTAATTTAAGATTAATATTGTTAAAAAGGAGAACTTCACAAAAGTATTTAACTGTAAATGAAAATTGAATGAAATATCATTTTTATTAAGGCCCACCACGTAAGTCGGCAACAATACAAATAATAAACATAATAATAATAACGTATTAAAACTACGACGGCCGACGGACGCGAGAGACCTATAGTGCTCAGAGCCATTTGAACCTGTTTTATATATAAACTCCTTTTTGAAACTGTCTTAAATGTATGCTGGTTTTTTTGCTGTTACGGACAATGCACACAAACAAGCCATATAAATAATATTCGAAAACAAGTTGTTCACCGTAACGGAAAGCATAAAAGGCACTCAAATATTATGCAGTTAAAATAAATTGTAACACCTCTATCTTCTGATAACAAGTATTGACCAAATACCACTACGCAATGTCAAAAGTCTTAATTATATCTGCGTAATTCCGAAAGAGAAGGGACGTGCGACAGGTTTACGTTTCGCCCCGTGTGGCAGAAATCCGCCCTACTCCACTCAGGAGCCACTAGACGCTCGAGGCGTCGCCCTCTTGTGACGTTTTCTGCCCGCGTTGAAATACCGCCCCACTGCCGGCATTTTACGACGTGGCAGGCGGTAAAGCGGAGGCCGCGTCCACAAAGGCCGGGCCTGGAGGCCGGCGCGTCGTCGTCATCGCGTCCCTCCAGCGGCGACAGTCAACCGTGACACGGCACACGTTCCGAAGTTACCGCCGTGGACGGAGGCATTTTCACGAAACGTTGTGAGGTCTCACATGTAGTTATGTGCAGGAGTGAGTAGAGACTGGACAGCTTAAACAGCAGATTGTTTTGCGGAGTACAGTTATCCCCAGTGGAGGTTTAGAGCACCCAGGACGCTTTAAATCCTTTGTGTTCTTGAGCTGCAAACGGTGCTCTTACATTAATCACAGAGCATTAAACCATCGTAAAATTTACTACTTCACATTTTATTCTAAGGAAGTCATGTATGTATAGACTATGCAGTAGGTAATTACAATACTGTTAGAGCTCCAATGGTGTACAAAATAAGCATAAAATATCCTGTCTCTACTCTATAACGACAATTCTACTGCACAATATATTATTGGAAAAGAAGTCATTATTTATTTTATACGCTAGTTGCAAGTTATTACAGTTATAATTCCAGGGATATTTTACACACAAAACGAGCAGAGATTCTTCTGCTTTCGACCCTATAATTACAATCTAAGCACAACCTAGCTCGCTCTCCACTGTCAACCAGGGATTCTTCCTCCGATTGCTTGTTTTCCTAATTTGCTGCTTCAAAGTCTGGGCCTACGCCATTCTCAAATGTACTCCAAATTATCCATTCTATGTGTCTTTCTCAGCTTCTTCCAGCAAATCGCCCACAAGGTTAGTGTGAAAATCAAACTCAGCACCATGCATATTGTACTAATTTAAGTAAAGAAAGACGAAATTTGCACTAAAGAGACTCAGTGTGATATAAAGTAACACTCTTCTGAACGTGACTGCTTGATATTTCACCAAATATGCAGCACAGAAAAATTCTGAAGGATAAAACAAATACGCCGACTTCTATCAAACAGACACGCTATATACTAAACATCCGAAATATTTATGACATGAGCACCAGCCTAAGCAAAGCGCTGGAGCCCAGCAATAAATAATTCAGCCATTTCTAGCAATGTCTGCCAAGAAGGCACTCAAGAGCACGTATCGCCAACGTGTCCATGTTGGCAGAAACCAAGAAGAGATACTAACTGACATCAAAAATTTTGCGAGGGTTTAGTAATCTAGGGTTAATGTCCCTCTCTCTCGCACTTGCAAACACGGGCTCAGCTACTCAGAAAAGGTAGAGGAAGGATCCAGTAATACACCCATACTAGCACCATCTTTGCGGTGGTGTGTTAACAAAACTGAGGCAATACTCCTGTTTTTTGTTTTGTTTTCTTAACGTGTGTTTGAAATCGGAGGTAAACATTAACGTTTTTGTTTCGCTACCCTCAGTTTCAGTTCCTGTGCCGTTCATCGGCCTGTAAACATTAACATTAGTGTAGTGCCACTAAAAGCCTTTATAAATGCTCAGAACATCTTTGGATTTTATGAAAGATATTTCGATAAGATTCTGTTACCGTAGCGATTGAGGGCTTCACGTATTGCCCTCTTGACCGTCAAAGGCGTTTCGTTTGACATTTTTTTTATCTATGGGCACATGCTTCGATTTTCATCTGCTGTATAATAGTCTATGTTTCTTCAGAAGCTTCTTTACACTAACTGTCTACCAAGGAGAATCCGTCTCGTAATGAACTGTACCATTATATACATGTACAGGATGAGTCACTAACTATTGCCACCTAGAATAACTCCGAAAGTATGATAATAGCTGAAACGTTTTTGGGACAAATGTTGCCTGGGACAACGGGGGCTATAATATGACGTTGGGTTTTGTTGCTAGGTGGGGTCGCGTCCGAGATATTGAAACGTCCGTTTTGAAAAATTATACATGACTGTGCTTAAACTGACACACAATATTTTTTTAGCGCAACACAATCTGACTTTCAATAATCCCTACAAAAGAACGGCCCTGACTAACATTAACCTATACCGTTCACAAATCACTTACCTCACAAAAATCTTAGTTACTCGAACTACTGCAATACAGCGAGCGCCACTATTGCCAGCTAAATAAAAGATTCAAACTATGGAAGTCACTAACTACTGATAGGCATAGTTAGCAAATGAAAGATTTTAATAGAGAACAAAGAATGTATTTATCTTAATAGTCATAATATATACATATATAGCAGTTCATGACATCCAGTCTTACAAATTTCAAAACTCCGTCATCGCTCTCCTCACATCCACCACTGCTGGCGGCTCACCTCCAATTGCGCAACGCTACACACTGTTCACTTCCATCTGTCCAACACTACAATGGCAGACAACAATGCAAACCAGCCACAGACTGCACATGGCACAGCAAGTTATTTTTCATACAGAGCACTATGTGGCGTTACCAATAAGAAAACATAAACAGCCTACTTACATAGCCCCATGCACCCCACAAAAAAAATTTACAAATTGTTTTGGGCAGTGGCCAATACAGATTTGAATTTTTTTTCATAATTATGATTACAATAGCAAAGAAATCAAATGCACACACTTATTGATGCAATGTTGGTCAAATGCTAAAATTTTCTCACAGTCCATAAAGACAATCCTGATCATTCATCACAGTAAAATAGCAGTGTTTTTCTCAAAGTCTGAGCAATACAAGAAAATGCACACGGAAGTAGTGGATTTCCATGCAGTCTTGAAGTAGTGTTGTTCTTCCAATGGAATGACAGTGCTGACTCTCGACATGCAGACAGGTAATGGGCCACAACAGAGCAAACTCACAGCAAAGTCAGTAGAAGTTTTGAAGAATATTGGTACGTAGGTCATCACAGAGCGGACCTACTGCAGTCCTCGTAGAAATAATGGTGTTGGTGAGTCATCAAAGGTGTAGACCCACTGTAGTCTTTGTAGAAATAATGGTATTGGTGGGTCATCAAAGGTGCAGACCCACTGCAGTCCTTTTAGAGATGGCCAGCAGCCATCTGCTGTGACTGTGCAGGTGCACAATCACCATCGAAGAGTTTTGCGGACAATATAGCAAGTCCATGAACCACCACTTGTGCACTCACAAAAAATTTTTTTTAAATGTCCTTAGAACCAGCAATGCTGTTATCCAGTCTCTTGCTGAATAACACACGTGCAAACACTATCAGTCCCTACTTCTCACATATTGTCCATATACTAAGACAAACAGAAACGTTTGCAGTGAAATTTAACTTACAAATTACTTAATACGATGAACTGGTGTCAATTACAGTTTTATAACATAAGAATAGAATAACAAAGGTACAAAATACATCATTAAAGAACATAACAGAACAGATAACATTTGTAGCAACACAGGCTTTACAAAAGAATCGAACTAACATACATCAGTGTTATCGGAATTATGACATAAGTAAATACATAAAAGATCAGAATAACTTTTGAAATATCAACTTTACACATGAGCATTAAAACAAAACAGAATAAATAATGTCTAAGTATCTTTACAAGGTAAATAACATATTACCAGAAAAATTCTACAACATAAATCTTATTAGCTAAACACATACAGACAGGAAAATCACAAATTCACATAGTGTAATAACACAAAAATACCGGGCAGGGTTTGTTTTCAGTGTAACATTTGGTACTGCAGTCCAAACCAAAACTTCATTCCATAGAATTTTCGTCTTATTTCAACATTTGTCTCCACCAAAAAAAATCCTATCCAAGCATGCTTTCTGTATTTGTATGTTCACATATTTCTTACCTCATTATTTATTTTCCAATATCTTATCTCATCATGTATTTCCAAGACAATCATACCTATACCTGCTTTCTGTACTTTTTTCGTATAACTTCTCAATGCATTTCTTCCAATTCATCGCAACTCATTTTCTTATATAGTCTACCCCCTCTTAAGATAACTTAAATCTACTGAGCTCAGATGCTAAACTAAGGGACGAGGCAATGCAGCAGCACAAAACAATTAATACAAACAGCAATGATAACAATGGAAATTGTGAAAGCAAGCAGCAGCAAATGCAAAAACTGATATCTAAACATGACAAAGCTCAAGCAGAAAAAATACTACAGTAAAAATGGCCATGTTTAATACCTATGTCACAGCTTAACACTAGAGTGATACATCACCTTGACTTACTGTTAAAAAATTATTTTTGCAGTTCCTATGAAGGGAAATGTCTATTTGTGCTCTCTTTTCTACGAAAGTACATCATAAAATTATTCTTTACTGGGTCTGTAGACAGAAAATAGTGATATTAGTACATCTGTGAAGTTCTATTTTAACCAATGCTGCTGCAGCTACAAACTTGATATTAAACAAAATGAGCAAATATATATATAAAGCGACATATGAAATGTCATACGCTAGGCAATTTTCGTCTCCAAAAGCAAAAAAAAACAAAAAAAAATCTCTCAGCTATAAAGACAATAGATGTAAAATGTTTCTCAGCATTTCATTAGGCATTTTAGTAAATATCATAAATTAAGATCTCCACAGTATAATCATATGTTTTCAAGTTTGAACGTATTGTATTTGCGATGCTTTCTACAAAGGAATGTCAATAGCGAGGATAATGGCCTCTTTTTTTTTTCTTCTCCACCTGTGCCTCTGAAAGGCACACACTAATGGCTTTTTCCAGGCGACTGTCGCACAGCTGGGTGCCCATGACGCATTATGTGAAGGTGGTCACTTAACTTTCTTACCGAAATATTTACGACAGCAGTTTCCGCTACAGTGGCAGTCTCATATAAAAAATTTCACAGGTTGAGAATTTGCGTTACAAATGTGTAGAAACAAAATCCTGTAAATATAACAGTGCCCAAAAAATTTTCGTCAGCATTGTGGTACATTCACGCATTTACACACATTTCATAACTCTTAAAGTACGATTCTTGGTTTCCAACATCCTTTCTCATAAGTCAGAGTCCCTAACCACTACTCATTATTCCTTACCTTATTACACATATACATATTCGTAGACACTTCTTCAATATTTCATCATAATAAATACATAGTATAATCAAATTCCTCATATAGCATCAGCTTATTAATCATAAACATACCTCAAAAGCATAATACACATCGTCGTCGTAATAATAACACCATAATACCTCAGCCAAATCTCGAAATCGTTGTACCTTTCCCCAATAATTTCAAAACCTAAAAAAAAGTCTCTGCCACTTCAATGTGTCAACGACCTGAAACATACTTTAAAAATCATGATCCCGTACCAAATACATCATTCAAAGCTCTCGTAGTATCACAATGGTTCCAAAAAAATATGAACAGTTCACAAAGTACAGACAAAATACAATTTCATAAGTGTGAAGTTATCCAACTGTGTAATTGCGTAAGCATGTGTCACTAATTTAGTAAAATAAGATGTTTATGGAATGTCCCCTTTGAAAAATTATACATGACTGTGCTTAAACTGACACATAATACACTCCTGGAAATGGAAAAAAGAACACATTGACACCGGTGTGTCAGACCCACCATACTTGCTCCGGACACTGCGAGAGGGCTGTACAAGAAATGATCACATGCACGGCACAGCGGACACACCAGCAACCGCGGTGTTGGCCGTCGAATGGCGCTAGCTGCACAGCATTTGTGTACCGCCGCCGTCAGTGTCAGCCAGTTTGCCGTGGCATACGGAGCTCCATCGCAGTCTTGAACACTGGTAGCATGCCGTGACAGCTTGGACGTGAACCGTATGTGCAGTTGACGGACTTTGAGCGAGGGCGTATAGTGGGCATGCGGGAGGCCGGGTGGACGTACCGCCGAATTGCTCAACACGTGGGGCGTGAGGTCTCCACAGTACATCGATGTTGTCGCCAGTGGTCGGCGGAAGGTGCACGTGCCCGTCGACCTGGGACCGGACCGCAGCGACGCACGGATGCACGCCAAGACCGTAGGATCCTACGCAGTGCCGTAGGGGACCGCACCGCCACTTCCCAGCAAATTAGGGACACTGTTGGTCCTGGGGTATCGGCGAGGACCATTCGCAACCGTCTCCATGAAGCTGGGCTACGGTCCCGCACACCGTTAGGCCGTCTCCCGCTCACGCCCCAACATCGTGCAGCCCGCCTCCAGTGGTGTCGCGACAGGCGTTTATGGAGGGACGAATGGAGACGTGTCGTCTTCAGCGATGAGAGTCGCTTCTGCCTTGGTGCCAATGATGGTCGTATGCGTGTTTGGCGCCGTGCAGGTGAACGCCACAATCAGGACTGCATACGACCGAGGCACACAGGGCCAACACCCGGCATCATGGTGTGTGGAGCGATCTCCTACACTGGCCGTACACCTCTGGTGATCGTCGAGGGGACACTGAATAGTGCACGGTACATCCAAACCGTCATCGAACCCATCGTTCTACCATTCCTAGACCGGCAAGGGAACTTGCTGTTCCAACAGGACAATGCACGTCCGAATGTATCCCGTGCCACCCAACGTGCTCTAGAAGGTGTAAGTCAACTACCCTGGCCAGCAAGATCTCCGGATCTGTCCCCCATTGAGCATGTTTGGGACTGGATGAAGCGTCGTCTCACGCGGTCTGCACGTCCAGCACGAACGCTGCTCCAACTGAGGCGCCAGGTGGAAATGGCATGGCAAGCCGTTCCACAGGACTACATCCAGCATCTCTACGATCGTCTCCATGGGAGAATAGCAGGCTGCATTGCTTCTAAAGGTGGATATACACTGTACTAGTGCCGACATTGTGCATGCTCTGTTGCCTGTGTCTATGTGCCTGTGGTTCTGTCAGTGTGATCATGTGATGTACCTGACCCCAGGAATGTGTCAATAAAGTTTCCTCTTCCTGGGACAATGAATTCACGGTGTTCTTATTTCAATTTCCAGGAGTGTATTATTTTAGCGCAACGCAATCTGACTTACAATAATATCTACAAAAGAATGGCCCTGACTAACAATAACCTATACTTTTCATGAATCACTTACCTCACAAATATCTTCGTTACTCGAACTACTGCTATACAGCGAGCGCCACTACTGCCAACTAAATAAAAGATTCAAACTACAGAAGGCACTAACTACTGATAGGCATAGTTAGCAAATGAAAGACTTTAATAGAGAACAAACAATGTATTTACCTTAATAGTGTTCAAAAGTGATAATATATATATAGCAGTTCATGGCATCCCGTCTTACAAATTTCAAAACTCCGCCATCTCTCTCCCCACATCCACCACTGCTGCCGGTTCACCTCCAACTGCGCAACGCTACGCGCTGTTCACATCCAGCTGCGGCTGCCCAACACTACAATGGCAGACAACAATGCAAACTAGCCACAGACTGCACACAGCACAGTCAGTGATTTTCATACAGAGCGCTACATGGTGTTACCAATATAAAAACCTAAACAGCCTACTTACAACCTGAACAGACAAACAGATTATTACCATTTCAGAAAAATTGGATAATTTATTCAAGATGAAGAGCTTCAGAATTTGAGCAAGTCAGTAACGAGCTGGTCCAACTCTCGCCCTATGGCAAATAGTTATTCAGCTTCTCATTGATTAATAACGTTGTTGGATGCCCTTGTGAGGAATATCGTGCCGAATTCTTTCCAACTGGCGCGTTAGATTGTAAAAATCGATAGCTGGTTGAGGGTCCCATCCACAACATTCAAAACGTTTTCAGATGGGAAGGGATCCAGCTACTTTGCTGCCCAAGGCAGGGTTTAGCAAGCACGAAGACAAGCAGTAGAAACTCCTGCAGCGTCCGGGCGGACATTATCTTGCTGAAATGTAAGCCCAGGACAGCTTGCCATGAATGGTAAAAAATGGGGCGTAGAATATATTCGATGCACCGTTGTACCGTAAGGGTGCCTAGGATGACAGTGAAAGGGGTCTTGCCACGAAATGTAATGACCCCCCACACCAATAGTCTTGTTCGTCCCGTCGTTTGGCTTTGTTGTCCCGTCGTATGGCTTAAGACATTCAGTTTGGGGTTCCTGTGTCTGTGGGTCTCCAGGCACGCCTTCGCTGCCCGTCGGGCTCAGTTCGAAGCGAGACTCATCAGTGAAGACAATTCTACTATGGCCGATGAGATTCCATGCCGAATGTGTCCGACCTCTCTGCAGACGGACTTGTTTGTCTACAGAGGGTCGCAGGGGGAGCCGTGAGGTCAGTGCCCTTGCTGTGAGCCGCCTATTAGTGGTTTGGAGCGCATAGTTACTGTACAACTGTGTTACACGGAATGAAAATCGCGAAGACTTTGTGCCCTGGTATCGAGATGTCCCCTGTTTACTAAAATTTCCAGCTGTGCTGCGAAACTGCGCTGATTCACCGGCCCCCAAAGTATATAACTTTGCCTTTTCCGGCGATACCTGTATGAATATTAGTTTGTTAGAGTTTTCATAACTCCTTCGTAGGGCGTCTTTCTGTTTTGTTTACTTTACTGTATTTCCATTTCTGTTGCGCTAATCCTTGCTGGTAAAACAGCCACATGCCCTCTGAGACCAGTTTAATTCAGGATACTCCCAAAGAGGTCTGATCTGTTTGTTGTTATTAGATCCAAGACATTTCCATTATGACTGGGTTTTCGAAGTACCTGTAAGAGGTAGCTTCGTAGGATATCTTCTTATGCCGAGCACTTATAAAACTGTAAGTATACGAATTGATTGCTGGATGATTAAAATCTCCTCCGATGATGACGGCAACATTGAGGAACTTATGTACTAGTGAACAAAGGTTTCCTCTAAAGTCCTCGGTTACTACTGTGGATGTATCAGCAGGTCGATACAAGGATCAAGTATCTCTGAAGATACTCGAAGAAAATCTCAGACGTAGTAACAAGTACGAGACTAGTTCACACTTCTGTACACAAATTTAATTTTTTCTTTGCGAATTTATGGCAGAGAGACTGGGGGTGTGCGTGCTGTAGTCACAGCACTGCGGGGGCGTCCGGTGGACGGCGCACCAATCAGCGGTCAATTCAGTCGGCCGCTCCGGACTGGGAAAAAATATTGCCAGATCGCGTAGCCGCCCGCCTGCCGGCCAGCCCTTTGAAGTGTTGTTAACGCTATTCATCTGCACGCCGCTGTGAGCATTGGGGTTTGTTTACATGTCCAATACACGAAGTATCATATTGCTCATCATTACACTCTTTTTAAAGATGGAACTACAGCTAAAAATCGTTCCCGGAACACCGTGATCACAACATACTGACTATTCACTTCACGGCGCAGAACAAAAAAGGTCCTATCTGCGAGCTGCAGCAAAAGCAGAAGGAAGCGCGAACATTTTCAGCCAACACGATGTTGCTGCAACAAAACCATAAATTACTACTGCAACGTGTACCGTTAGGGACAAAATTCCATTGCAGTACATAATGTGAATGAAACATATACAGGGTGGTCCATTGATAGTGACCGGGCCAAATGTCTCACGAAATAAGCATCAAACGAAAAAACTACAAAGAAAGAAACTCGTCTAGCAGCAAGGGAGGAACCAGGTGGCGCTATGGTTGACCCGCTAGATGGCGCTGCCATAGGTCAAACGGATATCAACTGCGTTTTTTTTTAAAAATAGGAACCCCCATTTTATTACATATTCGTGTAGTACGTAAAGAAAGATAAATGTTTTAGTTGGACCACTTGTTTCGCTTTGTGATAGATGGTGCTGTAATAGTCACAAACGTATAAGTACCTGGTATCACGCAACATTCCGCCAGTGCGGACGGTATTTGCTTCGTGATACATTCCCCCTGTTAAAACGGACCGTTTACCAATTGCGGAAAAGGTCGGTATCGTGTTGATGCGTGGCTGTTGTGATCAAAATGCCCAATGGGCGTGTGCTATGTATGGTGCTCGGTATCCTGGACGACATCATCCAAATGTCCGGACCGTTCGCCGGATAGATACGTTATTTAAGGAAACAGGAAGTGTTCAGCCACATATGAAACGTCAACCACGAACCTGCAACAAACAATGATGCCCAAGTAGGTGTTTTAGCTGCTGTTGCGGCTGATATGCACATCAGTTGTAGACAAATTGCTTTAGGGTCGGGAATTTCAAAAACGCCAGTGTTGAGAATGCTACATCAACATCCATTGCACCCGTACCATATTTCTATGCACCAGGAATTGCATGACGACGACTTTGAACGTCGTGTACAGTTCTGCCACTGGGCACAACAGAAATTAAGGGACGATGACATATTTTTTTGCACGCGCTCTATTTAGCGACGGAGCGTCATTCACCAACAGCGGTAACGTAAACCGGCATAATACGCACTATTGGGCAACGGAAAACCCACGATGTGTGAGACAAGTGGATCATCAGCGACGTTGGCGGATTAATGTATGGTGCGGCATTATGGGAGGAGGGATAACTGACCCCCATTTTATCGGCAGCAATATAAATGGTGCAGTGTATGCTGATTTCCTACGTAATGTTCTACCGATGTTACTACAAGACGTTTCACTGCATGACAGAATGGCGATGTACTTCCAACATGATGGATGTCCGGCACATAGCTCGCGTGCGGTTGAAGCGGTATTGAGTAGCATATTTCATGACAGGTGGATTGGTCGTCGAAGCACCATACCATGGCCTGCACGTTCACCGGATCTGACGTCCCCGGATTTCTTTCTGTGGGGAACGTTTAAAGATATTTGCTATCGTGATACTCCGACGCCTGACAACTTGCGTCACTGCATTGTCAATGCATGTGCGAACATTATGTAAGGCGAACTACTTGCTGTTGAGAGGAATGTCGTTACACGTATGCATTGAGGTTGACGGACATCATTTTGAGCATTTATTGCATTAATGTCATATCTACAGATAATCACGCTGTAACAGCACGCGTTCTCAGAAACGATAAGTTCACAAAGGTACATATATCACATTGGAACAACCGAAATACAACGTTCAAACGTACCTACGTTCTGTATTTTATTTTAAAAAAAACATACCTGTTACCAACTGTTAGTCTAAAGTTGTGAGCCATATGTTTGTGGCTATTACAGCGCCATCTATCGCAAAGCAAAAAAAAGTGGTCCAACTAAAACATTCATATTTCTTTACGTACTACACGAATATATATTAAAAATGTAGGTTTCTATTTTTTTTAAAAACGCAGTTGATATCCGTTTGACCTATGGCAGCGCCATCTAGCGAGCCAACCATAGTGCCATCTGGTTCCCCCCTTCAAGCTAGACAAATTTTGTTGCTTGTAGTTTTTCGTTTGACGCTTATTTCCTGAGATATTTGACCCGGTCACGATCAATGGACCACCCTGTACATTGGGTGATTCTTATTAACATTTAAACAGGTCCGAGAAAACGCACATGACGCTGAGACAAGTAATTTACTATAAGACGCACGGGACTTCAAACGTCGGGACATACCCCCCAACTGGGTGACATGTTGACTGTGTGACGTAACTAGATGACGTATGTCGCCGCACGTGCAACGGTTGAGTCTACAGGTCTGTTGCACCCGATTATCACAATCCAAGTAAGGTATTCACGGCGATGTAGCTCCGAGCCTACGTGCTTGAGCTTAGCGCGTGGAGCTCAGGGTTCTAGTCATGCGTTTAGTAGGAGCTAATTTTTTCATTGGGTGAGGCTATTGTCTTATTACATTGAGATATTAACCCGTTTACCGGTCTCACGGTCTCCGCTGGTTTGTTGCAAGGTACAGTACAACAAAAACCTAACGTTTTGCGTCACAAGTAAACGAGTATGAGCTACCGAATGCGTCATTACCAGAAAACAACCTATGTATTCTTTACTATAAAAAAATGAAAAAGGAAAAGTGAAGCAACACAAAATAAGAACAGCTTCTGCTTGGTTAGAGCGAGAGCAATAATTTTGTAACTTATACATTTACAAAATGTCCCATTTATAAACGGTGTTCGAAATTTGCATCGCTCAGTCAGCCCTTCACGCATGCGCTCGAAAGTACCCTCCGTGTTTTGGATGTGACGTCACATGTTCAATACGTTCCACTTTTGGGGTACATCTCGACATTAGCGGCCTCATGTGTTTCATATTAAATTAATTGTATCAGCATCATCTACGTCGCTACGGAGTTTCTTAAACATTGATTAGAATCACGCTGTATAGAGAATGAAATGCTTATAAAACGCAGGGTGTAACAGAATAGCCTTTAAAAAATTTTTGAAATTCTAGACAATGAAATTCGGAATATTTTGACGTAAGAAACATTTAGCTCGAAATGCGTAAAGGCTTCCACAGCATTATGCATTTTCTATGCACTCAGGTATTCTCAACAAAACATCAGAAGTTTGTAAAACTTTGGTTGGCAGAACAATCGAGTAGAATCAAATATCGAAAATCGATTTGGTGGCTTCGCTACTTTAGAGTAAATGTTGTACGTGATGACCATCAGCTTCGTTACATAATATACAACGACGAACCATGTTTTCTTCGATTCTCAGCAACGTTCCACGCACTCCACTGCTGGTGTCAAGTACTGTGAAGAAGTCCTCAATAAGCTAGGAACTGTCCCTCTTAGTATTGAATACACAAGGGACTTCTACTTAAGTCGAGAGGGGTGGGGTCAGAGAAGCGGGCAGGCCGAGGGACTTGGCATCCCCTTCCAATTAATCTATGCCTGAAGTTGTCTGTTAGATAAGCCCCTGGCTCGTCGATCAAAGTGCGCTGGAGCACGGTCGTGCTGAAGCCACAAATCAGCGGACAATCGCAAGGGAACTTCCTCCAGGAGTACAGCCAAGGCATTGTGCAGAATGTTCAAATACCGTGCACCATTCAAAAGACCTGATAAGAAGTGAGTCTAGTAAGGTGAACTCCAAGAATTTCTACTCAAATTTTTACTCTGAATCTCATCTGGTAACGTCTCGTACGGGTAGAGCTTGGATTTTTAGCAGAACGTACATGACTTGTAGAATAAAAATACACTTCAGTAGCCAGTAATTTCTTAATCTACTTCACGACTGGTTTTGAAGCATGAAGCTTCATCTTCAGGTGCCACCAAATAATTAGGGGAACATAAATGTGTGGCGGTCGGGCCAGTCAGTCATGGAGGAGTCACACCCATCTCAAAGAAACGCATTGGAGTGTAGAACCAGCAACCATGACTGACTGCCCCGATCGCCACACATTTATGTTCCCACAATTATTTGGTGACACCTGAAGATGAAACTTTATGCTTCGAAACCGGCCGTGGAATAAATTAAGAAATTACTGACACGTTAAGCGGGTTTTTATTCTGTAAATAAGTTCCTCAGTTGAGGATGTTCAGCTGATCAAATATTTTGCACCATTGGTAGGTATTGCGGGGTTTAAAAATACCTTCCTTTCTAAAAGCTGACTCGTCAGTAAACAGCACAAAGCCTGGAAGATTTGGAAGAACAACACACTGACGAAGGAATAACTTTGCAAATTGTTGCCGTAGTTCAAAATCAGGGCGTCCCATAGTTTGAACTGGTTGACCTTGGAGTGGATGTAGGTGAGCATTCTGCAAGACCCGCCTGATATTCGCTTGATCTAAGTGCTCTGTGTGGGCAGCTGTAGGGGTACTTGTTCTTGAATCGACAGCTACGTGTTCCGTAACGTCTTGTTCTAATTCAGGGGTTCGAGGTCTTGTCCTTGCTCCTGTCTGTTGTGTATTAGCTGTCACGTTTATTCTCTCCCTCAGTAGACAATTAACACTGGTGAATAATGGGGCGCTAGGAAGTCATCTATTTGTATACCTTCCTGCCTAATACGACGAGATGATTTGGCATTCCCGCGAGCTTCACCGTAACACAAAAGAATATCAGCGTGTTCACCTTACCCTCTATGAAGTCAACTAGACTATCTAATGCACGATAAGCAGACAAGTATATAGTGACTCATGTTGCTTAGCGTATTTGCAGCACAGCGTCAGTGAATTGTTCAAAATGGTTCAAATGGCTCTGAGCACTGTGGGACTTAACTTCTGAGGTCATCAGTCCCCTAGAACTTAGAACTACTTAAACCTGACTAACCTAAGGACATCACAGACATCCATGCCCGATGCAGGATTCGAACCTGCGACCGTAGCGGTCGCGCGGTTCCAGGTCTGTAGCGCCTAGAACCGCTCGGCCACCACGGCCGGCGTCAGTGAGTGAAGTGGGTGCACTGAAGAACGAGAAGCACTAAGTTCCTATACACAGTCTCAGATAGAGCACTGTGGTTGTGTTTTTACAGGCTTCCATCAGCAGCAAAAACTTAACGTCAATGGATGGAAGGGTACGCACCAAAGTGATAAGTCAGGTACCTCCTACTGCTGTAGTAACTTCGCATTTCCGGCTATAGGTTTCTTATATACTCATAGTTCATTACAATTAAATACTTCTGAATGTGTGACCGCATAAAATGTGCAGTAATTTTTGTACTTTCTCTGCCACTGCTTATGATTCTGTTCCGGTGTCGCCTCTCGTCGCATACGTTCTTACGCTCATGCACCCGTTTTCCTTATAGGCGACGGCGCCGGTTCAGCTTAGCTCATCTAGGTGGCCTCTGTGTCTCATTCAAGTCACAACGACGTTACACCTGCCGTATGTCTACAAAGTTTTAATTTTATACTATCTCCTGTTCTTCCTTTAGCTAAATGATTGTCTAGCAGCACGTTATTTAGATTGGGCCTTTGTTACGTATGTACAATCTCACAGACTCTGCTTTATGAGATACGTTTTACGTTATCTGTGTGAACGTAGCTTTGGGGATCTAGACATATCGTTTACTTTATCCTTTTACATACACCTGGTTCACCGACTTGCCATTATTCTGGATTTTTTGTATTGCAGTGATGTTCTCTGCATTACACTGAATTTTAAATTGGTCTACCAACCTCTTGACGGTTGAACATTTTTGTCACAACTGGACAAAGGATCGTGAGTCATCTGTTAGCTATCGCCTGAAATAAGTTATTAAATAAGTGTGAATATACAATTTTCCTACACAGTTTCGTGTGTAGCTCAATTACATTTTAACCGCAACCGCATCTTTATACCTTTTGCACTTGTTTATACAGGGTGTTTGCGTAAGAGCGTCTACAAATGTAACAGGGCATAGAGGATGCTCCAATGAACAATTTGAGGTAGGAACCTGGGGTCGGAGAAGCCAGCTGATGGAGACGATAGGAATAAAATTACATTACCATGTACTTTTTTATTTATATTAGTTACAGATCACTGCAAATACCATCCTTGACTCAATAAACGTGTCATTTTTATTTTATCTTACAAAATGTGCTAAACTGGCCGCCATCAACCTCAGTGCAAGTATGACATCGTCGAACAAGATTCTGATGCACCCTGGCAAACATCCCTGGTGTGTTTCGAATCACATCACAGGCAGCTGCAATTACGGTAACTAATTCCACCTCCACATCCATTGGGGTCTCATACGCACGTGACTTTAGATATCCCCGTAGTAATTAAGAAGGAAATTTATGTCAGGTGACCTCGTAGGCCATGGAATAGCGACTCCCTTTCCAAGCCAGAGACCAGCAAGTACAGCATTGAGATGGTTGCGGACATTTACACTCAAGCGAGGCGGTGCACCGTCATGTTGTATCCAAAAATTGGAAATTTGTTGTAAGTTCATATGGGACCAAATTGCTGAGGTAATCAGGCCCTAGGCTTACACATTACTTAATCTAACTTACGCTAAGGACGACACACACACCCATGTTCGAGGCAGTAAGTATATAAATGATCAGAGCTGCAGTTCTCTGCGACAGCTTGAGTGGCCACCACAGTGCTTTAGTGTCGTTGATATAACGTTGTGTTGCACAGCAACCCTGTTCCCGGATGCACTAATAAATATTCTAAGGTATTGTTAGATGCAGAAGGTAAAATATGCACTATGTGATCAAAAGTATCTGAACACCTGACTGAAAATGACTTACAAGTTCGAGGCGCCCTCCATCGGTAATGCTGGTGTTGGCCGGCCCATAGCCTTGATGACAGCTTCCACTTTCGCAGGAATTTGTTCGATCAGGTGCTGGAAGGTTTCTTGGCGATTGGCAGCCCATTCTTCACGGCGTGCTGCACTGAGGTGAGGTATCGATGTCAGTCGGTGAGGCCTGGCACGAAGTCGGCGTTTCAAAACATCCCAAAGATGTTCATAGGATTCAGGTCAGGATTCTGTACAGGTCAGTCTATTACAGGGATGTTATTGTCGTGTAACCACTCCGCCACAGGCCGTGCATTATGAACAGGTGCTCGATCGTGTTGGATGATGTAATCGCCATGCCTGAATTGCTCTTCAACAGTGGGAAGCTAGAAGGTGCTTAAAACATCAATGTAGGCCTGTGCAGTCATACTGCTACGCAACACAACAAGGAGTGCAAACCCCCCTCCAAGAAAAACTCGACCACACCATAACACCACCGCCTTCGAATTTTACTGTTGAAACTACACACACTGTGAAACGTCCCTTAGAAAAATTATACAAGACTGGTCTATGTGAAACGTCCTCTTTGAACAATTGTACACGACTGTGCTTAAACTGACACACAATATTTTTTAGCGCAACGCAATCTGACTTCCAAAAATCCCTACGAAAGAATAGCCCTGACTAACATTAACCCATGCGTTTCGCAAATCACTTACCTCACAAAAATCTTCGTTACTCAAGCTAATGCAATACAGCGAGCGCCACTACTGCCAGCTAACTAAAAGATTCAAACTACTGAAGGCACTAACTACTGATAGGCATAGTTAGCAAATGAAAGATTTTAATAGAAAACAAACAATGTATTTACCTCACTAGTCATAATATATATATATATATATATATATATATATATATATATATATATATATATATATATATATCAGTTCATGACACCAATTCTTACAAATTTCAAAACTCCGCCATCTCTCTCCCCACGTCCACCACTGCTGGCGGCTCACCTCCAACTGCGCAACGCTACGCGCTGTTAGCATCCAGCTGCCGCTGCACAACACTACAATGGCAGACAACAATGCAGACTAAACACAGACTGCACACGGCACAGCCAGTGATTTTTTCATACCGAGCGCTATGTGGCGTTACCAATAAGAAAACCTAAACAGCCTACTTACATAGCCCCCATGCTCCCCACAAAAAATTTTTACAAATTGTTTTGGGCAGTGGCCAATAATGATTTGATAACATTTTTCACAATTACTATAACAAAGATATCAAATACACACACTTATTGATACAATGTTGGTCAGAAGCTAAAATTTTCTCACAGTCCATAAAGACAGTCCTGATCGTTCACCACAGTAAAATTGCAGTTCTTTTTTTTCAAAGTCTGAGCAATAAAAGAAATTGCACTTGGAAGTAGTGGATTTCTAAGCAGTTTTGAAGAAGTAGTGTTGTCCTTCCAACGAAAGACAGTGCTGACTCTTGACATGCAGACAGGTAATGGGCCACAACAGAGTCAGTCGACGTTGAAACTATCGGTAGGTAGCTCATCACAGAGCAGACCCACTGTAGTCCTGGTAGAGATTATGGTATTGGTGGGCCACCAGAGGTGCAGACCCACTGCAGTCCTTGTAGAAATAATGGTTCTGGTGAGTCATCAAAGGTGTAGACCCACTGTAGTCCTTGTGGAGATGGCCAGCAGCCATCTGTTTGACTGTGCAGGCGCACAATTACCATTGAAGAGTCTTGCGGATAATATAGCAAGTCCATAACCACCACTTGTGCACTCACAAAAATTGTTTTTGAAATGTCCTTACAACCAGCAATGCTGTTAACCAGTCCCTTGCTGAGTTATTAACACATGTGCAAACACTATCAGTCCCTACTTCTCACATATTGTCCATATACTATGACAAGAGAAACGTGTGCAGTGAAATGTAATTTACAGGTTACTTAATTTGATGAACTGGTGTCAATTACAATTTTATAACATGAGAATACAATAACAAAGGTACAAAATACATCTTTAAAGAACATAACAATACAGATAACATTTGCAGTAGTACAGGCTTTACAAAAGAATCGAAATAGTAAATACATCAGTGTTACAAAAATTACAACATAAGTACATATATAAAAGATCAGAATAACTTTTGAAACATCAACTTCACACATAAGCATTAAAACAAAACACAATAAATAATGTCTGAACATATTTACAATAAAAATAACATAGTATCTGAAAAATTCTACAACATAAATCTTATTAGCTAAACACATAAAGACAGGAAAAAGACAAATACACAAGGGTACATAAACACATAGAGCGATAATACGAAAGGAAAGAACAGCCTTTGTTTTACTGCAGTATTTTTTATAGAGATCTCCCTTAATTCATCATTATTCCCGAAAAGTCCTATCTAAACCTGCTTTCTGTATTCTGTTCACATCCTCTTTCAAAAATAGTTTTTCTCCACTGTACACTACTTTTTTTTGGCCAAACCATTTTCTTAAAGCTTCTCAATGCTTTTCACCAATTCATCATAGTTAGTTTCTTATATAGTCTACCCCCTCTTAAGCTAACTTAAATCTACTGAGCTCAGATGCTTAACTAAGGGATGAGGCAATGCAGCAGCACAAAACAATTTACACAAACAGCAATGTAAAAAAAATGGAAATTGGCAAAAAAAGGCAGCTATATTACAACTAATATAAGGCAATGCACAGCAAACAAGAAAAATAAATCAGTAATAAAATTGGCTTAACCTAGTAATACAAAGTGACAACAATGCACATAAGGACAATGTCTATTCACATCTTAATGTCTATGCAATTAAAGTGGTGCACCACAAAAATTTATTGTAAAAAAATATTACCATGTACTTGAAAAGACAATTCTGTATGCAATTTCTGTGAAGTGAAATGTCTTTTTGTGCTACATCGTTTATTTTTTAAGTACATCATAAAGTTATTATTTACTGGATCTGTAGGCATAAAATATTTATATTAGTACATCCATTAAATTTTATAGTAACCAATGCTGCAGTGCAGCTATAAACTAGATATTAAACAAAATAGGGAAAGCAAGGCGTGAAACGTCATTCGCTAGCCGTATGGCGTTTCATAGTGCAGTAAACAATCTTTCAACTAGCAAGACAATAGACATGAAACGTTTCTCATCATTTCATTTCAGTAAATATCATAAATTAAGAACTCTACAGTGTAATCATGTTTTCTAGTTTGAGGGTGTCGTATTTGCGATGCTTTCTACAAAGGAATGCCAATAGCGAGGATAATGGCTTCCCTTTTTTTTTCTCCACCTGTGTCTCTGACAGGCACACACTAATGGCTTTCTTTTGTCAGGTGGTTGTCGCGCAGCTGGGTGCCCACGACGCATTACGTGCAGGTGGTCACTTACCTTTCTTACTGAAAAATTTACGACAGCAATTTCCGCTACAGTGACAGTCTCATATAAAAATATTTTCACAGGTTGAAAATTTGCGTTAGAAATCTGTAGAAAACTTTTCACCAGCATAGTGATACATTCATGCATATACACACATTTCATAACACTTAAAGTACGATTCTCGGTTTCCAACATCCTTTTTCACAAACCAGAGTCCCTAACCACTACTCATTATTCCTTACCTTATTCGTCGACACTTCTTCAATATGTCATCATAACAGATACATAGCATAACCAAATAACTCATATAGCATCAGCTTAATGATCATAAACATACCGCAACAGCATAATACACATAGTCATCGTAATAATGACATCATAACACCTCAGTCAACGCTCTAAATCGTCGTAGCTTCCTCCAATAATTACAAAACCTAAAAAAAATTCTCTGTTCATATCAAAAGTATCATGAGCCTCAAACGTACTTTAAAATTCATGATCCCATACCAAATACATCATTCAAAGCTCTTATAGTATCACAATGGTTCTGAAAAAATATAAACAGTTCACGAAGTACAGACAAAATACAATTTCGTAAGTGTGAAGTTATCCAACTGTGTAATTACGTAAACATCTGTCACTGATGTAGTATAATAAATGTTTGTTTCTCTCACTTAAATGATCAGATAGCTGTGTAATTTATGTGTTAGAGAAATATGGTACCGATGTGTAAAGTTGTATAAACAAACACCATATTAGCTAGGGCTCCTTGTGCTTGCCAAACACATGGTACACAAAGTAAGCGTGTACCCCCCTGAGGATTAATGTAATTTTATCCTCAGATGTTACAGATTACAGCAATGGAATGAAATGTATCACAGAAAACCTTTGTATCATTCTATTTCAAATATCTTTAAAAATAAATGTTTTAAGTACAAAATTAGGCACTCAACTACGTGTACTGTAGCGCTAAACTGTGGGTTGTGTGTAAGATAATTTCTGTGGAAGTGTCGTAGTTATTGTCCTCCGAAAGCTAAGTTCTGCAGAAGTCAATGTGCTTACCTCATGATAAACAAAAGTGAAACGCTTTGCGTATGCATATCTTCGTTATTAGCCTTATTGCCATGATGAAGAAAGTACTGTGCTGTAACGTATTGTTGTGCTACGGGAAAGACTGTCTCCTTGTAGCTATACCACAAAAGTTACTACTAAAACATGTTTTACTTTCCAGAAAAAATTCAGATAAACTGTGCAGATATAAAACAGATAAACTGCAAAAGCAACATTGTAAATCGTGTCACATATTAGTAGCGTCGTGATATAATCGTGTAGCTATCAGAGAAACCAAATGCTAAGTTATCTTTAATCTCAAAGAATGTACTTCAAATAAAGAATGTATTTTCAAGTAAACAAAATGTTACATTTAAATCTCATTGGCAGTACTGGTAAATGTTCTAAGTATGTAAGCCTTATAGTCGTTACGTAATCGTGCCACTAACAAGCAAGAATGTACCACACACACAATGACACTGTGTCATCTGTTCACTGTAACAATGCATTCGTAATTTCTGTTTAGATAAGTTCTCTTGGTTCTAGATTGGATATTTAACTTAAATATTGCTGCATGTTAAGAGATTATAAGTCTGACAAAGCATACTAGTAATGTGAAGTGAAAAGTTATATGGCAAATACAAAGTTAAAAAGCAGATTATCTTTCAATAAACGGTTTTACATGTGAAATGTGGTGTAAACCTTTACTCTTCCTAATACGCAGACTGTCAACTGAAAAGCAATTATCATATGATTACGTCGGTAAGGAACACTGGAATTTTGCTCAAGGTTAGCTTATGTTATTTTTCTCTGAGCCAGCCGGCGCACGCGGTTGCCTGCGGTGCGACTCATTGTCTGTTTCTTTGTTGGCGCGCGTCGTTATTGGGATTAGGAGACCTAACTTCTACAAATTCACCTTGGCGAGAGGGCCCTGCTCTGTTTGAATCCCGCCAGTTCTGCTGCAATTCAGGTCTGTCGTTACGATCATATCGTGTGTCGTCATGTCAGTAGATTCCATAGTTTCTTTCTTGTCGGTCACGTGGTGGAGAATTTCTCCCTGAATCGTAACTGCGCGCTGGACCGTTGCGTCTGAAGTTATTCTGTCTCCCTTGATAATAATTATTTTGGTTTCCATATTGTCTGTTTCTCTGATTGTCTCTGTGATAATCATTACCGCGGAGAGGTGATCTTTCCCTGTAATAATTACTACTCTGCCAACGGTTGTCATACGGGTGGTGTCTGTTTTGGTCACGATTTACGTTGTACGAATAGCCTTGTCGTGTATTATTTCTGTCATCGCGGAATTGTGACAGGTGTGACCTGTAATTGTTGTGCTCCTGTTTTCGTGTTCCGCGATTGTCAGTGTCAATTTCCAGTTCTTGTAACAGTCCCTGAAAAGCTTCAATGTCGTCTCTGCATCGTCCTGCTAAAATAATCTGTCGTAAATGTTCAGGTAATTTGATTAAGCAAATGCGGATGAGTTCTGAGGGGCTGTATGGGTTTGAAAGATACTGATTCTTATGTAACATGTCTTCAAAATATTTGACAAGACTGGAAAATTCAGATTGTTCGAAATGTTTCATCATCATGATGCTATGTTTTACTCGGTCTTGTGTGGCTTGGGACCAATATGCTGAGAGGAAGGCATGGTGAAATTCTCCTTCACTGTGGCAATCGTGAATGACCGATCGCATTCTTACAGCTGGTTCATTCTCTAAGTAGCCACACATAAATTCTAATCTGTGCTCTAGTGACCATTTGGGAGGAAAACAATGAGAGAATTGATGGAGCCACGCTTGTGGATGAATGTCGTTGCCAGAATTCTTAAATGTTTTGAATTTACGTGCAGTAATGAACAGCTTATAGTCAAAATCATCGTCTCGGCGGGTAGCATATCGGTCATTGTTACGTCGTGTCGGCGGTTCCATCTCAGAATTCGATGTACCTTGCCAATTTCTTTCATAATTTCCGAAGTGCCCTGTGTTATTATTTTGTGGCTGTTCCGTATTTCTATGTCCCTCTTCCCGTATTGGAGCGCGAGTGTCCTCTGAAATACGTAATTGTTGTATTACCTGTGTCAGCTGATCTTGTACTTCCCGGATTTCTCTTTGGCGTTGCGTACTAATTTGATTCAGACTTTGTTTGAATTTCCTAATTTGTTCGCACTCTTCTGTGTCATTAAAGACTACCGGTTTTGTGTCATTCAAATTATCATCTACCTTCGTAGATAAATTAGTGAACTGATCCGAAAGTTCGGCTACTTTCTCCGATAGTGAACACATTTCCTCAGTGTGTTTTTCTGAACCAAGTTTCAGAGTGTCCATTTGTGTTGAAATCGAATCTACTGTGTCCTTTAAGTTTTCCTGAGTTCTTGCAAGTTGCGTAACCGAATCGGTGGATGCAACTGAGTCCATTTTAGCTTGCAAGGTGTCGTGATTTTCACGAACAACAGTTTGCAATTCTTTTATGGCTGCTTCGTGATTCTGTAATGAGTTTTCATGCCGCGAAAAAATAGGTTGAAAATGCTCACAAATTTGTGTTTTTACGTCATTACAGATTTTTTGGCATTTCGATTCAATGTTATGTAACTCAGTAGTTAAATCTTCACGAGATTGTTCAAGTGTGGTGTCTAACTTTTGAAGCTTTTGCTGTGTTTGTCTCTGATTTTGTTCCATTGTGTCTAACTGTTGCTGTGTTTGTCTCTGGTGTTGTTCCATTGTGTCTAACTTTTGCTGTGTATGTCTCTGGTGTTGTTGCATTGTGTCTAACTTTTGCTGTGTTTGTCTCTGGTGTTGTTCCATTGTGTCCAACTTTTGAAGATTTTGTTCCATTGTGTCTAACTTTTGAAGATTTTGTTCCATTGTGTCTAACTTTTGAAGCTTTTGTCCCATTTGTTGCATTAATTGTAATAACAATGCACTGGTGTCTGAAACATGTTCCTTAGTGCTATTCGGCAATGCATTTGCACCGGCAATATTCGCAGTTTGAAAAACAGAAAATGTGTCTTGACTTATTTGAGAAAACGGTGAGGACGCAAAACCTGAATCTACAGTATTTGCAATATTGTGTCCTGTCATTTCGGAATCCTGAGGCGAGCTGCTGCCGACCGATCGATCGATAACGCTTTCCTGTTCACTAATTGTTTCACTGCCTACACCATTATTTGCAACCCGCTAGATTTCCCTATGCACAATTACCAAATTACTACTTTGAACATTAGTTAATTCATTACATGGTGGCGCTAACACACTGCTTTCGTCTTCACTGTCATTTCTCAGTTTACTTTGGAGCCTAGTATTACGTTTTTCACACGCCATTATTGTCACAATATTTCACACGACAACACAGAAAAAAACACAATTTGAAGAGCAAAAATAAGAGAATACATTAACATAGAAAATAATATCTAGTTAATTGCAAGCGCAGCTGCGAAATACTTGGTGCAAATCTACATCCATGCCACAACTGTTTTACTGTACAACAATGAAAGACTACAACTACAAAGGAGATTCTCTCTACAATTACACGCTAGCAATAAACAAAAGCTACACTAATTACACAAACTACAAGGAAAAAAATCAGAAGATTCCAGTGAGGTATCCTCGGCTAAGGGTCGACATATGAAACGTCCCCTGAGAAAAATTGTTACAAGACTGGTCTATGTGAAACGTCCTCTTTGAACAATTATACACGACTGTGCTTAAACTGACACACAATATTTTTTAGCGCAACGCAATCTGACTTCCAAAAATCCCTACGAAAGAATAGCCCTGACTAACATTAACTCATGCGTTTCGCAAATCACTTACCTCACAAAAATCTTCGTTACTCAAGCTACTGCAATACAGCGAGCGCCACTACTGCCAGCTAACTAAAAGATTCAAACTACTGAAGGCACTAACTACTGATAGGCATAGTTAGCAAATGAAAGATTTTAATAGAAAACAAACAATGTATTTACGTCACTAGTCATAATATATATATCAGTTCATGACACCAATTCTTACAAATTTCAAAACTCCGCCATCTCTCTCCCCACGTCCACCACTGCTGGCGGCTCACCTCCAACTGCGCAACGCTACGCGCTGTTAGCATCCAGCTGCCGCTGCACAACACTACAATGGCAGACAACAATGCAGACTAAACACAGACTGCACACGGCACAGCCAGTGATTTTTTCATACCGAGCGCTATGTGGCGTTACCAATAAGAAAACCTAAACAGCCTACTTACAACTGCCACACGACTTTCACCAGGTATTCGACAAACCCACCCCCGCCATCGGATCGCCACATTGCGTACCGTGATTCGTCACTCCACACGACGTCTTTCCACTGTTCAATCATCCAATGTTTACGCTCCTTAAACTAAGCGAAGAGTCGTTTGGCATTTACCGGCGCGATGTGTGGCTTATGAGCAGCGGCTCGGCCACGAAATCCAAGTTTTCTCACCTCCCGCCCAACTGTCATGGTACTTGCATTGGATTCTGATGCAGTGTGGAATTCCTGTGTGATGGTCTGGGTAGCTGTCTGCCTGTTACACGTTACGACCCTCAACTGCGGGTAGTCCCTGTTTGTCAACAGACGAGGTCGGCCTGTACGCTCTTGTGCTCTACGTGTCCCTTCACGTTTCCACTTCACTATCACATTGGAAACAGTGGACCTAGGAATGTTTAGGAGTGACACCCAATCACCTGACCATTCTGCTCCCTCACGATGTCTAATGACTACTGCAGTTGCTGATATGGAGTACCTGGCAGTAGGTGGCAGCACAATGCACCTAATATGAACAATGTGTGTTTTTAAGGTTGTCCGGATTCTTTTGATCACATAGTGTATGTCACAATCGTGATCTAGAGCAGGTGAAGAATGCCAGTATAGGAAAAGAAGGGCAAAGCTCATAACAAATTGCCACACAGCGAGCAAAGCCATAGGAAGAGTGCAAACAGTGCACTACGACAGCATCTAGAACAGGTGTGGGCACGAGAGCTGCCCGCATGCTTGACCCGTGGGCAACGCTGAGCAGCTGAGTGAGGGAACTTAGTGCGGGTAGCAGAGCTGAGCGACGCGACTGGCCGCTTGGCTATGCACACTGCACGGGGGGCAATCGCGCCCCTGTGAGAACGCTTCGCGCACACAGCTGCTTATGGACAAGCTAACGAACGTAGTGCAGGTGGAACGCACATACGTCCGAGGTCGTTCCACACGTATGTGGCGTCGGTGAACTGGGCACGGTTATCGGGACGCCAATCATATGTGGCACGACGTGTATGTGTGGGACGTAAGTGTAAAACGTGGTTACCCGAAGTTTGTGTATCCTGTGTCATGCAGTTGTTGGCCATGTACGGATGAAACACACTTTCGAACCATTGTAACACATTCTACTTTAATGACCACAAACAGGATACAGGCGTAGAATATCAAGAAACAAATACACTTGTATTGTAAACTTTACGTTATATTTACACAGACGTTAGTAGTTCAGAGTAGGAGTACTACGTACGAATAGAAGATAGGCACTAGTTTAAATCATCCTGGATGTTTTTACAATGATTCCGAACTAGCATCTCCGTATCTGGTGTGAAACTACTGGTCATCAGGCGCACTGCATAAGTGAGATGAACATCAGTACGACTACTCCTAAGCTTCCATTTTGTCAGTTTCATTATTTTGTTCCAAAAAAACTATACACACGAACAGCTATTTTAAATAACAATGGAAACCGCTCATATGGGAAATATTTGTAGAAGCTTTCCAAGGTGTTTCTGCAGTGCGAAACTTCTCCTTCAGTAGACGACTGCATTGATTGTCAATGGGTTCCAATTCAAATTTAGAAGGCACATTTTCAACATTAACAGCAACAGGAGTCGCAAAAAGGTTGACATCGCATTCCAGTCGACTTAAGTCCTCAAATCTACTATCTAACATGCCTTCGAGAGACTGTAGCACCGTTACAAACCTATCAAAATGTTCTTTGAGCCTCTCCTGTTCCACATTGTTTTTACTAACAATTACTGTAACGCTCGGGAAGTGTACACCCGACATTTCTGACAGATGTTTGCCCACAAAAGCAGTTTTCTCTTGAATTCCAAAATAGTGTCAAACACTTGTTTAAGTATCTTATTTCTACCTTTCAAAGCAACAGTCAAGCTGTGCTTGGTTACGCCAGTAAAAATCTCAAGATCTAAAAGCCACTGTGCGTCATCCAATTCTTTCATCGGTTTTTCTTTCGCATTCATGTATAGCACTACATCTTTATTTAAATTAAAAAGTCGTTCTAAAACAACACCTCGACTCAACCAGCGTACTTCACAAAAATATGGAACATCGCCGTATTCTCACTCGAGATATGCTAGGAACGATTTGAATAGTCTGTACCTCGTCTCAACCAGCGTACTTCACAAAAATATGGAACATCGCCGAATTCTCACTCGAGATGTGCCAGGAACGATTTGAATTGTCTGTGTCCCAAAACTTGCAAGAGAATGTTAACTCTCTTCACAACCACGACCATGAAGTCAACTAGTTTCGCATATTTTGCTAGCAAATTAACACGCCGAAGAACGCAATGTATTGGTGGTACTTCGTGCTAGACACCGACGGCTTTCAACATTTTTCGGATGAAAGCAACGACACCAGACTTACGACCCAACATTGCAGGAGCCTGATCTGTTTCAATCGCTGAAAGTCTTCCCAACATACTTCGTATTTCTCTTTTATATGTTCTACGCACGAAAATATATCGTCGGCCGTTGTTGTGTAATGCAATGGCATTAAATTGAAGAGTTACTCAATCACATTAAAGTGAGCATCCGCTTATCGCAGAAAGACTGCAAGTTGAGCAACATCACAAACTTCAGTGCTTTCGTCCAATGCTAATGAAAAGAAGTCCAAATCTTGGATCCTGTTTCTCAATTGAGCTTCCACATCGTGTGACATTTCTTCATTGCGCCTGCAAAACGTTGTCCGTGAAAGAGTAACGGTTTCAAAAACAGGAAGACTTACTGGGCACAATATTGTTGCGGCAGCAACAAAACATTCTCTCACAAATTCTCGATTGCCGAAGGGCAGTGCTGTTTTAGCTATTTTAAGAGCTACATGATAGTCTACTGTCATCCCTGCATCGTTGTGGATGATGTGGTTTTCGTCCTGTAAATACGTACAGAAGACGATAAAAGTGACGGAAAGTGCACATGACATATTATTAATAACAGTAATAATGTGCATGAGTGATATAATTGTTTACAGGTATACGTACGTCTTTCTCCTTTTTCTACTTCAGTTCGATAAGTTTGGCTTTTCTTTCTTCATTATTCAGACCGACTATATCCTTCTCGTGAAGCAGTTCATAATGTCGTTTCACATTGTACTTCTTCCGTGAAGACAATATTGCATTGCTTTGCGTTCTAACAAAAAAGTACTCTTCTTCCCACTGTGGATTAACGAGTATGGGTTCAAGGACTTCCGTTTCAACTATTTAAACCCGTCCTCAGCCATTTCCCTTCCATTGGTTCTCTTTTATTACAAACACCGAACGCGACGTCTACAGTGACAACAGAAACGACGGGAAGTGAACGGACCGAGTGGATTCGCACGGTGCAGTAACGAGCATGGCGAGGCGAGTAGATGGTGGGGGTTACCGCTGGCTGGCGGAGTGGGGGAGAGCCGTGGGCATGCCTTGCGGGCATCTGCGAGAGCCCGCGCCCGCTGAACGGTATTTGCCCAGCCCTGATCTAGAACGTCCTTTGCTTACTCTACAGCCAGTGGGCTAACACCGGCCCGCGAACTCCATGAATCCGACCCGCGGTAACGCGTCAGACATATATGGTATCCGTCCCGCCGTACTTTTTTTTTCTATTACAGTCGAACGTTGCATATCGAGCACCTCTCATAACGAGTGATACGCATAACGGGGAGAAGTAGCTGAACTCGCTAATGAGCGATGTTTTTTCGTATAGTCCGTTTAGTGTTTATTTCAGCCATTAATAACCATTTCAAGAACCACCTTATTTCTTTTGTAGGTCTCTTTGGCCCTATAAATGAACTCTTTTAAGTCACGCGTTCTCCTGTAAACTACGGCTGTGTAAAGCAGAAGCTGTGACAGTGCTGCTTCCAGACAGTCGTACTATGCGCTTCGCACCGCAGAGTTGTCACCCGTAGTACCACTGCACGGGCTTCCGCGATGGTGTTGCAAATTCTTTCCAACGGTGTTTCAAACTCTTTTGTTAGCCAGCGCATGGTAACCCTGTCTCTTGCAGTATGTGTTTGTGATTTCGATAGTGATTTGTTCAAATGGCTCTCAGAACTACGCCGCTTAACTTTTGAGGTCATCAATCGCCTAGAACTTAGAACTAATTAAACCTAACCAACCTAATGACATCACATTCATCCATGCCCGAGGCAGGATGCGAACCTGCGACCGCTGCGGTCACTCGACTCTAGTCTGTAGCGCCTAGAACCGCAAAGCAACTCCGTCCGGCTGTGATTTGTTATCGTTAACTACAAGGAATTCATTAAAGATTCCCGTAAAGAAGAGATGTGCATGCTACAAATTTAACTAACAATAATGCTATGACTCTTTGCCGACAATTTTTGAAGTACAACCATAAACATACATGTTCAGACATTTTTCTTCTGAAATAGGATGTACTGTACTACAAATAGAAAGTTACAGTACTGTAATAAAAATCTGTTTGAGTACCTATTTTTCGGAATGGAACACATTTACTTGTTCTACATGGATTCATATACAAAAAGGCGTTTCACTTAACGATTGTTAAGTATGAGTAAGATTCAGGAAGGATATCACGCTCAGTAAGAGAAGTAACACTGCACAGTGTACAATTTACAGTGCAAGTAAATGATACAAAATACGTACAATAATCATTTGTTTTTATTTTATGACCAATGAGAACGCTCGTTAAATGACATACATAATGTAACTGAACGTTTTAACTATAATTAATTCACGTGATTTCCTGAAAATTCCTCATACAATAGAAATTACCAGCACCGACTTCAAATGCTCATCAACTGGTTTGGGTCTATAATTTTCTTTTAAATTTCGTTTCGATGAATTTTTATTTTTATTATATATATATATATATATATATATATATATATATATATATATATATATATATATATATTGCGGAAGTAAGTATCCCCAGTATCGCCAAAAACGGAAAAGAAGCCACGTTTAGATTTTTATAACTGATCAAACTGTATGAGTAAAAGACATAAAATACCATCAACGAGAAATTAAAATATTTTTGAAACTTCCTGGCACATTAAACTATGTGCTAGACTGAGACTCAAACTCGGGATATTTGCCTTCGCGAGCACGTGCACTACCGACTCTGCTCATTCTGAAAATATTTATCTTACAAAAATTCCTACATTGGTAACCAACCATTTCCATTTGAAGTTCTGGGCCATGAGTTTCTCTATCAGCGCTAAAAGTATTTTGAAAAATCTTGATATCATTTGCAGTTACATCAAATGTCGAAAAACGAAATCAAAATTTATTTTTAAAGTGCTCAAAATATCAGCTGCGAAACCAACCTGAATTTAATTCCATGATTACTAACTGCATATTTGTAATATACTGTATTAGAATGCGTGAAACATTTTTTGTTCAACTTGGACTGAAACAAAACAACTTTTTGTCGAAAAGATTTAATGTGAATGAAAAAATCAGGCAGTAGATGGTTTTCTCTGTGTAATTTTAAGGTCGTTCACATGTTTAGTTAAATAAGTTCCATAACCAATCATTGTTTTGTGACTCACCCTGAGGACGATCCTTTTCATTCAAGAAAATTTTTGATTATTCAGAGCTCAAACAGTCACGTGAGAGATTTTCCACAGCGAACCGATCGTAGTACTGTGTAACATGGTAAGTCATTTTCTTCAGCGCCTTCAATAAACTCGCGCAATTGACGATAACTGAGAGCATGTGGCATTATATAATTAAGAACTGTAAAACTTGTGTCATATTCAAGCATTTTCCACATGAAACCTGTTGAATGATGCAACGTACGATTAATGGTTTTGATCCACCATGATTTGCTACCGCCTTTGAGACGAGAGCAACACACCTTAATTTTTTCTCACATGTTTTGCCACCATCAGTTGTGATAAACCTTAAGTTTTTCCACTAAAGATTTTTTTTCTGAACAGATTCTGTACTCCTTAAAAAGTTCATCTCCTATGCACGTGGCGTGAATGCCATGAATGTCAAGAAGCTCTTCATACACTTCCTTTCCTGATTTTTGTTTACCTCTCGACTAAAAATTAACACCCATGCACTATCTGAAACATCTGTCGACTGATCCAGAGTCCAAAAGAACCACTCTAACTTCCACGTTTTCTCGGATAATTGAGGTAATACGTTTTGAGCAACATGATTTATTCTTCGAGCAAGAGTCTTTACTGACAAGCCGACGTTTTTAAAGAAATTATCTTCTTCTGGACACAGTTCTTCAACTGCTGCAGTCACGCAATTCTGTGTTAATTCGCCGACAGCCAATGGTTCTGTTGGGTGAGCCGCGCAGAAACTTGCTCAAGTTTCTACTAAAAGTCAACCCTGGTGGCACTATGTAAATGATTGAGAATTTAGGCAAAATTTGGTGTACTAACAACATTTATTTTTCCAAAACAGACATCAGTATGCTAAACAAGGTATTTATTGAATACCGTAAACAAATAACAGATGATTTAAGACTACACTGGACAAGGATACTGGGTGGCAAAGACAGTTTAAGTAGTGCAATGAGTCAGGTACTCTGGCCCTAAAAATGTAGATAACGCAATCTGAATTGATTTGACGCTGAGCAGACTTTGATTGGTCAAATGTACTGAAGTTTCTCTACATAGGTGTCGCTGAGAGCAAGTGGCGATTGAGATCTGTACGCCCTGACAATGCCGGAGTGGCAGTACGTTACCTTGTTTGCTTCGTGCGGCGATGTAACTTGCAGCTGGCGAGATGTGTGGGGCCGAGGTGAGATGTGGGGCGGCATCTGTGAATCGATTGCGGCCATGAAAGAAATGCAAAAATCTCACGGTATAGCGCCTAGGCAGACGGATCGCAATTTACTCTCCATCAGAGCCCTGAAATCACGGTAGATTTCAGTGTGTGACACACCGATTCGCTTGTCGTACCAGCTAACTTATGCGACAGAGCGCATAAGGATACCAAACCTCAAGACTGGTAAACCAAAAACGAATAAGTGTGCCCTCGACAAACGAGTAGTCCGAGACGTTTGAAGTCACTCTGTCGGTACAGTAAGAAACTTCACCACAGGCTCCCAAGTCTAAACTACTCACAAGTGATGTCAGTTTCAGGACAGGTCCAAAGTATCAACCACACATGCCAGACTTTCGACCAGAAGTCCCTACCAAACCAAAGTCCTGCACCCGAGTGCTTCACACCTCTCCAGAAAAAAAATCCGTTTTCCTACAAAGTGCCTGAATGACCCCGTCTTGAGCCAATCACAGGGCTCTAGAGACGCTAAATCTCTCCCACCCCCACACGGGAGCGTAAACACATGTCGAACCAGGGCAAAAGTTAAGAAACCTGCATCTCTCGAAAAAAAAGAAACCGCCAATTACTGGCCTTTTTTAAGTTTTCGCAGAGTGGGAAGATGATTTTTTGCGAAGTCGTGTCTCTTCCCACAGGTAGAAGCAAACAGATAAAATCTCAAAGATATTTATCAAAATCGCACATGCCTTGGAGCTTGTTAGTACTAGCTATGAGGTGTCATAAAGAACGTTTCTCAGAAGTCAGATTTTTCTCACACAACTTAGGCAGACAGGTGAAGCGGTTCACTTGCCTATTTGCACTATGAATGAAAATGAAAACTTGTGACTTTTTATTGCATGTGGCTCTGTACATAGTGCCAAATTTATGACTCCAGTGTGTAGATGCATTCCTTTAGACCATCACCCCAGCCCAGGCTTCTGGTGGCGCCACAGCAGGTAGTGTGGAATTGTTCTGTTACAGTCCTGTCTTGATGAGGGGCTGCCCTGTCTGCTCTGTGTGGCTGCTGATTTACTAAGGGATGGGCTCGCCAACATGTCGTTTCTACGAGCTAAAAATCATAAAAGTACCTCATGGTTTTAGCACCCTACGATGCTCCATGAACGTCTGCTCAGGCTGTTAACTTTCTAGAGTCTCGGTCAAGGTGCATCAGGTTTATTGAAATCTTTAATAATTTTCTGTATGCGAAAAATATGTGCGAGAGTAGCTTGTCCTCTCTCACTGCTTCTTGTTCTGCATTAACTTTCTTATACAACATTTGTTGAAATTTCAAGCTGTGATTTAAAGACGCATATGAACAAGTAACAACTACTGCTGCTGCAACAAATGTTGCGGTGAGAATATGTCCCGCAGTGCTGATACCATATGCAGCTTGCATTACGCTCTAACCAACTGCTGCGTTGTGGATGACGCACGAAAGCAACAAGACCTCATTACAATGTTTTACGCGATTGGTATTTATTTGTAGGAATGTATATGACATGCAGTTGTGGCCACAACTGAAGGTAAAATTAAGCAGTTTACTGCGTAATGACCACTGAAGTGGCATTCATTGTCAACTCGTAAAGACTGTAAGCAGTGGTAACTGTCACGGAAAATTCTGAATTGTACAGAGGAGTTCTGAGCAGTACTAGGGAATCAGGTCTCAACAAATATTAGTCACACTAGAGCTAGTCTCGGCCCTTGGGAATTAGTGGAAGCGTCAACGTGACCTTTAGGCTAAAATGTTTGGAGACCCCTGCTCTACAGCATCAGAACTCCACTGCTCCAAGGCATTCCGTACTGATAAGAAATGCAGAGTTAGGTGAAACCACCGGTTATTAAGACACCACGGTACAAACAGAACTGCTGACACCTCTGATTAAACGAGAGAAAACGTCGGCCTAACCTGCTACAGTGACATTATGTCTGGCTTTAAATACGTTTGTGTCAGACATCTCGTCCTCTGTGTATGGTTATTCCGTCTGCACCACGGATCCCAATGGAATGATGCCCCGCTTGCTGCAGGTTAACTCTACTGGCGAACCGTGATGTGTTGCTTGCTCCCTGTTTGACGTACGAGACTACAGCATGCCTGCTGTGACTGAAATTCGTCGCTCCACGCTGCTGCTTTGGACGGGTCACAGCCATGACAAAGAAGATGCTGATCTGCTGGGCCTTCCTCTGATGAAGGGGCAAACTGACTGAACTGCAAGCTGTCATCTTCTGCTTCTGCTTTGTTGGGTGGACATCTGAGTGCCATCCCGGCCCTTCCCCTCCCTCCCCCAGGCTACACGTGTATCAGCTTCCCGACTGTACACTGCATTTGCTGCAGAATCCCTGGGCCTCTGCTTTCACAACAACTGCCGTCAGGAAGATGCTGCGGGTACGAATCTAAGTGCGCTACCATCTTCGAGAGCCATGAGGCCCTTCGTATCCACATAGTCGTGTGCACTGGCCACCTCACTGGCCCCCGTTACCGCACCCCGAGCCGCCTCTCTGTCCGGACACTGTGCCTGGCCTGCTGCAAGCTGTGTGAGCTGACAGAGTGCCATGTGTAGCAATCCTCACTGACACCTGAGCGAGCAGCCTGGCAAGTTTTCTGTGTACCGGAGAAGACAAAATTCATCGTAGCGATCACGTAAATAAAATGTTATTACAGACACTAGTCTTTTACTGACGCCTTCTGGCAAAAGACTGCGTCACTCATCACCCCTCAGAACTCAGCCTACGTCATGTAACGTCACCACTTCATCTACCCACCATCGGTGCCAAATGTTCAAATGTGTGTGAAATCGTATGGGACTTAACTGCTAAGGTCATCAGTCCCTAAGCTTACACACTACTTAACCTAAATTATCCTAAGGACAACACACGCACACCCATGCCCGAGGGAGGACTCGAACCTCCACCGGGATCAGCCGCACAGACCATCGGTACCCACTGACCTCCTAACCCGAGTGTTGACCGTTACAACTGTTGTACAGAAGCGACCCTCTCGGCACTAAACACCTTCGCAACTGGTGGTCAGAAGTAGTCTCCATGATACCAGATATCGTCACAACAGGTCGTCACGTCGACGTCGCTGCAATCTGCTTCGCTCGTCTTGCAGTCTGTACAACAAAGTAAAGGGTGGTGAATGAAAGCTCTTTTGTTACCTCTTAGTTGACCTTTCCGTTTCAGAGTATAATTTGATGGTAATGGTAGATCGCAGAGACGCTCATTTCAGTCTGTAAGTAAATTGGCACAGCACTGGGGAACTCCTGACCCGTCCGAGTTCATAGTCAATTGTTTCGAAACGTATTTTACGTCTGTCAGGTTTCCACTTTGTAATCTTTCTGGGCACTAGTCCACATGCACATAGGCTGTGATAGCTATATGTTTTACTTCCTGATATTGGAGTAGATTTGCACAGGGTTATAATCACTGTACATGGGCTATGATTTCCCGTAAGAATTAAAATGACTCCTTTTATCTAGTGTATTTCATAATTTGTACCTGGTGCCTGCTTTCCTTGTATTATACAGGGTGACCCAAAAAATATCTACAAGCTTTAGGAACAATTTCCTTGCATCAAAACAAGAAAAAAGTCAGTAAACATGGGCTCTAAACCACATGTCTTAAGAACTATGAGCACTTGTTTAGTGAAAGAGACGTGTTTCACACTTGCGAAAATGAAGTGCTCATAGCTTTTAAAGCATCGGTTTTAGACCTCATGCTTAGTGTACAATTTCTTCTTTGTCTGATCCATACTACCTCCTCCCAAAATATGAAAGCAAAGTCCTTGCAGTAGAAAAGGTCTTCTTCGTAGTATCGAAGATGAACAAGGTCTCATCGTCCTTCAGGGAAACACTTTAGAGCTCATAGTTACTAGACCTTTTCCTTGTTTTAGTGTAAGGAACTTGTCTCTAAGGCTTTTCGGTTTTTTTTAACACCCTGTATATTTCTTTGGTTAGGCAGTAGTAGAGTATGCAGAATGCCAGTGGAAATATGCTCCACTAATACGAAAGATTCTCTTGCTGCTGTTACGCAACAGATTGTTGGATTAGAACCTCATCTTGAGCAGAAAATTTGGGAGCTGGATCGTTATAGAACCCGGGCAGAAGCACTGCAGGCCGACAAGTAATATATACCGGCACAATTTCACGAAGTTAAAATTACACAGAGTGTATCCGCTCCTTCTATTGGTCGTGTGAAATGAAATATAAAAACGTATTTTTGTGGAAAGATAACAGAGGACATAACTGTATTTCTCAGTGACATTTAAGTTTCAACCAAGCTGGGTAGTTGGTTAGACGAAATATGCCTTTGTATTACCTGTTTACGGCTAACTGGTGAAGCAAAAGCACCCCCTATTGACCATGAAATCTTGTGGGATGCAAAAACGTTCGAAATGTTGGCTGAGGGCTTATGAGAGAGGTACTAGAAACAAAACACCACTCGCTTCTTTAGGGAAATATTAAACCCATTAACACGGAAGTACAACGTGTCGCTCGAGATTTTCTCGCATATTTTCTGATGAATCAATGTTCGAACGTATTAGCTCACATGAAATGAAGAAGTGTATACTGTGTTACCCCAAGCAACTGAAAATAGGACACTCAGTGTGTTTTTGAGTGGTATTCCCACACACCTATAGGAGGTACATTTTGCGACCAAAGGCTGTGGTGATCGTTGTGTGTGTGCTTCGACAGTACAGTTTGACAAGCGTGGACATCATGAGCATCATTAGCCAAAGTGCTACGATTGTGGACAAGTCAGTCACAAAGCACAGGAGCGCAGGGCGAAGAAACGAGAGACTCGGACTCAGGAGAAGCGTTCGTTAAGTATGAACAGGAACATATGAGCCAACAAAAGACTTTCCCCATAATATGTGATACTGCACAATTAAATACAGAGACGGAATGCTGTTGTGGGTTTTGTTTTTGGGAATGAACAAATGTTTTTAATAGATACAGAGGCGCGTGTATCGGTCATCACTCTAGATATCTAGGTAGAAGGAGACTAGGGGCGCCACACTGTATTTATTTATTTACACGTCAAGTTCCGTGGGGCAAAATTGAAGAGCTAATCTCCAATGTCATGGAACGTGTCAGTACATGAAATCACGACGTAAAAGTAATAACAGATAAAAATAAAATGTGTATGATACCCAAAAAATCAAGCCATAAGTTTAAGTAAACGCAATCAACAATATAACATAAGAACCAACTTAATTTTTCAAGGAACTCCTCAACAGAATAGAAAGAGTGACCCCTGAAGAAACTTTTCAGTTTTGATTTGAAAGCGCGTGGAATACTGCTAAGATTTTTGAATTCCTGTGGTAGCTTATTGAAAATGGATACAGCAGTATACTGCACACCTTTCTGCAAAAGAGTTAGGGAAGCCCGATCCAAAAGCAGGCTGGATTTCTGCCAAGTATTAACTGAGTGTAAGTTGCTTATCTTTCGGAATAAGCTCATACTGTTAACAGGAAACGACAGTAAAGAATACATATATTGAGACGCCAGTGTCAATATATCCAGACACGAGAACAGGGGCTGACAAGAGGTTCGTGAAGTTAACACCACTTGTTGCCCGAACCGCCCGTTTCTGAGCCAAAAATAGCCTTTTAGAATGGGAAGAGTTACCACAAAATATAATACCATATGACATAAGCGAATGAAAATAAGCAAAGTAGACTAATTTTCGTGTCGAAGATGACTTACTTTGGATACCGTTTGAATAGTAAAAATGGCTGCATTAAGTCTTTGAACAAGATCCTGAACGTGGGCTTTCCACGGCAGTTCACTATCCATCTGAACACCTAGAAATTTGAACTGTTCAGTTTCACTGATCATATGGCCATTCTGTGAAATTAAAACGTCGCATTTAGTTGAATTGTGTGTTAGAAACTGTAAAAACCGGGTCTTACTGTGATTTAACGTTAGTTTGTTTTCTGCAAGCGATGAACTTATGTCATGAACGGCACTATTTGAAACCGAGCCAATGCTGCACGCAACATCCTTTACTACCAAGCTAGTGTCATCAGCAAACAGAAATATTTAGAATTACCCATAATACTGGAGGGAATATCATTTATATACATAAGGAACAGGTTTGACCCTAACACTGATTCCTGGGGCACCCCTATTTGATCGAACCCCACTCAGACCCCACATCACAGCCATTCTCAACACTGAATAATGACCTTTCTCTCTCTGTTGTTATAGTAAGAGATGAACGAACTGGTAGATACTCCCCATGTTTTGTAATGGTCCAACTTCTGGGGTAATAATATTTTGTGATCAACACAATCAAACGCCTTAGTTAAATAAAAAAAATATGCCCAGCGTTCGAAACCTTTAGTTTAACCCATCCAGTACCTCACAGAGAAATGCGAACATAGCATTTTCAGTTGACAAACTACTTCTAAGCCCGAACAGTACGTTTGATAGCAAATTATATGATATAAAATGATCAATTTTCCTTACGTACACAGCCTTTTCAGTAACTTTATCAAACACTGATGGCATAGAAATAAGTCTAAAATTGTCTACATTATCCCCTTCTTCCTTTTTGTAAAGTGGTTCACTACTGAGTACTTTAACTGTTCAGGAAACTTAACATTCCTGAATAAAAAATTACAAATATGGCTAAGTACAGTGCTAACATGTGAAGCACAGCACTTTAATGTTGTTGTATATCACATGGAGTGAGTTGCAATGATGTAGACTCATTGGGGTCAAAACAGCTCAAGTTTAGCGCTGTGTCTAAGTTATTTCTGAGCATATGTAAGTATTGCCACTGTATTCCCTGATTATCGCCCTTGATTCATTTACTAAACATCATGCCAAATTCAATCATTCACAACATACAATTGAACTTGGAGGAAGTTTTTTTTTTCCACTGAGTGATACTGCCACAGCAAGGCAGTGTTACTAGGCATGGCAATCATGGATGTGTTACCGACTACTCTCTTACATTCATGCCATCAGGTACAAAGAAATTAGATTGGGTATATCTGAGTACAGACTTACCACAGTAAATGTTATACATGGTCAAACCACTGGAGAAAAATGAGCATTTCAACAGAATGCACTGTTTTTTATGTAGGAGTATAGCGTGCATAAGGAACGCAAATGGGGGAAAAATGTTCCAATTTCGGTATGGAGGACATGAGTTGATTGAATGGCTGAATAATCGACATATTGGATATTTTGGATTAAGAGGATATAGTTAGGTAATATACTGACTGCAACCACAAACATACCATCCGTGACTCTGTGTTATGAAGTAAAGTGAGTCATCTGCTTGGCAGTGAACAGGAAGTTATGGAACCATTGGAACGATTTGCTTAATACACATACTCTACTACCTGTGACTCGTATTACCCCCCTCTCCCCACCACACCAAAAAAGCCAGAAAAAACGCTGCTTGCAACAAGAAGTAATACTCCAGCTTATAAGAAGCCATATTTTGTACCAAGACACTTTTGATTACACAGTCGTTCACAAACCTTGGAGAAAACATAAAATTGCACATAGTTTTAACCATGAGGTTGCAGTACTCAAATGCTTGAAAAAAGTGTGGCTGACTGACAGAGAGAACTGGCAGCTGATGCATACAGTCAGGTATTTAGAAGCTGTGATTCACGACACATTAAGACTTACTTTGCAGATCTACAAAATATGGGATGTGCTTGTTAAGGATCGAAGTGTTACTACAGGCACATGACCATGTTTTCTCATGTTGTGGGGACCGAAGAGTGACTGACAGAACTGTAGCTGAAAAATTTTGGTGGTATAGAAGGACACATAATATAGCTCAAAATGCACAGAACTGCATATCATGCAGTCAGCGGGCAAATCTCAGGCATAAAAAAGATTCCTATTCAGAAGTTGCCTAAGGCATCCAAATCCTTTGAAATGGTAGGACTTGATATTTTGCATCCAGTCAACAGAACTTCAGCAGGTAATAGATACAGATTAACAATCATCGAGTAGTTTTATTTATGACATGAGTTCCTAACCAGGAAGCTGCTACAGTTGCTACAGGCTGAGTCAATAATTGGACTCTTAAATTTGGTGTGACTTACTAACTGGTTAGGGTGCTGAATTTTAATCTGATATGGTAAAACACCTATGCCATGTACTTCATCTTCACAAGTTATAGATCATGTACAAGCCAATGGGCATACAGAACACGTTTACTGAGCAACAAAACTGCCATATCGATTCAATGTACCAAAGCTGAAGTTAGGACCCAACATTGAGACAGGGAAGAAATTCGCAAAACTGCCAAAAAAATACACGAATTATGGCAAAGACTTTAGTGAGCCAATAAAAAAGCACTGGAAAGAAGAATAAGGCATGGGACAGGAGCCTAGTCAGCTTCCACTTTTCAGAGTTGGACATTGCGTATTGGTTACCAATTAATAAATGCCAAAAGCGAAAAACAAGAAATTTTTAACGAAATATAATGGTCCATATCAGGTTATAGAGATGAGTGCCGCAGTAAATAATATGATCTAGATACCTGCCAAATTTTCATTGTACATTCTAGTAGAATAAAGCCATTCAGTGGTTTCATAGGTGCTTTACTGCAGATTCTGGAGACTGTACCACAGCAAAGCAGAGTTCCAGGGAAGGGTCAGAATAATATTCTACCAGATACTCATGCTATACACAGAACATCGTTTAAAATTAGATCAAGGAATTAGTTTACACAGAGTACTTCTCCAGTTTATTTCTTTTTTCTTTGTAGTCTGGTATTATATTTGTTTCATATGTTAGGGGTTACAGGATTTTAGCGTGAGTTACTCGTTATTTCACTCGTGTGGACAGTCTGTTTGTAGAAGACGGGGGAACTAATCATCATTCATTTCTACTTGGTGCCATAACAGCAGGGACACTCCAGAGAATAACTGTATTTATGACACTACTACATCTCATCAGAGAAGTGGCAAGTGCAATCCCAAACCAACCACTGACCTCTGGAGTGTATTTCTGAGTAGCCATCGTCGGACACATGGACTAACTTTCAAATTATGGAAAGCTGGAAACGAGATTTGCAGGTTACAGGAAATACATGAGGAGGTACAGAGAGAAGGCGTAGTCTCAGAAATTAATGATGAGTCCAAGCAGCTGCAACTTTTGAATGAAAAGGTAAGAGCACAGAAGACGCAAGTGACAGATGTAGTTCCACAGGCAGCTACACATAAAAAGATGGGGTGGATCAGTGCAGGTGAGACCTTGTTAAAGACCTTAGTTGGTACAGCAGATGAAGAAGATGTGCAAGAGATTAGTATGGCGATAAATCAGGTGCAAATTCAGTAGATCTGCAAACCACAGTAGAGTAGCGTACCGCTCAGCTGACGAACCTGGAAACAAAGTACTGAAAGTCATTAGAGTGATACAGGAGGTAGGTAAAGGCCTCGCAGAATGTGTGGCCTGTACAGTAGCAACAGCCATTTATACCCTGGCAATCATTCAGAAACCATTGATTACCTTAGATGAGGAGATGACTGGGCAGTACATCACCAACAATAAATAGTACCCTGGCAGTCATTTAGAAACCATTTATTACCTTAGATGAGAAGATGATTATCGATAGACTGTTATGAATGCTGGCAGACAGTGTTAAAGACACAAGACTTCAAGTTGCAGAAATACACTCCTGGAAATGGAAAAAAAGAACACATTGACACCGGTGTGTCAGACCCACCATACTTGCTCCAGACACTGCGAGAGGGCTGTACAAGCAATGATCACACGCACGGCACAGCGGACACACCAGGAACCGCGGTGTTGGCCGTCGAATGGCGCTAGCTGCGCAGCATTTCTGCACCGCCGCCGTCAGTGTCAGCCAGTTTGCCGTGGCATACGGAGCTCCATCGCAGTCTTTAACACTGGTAGCATGCCGCGACAGCGTGGACGTGAACCGTATGTGCAGTTGACGGACTTTGAGCGAGGGCGTATAGTGGGTATGCGGGAGGCCGGGTGGACGTACCGCCGAATTGCTCAACACGTGGGGCGTGAGGTCTCCACAGTACATCGATGTTGTCGCCAGTGGTCGGCGGAAGGTGCACGTTCCCGTCGACCTGGGACCGGACCGCAGCGACGCAAGGATGCACGCCAAGACCGTAGGATCCTACGCAGTGCCGTAGGGGACCGCACCGCCACTTCCCAGCAAATTAGGGACACTGTTGCTCCTGGGGTATCGGCGAGGACCATTCGCAACCGTCTCCATGAAGCTGGGCTACGGTCCCGCACACCGTTAGGCCGTCTTCCGCTCACGCCCCAACATCGTGCAGCCCGCCTCCAGTGGTGTCGCGACAGGCGTGAATGGAGGGACGAATGGAGACGTGTCGTCTTCAGCGATGAGAGTCGCTTCTGCCTTGGTGCCAATGATGGTCGTATGCGTGTTTGGCGCCGTGCAGGTGAGCGCCACAATCAGGACTCCATACGCCCGAGGCACACAGGGCCAACACCCGGCATCATGGTGTGGGGAGCGATCTCCTACACTGGCCGTACACCTCTGGTGATCGTCGAGGGGACACTGAATAGTGCACGGTACATCCAAACCGTCATCGAACCCATCGTTCTACCATTCCTAGACCGGCAAGGGAACTTGCTGTTCCAACAGGACAATGCACGTCCGCATGTATCCCGTGCCACCCAACGTGCTCTAGAAGGTGTAAGTCAACTACCCTGGCCAGCAAGATCTCCGGATCTGTCCCCCATTGAGCATGTTTGGAACTGGATGAAGCGTCGTCTCACGCGGTCTGCACGTCCAGCACGAACGCTGGTCCAACTGAGGCTCCAGGTGGAAATAGCATGGCAAGCCGTTCCACAGGACTACATCCAGCGTCTCTACGATCGTCTCCATGGGAGAACAGCAGCCTGCTTTGCTGCGAAAGGTGGATATACACGGTACTAGTGCCGACATTGTGCATGCTCTGTTGCCTGTGTCTATGTGCCTGTGGTTCTGTCAGTGTGATCATGTTATGTATCTGACCCCAGGAATGTGTCAATAAAGTTTCCCCTTCCTGGGACAATGAATTCACGGTGTTCTTATTTCAATTTCCAGGAGTGTACAAGAAGCTGTGCATCATACAGTGCATCAGTTTCAGCACTGATGTATGAAAAACAAGCTCACAATAGCAACTAAGAAAACTGTTGATCTATTTCTAAGAGGAACACTAAAATTACAAAGTTCAATAACACATCTATAAAAAGGAAAGCTAGATATCTCGGTATTTGTATTGAAGAAAATTTACACTTTAAAGAAAATTCCGGACTAACAATTATCATAGCGACGAAACTCGTGCATACACTCGTAAGACTTAATACTGTTAAGATACAGACTACCCCTACAGCCAAGGAGGACATATTACACAGCACTCTTTGAGTCAATAACTTGTTTTGCAGTTAGAGCTTGGCCACATCGATTATGCTTAGGTGCACATAAAACCATTGTAAGGCGCAGTCAGAGGAGTGTTCTACTCAGAATCTTGGGGCTTTCGGTACGACCTCGATTGAGGCACTATGTTTGGTACTGGGAGGTTATCCTATAGATGTTACAATTTGCCACAGAGCAGCAGCCTACTGGCTGAAGACAGGAAGACAGGACAAAATAAGAGAAATAACTGGACAAGACGTAACCAACAATGGAAATTAGAAAAATGGAGAATTGATACTTGGAGCCCAGAATGGGACACAACTGATAAGGGAAGACGAGTCTACTCTTTCTTCCCCCAGTATCTGAGAGTGGATGAATTTCAGGTACAACACGTTTAATGGTGCACTTACTCGTGGACTATCACCTTATCCTGTGAATCTCCATAACTTTGGTCACTTGTGCTTGTGGTGAGAATGGGACACCTGAACACATAGTTCTCATCTGACTTTACGTCAAGCACGGAGAGATTTTCCTTCAGAACTTCAGCACGTTGTCGAACTGACACAAAGGATTTTAGCACTATTTTATACAGTGATCACGATTGAGTCTACAACAGATAATGCGAGTTTACTCATATCGATCTGATTTTCGGTTGTAAATCAGAATGCAGGTTATTGACCTGCACCATTCATCTGTACTCGGAGAAGCGGGAAATCATAAGTAAATAGGTGCAGCTACGCACTGAAGGAATATTAATAATTACGGAATGAGACGATGTACAAACTCTCATGACAGTACAGGTCTTACAGGAGTGTGAAACAGGGATTGCTACTATCTGCCCAACTAGGATGCTAGGAATGGATACACATTCATGTGAGGTATAACTGTTCATAGATGAACATGACGTCACACGCTGTCACAGAGAAGGGTTGGAACCGAAAACACATTTTCAGAAAATAAGAACCCCCTGGATTTACTCTCTCTATCCCCCAGGAATTATAATATCAACTGTTACGCTTATGGGAAACCTAGGGGTATAAAAAGGCTGGAAATACAGAACAGTGGTATGTTGATCAATGTCACGACTTGTGAAAAGGCAGTGGGTAACATGTTATATCTACAAGTGGTCAAGAGCAATGTTGCACCACCCAGAAAAACCTTTCATTTTCATACCTACCCAGAATTTAATCTTTCTTAACAACACCTTGAATCCAAAAATCCTACATTCTGTCGATGAGCTAATAACAGAAGAAAAAGGACGCATTACTACAGAACAAATTTTGAGGCATATTCAAAACTTTGGAGGAGAAAATCATCGGAATGTTGTTACTATAAGTATTCTTGCTGGCAGCATTTTGTGCTTCATGTAGTAACTTGTATGCTCTATCGATGTTTGAGACATCATCTGCTTGCCGGGTGGGCACCTGAGGGCCGCCCTCAGATTGTACATTTAGTGCCTTCCAGGCTGCATTCAGTGTGTGCTGAGGGAGCTCTGGGATTTCACTTTCATGACAAGTGGCATCAGGGAGATATTGAGGATACAGTTCTAAGTGTGTGGCCACGTTTGAGAGTATTGGATCCATGGTGGCGCGTCCGATGGCTGCCTCTCTGGCCTCCATTACCGCATCCCACATCGCCTTGCTGTCGGGCGATGTGTTTGATCTGCCGCAGGCTACGTGAGCTGCGTGAGTGCTCTATCTAGTATTCCTGTCTGACGCCTGAGCAAGCAGTTTGGCCCATTTCATACACGCCAGAGAACACAATAGTCATTGTAGAAATCATGGTATTACAGATACCACAGCTTTAGTGACGACTTTGAGCGTAAGACTGCAACTGACCCGACCTTGGATCTGAGACTACAATACTTAGGACGTTACCGCCTCACCAGTCCATTCTCTAGGCGCACTGACCTCTTGACGCAAGAGGTGACCGCTACAGTTGTTGCCAGAACTAGTAGGGTATATAAAAAGCGTTAGATGGCTGGAACATTCAGTTTCGTAATTTTGTTCCTATTCAGAACAAAATATAAGTTTGCATTTGAGTGGAGCCAAGAACTGGATTTGGATATAAGTTTGTATGCAGGTTTATAATGTAGAAATCAGGCTATTTATCACATACTTCATTGCTAGAAATCTACAAATTATTGTTATATAGCTTCATGACCGATCCTCAGCTATCCTATACCTTAACTTTGAGTTATATGGGCAATAGAACAACAATATACACTTCGTTAACAGGATATTGACATAGACAGTGCACTATGTAGCGTAGACCTCAAAATAAAACTTTCCAAAATGTGATTCTTTTAGGCTCCAGATAGGCCTCTCGACTATTCTACATTTGTTCTATAAGACAGGAGACTACTTATATTTATGTCTTAGACATACTCGTACTTACCAGGTTATGATCAAAACCTTCAGTATTGCATATGCAGGGAGGTCCATTGATAGTGACCAGGACAAATATCTCATGAAATAAGCGTCAAACCAAAAAACTACAAAGAACGAAATTCGTCTAGCTTGAAGGGGGAAACCAGATGGCGCAATGGTTGGCCCGCTAGATGGCGCTGCCATGGGTCAAACGGATGTCAAATTGGTTTTTTTAAAATTAGGAACCTCCTTTATTTATTACATACACGTGTAGTACGTAAAGAAATATGAATGTTTTAGTTGGACCACTTTTTTCGCTTTGTGATAGATGGCGCTGTAATAGTCACAAACGTATAAGTGCGTGGTATCATGTAACATTCCGTCAGTGCGGACGGTATTTGCTTCGTGATACAGTACCCGTGTTAAAATGGACCGATTACCAATTGCGGAAAAGGTAGATATCGTCTTGATGTATGGCTATTGTGATCAAAATCCCCAACGGGCGTGTGCTATGTATGCTGCTCGGTATCCTGGACGACATCGTCCAAATGTCCGGACCGTTCGCCGGATAGTTACGTTATTTAAGAAAACAGGAAGTGATCAGCCACATATGAAACGTCAACCACGACCTGCAACAAACAATGATGCCCAATTATGTGTTTTAGCTGCTGTTGCGGCTGATATGCACATCAGTTGCAGACAAATTGCTTTAGAGTCGGGAATTTCAAAAACGCCAGTGTTGAGAATGCTACATCAACATCGATTGCACCCGTACCATATTTCTATTCGCCATGAATTGCATGGCGACGACTTTGAACGTCGTCTATAGTTCTGCACTGGGCACAAGAGAAATTACGGGACGATGACAGATTTTTTGCACGCATTCTATTTAGCGACGGAGCTTCATTCACCAACAGCGGTAACGTAAACCGGCATAATACGCATTATTGGGCAACGGAAAATCCACGGTGGCTGCGACGAATGGAACATCAGCGACCTTGGCGGGTTAATATATGGTGCACCATTGTGGGAGGAAGCCATAAATGCTGATATCAGCGACCTGATGGTGTGAATGACTCTAGGAAACAGTTTTCAGTGATTCTTAGCGGCAGAGGGTCTTCGTGCCAAAGCATTCTCCTCCCCCCACTTAGCGTAAGACAGAAGGGCACCACTTAATAAAAGATTTTATCTGGGCCAGGCGTCAGTCCATCAGAGAAGATAACTGGATGGCTGAAAGTGGGAGGAGGAAGCCAATTAGGAGAGACTGATTTAAACTGAGCTTTTGTGCAAACGGTTGGAAGGTCATAAAACTCCGTGCATAATACGGACAGAGTGGCCTGCATACATGTCTAGTGGAGCTATGACTGTACTCCGGTACTGGCTACGCATTGTATCTCAGCAATTTGTGGTGTGCTGTTATCGTTTTACTTCACTGTATGTATTGTTCGTATCATTTATTTATTTATTTTCTTTCTCGTTATGCTTGTCAGTGATCTCTGCTCACTGGTTGTCCGATGTTGCGTCATTACTAACAGTGTTCTGCAGGCTTTTGTGGAAGAAATTTCATTACTGATGTGTGCACAACATTTTGTAGTACGTTTTGTTTCATGGGCATAGGCATGAACGTGTCCACTGTTTAAAAGAAATCAGAGTAGAGTTGAGGCGCGTGATGCATTACAGTTGCAGTTGAGCTGAATGCTTACAAGAGGCAAAGATCGTTGGTATAGTGAGAAAGGCGACGCGCTAATGTCGTTCAAAATGGAAGACCAGCCAGCCATTGACTCAAAACAAGATAGAACGGCGAAGAAGTTCATTTAAATCAGTCTGCAAGCAGGGTGCAAATGTCAGATGCAGAATTGTCCGATGATGAGAACTCATTTCACTCAGGAAATGAAAATGCAAAGGTTGCCGAAGCGGCGGGTCATGTAGGTTCTGTAAATATGGAAAGAGGTATAACCAGGGAAAGTAACAGTCCGGTTTCGTGAACAAGCTGTCATAGAGCAGTTGAGTCGCGTGTGTCTAGTTCAGGGTACGTTACTGGAAGTGCGCAATGAGAATCGATCATTCAGTTTATGCAACAAACAGAGAAGAGACGACAGGAAATGAAAGAGAAGAGAAAGCAGGAAGAAGACCAGAGACAGGAGATCCTCATTAATGAAATTAGGGAATTTCAGAAGCGACAAGACAAGGAGAAGAAAAAAGGCAGGACGAAATCATTAAATTCAAAGGTGGGCTAATGAGTTTGTCAAAGACGTAACTCAGGTCAGGAATGTCTGCTGTAAAAGCAGAGGTGAAGGCATTAGGAAAACGTTAGATGAGACGTGAGAAGTAGCGGTAGAGTCGAAACATGAGGTTTGGACAGCCAGATTAGTAGCACAAGATGTATGAAGAAATACCCAAATGACATGAGATGAGGCAGAGCTGGCAAGGTCTTAGTGAGCGCAATCATGAAGTCTTTTTATGCTCTTAAAAAACAGGGAAAGAAATTAATTGCAAAGTCACTGGAAGAAATGTTTGATTCCAAGGCGAGCAAATATGTCTCACTGCCCAGCAGAATGATCTGGAAGATGAGATGAGACAAATGTGCAAACGGGTCACTTGTGTTAAAATTCAACCAGAAGCAACAGCACGCAAATTTGCAACTCAGCCCGTAGCCACATCCCCGGCACAGGCTGATATACAGCAGGAACGCTCAATGTGGAGACGAAAGGCAATTTTTGTCCCTATTCTGCCAATGGTATTTTACCCTTTGAATAGGTACACTTTTCAAAAGAACTGTAAGTGATAAAACAATGAAATTATATGCCTCGATTTACAAGTAAAATGAAGATAATACTTCTTATGGTTTTGAAGAAAAAACTTTTATTCTTTCAGCAGTAACGTTTAGCTCTTTTTGTGCATTAATTATTACAAAACAGTTTCTGATAGTTTGGTGGTTCTCAATTTGCTTTTAATAACGTATTACCATCTGTAGTACAAATTGACCAAATTTCATGTTTCTAATCCCATTAGTTAGACTAAAAAATTTAGTTTTGAGAGAAATCGATTTATAGTTTAATATTGCAATTCTAGTATGGTTATTGATGAGAATTACTTACCACTAATATTTTCCTGCACTATATTGAGCATTATCTGATTCATACTAATCTTCTTTTCTTCTCTTGGTCCCTCTTGTTTTCTGTCTGGCCTCTTCTATACATTTTAAATTAGCAATATCTGCTACGCGGATTCTCTCTTTATCTATTTGCACCAAGGATTTTGCAGTATTTCCACTAGATTTTATACCCAATAATGCCAAAACATCTAGTTTTATAATAACATTATCACTGAAGTATAAAATAGCATTATAAACACCTAATTTGAGGGTTGTAATGTGAACAAATTCAGTTTTCGGTAACCGGTTCCAAATGACAAAATTCACCCATTCATTTAAATTTTGGGTTTTCCCATGAAGACATTTCTTCAACAAGGTATCTTTACAAAGGTCTATAAATATGAGTTTAATTTCATCATTACTGATGCACGTAAAGAGTGTTTGTGGTCATATCTGGCACTTCTCCTGTACTTGCACCAAGTGTCAGCATCATTCGGGCAAAGACCGTGCCCTGGATTTTCATTTGTGGAAAGCTGATGGAAAAAGATAGCCGATACAGCTTTTTTCGTGTTTTCTCAATTACATAAACTTATTCTTACGGCCAAGACATAATAATGCTCTAATCTATCTATTCCAACATTTGTCAGGCGACCTTTAACACCTATTTTCTTATCATGTTCCAATACTATTTTTGACTTTTCTTTGAATAAACTTCTCAACCTGGACCCTACTCTCTTTTGGAAACGCCCAATGCACTCCAATTTAGAAATTGTGACATTAGAACCATAGGGTTGTTTTGCACGTACCCGGTGATAAGCCTTGCTGTCACCGTTCCCAGATTGCACATACCGTCAGGAAAACCACCATATCTCACGAAAAAGTTGTCGTTTTTATATAAAACAAAAACAGTTTCACACACGAAAGACCAGGCATTTCAAATATGCTAAAATCTACAAATCGAATGTTTGAAGCCCACTTGCCACCCGTCTCCCCTTAACGGGGGTACCGCTCTCGGTGGAGCGCGCGCAGTCAGCTGCGCGTAGCATACGAAGCACCGAGCCGGACCACAAATGCGCGCGACTCAAGACGTACGGAACCATCGCTACATGACTCTGATGACATAAGGCGAGAACATTACAGCATTCGTTGATGGGACAGCCTTGTAATGTTGGGCGAACGTGCGCCGGATGTTATAGAATGTCCAGAGGCGCAAAATTATGAATATTTTAACAAAATATTTTAACTCATTTAAAAATTTTCAGGTTTACAAAGAGAACCAGAATTCATTACATCGAAAGTCATGGATTGCTGAGTGTGACAGGGTACTATCCGAGTCATAGCCACTAGTATAAAAATTGGAATTTGTTTGTGGATACCTGGAAAGTTCAGTAGCAGAATACACGCGCAGTGGTGCAACAATCTGTCGCAGCTACGGCGAATTCAGAGAGGCTTTCCTAAAGACCTACTGCTCCCAGGACACCTAAGAAAGAATTAAACAGGAGATTACGCTAGGGAAGGATTACGAAGTCTCGGGGTGCCACAGACCGGTAAAGATTTTCGAGACGCTTGTTAACAAGAAGCGTTTCCCGGACCGACCGCAGCCACTGCTACGTGAAACTGCCATTGAGGTTCCAGGAACTGCTCACTGACAAATGTCTTGACGTAACAGAACCATTCAGAAGCGCTGTACGAGAATTAGATTTTATCAAGGAGTCACAAAAAGTGAGCGACGGCTCGCAGTTTTAGGCAAAAGTTGTAAGTTTCGAGGAGAATTACGCATTGCCATGACTGGCCGTAGCCGTGAGTGTGATTTTCAAGGAAACATTGATCTTAAGGTGATTTTTTAAATGGAAACACTAATATTTGATTTAAGATTTTAAAACAGTGGTAAATATTACGTATAAAATGATATATTGTTCAAGGTCTAATGGAGGTCAAATAAGAAAATATCTTTTTCGTTGTAGAAGAGATTATCTTGGAACGGAGGAGGAAGACAGCAAAATACAGTGTTAGATACAAACTGGAAGGAGCATAAAGGGTCACGTATCATTAAAATAACCATAATCAGAGAGTTAATTATCGAAGGTCATTCGGAGGTTGAGTTTTGTTTCATGGAAACCTCTATTTGCGACCTCTACATGTACATCTACATTTACATGACTACTCTGCAATTCACATTTAAGTGCTTGGCAGAGGGTTCATCGAATCACAATCATACTATCTCTCTACATTTCCACTCCCGAACAGCGCGCGGGAAAAACGAACACCTAAACCTTTCTGTTAGAGGTCTGATTTGTCTTATTTTATTTTGGTGATCATTCCTACCTATGTAGGTTTGGTTTGGAAAGAGTGAAGAGAGATTTGAACGTTAAGTTTTAATTAACGTGTTTACTGGGAAAAATAAATACATCACAACGTACAAAAGTTTTTTTGACATTTTCAAGACAGAAAAAGATAAATAAAACGGAGATCATTGATTTAAAAGTTATTGAGTAACTCCCTTCACCTCTGTTTTCCCGGGCTGCCATTTCCACTTTGTATTTAACACTGTATTTTACTGTATCCTTCCTATCATCCGAGTTAATCTCTATGAAACTAAATATATATTTGTGTACTTGACATTCGTTAAACCTTACTATGACGTTAAATAATTTATTACTTTATTCGTAAAGTTTGCCGCTGTTTTCAATTCTTAAATCAAATATTAGTTTTCTCATTTAAGGGGTTCCGTTAAGCCCTGTCTTTCCAATGTTAAAATAACGCTTATAGAGTAAATGTTTTCTCAAAAAGTATTTGAGGTAGGAATTTGATATTTTTACAGGTTATTTATATGAGTATTGGCTACAAATTAACACAAGGATATCTAAATATTTTGAATTCAGTTGTTAGAGACCAATTTTTTCCATTGTAATGAAAATTCACATCTTTTTCCAAAGCCATGTATATTGCGGAATTTATAAACAAAAAAGGCTTTTATGCCTTTTTTGCTTATAAATTGAGCGATATACAGGTTTGTGGAAAAACGCATTGTTAAGGTATGCAGGAGGGACTGTGTAACATTTCCTGAAAATTTGGAGCAAATTGGTTTGGTAGTTCTCGAGAAAACAGAAATTTCGTACGAAAAAAATAAAACTGTTGGGAATCGAACGACAGAGTTTGTATTACCCTTTTAGTGCATTCCAGGTCCATAGGATGGATTATCTTCATCTTCTGCAAACTCCTCTCCAGCTTCCTCTTTGTCCTCCTCGTGTTTACTCTGGCTAAAATTCTAGGCTATTCACACTCCTGTCAGCAGTCCAGACACGTTCCTTTTCTAAAGCAAGCATCGGTTGTAACATGTTGAAACCGATTTCATTACCCATTATTCGAAATACTGTGCGCCTTACAGCGTTACCACCATTGAAAGTAGCAACAACATCCTTCACACCAAAGTGAAGTGTCTCTATTCGAACAAGTACAGTCTTGGGGATTCTTGACGATATAACACTATTTATATTGTCATTGAGGTTTTGACATTTTTCAGGGACACACTTTTTCAACATTTCAGGAGCTGCTAAGTCTCTGAAAATAGATTTTATCGCCTCCGTTACCGCATCAGGCAGACTACAATTATTAGTGTACACTTCACCAGTTAGCAATCCCTTATTCTACTTATACCAACTGTTGTCTCCTTTGGGCCACAAGTAAGGATGGGGACCTACACTCGTAGAAAAAGTATGAAAGAGAAAGAGCCCAAACAGCCTTCTTGATTTCATCGACATTGCGTGTGTTTTATCTAAGAGCCATTACATAATAGTTCTGTATTTTGTCAGTTACACTGTCAGCTGTCAGTCAACCTTCACTCCCCATCCAACTCTTTACCATCAGTGAGGGCCTTTTTTTTTCATCTACATCTACATCTACATCTACATGACTACTCTGCAATTCACATTTAAGTTCTTGGCAGAGGGTTCATCGAACCACAATCATACTATCTCTCTACTATTCCACTCCCGAACAGCGATCGGGAAAAACGAACACCTAAACCTTTCTGTTCGAGCTCTGATTTCTCTTATTTTATTTTGATGATCATTCCTACCTATGTAGGTTGGGCTAAACAAAATATTTTCGCATTCGGAAGAGAAAGTTGGTGACTGAAATTTTGTAAAAAGGTCTCGCCGCGACGAAAAACGTCTATGCTGTAATGACTTCCATCCCAACTCGTGTATCATATCTGCCACACTCTCTCCCCTATAACGTGATAATACAAAACGAGCTGCCCTTTTTTGCACCCTTTCGATGTCCTCCGTCAATCCCACCTGGTAAGGATCCCACACCGCGCAGCAATATTCTAACAGAGGACGAACGAGTGTAGTGCAAGCTGTCTCTTTAGTGGACTTGTTGCATTTTCTAAGTGTCCTGCCAATGAAATGCAACCTTTGGCTCGCCTTCCCGACAATATTATCTATGTGGTCCTTCCAACTGAAGTTGTTTGTAATTTTAACACCCAGGTACTTAGTTGAATTGACAGCCTTGAGAATTGTACTATTTATCGAGTAATTGAATTCCAACGGATTTCTTTTGGAACTGATGTGGATCATCTCACATTTTTCGTTATTTAGCGTCAACTGCCACCTGACACACCATACAGCAATCTTTTCTAAATCGCTTTGCAACTGATACTGGTCTTCGGATGACCTTACTAGACGGTAAATTACAGCATCATCTGCGAACAATCTAAGAGAACTGCTCAGATTGTCACCCAGGTCATTTATATAGATCAGGAACAGCAGAGGTCCCAGGACGCTTCCCTGGGGAACACGAAGCTTCCAGTCGCTGAAGACTTTGTCCCATTCATTTCTGTATGTGTCTAACACACCCAAATTTCCACGCTACAAGATCATCATCATAGTGCTTCAGTTCTTGAATATGTTTTAAACTTTTAGAATCAGCACCACCAAGATAACTGACATAACACACTTCGTCACATGCAACAGAACACTGAAATTTACTAGCAACACTAGTCACTTCCATTCATCCACTACTACCACTATAGTTAGCTGTGCAATTATTTTCATATGTACCTTTATTTTTTGTGGGCACCTATAATATTTATATATTTCTGCTACATCTAAAACTTTTCCTGTATTCATACTCGTGGCAGATACTACATCATGAAGAGAGATGTGTCCCCGTTTATGCCAGGTACCATCGAATGCTGCAGTCAAGTCACTATTGCCACTGCCTCTTCCATAGCTTTCTCCATAGGTTCTATACAGACATCATCTACTTTAGGCCCTATAAATATGTTATAGTTCGTAAACTTGGTTGGGGGATTTGGAAGATTCATCACGCCACAGAAAACTGCACCTGCAGTAGCACCGTTACCAACTGTATGCAAGGCATACAAATATCTAATATTGTGTTCATAGATTTTGCCACTATTTTCTTCATTTAGATTTACTCCAACACTGTTCCCAAAGGTTGTCATATACGAATAATTACCACACTTCAGTTCCACTTCATTGTTGAGTCCTGCGTGATTTATTATGGAGCGTTCCAGACCGACTTCACTACACTGAATACGTCTTACAGAGTTTTCAAAAATTCGGTTGAGAACTTACACATCAAATCTTTGAATTCACTTCTGATTCGCCCTTAAAATTTCATACTTTTCACTATATCAAACAATCTTCTTCTGTGAAGTGCTTTCTTGCTCACTTTCATTGCAATGGGCAGGTGTTTCTGTAAGTTCAGGTTCACTCACTTGGTTATCATTTTTATTGATTACGGAAATATGACCTACCTTTGATTCCCAACGTTTCTAATTTACTTAAAAGCTTCCAGAGGATGTCTAGTCACTTCGCCTTTATCCATGATTATCCTTAAATGAAACAAAGACCTAATTACAAATATTTTCAGAATTACAAATGTGTAAACAAACGTGAAACACAGGACAATCGAGCGAGCGATATAAATCGAACTATAACAGGTTAACACCAAATCTTATTCTATAACACTTATTTTCTGTCACATCATTAAAAAGTACATCATTAGTGTATAGATTCATGAGTACAGCATTTGATAGCAGTTTAATAACGCCACAGCAGTCACAATCATGCACAAAATATTTTAAAATAGTTGTAGTCTTCTGAACTGAACAAATTATACAGGGTGAAACGAAATTCATGCACTCGGGCTTCGCAGCGCGACTCCTCACAGCCAGCGATAAGAAAATATGCCACAAAATGTCGCCCGGCGAGTACATCCGGCAGAAAAACGACGTTAAAGAGTGCCAATCTGGCAACACTGTCACCACATGTATAGTAACTAGCTCTGTCAACACGTACAGCAGATAGAGTTTTGGGTTAGCATGCAGGAAGTTGGGGGTTCGATCCTGGACCCGAGCATAGCTTTTTTATTTGGTAAATATAATTCAAGTGTTATGGTATCTGACATCTTAATCGTCAACAGCGATCGCAGCAGGTCCTCTGGAAAACGTTTGCACTTACATACGAGAGTCATAGAAATGGAACATTGGTCAGCTTTGAAAGATGCCCTTTCCACATCGTGGGCTCGAATTTATTCCCACCACTTCCTCTACTAGAAGCGAAACCTGTTTTCTTTGTACCCTCCTCTAATGGTCACGTAGATTAGTACCAAGTATTATTCTTGCTTCGTTCAGGTTCGTTACATTTATTTACGGCCTTACGTTACGAGTAGGACTAGCAACATGCTTTACGAATAATGTCCGAACTCGGTTACTATTTGTATGTGTTATCACCATGGTCCCATTAATTGTTGCAACTGTCTACTTCTTATTTGTCTAACCACGTATTTGTTGTGTTCAGCGTTACAAAAGTTGTAAATTTAGGGTACATGTGACATAAGAAACAGTGTATATTATAGTATGAAATGTCGGCACGAAATCAGCAAATTAAAAGGAGAAACCAAACCCAAGATAGAACCCTTGACCTCCTGCACGATAACCCAAAACTCTAATCACTGCGCCAACTGTACACCACAACTGAAATGTCAGGTCAGGAGGTATTTACCATACTTGTTGTTTCATTGTTACCAGATTGCCACTCTTCAACGTCCTTTTTCTGCCGAATATACTTGCCAGACGAAATTTTGCGACAGAATTTTTTTTATCGCTGACATGTGAGGAGTCGTGCTGTGAAGCCCGAGTGCGTGAATTTCGCTTCACCCTGTATGTCAATTGAAAGGGGAAAGTGTGCAGATTTTTCAAACACAAAAAAGTAATAATTGAAGATTTCGTGATTTTGAACCTCTCCGAAGTCTCTTAAAAAAGCAACTTTAACATACAGATCGCCTTGAAATTCACCTTCAACGTCACAGCCATTAATAGCATCGTGTGTTACCCTCTTTGCCACCTACAACAGTTACCCAAAATATTTTGCTGTATCTCTATCTCGAGTTATTGCTACTATGGATTAAAATGATCTATTCTGTATGTTGTAACTACAAATTTTGAGGTATGTAATAATAAGCTTCCTGTGTACATAACCTTTGGCCCATGGCCATGAACTATTCCCGTATATTTAAATCGATTTTATCCCACAATCTGGAATTGTAAGCATGATTTTGAATAACCGTCTCCCTTTAAAAGCCGATGTAGGCAGTGCTTTTCGTTATGTGGTATACAACCGTACAACTATTATGAAAACATTGATTCCCTGGATTTGATGATTAATGGCACGTAGCCTTCTGTATACTTTAAGATTTGCAGATGGCCATTTAACTGGTAGAAACTGGTAATAGTCGCATCCTTCCTTGCGGTCTTGGTAAACAGCAAGTTTCCCAATATAAGACAATATCACTGTAGCAATTGATAGGCTATTGCCATTTGCAGGGAATGATTCAGCAAGTAATATAATTTTTTCAATTGCCCATGAGACATTGCAAAGCATGGGAATCAGGGTGGGCGTTATGTGCCTCGTAGACTGCGTAAAGAAAGCATTGAAATATGCTACGTCGGCTGTCAAATGAAAACGCATGACTATGTGTATTTAGTTTTGTGCCTCAGCAGCTGTTGAACGTGTAAATTATATGCAAGTATATGAAAAAAATATATCTTAAATAAAGCTGCTGCGGGCAAGGTAGTGTTTGAGGATTTGAAGGAGAAACATAATTAATGCATATGTTTGAGTGGTGTCTGTTCTGTGATAGAACTCCTCCTAAACGGCTGGACCGATTTGAATGATTTGTTTTGTTTGCGTTTGGGTGGTGTCCTGGATGGTTTAGGTTCACAAATCAGCCCGGCAGATGGGGCTACAGTCGGTATCTAGGTTATTTATCTATACTACAACTAAACGTCTGGATCGACTTGATTGAATTTTTGTGTATGCATTTAAGTGGGGGCATGGAAAATTTACATTCTTTAATCAGCACGGTAGGTGACGTTGCATTTTTGTGTTTAATATTGAGCGTATTATATTCAGATATACGTGACGTGCATAGGATTTCGTTTATTATTCGACATTTTAATTTGAGTGTATTGTATCATATGTGTTTCGTTATTTTGACATTTTAATTTTTTGTAAGGTGTCTTCTGATATTTTAGGTGTCGCATTCAGTGAATATTAAGTGTATTATATTCACATATAAGTTACGTACATAAAACAATGCCATGTCTTCGTGGACGAGGAGGATATATTGGTCGACGGACTCGGAATTCACAATTAGTCCAGAACCGTCGGTTAAATAGATCGGCAGAAGATCAATTGACGGACATTGAAAATTTAAGAAACCAGGCTGCAATCAGACGTCCTAATGAAAGTCAAGAGCAACGCACCGAAAGCGTTCGAGCTAATGCATTGAGACAAAGACTGGCCCTTCCACGAGTCACCTAATAATTCACAACACGTGAACAACAGCGATTGCAAGTATATCGCACATTGATACGCGCATCACTTCTTTGCCTTGCGTTTGAATATGAGTCGGACATAGACTATTCATCACGTTCACAAATTGTAATCGGTGCTATGAACAATCAATGCCAACACTGTCATGCACTCAAATACAAAGATAAATCGGCCAGTTTCTGCTGCGCGTCTGGCAAAGTTGTATTGCCACCATTGAATTCGCCGCCAGAACCACTGAAAACACTATTGGCTGGAGCTACATCTCAATCTTAATTGTTTTTGCGTATAATTTGCAAATTCAATTCGTGCTTTCAAATGACATAATTTGGAGCAACAACAATCATTCAGAATGAGGATGGTCGCCATTTTCAATCAACGTTTAAGATTCAGGGCGAAGTGTATCATCAGATTGGTTCTTTGATGCCGGTGCCTAATACCGATTCAAACTTTCTGCAGATCTACTTCACGGGTGATGAGGAGCAGCAAATAAACGCACGCTGCCAGTACAACCATATCGGGCAGATGGAGGAGCGAGAAATTGTGGGTATTTTAGGACCGTTTTTACAGAATCACTACCAGTTGGTCCAGTTGTTCAATACCGTTTCAAACAGACTGCAAAACGACAACTGTACCATCGTCATCAAAGCAGACAAAGTACCATCTGGGCAGCACGCGGGCCGATATAATGCACCGACCGTTAATGAAGTTGCTGTTGTTATGGTTGGTGACGCATTTGAACGTCCACATATATGAGACTAACGCAGAGATAATACAGTGCATACGATTGAAAACAGTCATCGCTGTTACGATGCTTTGCAATATCCATTGATATTTTGGGAACGAGAAGATGGATATCATTTAAATATCAAACAAAGAAATCCAGCAACAGGTACAATCTACACATGTCATTACCTAATGTTTTATTTTTATGCACGAGTAATTTCTTTTTGTCTTCATTATATTTTTACTTTGCAGTTGCAGAAACCAGCACGTAAGTGAGTGCGACGAACTTCTACGCATATTGGTTGATGATTCGGGCCAATGAAGACAGTACTATTGTAAGTAGGCTGTTTAGGTTTTTTTTATTGGTAACGCCGCCGCCACGTAGCGCTCTGTATGAAAATCACTGGCTGTGCCGTGTGCAGTCTGTGGCTGGTTTGCATTGTTGTCTGGCATTGTAGTGTTGGGCAACGGCAGCTGGATGTTAACAGCGCGTAGCGTTGCGCAGTTGGAGGTGAGCCGCCAGCAGTGGTGGACGTGGGGAGAGAGATGGCGGAGTTTTGAAATTTTTAAGAATTGATGTCATGAACTGATATATATATTATGACTATTAAGGTAAATACATTGTTTGTTCTCTATTAAAATCTTCCATTTGCTAACTGTGCCTATCAGTAGTTAGTGACTTCCGTAGTTTGAATCTTTTAGTTAGCTGGCAGTAGTGGCGCTCGCTGTATTGCAGTAGTTCGAGTAACGAAGATTTTTGTGAGGTAAGTGATTTGTGAAACATATAGGTTAATGTTAGTCAGGGCCATTCTCTTGTAGGGATTATTGAAAGTCAGATTGCGTTGCGCTAAAAACTATTGTGTGTCAGTTTAAGCACAATCGTGTATAATTTTTCTAAGGGGACGTTTCATATGTCGACCGTTAGCCGAGGATACCTCACTGGAATCTTCTGATTTTTTTTCTTGTAATTTGTGTAATAAGTGTAGATTTTGTTTATTGCTAGCACGTAATTGTAGAGAGAATCTACTTTGTAGTTGTAGTCTTTCATTGTTGTACAGTAAAACAGTTGTGGCATGCATGTAGATTTGAACCAAGTATTTCGCAGCTGCGCTTGCAATTAACTAGATATTTTCAGTGCTATGTTAATGTGTTCTCTTATTTTTGCTCTTCAAACTGTGTTTTTCTGTGTTGTCGTGTGAAATATTGTGACAAAAATGGCGTGTGAAAAACGTAATACTAGGCTCCAAAGTAAACTGAGAAATGACAGTGAAGACGAAAGCAGTATGTTAGCGCCACCATGTAATGAATTAACTAATGTTCAAAGTAGTAATTTGGTAATAGTGCATAGGGAAATGGAGCGGGTTGCAAATAATGGTGTAGACAGTGAAACAATTAGTGAACAGGGAAGCATTATCGATCGATCGGTCGGCAACAGCTCGCGTCAGGAATCCGAAACGACAGGACACAATCTAGGAAATACTGTACATTCAGGTTTTGCGTCCTCACCGTTTTCTCAAATAAGTCGAGACACATTTCTGCTTGTCAAAATGTGAATGTTGCGGTGCAAATGCACTGCCGAAAAGCATAGAGGAACATATTCCAGACACTAATACATTATTATTGCAATTAATGCAGCAAATAAAACAAAATCAGAGACAAACACAGCAACAGTTAGACACAATGGAACAAAATCTTCAAAAGTTACACACAATGGAACAAAATCAGAGACAAACACAGCAAAAGCTTCAAACGTTAGACACAATGGAACAAAATCTCCAAAAGTTAGACACAATGGAACAAAAGCTTCAAAAGTTAGACACCTCACTTGAACAAACACGTGAAGATTTAACTAATGAGTTACATAACATCGAATAGAAATGTCAAAAAGTCTGTAATGACGTAAAAACACAAATTTGTGAGCATTTCCAACCTATTTTTTCGCGGCATGAAAATGCATTACAGAATCACGAAGCAGCCATAAAAGAACTGCAAACTATTATTGTTCATGAAAATCATGAGATCTTGCAAGCTAAAATTGACTCAGTTGCATCTACTGATTCGGTTACGCAACTTGCAAAAACTCAGGAAAACTTAAAGGACACAGTAGATACTCTGAAATTGGTTCAGAAAGACACATGGAGGAAATCAGTTCATTATCAGAGAAAGTAGTTGAACTTTCGGATCAGCTAAATAATTTATCTGCGAAGATAGATGATAATCTGAATGACGCAAAACCGGTAGTCTTTAATGACACAGAAGAGTTCGAACAAATTAGGAAATTCAAACAAAATCAGAATCAAATTAATACGCAACACCAAAGAGAAATCTGCGAAGTACAAGATCAGTTGACGCAGGTAGTACAAGAATTACTTATTTCAGAGGACACTCGCACTCCAATACGGGAAGAGGGACTTCGAAATACGCAAAAGCCACAAAATAATAACACAGGGCATTTCGGAAATTGTGAAAGAAATTGGCAACGTACACCGAATTTTGAGATGGAACCGCCGACACGACGTAACAATGACCGATATGCTACCCGCCGACACAATGATTTTGACTATAAGCTGTTCATTACTGCACGTAAATTCAAAACATTTAAGAATTCTGGCAACGACATTCATCCACAAGCGTGGCTCCATCAATTCTCTCATTGTTTTCCTACCAACTGGTCATTAGAGCACAGGTTAGAATTTATGTGTGGCTACTTGGAGAATGAACCAGCTGTAAGAATGCGATCGGTCATTCACGATTGTCACAGTGAAGGACAATTTTATCATGCCTTCCTCTCAGCATATTGGTCTCAAGCTACACAAGACCGAGTAAAACATGGCATCATAATGATGAAACATTTCGAACAATCTGAATTTTCCGGTCTTGTGAAATATTTTGAAAACATGTTGCACAAGAATCAGTACCTGTCAAACCCATACAGCCCCTCAGAACTCATCCGCATTTGCTTAATCAAATTACCGGAACATTTACGGCATATTATTTTGGCAGGACGTTGTAAAGACGACATTGAAGCTTTTCAGGGACTCTTACAAGAATTAGAAATTGACACAGACAGTCGCGGGATGCGAAAACAGGAAAACAATCACTACAGGTCACATCCGTCGCAATTCCGCGATGAAAGAAACAATAACTGGATACGACAAGGCCATTCTCACAACACATATCGTGACCAAAACAGACACCACCCATATGACAACCACTGGCAGAGTAATAGTTACAGAGAAAGATCGCATTTCCGTAGTAATGAATATCACAGAAACAATCAGAGAAACAGACAATAAGGGAACCAAAATAATTATTATCAGGGGAGACAGAGAGACAGAATAACTTTAGACGCAACGGTCCAGCGCGCAGTTACAATTCAGGGAGAAATTTTCCACCTCTTCACCGACAAGAAAGAAACTACAGGAACTGCCGACATGACGACAGACGATATAATCATAACGACAGACCTGAATTTCATCAGAACTGGCGGGATTCAAACAGGGCTGGGCCCTCTCTGCAAGGTGATTTTGTAGAAGTTAGGTCTCCTAATCCCAATAACGACGCACGCCAAGAAAGAGATAGCAGACAATGACTCGCAGTGCAGGCAGCCACGTGCGCCGGCTGGCTCACAGAAAAATAACATAAGCTAACCTTGAGCAAAATTCCAGTGTTCCTTACCGACGTAACCACCTGATAATTGCGTTGAGACTGAAACTCTGCGCACTAGGAAGAGTAAAAGATTGCACCACATTTCACATGTAAAACCGTTTATTGAAATATAATCTGCTTTTTAACTTTGTCTTTGCCATAAAATTTTTCACTTCACGCTACTAGAACAATTTGTCACACTGAGAAACTGTTAACATGCAACAATGTTTTGTAGTTAACTATCCAGTCTAGAACCTAGGGAATATTTTTAAACAGAAATTACGAACGCATTGTCATAGTGAACAGACGACACAGTGTTGTTATTTGTACATACTTGCTTGTTAGTTGCACGATTACGTAACGACTATAAGGCTTACATACTTAGAACATATACTGTTAATGAGGTTTTAATGCAGCATTTTGGTTCAGTTGAAAAGACATTCTTTATTTGAAGTACTTTCTGTGAGATTAAAGATGACTTAACGTTTGGTTTCTTTGATAGCTACACGGTTATATCACGACGCTACTATTGTGTGACACAATTTACATTGTCCTTTTGCGGTGTATCTGTTTTATATCTGCACAGTTTTTCTGAATTCTTCTGGAAAGGAAAACATGTTTTAGTAGTAACTTTGTGGTATAGCTACAATGAGACAGCCTTTTCTGTAGCACAACAATATGTTATAGTACAGTACTTACTTGATCACAGCAATAAGCGTAGTAACTACCATATCTATACGCAAAGCATTTCACTTTTGTTTATCATGAGGTAAGTACATTGACTTCTGCAGAACTTAGCTTTCGGAGGACGGTAACTACGACACTTCCACAGCACAGAGATTATCTTACAACAAGACGCACAGTTTAGCGCTACAGTACACGTATTTGAGTGATTAATTTTGTACTTAAAACATTTATTTTTAAAGATATTTGAAGTACAATGATACAAAGGTTTTCCGTGATACATTTCATTCCATTGCTGTAATCTGTAACACCTGAGGATATAATTACATTAATCCTCAGGGGGTACACGCTTACTTTGTGTACCATGTGTCTGGCAAGCACAAGGAGCCCTAGCTAATATGGTATTAGCTTATACAGCTTTACACATCGGTACCATATTTCGCTAACACATAAATTACACAGCTATCTGATCATTTAACTGAGAGAGACAAAAATTTTTTTTTACTACGTCAGTGACAGATGTTTACGCAATTACACAGCTGGATAAATTCACACTTATGATATTGAACTTTGTCTGTACTTTGTTAAATGTTCATATTTTTTTCGGAACCATTGTGGTACTATGAGAGCTTTGAATGATGTATTTGGTATGGGATCATGATTTCTACAGTGCGTTTGAGGTAGATGACAATATTGAAAGGAGCAGAGAATTTTTTAGGTTTTGAAATTATTGCTGAAAGCTACGACGTTTTTGAGATTTGGCTGAGGTGTTACGATGCTGCTGAGGTATGTTTATGATCAATAAGCTGATGCTATATGAGGAATTTGATTATGCTACGTATCTGTTATGATGAAATATTGAAGAAGTGTCGACGAGTATGTATATGTGTATTAAGGTAAGGGACTCTGACTTGTGAAAAAGTATGTTGGAAACCAAGAATCTTACTTTAAGAGCTGTGAAATGTGTGCAAATGAGTGAATGTATCACAATGCCGCCGAAAATTTTTTTGGACACTGTTATGTCAATAGGATTTTGTTTCTACAGATTTGTAACGCAGATTCCTGACCTGTGAAATTTTTTATCAGACTGCCACAGTAGCGGAAACTGGTGTCGTAAATATTTCGGTAAGAAAGTTAAGTGACCACCTGCACGTAATGCGTCATGAGCACCCAGCTGCACGACAGCCACCTGGAAGCAAGCCATTAGTGTGTGCCTTTCAGAGGCACAAGAAAAAAAAAGAGGCCATTATCCTCGCTATTGACATTCCTTTGTAGAAAGCATCGCAAATACGACACGCTCAAACTTGAGAACATATGATTGTACTGTGGAGCTCTTAATTTATGACATTTACTAAAATGCCTAATGAAACGATGAGAAACATTTCACGGCTATTGTCTTTCTAGTTGAAAGATTGTTTACTGCACTATGAAACGCCATATGGTTAGTGAATGACGTTTCACGCCTTGCTTTGTCTATTTTGTTTAATATCTAGTTTTTAGCTGCACTGCAACATTGGTTAAAATAAAATTTTATAGATGTACTAATATAAATATTTTTTGTCTACAGATCCAGTTATAATAATAATGTGATATAGTTCCAAAAAAATGAGGGAGTACAAAAAGACATTTCCCTTCACAGGAACTGCATATATAATTTTCTTTTCAAGTACTTGGTAATTTATTTCATAGAATCTGTTGTGGTGCACCACTTTAATTATATAGACATTAAGATGTGAATATGCATTTCCCTTATCTGCGTTGTTGTCTTTAGTGTACTATTTTTTCTGCTTGTGGGTTTGTCATGTTTAGTTATAAGTTATTTTTTTTGTCATTGCTTTGTGCTGCTGCATTGCCTCGTCTCTTAGTTTAGCATCTGAGCTCAGTAGGTTTAAGTTAGCTTAAGAGGGCGTAGACTATATAAGAAACTAACTATGATGAATTGGAAGAAAAGCATTGAGAAGCTATAAGTAAATGGTTTGGCCAAAAGAGTAGTGTACATTGGAGAAAAACTATTTTTGAAATAGGATGTGAACAAAATACAGAACGCATGCTTGGATAAGATATTTTTGGTGGAAACAAATGTTGAGATATGACGAAAGATCTACAAAATGAAGTTTTGGGTTGGACTGCAGTACCAAATGTTACACTGAAAAGAAACCCTGCCCTTTCCTCTTGTGTTATCCCACTATGCGTTTGTGTACCCTTGTGTATTTGTTTTCTTCCTGTCTCTGTGTACTGTTCATAGAATTTTTGCTCTTCTAATACTAAGCTACATTCACTATGATAAGGAATACTGTTATCCTCAAATATAATTTGCATTAATAACATGTTATTTACTTTGTAATGATGTTTACACATTATTTATTCTGTTTTGTTCTAATGCTCATGTGTGAAGTTGATGTTTCAAAAGTTATTCTGATCTTTTATGTACAGGGTGTTTCAAAAATGACCGGTATATTTGAAACGGCAATAAAAACTAAACAAGCAGCGATAGAAATACACCGTTTGTTGCAATATTCTTGGGACAACAGTACATTTTCAGGCGGACAAACTTTCGAAAATTACAGTAGTTACAATTTTCAACAACAGATGGCGCTGCAAGTGATGTGAAAGATATAGAAGACAACGCAGTCTGTGGGTGCCCCATTCTGTACGTTGTCTTTCTGCTGTAAGCGTGTGCTGTTCACATCGTGCAAGTGTGCTGTGGACAACATGGCTTATTCCTTAGAACAGAGGATTTTTCTGGTGTTGGAATTCCACCGCCTAGAACACAGTGTTGTTGCAACAAGACGAAGTTTTCAACGGAGGTTTAATGTAACCAAAGGGCCGAAAAGTGATACAATAAAGGATCTGTTTGAAAAATTTCAACGGACTGGGAATGTGACGGATGAACATGCTGGAAAGGTAGGGCGACCGCGTACGGCAACCACAGAGGGCAACGCACAGCTAGTGCAGCAGGTGATCCAACAGCAGCCTCGGGTTTCCGTTCGCCGTGTTGCAGCTGCCGTCCAAATGACGCCAACGTCCATGTATCGTCTCATGTGCCAGAGTTTACACCTCTATCCATACAAAATTCAAACGCGGCAACCCCTCAGTGCTGCTACCGTTGCTGCACGAGAGGGATTCGCTAACGATATAGTGCACAGGATTGATGGCGGCGATATGCATGTGGGCAGCATTTGGTTTACTGACGAAGCTTATTTTTACCTGGACGGCTTCGTCAATAAACAGAACTGGCGCATATGGGAAACCGAAAAGCCCCATGTTGCAGTCCCATCGTCCCTGCATCCTCAAAAAGTACTTATCTGGGCCGCCATTTCTTCCAAAGGAATCATTGGCCCATTTTTCAGATCCGAAACGATTACTGCATCACGCTATCTGGACATTCTTCATGAATTTGTGGCGGTACAAACTGCCTTAGACGACACTGCGAACACCTCGTGGTTTATGCAAGATGGTGCCGGCCCCATCGCACGGCCAACGTCTTTAATTTCCTGAATGAATATTTCGATGATCGTGTGATTGCTTTGGGCTATCCGAAACATTCAGGAGGCGGCGTGGATTGGCCTCCCTATTCGCCACACATGAACCCCTGTGACTTCTTTCTGTGGGGACACTTGAAAGACCAGGTGTACCACCAGAATCCAAAAGCAATTGAACAGCTGAAACAGTACATCTCATCTGCATGTGAAGCCATTCCGCCAGACACGTTGTCAAAGGTTACGGGTAATTTCGTTCAGAGACTACGCCATATTATTGCTACGCATGGCCGGCCGCAGTGCTCTCACGGTTCTAGGCGCGCAGTCTGGAACCGTGCGACTGCTACGGTCGCAGGTTCGAATCCTGCTTCGGGCATGGATGTGTGTGATGTCCTTAGGTTAGTTAGCTTTAAGTAGTTCTAAGTTCTAGGGGACTAATGACCACAGCAGTTGAGTCCAATAGTGCTCAGAGCCATTTGAACCATTTGCTATGCATGGTGGATATGTGGAAAATATCGTACTATAGTGTTTCCCAGACCGCAGCGCCATCTGTTGTTGACAATTGTAGCTACCGTAATTTCGAAAGTTAGTCTGCCTGAAAATGCACTGTTGTCCCAAGCATATTGCAACAAATGGTGTATTTCTATGCTGCTCGTTTAGTTTGTATTGCCGTTTCAAATATACCGGTAATTTTTGAAACACCCTGTATGTACTTATGTCGTAATTTTTTTAACACTGATGTATTTGCTATTTCGATTCTTTTGTAAAGCCTGTACTACTGCAAATGTTATCTGTATTGCTATGTTCTTTAAAGATGTATTTTGTACCTTTGTTATTGTATTCTTATGTTATAAAATTGTAATTGACACCAGTTCATCAAATTAAGTAACTTGTAAATTACATTTCACTGCACACATTTCTGTTGGTCATAGTATATGGGCAATATGTGAGAAGTAGGGACTGATAGTGTTTGCACATGTGTTAATAATTCAGTAAGGGATTGGATAACAGCTTTGCTGGTTGTAAGGACATTTCAAAAACAATTTTTGTGAGTGCAGAAGTGGTGGTTATGGACTTGCTATATTATCTGCAAGACTCTTCAATGGTGATTGTGCGCCTGCACAGTCAAACAGATGGCTGCTGGCTATCTCTACGAGGACTACAGTGGGTCTACACCTTTGATGACCCACTAATACCATTATTTCTACAAGGACTGCAGTGGTTCTGCACCTCTGATGGCCCACCAATACCGTAATCTCTACCAGGACTACAATGGGTCTACTCTCTGACGACCCACCTACCAATATTCTTTAAAACTTCGACTGACTCTGCTGTGGATTTGCTCTGTTGTGGCCCATTACCTGTCTGCATGTCAAGAGTCAGCACTGTCTTTCCGTTGGAAGGACAACACTACTTCTTCAAGACTGCATAGAAATCCACTACTTCCGTGTGCATTTTCTTTTATTGCTCAGACTTTGAGAAAAACCCTGCAATTTTACTGTGATGAACGATCAGGACTATCTTTATGGACTGTGAGAAAATTTAGCTTTTGACCAACATCGTATCAATAAGTGTGTGCATTTGATATCTTTGTTATTGTAATGATGAAAAATGTTATGTTACGAGCAGCTAGGAAGTGAATCAATTCTAAAATAAAGAGGACAATGTAATTGTGTGGTTAAAGTGGCTGGTACGCTGCGCAGATTTGACATTCACAGGCCTTAGCGAACAGGAAGCAACGACCCAGCCCCGGGAACATTTCCAAGAATGGGATACAAATTACAGCTTAAAACTTTCTCTGTAGCCTGTCAATGCTGGAAGAATCTACCTAGCTGAGGAACGAATAATGTGACGTTTGTTACATCAGCAGTCACAGACAAAAGCCTTAGAGAGAAGTTCATTTGTGACTTTGTTTTGTAGTTCACCACAGAACCAGTGCACTACAACGAAGAAGGCAAAATGTTAAAAAAAAACGGATCATTAACTTCGCTATTGTCCGATGTATAATAGTCTAGGTGGCGAGGTACTAGAGTGTACGACGAGCATACTTCGTAGTTCTTAGTTACTAGTGGAATATTTATTAAACTGACGGGTATTCCTGGAAAAGTAACCGCATCTAAAGTCGAAGTGGAAGGCAAACGAACTAAGTGATTGAAAAGATTATGTGACTGTCTAACAACGAATGTTGTCCCTGTTTTCACTAGTAAATCCAGGTACTGTGTGTATTCGGTCAACATGCTTATCATTAGATGATCATACTACTTTCACAGTTAAGTAACACAGATTTCAAAACCCATGTGCCAGGCCAACAACAATTTTTTTAGATATTTGTCAAAAAACTTATATTATGCATGAAATTATTTTCGGCATGAAGGGGACCACACCGTGGTTCAGATCGAAAAAAATCGATTTTCGGTTTTCATCATATTTCGATAGATTAAGGTTTTATTTAAGTACTCTCAAAAGGATTTTGCTGAAAAAAATTTTTTTCGAGCATTTAAAGAGCATTTTACTATCACGAGTGTTTATGTGCTATGCGCACTTTTCTGCATATATTTTAGATCTTTATATCCCCTACATTGCACCTTATGGATTTTTCTCTACTCTCGAATGTGTCGGCTATCCTTGGAATGCAACGGTCGGTATTCTTTCGTTTCTCCTGCTTGTAAACAACACGCTTTCAAATACACAGTTAGTTTTGTTCTTGTGTGACTGCGAATAGTTGTTATACTTATGTTTGCAGTGGTTGTTTACGTGTGTTTTGTTGTGTTTATTGAAGATGACGAAACGTAAAGTCATTTTCAAGAAACGACAATTTAGAGGAAACAAGTTTAGAAAGCTTTCTGTACAAAATGTTATGTCACCTGGCAACAATGTTTCTAATTGTAATTCTTCAACAAGTGCATCATCAAAGAAGCTCTCACCATTTCAAGAGAATCACACCTAATTTAGTGTAAGTGACAAGGGGTACAGTAACATTATTATAAATTTGATAGTATTATCAGATGTAATTTCTAAATTTGTACAATGTAGACAGTGTGGTGAGTCACAGAGTGTCAAAATTTGTGAGAGTGGCAGTGGGAGAAACGGCCTAGCAATTGCTTTTGAATTAATTTGCACTAAATGCTCAGCTGTGATTTAATTTATGAGTTCTTCAAAACCAGATGCTAGTGGCCCTTATAATATCATTCCTAGTTTAAACCTTATGAGCCAATGACAAGGGCATGGCTGCAGGGAGAACAGTTTGTTCAGTGACGAACTTACATCTACTACCAAATAAATTTGAAAAACTGACTGCAGTATTAGAGAAACTGTATGTGAGGTCAGTGAGGAAAGCATGAAACTGTCTGCTAGGGAAGTACTTTAAGAAAATGATGAATGTTCCGATATTGCAGTTGCACTTGATGGAAGTTGGCATAAAAGAGGACATACTTCTCTGAATGGAGTAGTGACTGCCATGGGTGTAGACACTGGTAAAGTTTTAGATGTGGATATAATGTCTAAATATCGTAAATGTTGTAACGTGAATGAACATAAAGAACACAACTGTGTGGCTACTTTTGGAGGAACAAGTGGTGGTATGGAAGTTCATGGAGTACAACAAATATCTCATTGCTGAACTCTAAGCCATATCGAGATGCCACTATTAGCAAAATAGAATGCTTCGGCCATGTTCAAATATGTTTGGGAACAAATCTGAGATAACTAACTGTTGATATGAGAGGAAAAAAAATTATAAATTGGTGACCGGACAGGGTCAGTTAACTAAAACTGAAATAGAAAACGTGCACGTATACTATGGGCAGGCAATTAGGAAAAATAAAGAAAATCTGGAGGCAATGAACAGAAATGTTTCGGCCATATTCTTCTATAAGTCCTGTACTGATGATAAGCAATGTCATGGATTGTGTCTGTAAGGAGAAAATTCGAGGCGCAAATACAATAGGGCTCAGGCAACTGGAGAATCTTATTCTCACCAACAATCTCTTCTTGCTACTATTATTACACCAATTGAACCTATTTTCAGAGACTTGGCTCATCCAGACCTCCTAAGGAAATGTCTGCATTGGGCAGACACAGAATCCAAATGAATGTTTTAACAGTATAATTTGGAACTGCCTTCCAATAACTGTATTTTTAGGCATGCATACAATGAAACGAGGAGTTCATGATTCTGTTATTACATTCAATTGTGGTAATATTGGAAAGTGTTGGGTACCGAAAAAGCTGGGAATTAATCCTGGTGAAAGTATGATCACCAGGCTGCAACATTGCGATAAAATGAGAATAGCCGATACAGACAGGTCTGCATCTAATACGCCCAAGAAAGCAAGAAAAACATCCCGAAATGTAGAAAAGAAGCAGTAAGACCTGCTAGAGGCCAAAGAAGGGCCATCATATGCAGCAGGACAGTTTTAATTAACTGTAAGTAACAAATTTCAAAAGTTTTTTCTTTGAAGTCAATTTCCTGCAAACTAAAATTTTCAGTACATATGCCCCACTATATGAGAAACTATCATAGATAAATGAATGAAATTTTCAGAGAATGTGAACCTCCAGTTTCCGAAATGCGAGACCGTAACCCCAGTCACTCGGTCACTTCAGTCGGTAGGTAATCGGAAGCACACTATGTCGTCTCTGTGACATCTTGCTCTTTTAGGGGGCTGTTGATGCCAAGAAGGGTAGTGAAAGTTAAATGTTGGAGTGGTTAGGAGCATTTTAACAGTGATTCTCTTGAAGGAAAGAGAGAAGCAGATATTAACTTGCATCAAGAAGGGTAAACGGCGGCATGAAACGAGTGAAATAGCGATAAATTACATTGCAAAAATTACCAGTAGTTCAGTGAAATGTTATGAAATTAACAGTGTATGACAAATGCATTTGCGAGTTAAAGCTAGCCTTATCAACCTCTTGTCCATCACATCAGCTTACAGACTATGGCGAGCCGGTGTGGCCGAGCGGTTCTAGGCGCTTCAGTCTGGAACCTCGCGACCGCTACGGTTCTAGGTTCGAATCCTGTCTTGGGCATGGATGTGTGTGATGTCCTTAGGTTAATTAGGTTTAGGTAGTTCTACGTTCTATGGGACTGATACCTCAGATGTTAAGTCACATAGTGCTCAGAGCCATTTGAACCAACTTACCAGCGCTATTAACAAATATACAGGTATTTTATATTCCCCATTGGTTACCGGATTTTACTGACACTTTGTTTCAAGCAACATGTAAGCCTTGCCTGCACATTATCCAATAGGCTCTTTTTCAGACTGCAGTTCATAATCTTCGTTTATGGCAGCTGTCTTCGCCATGTACTCCACTTTTCATTTTTTGGCTCAGATTTCTTTTATTTCCATTTTTCGTTTTCATGCAAGCACCACATTAACTGCAATTAAAGGCGCAATTTATTTAATGATAAATGTCTCACGTATGTGTGAGATGTTTCTTCTTCTTCTGAGAGCTTGTGAAATAACATTTTTTGTGGAACCAGTTCTACTTGGCGATGTCTATAACTGTCGGTATTGTGGAGAAGAATGTCTTGGACTTTTGTTCTGTTTTAACATAACATTTCTGTGTAATACTTGTATTGTGTTTGTTGGAGTCAGTATTAAGAATCTCCATATAGTTTACGGGTAGCTAATTAAAACTGTGTGCAAACTGTGATAACTTATAAGCTTTTCTCAGTTTTGAAAGTCTGGCAGGATTACTTGCACATCTGTCAATTTTTGTATATTCTTATTATCCCACAAGACAGGCTGGAGGACATTAGACACCATGTAGATGTGACTGACACAGAGTACAGTGGAGGACATTGTAAATACTGTTTGTTAAAGTCTAATACACTTAAAGAGTCTTGCACACGATCGCACACATGATCCATTCTGTAGTTGTATATTATAGCCTCCAGCCTGGTAATACCATACTGCTTAGCCAAGGAGGACATAAAAGTTTCTCATAGTCGCATGTCTGGGCATTTTATGAAATCTATAAGGTGATCACTGGTAACTTTGTTCATATTTTGGTTTGTGATTTTACATATAGGTTTGTTACAGGTCATTACGCTACAGTTGGAGGTCCACATTAAACAATCTTTTGCAACTGCCTTATCGTTGTCCACAATCACATTGCTGCTTCTCTGGCGGCTTCCTTCAATGCAGAAGTCGTGATTTGATATTACATAGTCGCATATCTTGATTTTATTAAAAGTCCTGTCGAAATCTTGTATAATGTGCAAATCCAAAAGGTAATAGTCGTCTACATGTAGGTGTTGCAATATTCCAGGCAGCTCACCCATTAGAAGATCTATTTTTATATTAGCTAATTTCCTATTATATGGTATAGCCACAGGATTTTTTAATTACTTCAGAATTGTTTGCAGTCCTTTACTGCAGATTTTATCCATTATTCCTCTTGCTGTCACACTGTCGTTTCCATGTAGGAGAAATGATAGCTTCACTTTGACACTAGAAATGGTTTGGAGTAATTACCAAACAGATAATAGTTAAATGAGCCACACACCTTCTTCTCAAACCTTAAACAGCGTCCTCTAATTGAACCTAACAATCTACTTGGTCACAGATTTTAATTTCATTAATGCTATTTCAAAATGGATCTGTAATAGGAGGAAAGACATTTAAATTCGCCTTGCTAAGGAGTGTGTGTAATTTATGTTGCCAGCGTCAGGAATAAGATTGTCCAGGTTCTCCAGTAGTAACTATAAACCAAAACATTTGTTGGTTGGTCTCATGCTTCTCCCTTATAGTCGAGGCATGTTACACACCTTTCAGAAAACCATGTTGACACTTTCAACTACCACATAAGCGATATCAGTTGCAGCTATCAATCTTAGTTTTGTACTCTAAAGATACAAAATGATGACACTTCACGTCATGTGATCTTCTGATTATACTTTCTAAATTTGGATGTACTTGCAATCCAACTGTAAACTACTAGCCCATTATTTTTTGCGCAAGATGTCCGTGGGGAGAGAGATACAATGTATGCAACAGACATAAACAGATTGCACCAGAACACCCTTTGTAACACTACTCACCGCACCACTAAATCGACTAATCCACATCTCAGAAATAATTTGGAGCAACAGGAGAAATGTAACGATCAGCTTCTGGCAATCAGGTAGTTTTACAGGATCTAATTGTCAATCAGAGGCTTCAGTCAATTATATATGTGATTCCTGTGTACTCTTTTCTTATTATGTTTGAGACATTGGTCTTCTGGCTGGCTGGATGTGGCCTGCCACCAATTCCCCTTCTGTGCCAACATCTTCATCTGAGAGTGGCACTTGCAACCTACATCCTCTGTTATTTGCTGGATGTATTCCAATCTCTGTCTTCATCTATAATTTTTGCCCACTACAGCTCAATCTAATACCATAGACGTCATTCCCTAATGTCTTAACAGATGTTCCATCATCTTGCCCTTTTCCTTGTCAGTGTCTTCCACATATTCCTTTCCTCTGCGATTCTGTGCAGGACCTCTTCATGCCTTACTCCTCACCTTTTCAGTGCACCTAATTTTCAATATTTTTCTCGTCCATCGAGTCCTTTATCAAGTCTCACAGGGACATTTCGCTATGCAATTGATGTCTGCTGGGGTGTGGGGGAATAGGGCAGTGGGAAAGTAGTTACTATTCTTTTCCTTCATGTCAGAGTGGGACTTGCACCATATGTCCTGGTTATTTGTGGGATGTATTCAAATCTCTATCTTCCTCTACAGTTTTTACACTCTTAAGTTCCCTCTAGTATCCTGGAGGTTAATCCCTGATGCCTTAGCACATGACCTGTTATATTGCCATTCTTCTTGTCAGTGTTTTCCACATGTTCCTGTTTTCATCAATTCTGCAGAGAACCACCTCACTCCCTATCAGTCCACCCGATTTTCAACCTTCTGCTGTAGTGCTACATCTCAAATACTCCAATTCTCTTCAGTTTCGGCTTTCCCACTGTCCATGGTTCAGTACCACACAGTGCTGTGCTCCAGACATACGGTCTCAGAAATTTCTTCCTCAAATGAAGGCCTTTATTTGGGTCCCGGCAGCCTTTCCTTAGCCATTAATGCCCCCTTTGGCTGTGCTAATCTGCTTCTTATGTTCTCCTTGCTTTGCCTATCATGGTTAGTGTTGCTTCCAAGGTACGAGATTCTTAACTTGGCCTACTTCATGATCACAACATTCAATGTTAAGTTTCCTACTATTCTCATTGCTGCTACATATCAATACCTTTGTCCTTTTCTGGTTTGCTCTCAATCGGTATTCTGTTATCATTAGACTGCTCATTCCATTCAGCAGATCCTGTAATTCTTCTTCAGTTTTACTTAGTATAACCATGTCAGCAGTGAATCTTTTCATTGGTATCCTTTCACCCTGAATTTTAATTCCACTCTTGAACCCTTCTTTTATTTCCGTCATTGCCTCTGTGTTGTATGAATCGAACAATAAGGGCAAAAGACTGCATTCTTGTCTTCACATTTTTTAATCAGAGCAATGTGATCTTTGTTTTCAAATCTTATTTTTCTCTCTTGGGTCTTCTACACATTGTGTATTACCCAACAGCAGTGGGATAAGGGCGGCACTGGTGCAATTATGATACCAAATTGACATACAAATTAATTAAATTGATTAGTTAATTTGGCCACAACCCCATACTCCAACCCTGAATGACACCAAGTGCTTATCCCAATTTGCATCTGGGATCTTGCCACCTCCCCCTCCCCTTCGAATTTTGCCCCCTCCCCCGCCAGTAATTGCTGGGAAATTAAAAATAGCGATGCCATTTTGAGACTTAAGCCCCAGTCTTTCTGGATGGAAAGCACAGGTGGACCCCCTATCACATGGGAACTATCCAGATGCTGGAGAGAAAGGTTGAGTCAGTGTACTTTATTTATTTTAGTTGCGAAACTGAATTAAAGATCACTCCTAAGAATGTAATTAATCATAGAGATCAGTTCTGATTATACAATTACATGCATAGCGCTACATAAGGAGTGTCTAAAATCACAATACAGCTCAAAAATTAGTGATGGCATATAACTGGTGTTATCTTGCTGGGGAAAAAAATTTCACAGTATAACGCGAAACTAGTAGCAGACATACTCAAATTCTACCCTTCACCCACAGGTTGGTGGGAAAAAAGGCTGGACTGGAAGGTACTATATTTTTGGTGCAAATTTTGTTCAGGTGATGCGGTGCTGCTATTAGATGGAGACGACATAGTAAGTGTATTACCTGTAAGCATACAGCTGTGTCTGTCGCTGTTTGACGTCAGAGTTCATTACAGATACCTCCTCTGAATTGCTCGACAATCACCCTGTAGTCCAGGTAATCGATACTCAGGAAAGCCAATACACCCTGTCACAACAGATGACAAAATGCTTCACTGTTCTAATTACACATCGAAGTAGTCATGATAAAAACCAGCTCTCTGAATGGGCCATAAAGCAACACATGTACCGAGGATTTTGGATAGTTCCAAATGATTTCACCAGGAGAGAGGGATGGCAGTCGCACGTCTGTTCTCATCGATGTGCAGTCACGAAGTAGCCGACTTAGAGTCACTCTTACTTTCCCTCTTTCCTTCCTCTCCCCAATGTAGGCAGTGATACAGAATTTTTCAAATGACAGGCACTACCATTTCCATGCACACCAGCACTCACCCAGCAGGCAGACAGTACATTTGACCAGTGGAGGACATGGATGGGTTATCCAGATGGCCAGAATACACAAAAGGCAGCAACAACAACATCCCACTGAAGAAAATGGCATAAATGGAGGCTGCCTCACGCACAACTTTTTTGTTTAAAATGCAGCTGCGCCACATTGCTGCTCCCACCCCACCCCACCCCCACACCTCCAGCAGCACACTATTGTGCGATGGAGAACACTTTAATTTAACGTCAATGCACCTACTATAAGCGAGCATCTATTTTAAAGAAAAAGAACAGAATTGTGATGGTAATAGATGTCCTGTTTCCACGAAATTAGGCGCCATCTATTTTCTTCTAGTTTTATAAGCAAAATCGGTATAGTCTATATTCGACTGCAGGATAATAATTGCATCAGCTTCTCCTCCAACCTTTTGTTATTTTGTGATATACAACAAAGTGAAAGGAAGTTACAGCAATGTATTAACTTATCTCATACCTCCTATACTTGTCTACCCTGCTCAAAATCGAAAAAGGAACTTGTACTATTTTGCTGTGAAAACTACCCTTCACTCTGGAATGTCCTCATTATTTTGAATCTTTCAACACAGTAAAAAATTGGATTATCTGAGTTCGTAAGTAATAGCACACATGTTAAATGACTTCTTTAAGCGTAATGAAGAAGATTACGTGGCTTGAGAGTGTCCCTCGCGTCCAAATCAGTGTCTATAAATAAATTGTCATCTATGAACAAATTACAAACATTTCAGACACCTGAACTAACATTACAGAGTACAGACTTTTACGCCATTTGCTCACATGCAGGGAAAAACACAATCGTTTTATATTCGGCAACAACAAGATATACACTTCTGGAAATTGAAATAAGAACACCGTGAATTCATTGTCCCAGGAAGGGGAAACTTTGCTGACACATTCCTGGGGTCAGATACATCACATGATCACACTGACAGAACCACAGGCACATAGACACAGGCAACAGAGCATGCACAATGTCGGCACTAGTACAGTGTATATCCACCTTTCGCAGCATTGCAGGCTGCTATTCTCCCATGGAGACGATCATAGAGATGCTGGATGTAGTCCTGTGGAACGGCTTGCCATGTCATTTCCACCTGGCGCCTCAGTTGGACCAGCATTCGTGCTGGACGTGCAGACCGCGTGTGACGACGCTTCATCCAGTTCCAAACATGCTCAATGGGGGACAGATCCTGAGATCTTGCTGGCCAGTGTAGTTGACTTACACCTTCTAGAGCACGTTGGGTGGCACGGGATACATGCGGACGTGCATTGTCCTGTTGGAACAGCAAGTTCCCTTGCCGGTCTAGGAATGGTAGAACGATGGGTTCGATGACGGTTTGGATGTACCGTGCACTGTTCAGTGTCCCCTCGACGATCACCAGAGTTGTACGGCCAATGTAGGAGATCGCTCCCCACACCATGATGCCGGGTGTTGGCCCTGTGTGCCTCGGTCGTATGCAGTCCTGATTGTGGCGCTCACCTGCACGGCGCCAAACACGCATACGACCATCATTGGCACCAAGGGAGAAGCGACTCTCATCGCTGAAGACGACATCTCTCCATTTGTCCCTCCATTCACGCCTGTCGCGACACCACTGGAGGCGTGCTGCACGATGTTGGGGCGTGAGCGGAAGACGGCCTAACGGAGTGCAGGACCGTAGCCCAGCTTCATGGAGACGGTTGCGAATGGTCCTCGCCGATACCCCAGGAGCAACAGTGTCCCTAATTTGCTGGGAAGTGGCGGTGCGGTCCCCTACGGCACTGCGTATGATCCTACGGTCTTGGCGTGCATCCGTGCGTCGCTGCGGTCCGGTCCCAGGTCGACGGGCACGTGCAACTTCCGCCGACCAGTGGCGACAACATCGATGTACTGTGGAGACCTCACGCCCCACGTGTTGAGCAATTCGGCGGTACGTCCACCTGGCCTCCCGCATGCCCACTATACGCCCTCGCTCAAAGTCCGTCAACTGTACATACGGTTCACGTCCACGCTGTCGCGGCATGCTACCAGTGTTAAAGACTGCGATGGAGCTCCGTTTGCCACGGCAAACTGGCTGACACTGACAGCGGCGGTGTAGAAATGCTGCGCAGCTAGCGCCATTCGACGGCCAACACAGCAGTTCCTGGTGTGTCCGCTGTGCCGTGCGTGTGATCATTGCTTGTACAGCCCTCTCGCAGTGTCCGGAGCAAGTATGGTGGGTCTGACACACCGGTGTCAATGTGTTCTTTTTTTCCATTTCCAGGAGTGTAGTTGAAGAGGACATTGCTGTTTAGTACACTATGACAGGTCTTATTTTACCATTGCTATATCGCACTGGTGTTTATGAAACAAATCATAGGTGCGTGCCTTGCTACAGAAACTCCAAATGTGGACTAGTAAAGAACCCCGCAATATTCCACTGATATGTCGAATACAGAAACCACTTACATGCTGAGAACTGACATTTTTGGCTCTGTAGCCTGCCTCTAACGACCTGTGTGTAGTTTCTGTCATTCAACAGACAACCACCTGCATTAGGAACAGTTCGTTGTGTTGTGGTTTTATAAGAAATTTGATCATCACAAAACAGACTGTTCATGCAATCCACTCACATGTCGCGAAAAACATTATCGTTTATAGGTTAACCAATGAGCTATAATTCAAGTGGTGTCTAGTTTATAATTACAGGTTATCAAGTATGAAATAACACAGGACTTACAGTAATACTTATTTTTAAACACAGATAATGATAAAACAGTCATGATTCCATATGAATAGGTACAATCAATTTCTGTTAGTTTTAGAAGCAAAATCAGTATATTTTTAGAGCATTCAATTCAAATTACAAACTGTTATTCATGAGTGCATTACATTCATTTCAGACATATGAAATACCAATACAGATTGGCACCTATACAGTAATTTGTTATGTTGAAGAGCACTCTTCATCGTTACTTTGTAACAACTAGAGCATGTAAGAAACTATGAACTATATGACTATATGACTCCAGACGTTAACCAGGTATGCCTCTCTTTGTAATAGAACCTCCTATAAGATTTTACCATGTCTCTCTCTTCCAATATATCGAAGAACGAATACCATCTGCATGTTAATATTGAGTATACTACATATACACGTATTTCTCGAAGTCGCTTGCACAGACGTGTGTAGAGTTTAATTGCCTGTACTGCTGTACTAGAGGAAGGTTTTATCCTACAGACAACAGTCACAAGAGTGGGTTCCTGCATCGTTCTTTCACAAACAGTTTAATACATTGTTTCTCAACTGGAAGACATCCAAGCAGTGTATGACTACACCTTTGTATACCACCATACATTCTGTTGCTTTATCATGACATCGTGGTTTGTGTCAGAAGATAAACCGACATTAACACATTTCAATTCACTGAGTCTCACAGAAATCTGGATATTGCGTGGTGTAAGCTATGCTGATACCACAACACATAGGGTGGTAGAAATAAAACACAGAAACGATTGGCAAAAATGTGAAAGATATCGAAGCATCAGGAAATTGGAACAGTTTGCGCCTCTGTGGAGCGTTTCCAAATAGCTATCCATAGGTGATGGCCTATACGGATTATCTCATCTTGCTCAGTTACGAGCTATCGGATGCCTCGGTGTTCCATTTTGAAGAACATTGTTCCCTTATTTTGCAGTCAGGTACATGATCATTGTTTCGGTGTCGACCATTGCCAGAAGGTGCTGCTCACAACAAACATAGAGTAGTAGAAATATAAAGAGGTAATGTTATCTTATTGATGAAAAAAATTATGGAGGGCATCACAGAAAATGGAAATAGTATGAGTCTGGAGCATTGAGGAACGCATCCAAACACCAATCTCAAGGTGATGACCTCTGCATTTATCCCATGCTCCACAGGAGCAAGTAGCAGATGTCCAATGTTCCGTCAAGGCTCTCTCCATCTCAAACAAGTGGCGTTAGTCAATAATTATGTGGTATCAAAAGCGTACCAGTGGATGGATGGGATAGAAGAGACACCATCAATATGGATGATGTACTGTAATAAGCACTAAAGTTGATAGTGAGATAAATTTTAGCAAATTTACCAGTTGTTATGTAATTTAAATGCGAATCAGTAACCCAGAGGAAAACTTCCCAATTCTTGTGTCATGGCTAAACCACCCCTCCACTACTCTCCAAGCACCATGCATGAGACTGAGAATGCAGACATGTGACTGTGCAGTATGATCACTCAGTCATATAGACCGAAGTAAACCAGACAGGGTCCTGTACTGATGAAGCTAGGGTATCTACATATGTCTAGCACATCGACCATAGTGCGGAATTTACGATTACAACTGGTCATCTTTCCCTGTGTGGGCGGGTATCACAGAGTATTCTAGCATTCATAGGATAAAGTCAGAGATTGACATATTCCCCCATACTGTCCTTGATCAACCTTCCCTGCAGCATAGTCACCAATTTAATCTGCAGTTGGCCAGAAGTAGAAGGGTACTATACACACTGCATTCCATGTTTTGTGAAGGAACAGAGCCAGTTGTGTTTTGTAACTGCTGTTCAGCAAAGACTGTTCTGCACTAATGTAACTCATGGCACCCACCCAAGTGCACACCATCGCTCTGGATGTGTGCATGATGAGGAAGTTAGCACCCGTTATCAGTGAATTGTATATATTACACTGTTGTGGTGATACAGGAGACAGTTCAGAAGAAACACATGTTTATTCACAATGGTGCTTCAGGAGGATGGAATTTGAAACATTTTATGTAAATCAACTGTGATATGAGTTCTGTAGTATTATTCCAGTGTCTGGAGTCATTACCAAGAAGGTATCGCCACAAGAGGTATCATTGTTGTACATAAACACACTACTATGGCTACATGGTTCTGCACCTGAAACTACTGTATTTTTAAAGAAACATAGTTTCCTAAGTAGTTATGGTGCGGAATGCAACGCTCTTAATACTCTATTGCAGGACATATATGTCCAACATCAGACATACAATCACTCTTCAAGTTTTCTACCTCTGTCACTACGGTGACAAACTTTAAAATGATAAAACTACTTCCTTCTACGCTATTCTGGCGTCCTGGGAAGGCATCTTCAGTGTATATCCGCCACTCTAAATGCCTATAAAGCACTAGAACGAAATCATGGAACTGCTGTTCTGTCTCTTAGGAAATTATTGGAAATTGTACAAATTTTTAAGTCAGAATATACGTACCCTCAGTCACACTTCCTGTATAAGTCGTGCTTATCATTAGTAGTAGAAGTAATAGTACCAGTTTTGATGGATGCAGAGGGGAAAAGCAACATAAATATTTTCGATACATGATTCATTGAGTTACCACCCTACTGCTCGAAAATGCACACAAAGAAGCAGAAACTTCTTACAAAGGAGTAAGCTCCATATTCAGTAGCCAAACGAGCTGTAACAGTCTTATTGCTGTTGACAACAGCATCATCACAACCCTGGTTGCATTCCTTTTGCACACAGAAGTCCTGGTCTGATATTAGGTAGTTTTGGTCAAGTGTACGATAATATAGCAATTTCGTCCTAACACTATATCTCTACACCCTCCTTGCTTGTAAGAATCAACTGTAATTTGGCAATACCGGGTAGTTATAATTAAACTTTCCCTATTGAACAAGTGTATCAGCACCACTGTCCGGTTCCAACTATGGCCACCTGGTGTCATGATCAGTCATCGTGATTCATCGCCTCACACACCTCACTAGTCGCAGCGCTCTTGTTGACCTGTCAACATGAGCTTGGAAAAAAGGAGCAGGGCATTATTGGTGAAGCTCTATTATCAGAATAACAGTAACGCTGCTGCTGCACTTCGAGAATATCGCCTGCGTCCTCTTTCTCCATCTGCTGTGGCAGAGCATGATGAAGTTAAAATGAACTGGAGAACTAGGCGTTGCTCTGGGAAGAGGCCTACGACTGCTTGGACTACAGGTGGTTGATGAAATCGCTGTTGCTATGACAGACAACGCTGCACGCAGTTCCCGATCGTGAAGCAGTGCGCGTACCGTGTCGCGACAGTTGAACGTCCTTTGGTCCACTGTATGGAAAGTGCTTCGAATCGTTCTCAAATGGTATCCATACAAGATCCATATTGTACAGCACCAAAGGGCGCACAACAACGTGTTGACTTTGCCGTCTCCTTTCTCACAAGGATTGAAGTTGACACTGACTGGCCCAGGACCATCCTACGGGCAGACGAAGCTCATTTTTCTATGACGGTTGAGGTGAACACACAAAATTGCCGAGCATGGGGATCGTCACCTCCAGTCACTGTGCATGAAGTTTCTCTGTATGGTGAACGTGTCACTATATGGCGTCGCTTCATAGCTACGTTCATCATTGGCCCATTCTTTTTTGAACAGGTTGGTGCTCAAGGACCAAAGACGTGCAGTGTGAGTGGCCAACGTTTCTGAGATATGCTTTGCCAGCGTGTCATACCCTTCCTACAGGAGAGGGACGCATTGAACTCAACAGTTTTCATGCAAGATGGAGACCCAACGCGCATCGCTCGTGAAGTTCACCTGCTTCTCTGAAAGACATTAGGAAACAATCGAATTATCAGGCAATCGTTTCCAAATGCTTGGCCGGCATGATCAACTGATGTGACTCCCAGCGATTTCTAGTTGTGGGCCGGAAGGAGAGGATTTACCACGAGAACATTCACACATGTGCTGATACGAAGCGCAACATATCACGAGAGGTAACCAACATACCTGCGGACTTGCTTCTTTCTGTTGTGCAGAATGCAATACTGCACTTTCAGACTCTTCTGGACACTGTAGCAGTAATGGTACTGGTAGGTAAGGGTATGATGTAATATAGCAGCACATTAAAAGTGTTTCAAATGTTTTAATTCTGTATTATTTTTCTTTCCCATGTCCTTGACATTAATGCTACCAATGTTGGTACTCATTCGGTAGTTAGTTTCTGTATTATAATGTGTTAAGTAGGGAAGGTTTAACTATAGCCACTTGAAACATTCGACTGCATGAGTGAGAACATAGTTATGGATTGGGATACATACGTTTCGCTTGTTTTAGTATAGCGCCAATGAGTAATAGTTATATTGCCTTCGCTGAAGTATGTGTTAGGGAAACCCATTAGTTTACAGAGGGAGGGAGAGGGTTAAAACTGAATGCAGAGAGAGCAGAATTATTAAGCTCTTGTCGCTCCTGAGTGTCCGGGTACCCCTAATCCACCACACGTACCCGCATTTCACGGCACTAGTTTTCTCTAATTTAATGTAATCTCAGTCAATTTAAGTAATTTTGCAAGTTTTTCGGGATTTTATATATTTGTCGTATTTCCCTCAATTTTATGTATTTACCATCAATATGTCGTAATTATATGAGGTTTTCTTAGATTGTTACGGGTTTTACTTGATTTTTGAAATTTTTCGATAGTTTTCTGTACGTACATGATCGTATTGGTGACATACCTATGCTTGTTTGATTTTATATGAGGATATTTGCGTATCCTATGAACAAGACTTCTAAAAAATCCTAAGAATTCCCCTCTTACCGATGATGAACACGCATGCATTTTGGATTTGAAGATGGTTCAAATGGATCAAATGGCTCCGAGCACTATGGGACTGAACATCTGAGGTCATCAGTCCCCTAGACTTAGAACTACTTAAACCTAACTAACCTAAGGGCATCACACACATCCATGCCTGAGGCAGGATTCGAACCTGCAACCGTAGCAGCAGCGCGGTTCCAGACTGAAGTGCCAAGAACAGCTCGGCCACAACGGCTGGCTGATATGAAGATAATGTAAAGTACAGTAAGACAAGCCTCATATTTAGATGAGGCTCAACGAGGGGGCAGATTGGAACATCGAGATCTATAAACAATTCAGTGTAGTGCTACAACACATCAGAGAGCTTCTCTGCAGGTCATTATAGCGATGCACTTGATGGAATCTCAAAGTCTGGCACAGTTCTGTATGTTCATTTGATTTCCACACTATGTGTAGGGCACTGGAACAGAGAGGTGACATGTGTACACAGTTGATTTCCGCTGCTTATGTGATAATTTTCCCGTAAGTGTATGCTCTTATTGCTTACCAGATGAATTTCGTTAGTTTTGCTTATACCTTCCAACTCTGGTACGTTCCAACAACCCTGTCAGTAATCTGTAAACTCTAGATTTCGAATTTTTTTTATCCTAGTAATAAGTTATTCGTTAGTTGACAGTGTGTCGACCGCACTTAGCATCCTGGAACGTGAGATTTCCCTCCTCCGTGCCTACAAATTGTACCTTCCATGCAGCGTAAATTATAGATGAGTAGTCAGCAATTTATGCATTCGAACCATAACCGTCCACCTCTGACATACATGCATATGCACACTATGCAAGCATATCATCAATTGTGGAATCTTGATTTCAACCACTTGGATGTTATTTTCGACAGTAGTACAGTCCCACACATAGCAAAAAACACTCCACAAAACGATTCTGTAGGAGATGTAACCTCATGTAAATTAATCCTGCTAAAGAGCGTAACTTCGATGCAAGTTCTATTATTGATGTTTTGTAACAATGTTTCCTAGATTCTTCAGTAATAACAACAAATGAAACCATCCTGCTTCGCCTATCACACCTCCATTTGTACTCTTAAAGATCTCCAATGACAGCACATTATCATCCCAATTCCGCTACTTTGTAAGTTGGATGTCCTTTGGGACGGGAGAGACAGTCCTTCATAAGTATTATTTTTAGGTAGAAGATTGAACAGCACATTACTTAGACGGTATAGTATAGCAATGCACTTGAATGCACCCAGTGACTCACAACCATATATTCTACAGATGCAGTGCATTTGCTCTATTTTCTGTATGTGTATTATCTGATTGTGTCATGGATGGCTTCAGTAAACCCGACGCATTCCTCTTGTGGGTGGAACCATTTTCGAACCCTATTCTAGATATACTGCATTGGGGATCATGCTCTAGACACCTTTCCGGTTATAATATATCATGAATCCACATTCAGACCCTGTCTCAGACATGGTCCATTGTGGATTCTCATCTAGACACCGTTCCAGATATAACGTTGGATGGATCCACATTCAAACTCTAACTCAGGCCTACGCTGGGTCATGGGATTCATCCGCAACAAACGGCTGCATTTTAGACAAACAAGTTATGCTCGGTGCAGCTGTCACTTACCTCACTTCGTTCAGTGAGCCGCCAGCGTTGTGTATGCTGGAATCACTAGCAAAGACTGATCTCCAGGACCACATAGCATGTGCTACACCCGTCGAAGGTGCTGTCTGCCTCATAGGTGGATGCTGGCGGCGTGAGGAAGAGTTAGCAGCGGTCAACTGAAAAAAGCCAGTGTCTTTACCTACGATAAGGAGAGGGAGGGAGGAGGGGAGGATTGAGTTGCTCTAAGCTGGCTATTTCATGACCGCACATCGTTGAGAATACACATTTGACTGCTGCCCCTCCCTCCTGGTGAGATCTTTTGCGACAATGATTTTCCTCACTCCCTAGTACATGTTTTGCATTATGACCCATTATGACCCATTAATAGTGCTGTTTTTTTCGAATATTTCGATATGTAATTAGAACAGTGAAGCATTTTTCATCAGTTGTGGCAGCGTGTATCGACCTTCCTGAATTTCGATTACCTGAGTTGCAAGATGATTGCAAACATTGCAGCGGAGGTGTCTGTAACGAACTATGACTTCAAACAGCGATAGACGCAGCTGTATGCTTACAGGTAATACACTTATTAAGCTAATCCTCATCCAACACCAGAATCTCGTCAGTTGAACATAATTCCCTTCCAAAATAATATGATACCCTGCCAATTCCGCCTTTTTTCCCGCCAACTTGTGGATGAATGGTAGAATTTGAATATATCTGCCACTAGATTTGAGTGGTACTGTGAATTTTTTTCCTAGCAGGATAACAACAGTTATATGGCATGATCAATTTTTGAGCTGTATCGTGATTTTAGACACTCCTTATGTAGCGCTATGCATGTATTTATTTAATCAGAACCGATCCTCATGATTAATTATGCAATTAGGACTGATCTTTACTTCAGTTTCCAAATCAAAGTAAATAAAGGACACTATCCAAATCTTCCTCTGCTGCTCCTAGACAGCTTCCATGTATTGGATGGTGTACTTGGGCTTTCCTTCCAGAAGGACCACGGTTTGGGGCCCATAAAGGGCACCACAATTTTTAATTTCGTGACAATTCCTGGGTGGGGGTGTGGTGTGGTGTGGTGGGGTGGGGCGTCAGCACAGCCCTAGGACAAAGAAATTTCTGCCAAAATTCGAAATTCCTGCCATTAGGGTAGGTGGGGGAGGGGGAGGGTAGGGGAGGGGAAGGGGGCAATGTCCAATGTGCCAGCTCGGGAAAACACATCACGTCATCTGGCGGTGGGAGTTGCCGCTCTTATCCCATTACTCCCATTTTTCCCTATAGCTTTCTCTGATTTTCCTCATAATTTCGAACATCTTAACCATATTGTCGAAAGCTTTTTCTGGATCGACGAATGCTGTGAGCGTTTCTTGATTTTTCTTTAGCTTTAGTTCCAATATCAAGTGAAAAGTCAGCCTGTCTCAATGGTGCTTTTATCTTTCCTAAAACGAAACTGATCATCATTTAAATGATCCTCATGTTTCTTTTCTGTTCTTCTGTATATTTTCTTGTCAGATATACAGATGCTTGAATTCTGAAGCTGATGGTGCGATAGTTCTCGCAGTTATCAGTTTTTGGTATCTTCCGAACTTCTGATGGTATGTCGCCATTGTCACAGATGGTGCACACCAACAGGCGTTTGATTGTCTCTTCCTCCCGACGATTTTATGAAATCTCGATGGAACGTTATCTATCTCTTCCGCCTAATTTGGTCACAAGTATACAAGAGCTCTTTTAAATTCCGAATCTGATACTGAATCACTGAATCCCCAGTGCCATCGTTATGAGCTTCAATTTCGTCTTCTAACATATTATCAAATGGCTCTAAGCACTATGCGAGTTAACTGCTGTGGTCATCAGTCCCCTAGAACTTAGAAATACTTAAACCTAACTAACCTAAAGACATCAGACACATCCATGCCCTAGGCAGGATTCGAACCTGCGATCGTAGCGGTCACGCGGTTCCAGACTGTAGCGCCTAGAACCGCTCGGCCACTCCGGCCGGCTAACACATTATCAAGCAAGTCTTTCTCCTCATATAGGTCGTCGATATACTCTTTCAACCGATCTACTGTCTCTTCTCCGTTTAACAGTGGAATTATGGAATTACCTTTGCATTCTTGGTATTCCACCCTTGCTTTTAACTTCACCGAAGATTGTTTTGACTTTTCTAAATACTGATTCAGTCCTCCCGACGTTCATATCTTTTTCGACTTTTCTTACGCCGTGTTTATTTATGTTTAGAGTGACTGACTGCTTATTCTTTATTTGGCTTAAACAAAATCGAGAAGAAACTGAAACGGAAGAGAAAATAAAAGATCCGATCGTTCTGAGATCTTTAACGACGACTTTTAAGATAAGTGTTACTGCCATGGACTCTGTTTTCACGAACGGTAAATGTGTTACTAGGATGCTGTAGCTGCAACAGCGTAATATATACCAATTGGCCAGATAACAAGGAACATTTGTGTTTCGGAACGCAAACACAGACTATGTTAATATTTTTCGTGGATACTGTAGCTCCAATAGATTCTCATCACCGAGGTAAAACAAAAGGGGATAAGGGTGTTGAGACGCGTAGCATTCGTGCTACGTCTAGAACAAAAAATAATACAGAAGTAAAGGCACATCCGAAGCCTACAAAATGTATCTGGAACGACAAATATTTTCTATATTTAAGGAACTAATACAGTTCATCACGAGGAAAGAAGCAAACACGGGATGGATAACGACGTGCCAAGTAGGATTTCGTTAGAGTGATATGCATGTCATGGGCCCTTTTCCGCTTCTGTCAGGAAATAACTTCATTACATCGGGGCCCGTGCCGAGAAGTATCCCCTAACGTGTTCGCCGTATCTTGTCACAGCCAGCAGATAGCCTTCCCTAGGCCAATTCCGCTCTCGCCGTCGCTCCAGAGATTCTGGCGGTTTCCAATTCCACCTCCGCAGTCTGTGGCACGTAATTGAGGAGCAGTTACAGGAGACTGGCAGACAGGAAGCGGCTCTTATCTCAGCCCCGTCAATGTAGCAGCAGCGGATCCGAGTGACGTCAAGCCTTACCAATGGATTTTTGAGTCTGTGTGTGTTGTGTGTTCAGTGTGTGTTATAGAGGGAGTGGAGAGGGAGGGAGGGGAGAGAGTGAGTGAGAGAGAGAGAGAGAGAGAGAGAGAGAGAGAGAGAGAGAGAGAGTGTATGTGAGAGAGAAATATCTACGGCGTCATCTTGCACAAACACGTCACGGAAGTACGTTGAACACGAAAACGCTTGACGTAAGAAATTGATTGCCATGAAATAATAATGCGGTCTCGACAAAGAACAATGGTAAGTGACTTCACGACTCTTTTTATTTTAACATAAAATAAAAATAATTTAACACGATAAGAAAAAACGACGCATCGCCTATTGCTTGTACGAATGGGACGGAAATCGGTAGAGGCGCTGTACATGTACGGACAAGCAAATGATTACAATTTCATAAAGATTGAGTGATGTATTCAAGGGAAAGACCGTCAAATATTGAACAGGTCTTGGATCACCTCTGTCCGTTATGAAAACAGTTGTTTAGCTTGAGATTGACTGATAGAGTTTTTGGAGGTCTCCCTGAGGGATATAGTGCCAAATTGTACGCTTGGCGTGTTAGATCGTCAAAATCCCGAGATGGTTAGAGGGCATTGCCCATAATGCACCAAACGTTCTCAGTTGGGGAGAGGTATAGCTACCTTGCTGGCCAGTGTAGGGTTTAGCAAGCACGGAGAAAAGCAGTAGAAACTCTTGCTGTGTGGGAGCGGGCTTTATCTTGCTGAAATGTGAGCCCAGGATGGCATGCCATGAAAGGCAACAGAACAGGACGTAGAATGTCGACATACTGCTGTGCGGTGAGAATATCGCGGATGACAAACAAGGGGCCCCTGCTATGAAGTAAAATAGCGCTCCAGACTACCACTCCTGGCTGTCAGGCAATATCGTCGGGGGACAGTCAGGTTCGAATCCCATTGTCGTCCAGAGCGTCTCCAGTCATTTCTTCGTTGGTCATCAGGGCTCCGTTCGAAGCGAGACTCATCACTGGAAGACAAATCTACTCCAGTTAATGTGATTCCATGACGAAGACATGTCTGGAGGCGCTCCTGACAGTGGTTAGGATACCAACCTGAATGTCACCCATCATATGATCTGACAACGCGGAGTGATGCTCTGGGGTGCCATATGTTTCCGTAGAAGTACACGTTTGATTGTCATCCACGGCGTCCTTACAACATATCATTACATCGACATACTCGTATTCTATGCCCCGTTATGTTGCTTTTCGTGGTAATCTAACATGTGCTTAAATTTCAGTAAGTAATGTCCACCTGCACGTAGCGAGAGTTTGTCTTTGTGCTTGCACAAACCATACTTGTACAGCAAAGAAGCAAGGGAGTGGATGTTGTTATGGGTGACTGGTATCCTCTTTCTACAACACAAATGCGTAAGTGAATTAATGCAGGTCTTTATTTACATAAACTAGAAACTTGACTTACCTTATACAGAGTCAATATGTTGTGGTACAAGCTCACCAGTAATAGTCCTCTTGCAGACCCATGTAAAGTGCAATTCTGGCTGAGGTAAACTAGTCCCGCTATAGTCACTAAACTGGTCGCTATGTACTGTTGTAGCCTGTGACGGACTAAACCTGCACTACGAGTGCACTGACAGATTCCGGACTGGATGACTGAGTGGGTGAGGCCCTCCAGTCGGCAGCAGTAGCCTAAATACGTACTGTCGAGAGGGCGTTGGCGGCGTGTTGATTGTGGGTGTGTCTCTGGCCCCTCTCGTGACAGGCGCACTCGATCCAACACCTGCTAATCGATCTTTGAACTTCATCTTTGCCTACTGGTGTGTTGGCAACAGCTTATGCCAGCACACATACCTTGGCCAGCAAGGTCGCCAGATCTGTCCCCAACTGAGTACGTTTGGAGTATTATGGGCTGCGCCCTCCAATAATTTCGGGATTTCGACGAGCTAACGCACTTACTGGACAGAATTTGGCATGATGTACCTCACCAGGACATGTAACAACGCTCTCAGTCAGTGCGGATAACTGCTTGCATAAGGTCCAGAGGTGGACAAACTCTTTATTGACTTGTTCAGTTTGTGAAGTTCTTCCTCCTGAATAAATAATAAATCATCCACTCCTTTCTGAAATTGTAATCAATTGTTTGTCAATACATGTACATCACATCTATCGACTTTCACCCCTTTTGGGTAACTCCTTCATGGTGCGTCTTTTTTTAGTCTTAAAATGTACTTGCTTTCTGCAGTCGTGATTAACTGACTTTTATCGGCAGACATAACATAATACACAATGGTTGTTAATGATGATATCTTACCACTAGTCTCTGGATACAGCTACAGACAAAACACGACAGTCAAATTTCTAATTCGCTGTGAGTGGGTTGAAACCAGTGAATTTTTTGTGAAAATTGTTTAATATTTTTTGCCTTTAAACACAGTTGCTACAATTGCAGATAATTTGGGATGAAAATAAATCGATATTTCGATTAAAATAAGACCGAGTTGCTTCTGGTAATTTATGAAAAATTTAGGTTGAAAAAGAATATCTGTAAAGTGTTTGGCATTTCTATCTTTACACTGTTGACGATATCTACAATTAAAGACGAAATAATTGCAATTAAACTGTGAGGTGGACCGCGAAACGTACACAGAACCTTGCCTTACGTGGAGATTGCTTTTACCGATAGAGCTATCCATGCATGACTTGGAAGGTAATGACATGGCAATATTTTGCAAGAAAACGGAAATTCAGGCTGTTCATTGAGTGCAAAAAGATGCCGCCCTGGCACCCTTTTTTTTGGGGGGGGGGGGAGGGGGGGAGTTGCGCACAAATAAGAAAGCTGCACACCTCAGTAGGCACATTTCAGGAATGGGGAGATGTTTTGCTCCATGAAGGAAGGAGCCGTTGCATAATATGCGTCATTTTCCTTCTTCTCACTCTTTTTCCTCCTCCTCCAACATCTAGAGGAAGCGAGATTCTGAATGAACAGAGAAACTGTAGCAAGAGACTGGCGGGAAACAAACTATGAATTATTAGACCAGTCACCGATCTGAAGTTTCAAAAATAAAAACGCTCTTATTAAAGACAGATGTATATTTCATGACTATTACACAACAAGTCAGTATTTGCAACGAGGTGAGGTGGCCAGAATGTGATGGGAAATCTGGTGAACACTGATTTCCTCAAATCAAAATAGTGCAGTTAAAGGTAATGTGGCAGCCAGCTATCTAAGGCCATTGGCGAGGACCTCACTGTTGGCTGCGATATGACAGAGGAAGGACAAGCCCCTGTTGTCTAGAGGCGATCATCTCACATAATGACAGTTGTTTTGAAACAGGGTCTTACACTGATATAGGCATGCATATTCAAACACAAAAATTAGTAAACAGCCCGAATAAGGGTTTGCGGTCGGCAACGCCTATACAGACAAAAAGCGTCTGGAGCAGACGTTAGATCGGTTACTGCTGGTACAATGACAGTTTATGAAGATTTAAATGACTTTGAACGTGGTCTTATAATCGGCGCACGAGAGATGGGACACAGCATCTCCGAAGTAGCAATGAAGTGCGGATTTTCCTGTACGACCATTTCACGAAAGTGCCACGAATATGAGGAATCCGGTAAAACATCAAATCTCAGACATCGCCGCGGCCGGAAAAAGATCCTGCAAGAATGGGACCAACGTAACAGAAGTAAAGCCCTTCAGCAAATTGCTGCGGATTTCAATGTTGGGCCATTGCGAACAATTCAGTGAAACGTCATGGATAAGGGCTTTGGAGTCGAAGGTCAATTCGTGTACCCTTGATGGCTGCACGACACAAAGTTTTACTCCTCGTCTGGGCCCGTCAACACCGACATTGAACTGTTGATGACTGGAAATATGTTGCCTGGTCCAACAAGTCTCGTTTGAAAATGGATCGAGCGGATGGACATGTACGGGTAGGGAGACAACTTCATGAATCCATGGACCCCGCATGTCAGCAGGCGACTGTTCAAGCTGGTGGAGGCTCTCTAGTGGTGTGGTGCCTGTGCTGTAGCAGTGACATGGGACCCCTTATATTTATAGATACGACTTTTGACAGGTGACACGTACGTAAGCTTTCCGACTCATCACCTGCATCATTCATATCCATTGTGCGTTCTGACGGACTTTTGCAACTCCAACAGGACAATGTGACACCCCACACGAACATAATTACTACAGAATGGTTCCAGGAACACTCTTCTGAGCTTAAACGCTTCCGCTGGCCAACAAACTCTCCAGACGTGAACGTTATTGAGCATATCTGGAATGCCTTGCAACGTGTTGTTCAGAAGAGATTTGCACCCCCTAGCACTCTTACGGATTTACGGACAGCTCAGCAGGATTCAGGGTGTTAAATCCCCCCTGCACTACTTCAGACATTAGTCGAGTCCATGCCAGGTCGTGTTGCGGCACACTACGCGATATAGGCTGATGTACCAGTTTCTTTGGCTCTTCAGTTTAGTTAACTTGTAACATACTGTGGGACAGGGTGGAAATGAAAGGGAGTTGCTAAGGTAATAAACGTGCTGGTACTGTGGAAGTGGATACGTAACCAACATACCAACAACAAAAAAAATCATTTGACCCCATGGATTCAAATCCCAGCCACATACGTACACTTTTGCAACAACTATTCTGCTATTTACAAACACCAACATTGCGGCAGTGTTAGTCCTTCACACACTTGATAATGCAAGCTTCGTCGTTTATATTTTCGATTCTGTAGATGGCTGTGGGCTGCTTCGCTGTTTTCTCTTCAGAGCAGACACCTCTTCTGGTCCTCAGAGGTAGTCACCGTCCTGCTACTTCCATCCCACAGAATAAAACTGAGCACGACATTTTTGCCTATTTTCTTCAGTTACCAAAGGGCAAGGCTCAAAGATGCCGCCTCGACAGCATAGGAAGGTCCATTATTTTGTTCAGAAAATGGACTGTACCCAGTCGAATAGAATCATTCTCGCAGCATGCTTGTCAATAAGAAGCAGACCACTCTACGGGCCATTGCTGCATCCCACTAACAAACTCTCATTTGTTAAGCTGCATACTGTACACCAAGAAAGGTAAGTTTCTGTAGTTCACCACGGTTTTTCGTGAAATAAACAATATTTTCGTCTGTTACGTTGGCAACAGCATTGGGTCGTCCCCTCTGTATAGTATTTTAGACAGTTAGGTGGTTGAGGACCGTGAACTAAGATTCTGGGTTATTCTGTTCCAGGCCGCCATGCTGTGGGCACACGGTCAGCGCTCGCTGTGAGCGCCACCCATCACCTCGTCGCTGTTTGGTTTGATTGGTGCTGATAGTTGCATGATTCGCTGATTTTAGAGGGAAGTAAGTGCCACAGTTGCCGTGGCGTGACCTATATATAGAGCAGCTTCTTGATTGCTTATTTTGCCACGCAACTTGTGATGTTCAACGTGCTCGTGATTTGTGGCATCTTGTTGCATTGTTAACTTTGATTTCATAAGCTGCCCAGATAAGCAGATCTAGTGTCGATTTCCCCATAGAGAATTTATGATGTACTTGAGAGAGGACAAGTTACTCTCTCACCTATTTTTCATATATGGAAAATTATTAATGATTTTATTACAACCTGATGCACCTTGAGTGAGACTCTAGAAAGTTAATGGCCTGAGCAGACGTTGATGGAGGCTGTAGGTCGCTAAAAACATGAGGTATTTTTATGATTCTTAGCTCGTAGAAACAGCAGGTTTGGAGTTGAAAGCAATTGGTGGCTAGCCCATCCCTCAGTTAATCTTGCCGGACAGATCCACAGCCATACACGGCAAACAGAGCAGCCCCTCATCGAGACAGGTCTCCAGCAGAACAATACTGCGATACCTGCATTGGCACCAGCCGAAGACTAGGCTAGGGCCACAGACTGAAGGGATGCATCTAAACAGTAGAGCTGTAAACCGAGCATTGTCTGCAGAGCCATGGGTAGTAAAAAATTCACAAGTTTTCCTGTTTGACACTTCTGCAAATAGGCCTCTGACCCACCTCGGTTGTATACGAAAAATTCCGGTATCTGAGAAACGTTTAGATGATGATGTTTGGTTTTGTAGGGCGCTCAACTGAGCGGTTATCAGTGCCCATATAAATTCCCAACCTTTGCTCAGTCCAGACTAGCCACATTCATGAATGGTGATGAAAGGATGAGAAACAACACAAACACCCATTCATCTCGAGGCAGGTGAAAATCCTCGACCACACAGGGAGTCGAACCCAGGACCCTGTACTCGGGAAGCGAGAACGCGACAGTGAGACCACGAGCTTCAGACAGAATTTTAGAGATAGTATCTTTATTATATCTCATAGCTAAGACTAACAAGCTCCAAGTCATGGGAAATTTAGATAAAGTTCTTTAACATCGTATCCGTTCACTTGTTGCAGTGGGGAGTGACGTGACTTCAGAGAAAATCAACTTTCCCCTCCTCGAAAACTTAAGAAAGCCAATAATTGGCGGTTTATTTTCTTTCAAAGAGGCAGGTTTCTTAACTCGTGCCCTGGTTTGACATAAATTTGTGCTGTCATGTAGGAGGAGTGATTTAGCGCCTCTAGAGCCCTGAGATTGGCTCAAGATGACGTGAAGGCGGTGTCGTTCGTGCACTTTGTGGGAAAATGATTTTTTTTTTTCTGCAAGGCACTCGGTCTGCTAGGCTTTGGTCTCGTTAGAGGACTTCTCGTCGAAGCTCTAGCTTGTGTGGTTGGCGCTTGGGACGTGTCCTGAGACTGACTTCACCTGCGAGTAGTTAGACTTGAGGGCCTATGGTTAAGATATTACTGTACCGACAGTGTGACTTCAAACGTTTCAGACTACTCTTTTGCCGAGGGCACACTTACTGATTTTTGTTTTACCAGTCTTGACGTTTGGTATCCTTGTGCGCTCTGTTGTATAAGTGAGCCAAATTGGTCCTTGGTACGTCAAGCGAAGGGGTGTGTCGCTCAATGATATCTACCGTGATTTCATGGCTCTGGTAGAGAGTAAATTGCAATCCATCTGCCTGATTGCTAGAACGTGAGATTTTGGCATTTTTATCATGACCGCGATCGATTCATAGGTGCGGTCTTACGTCTCACCGCCGCTGCACCCATCTCGCCAGCTGCAAGATACATGACCGCACGAAGCAAACAGGTTAAGTAATGCTGCTCTGGCATTGTCATGGCGTACAGATCTCAATCGCAACTTGCTCTCAGCTGCACCTATGTAGTGAAACCATAATAGATTTAATCAACCAAAGTCTGCTCAGGGTGAGATCCACATTTTTGACTCACGTATTTGACTAACTTCTGCCACTCAGGATCATTGACCATTGTAATCTTAAACCAACTGGGACAAGATTAATTCGCTGCTGCAGGACCAGGCCTACAAAGAAGTGGACAAGGACCCTACAAAAGCTGTAACTAGAAAGACCATCGCTCTTCTCAACAACTCAGGTCTGGACCAGAACCTGATAAAAAGGCTTTACCACAGAGCTCCAGTTCCACCACGGTTATACGGCCTCCCCAAGATACACAGGAGGGAGGTACCATTACGACCGATAGTAGACACGATCAACTCTCCCACGTATGGTATAGCCAAACACCTGGCGCTACTACTTAAGCCTCTCGTGGGGAGGGAGGTACCATTACGACTGATAGTAGACACGATCAACTCTCCCACCTATGGTATAGCCAAACACCTGGCGCTACTACTTAAGCCTCTCGTGGGTAAATGTCCCCACCACATCAAGAATTCTACGGAGTTTGTTGAGACACTCAAGGAGTGGCGTCTTGACAAAAATGATATTGTGGTCAGCTTTGACGCTATATCGCTTTTCACAAGGGTACCGCTAGAGGACTCCCTGAAACTACTGGAAAATCATTTCGACGAAGACACAGTGGAATTATTCCGCCATGCACTCACGACCACATATTTCCAGTGTGGCGGCAGGTTTTACCAACAGGTGGATGGAGTCGCTATGGGATCCCCACTGGCACCATGTATCGCTAATCTGTACATGGAATACTTCGAGGATATCGCCTTGGAAACAGCACGCCTTAAACCCAAGGTCTTTTATCGGTACGTGGACGATACTTTCGCGGTCTGGCCGCACGGCGAAGACACTCTAACGGAATTTCTGAACCATCTGAACAGCATACAAGAGAACATCAAGTTCACAATGGAAATGGAAGAAAATGGGTGCCTACCCTTCATCGATAACGGACGGCACACTGGGTCACTCGGTCTACCGAAAGAAAACGCACACAGACCTGTACCTCAACGCCAACAGCTGCCATCACCCAGCACAACGGAAATCCGTGCTCATTTTCTTTCGTGAGCATAGATAAGCGTGCTGTTATTTAAATTCGTTGTCAGGAACTAGGAATCAATAGTTCACGGGAGCGTAATGTAGAGTACAACCTGTGTGGCATGGGAATGTGTAGTGTTTAAATTCGTTTTGGTCAGAATTAGAGTGCATGCTTACAAGAAGCAAGGCATGTTAGCTACAGAGTAGCGGATGTAATTGTGTTTTGTTAACCATGGATCCACGTCACATTCCATATTTCTATGGAATCCAAACTGACCTTCCCCGAGGTTGGCTTCTACTAGTTTTTTAATTCGTCTGTAAAGAATTCACGTTAGTATTTTGCAGTAAACTGATAGTTTGATAATTTTCACATCGGACAACACCTGCTTTCTTTGGGATTGGAATTACTATATTCTTCTTGAAGTCTGGGGGTATTTCCCCTGTTTCATACATCTTTCTCATCAGATGGTAGAGTTTTGTCAGGACTGGCTCTCCCAAGGCCGTCAGTAGTTCCAATGGAATATTGTCTACTCCGGGGGCCTTGTTTCGACTCAGATCTTTCAGTGCTCTGTCAAACTCTTCACGCAGTATCGTATCTCCCATTTCATCTTCATCTACGTCCTCTTCCATTTCAATAATATTGTCCTCAAGTACATCGCCCTTGTATAGACCCTCTATATACTCCTTCCACCTTTCTGCTTTCCCTTCTTTGATTAGAACTGGGTTTCCATCTGAGCTCTTGATGTTCATACGAGTGGTTCTCTTATCTCCAAAGGTCTCTTTAATTTTCCTGTAGGCAGTATCTATCTTACCCCTAATGAGATAAGCCTCTACATCCTTACATTTGTCCTCTAGTCATCCCTGCTTAGCCATTTTGCACTTCCTGTCGATCTCATTTGTGAGACGTTTGTATTCCTTTTTGCCTGCTTCATTTAATGCGTTTTTATATTTTCTCCTTTCATCAATTAAATTCAATATTTCTTCTGTTACCCAAGGATTTCTACTAGCCCTTGTCTTTTTACCTACTTGATCCTCTGCTGCCTTCACTACTTCATCTCTCAAAGCTACCCATTCTTCTTCTACTGTATTTCTTTCTCCCATACCTGTGAAATGCTCCCTTATGCTCTCCCTGAAGCTCGAGGTCACATCTCCTTAAATTGCCACCTTTTTGCAGTTTCTTCAGTTTTAAGCTACAGGTAATAACCAATAGATTTTGGTCAGAGTCCACTTCTGTCCCTGGAAATGTCTTACAATTTAAAACCTGGTTCCTAAATCTCTGTCTTACCATTATATAATCTATCTGAAACCTTTTAGTATCTGATTCTTAAACCAAGTGTTAGGTATGATTAAGTTGTGCTCTGTGCAAAATTCCTCTTTCATTTCTTAGCCCCAATCCACATTCACCTACTACGTTTCCTTCTCTCCCTGTTCCTACACTCGAATTCCAGTCACCCATTACTATTAAATTTTCGTCTCCCTTCACTATCTGAATAATTTCTTTTATTTCATCATACATTTCTTCAATTTCTTCGTCATCTGCAGAGCTAGTTGGCATATAAACTTGTACTACTGTAGTATGTGTGGGCTTCATATCTATCTTGGCCACAATAATGCGTTCACTATGATGTTTGTAGTAGCTTACCCGCATTCCTATTTTCCTATTCATTATTAAACCTATTCCTGCATTACCCCTATTTGATTTTGTGTTTATAGTCCTGTAGTCACCTGACCAGAAGTCTTGTTCCTCCTGCCACCGAACTTCACTGATTCCCACTATATCTAACTTTACCTGTCCATTTCCCTTTTTAAATCTTCTAATCTACCTGCCCGATTAAGGGATCTGACATTCCACGCTCCGATCCGTAGAACGCCAGTTTTCTTTCTCCTGATAACGACATCCTCTTGAGTAGTCCCTGCACGGAGATCCGAATGGTGGACTATTTTACCTCCGGAATATTTTACCCAAGAGGACGCCATCATCATTTAATCATACACTAAAGCTGCATGCCCTCGGGAAAAATTACGGCCGTAGTTTCCCCTTGCTTTCAGCCGTTCGCAGTACCAGCACAGCAAGGCCGTTTTGGTTATTGTTACAAGGCCAGATCAGTCAATCATCCAGACTGTTGCCCTGGCAACTATTGAAAAGGCTGCTGCCCCTCTTCAGGAACCACACGTTTGTCTGGCCTCTCAACAGATACCCATCCGTTGTGGTTGTACCTACGGTACGGCTATCTGTATCGCTGAGGCACGCAAGCCTCCCCACCAACGGCAAGGTCCATGGTTCATGGGGGGAAGCGGTGGCGTTCTTTGCACCCCCTCCTGCCACTGTACAAATATTTGCGACCCCGTGAACCATTTCCCACATTGACTGGCCTTATACGGTGGCGTATAAGGCCAGTCAATGTAGGAAATGGTTCACGGGGTCGCAAATATTTGTACAGTGGCAGGAGGGGGTGCCAAGAACAACACACTGGAAATCGTGATCAGTGAGCGCTGAGTGTTGGAGTGGGGTGGATTTGAAAGTCACTTTCGTACGGTTTTCTTGAATAACTCGAAAACTACGGACTACATCGAAAACATGTACCAGTACAAAATGTGCGAATCCATGCTTTCACGGCGATATCCGTTAATAAAACGTTCTCTGGTTTCAAGCCGCGTGACGTCACTGGTGCTCAGTTACGCACCAGATATGGTAATGTTTTGGCCGCGCGCCTGCCGGGACAACTTCAACTCCCTCGACGCAGGTACCATCGCAGCACTTAAGAAGGCACTTAACTTTTCTCCTTCGCCACGAAACATCCCCTTCGCTGACATATTGAGTGGTGTTGAACAAGTTTCCAAGTGATGTGGCTGAGGAAACTCGTAGAGAAAAGAGTCGTATTCTTTTAAAATCCAAACCACCAGTTTCAAACATGACTAGAGCTGAACGCAGTGGCCTCCGTGCTCTCCGGAATGATCCTCTCACCGTCGTCCTACCAGGTGACAAGGGCAATGCTGCCGTCTTAATGGAACGAGCAAACTATGACACGAAAATTAGACGGATGTTGGAGGAAGACACATACCAAAAATTACCTCGGGACCCAACATCCAGAATAGTGAGGAAGACTTCAGAACTTCTCAAACGGTCATCGCTGGAAGAGAATACTATGAAGAACCTCCTCCCCAAGGCACCAAGACCGCCCACGTTCTATGGTCTGCCGAAGGTGCATAAGAAGGACACACCGTTGAGGCCGATAGTGAATACCATCGGATCGCCGACCTATAAACTTGCTAAACATCTGGCCAGCCTCCTCTCTACACCATATAAAAAATACGGAGGACTTTATCAATTGGATTAAAGGTCTGCGACTTGCTGAAGGGGATATTATGGTTAGCTTCGATGTGGTTTCTTTATTCACGTGTGTCCCCATCACAGACTGTTGACTTGCTGTCCCAGCTCTTTGACGACACCATCATGGATTTATTTAAGCACACTTTGACTTCATCGTATTTCTTACATGATGGAGATTATTTTAACCAAACTGACGGCGTGGCGATGGGAAGTCCATTAGCTCCAGTATTAGCCAACCTCTTTATGGAGCATTTCGAAGACATTTCCTTGGCACGGCTCCTGCAGAGCCGAGCTGTTTTTATCAATATGTTGACGATAACTTCGTCAGTTAGCCACATGGGCAAGAAAAGTTAGAAGCGTTCCTGGAGCACCTCAACAGCATCCACAACCACATCAACTTCACAACGGAAGCAGAGATGGCGGGCTCCCTGCCTTTCTTGGACGTGCTTGTCCGCCGTAAACCCAATGGGTCTCCAGGTCATAGCGTTTACAGCAAGCCCACTCACACGGACCGGTATCTGCACGCCACCAGCTTCCGTCACCCAGCAAAGAAACAGTCAGTTCTGAGGACCTAAGTACATCGAGCTGAAACCGTCTCAGACGCTGAAAACCTGCTGAGAGAATTGAGCTACTCACGCAAAGTTTTTAAGGAAAACGGCTACAACAACAAACAGATCTCACAAGCAGTGTCATCCAAGCCTCAAAGGAAGAAGGCCTCTGAGGAAGACACCAAGCAGACTGCATTCTGACCGTTTTGTGGTTCGACAACAGGGAAGATAAGTCGGCTCCTAAAGAGGCATAAAATAGTCACAATCTTCAGGCATCCGGCAAAGATCCGGCAACCAATGAAATCTGTGAAAGACGATGTAGACCTCAGAACGCCTGGAATTTACAGGATGCCGTGTGGATGTTGGCAGTTGTATGTCGACCAGACTGTTCGCACTATTGAACAGCGCCGCACAGAACATGAAAGGTGTTACCGTCTGCGCTATCCCGAAAAGTCAACTGTGGCAGAACATGCTCTGGAAAACGGACACCGCATTGCATTCGATGAGACGTCTATTATTAAACTGACAAATGGCTTCTAGGATAGCGTGATAAACGAGGCCATAGAGATTAGAATTTCTGACAACACCTTGAATAGGGACGGCGGATTGCAGTTGAGTACAACGTGGGATGCGGTGATGAGGGAGTTGAAGAGGGCCCGGCAGTCGCGCGGCCAAAACATTACCATATGTGGTGCGGGACCGAGCAACAGTAACGTCACGAGCACAAACGATTTTTGAAGGTCAAATATAACACTGCAGTTTGCATAAAATGAGATCGGTGGGGGCAGCTAAATCACCCTGCATACTGAAGTACACAACTAAGAAAAAAATAAAAAATAAAAAAACGAACCTTTCTTTGCGCTCTCAACTGGAGGTAGTACTCACGAGCAGTTTCCCATTTGCTTCTAATGCTGCATACTCATTACTGTTTTATAGGAGGGCTGACAGCAGGAGCTGTCAGAACCGCTGCGAATTGCTATTCGCGAGTGATTACATCTGAAGTTGTGTGTCAATATGTGCTGAGTTTCGCAACTCGGAACAAAACGCTCAGGGCTGCCACAGTGCCTGGCAGTCTGTGACGACAGAGGCTGGAAGGGCAACTGGAGCTGCTGCGCTCAACAAAGCATCACACGGCTGCCCGTGTCAACAGCGGTTTCGGGAAGCAGAGAGAGAGAGAGAGAGAGAGAGAGAGAGAGAGAGAGAGGCAGCCAAGTTGTCTACAGTGTGCAGACAATGGTCCGGCAGCAGGCATGGCGGGCGATTTTTTGACTGCCGCTGGGGTAACTGAGGAAGCCGTGGAGTTCGTAGAGTACAGCAGAGAGGTAGCTGTCAGAGAGAGGTGTGCAGGTACCATATGGAATGGAAATTGCAAAATATTTGCCGGCTGCCAACATAATGGTCGAACCTCAAGTGGCCCACAAAATTTCTGAACTGATCATGGATTATTATTTGAGAGCTTCTGGTATAAACGACATGTATCTGGTCGCTCGCCATGGATAATTGCATTTCGTTTGATTCCTTACTCTATTTATCTTCGTATCTCTGTTGCACAGAAAATACCACGAGAGCACAGAAAATGCCAGTGGTGCGTGCTGACGTCATTTCTGAAACAAACGTGTGGCATTCACTCACGGTAATTTTACCTTTCCCCTCAAGCTTCAGACCGTTCGGTTCTGTCACGCGCCAGTCTAACATCCGAAAACGCCTTTTCATTGCATTATATTTTTATTTTACTTTTCCTTAGCCAAGTCTAATCTCACTTCCATCATTATGTTTTGGTTGACGGCATATAGATGATTGAGCCATTGAATCTGCACGTAATATCAAGTCCAGTCACATTAATGAGATCACCTGTCAGAAGCCTAAGTAACCACATTTTACAGTGCGGACCACTGCAGAACGTGCAAGAAGAGAGTCAGTGAGGTTCCAGAACGTACCGACAGGGATGTGGAGCTATGTGGACTCCAGTGCCGTGGTCAACTGCAATAGGTTTCTCGGTTGAGGATCCATGGCGCGAACAGCCCGGTGGAGGTGGTCCCACAGTTTCTCATTTGAGTTTTAATCCAGGGTGTTTGGTGGCCAGGGGGATACGGTATACCTATCGTGGTGCTCTTCGAACCACGCCGCGAGCTGTGTGACACGTTGCATTTTGCTTCTTGTGGCTGACATCGTGCAGAGGAGCAACGGACTACATGTGGAGGCGGACACGGATCCCACAGGTATATTCATACTTGCGTCGATCCATTGTACTTTTAAAAATGAGGAGATTGCCCATGTAATCGACGGAAATATCCCCCAGATCATAATGCTCTCTCGACAGTTGCAGGGTGTTTGCTTTTACATATTTCACCCCGTACACGCCAGCGGTCATCTGTCCGATGTAGCATAAAACGTGATTCTTCTGAAAAGGCTACCTGTAGTCGCTCAGTTGTCGTCCAGTTGAGCTACAGGAGTGCAAATTTCATCATTCGTCGCCGATGATTCGCAGTCGGAATGGATGTATGAACCAAGCGCCTACTATGGAGGCCCATAGGCAGCGACGTTCGGTGAAAAGTCATTGAGGAAACGCTGTTGGCATCTCCTTGGTTCATATGGGCGGTCAGTTGCTTCACAGATGTACACAGCTCGCCATCCGTCGTTCACACCTTGCTATCTGTGGCCCGTGGGGCACAATAGTTGCCTCGGCACCGGTTTTGAACAGCTCCATTTTGCCATCCGCGGCGCAATTTAAACACGGAGCGATATGGACTACTTAAAAACTTACGCATCTACATATTGGGACTACATTACAAAGGAAGCGGACGAGATTCGTTTAAACAACAATAATTTCAACAGAGACCAGAGGTACACACTCGTCAGGGCATGGGGGCGGGCGTTGGACATCGAAAGAAAGCAAAGAAAGATGTGCGACGCGGGAGCGTCAGTTTCAAAAGTGGCGCCTGCCCCTGGCGCCACCTGTGTTCACCGGTGCTGCCACATCCAATAGCCCCGTTAGCTCACCGGGTCAACCTACGCACGCGCGCCAGGTTGGTCTATCTCATTGGCTGCTGCTGATGTCTTCGTGTCAATATAATCGAGAAACCGTAGCAGCCCCGGCAGTCAATGAACTCCTGACGACGATGGCGGAGATGGTCATCCAAAGCTCGAGGATTTTACTCGAATTGACGGGGCTTGAAAACCGAGAACGTTTTATTCATGTATGCCGTCGCGAAAGTCTCCGAGGATACACTCTTTCCCGTTGCCCCCTCCCCCCTCCCCCTTCCGACAGACATTTTTGGAGTGAAATCTCAGTATTTGTTTATTTCGTGGATGTAAGCACTGCGTATGAGAGAGCATTTGCAATTCATTGCATGTGTCGGACTTGATTATGTAGACAATTCGCTTCCCAAAACCTAGCTGGAAACTTACGGGCTATGCCAAATTCTTACAATAATTGAGTTATTAGAATGGTCTTTAATAATTCATACCAGTCTGTGTAATATTCTGTTTCCGTTGGGTACATGACCACAGCTTGAAGAACCAGCTGATGCACATTCGAACATTTGATACTCTCACAATGCGATTTCATTCTCTGGAGTCATGATTTATTCTATGTCAAAGGAATGCTTCTGTCAGCTTCCCTACCGGTGGTGTATGCTACCATACGTCTTATGAACTGAGATTGTCACTATCTCAAAAATTACGTAATATGGTGAAGATATTTACTATTTTGAAAGTCACAAAAAAGGAAAAATAATCACAATAAAAATATCTGTTCTCTGAAATTGGCCACCATGTTAATTAAACAACTCAAAAATTCTATACAATTCTCACAAAAATCTTTAGAAAATCTCATATTATTGAAAAAATTTACAACTAACAATCTGCACTTCTCTTTTCAAACCTCTTCAACAAGTTTCCAATAACTTTATGCAGATATTGTCGCTCAGATCATAAATTTCATTTAATGCTTCTCTATCTGTTCACTCACTATGGCAATCGTTTGTAATATAGTATTTCACGCTTTACACTAACTTCTCAATTTGCAAAACTGGATCGATTCCTGTCTCAGTATCGGCACTTCTCTAGCGTCATTCTGTTAGTCAGACATTGATCTTTGCTTCATTAAGACACCTTTACTGTGTGGTGTCCATAACATTCCACTTTCCCCTTTCCAGGGTTCTTTCTCATTATGGTTTCCCCTGTAAACAGAACATAATCGGAGATTCCCTTTTTTTGTTTTACTTACCTTAAAGCTAAAATGTTATTTCAAACTTTTTCTGCTACTTTTTGCTATTAATTGCAGCTTTTAACATTTAATTTTATTTAACACATGTTTATTATATTGTATAGGAAATATCTTTCACACTTACAATTCAGATCATCCGCGCTCATGAGAATGTCGTGGCTGCAGCAAACACATACCTCTTATTCTTGGAAGCTTGTTTCGCTACAAGTTGTTATTTGAGTAATTTTCCTCAGACATCTTTTTCCACGCTGTCACCCTTTATCCCTCAAAGTGAATATACTTTCAGGTACCAGTGATACAAAAACAATGGTTCAAATGGCTCTGAGCACTATGGGACTCAGCTGCTGTGATCATAAGTCTCCTAGAACTTAGAACTACTTAAACCTAACTAAGGACATCACACACATCCATGCTCGAGCAGGATTCGAACCTGCGACCGTAGCAGACACGCGGTTCCGGACTGAGCGCCTAGAGCCGCTAGACCACCGCGGCCGGCACCAATGTTACTAACACTTTTTTAAGTAACGTGTTCTCTATGTATTACTACATCTACTCTGGGTATACTCCCAAATTTTAGTTATTGTCCACCTTTATAATCCTCTAATTTGCCAGCACAACAATACTCATGTCATCGCCCAGCGATATTTTGTATTACCACCACCTCATTTCCTTTGTATGCTTCCCCATATTTTTCAACTTTTCTTCTGTTTACAACTGCACTGCGATGCTTTTAAAAGTTCTTAATTAATCTCTTAAAGCTGACCTGTCTCCCGATAGTTAAGAGTGTGAAAGATGATAGTAATTCATCAGAATGACAGAACAGGATATATGGCGATTGTCAACAACCTTGTCTTGCGGAGAATGTGTGCCTCCTTAGACCTTACTCCCAGCCCCCTTATACTTGACGCAGACATCGTTTTAAGACAACACTATTTCTCAGTATCAAAGGTGTCTTTGTCTTTCAATATTCCAGTCAGTAAGCATTAAAATGTGTCTCTTCTGTTATCATATATAGGTCCATATACTCGGCAGGAAAGTTTTGTTTTTTCGGTAGAATTATCTTTTTCATTTTCCCCCTGTCTTTATAAAAAACGAGGTCACCCATATGGAAATTCGTAAAAGACGCCCTAGCATCATGCCGTTTCTTTCTTTCCACACGATTTCTATGTATATTTTACGGGCTATCCTTTTCTTTCTCACCACGTGTAATGTCAATAATAATTGGAAGTTCTACCAGCTCAAATACCAAAAGGTCTGGCCTAATCCCGCACACTAGTTCAATGGGGCAAAATGTGTCTCACGTTTTAGATGGTTAATCATTTTTTCGAAATATTCCAACTGTATTGCCCCATTGGCATTTTTGTGGTGAGTGTAGTTCTTAGGTAGCTTGTTCAGATCTTTAATTATTCTTTCACACAAATACATTTGGGGAAACTAGGCTGAAATTAAAGTATTTTCAGCCCCTTTGTTCTCCAGATTTTCCTTAAGTTGATTAAATGTACCTGTGGTCCATTATCTGACAAGATTACTTTCACTACTGTTACTTTCATAAAATAATCCTCGTCTAATTTGTCTAGTATTACTTTAGCATTGGTCTTTCTAATCGGATTTTATTTAACATATTTCGTAAAACCATCAACTATTGCAAAGTATTCATAGTCTCCCCTAGATACTGGTAAAACAATGAGCAAATTCACAGCTGCGAAAATGAAGACAGTTCTGTAGCTTCACACTGTACGTTTATACTTGAATGATATTACTGCTGCCCCTACCTTTTTGAAGTAAATCACACATTCATACAAATTTTTGTGCTCGTCTCCACATGTTACTAAAAGTTACTGTCTTGCTAAGCTTGTAGAAACATATTCTAGCGCCGACCAAACATTTTATGCACATAATTAATCGGTTTAAATGTTGCTCTGGGAAGCAGATTTTCCATAGACCTCCCGTTTTCTTTTTCCTCACATACAAAATGCCTTTACGTAAATGATAATGTTTCGCCATCTGGTTTTCCTAAATCAGTGGTTCCCAATCTTTGTTAGACCATTACCCCTGAGTGAAATCAGACTTTAGCTATTACTCCCTCCTCCCCCCTCTTACTTTCTGTTGCCCCTCCCCCAATGCGCGCGCCTTTGTTAGAATGGATGACGAAGGAATTCGTGGTGTATCGAAAGTGCTACACACAACTCCTTCTCTGATAAGAAAGCTAACTACCCACGATGAAAGTAGGCACCTGTTACAAAACATACTTCCACTGCATTACTCCTCTCAATCGCGGAACTTGCTTGATCTGCACATTGCTAACCCATTTAAAATAAACCAAGTTAAAGTGTTTGTACTATACCTACTGTTCGTAAATCAGTTGATTGCTGACTCGTTACTTCTGAACTGGCAGAAATTGCTAGACTTCAGAATGTGAATGCTTTTTGTCTGACCACAGCCAGTAACAGTAATCATAATAATACTAATACTACTACTACTAATAACCATAATAATAAAACTGTGTGCAGCACTGTAGTAGCCCTTATATAGTTACTGATGTGTCGTGCTGTCAATTACTTCATTTACCTGTTTCGAAGCGAGTAGTGAAGGAATTTCTGGGCTACTGCCGGTACTATCTATGACTTGGGGAAGATATTGTCTTCATTTATTTAGCATTTGTTACGTATATTTCTCACTTTTATCATCAGTGATGTACGGGACAAAGCACAACATGTGTGTGTAGAGGGTGGACTATGTGAGGAACCTGTAACATCCACCGCATCAATGCTTCTGACTGAGAAATCGTAATTCTTGTAAACTTGTATAGTCAGTATTAGAGTTTTGCAAAATGATATTTTGAAAATAATTTAGTTTCGTGACTGAAACAGAATCGAATCGTTTAGTTTTTACCCCTCAGAAAATTTTATTTTACCCCTCAGGGGATGATTACGCACAGGTTGGGAACAACTGTCCTGAACACACAGCATGAAGAAAGAAGTAACGCACCCAGTGGACACGACTCAGAGACATATGCAATGTGTGGACGAGTTTTGTTCGCTTGAAAGATGTAGCTACCGTATTGTCACGTGAGAGGTATCATAAGGATGCAAGATATCTGCGATGTAAGATTACGCCATCAGATTTAATCACTGTTAGCCATGATCTGAAGTCAAACCTCGTGGCTCCTCACATCATGATGCCAGAAGTAACACTAGACGGCCTATACAACGCGTGTTGGAAGTCCGGGACCTGTCTTCACGTATCCTCCATGCTAGCCAACTGCGGCCATCCAGGATAGTAAGGAACCGCGATTTATCTCTGGACACATTGTGACACCATATTTCAGCGGGTCATGCTTCCCAATCATGACACCACTGAAGTGGTTGTGCTGTGTTAACGACAGCTTATACGCGGGACGCTAATTATGTAGTCAGACTGCTCCTAGTCTCGGACCAATGGTGGGGGATGACACAGAACGTTGCAGGTAATCGTTTACTTGTTCTCGGGTGGCAGGCGCAGGTGTGAAGTGGTTATCAGATGCTTGGTGTACAATACAGCGAACCTCCCTTGTGATGGTCAGACGACGTCGACCGGAACCTTTACGGTGTGGATGCCAGTAAACAGGTTCCTATGCAGCCTAGCGTTGGTGCATTATCATGTCCAAAAGCCCCATAAATCTGATTATTGCGCGATTCGAACATCCAGGCAAGATCCGCAAGGAGGCAACACTGCCTCGTACCTGTACGCGGCCTTCACTCAGCATGTGACATTGTTCACGTCCCTACGATGCCTGGTAACAACAAAAACGGTTCAAATGGCTCTGAGCACTATGAGAACATCTGAGGCCATTAGTCCGATAGAACGTAGAACTACTTAAACCTAACTAACATAAGGACATCACACACATCCATGCCCGAGGCAGGATTCGAGCCTGCGACCGTAGCAGCAGCGTGGTTCCGGAATGAAGCGCCTAGAACCACTCGGCAACAGCGGCCGGTCCCTGGTAACAACGTTAAACACGAACGACAGTAATGGATTGTGGTGATCATTCGACTTTTCACAGTGAATTGCAAATCTAAACACTAACATAATCGTCGATGGTATTTGGTGTGTAGAAAGTTACTGGTACATCGATATCCGACCATGTCTTTGTGTGCAATCATTATTAACAATTATTTGTCATCACACAGTGCCTTTATACATTTCTGACTTCGCTGCCATTGTCAACTAAACACTACACATCTTCAGTCTGTACTAATATATTAAGAACTGGCTATCCTTTTTTCTCCCCACAAGTACTGATTCGAGATTACTCCAGTAATTCTAACAGAATATCTCGTCTCTTAAAACCTTTTCTGTTTCAGAAATAAAACAGACAGTTTTCGGACGCTTTGTCTGTTTTCCCTCTTAACATTAGCGAACCGTTACACTAACGACATACCAAAATATTTCATACATCTGCCTCTTCTCTCTGAAATTTTCTTCCACTTCAATATCTTTCTCATCTTCGCACAATAACTAACTTTTAGTGTCGTCATCCTCATTCATGTTTCCCTGTGACACAAATATACCTTTTTAATTCTTTACTCAAACGACTACTAGTTTCGGTATTTTAAATCCCGTCTTCAGGCGTATGAAACTGTAACATAAAAAGGAGAGCAGGGAAGAAATGTAACATATGTGTAAAAACCAACAGAGCTGACTGCTGAAACCGGGCGGCTTACTTACTATATTTGGTTACACATAACACACGGTCGTGTCAGCGAGAGCAAGAGCTCCATATACTACATGTTGTTGGAATTAGAAAAAAAAGAAGGCACGATAATCAAAGTGACCTAGAAGTGTAACGTTCAGGCGGAAGGGAGGAAGTAAACAGAATCCGAGAACAAACACGTTAGTCACACTGTCCGCCGCCAGGCAGCCGAGCCGTAGGAGCGCCATCTAAGTGCTGCTGAGCGGAGTGCGACGCTGGGGGCCTGGAAGCGCGCTGCATCGCAGACGCCGAAGGTGTACCAGAGAGTAAAGTGACGCTATCAGCAAAGATATAGATAACCTGGACTGACTAGTCAGAGCACTTACAGTACTTCATTTACGAACATAATAGAATACGAACGAGCTGTGGAATACTGATAGGCTAAATAACTGTCAACCATGTGACGATATATGACGTCTTTTGGCAACGAGGCAGTGGTGCGTAGGTAAATGAATAAACAACAGCTGTAACTAGGCTGTTTATGTGTTTGCATGTTGGCAGCGCTATGTAGCGCTTTGCATTAATAACTCTGACAGCGCTGTGCGCACTCTGTAAGAGACTGTGGCTGGTCACACTAGCAGTTGGAAGTTAAGAGTCAGCGGTGATGGCAGCTGGAGGTGAACAGCCAGCTGTGATGGAAGTTGGGAGTGAGTAGTCAGCAGTGACGGAGGTTAGAGGTAAATAATTAGCAGTGTGGAGGTTTGCAGTATTAGCGCGAGCGTAGGGCCTGAATGTACACTCCTGGAAATGGAAAAAAGAAGACATTGACACCGGTGTGTCAGAACCCCATACTTGCTCCGGACACTGCGAGAGGGCTGTACAAGCAATGATCACACGCACGGCACAGCGGACACACCAGGAACCGCGGTGTTGGCCGTCGTAAGGCGCTAGCTGCGCAGCATTTGTGCACCGCCGCTGTCAGTGTCAGCCAGTTAGCCGTGGCATACGGAGCTCCATCGCAGTCTTTAACACTGGTAGCATGCCGCGACAGCATGGACGTGAATCGTATGTGCAGTTGACGGACTTTGAGCGAGGGCGTATAGTGGGCATGCGAGAGGCCGGGTGGACGTACCGCCGAATTGCTCAACACGTGGGGCGTGAGGTCTCCACAGTACATCGATGTTGTCGCCAGTGGTCGGCGGAAGGTGCACGTGCCCGTCGACCTGGGACCGGACCGCAGTGACGCACGGATGCACGCCAAGACCGTAGGATCCTACGCAGTGCCGTAGGGGACCGCACCGCCACTTCCCAGCAAATTAGGGACACTGTTGCTCCTGGGGTATCGGCGAGGACTATTCGCAACCGTCTCCATGAAGCTGGGCTACGGTCCCGCACACCGTTAGGCCGTCTTCCGCTCACGCCCCAACATCGTGCAGCCCGCCTCCAGTGGTGTCGCGACAGGCGTGAATGGATGGACGAATGAAGACGTGTTGTCTTCAGCGATGAGAGTCGCTTCTGCCTTGGTGCCAATGATGGTCGTATGCGTGTTTGGCGCCGTGCAGGTGAGCGCCACAATCAGGACTGCATACGACCGAGGCACACAGGGCCAACACCCGGCATCATGGTGTGGGGAGCGATCTCCTACACTGGCCGTACACCTCTGGTGATCGTCGAGGGGACACTGAATAGTGCACGGTACATCCAAACCGTCATCGAACCCATCGTTCTACCATTCCTAGACCAGCAAGGGAACTTGCTGTTCCAACAGGACAATGCACGTCCGCGTGTATCCCGTGCCACCCAACGTGCTCTAGAAGGTGTAAGTCAACTACCCTGGCCAGCAAGATCTCCGGATCTGTCCCCCATTGAGCATGTTTGGGACTGGATGAAGCGTCGTCTCACGCGGTCTGCACGTCCAGCACGAACGCTGGTCCAACTGAGGCGCCAGGTGGAAATGGCATGGCAAGCCGTTCCACAGGACTACATCCAGCATCTCTACGATCGTCTCCATGGGAGAATAGCAGCCTGCATTGCTGCGAAAGGTGGATATACACTGTACTAGTGCCGACATTGTGCATGCTCTGTTGCCTGTGTCTATGTGCCTGTGGTTCTGTCAGTGTGATCATGTGATGCATCTGACCCCAGGAATGTGTCAGTAACGTTTCCCCTTCCTGGGACAATGAATTCACGGTGTTCTTATTTCAATTTCCAGGAGTGTATATCCGTCATTGAGATTTATTACTGATGATTATATAATTTTTGAACTGGTTGTCACATTGTTTGCTCTGCAACAAAATCTTTCCTTTGCTAACCAGATGCGTATTAGTAGTTACAGCCTTCACTAGTTATAATCTTCTATTTAGCTTGCTGTATTGGTGCTTGCTGTATGGCAGTAGTTCATTTAATGAATTTTTTTGTGAGGTAAATGACTTATGAAATGTATAGGTTATTGTTAGGATTTCTACTAATTCAGGGCCATTCTTTTGAGGTAATTTTAAAGCACTCAGATCGCGCTACCGTTGACTATTGTGAGAAAATTAATGAATAGGGAAGTTTGAGTTATGTTTGTCAGGGCAAATTCTGTAGGTCAGTGTTGAGATGATAAAGAGTAGTAAAGAGACAATAGAGTTAATTTCACTCAGCAATATAAGCAAAAAACTTAAATAAAGAAGTTTCACAGCGATAAAAATTATTGGGAATATAGACTATGATAAACAAATCGTCACATGTGACACATTATGGACTCAAGTGACGAAAAATAAAACATATGAAAACCATCACAAACCTAAAACGTGGTTGTAGTAATGTAAGCATTGAAATATCAAACAAAAATAATTTGATTGGACGCCATACATTATATAAAGCAATGATGATATGGAAAGACGGTAAAGAGAGTAAACAACTAAACGAATGAGACATAATAGCAAGAAGGGAATGGTAGATAGGTCCAGTGGTTGAAGAGCTGAGTATACAGTACATCGTTGATAAAAAGTAGTGGTAAAAATTGTACGAAGTGGGTCATTGTACATGTAGGACACATTATGGGCTGAAATGATGGATATAAAAGTATATAAATGCAAAAACCATCATAAAAACCCTAAAATGTAAGTGTAGTGATGCTAAAAGCGAAATGGCAAATCAACATGATCGAGATGAGTGCTCTTTATTAGACAAAACAATACTAACGTGGAAAGATGGTTAAGATAAAATAATTAATACACGGATGGGAATTTAGGCAAATAGGCTAGAACTAGTGATGCACTATTTTAGAAACTTGTATACCTATGTCAGGGATAGAGTGCTTGTGTATGTGTAAGTAATTATTCAAGACAAATTTCTAATTACTTTCTGCCTGGTGTACTTCGAATCAATTTACGAAATTATGGCCTGTTTGTCCAACGTAATGGCGTTGGCAATCTTGACAATTAATCTGATCGACACCCGACGACAGTGACTGTCGTTTGTGTTTATGGGCTTCGTGCCGTCTAAATTGTAGGCCCACTTGGTTCGGTTCATAAAATGCATGTGTTATACCGTTTTTTTAACCATTTGCACACTTTATCAGAAATAAATCCTATGTGTGGTATTTTACAATATACGTTGTGTGCCATGTTCTTAATGGTAAGTGTGAGAGTGACACAGTGAGTATTGTCTTTCCTTTTTGGCTCTTACGCTGTGTGTGTTGCATAAGAATGTGTACTGTTTGCATAGAATACCCATTAGAATGTGCTATGTATCTAATTATTTTCGGCCCGTTTCCTTAATCTTATGTCTGAGAGGTACTTGGTTGGCTCTCTGCAACATAGCCCATAATGCAGCCATCTTCTTTGTGTGGATGAATGGTGAATGATACCATTAGTAGTTGTTTCCTTGATATAAATGTTATACATAATTTTAGTGACATGTGAGGTAGCAAGATGGCCCAAATACAGCGAGGAGAACTTACTGTCGTGTCTGAGTGTAAGTTGTATATACAGATTCATGTTATTTTCAACAATTTCTCTTTGCTGTATTTGGGTCTCCTTGTTACCACACAAGACAATAGGATTATTTACAGCATTTGTAGTGACGAAAGAACTACTAACAGTGTCATTCACTAGCCATCCAACCATCCACAGATATATACGATGGTCTCATTATTGGCCATTATTGGCATCATTGACCCAGGTATCTCTGGGAGCTTCACATTTTTTACACATAAACGCCAAAGAAACTGTTATAGGCATGCGTATTCAAATACAAACGTATGTAAACAGGTAGAAAACGGCGTTGCGGTCGGCAACACCTATGTAAGAAAACGACGGTCTGGCACAGTTGTTAGATAGGTTACTGCTGGTAAAATTGCAGGTTATCAAAATTTAAGTGAGTTTGAACATGGTGATATAGTCGACGCAGGAGCGATGAGACACAGCATCTCCGAGACCGGGGATTTTCCTGTACGACCATTTCACGAGTGTGCCGTGAAAATGAAGAATCCGGTAAAATATCGTATCTCCGACGTCGCTGCGGTAGGAAAAAGATCCTGCAAGAACGGGACCAACGACGACTTAACAGAATCGTTCAAGGTGAGAGAAGAGCAACCCGTCCCCAGATTGTTGCAGATTTCAATGCTGGGCCATCAACAAGTGTCAGCGTGCGAACCATTCAATGAATTATCATTGATATGGGCTTTCAGAGCTTAAACCCCTACCCGTGTTCCTTTGACAACTGCATGACAAAAAGCCTTACGCCTCGCCTTGAAATGAAAATGCCGACATTAGACTATTGATGACTGGAAACATGTTGCCTCTTCGGACGAGTCTCGTTTGAAATTGTATCAATCGGATGGACGTGCATGAGTATGGAGACAACCTTATCACTCCATGAACCCAGAATGTCAGCAGGGGACTCTTCAAGCTGGTGGAGGCTCTGTAATGGTGTGGGGCGTGATCAGCCATATGGGACTCCTATTACGTCTAGATACGGCTCTGACAGAAGACACATATGTCAGCATCCTGTCTGATCACCTATATCCATTCACGTCAATTGTGCATTCCGATGGACTTGTGCAATTCCAGCAGGACTTTGCTACATCGCACACGTCCAGAATGGCACCACAAACACTTCTGAGTTTAAACACTTCCACTGTCCACCAAACTCCCTAGACGTGAAGACTATTGGGCAAATCTGGGATGCCTCGCAAGGAACTGTTCAAAAGAGATCTCCCACCTCCGTACTCTTACTGATTTACAGACAGTCCCGCAGGATTCATGGTGTCAAATTGTTAAATCCCTACAGCACTAATTCAGATATTAGTCGAGTCCATGCCAGGCCGTGTTGCAGCACTTCTGCGTGCTTGTGTGGGCCCTACGCGGTATTAGGCAGGCGTACCAGTTGCTTTGGCTCTTCAGTGTAGTTCTCAGTTCGTTAGTAGCTTCTCATTTAATGTCATGCTAACAACATTTGTTAGTTAAAAATGACAAATTTGTCATCTACTTCCAAGCCAACTTCTTTACACTTTCCTTTTCATGAGTGAACTTTCCCACCGTCAGAAACAGTTTTGCCACTACATCTGCTTTCTTCGAACCCAGTATCCTTGAAACAAAACCTCCATACATTTTTATGAAATACGCTGTGTGGTGACAGTAATCCTTACTCTCCTCGAATTCATCAAACTTTTTGAAATCTTATGTCCTCTGCCTTGTCTGTCGCTCTACGGTTTAGGTAAGACATTTTCAAAAATTTTCCAAATGTGTTTCGTTCTACATTACCAAAGGCTTCAAATCATAAAAAAACTGTTTCGACAGTAGTTATGCAGGAACAGTTCTGGATACAATCGAAAATTCATTATCAGGTTACACTTGAGGAAATTGGGCGAATTATACTCAAGACCAGCTTCCCCCCCCCCCTTTCCTCCCAATCCTCCCATATATCCCTCCCCCTACTCTTCTTCACCCTCTCTCTCCATAATCCTCTGGACCAATAGGACGGCTTAAAAAAAGGCAGGAAATACGTGGATGAATAGGACTCTAGTTGCCCCTCTCCTCCTCCTTTTTATACTATAAATCCAGTTAACTGAGAGTCCTCATTTGAGTTTTGGGCATCACTGTGAAAGGATCACGATGAGGTTCAGGCATCAGCTACTGCACCCAGGCAGAATAAGAAGACTAAGACAGTCATGATATGAGCGAGTTTGTACGGCAATCGTTAAAACAGGGGCGTTTTTCGTTACAGTGAGATCTTTTCATGAAATTTCAATCACTAACTTTCTCCTCTGAATCCGAAAATATTTTACTATCCCCACCTTAGACATGGAGAAATGATTATAATAATAAAATGAGAAATCAGAGCTTGTATTGAAAGATTTAAATGTTCGTTTTTCCCATGTGCTGTTAGTTATTGGAACAGTGGAGAAGTAGCCTGAAGGTGGTTCAAAGGACCCTCTGCCAGGCACTTAAGTGTCAACAGCAGAGTAGTCAAGCAATGGAGATGCAGATGTAAGATTCAAAATTAATTATTTTCCCATCAATTATTGTCAGTAATTACATTGTTACTGACATCCAAGGCCTCCCCAGCATACCGCTCCTTTCATCATACCCAGTCGTGTAAAGTCCGCAGTATTTCGATGGAAACCATTCTGCCATCATGAGTTGGTGCTGATGGAATGAACTGTGTACTGCAGGCTCACAGTATTTATACCTACTGGTCCAGAGTTCAGGGCACACCAGCCCTTCACCATCCTTGGCAGTGGGAATGTGTGAGGCTGTGACAGTGGATGGTGGAGTCTCAGTGACCTTCCACCCACTGTGTAACATTGCATGTCTAGGTGTAACATTTTGCTTTAATAGAGCTTGCTCTTGACTCTCATGCCTTTCTCTGTTGGAAACCATGTCCCTGTTAATTGAATTATGAGTCACACGAATTTTAACTGCTCATTTTGCAGTGGGGCGGGTTAAAAATAATTGTTGGTTGTACTGTTCAAAATAAACGTCCACCTTCCTGAGTATGGGTTCTGCTCGACGTCCCTTCACTCTGCAAGCGTAGATACTTACTAGATGGCGAAAAAGCATCGCTGAAGAAAACGCCGCCTAATATCTGTCCTGCAAAGTCCGCGTAAACTCTAGTAGTATTTCAGTTCCTGCAATCTCACATACATCAAGGTTTTGGGTATTGATATGACGCATTTTTTCTCGCAGTAAAGGTTCAAAAAATTTGTAGATAAGCATTTTTATTGCTTCTAGCACGCATGGAAATGGGCTATCAAGTCCACATTTACCTAACTAACATATCTATAGTTCTCTGTTCACAGTTCATACAACAAATTTCACACGCAAAGTAGCCAGAAAATTACACAAGTCAGACCCGATTGATGACACGATATCACAGTGACAGATCCACTCCTATAAACGAGGTTCACATTCGGTCCTTTTCAGTGGGTCCTTTCAAAAGAAACTGCTCGCCAAATACTCCATAACTGAATACAGAATACGCCACATGGAATTTTCATAAAGACCGAAAGTTCACACTCGACTGACTTTCCAACAAAACACTTCCGACACTCCAAACTTTCATCAAACTGTTCATAACTACATCAGAGTTAGTCAAGACACGTATTAGATACGAGGGACTCAATGTTCCTTCATTTTACACATAATGAGAATCATCACATTTAACATGTCCTTCAGCGTCCGAAGCTGGCGAGCGACTCTCCCGATACTGCCTCACTCACAGAATATCTAACTAGCTGTGTGCAGGAACTACTTAATTCTGATTGGCTGATCAGTCTGACGCACCAATCAAAATTATCCTTCAAGCTCGTTCTCGCAGCGAAACTCGCCTAAGCCAATCACTGTTCAGAAAGTAATTTATGTAATCCCAAAATGCAACTACTAACAAAATGTTTAATAAAACAAAACGAAATAAAACTACTCTTGAAAATCATTTAGAAAACGATTGCACTTTAAACTGATATTCTGGCTGCATTCTCAAAAGCAATCACACCTAGACATATGTCATCAGCAGTGTGGGTAAATTACATCTTTCCCACGTTCCAATTACGCAATATTGTACATAATATAAGACTGAATTTTTTCGTATGTCCCACATACATCCTCTCACTCATTCTCATTTATTCACACAAGAACATAATTAACAGATACTAATTTTTTCTGAATTTTTATACTACAAAGGAAGAATAATGAAAGTTTTGAAAATAAAAATCCAAACTAATTAATTTGATATATTGAGAACTCTGTGAATGATTTCAAATAGTAACAAAAGACAAACTGTAATCGTTCCTAACTGAATTTCTCACCCTGAGTGTCGGTTTGGTGGGTTTTAGTAATTTTCTGAATCTCCGAAACATATGAACGGCTTTGAAATTTCGAGATCTTCTTCTGAATAAGAAAAAATAGTATACCAAGTTTGAAAATAATTGGTTAATATTTAATATATTTTATTTGGATTCGTAGGAGGTACGAATATACGGTCGTTCTAAGTGACACAGAAGCCCGTTCTCACGCTGGCTAGTAGCGACAGATGTGCTATGAGTTATGGCTAAGGAACAAGATTGCAGCCTCCTGTACGTTCACCAGGTTCGACGTCTAGGTATGTTACTGCAATAAATGTTATCCCGTAATAACTTGCGACGTCACAATTTGGAAATTCAGTCGCAAAATTTATCAAAGGTTGCCAGGACTTGGGTTTTCTTGTAATTTATTTTATGTCAGTTGCAATATTCCCCTGTTGCAGACTTGTTGGGCTGCCGTAAGCGTGTGTGGCACTCATATGCTAAACATCGATCTGCAATTAAGAAGTTCGTTTATCCAATATCAGTATTCTGCATTCACACATAACTTGACACACACGGGAATTTTTTGGACGGATATTGTCTTTCAATCTCCATAATAACGTTCGTGTTCTGGCTAGCGGGCGAAAAATTGCGTTATCTGGCGTTTGCGCTGTAGTCTGCCAATTTTTGAGGATACATTGCCAGCAAACGTATGAAAGCGATCTTCATCTTTTCTTCATCCATATTTTCATCTTCCATGTTGTTCTAGGGACTCTTGCATTGGAGAGGCTTCCGGATCCGTCAGTTGCTGTATCCATTTTCGCAGATGACGAATTCCAGATACCACAGGTATGCCAATAGACCTTGCCCGTCTGAAATGAATTATGCCCTGTGTACTAGAGTGCTGAGGACGCTGTTCTTCTGCAGAAGATGGCGGCAGCGGGAAACACGGAGATATAAATTCGTGTGGGTTGTGGCTGTGGGAAAGAGAGCTGTCGAACCTACGCTGAACTAGGACGTCGAGACAAGGAAGCCTATTATGTCTTTCCGTTTCTATGATTAAACGGGATGTTTTCATGGATGCAATTTTGATGTTATTAGACGTTCTGTAGTTTTTGGGAAAACCGGCTAAACGACGAAAGTGTCGTAAGCATACAGAAAGAAACAGGTTTTAGTTCAGCAGTTTCTAGTGCTCTGTACTGTTAGTACTGCACCAAGAGATTCCCTCGTCTTCAGTCGTTAGGTGCCATTTCGTTAAGTCTTAATTTCATTATTGATCATGTGGCCATGAAGTGTCACACCAAATGCAATTTGGTTTCCATTCCAGTTTGATTTTTTGTGGACTCTCATCCTACACCATGCAAGGTTAACTCGGCGGATTGAACAGCGTTATATTTTCCACTTGTGTCTGTCCTGAATCTTCTCACCACAAAGCACACCAGTCATGTCCACCCTTTAACACGATTTGTAATTTCAGGAACGAGTGAGCCGTCGCCAGCCATTTCTGAGCAAGATAATTGAAGATACATGTCCCTGACAGATCTGTACCGTCGATTTTGACGTGTCCATATTCTTTTCATTTGCTAATAGGTTACCATTCTTTTTTTATGTTGACAGTAGTCCAGCCCTAACTTTTTATCTTTTCATAGGTATGTAGTCTTCTTTATATACTGGAATCCACAAAGGTCAGTCGAATTAAAATGAGACAAATGGAGAAAATGAGTAAAAATGGAAATCACATGGGGAGAGATGGGAACTGTATGGGGGATGTGTAAGTGCTTCTCAGTGAAACTCCTTGCAACGTAGTCGAAACTACCTTGGCAAAAAGTGGGCAGATATTATGCTGCTACAGAATGATGACCTCTGTCACATTCTTGGAACTAAGTACTTCCTGGCATCATTCAATCTTTGCAGTCAGAAAAATATGTCATAATGACTTTCCCGAGTTGGTGTGCCTTTTGTTTCGACTACGCTGCAGAAGTTTCGCTGGGAAACGCTTACACGTCTCCCATACAGTTTCGATCTTTCCACACGGAGCCTGGGAAAAATACATTTGTGGCCGTCGATTTACTTCATGTGAAGATGTGCGCGCCCGTAAAATGGTGGCTCAGTAGGCAATTGCAAATAAGTTTCCATTAAGGAAGTCACAGTATTGTTTCTCAGTGGGATAAATGTACGAGGGACTTTGGATAAGTAATGCAACATATTCTGTTTCTCGACCAGTAACAGTTGAAAAAATACGTTATTTGTTGTTGGGTATAGTATAATATTCTCTCTTCAACCCATAAAGTCTCGAACTTCAGATAGGTGCCGGCGCTACACGTAGCCTTCGAACGGAGGTGCGTTCCAAGCAGAGGGCTGTCACTGAATGTCTTTTGGCTGACGACCAGAGCATCGCAGATATTGACAGGCGCTTGCAGAATGTATATGGACACCTGGCAGTGAACAAAAGCACGATGAGTCCGTCGTTGGGTGAAGAGTCTGTCATCATCGCAACAAGATAGCCCAAACCTGTTCGATCTCGCACGCTCTGGCCGGATGTACACAGCTGTAACTCCTGCAATGTTTGAACGTGGAGGTTATCGACAGATCACAATGAAACATCTCGATGCAAAACTGGACGTCTCTGTTGATAGTGCTGATACATTCGTCGCCCAGTAGGGGTACAGAAAGATGTTCCCCACTGGGATCCTCGCCCCATAAAAGAAGACCATAAAAACAACGAAGGAGAATCTATTCGGAATTGCATGTGTGTTACGAGGATGATTCTGACAATTCTTGTCGATCATCGTCACAGGCTATGAAACATGGGTTCACCACTTCGAATAATCCGCGGAGTAGCTCCACACCACTTTTTGGTACCGAGCGCCGCGGGTTTCTAATCCGCGCCAGACGGCATAGAACTCGATGACTACTACAGGTCGTTACAGCAGTCGCGTCGTAAGCCGTGGCAGCGTTTGCTACTGGCCCCGAGTCTAACGTGAGGGCTCCACTGTGGAGCACCTGGTTCCAGCGGCCAATAGCGACGTACAATGCCGTGTATTTAGGCGGCAGCCTCTCACTCCGCGAGGCAGTCTGGTATCCGCGTTGAGTCTGTTGATATCTCGCTTATAGACATCGTGTTAGCGTTCCGCGTGCGTACTTCTCATTTACTAGTGGACGTTGTTTTGCCTTCGTGGGGTTATCTCTTGTAAACCTGTTGCTTAGTACTTCGTTGTTGGTCTTGGTGTCTTTCCCTGTTGTGTGTCGTCGTGCTTGTCCTTCCATTCTCTTTCGTCTGTCTTGTTTGTCCGCGAGTCGCTTCCGTTCGGTCCTGCCGCGTTTTCGTAAGCGGCAACCCAGCGACCGTTCCTGTCGCGGTTACAACACACCTCTACGCCGAAGAAAAAGTTAAAAGCCGCACCCGTAGACGGTAAAGCTGTGGCGACGGACTGACGATAGACGTTGACTGTGGATATTGTATCACAGACACAGTCGCTCTGCTGTTTAGAGATGTCACTAAACTCGCCCACAGATGAAAACAACCACGCATTAGCAGCGCCTATTAGACGGAAGGGGTCCGACAGCTTATCAATTCCAGTTATTCCACCAGGAAGGAGGTACACGACTCGTGTTGTCTGTAGTTCAACCATGATCAGACGATCAATACCACGGTGTGATCACGTCCGCATTGTTACTTTGTGCCAGAAAAGGCTCTCAACAAGGGAAGTGTCCAGGCGTCTCAGAGAGAACCAAAGCGATGTTGTTCGGATATGGAGGAGATACAGAGAGACAGGAACTGTCGATGACATGAATCGCTCAGGCAGCCTAAGGGCTACTACTACAGTGGATGACCCCTACCTACGGATTATAGCCCGGAGGAACCCTGACAGCAACGCCACCATGTTGAATAACGCTTTCCGTGCAGCCACAGGACATCGAGTTACGACTCAAACTGTGCTCAATAGGCTGCATGATGCGCAACTTCACTCCTGACGTCCAGGGCGAGGTCCATCTTTGCATCGACGACACCACGCAGCGAGGTACATATGGGCCCAACAACTTGCCGAATGGACCACTCAGGATTGGCATCACGTTCTCTTCACCGATGAGTGTCGCATATGCTTTCAAACAGACTGTCGTCGGAGACGTGTTTGGAGGCAACCCGTTCACACTGAACGCAATAGACACACTGTCCAGCGAGTGCAACAAGGTGGAGGTTCACTGCTGTTTGCGGTGGCATCATGTAGGGGCGACGTACGCCGCTGCTGGTCATGGAAGGCACCGTAACGGCTGTACGATACGTGAATGCTATGCTCCGACTAATAGTACAACAATATCGGCAGCATATTGGCGAGGCATTCGCCTTCATGGACGACAGTTCGCGCCCCCATCGTTCACATCTTGTGAATGACTTCCTTCAGGACAACGATATCGCTCTACTAGAGTGGCAAGCATGTTCTCCATATATGAACGCTATCGTACATGCTTGGGATGAATTGAAAAGGGCTGTTTATGGACGACGTGATCTACTAACCAGTCTGAGAGATCTACGCCGAATCGCCGTTGAAGACAGTCTGGACCAACAGTACCTTGATGAACTTGTGGATAGTATGCCACGACGAATACAGACATGCATCAATGCAGGAGGACGTTTTACTGGGTATTCGAGGTATCGATATGTACATCAGTCTGGACCACCACCTCTGAATGTCTCTCTATGTGGTGGTACAACGTGCAATGTGCAGTTTTCATGACCAATAAAAAGGGCGGAAATAAAGTTTATGTTGATCTCTATTCCAATTTTCTGTACAGGTTTCGGAACTCTCGGAACCGAGGTGATGCTAAACTTTTTTGATGTGTATATAAAAGCACTACCGTTTATAGGAAGTCTGGAACTCATTAGAACAATAAATGATGTGTGGAGAGTCAGTGTGTGTGTATAGAGAACAACCAAAACCAGCATCTGCTAAATGCTTCAGAACAATGCGATTGTCTTTATAGTATATCAGCCATGCTTAAGTCACTGTTAATCGCTTTATAAGTAATCAAAAGAGTCATTAAAATAACACCCTGTAGTTTCAAATTGTCGCTATACTAATTTATCCTTATGCTGCGATAAAAGACGTGTAGCAGTACGTGGGTGTAGACAGATCAAGGGAGTGCAAAGACCCGACAAGATGCTGGCAGTGATAATCTAGTCGTTGGGTACCCTTAATCCATACAAATAGAACACTAGGTAGGTAAAGTTTCGTTTAATAAACTGTACAGTTAAACATAAGGTAAAAACTAAATTTAGAGTAAATGAAAGAAAGTAAGTGAATAAAAAAGAGGAACGTCACATTTGGTTTCTTGGCGAAATATAAAGCGAAAGTTAAAAATGAAAAGAAAGTAAAAATTAAACGGCTGGCACGTTAGAAGCTCTATACAAAGTGGGAAAGTTCACGGCAGCATTGTAGGTGAAATACCGCCCAGAATGTCAATCAGACTCTAGACCTGTCTTTAGGTGCGTCATCGTCAGCTTTTCAGGTCAGAAAGGGAAACCTGTAATAAGGAACCCAGAAGCTACTGGTGATATACATGAAACGTTTGTCGACCTCGTAGTATCTATAACTAAGCTTGTTGGCTTGATGGAACAGATCTTAGAGCGCTCAGTATTGTACATATTTTCCTGATACCTCCAAGTCACTTCAGTTAGTAGGACACTGTTCAGCTTAATGTCCGCTCATTTCCTTGTAATAATTGCGACAGATTGACCCTTCGTCCCATGGACCTATGTGGCCCAGGTATACAATACAGCTTCTCGCTGTTCTCAATACTCACGGTACAACAATACAGATAATTATATGGAAAAGGGTGGAAAGGTGTAAGGCAAATGGTGACTGTAGGTATGCCAGCCATGACAGGTTAACCACGATGGCAGTGTTTTTGTTTAAAGCCGTAGCTGCTCGCAGTCCACATAGCGCGGACACCCATATTCGTTTTACCTGAGAACAGCAGGTCAGAGCAGACTAAGTGGGGAACGCCGTGGCGGAAGGAAGGGGGGATGGAGGACAGTGAAACTGCCTCCCTGGTGTGTGAGATACATTGCGCTCCAGACGCTCATGAATATTCAGCAGGCCCTCCCGCTCCCTGAATCATACTGCACTGCAAAACCAGCAATGAGAATTCACCGCAAGAGAATTCAAGAAAAAGCAACTCTGCTCCAGGATGGCAATTGGTCTGGTTGACAGCTATACCATTGGCGGGTGTTAGCCGAAGCGAATTCTCATCAAAAACGCGGTGGCCCAGTAATCTAAGTTTTGTTATCGCAGAATTTCTGATATGTGCGTTTGAGGACAGAGAGGTTGAGGCAGTTCATGATTACAAATGTGTTAAATGACAAACGTCTGTTCTTGAGAATTTTTTGAATTATAGATTGGTATCTGCTCAGAAACTAGTACAGCTACTGCAGTATTTTATGTAGGAATAAAACCACAAAAACAAATAACTGGAATGCTCTTGACGGATATGGCCGAGTATAAACTAGTAGCGGAACTCCAAAAGCTTGTTTGCGAATTTCGCTACTGCTGAACTGTCAAGTAGCTAGCCTGTAGAAACACACTGAGAAAAGATTGTGGTTTTATGCTATACAGAGCAGAGAACCACGCTCAAATGAAGACTTTTTCGGAGCTTATAGTGGCGCTGTGAACTGTGCTAACAATCAGAAATACACTGCTGGAAATGGAAAAAAGAACACATTGGCACCGGTGTGTCAGACCCACCACACTTGCTCCGGACACTGCGAGAGGGCTGTACAAGCAATGATCACACGCACGGGACAGCGGACACACCAGGAACCGCGGTGTTGGCCGTCGAATGGCGCTAGCTGCGCAGCATTTGTGCACCGCCGCCGTCAGTGTCAGCCAGTTTGCCGTGGCAAACGGAGCTCCATCGCAGTCTTTAACACTGGTAGCATGCCGCGACAGCGTGGACGTGAACCGTGTGTGCAGTTGACGGACTTTGAGCGAGGGCGTATAGTGGGCATGCGGGAGGCCGGGTGGACGTACCGCCGAATTGCTCAACACGTGGGGCGTGAGGTCTCCACAGTACATCGATATTGTCGCCAGTGGTCGGCGGAAGGTGCACGTGTACGTCGACCTGGGACCGGACCGCAGCGACGCACGGATACACGCCAAGACCGTAGGATCCTACGCAGGGCCGTAGCGGACCGCACCGCCACTTCCCAGCAAAATTAGGGACACTGTTGCTCCTGGGGTATCGGCGAGGACCATTCGCAACCGTCTCCATGAAGCTGGGCTACGGTCCCGCACACCGTTAGGCCGTCTTCCGCTCACGCCCCAACATCGTGCAGCCCGCCTCCAGTGGTGTCGCGACAGGCGTGAATGGAGGGACGAATGGAGACGTGTCGTCTTCAGCGATGTGAGTCGCTTCTGCCTTGGTGCCCATGATGGTCGTATGCGTGTTTGGCGCCGTGCAGGTGAGCGCCACAATCAGGACTGCATACAACCGAGGCACACAGGGCCAACACCCGGCATCATGGTGTGGGGAGCGATCTCCTACACTGGCCGTACACCTCAGATGATCGTCGAGGGGCACTGAATAGTGCACGGTACATCCAAACCGTCATAGAACCCATCGTTCTACCTTTCCTAGACCGGAAAGGGAACTTGCTGTTCCAACAGGACAATGCACGTCCGCATGTATCCCGTGCCACCCAACGTGCTCTAGAAGGTGTAAGTCAACTACCCTGGCCAGCAAGATCTCCGGATCTGTCCCCCATTGAGCATGTTTGGGACTGGATGAAGCGTCGTCTCACGCGGTCTGCACGTCCAGCACGAACGCTGGTCCAACTGAGGCGCCAGGTGGAAATGGCATGGCAAGCCCTTCCACAGGACTACATCCAGCATCTCTACGATCGTCTCCATGGGAGAATAGCAGCCTGCATTGCTGAGAAAGGTGGATATACACTGTACTAGTGCCGACATTGTGCATGCTCTGTTTCCTGTGTCTATGTGCCTGTGGTTCTGTCAGTGTGATCATGTGATGTATCTGACCCCAGGAATGTGTCAATAAAGTTTCCCCTTCCTGGGACAATGAATTCACGGTGTTCTTATTTCAATTTCCAGGAGTGTATAATTCTCAAATACCAGGGTTTCTGTTCCCAAAGGATGCCCAAGTTTAAGGCTAACGAGATTATGTTTAACATTTGCGTTCACTCATAGTGTTTTCGGAACATCTGCCGTTTATGAGGCTAGCAAAATTTCAACTAACTTTTCATTACGTTAGTTCTTACAAATGTCTACACGTTTTGTGAATGCAAATAAGCACATATACTGAAGTATTTTTACAATAAGTTTCGTACTTAAATTTCACAGAAAGAGGCGTGTATATATTTCTGAGATTACCAGCTGTATTGAATAAGGAAATAAGTGGTTCCTTTTGCAAATAATGTATCGCTGAAATAATGTCAAAAACCATCTCAATATTTTAAGTTCCGATTAGCTTCATTTTACCCTTCTCAAAGCGTAACTTCTTTTGTCGCGCAGTGTAGACAACTAATAACCGCAATTACTTGACAGAGAGCATATGGTCCATTACTGCTGTAAATTCATTAATTGAAATGAAATTGGCCAAATGTTATGCTTCAGAATGTAGTAAAATCGATGAAGTGGCAGCACCCACCTTACATGTTAAAATATATTAAGAACTCAAAATAATGATAAAGCAGGTACGCATTGCAATGGTCGATATTCTGTAACATCATGTTAAATTGCTCTTCAGTGCGGCGTTTGCATATTGCAAGGTATTTATATTTAAACTCTCGCTACTTGAATCAGCGTAAACGGAAAACTATTGACCGTATGGGTAACCAAATTCTTAGAAATGATGTTCAGACTGTGTTCTGCAGGGCTTCCTTTGTTAGTAATTTTAGTGTTATGACTTTCCGTTAGGCGCCAGTACTGAAACAGCGATGTAGGAGGACCTGGGACCCCAAGGACCAAGGAGATGCAGAGAGAGTTGCACCTGCTACTATGATCTGCTTCGCTAACTTGTGACCCCTACTCTACGGGAGAGATATGGTTTGAACTCAACTGTTTTGATGCACAGTGGAGTTCCGCCCCAAATTGCTTGTGAGATCACTTGGTTACTCCGTACCACATTCTGATAAAACCGAATTACTGGCCGACCGTTCCAAACCGTGTGACCACCAAGGTCGCCAGATTTGAACCTGTGTGATTTCTCGCTGTGTTTAGTTCAAGAGCTTTCTCGAAGTGTAAATCGTTACGAGAACACACTTGACATTTTTTAGGCAAATAATCCCGAGCCAGTTGGAAGCATCATGACGGATACAGCGATTAGTGACCACAAGGCTCTTGTAGCGACACTAGACGCCATAACATCAAAACCCCTCCAAAAATAAACGCTAAATACACCTACTTAAAAAGGCAGATAAACATTTGCGTGACACCTTCCTAAGAGACGGTCTGCATTCCCGATCTGACTATGTAAATGCAGAGCAGATGAGGTTTCAAATTCAAAGAAACAGTATCGACGGCATTTGACAGATATATACCAAATAAAATTATAATAGATGGTGCTGATCTCCACGGTACACAAAACAGGTCAGAACACTGTAGCAGAGGCAACGAAAAATGGATAAATTTCAAAGAACGTAAAACGCCAGAAATTGGCAAAGTTTCATAGAAGCTTTAACTTAGCGCGAACGTCAGTGCAAGATGCTATTAATAATTTCCACAACGATACTCCGTCTCGAAATCTGGCATAAAATCCAAAGAGGTTTTGGTTGTTTGCTAAATACGTGCCAAAACACACAATCAATACCCTCACTGCGCGATAACAATGGTGAAATTACGGATAAAAGTGCCACTAAAGCAGAGTTACTTAACGCAGTTTTCCGATATTCCTTCACATAAGAAAACGAAGTAAATATTCCAGATTTAGAATCAGGAACAACGGCCAAGATGAGTAAGTTCGAGGTAGATATCCTCATATCCTCGGTGTAGCGAAGCAGCTTAATTCACTTAATAAACGCAAGGCCTCCAACCCATACTGTATGCCAGAGAGGTTCCTTACAGAGTATGCTGATAACAAAAGCACCATACTTAGTAGCCAAATACAACCGCCCACTTCTTGCCTGAAGGTTGGGAAGTTACTCAAGTCACACAAATACCCATGAAAGGAATTACGAATAATTCGCTGAATTATAGATCCATATCGCCAAAGCTTATTTGCAGCAGGATTTTGGAACATTCACTGAGTTCGAAGATGATGCTACTGGTTTGTGGGGCGCCGGTTCGAAGATGATCTGTTACCTCGAAAAGGACAATTTACTGACAAACAGCCAAAAAGGATTCACAAAATATTGTTCTTGTGAAACTCAACTAGTTCTTTATTCTCACGAAGTATTGAGTGCTATCGACAGCGAACGTGAAACTGATTCCATATTTTGAGACGTCAAAGTGGCTTATGATACTGTTCTTTGCAAGCGGCTTCTAATCAAATTGCGCGTCTATGGAGTATGTCTCAGTCGTGGGACTGGATTCGTCATTTCTTCTCAGAAAGGCCGCAGTTCGTAGTAACTAACTAAATAACATCTGGGATTCCCCAAGCAATTTTTGCAGGCCCTCTGCTGTTCCTGTTGTACGTAAACGATTTAGGAAACAATCTGAGCTGCCCACTTAGATTATTGCAGATGATGCTGTCATTTACCGACTTAGAAAGTCATCAGGCGATCAAAACAAATTGTATAACGATTTAGACAGGATATGTCTACGATGCAAAAAGTGGCAATTGACTCAAAATAATGAAAAGTGTGAAGCCATTCACATGATATTGATAGAAATCCGCTAAATTTCGTTTACACGATAAGACACACAGATCGAAAGGGAGTAAATATATCTAAATGCTTAGGTGTTATAATGACGAATAACTTAAATTGGAACGATCACATAATATTGTAGGCAAAGCAAACCATAGACTGCGATTTGTTGGGAGAACACTTATTAAATGCAACAGGTCTACTAAAGAGAGTGCATACCCTCTCCTTCTGGAGTACTGCTATGTGTTGTGGGATCCACATCAGATAGGACTGCCGGAGGGCGTAAAAGAAGTTCAAAGAAGGGCTGCTCGTTTTGTGCTATCGCGAAATACAGGACGCCTTGGATATGATACGCAAACTTGGGTGGCAATCATTAAAGCAAAGGCGCTTTCCGTTGCGGCAGGATCTTATCATGAAATTTCACACACGAACTTTGCTATCAGAGTATGAAAATATTTTGTTAGTACCTACCGGGATGAACGTTCATTTTTATTAAAGAATACAAACGAGAGCTCGCATGGAAGCGTGTTCCTTTTTCTCTCGCGCTTGTCGAGAGTGGAACGGTAGAGAAATAGCTAGGAGGTGGTTCGATGAACCCTCTGCCAGACTGTTAATCGTGAATTGTAATCTTATAGATATAGGTGTAGATGAAGGACAGGGCTTGTCAACTGGACGCTAACAGACGTTGGAGGTTGAAGACGAACACAACGAGGCAAGAGGACAACAACCCACGTGCAACATTAGATGTTTTCGGCAGCTGTAGAGCTACCCCTACTGTTGCGGCTGTCATGCAAGGAGACGATAGTAACACTGAGCAACGTTTGTAATCTGGAATGAAGAAATGGTACACAAATTACAAGTGTTGTTTTATTTTGCGGTAACTGAAACGTGTTTCTCTCAATCGTTTATTCGTCATTGCTCATCTGCCTAGTCTTGAAAATGTTTGTACAAAGTTTTGTTGTCCTACGTTCACTCGCTTCCCTTGGAAGGCCTCCCTCAAGTAGCTAAAGTTTAATTATAACCAAAATGTCAATCAAAGGAATCACAATGTCTTCAGCTGCGCTCTAGTGTGGCATATGCAGATGAAATAAAAATAATTCGCCATGTTACCATTCATTAGGAATGTGGATGTGTGGCGGGTGGGGGTTTTAATATTCGCTCGGACTGAGTGAAGCAAGCTGCAGATTAAAATTCACCTACCTCAGAACGGCGTCTGCGCAATGTCCCTTTACTCGGCAAAGTAGATACTTACAAGATGATGTGAAAGCAGCGTTGATGAAAAACACCACCTAATATCTACATTTACTGAGGCCACGTAACTCTAGTTATGAAAGAAATTTCTGTAGAAATACAGTATTAAAATTTTTATCGGGCAGTAATAAAATGGATTGACTTCTGGAAAATAACGTCCGAAATTTCCACAAAAAATGTTTATTTTGTCCTTGATGACCAAAGAATAGGTATTATTCAGTTCACATTTAAACTATTGACTATTTCCTTCCAGTTCATGATTCATACACACGTTTCACATGCACAGCAGCCAGAAATCTGTCCAAATCCCACCCGAATTAAACAACGTTTTCACGGTCATTAATCCCACCAATAATATGAGTTATTACGTCTGGTCCTTCTCGTGTATTTCTAAAAAAGAAACTGCTTCCCAGAAATGCTCAGTGGTTGAATACTGAAACATGCCACATGGATACTATGAAGGCCAAGTTTTCACATGCGAATATATGTCCAACAGATTTAGTCAAAACCTCTGAAATTGTGCCAAGCAGTCCTCAACAACAACTGCTATTGATTTAGCTCACCAATAACTCAAACACTAAGTAATTATTCATCTTACACATTATTCTGAGTGGCACTAATAACATGACCATCTGCGTTCAAAGCTAGTGAGTGACTCCTTTCTTCCAACGTCACTTCCATTATAACTATCAGGTAACGACCGGGAACCGTCTCAATTCTGATGGGGTGACGGTGCTCGCTGCCAATCAGAATGCTCGCTCAAGATCATACTCGCACCAGAACTGGCATGCACCAATCCTGATACACAGACGCATTTTCGTCATTCCAACATGCAAATACAAAAGTAATGTTTGATAAACGAAAACGAAAAGGACAATAATTATGGAAATATTCTTTAGATACAAATTTTACTCCAGCTGACTTTCTGGCTGGTCTGTTACAATAGCAATTACAATAGACTTACGTCACCAGCAAAGTGGGGAAATCCCCTAGGATCATTTTCCCATGACAGGCTTGTGTAACTCTTGCAGGTTACTTAAGATGGTATATAATGCAACATTAAAATTTGACGAATGTTCCACGTACACACTCTCATTTACTCACATTTACTCCCACAACAATATTAGACGCAAATAATAATTTTTTCTGATGTTTTATAATACAAAAACGAAAAATAATTTAAGTTTTAATATGAATATCTCAATTAATTAATCCTGCACAATGAGAGTTCTGTTTATATTTTTTAAATAATAACAACAGGTAAAATATTATAGTTCCTAACTGAATTTAATCTCCTAAGTGCCAGTTTTTGCCTTTTTAAGTAAATCTCCGAAACTATGATAGTTACAATGTTGAAAGTTTTATACAATCTTCTCCTGAATAACAAAAGGTAGTCTATCTATTTTGAAAATGGTTGAATAATATTTACTATAGTTTATTTAGGTTCTTATAGGTGGGCAACGTACGCGTTCAGTAAGAGACATTGAATAGCTTTCCCATTGAAGGCAGTGCCAGGTGCACTTGTGTCTCCCAGGTAGGCCCCTAGATATCAGCACCTGAAGTTACATGCAGCAAGCTATCCTAAAACAAACGTTCGCTCCTAACAAATTGCGACGCTACAGGTGAACTCAACGGCTGTGATATGCTTTTCAGATGATAGAGTACAGCAATCAGTCGTCATTTTTCTTTCAGTTTTTATCATTCAAATGTAGATGTCGGCTAGTGCCCGGCCGTTATCAATGTACTATTTCACAGAGTCAATGCATGTCCTGTACGTCAGTCCCCTGTTGTTCAAGCTTCTGTCACATTTCGCTCAAGACTCAAACAGACAAAAAATTCCTTTGTATCACCGTTACTGAAATAGACTTCATAACTTACTGCCTATATGCCTCTGTACGAGCCCTAATCTCTCTTATCTTATCTTTCTGGTCTTTCCGCGAAATGTAAGTTGGCGGCAGTAAAATTGTAAAAATTGTACTGAAGTCAGCTTCAAATGGTGGTTCTGGAAATTTCCTCACAAGCGATTCACGAAAAGAATGCCTCCTTTCCTCTAGAGACTCCCACTCGAATTCCTGAAGCATTTCCGTAACACTCGCGTGATGATCAAACCTACCAGTAACAAATCAAGCAGCCTGTCGCTGAATTGCTTCTATGTCCTCCCTCAATCCGACGTGATAGGGATCCCAAAAGCTCGAGCATTACTCAAGAATAGGTCGTATTAGTGTTTTATAAGCAGTCTCCTTCACAGATGAACCACATATTCCCAAAATTCTACCAATGAACCGAAGACGACTATACGCCTTCCCCACAACTGCCATTACATGCTTGTCCCACTTCATATCGCTCTACAATGTTACGTCCAAATATTTAATCGATGTGACTGTGTCAAGCACTGCACTACTAATGGAGTATTCAAACATTACAGAATTCTTTTTCCCATTCATCTGCATTAATTTACATTTATCTATAATTAGAGTTAGCTGGCATTCTGTACACCAATCACAAATCCTGTCCAAGTCATCTTGTATTGTCCTACAGTCACTCAACGACGACACCTTCCCGTACACCACAGCATCATCAGCAAACAGCCACACATTGCTATCCACCCTATCCAAAAGATCATTTATGTAGATAGAAAACAACAGCGGACTTACCACACTTCCCTGGGGCACTCCAGATGATACCCTCACCTCCCATGATCACTCACCATCGAGGACAACGTACTGGGTTTGAGGCTGAAGACGGGCTGAAGATCGGTTGGCGGCGTCTCGTGGCAGCGAGCAGGAGCGCTAAGGTCGGCTGGCCATATCTGCTGGTGGCGGGCAGCGCCTTCCCCTTCTGCTCTTTCACGTCTCAGTGTCTCCTTCCCCCGACTCGCTCACAAGTCTCGACAAGGCGATCACTCTTTCTCCCGAGTTATGTTCCTGGGCGTGACCACACATTTCTTGGCAGACCGTCTGTTTCTGAGTGCCACGTGCAGTAGAGCTCTCCGGGACTCACTTGCTGGCACCCGGCAGCGGCGCTGTCCTCCGTCGCCCTTCGTCGAAAGCGCCAGCTGCCGATCATCGCTTTGGAGGGTGTAATACTCTATGTTGGGTGAGGCTCTACGACAAGTGTCTAGGAATTGAATTTCCCGCTCGAGAATAATGGACGCACACGACCCATTACAGTACGAAGACTACTGTACTATGGTGACATATAACACACGAATACAGCTAAAAATAAAAAATTTTGAGTTTTTGGTCGAATCATAAAACCTCACTTCACTATTTAATATTATTAATGAGTTCATATAGAAACGGCCAAAGTTGCAAGATTCAATTCTTATCTATTGATGACTAGTTTCAGGTTACTAGCCATCAATTAAATAAGTTAATCTTGCATCATGGGTTGTTTCTGCATCGAACTGGTTGACCCAAGCTGCTGGCCTGCAGTTAATTCAGCAGGTTGGAAATCTGTTATTAATTCTTTATATCCCGTTTATTTTCCTATTAGAAGCGACACTTCATGCAGTTTTTCACAAGCAATTAGTATGTTTTTGTCAAGTCACAGTGAGTAACTGTAATATAATGTGTTTTATTGTCATTGTTTGATTTCTTACGGTCAACGTACGCAATAAACTGTGTGAATACTTGACAGTACACGATCTATAACGACGCAGATAAACTGCTCATTTTGAGGTCCATGTGTGGATCTATGAAGTTAACGCTGATCGAAAGTGATGTGTAAGGAAGAAAAAGGGACACTGTTGGCCGGGAGGTCCTATCTGGGGAAATTCGGCCGCCACGAGCAGATCTTATTTCAGTCGACGCCACATGTGGCGACCTGCGCGCCCGTGATGAGGATGAAACGATGATGAGGACAACACAAGCCCAGCCCACGAGCGGGAAAAATCTCCAACCCTGACTGGAATCGAACGCGGGACCGCTGCAAGGGAGGCAAGCACGTGGAAGGAGGTGGACGACATATAAAGTTTTCATTTATATTCAAACCAATGAAACTGCAAATTTTTGAAACCACTCAGAGTGGCAGGAAGTTGGTGACACAAGTCTCAGCAAACATCTGCAGGAGTGTCTAATTGCTATTACACAAATTTAGCACAGAGGAATTGTGTTAACTTCATTACTATTGCCCTGAGACATGGATCCTATGTGACAAACGAAACAAGTTCATATCATTGGCGACTAAGCCGAAGTCCTTCAGAGACGTTTGTATAGCGAAGAAGTTTGTTATTCAGAAAGCAGGCATTTTTGACCATTAACATTGCCTTCTTGCACCATTTTGAAGCTCCATTAAATAAAAGGGAAGATAAGAACCTACGGTGCTCTTGTTTGTACCACATTTAGAACTGCCGACACACAGCACTCTTGCAGCACAAGGCGTGTGCTGAACATTAGAGCTAAATAAACACCGCTAGAAGCACGTGTCTCATCGCAATAATGGTAGCTGAGCCCCAAATTGCAACCTTAAATGAAATTCTAAAATTGAAATTTGGAAAAAACACTTTAATAATACTTCAATATGAATGGAACGTGTCTAACAGAAAAAATCTTTCATATTTCGCTTAACACAATATTTTATTCAAATTTATTCGATAAAAAATGTTAATACGAAGAGATCATGAAAGAATATCGCTGGCTGCGAGTCTGGATTGACTGCTGCACGGCCAGCAGCTTTGAATGACTCACGAGGTGCGTCGTTTTAGGCGCTCCCGGAACTTGCATGATGCTATTTACAAGGCCGTTGATGATACTGAAGTCAGTGCTAGGGTGAATGAGGAAAATAAAGTGACGATGAAAGGCATTGCTTCCCATGCTGTTTTGGAGATTATATATGTAAAAGAAGTTATTTGGTTCGCATTGGTGCTCCATTCATCGAGATAATGGTGCCCTCCTTATACAAATGTCGATCAGGATATCAATCTAAAACTTCATTAATTCTGACCGGAAAAACAATGGCCGTAAACCTGCTGGCAAATTAAGAGGCTCATACTCTCAATACAACAGTGCCGGATATGGGACAGGACTGTACAGTATTCCACAAGCGCGAATCAAGAATTCCCAATAGAACCCCTTCTGATATTTACGCTTACTGTCAGTTGTTCACCGAATGCCGTGGTGACCAATGCCATGGTGCGAATGGCTCTCTAGGTGTGGATGAGGGCGCAATGCTTTTGCCGCAACTCCGGTTCCCTGTCGTCCGCTAAGATGCGCCCTATGCCACGTCTATTCACAAACTCCTGTGTGGCTTCACATGGACCCATTAAGCTCTTCACCTCCGTGTCTAACCAGTGAGTCCGAAAATTTTAGCCGACTTCCTATGCCCTGCTATACTTTCCCACCAAACAACGCCTGCACGCCTATAGCAGAAAATACAAAACACTGCAGCCCAGTAGCAAGGCGCCTTCCAACACAAAAACTAGCGCACACAACGCACCATGAGAACCCAGTCAAATAACAAAATGTCCTTCTGCTTCTCTGCCTCCCTGACATCACTGATTATTTTACAAACGGCACGTGCTCACGCCAGCAACTACCTTTGCATAAAAGGTGGAGTGTGCGGCTGGTCCCGGCGGAGGTTCGAACCCTCCCTCGGGCATGGGTGTGTGTTTTTGTCCTTAGGATAATTTATATTAATTAGTGTGTAAGCTTAGGGACTGATGGCAGTAGGTGTTAAGTCCCATAATATTTCACACAAATTTGAACATTTTTAGCAAAGTTTCAAACATGGCAGGAATTTTTGCTTGTCATCAGACATCGCTAATCAGAAGAGATTAATTCCTCTATAACGTCAGTAAGTACGGTTTAGCATCACTGCTAGCATAGAGAAACTTGTTGTTCCAATGCCAAGTGTTAATCTTCAACCCACAGCTTAAAAATATCAATAGGAACTCTCGACATTTAGCCTGTTGACTTTTGGTACTTGGTCACTGATCTGCTTTTAAAATGAAGGGATCAATTAGATACCGTATGAAAATTTTTCAAAGATATTTGCCATCCGCTCAAGAATGGCTGGCACATCATGTGTTTTAGTAGGTGATAATCGCATATGGAGATTGTTTTCTTGAAGTTCTGCAATGTCGGTTTTTGAGTCGTCCTGTGGATAAAGCCATAAATATCAGTATTGTAAATGTAGTTATACATGCCCAAGGTTAGGGATTTATGTGTAAAATTGCTATGTATAGTGCAAATGATGACTGAGGCAAACAGAGTAACTATTTGAGTGTAAGTGTAAAGGAATTGCAAGAGTTTATTTTCAGACCACTGCGACTTAAACAGAACAAATGGAGCTACAGTTAAAACTGTAATGGACCTGTGGATAGGAGCATCGCAGGTCACTGTCCATCTGTGTGGTAGGGAGGCAGGCAGTCGCTGACCGAAGGGAGACCACCCTTCCCCCTACACACACTTCCAACCCGGGCAGCGTCTATCGTACGCCTCAATACTGTTGAGAAGAGCAGACGAAGGAGCAGAGGGAACAAATGGAGTGCTGGAAAGGACATGAGATGTCAATGTGAAATGGATGGCATGCACTTTGATAAGGGGAAGGGTGCTTGCTGTGAGTGCCTCTCAGTGTTTGCATGTGCTCTGTTGAGAATGATATGTAGTAACGTGAGGAGTCGACATGCACAGAAGGCAACAAGACTGAAATTGTCTAAAGATGTCATGAATTCCAGATCAATGTATGTGCCGGCACTAAGATTCAAATTTGCTCACTGTTCGAACACAGTAATTGTTTCATAATATTTAGGGCTGCGCAAAATACATTAATTGTGATTTCATTAACTTACTAAACAAAATTAAGGAAAAATTATAACAAATCTAGTTTTTTATGAAAATGGTACATATTTCTGTGTTATGAGATATATATTCATACTGATTACCACAGGCGATACCTCTTGCAGCTTTTTTCTTAGTTATTTTTCGTTGCCACATTGATTTTGCACGTCATTCATACCTGACAGTGATAGATAGAACTGAAAACAATGCGGTCTTAACTGTCTCGTCATAGAAATGAAAAACTTAACAGACGTAGTATACACATTACAATGAAATGTACCTGACTTCATTCCCGAGCTAAATTAATGTTTCATTTCACACATTACATTGTACTGAACACTGAATAAGAATTTATTGGAAGTGATGAAAAGATCTGGAGCAGGAAACGATGCAGTAATGAATTTGAATTTAATGAATTGGAGGCTTCCATGACTGTTGGTCAACTTAGCACACCATTATTGTTCGCTGCAGATATCCTAGGCTTATCTGTTTTTGTATTAGAATACATTCTTAGGTAAATCTCATTTTTACGCTAAAAACAAGGTTTGGCAGATCACAACTAGGTTTGGGATAGCTGAAGAGAAAAACGTGGTGGGTAGACCCTGACATTTATCATTTGTTATTTCATGTAATACACTTTACTACTTAATGACAATATTAACATTCCAATTTTAAAACTTATTAAAGGAATAAAATCTGAGAAAGTTGAACAGGCTCATATCATAAAAAAACTTCAACAACTCTACCATTCAGAGCAGGACATTAAAATCGGGAATATGGAATTCCCAAAAACAAGGAACGTTACATCAAGTGAGCGTGGCTGCAAGCAGGTTCAACAAAATTTTATTAACCATATTCTAAACATTCATGGTGGTGTCTGTTTGTTCTATATCGTGTCTCCCTACCACTTTCGCGCAACGACGCTCTGAGCGTGTTTCTTAGGGAATTGACTAGTTTGCTAGTTTGAACCTGGGACCTGTTGCTGGTAAGGAGACGCCAGACCACACATGTAGAATTCAGAAGAGTTCAGTGAAACTAGCGATGATACAACCAGATACTAAATGATCTCAGCGTCAGCTCCACTGCACTCCCTGTAAAGAAATCTTAATACTAACTAAATTTAGTGGAAGGGGTTCAAGGCTTTCCTATTTTTAGTTAGCTGGTAAAATAACGTCGAAAAAGCAGTTACGTTTACCATTGGAAATTTTATTCTACTCATAAAACATCGTTTATAAATTGCACTATTGATAAAAGGAAATGTTTTAATACAGGATGGTAAAAACCAACTGCGTTCAACAAAAATGTGAACGAATATTCCCTGAATGGGTTTCCAAGTTCTACAATGGATCAAAGGATGACCTACGCCATATCACATCTATAATCTAGTTTTAAATTAAGTTTCACAAAAGAGAAAAACTATAAAAATGGTCTACAGTGACCCTCAATTATCTTTAATAACTTATCTAACGTGACGTAAATTACAGTGGCTGATTTGGCTTCTCAATAACTATATAACAGAAAAATCATCGCGTTTCAGATTTTTACTTCAAGTGGCAAATGTGAACACCATGAGCTTTAATTGACGATCGACAACAGTATTACGCAAAAAGGAGGTGTAACAGATGAGACTTCTGCAGTTCTGAGTGAAGCTTTATTCGCTGTTATGCGGCATCGCGTGCGTTCATTACCTTGTCGGAGTTCGTCAGGGGGGCGGCGGCCGGCGCAGCTCCGTCCAGCTCGCCCTCTCGGAAGCAACTCTCCTCTCCTAACTTCTCCTTATTACAATTTACCGAAGTAGGTTTAAAAAAGCTATCTGGCTGTGTTTTCATCTGACCAATCAGGGTCTCAATATTAACCTTAAGCTCCGCCTACAAAAATTCTGTCTATCCAATGAGAAACGTTATACTTTTCGTGGTGGGGCAATGTTTTTAAAGTTTGCAATGTAACAGAGACGCGAAAAAGTCTCACGCTAAAACGTGTGGGAGGTGTAGTCTTAGAGGTAGGCTGGCGACGTGGGTGTCCAGTCCGTCCCTTATCTTAGGGCCTTCTACCTTAACACGGTTCTGCTCTCAGCTTCTGTTCTCGTTTCTCCCCTCGGAACTGCGTCGGTCTCATGGTGGGAAGGTACAACATGCATTTACGCATTCTTGTGTTAGTCTGTGGTATTCCATTTTCTCACTCGTTACTCGTATTACTTTGGTTAATTTAATGTCAAGATTTATTCGGAGGTATGTGACATACTACTGGAGTTGTTTATGATGTCAGGGTTTTCATGGTAGGTGTTGGATTTGCCTGACACCTTACAATATGAATAACAATAACAGCCGTTAAATGTTCTAACAATTGCTCAAAATTCAAAGTAAGCTGACAGTTACAGAAGACGGCTATCACAGCCAACAAGGAACAAGCAGCTAAATGACACAGAATGTGTAGCAGGTAATAGATGTGGATTATCGATAAGTAACAGGCCTTAAACCTCTCACGCTCAGTAGTAGTAGTAAGGATGCAGAGGTTTTATGAGGAAGACCTCAGTCTTGGCAAACACGTCTTAACCTCTTGAGTTCATTAAATTCACCAAAGAGATCCAAATTCTGGGTCCCACATGAACGGTGGTAGTCCGCCAAGACACACATCAAACGATCAGCTTAACTTGATCAACGTCGACGCAGCTGGTAGGGGCGGCCGACTGGCGATCAACCAAGACGCCATTGGATGACCAAAATGCCGCCGTGCCAACAAACATGCTTCCGCTCAGCGTCCAGGGAAGAGGAACGTGTCGTTTTCCACCAAAGGTATAGTACGCGCAAAATGTCGTGGCCGCTAGATACGCAGTCGGCTAGGGAAGCGTGCGAACAGCGGATTAAATTGGGGGTCACTCAGAACGCTGGAGGAGAAGTGCCTTTCCAAACTGAAGCCTATACTCAATTTTTGGTAAAAACAAAGTGCGGCTCGTCACCACTCATATTTGAATGGTGACCAAAAAAAACTGTAACCTCTTCTTTCTTTAGTATCCAAAAATAATTACGCCGAGAATACAGAGATTTATTTGCGCTCGGTTTGTTAACCATTTGTAACTTTCAGAGAAAATTCAAGATTGCGAAGTTGAGTAGAACCTCCACATTTCCTTCACTGCCGTGTTAAAATTTACTTCTTTTGCCAAAACTCGGCGGAGTTTACATTTTCTCACCTCACTAACATGTTGTGCAGACGCAATTCCGAGGCAATTCCGAGAAAATTCTGAAACAATGATTTATTAAGGTTAATAAGTGAGAAACTGAGGAAAAGTAAGGTTAGAGTTTTATGAAAAAAGCATGTCCTCGGTACAAAACAAACGTGTAATGACATTCGTTGTTCAAAAACCCATGGGATTTCTGTTAAGTCCCATGGTACTCAGAGCCATTTGAACCATTTGAGCCATGGGATTTCTCATTTCACCAACTATCGATGGCCTTTAAAAATTACATTGTTCCGCACGACCGCTACGGTCGCAGGTTCGAATCCCACCTCGGGCATGGATGTGTGTGATGTCCTTAGGTTAGTTAGGTGTAAGTAGTTCTAAGCTCTAGGGGACTATTGACCTCAGAAGTTAAGTCCCATAGTGCTCAGAGCCATTTGAAACATTTTGAATTACATTATTTCACCGGAAAAGTCTGTAGTTAGTGGAATAACACGATAGATAATGCAGTTTTGCGTAAGAACCAAACGGAAAAACACTCTCCTCCTTGTGTGCAATCATTTTCCAAAACCTATTCCGACATCTCAAACAGTTTATGAAATATGAGGTATGTTGTGCATATTCCACTCTGCTTTATCGTTGGCGCGGTGCGATCGCAAATGAGTGCGCTATGTCAGATCAATTTTCCCGAGATTGCTGACAGAGGCCAAACAAATGTAAAGAAAAATTCAATATGTTAGCTAAATTTGACACGCAGCAAGATATTACGTAGTCATAGCGACCCCTATTTTTCATTGCAAATTTTTTCGAATTATGTGCAGTGTCGTACTTCCACGAAAATATCAAAATAACTATTAACGAAGCGACGGGCACATCATAACGAACCTGACATATAAAGCTATAAGTAAAAGAAAAACGATTATTTTTCGTAAAATCGTTTGAGAAAAATTGCAGAACGCAGAACGTGTGCTTCGATACTGTCATCGTCGACCGGCCGAAAGGAGGCAAACGCTTGCCGACCTAACCTTCGGAACAAACGAAAGAACTCGCACAGCTCTTTGGACTAAAATTGGTCACTGCTTATGGGCCACCGTATCCTAAGCGAGCTATACTCTGCTAAAACACACTAAAACGGAACAGTAATCTGCGCAAATAATGCTTCACGCAAGATCGGCCAGGGAGTAAAAAGGAATACGTAAATGGCAAGCGGGTGAAAACACGTTAAATTTAACCATCCAGAAAATTACTTGTATTCACAACCGATCATATCAGTGGCTGCTGATTCAGTCACAGGAACATACCCAAATACCACCTTCCCTCCCACACAGATCGAACCAAAATTTATTACCTTCACGAAACTCTTACACTTGCACGAGATATTACCTAGAACACAAATTTGGATCAGTAACACTGATAGTCATGCGCTCAAATACTGGTAAGCGCGTTAATATAACTGACCCCAACCCATGTAACACAGGTATTACCTTACAATATCAGGTGGTCTAAATAAGAAAACAACACTTAACTCCACTTAGGTGAGAAGGAGCCTCGACTTGCGGGATTCCAACCAGGACGCTATTACCTCCAACCCACACAGGCGACTTTCGAGGTTTAGTTTGCAGAGTAATCCGGCAGCTTGTCGGCCAGGTTGCACGCGACGTCCGTTTTAGCGCCGCCCGCCGCTACCAATTCTTAAGCCAGCCGGCCATGCTCGTCACCGACCGATTTATTAGTGGCGCCAGTGGAAAGCAATACCGCCAATATTGGAGCCCCCACGGCTCAAGGTTCAGCAAACATGATCTTTCAATTTACTTCCAACTTTATTCGTAACAAAACTGTGACTGTACAGTTAGGCTGTCTCCATACCTTTTCACTATTAACAACTAACCGAAACTGTTTTCACCTGTCACCAGCCCTTATACATAACTTTTACAATACATTCTACTTTTGGTGTCAGTATTAAATTTAATGTCATATGTAAATTACAACTCAATAAGACCAATGCCAATAATTTCAGACGCAACATTAGGGTCAAGAACAAAGTATAAGCTATATTCAAGTAACAATTTTGTCATTAAGAACAATTTCTACGCTAATTTTTTTAAATCGTTATCACTTTGACAACTAATGCTACAATGTTAAGCTTTCACTAGAAATAAACTTAGATTTAAATTGAAAATTTTTCACGTTAAGAGCACTCGATCCCGTCCTTTTATTAGATTTAGATGAATTTCTTCCTTCTGAAGAGTGATTACTATTCCTTGTGCTTTTAAACCATGATTGGTATAAATTGGATATTAAGACGTGAGCATATGTATACGATTATTTTACGAAATATCGTGCACTGTGATGCTTAGTGAGACATATCGTTTAGTACGAGAGCGCAGTCTGGGTCTGTTGCACTAGCACACATATCAAGAGTCAAGTAGCACGATTGGGTAATTTCAGGAATGGAACGAGTTCCCATTTAACTGGGTACTTCATTCACTGTAGTGGATCATTTCGCGCTGAGTGCTGATTGCACGTTACAGGCAGTGAAAATCTCTTCTTTACTCACAAACACAACATGCGATCTCTAATAGCTCTTTAACACTCTGTGTGAACTGTTTCGCAAAAAGAATGGCTAGTAAAAATGCTCTTGTTTGCCACAATACGCTTTGCGTGTTTAAAACATCAGAGATATGAATGTTGTGTATACAGAATGCACCATACAAGAAAAAATAATTCCCGACCACACACAAACCACATAGAAATTTACAAGTTATCTAAACACTGCACCACATAAATACGTATGAACATACCTAGGTTGGCGTCTGCCCGCAACAGTCGACATGTAACGACAGGAAGTTGACTGATAAGACGATATATACGTTGACATTTATACTTTATGACTAGATCGCCAATGTCTAACATGGGATTAATTACGTTCGTTTATTTTAGTCGCATGTGTTTAACAATTTCTGCATGGCGTTAGAATAGTAATAATTACTTCAGAAACCTGAATACATTGCCGATAACAAAATCTACCTACCGTTATAACCCTACATAAAAGAATCTCACCACTGTAGCTGAAATATGATTGGATGTTACTAGTTTCCTGGCAGAAACGGTTTCCGCCGCTGTTATCATTTACCATGTCAGTGTGTCACTCCGCTTGACTATCTCATCTGCAGTGCTTTAGAAGTGAACGACGCTAACTCAACACGAGAAGTGAGCCCTACCAAATCTCTATCCGAAATGAGAGTGAATCGTGTCAGGTGGCCCGTCTGGCTGCTGAGTACTTCATGAGGAACTTAGCCAATCACAAGGCGGCATTCCTCCAGCGCTCTCTGCTTTTCATCTCACATTCTCTATTTTACTCAGGCTTGTATCATTCTTAAATACCTCTTTCTTTCTTATATTCTTCAATTATAATTGTTGTAATGGACTCAATCTCGGTTTTCTAATTTCGTGGAACAGTACTGGGACTGAACTCTCGGCTAATCAATCACTGGAACACCGATGACTGTCTTGCGTAGTCACTCTGCAGTTTTAGTTTAGTCGTTAGTGTCCTTTGACGCCTGTGTTCTGCCTTTCTGGGACGAGACGCGCATGGATTGTCAGTTTGTATCTTCACCCCTAACGTCTCCCATACGTGTCTTGCTGTGCATAAGGCACTGTGTAGCTAGAATACAAATTCACATTGCGTCTCTAAATTATATATTTAACAACACCATGGTAGGCTTTTGCTGTCTTAACATTAGAATCCTGCCATCAGTGTCTGACAGAAAATGCCTTACACTTACACTCTGTTCCTGTACTCATCCTATCTTTAGCTTTGATATAATTTCCTGGGGATCCCATGCACACAAAATGGATAATGTCTTGAAATTACAGAAAGGGCTATTAGAATAGTGGCTTGTGACCGAGTTCCTTGGAAGGATATGCCTAAACAGCAGGGGATTCTAACCCAAGCACGTGAGACCTAACATCTACAGCAAGAAAAACATCAGCATTTGTTTTTCAAACAGCAGCAGTCGTGATTATCGGAACAAGATCTATACTAAAGTCGTATTTGCAGTGAGTAAACAAACGGAAAGCCACTGTATAATTTTCTACAAGTGAAAAAATTGTGCAGTATATTAGGAGGAGGAGGAGATTAGTGTTTAACGTTCCGTCGACAACGAGGGCATTAGAGACGGAGCGCAAGCTCGGGTGAGGGAAGGATGGGGAAGGAAATCGGCCGTGCCCTTTCAAAGGAACCATCCCGGCATTTACCTGAAGCGATTTAGGGAAATCACGGAAAACCTAAATCAGGATGGCCGGAGACGGGATTGAACCGTCGTCCTCCCGAACGCGAGTCCAGTGTGCTAACCACTGCGCCACCTCGCTCGGTGCAGTATATTACACTAGGACAGGAGTGCGCAATAGTTTTGGCTCAGGGGCCATATTGTGGAAGGAAAGATTAGCAGGGAGCTACACCTTGAAAGTGATTGCATCCAGTAGTTAACTTTGCATTTCAGAAAACGTGTAAATTGTTGCGCTCTGACTGTCTTGCCGGGTCACACAAAAACTGTCATGTTAGAACCGCTATTTGCGTACACTTGCCCTAGGACTTTAAGGAGACAACTGAACCCACATATTTAAGAATTCAGTTAATACACATCCCTCAAATAATTCATACTACAAAACAAGGATTATTTAGATAACACGGAGTCGAGAATGATAAGAAATTAATATTATTTAATAATAAACGACAGTCCTTCTACAGCAAACTCATACAATTGAAGGAATCTTACTGTGAAATCCTATGTTCAGGAGGTGTGAGGATAATTCAAACCTATTTCTCTTTACTTGAGCTGAGCATCTCATTCATTGTGGTGAAGAATGACACAGCTTATCAGGTGGGCCATGAGGAGAACACAAAGAATTTACTAAATGAAGGAAGTATCAATAAGTTCGTGATCCTAGCGACAAGTGTGTGTAGATTTATGTATATGTGTATTTGTGTGTGTGTGTGTGTGTGTGTGTGTGTGTGTGTGTGTGTGTGTGTGTCAACAGATGAAAATTATGCAACAGATCAAAATTAACAACACAACATATTAATCTACATCTACATGAGATTATATTATTGTATACCGTACATGAATTAGTTAAATTTTACAAAACTGTTTCGTTTTTCAATTAAGGTGACAGGTCTGGCGTCATTTTGTAAATGATCTATGGACGGATAAGCAGCTAACACATCAAGTGTGTAAGGTGGCGGCACAATTGTGCCCATTAACATAATGTTCCAAATATAGAAATGTAATCTACTCAGCAACCTGAGGAGTTAGATACCACACAGGTCCTACTTCAAGTAAAATGATACTAATTTGCATAGCACAGAGAGTAATCTTTAATACGTGGCTGACATGAACTCGATACTAACAAGCATTCCCTATTTTGCATGTTAATAGTCACGTAGTATCGCAATCACGTTGAACTGAAGTGGACGCAGGGAGTTCTCATCCGTCGAGAGAAGTAGAACATGGAACGGATTTCGAGAGGGGCCCTAAAAAACGACCGTTCGCAGCGGGGACGCAAGCACCATTAGCTAACAATAAGCCATTATGTGAGCTTCTCTGACTCACGCCCGTGTGGAACGGAAAGAAACTTCTTCACATACCAGGGGTCCGCGTGACCACTCTTAGACGACCAATACACGGAATTCGTACCTATGAAAAGTGATAAGTCACACAAAATAAAGTCAACAGCGGCACAGCTGAACTATTAATCACGAGTAGTTTAATTTAATTTGTGAATTCATTATTATTATCTTCGTAATTATAGAGAATATTCCAACGTCATCAATTACGCACTTGAACCCAATATGTATGGTCATTCTTTAATAAAAAGATTTAGTACAGGTAACAGTTGTTTGTCCTCATTGAAATATTTTAGGGCATGTATGACGGCTGTTATTCTCATGTTAATCGTGACTTCATACGGGATCTCCTTACCTTGCGGGACCTGGGTTGGCAGGCACTTTTGTTCTGCGTGGCAAGTGGTAAGGACGGGTAATAACGACTGGGAGAGTACGTCAGAAGCGATGCTACATTTTTTTAACAATATCATTGAAACAAAATCTACATTGCTCGCTGAGTGGGATAGTGTCTTCGGGATGAGCAAAATGCACTCTTTTATAAACGAGTTGTTGGGAATAGAAATTTAAAGAAGGGCTAACGCAGGAGCATTTTAGTAGAAAGTGACAATGACAAGTAGGACAGTCATTGAAATGTAAATATAAAACAGCAGCACTGAACACATGCCAATATACCTTCTATCAGGCACGTAGGAATGTCGAATTTGCACAATATGACGCTTTGTCACCGCGATATTATACAATAGGCAACTTTTCATTAGCTAGGAAATCGTTCAGCTCTGATAACTCCATGAGAGAGAAGAGTATCCAATAAAGATGAAAATTGCAACACACCAATACAAGACAGCTGGTACTGGCTCTTCGAGTCACGTACCATAGGTATTAATACAGACTGCCATTTTCTATATGAGAATTTAACTCCAAAATCAGTATCTATAGCCAACGAAGTAAGTGTGTCATATGTCGTACCAAAAAAACATTTTATTGGGCGTGCTTAAGAGTCTGCTGCACTTCGAAAAAATTTCAGGAAGTAGTTAACACACGTGTTGGAAATGTATGCTGTTACAGATGGCAGACCACAAACTCTATGATTAAAATTAGTGACATAAGTACTTGACAACAGCAACCTAAGATGTCATATATAACAATGAATAACAAAATAGAAATGCAGGTAAGCTACTATGAAAAGAGTAGCAAATGCACTACCGTAGCCAAGATAAATAGGAAGCTAAATTTATATGCCAACTAGCTTTGTAGATGCTGAAAGTGTTGAAAGAAAGTATGATGAGAGGATAAGGGAATTTTTTTACGACAATTACAGGAGACGAAACTTTAATATGTGGCAGACGACTAGAATTCGGTTAGTAGGAAAAGGAAGAGAAGGAAAAATGTTAGGAGAACAAAGACTGAAGGAAAGGAATGATAGAGGATGCTGGCTGGTAGAATTCTGTGCAGTCTGTAATTTAATAATCGCAGACACCCAGTTTAAGAACCATGAAAGACATTTGTGTACATGGAACAGATCTGAAGACCTTGAAAGATATCAGATGATTATGTAATAGTAAATCAGAGTTTTCAGAATCTTATTTTAAACTGTAAGGCATATCTAGGTGTTGATGTGGAACACGTCTGTAACTCTTGGTTACAAACTGGAGATTGAAGATGATGAAAGTGAAAAAGAGGTAGTTAAGGAATGAGATAAAACTTGTATGAACTGAATGAACCAGAGGCTATTGAGAGTTTCAAAGAAAGCATTACGCAACTTAGAGGAAAGGAAGATGGTAGAAGACGAATGGGTATCTTTGAGAGATGAAGTAGTGAAGGCAGCAAGAGAGTCATACAGGTAAAAAAGCCAAATCCTGATTAAGAGAGAAAATATGAAAATGCAGGAAATAAAGCAGGCGAAAGGGTATACAAACGTTCAAAACGTGAGACTGACAGAAAATTCTAAATCGTTAAGAAGGAGTAACTGGAGGGTAGATGCAATCCCTGACTAGGGGGAAAAAACAGACGCTGTATAGAGGAAAATTAGGCCACTTATAAGAAAAGAGAAGTATCTGTATGAATATCAAGAGCTCAGATGGCAAAAGAAAAGAAGAAAAGTTTGAGATGTGGAAGGAATATGTAGACGTTGTGTACTATGGAGTTACACTTGAATGCAATAATACAGATGTAGAAGAGGAAGTAAGTAAAGATGATACGGAGGAGGTCATAATATATGAAGAATTTTATAGAGCAGTGAAAGACCTAGCTCAAAACAACATTGCTGAATATACTACAATCTTAAAGAATTGTTGAGAAACTTGGGAACTCAAGAAATGGCAAAATTATTCCACCGGTGTGTAAAATACATGAGAAGACAAAGAACCAAAATACTTCAAGAAAAATTTAATAATTTATACTTAAAAGGAGGGAGGTACTCATAGATGTGAATTGTATGTCATGGCTTCAAAATGTAGACAAGAATTACTTGGAGAAGAATGGAAAAACTGGTTGAAGCTGACCTCAGAAAAGTCAGTTTTGGTTCAGGAGAAATGTGGGAAAACATGAGACAAGCCCAACTCTACTGCTTATCTTAGAGGATAGGCTAATGAAGGCAAACGTATTTATATAGCATCAGGATATTTAGGCTAACGTTTGACAGTGCTGAATGGAATACACTCATTTAAATTCTGAAGGCAACAATGATAAAATACGGGGATTGGAAAGCAGTTTACAGTCAGCAGTTGCGAGGTCTATGGACCTGAAAGAGAACCAGTGGTAAATAAGGAGGTCAGACAGGGCTGTAGCCTCTCTCCACTGTTAGTCAGTTTGAACATTGAGAAAACAGTAAAAGAAACTAGGCAGATATTTGGAAAAGAGGTTAAAATGTATGAAGAAAATAGAAACTTTGAAGATTGCCAATGATGTCGTAATTCTGTAATGTATGGGAAATGACTTAAAAGAGCAGTAAATGAAATGCATTCGCAGTTGCATAATGAAATTAAGACATTGAATATTTGTGCCAGACTGGGATTCAAACCCGGATTTCCTGCTTGTCACGAGCGGTCATCTTACCGTTTTTTTTTTTTTTTGTTGCTCTCATTTTGTTCAGTATTGTTCGATCTATTTGTTTGGGGTGGACGTCCCATGACGCTTGTTGAAGTTCATTGTTGATCCATTAATTCAGTTTTTTTTTTTTATTACAGAAGGTAGCTAACCCTCTGACCGAACATGCTGAACTACCATGCCAGTGGACCATTGCTACCCAAGCACGACTTATGGCCATACTCACACTTCCATATGTGTCTACAACCTGTACACATACATCCATTATATATTTTCCCGTACAGAGGAGACATTCTAGTTATAAGTCGCTTGCGCAGTGTCAGTGTATAAGTACGACTTTACAGTGCCTGAGTTATTCCGAATTAAGATACAAAGTTAGCTTTGTAACTCTAAATAAGACAAAGGCTGTATCGTTCAAAGATCAGTTGTCGAATGAAGTGTGGTGGTGTCCAGCAAATTATATTATAAAATGAGATTAAAAAGGTAGTATATGCGTTTTGTTATTTTTGGATCAAAATACATGATGACAGAAATGGAGAGGCAGATTGGCAATACAAAGATAAGAATTTCTGAGAGAGAGAAACTTGTTAATATCTGATATGCATTTAAATATTAGTAAGTCTTTTCTGAAGACACTTGTCTTGAATTGCACTTATTGTTACTAGTTGTATTACAGAAACTCAAAACATTAGAAGGAGATACTGAATATCCAGGAAGCTGAAATAACATAAAGTTATTTGCCACAGCTGACAATAGATATGTAAAAAATTATAAAAATATTGTCTAATATTTGCAGCTTTTGTTTTTATTGTTATGTATGAGCATTGGTACCTTGTTCTACGATGAGTTTCATAATAATTTTCCAGAACATTGACAGTTACAATATGAAGAATATATAATGTGATGATTTTTGGCATGGTTACCAAAAAGCAAAAGGAAGTGGTCAAATATACCATCGTAAGCATTCTCTTCCTGAGCCTGTTATGGATGAAATGGAACCAATTTTTAGAGATCTGAGTGACCCTGTTTTGCTGAGTAAATGTCTTTATAGACACGCAGAATACAAATGAAAGTTTCATCATTGATATGTGAAAGATTAGCCAAAATGATATGAGGGCTAAATACATTAAAAGTTGATGTACTAGATGAAGTGATATGTTTCAGTGATGGAGTGATAGGAAGGTTGTAAGACCTGAGAAATTTAGTGATAAATGTAGCTATAATATGGCAGATCTATTGCGTAAGTGTGACAGACAATGGGTGTGTGAAGCTGAAAGATTCGCTCTTCAGGTTACCAAAGAGGCAAGAAGTGCTAAAAGGAATGCCTGAAGACGAAGAAATGATGCAGGATGAAGACTATGCTTCAAAAATATACTGAGGCACACTTTAATTGGACTCATATATTCATTCAAAATTTCTTGCAAGTTGTATTTTTCAGAATTCAGGTAAAATTATTTTTAGAACATTGCTACAATTTTTTCTGTAACTTTCAATAGTCCACACTTATCTAGTAGATGTAAGCTATATTGCACAATCAACTAAATTATAGAAAAACTAAAATCTTTTATTATAAAAATTATAAAAATTAAAATGTAAGATGTGATATTTTTTATTCTTGTAATATACATAATAGGTGGAATTAAATAGATCTAGTACCCCAGCCATCTTGTCATGCATATCTCGTTAACATTTGGTCTCCTTCAAATGTATAACATTGGATTAAATGGTACCTCAATTGGAGGAAGCATTTTGGAAAAAAATTGCATCAGTTTCTTGATAATTTTCTTAATAACCCTAATCAGGTTCAAAAATATTCAAAGTATTTCTGATTTTTTTATAAAGTGTGCTGTGTTACCTGATATCAACAAAAAATATGAAAAACATATACGTTATAAACAGTGCACGTAAGGAATAGGTGTTGATTTTTAGATAATAATACTTTAGGGAAAGTACATGAGCAGGGTAGTCTTCTGTGGACAACTTATGGAAGTAGGTGGCCCATACAGCTTTTCTCATTGCTGTAGCATCATTCAGAGGTGCAGTTCGTCTAATGGCCTGCCCATAGTAGCTCTGAAGAAGGTTCATTTTAGTTTTTGTCAGTCTGCCTCGGCCAGACAGAGAATTTCCATCAGATAGCAACTTTCCTTTCATTTCTCTTCATAGCTTCCTCAATCTAGCACCCATCCTCTGTTGCGCATGTCCATAACACTATTTTTGTTACCAAGGTATCACCACAAACGTTGAACTCTTTAACTTTATTGAAAGCTTCAGTGTTACCATGGCAGGTGTTGCAGTACTTAGATAAGCACTCGAAATCAACAACTTTTCCATTTACCAGAGAAGTAGCACTTACAACACCATTCAAGCAACGATGTTCCTGACGTCGCCATGTCTCATCAAGTGCTACAGCAATGTTCCTGGTTCCACTAATATTTACAGTTTCTTATACTGCACTTTTCATAGATGCTTTAGACACAACCGCCAAGGCCCCAGAACGGATTTTTACGTATTTGCTAAACCTACTGGGAGGTGCAGGAAGGTCTATCAAACCACAAAACGTTTGGGCAGTCTTTTTTCCTTTTCCTATTGCATACGTTGCATACACCAACTTCAAATTCACATCATATGCATTATGCACAATGTTAAAAGTCATTTTCCAGGTAGATTTATTGCAGGATCTACACAGAACACCTAATTTTGACGCTAAACGCTTTCTGCTACTTTGCTGTTCGGTTATTTCCAGACAGCCTATACCATCACATTATCTACATTTCGTCACTTCCTTTATCAAAGAAAATAAGATGCCCATATGAACAACAACAAACCCACTACAAACAGCATCACTGGTAACACAAAAATTTGAATCACCAGGAGGCGTGCCATGTGGGGGTTACTTCCCTGAAGAACTGATACATAGGTTACTTTCAACAGTGTGGCTTGCTTTGCTTGTGAACTGGTTATCACGGAATTTTCTTTTATTGAATTTCTTGATGCGTGGCATAGTTCGTATTTATTGCACACTAAAGGGTATGTACTTCCACAAATATATGTAGGACTTTGGAAACAAACATTTAGTAACATGTGAACTAACTGCTTCAGTGAAATAAAAGTAAATACTAGCAAAGCAATGTATCATACGTATAAGCGCTGGAAACAGAAAGTTCACAGTTTTTTTTTTTAATAATACTGGTTTCTGTAACAGAAATAAAGGGGGCGTAGCGGCATACATGACCGTAACTTTAAAATTTGGTATATATAGGTCATTTTTCATTTGAAACCCTATGGTTTGTATATCAATGTAATCAGGAAAGACTATAGAATTTAATAAAGTCATAAAAATTTCGATTTTCTTCCCCCATTTATAAGTACTGTGACAATTGAAGTTAGTACGCGATAACATTCAGTGTAACGTAGTCCGCTGTATTAAAGCTTAGGAAGCTACAGTCTTGTGTCTTAGCCATAACAAATAAGCACAGCTGTCGAAGGTAGGCAGGGTGACAACGGCACCTGTGACACTTCTAGCAACTGTATATTTAAACCTTCCACGAATGTTAATAAAACACTTTAGATATTAAGAGATTATTTTCAAATTTGATATACTAGTTTTTGTTTTTCAGAAGAAGGTCTCCGCAAAATTTCAAAGACATACATATTATAGTTTTGGAGATTCAGAAAATTACCTAAAACACCCAAAACCGACACCTAGACTATTAAACTCAGTTATGAATAATAAAAGTTTGTCTTTTAGTATCATTTGAAATCATTACTAGAGTTCTCAAGGTGTAGAATGATTTAATTGAGATTTTATTTTCAAAACCATAATTATTTTGCATTTTCGTAGTATAAAATTCATAAAAACTTATTATCTGTTTGTTAGGTTGATGTGTAAATAAATGAGAATGAGTGAGAGTGTGTATGTGTGACATACTTTAAAAATCAATATTGTATTATGTACAACATTACGTAACTATAAAGTGGGAAACTTATGTTTTACCCTCATTGTTGATGATGCATGACTAGGTGTTATTGCTTTTGTAAGAAAGCAGCCAGAATAGCAATTTGTAGAATAATCGTTTTCTAAATTGCTTTCAAGATCAATTTTAATCTCGTTTTGTTTTGTTAATCATTGTGTAAGTACTTGAATTTTGTAAGACGCAAATATTTTTCTGAATAGTGATTGGCTTACGCAAGTTTTGCCACGAGAATGATCTCGAAGGATCATTTTGATTGGTCCATCAGACTGATCAGCCAATCAGAATTAAGTACTTCCAGTGCTAAACTACTTAGATATAGTGGGAGTGAGGCAGTCTGAACAGGAGTCGCTCGTCAGCTTCAGTCGCGGAAGGACATGTTAAATGTGCTGTTTCTCATTATGTGTAAGATGAAGAAATATTGTGTTCCACGCTTTTAAAACTAGTTGCAAGGAAAGCCGTTGCAATTACGAACAGTTTGATGAAAGGTGGAAGTTTTGAAATTGCTTTGTTGCAAAGTTACGAGCGTGTGAACTTTCAGCCTTTGTGAACATGTTCAACCGACGACGTGATGAAATGTGTGCGACGGCGCACTTAGTCGTTGATGTAATGCTTTAATCTGATGCTATATATGATGAATAAAACTGGAAGGAAGATCAGCATTGGCCGTAATTTTTATTATTTATTAACAGCAAAATCGATTTTCGATCACATAATGACCATTTTCAGTGCTGGAAGTTAAACATTTCACATAGCATTGATTGAATAAGAAACAAAACACCATAAATACACCTGAGTTTAAACCAATTGCTGGTAAGAACATACGTATAGCGTTCAAATTAAAGCTCGCCGGCACTGGTGTCTAGTTACTAGAAGTAACAGAGGCTATGAAACGATCACAATAACTGAAGCCGCTGTTTAGATTCACCTATACTGCAGGTGTGACAGGGCTTGGAACGCCCTCTATGTGACACGTGTCACGTGAAGAATTAACATTACTTTATTTGGCACGAAAGTACCACAAAATACCAAATGTGCACTTGCAAATCATTAACTGAATATTTCAATTTTAAAATTGTACATTAAAAACGCGTAGCAAAAAGGAACAGGGAAATGCACATCTTGCCAACATACACTGGCGTGTTATTTTCAAAACAAGTTTAAAAAAATGCAAGAATAAAAATCAGGAGGTAAATAATAAGGTTTCAGATTACAGGACTAGTAAAAAAGAAAAATAAACAAATAACATGACATCAGATATTACGGAATTTCTTATAGCACAGTCCGCCTCTGTAGCGTAGTGGTAGCGTTACCGCCTACCACGCAGGGGGCCCATGTTCCATTCCGGCAGGGGATTGGGTGTTGTGTGTCTTTCATCGTCATTGACTCGTAAATCGCTGATGTTGCGTCAACTAAAGACGACTTGCAATACGGCAGCCAAACTCGCCCGAATGGGCTTCCCAGCCAACAATGCCACTATGATCATTTCATTTCATTGTTATACCACAGAAACCGCCATCTGGCTTGGGAAGTCAGAAGTGCAAAGTTCTGAATTTACGTAAAATATTACGTTGAGACTCAGAAGTCAGACACATAAATAGTGGTGATTGTACAATATATGCCACAATTTAACAGGTGACAATGTCATGAAACACAATATTCTTTTTCTTAAAAAAAAAGAATATTGTAAAACTATCAGCGCACACTCCGCTGCAGAGTGAAAATCTCATTCTGGAAACATCCAGGCTGTGGCTAAGCCATGTCACCGCAATATCTTTTCTTTCAGGTGTGCTAGCTCTGCAAGGTACGCAGGAGAGCTTCTGTAAAGTTTGGAAGGTGGGAGACGAGGTATTGGCACAAGTAAAGCTGTGAGGACGGGGCGTGAGTCGTGCTTGGGTAGCTCATTTGGTAGAGCACTTACCAGCGTAAGGCAAAGGTCCCGAATTCGATTCTCGATCCGGCACACAGTTTTAATCTGCCAGGAAGTTTCAGATCAGCGCACACTCCGCTGCAGAGTGAAAATCTCATTCTGGAAGAATATTGTGTTTCATGACATATTTACCTGTTAAATAGTGGCATATATTGTACAATCGTTGGCAACAAGCTATACACAATGCTGGTGACTACTTTGAAGGTCAGTAAACTCTTTGAAACAATTGTCTATTTTGTACCAGCTGTAAATAAATAGTTTCCACTATTAAAGTTCCAACCCTCGTACTTAAATGTTAACGTTTTTCAGTTACGCCTAGATTATTACCGGTTCATTTTAAATCCTGTTTGCAAATTCTGTACCATCCTGAATGAAAACTGCAACTGTAACGAATGTTATAATTCATTCAGAGGAAACTATGACGTAGAAATGATTTGTTAACAGACATCTAAGGTTTATGCAGCGCACTCGGAAGTCCTTTGTTCATCCTCTACATGCATAACAGAACATGTAATGCGGAAATAGTCCGAACACACTGTTCAGATAGAAAAATTGTTGCACTATGTAATCGAAGACAAGGTATTTAGGCTTTGAACACAGGTTCCATATACGAAAATATTTCATTAGTTTTTATCAGCAGACCTCTCCGTTCAGGTTACGCCAGTGGAGTACCCTTTTTCAACTGCGTTGGCTGTAAAAGTATGGGCCTATCCCTGTCGTAGTTTAAGACGTCTCGGTCAGTTGTTGAATATGGAGCTCTGGTATCGGAAAAAACTGCCAACCAACACCCTGCATCGCAGCAGACCTCAGAATCCTGACACGCAATTCACACAACGTTCACCTGAAATATTAAACAAACTCAGTTTCTTATAACAGCTAGGGGACGATTCAAAGAACGCAGATTCTCGATATTTAACCTTTTTTATTTAACTATTTCTCTCTATGACTGTATGTCACCTTCTTCATTTAGTATGTGATGAAACATAGTGCTTGTTTCTTGATTTGCCAGGATCATCTTCCTCTTTGATTTATATTTGTGTAATTACGTTATTTTTACATAATCACTATTTTCCAGTCGTCACTCATTTTTATTAGGGTATACTACACTCCTGGAAATTGAAATAAGAACACCGTGAATTCATTGTCCCAGGAAGGGGAAACTTTATTGACACATTCCTGGCGTCAGATACATCACATGATCACACTGACAGAACCACAGGCACATAGACACAGGCAACAGAGCATGCACAATGTCGGCACTAGTACAGTGTATATCCACCTTTCGCAGCAATGCAGGCTGCTATTCTCCCATGGAGACGATCGTAGAGATGCTGGATGTAGTCCTGTTGAACGGCTTGCCATGCCATTTCCATCTGGCGCCTCAGTTGGACCAGCGTTCGTGCTGGACGTGCAGACCGCGTGAGACGACACTTCATCCAGACCCAAACATGCTCAATGGGGAACAGATCCGGAGATCTTGCTGGCCAGGGTAGTTGACTTACACCTTCTAGAGCACGTTGGGTGGCACGGGATACATGCGGACGTGCATTGTCCTGTTGGAACAGCAAGTTCCCTTGCCGGTCTAGGAATGGTAGAACGATGGGTTCGATGACGGTTTGGATGTACCGTGCACTATTCAGTGTCCCCTCGACGATCACCAGAGGAGTACGGCCAGTGTAGGAGATCGCTCCCCACACCATGATGCCGGGTGTTGGTCCTGTGTGCCTCGGTCGTATGCAGTCCTGATTCTGGCGCTCACCTGCACGGCGCCAAACACGCATACGACCATCATTGGCACCAAGGCAGAAGCGACTCTCATCGCTGAAGACGACACGTCTCCATTCGTCCCTCCATTCACGCCTGTCGCGACACCACTGGAGGCGGGCTGCTCGATGTTGGGGCGTGAGCGGAAGACGGCCTAACGGTGTGCGGGACCGTAGCCCAGCTTCATGGAGACGGTTGCGAATGGTCCTCGCCGATACCCCAGGAGCAACAGTGTCCCTAATTTGCTGGGAAGTGGCGGTGCGGTCCCCTACGGCACTGCGTAGGATCCTACGGTCTTGGCGTGCATCCGTGCGTCGCTGCGGTCCGGTCCCAGGTCGACGGGCACGTGCACCTTCCGCCGACCACTGGCGACAACATCGATGTACTGTGGAGACCTCACGCCCCACGTGTTGAGCAATTCGGCGGTACGTCCACCCGGCCTCCCGCATGCCCACTATACGCCCTCGCTCAAAGTCCGTCAACTGCACATACGGTTCACGTCCACGCTGTCGCGGCATGGTACCAGTGTTAAAGACTGCGATGGAGCTCCGTATGCCACGGCAAACTGGCTGACACTGACGGCGGCGGTGCACAAATGCTGCGCAGCTAGCGCCATTCGACGGCCAACACCGCGGTTCCTGGTGTGTCCGCTGTGCCGTTCGTGTGATCATTGCTTGTACAGCCCTCTCGCAGTGTCCGGAGCAAGTATGATGGGTCTGACACACCGGTGTCAATGTGTTCTTTTTTCCATTTCCAGGAGTGTAGTTAGCCGTGTTTTAATAGCATGACTTAGCCAGACACTTAATAAAATAAAGAAAGAAATCACTACTTCAGGTTGATGAAGAGAAAATAAATAAACAAAAAATTTTGCCTTCTTTTCTTATGCCCTAAGAAAGTGAATGTCGTAAGTATATACATAGAAACTAACACAACGGCAGTAACGGAACATACTAGCGGTGTCAGCATGGAAATAAGAAATTCATGGCAATAAGAGAGCTAATTAATACCAATCCTTCGCAAAATCCTTTGTGTGATGAAGATTTGTCTATGGATGTGAAAACCTACCGGTACACTGAGGAAAGAAGATGAAACCAAACTTGTGCGAACAGTAAGGTGAAAAACAATGATTACTTTTCAATGTGTAAGAAACTGAAATCTACAAGTAGTGAATAAGCGATGAACAGCAGCCAAAAAAGAGAGACAGAAGTAAGGAACATATTTTGTGAGACATATATGTAGATATAACAGCCTTAACACAAATATACATTTGAAGACAAGGCATGAGGGGAAGCAAAACTAGTGTTTGGCAGATAGTAACGTACTTTGAGAAGAAGAGAACCAGAACAAGACGCAAAAAATATGAGGAGATTGATCAAGTGGTTGGTTAAAGGTTGCTTCGAGAAGATGTAGACTTTACAAAATGAATGAGTTATGTTTAGACACATTCTCTTAAAAGTTCCTAGTCTGGTGATTAAAGTGGGAGTTGGTGCCAGTCCACGACCAACTTACATGTCTTGTTTAAGTGGTCTAAACTCCCCCTAGTTAATAAAACCAAATCGTAGTAATAGGAGGTGAGCGAGAGCAATGCTCGCTGCTGTCACAAATTAATAAGTAAATTGTTATTGTACTTGGTCAGTATTCAGGACAACACCGACACAGTGAAGTTGAAAAAATATGTATACAACAATTTACATTTTTTTTTCAATGGGTCTCTTAAACAGGAACTGGTGTAGGACAGGATAAAAGATCCACAAGCCATTGTTTCACAGATGCTCCTTCATGATAGCGTGGATTATCATACTGATACAAAAACTAATTGTCTCTGAAGTGCTCCTCTACTGTACGTAATACACAATACTGTAAAATGTCTTCATACCGTTCTGAATTTAACATGTTCACGAGTGCAGTTAACAGGATGAAGCCCTAACAACTAAAAACAGTCCCATACTGGAACATCGCACTTCATCATTTTTACAGCTGTTTTTGCGATGTGCTACGATCCAAAACATAAAGAAGATGGGCAACGCCCGGATTCGTTCAATAACTACGTGATGCAAAAAGCAGGGCTTACCTTCATATTGTGTATAATCAATAGTATGAGGCAATTAACTACGATTTGTTACTCGCTCGATGTCCAACAACAACTGATAAAAATGACTCACACTAACTGAATTAAATACAGAAGACCACTGCACTCGCGATCTTAAAAGCCTGGTGGGCAACATTACGTTAATAGCTTATCTCTTCTTTCATGATATGGTTCATCATCTCGATGGAGTCACTGTCTCTCTTGGATTTCATGTTGTTTCTATAATGAATGTCGATATTTTGATCAGATTTGATATGGTTATATGCTCCATTTTAATAGCGATATTCACTTTATTTCCCACAACTTCAGGCGATAATCGATGCCTTGCGAAAGTTCTCTTCAATAAATGGTGTTTTGTTTCTTATGGATTATTGCCCACCACTTTCTAAGCCAAGAAAAAAACTAATCGCCCCACAGATTTATTCGTATCGATATCTACCGGCAATATTTTGGAGATCATCTTTGAACTGTGAATGTCATTATCCTCTTCATCTTCTTCCTCGTGTTTTTCGTCTTCTTCTTTGAAATTATCCTCCTCCTCCTTCTCCTCTTCTTCTCTTTCTCTACCTTCTGATTTCATAAATATATAGCTTTTAACGTCATCATTTGCCTCCTTTCGGCGTAACTCTCCCAACCTTTAAGAAGCAGGTCTATAAGGAAGTTGGTCTTCTTGTTTATCCTCTGATAAAATCTGGCGAGATTTTTTAGGCTCAGCTGGAATATATGCATCATTATCTCACCATAATGGTCTACCATTTTCATCTAATGCAGCTTCAACGATATGTGTATACTTACCAATAACCTTTGTTGGAATTTGCTTGTCTGTATACGCTCTAGCTTTGCTTATGAGCATTAGAGGTCTTAAGAATTGTATCATAACTGTGAAGGTCTCAATGTTGTGTAGATATTTCAAACAACAGGTTATATAATCCTGTGAATTATTAAATAATCTTCGTCGACACATACCGGTGAATCTGAGAACATCCGCACTCTGGGTGGTGGTTCAAATCTACTGCCATATACAGTATACTGCGTTTTGTCTGTTGGTTCATTAAAAAGGATGCAGCCAGTTGAACCCTGTTCTTCTTCAATTTCAACACCACTGTATTCATTTTCCTCTTCTCCTTTCATAAATATATTATTTTCTCTGGATTCATTTTGGTCTATCTTATTTCGGAAATGCATCCCAGTTGATAAACGACTTTAAATCTATTTTCCAGTACAGAGAGAGGAGCTTGCGCTTGTCTCTTTTGATGCAGTGCCTGTTCACTTCACATATTTCCTCGGGATTTCAAACTCTGTCGCTTAAGCCTATTCTTCCGTCCATTCGGATTGAGAGACATATTGATAACAGCAGTGCTAAATTATGACCGAAGTTATTACAAGGAAACGCCTCAACTTATGCACCTCCTCAAAGCATTAGGTGTTTGCCATTGGTGCTAGCCATTTGGTGTTAGCCATTAGCCATTATGTATTAGTTATCAGGCATTAGTTATTAACCATACCTATTAGGCAGAAATTGTTAGGCATTAAGCATTGGTTGACAAACATTAGCCATTAAGCATTAACCATTAGCTATCAGGCAGTAGGCATTTGGTGTGAGGTGTTGACCATTAGTGTTTAGCATTAGGTACTATCCATTAGGCATTAGGTGTTAAATGGAAACCTAGCGGGAATGTTGAGCACTTACGGGGAATAATTGACAGCAGACGATTTTTGGGAGACATATTAACAACTGCAATGATCAATCACAATAGAACCGATTTTTGCATGTTTGGCACATCGTTGTATTACTAAATCCTGACTGTTTGGAGAGAGGAGAAGGGGAGAAGAAGGTGTACGTCGGAAATAACATAATTTGACACTATTTTTGGACGTACTATAAATACAACACTCTGGTTAATTGCAAAGAGGAGGGGTATGGGGCGTGAAACACATTGGCTGGAGATAACGGAGGGGAGAAGAAAGGGGTTGGCTTGATGTGAACATCAGAAATAATGTAATTTGACACCGTTGGTGTACTGCGCTCTAGTTGGAGATAGAGAGCAGGGGCGTGGGGTTCAAAGCACACAATTGATCTGCTTCCATACTCTTGGAGATTTAATGCTACACCTAATTTTTGTTGGAAATAAGGAAGGGAAGGAGAGGGAGAGCATTTTAAATTTTATATTAACACAATTTTGATTTTATTAATATCATGCACAATATAAGGAGCACTACACTGTGATCTGTCGGATAGACTGAGAAGGGAGGGTTTGTTTTAATTTTGTACTATAGCAGTTGGACTCTTTCCATCATCTTGGATTTCTAATGCTGCACTGTGAATGATTGGAGATATAAAGGGAGCCACGCCTTATCACGGATGGATGATGACATTACTATTGGCTATGACATCAGTGATGACGTCACTGTTTTATTCACTTAAGATTATACTTCTTACTGAGTATATTACAAGAGCACTTCAAATTTTTAAATTCACTCGATTATAATATTAAATGTGGAAAACGAATGTTTGCTGCCCCAGGAAGCTGGTAGATAGGCAACCTTCAACTGTGACAGTGCACCTTGCACTGGGTTAGCTATTTGGTAATATAGACTACGGAACACAATTGGGTGTGCATTGTACCACTTTATAGCATTCACTGAACCGTATTTGTCAATTTTGTTACGTATCACACTTTACAACTTATTCACTAATACATACAAGCTAGTTTTAATACATTTTAATATTGCGATATGTCACTTTCTTGTCTGTTTGTCCGTCTGTTCCGTACAAATTTTACAATTTATTTTGAAGTAATTTCCGATTATGCAGATACCTGAGGTTCTGAATATAGATCAGAATTGAGCACACTGCTATAAATATACTGAAGAGCCAAACAAACTGGTACACCTGCCTAATATCGTGTAGGACCTCCGCGAGCAAGTAGAAGTGCCACAACACGACGTCACATAGACTCGACTCATGTCTGAAATAGTGCTGAAGGGAACTGACACCATGAATCCTGCAGGGCTGTCCATAAATCTCTAAGAGTACGAGGGGATGGAGACCTCTTCTGAACAGAACGTTGCAAAGCATTTCACATATGCTCAACAATGTCCGTGTCTGGGGAGTTTGGTGGTAGCGGAAGTGTTTATACTCAGAAGAGAGTTGCGGGAGCTACTTTGGAGCAATTCTGAACGCGTGCAGTCTTGCATTGTCCGTCTGGAATTGCCCAAGTCCGTCGGAATGCACAATGGACATGAATGGATGCAGGTGATCAGACAGGATGGTTACGTACATATCACCTGTCAGAGCCATATTTAGACGTATGAGGTGTCTCATATCACTTCAACTGCACGCGCCCCACACCATTAAAGAACCTCCAACAGCTTCAACAGTCCCCCGCTGACATGCAGAGTCCATGGATTCATAAGGTTGTATCCATGCCGGTACACGTCCATCCGCTCGATACAATATAAAACGAGACTCGACCGACCAGGCAACATGTTTCCAGTCATCAACAGTCCAACGTCGGTGTTGGTGGGCGCAGGCGAGGCGTAAGTCATCAAGTGTACACGAGTGGGCCTTCGACTTATCGATTATGTTTCGTTGAATGGTTCGCACGCTGGCACTTGATCGCCCTGGCCCTGAAATCTGCAGCAATTTGCGGAAGGTTTGCACTTCTTTCACGTTGAACGATTCTCTTCAATCGTCGCTGGTCCCGTTCTTGCAGCATCTTTTTCCGGCCAAAGCTATTCGTAGATTTGATGTTTCACCGGATTCCTGATATTCACGGTACACTCGCGAATTGGTCGTACGGAAAAGTCGCCATTTCATCGCTACGTCGGAGATGCTGCGTGCCATCGCTTGTGCGTCGACTATAACAGCACGTTAAAACTCATTTAAATCTGAATAGCCTGCTATTCTAGCAACAGTTGCCGATTTAACAGTTGTGACAGTTACTTGTGTCTAGCGCAGGCGTTGCCGACCGCACGGCCGTATTTGCCCTGTTTACATATCTCTGTATTTGAATACGCATCCTATACCAGTTTCTTTGGTGCTTCAATGTATTAACTCGCTTTTAACCTTGTGAGTGGTGGAGTGTACTTTGTTTACTACTGCCATTTCCCGATGAGCTAGAGACTTGACACTTTCAACATGGCTCAGAACAGGATGACAATACAATATTAACTCGCTTTCTTGTGAAGTGTGTGAGGGAGAGCACATAATGTAGCACTGAAGTTTCCCGCTAATCCTGTTCCAGTCGCGAATTGTTCACGGGATGAATGACTGCTGGTAAGCCACTGTATGAGCTCGAATCTCTCCAAGTTTTTCTTCATGGTCTTTTCGCGAGGTATGCGAAGGAAGCAATATAATGGCTGAGTGAGGTAAAGAGAAACTAAATTAAATCTGAATATTCTAATCTCATAAAAATCTTTGAAACTGATTGAAAAATTATACACTTACTCCATAAGAGAAGCAGAAAATAATTATTTCAATAGAAAGAAATTTTTAATATACCACGTTTCTAAATCGGACTAAATGTATAAAGTAATTTGTCCTAGTTTCATACAGATTCGTAAGCCGATACAAATTGCCTTTATAATTTGTGAGTGTAAATTTTAGATAGCTGTCAAAATCCTTGTAATATCTGAAACGAGAACCGTGGGGTGTGTGCAATACGTAATTGATGCATGAATAGTTCATCTCCTTGCTCTTATGTCTAACATGTCCTCCAAGTTTTTCGTTTTAAGTCGTACTTGTACTTTCATAGCTATTAAAATTTCACAGTCACAAATTTTAAGGATGAGATTAGGAATCTGTATTATTTTATACTTTTAATCGGAGTTAAAAGAGTGGAAAATTAATTATTAATTTTTATTTAAATAATTGTTACACCTTTCAGTGTGTATTCCAAAGATTATAGTGACATGTTTTACATCTGATCCATTATACTGTTGTCGTGGATCTTTTCAATCAATACAAGCTGAAAGGGGCCTCGTGCATGACCGTTGTCCGTAGTACTCGCGGAACCTCTTTGTCCAGTCAGTTTGATGCCACGATTCATCGTTTGTTTACCGGTGATCACTGTCATCCTACCGTCGGTATTAAACCAATTCACTAGTTACACTCTGCATTTTAGCCACGTAGCAACACTAGAAACGTACCAGAAGCTACGCTATGCCGTCACCAACTATCGAAAATTTATCGACGAGTTTGGCACACACGATGGCACGTATACAGTGTGATTCATCACTCCAGGCCACTGGTATCCAGCCATCCACCTTCAAGTGGCGTCGGGCGTTACACCAAGCGTCGCTTAGCATGGACTATAGAAATTCTCGGCTAGTGAGGAGCTGCTCAACCATTACAACAGCTACTTTTATGTCTCTACGCACAGTCATTATATTAGCTGAACAGGTGGTACCACTATGGAACTCACGAGTGGGTCCTTCAACTGATTTCATACGACTTTTTACAACCACTCTCGGCAGTAGTCTGCGATGTCTCTCCATAAGCACATGAGGTCCGCCTAGCGTGGGGTTTACATGTGGTTTTTCCTTCACGTTCCACTTCACAACCACATCTCCAACAGTCGACCTTGGCAGCTACAGAGGGGTTAAAATGTCGCTGGTAGATTCAATACACAGGTGGCATCCAATGCTAGTGACAACACAATACTCACCTCTCATTTTATGCTGGAGAGTTTGGCAGCCCTGACATCCAATAGTTGATTCCCCATTTCCAAAGGGTGTTCATATACTTTTGACCATAGAGCGTATTTACACAGGTTGTACTGTAACAACCTCATTAGCAGAGCACTTGAGTTTCAAGGCTGAGGCGACTGAGTTCATTATGCTTAGGCAGTACTTGACGTATTTGACCCTATATAGCGTACTGAATGTTATCAGACCCATTGCTAGAAGTTCTCCTTGCAGCACGTCAGCGTAGGACGTCGAGTTGCTTCCGAAGTTGTGTCCTAGCGGCAGGTGTTCACCTCAGTAGCTGCAACACTTTACAATATTCGAGAACGTTTTCATACATGTGCTCCTATACTTAATTTCTTTCCTTAATATCCCTCTGTAATATATAAAGCACGTCGGCGTCACTGTGTGACATCCCACATGGCTCCGATAAAGAATACTGAAAATACAATTGAACTAAAGCATCTCGTCTAGCTCTTCACGCTACCAGTGTCAGGCAGAGTACTAGATAGAAGAGGACAGTTCGGAGCGTATGTAATATATACAAACGGCCCGTCACGCCCTCACTCGCCGCAACTGCGCTGAGTAAACTGAGCCTGTAATGCAGCGTGGACATTGTGTGCTTTTTGGAGGGGAGGCCAGGTCGCTGTGGCTGTCCACAGATGCGAAACCGGGGCGGAGAAGCCACGGGAGGAAGAAGAGCAGAAGGAGATAGAGGAACGGGCAGAAGCCACGGCACCGGTAAATATTTGGTGGCTTTCCTTGGGACAGGGGGGCGGACGGCCGATCGCGAGCAAACAGCGGCGCCAGCTCACTGTGTCCCTGACGTCACGGCGCGGCGCTGCGACCTACCGGATGTCGAGTGGTGCACGCTCGCTGCGAGCAAACTGGATTCACCCCTGCTACAGCCAGAAAAGAAAGAAGCAGCCCAACTCCCTCCCTCCTCCCACCCTTGCGTCATTCGCCTTTAGAGGCGCGATTCGCTTTATCCGATAAAATCGAACGTGATTCCGGTAGCTATAGAATACAGTCTCGTAGACGTCCAGAGAGGTAAATATCGTTACTTTACACTACAAGCAAACAAATGCATCACAGAGAATTTCTTCAAAGGCAAATACGAACGTTTGCTGTTAATTTTATATCGAGGCAATTACAAGATCAAAGAGTGCTTACAGCAAAGACGACGAGTCACTAAAGTACAGTGTGATTCACTTATAACACATGTTCTGTCTCTGACGTTACGTTGCAACCGCTACATCCACATCTACATATATGTGATTACTTTGCGATCCACAATTAAGTGCCTGGCAAAGGGTTCAACGTACCACATGCAAATTATTTCTCTACCGTTCCACTCTCCAAAGGCGCGCGAGGAAAACGAGCACTTACGGTTTTCCGTGCGAGATGCGATTTCTCTTATTTTATTATGATGATCATTTCACCCTGTATCGGCTGGTTCCAATAAAATAGTTTCGTAGTCGCAGCAGAAAGTTGATGATTGAAGTATTGCAAGAAAATGCTGCAAAAAAAATTGTATTAATAACTGCTACCCCACTCGCGTCTCATGTCCATGGCACCCTCTCCCATATTTCACGCTAATACAAAACGAGCTGCTTTTCTTGAACTTCTTCGATGTCCTCCATTATTACCGTCTGACGCGGATCCAACACTGCACAACAGTATTCAAGAAGAGAACGGAGAAGCGTGCTGCAAGCAGTCTCTGTAACAGACCTGTCGCATTTCCTTAGTGTTCTGTCAGTAAATCGCAGTTTTTGACGCACTTACCCCGCAACACTATATTAGCGATCGTTCCAGTTTAAGTTATTCGTAATTGTAATCACTAAGTATTTAGTTTAATTTGCAGCCTTTAGATTTGTGCTATTTACCGTGTAAGCGAAATTTCGCGGATTTATTTTAGTACCCGGGTGGAAGACTTGACACTTTCTATTTTCACACTACACTCACATCTCGTATAAGCAATTTCGCAATTGATTTTGATCGTCTGATGACTTTGCAAGACGGTAAATGACAGCATCATCTGCAGACAATCTAAGACCGTTGCTCAGATTGTCTCCTATGTCGTTTATGTAAATCAGGAATAGCAGAGGGCCTATTAAACATTCTTGAGGAACGCCAAATATTACCTCTATTTTACTTAATGACTCTGTCAATTGCTACGATCTGTGATCTTTCTGTAGGAACTCACAAATCCAGTCGCACAGCTGAGGCGATACTTCATAGGCACAGAATTTGATTTCCAGTCTCTTGTGAGGAAATCAAAAACTGCGGAATCAATTTGGCATCCCATGCCGACAGCGCTCATTACTTCGTGACAATAAAGACCTAGTTGTGTTTAACAAGGACAATATTTTTCGAATCCCTGTTGGTTCTTTGTCCATAAGTCGTTTTCTTCTAGGTAATTCATAATTTTCGAAAAGCGCCGACCAGAGTGGCTGTGCGTTTCTAGGCGTTACGGTCTGAAACCGCGTGACCGCTACGGTCGCAGGCTCGAATCCTACCTCGGGCATGGATGTGTGTGATGTCCTTAGGTTAATTAGGTTTAAGTAGTTCTAAGTTCTACGGGACTGATAACCACAGCAGTTAAGTCCGATAGTGCTCAGAGCCATTTTTTGTTCGAAAAGAGTACATGTTCCAAAATTCTACTGCGTATCGAATTTAGTGATATGAGTCCGTAATTCAGCGGATTATTGGTATTTACTTTCCTGCATATTTGTGTGACTTCTGCAGCTTTCCAGTTTTTAGGTACGGATCTTCCAAAGAGTTAACGCGTGGCTGTATGTGATTGCTAAGAGTAGAGCTGGTATATCACAATACTCTGAAAGGAACGTGACCGGTGTACAATTTGGAGCGGAGGGTTTGCTTTATTAAATGATTGAAGCTGCTTTGCTACACCGAGGATATATAGTTCTAAGATATTCATGTTGGCAAATGTTCCTGATTCGAATTCTTGAATATTTACTGCGTCTTCTTTGGTGAAATACACTCCTGGAAATTGAAATAAGAACACCGTGAATTCATTGTCCCAGGAAGGGGAAACTTTATTGACACATTCCTGGGGTCAGATACATCACATGATCACACTGACAGAACCACAGGCACATAGACACAGGCAACAGAGCATGCACAATGTCGGCACTAGTACAGTGTATATCCACCTTTCGCAGCAATGCAGGCTGCTATTCTCCCATGGAGACGATCGTAGAGATGCTGGATGTAGTCCTGTGGAACGGCTTGCCATGCCATTTCCACCTGGCGCCTCAGTTGGACCAGCGTTCGTGCTGGACGTGCAGACCGCGTGAGACGACGCTTCATCCAGTCCCAAACATGCTCAATGGGGGACAGATCCGGAGATCTTGCTGGCCAGGGTAGTTGACTTACACCTTCTAGAGCACGTTGGGTGGCACGGGATACATGCGGACGTGCATTGTCCTGTTGGAACAGCAAGTTCCCTTGCCGGTCTAGGAATGGTAGAACGATGGGTTCGATGACGGTTTGGATGTACCGTGCACTATTCAGTGTCCCATCGACGATCACCAGAGGTGTACGGCCAGTGTAGGAGATCGCTCCCCACACCATGATGCCGGGTGTTGGCCCTGTGTGCCTCGGTCATATGCAGTCCTGATTGTGGCGCTCACCTGCACGGCGCCAAACACGCATACGACCATCATTGGCACCAAGGCAGAAGCGACTCTCATCGCTGAAGACGACACGTCTCCATTCGTCCCTCCATTCACGCCTGTCGCGACACCACTGGAGGCGGGCTGCACGATGTTGGGGCGTGAGCGGAAGACGGCCTAACGGTGTGCAGGACCGTAGCCCAGCTTCATGGAGACGGTTGCGAATGGTCCTCGCCGATACCCCAGGAGCAACAGTGTCCCTAATTTGCTGGGAAGTGGCGGTGCGGTCACCTACGGCACTGCGTAGGATCCTACGGTCTTGGCGTGCATCCGTGCGTCGCTGCGGTCCGGTGCCAGGTCGACAGGCACGTGCACCTTCCGCCGACCACTGGCGACAACATCGATGTACTGTGGAGACCTCACGCCCCACGTGTTGCGCAATTCGGCGGTACGTCCACCCGGCCTCCCGCATGCCCACTATACGCCCTCGCTCAAAGTCCGTCAACTGCACATACGGTTCACTTCCACGCTGTCGCGGCATGGTACCAGTGTTAAAGACTGCGATGGAGCTCCGTATGCCACGACAAACTGGCTGACACTGACGGCGGCGGTGCACAAATGCTGCGCAGCTAGCGCCATTCGACGGCCAACACCGCGGTTCCTGGTGTGTCCGTGTGCCGTGCGTGTGATCATAGCTTGTACAGCTCTCTCGCAGTGTCCGGAGCAAGTATGGTGGGTCTGACACACCGGTGTCAATGTGTTCTTTTTTCCATTTCCAGGAGTGTACTTTCGGAAAACCGTGTTTAATAACGCTTCTTTAGTAGCAGTGTCATCAGTGACATCGCCATGGTTATCGCCCAGTTTAGGTATTGATTGCGTTTTGCCGCTGATGTTCTTTACATATGCCCAGTATCACTTTGGATTTTCTGAGAGATTTCGAGACAGAGTTTCGTTGTCGAAACTATTAAAAGCATCTCGCATTGAAGTTTACGCTAAATTTCGAGCTTCTATAAAACTTCGTCGACCTTACTTTCTTTTAAACTTGGCATGCCTTTTTCGTTGGTTCTACAACAGTGTTATGGCCTGTGTTGTGTACCATGGAGGCCAATACGATCGATTACTAATTTATTTGGTATGTATCTCTCAACTGCCGTCGATACTGTTTCTCTGAATTCTAATCACATCTAGTCCACGTTTTCGTGGTCGGATAGGAAGGAGTGGAGACTGTCTCTCAGAAAGGAGCCAGTACCTCGTTAGAAAAGCTCTGATCGCCGCCAACGCTCAGACCCGTTGCTTGGACAGCTTGGTACATGGAATGTTGGTAGCAAAGCTGAGTACGTTGTTACCGCGATAATGCTGCACAAAATTACGTCTTGCATACGTACATAGCTGCAATATGGTTGTATCGCCTGTAAATAGCTGCAGTATGGTTGCATCGCTGTAAATAATAGACTAGTGGATTATTGAGGGATGGAATACAGTTGGTGCTTGGAGAGTCAGAAGGAACAGTTGAGACAGGTAATGTGGTCGAATGAAGTTACTGGGCTAGTGGAGACGGAGAACCGTCAGCAGATTGGAGAATAACCTCACTTCGGTGGACCTGTCGTTAAATGTTCGTCCTTCTGCGAATTAACTCATCCAAAATATTCACACGATGAAGATTAAAGCCTACAGTGAGTACCGAAGATCGATTTTTACTAACATGGACTCAAAAGAGTAGCGTTGCAAACCTATGCAAGCTACTGCCTAAAATTTTGCTCCACTGCTTGGTGCACATTTGATTACAGCGACCACAAGGTTAATGGCTCACGAAAGTAGCATGTATGAGAAGCGACCATCAGTGTTTATAAATTCTCAACCTTCACTGCTGCAGAAATCAATTTTTTGTAAGCATGTCAACATGGATTTTCGGCAGAAAGAAGACATTAGGGATTAACGTCCCGTCGTCGACGGGCTCATCCGAGACAGCACAAGTTCGAATAGGAGGAGTATCGGGAAGGATCTGAGACAGTCCTTCTCAAAGCATCCATACGCGCATGTTCCTATAACGATTTAAGGACAGCCAAATTTTTATGGTCGAACGAGGGGTCGAATCGCTTTCCTCCCAAATACAAATCCAGTGCCTCACCACTGCCCCACTTCAGTCGGTATCATTGAACGACAATTTTAACTGGCTATTTTGTCAAAAACTGCAATTCTGAACCCGTGGCTGTGTACCAAATATAGGTTGACTCTTAAACAGAAGATAACAGCAACCAGCCACATTTCACAATTCTATTTATTTTTTTAAATAGGGCCGTTCCGGGGTTCGAACCTACAGGTTCATCTCCAGACAGCTAGTTTATGTTTTATATTAGTTTTCGCCTTTTGTTTTCCCAACTGATGAAATTTCCTTGGAATATTGGTGTCCTGCAACCAAAGATATTGACTCACATCTTGTTTTGGTTGTAGGATACCACTACGACAAGGATATTTCATCAGTAGAGAAAACAAAAGGCGAAAACTAAAGTAAAACGTGAACCACCTGTCTGAAGATGAACCTGTCGGTTCGAAACCTGTAACGGATCTATTAAAATAAATAAATAGAAACCGGTAACAGCGCTGTTTCAATAAATAAATAGCACTGTAAAAAGTGGCTGGTTGCTGTTATCTTATATGTAAGAGTTAACCTGTAAATTTTAAATGAGCAATAAGCAGGAAACGATTACAATTTGATAAATCATGGAGGAATTCATTTCGTCGCGGGTGTAAACCATCAACGATTCACGTTGCGGATAGTAGCGAGATTGCTAATGCGTGGCACTTTTGAATAGATGCTCACGTCATCGCTAGCTAAGACAATGTCCTTGAAATGCGTCTGCAATTCTGTACATGCGAGGGCAAGATGCATGCATGCCGGAATGAACGCACACCCGCCATCTCTGTATACAACAGAGTAGCTGTAGAGTTTTGATTAGCTCTAGCCACTGCTGTGCTATGAGATGTGGCTACGCGTCATGATTGACTTTGAAGTAACATAAACCTGAGACGATTACTGCGTATTAAAATACTTTAAGGTTTCTAGTTTATTTTAGTATTCAAGGAAACTGATGTAAGCTCTACTTACATTCTATGTGTCGTATTTCACAAGTGTATACTGTATATTTTTCAAACAGTTTTCATAGATGAAGATTCAAAAATGCTTTTGTAATTCTTTCAGAATGATTTATTTTCCAAAAAACTTACATCCACTATTTTACCCCTTATTGGTTGAATTTTCGAAAATGCTAAACCGGGTAATTTTTTTATTTCTGACTGAGAAAACAGACGCCAATTTTCGTGCTTCTAACTTCAACGCGACATACTTTTTTTAATTTTTTTTTTAATCCTTTCATCCTGTTTCAGTTCCTTAGGACTGGAATTCCGAACAATCCCATTTCAAACGATGCCTATAGTGTAAGATTCACACCCCCGTATCCTTAGCGGTTTGAGCTGGCCGACGATGAGTCGGTGAATCAGTCTGGCCCTATTTCGCCTGATTAGGGGGCGAATTTCTAAAAGCAGTTGAAACGTCCCCTTAGAAAAATTATTGACTTACTGTGCTTATAAATCTCTTACATTATTTGATTTTCAAACAGCTGAGCAAAGCTTAACGTACTCAGACATTTTACTCTTTACCTATTCTGATCAACACTAAACTGACACGCAATATTTTTAGCGCAACGCAATCTGACTTTCAATAATCCCTACAAAAGAATGGCCCTGACTAACATTAACCTATACCTTTCACAAATCACTTACCTCACAAAAATCGACGTTACTCGAACTACTGCAATACAGCGAGCGCCACTACTGTCAGCTAAATAAAAGATTCAAAGTACTGAAGGCACTAACTACTGATAGGCATAGTTAGCAAAAGAAAGATTTTGATAGAGAACAAAGAATGTATTTACCTTAATAGTGTTCAAAAGTCATCATATATATATATAGCAGTTCATGACATCCATTCATACAAATGTACTGTTTCTGATGGACACACGTCCAGATCATCAGGTCTCAAAAATCCGCCATCTCTCTGCCCACATCCACCACTGCTGGCGGCTCACCTCCAACTGCGCAACACTACGCGCTGTTCACATCCAGCTGCCCAACACTACAATGGCAGACAACAATGCAAACTAGCCACAGATTGCACACAGCAAAGCCAGTGATTTTCGTACACAGCGCTACGTGGCGTTACCAATATAAAAACCTATACAGCCTACTTACATAGCCCCCATGCTCCCCACAAAACATTTTACAAATATTTTTGGGCCATGGCCAATACAGATTAGTTAATTTTTTTTGAAATTACAATAACAAAGAAATCAAATGCACACACTAATTGATACAATGTTGGTCAAAAGATAAATTTTTCTCACAGTCCATAAAGACAGTCCTTATCGTTCATCACAGTAAAATTGCAGTGTTTTTCTCAAAGTCTGAGCAATAAAAGAAAATGCACACCGAAGTAGTGGACTTTCATGCAGTCTTGAAGAAGTACTGTTGTCCTTCCAAAGGAAAGAGAATGCTGGGCCACAACAGAGCAAACCCACAGCAGAGTCAGTCGAAGCTTTGAAGAATATTGGTAAGTAGGTCATCACAGAGCAGACCTACTGTAGTCCTGGTGGAGATTATGGTATTGGTGGGCCATCAACGGTGCAGACCCACTGCAGTACTTGTAGAAATAATTTTATTGGTGGGCCATCAAAGATGCAGACCCACTGTTGTCCTTGTAGGGGCGGCCAGCAGCCATTTGTTGCGACTGTGCAGGTGTACAATCACCATCGAAGAGTCTGGCAGATAATATAGCAAGTCCATGAACCACCACTTGAGCACACCCAAATTTTTTTTTAAATGTCCTTAGAACCAGCAATGCTGTTAAACCAGTCCCTTGCTGAATTATTAACACACGTGCAAGCACTAACATTCCCAACTTCTCACATATTGTGCATATACTATGGCCATCAGAAATATGTGCAGTGAAATGAATACTTACAACTTACTTAATTTGATGAACTGGTGTAAATTACAATTTTATAACATGAGAATACAATATCAAAGGTACAAAATACATCGTTAAAGAACATAAAAATACAGATAACATTTGTAGTATTAGGGACTTTACAAAAGAATAGAAATAAACATATACATCAGTGTTACACGAATTATGACATAAGTAAATACATAAAAGATCAGAACAACTTCTGAAACATCAACTCCTCAGAAGAACATTAAAAGAAAACAGAATAAATAATGTCTAAACATCTTTACAAAGTAAGTAACACATAATCAGAAGAATACTACAATGTAACTCTGATCAGATAAACACATAAAGGCAGTAAGAACACAAGTACACAAGGATACACAAACACATAGCAGAATAATACAAAAAGGATAGGATAGGGTTTGTTATACTGCAGTACTTGTAATATTTGATTTGCAAATAAAATTTTCTTGGAGATCTTCCTTAGTTCTTCATTATTCCCAAAACATTCTATATATACCTGTTGTCGCTAAACCCTACTGTTTTGTTCATATCCTCTTTCAAAATCCTTTTTTGGCCAAACCACTTTCTTATAGCTTCGCAATGCATTTCTTCCAATTCATCACAACACGTTCTCTTATATAGCCTACCCCATCTTAAGCTAACTTAAATCTACTGAGCTCAGATGCATAAACTAAGGGACGAGGCAATGCAGCAGCACAAAACAATTAATACAAACAGCAATGACAAAAGAATTGAAATTGGCAAAGAAAGCAGCAGTACATCGAAATTAGCAAAGCAAATGCAACATTACAACTAATATGAGCCAATGTGCAGTAACAAGAAAAAAAAATCAATAGTAAGACAGGCTTAACAGAGTAATACAAAGTGAAATTCAGTAGCACCATGCCTGGCAAACAGCAGCAGCAAATGCAATAACTAATATCTATACATGACAAAGCTGAATCAGAAAAAATTGTACACTAAAGACAACAATGCAGATAAGGGAAATGTATATTCTCATCTTAATATCTATGTAATTAACGTGGTGCACCAGAACTTATTCTACAAAAGAAATTACCAAGTACATGAAAAGAAAAGTATTTATGCAATTCTTGTGAAGGGAAATGTCTTTCTGTGCTCCTTCGTTTGTTTTTAAGTAGATCATAAAGTTATTATTTACTGGATCTGTAGGCATAAAATGTTTATATCAGTACATCTATAAAATTTTATTTTAACCAATGCTGCAGTGGAACTAGATACTAGATATTAAACAAAATAAGCAATCTCTCAACTACAAAGACAATAGATGTAAAATGTTTCTCATCATTTCATTAGGCATTTTAGTAAATATCATAAATTACGAGCTCCACAGTGTAATCGTATGTTTTCAAGTTTGAGCGTGTCATATTTGCGATGCTTTCTACAAAGAAATGTCAATAGCGAGGATAATGGCCTCTTCTTTTCTCCACCTGTGCCTCTGAAAGGCACACACTAATAGCTTTTCATCCAAGTGACTGTCGCTTGCCTGGGTCTCCACAGCACATTACATCAAGGTCATCTACCTTCTTTGCTGAAATATTTACGGCAGCATTTTTCCACTACAGTGACAGTCTCACATAAAATAAAAAAATTGAAGGTTAGAAATTTACATTAGAAATGTGTAGAAACAAAATATCATATACAACAGTGTCTAAAAAATTTTGTCAGCATTGTGGTAACTAACATTCACGTATGTACATAACTCTTAAAGTACGATTCTTGGTTTCTAACATCGTTTTTCACAAATCAGAGTCCCTAACCACTACTCATTATTCCTTACCTTATTACACATATACTTATTCGTCTACACTTCTTCAATATTTCATCATAACAGATATTTAACATAATCAAATTCGTCATATAGCATCAGCGTATTGATCATAAACATACCTCAACAGCATAATACACATCGTCATTGTAATAATAACATCATAACAATTCAATCACATCTCAAAATCGTCGCAGCTTCTTTCAATAATTTCAAGACCTTCAATAAAGTCGTCTACCTCAAACGTACTTTAAAAATCATGATCCCATACCAAATCGATCATTCAAAGGTCTCATTGTATCACAATGGTTCCGAAAAAATATGAACAGTTCACAAAGTACAGACAAAATACAATTTCATAAGTGTGAAGTTATCCAACTATGTAATTACGTAAACATCTGTCAATGACGTAGTAAAAAAACATGTTTCTTTCTCTGTTAAATAATCAGATAGCTGTGTAATTTATGTGTTAGAGAAATATGGTATCGATGTGTCAAGTTGTATAAGCAAATACCATATTAGTTAGGGCTCCTTGTGCTTGCCAAACACATGGTACACAATGTGGGCGTGTACCCCCTGAGGACTGACGTAACTATACCCTCAGATGTTACAGATTAAAGCAATGGAATGAAATGTATCACGGAAAACGTTCTTTGTAATTCAAAAATCTTTAAAAATAAAAGTTTTAAGTACAAATTTTAATCACACAAATGCGTGTCCTGTAGCGCTAAATGTGCGTCTTGCTGTAAGGTAATTCTGTGGAAGTGTCGTAGTTATCGTTCTATGTAAGCAAAGTTCTGCTGAAGTCAATGTACTCACTTCATGATAAACAAAAGTGAAGTGCTTTGCGTTTAGATATCGTAGTTATTATGCTTATTGCTGTGATGAAGAAATTACTGTACTGTAACGTATTGTTGCGCTACGAAAAAGGCTGTCTCATTCTAGCTATACCACACAAGTAACTACTAAAACATGTTTTACTTTCCAGAATGATACATAAAAACTGTACAGATATAAAACAAATACACCGCAAAATCAATAATATAAATTGTGTCACTCATTAGTAGCGTCGTGATATAATCGTGAAGCTGTCAAAGAAACCAAGTACTAAGTCATCTTTAATCTCACAAAAAGTACTTCAAATAAAGAATGTCTTTTCAAGTAAACCAAAATGTTGCATTAAAGTCTCATTAGCATCCTGGCAGGGTCGCCATATAAAAGGTCCCCTTAGAAAAATTATTGAATTACTGTGCTGATAAATCTCTTACATTATTTGATTTTCAAACAGCTGAGCAAAACTGAACGTACTCAGACATTTCGCTCTTTACCTATTCCAGTCAACACTAAACTGACACACAATATTTTTAGCGCAACGCAATATGACTTTCAATAATCCCTACAAAAGAATGGTCCTGACTAACATTAACCTATACCTTTCACAAATCACTTACCTCACAAAAATCTTCGTTACTCGAACTACTGCAATACAGCGAGCGCCACTACTGTCAGCTAAATAGAAGATTCAAAGTACTGAATGCACTAACTTCTAATAAGCATAGTTAGCAAAAGAAAGATTTTGATAGAGAACAAACAATGTATTTACCTTGATAGTGTTCAAAAGTCATTATATATATAGCAGTCCTTGACATCCATTCTTATAAATGTTCTATTTCTGATGGACACACGTCCAGATCATCAGGTCTCAAAAATCCGCCATCTCACTTCCCCACATCCACCACTGCTGGCGGCTCACCTCCAATTGCGCAACGCTATGCGCTGTTCACATCCAGTTGCCCAACACTACAATGGCAGACAACAATGCAAACTAGCCACAGACTGCACAGAGCACAGTCAGTGATTTTCATACTGAGCGCTACGTGGCGTTACCAATATAAAGACCTATACAGTCTACATACACAGTGAAACAATTTTTTTCATTTCTAGCCAAGAAGCCAAATACAAATTCTCATAGATTTAATTTTTAAAATGCTTTCAAAATGAAATAGTTTCATAGATATTGAAACGTCCCCTTAGAACAATTATACATGACTGTGCTTAAACTGACACACAATATTTTTAGCGCAACGGAATCTGACTTTCAATAATCCCTACAAAAGAATGGCTCTGACTAACATTAACCTATACCTTTCACAAATCACTTACCTCACAAAAATATTCGTTACTCGAACTACTGTAATACAGCGAGCGCCACTACTCCAAGCTAAATAAAAGATTCAAACTACTGAAAGCACTAGCTACTAATAGGAATAGTTAGCAAATGAAAGATTTTGATAGAGAACAAACAATGTATTCACCTTAATAGTGTTCAAAAGTCATCATATATATAGCAGTTCATGACATCCAGTCTTACAAATTTAAAAACTCCGCCATTTCTCTCCCCACATCCACCACTGCTGGCGGCTCACCTCCAACTGCGCAACGCTATGCGCTGTTAACATCCAGCAGCCCAACACTACAATGGCGTACTACAATGCAAACCAGCCACAGACTGCACTCTTCACAGCCAGTGATTTTCATACAGAGCGCTACGTGGCGGTACCAATATAAAAACGTAAGCAGCCTACTTACAATATTTCATCCCCTACTTCTGCCCTCTTAGGGGTTCATTTTCCAGAAGGAGTCAAATGATTATTTTTTATTTGTAACAGAGAAGCCAGATACACATTTTCATAGATTAAGCTTCAAAAATGCTTGCACGTAAAGTCAGTCTCAGGATAGGTCCCAAGTACCAGCCACACATGCCACAGCCTCTATCAGAAGTGGTTAGCAGACCTAAAATCCGGCACCCGAGTACTTCAGACCAGTCCAGACAAAACTTCAGTTTTTCCACAAAGTACACGAAACGACACCTCCATCACACCTTCTTGAGCCAATCACAGGGCTCTAGAGGCACTAAATCTCCCCACCCACACGACAGCACAAACTCATGTCGGCCAGCCGCGGTGGCCATGTGGTTCTGGCATTGCAGTCCGGAACCACGGGGCTGCTACGGTCGCAGGTTCTAATCTTGCCTCGGGCATTGGTGTGTGTGATGTCCTTAGGTTAGTTAGGTTTAAGTAGTTCTAAGTTCTAGGGGACTTATGACCTCAGATGTTAGGTCCCATAGTGCTCAGAGCCATTTGAACCATTTGAACCAAACTCATGTTGATCCAGGGCAAGAGTTAAGAAACCTGCGTTGCTGAAAAAAAAGAAATTCGACAATTACTGGCTCTTTTAAGTTTTTGCAGATGCGGAAGAGATGATTCTCCGCAGACATGTTGCTTCTCAAGGTAACAAGCGAACAAATACAATCTCAAAGATCTTTATCTAAATTGTCTGTGCCTTGGAGCTTGTTAGTCCTAGCTATGAGGTGTAATGAAGATTCTATGTCTAAACGTTTCTCAGATGCCAGAGTTTTCTCATAAAAGCAAAAGTGGCCAAGGGAAATGGTACGCTGCCCTATTTTCAACATTTACGAACACAAAGCAGATGAATTTTTATTACGTGTGGTTCTGCACACAATGCCCGGTTAACAACTCCACTGTGTCGACACGTTCCGTTAGACCATTGCCCCTACCCAGGCTTCTGCTGGCTCCACAGCAGGTATCATGCCATTGTTCTGTTAGAGCTTTGTCTCGATGAGGGGCTGCCCTGTTTGCCCTGTATGGCTGTGGGCCTGTCTGGCTAAGGGATGGGCTCGCCGCCAATTGCTTTTAACTCCCAAGAAGCCATTTTTAGAGCTATGAATCATAAAAATACCTCAAGCTTTTAGCTCCCTACCAGGCCCCACAACGTCTTCTCAGGCCGCTAACTTTATAGAGTCTCGCTCAAGGTGCGTGAGGTTGTAATAGAATCTTTAATAATTTTCTGTATGCGAAAAATAGGTGAGACAGTAACCTGTCCTGTCTGAATTCTACAGCCTGACGTCACTGTAGAGCAAATCTTATATGGTTCTCCATTGCAGGAAAAAAAATCACAACACCAAGAAGTAGTTGTGCGACATAACTGAAAGTTGGTAAGTGTGTTTCTACAGCCAAAAGATGATTGCTGCGTAATAGTGGCTGTAGTATCGCCACTATGAGAAGGCAAATCCAGTTTGCTAATACGCACTGTGACGGTCGTGAGCGCCAGTTACCTTCGAGATGTGCCGGCTGGTGTGGCCGAGCGGTTCTAGGCGCTTCAGTCTGGAAGCGCGCGACCGCTAAGTCGCAGGTTCCAATGCTGCCCCGGGCATGGATGCGTGTGATGTCCTTAGGTTACTTAGGTTTCAGTAGTTCTAAGTTCTAGGGGACTGATGACATCAGATGTTAAGTCCCATAGTGCTGAGAGCTATTTGAACCATTTGAACCTTCGCAATGTGGTGAGTTGGTGTTAGACAAGAATTTCTTTAAGGCGGCAAAGATGCTATTATCAACACTCAACTAAGTTTGAACGAGGTCGCGTAATAGGTCTACAAGAAGATCTCTGTGGTACTGTAGAAAAACTTGGCATGAATGTAGCCACTGCACATGACTGATGGCAGCGGTGATCAGGAGAATATATGGTCGCAAGAAGACCGGGCTCCGGATGGCCTTGTGGCACTCCTGAGAGGGAAGACCATGGTATTCAGCGTATGGCACTGTCACATCGTACTGCACCTGCAACTTCAATTTGAGGAACAGTTGGCACCACAGTCACACTTAGAACTTTTAAAAATCTGTTACTTCAAGAAGAGTTCCCAGGTAGACGCCCTGCGTCATGCATCTGCGACTTCAGTGATGTTGAGCGATAGTTTATTGGAGAGCAGGGAGGAGATCTGTTGTGTTTGCTGATTGAAGCTGGTTGCGCCTCAGTACCACTGATGGCCATGTATTGGTTGGAAGGAGACCTCTTGACGACCTGGAACCAACCTGTGTGGATGCTAGTTATGCTGGACGTACACCTGCAGTTTTTGTCTTGGTTGCAACTTCATATGACAGCCGCAGAAATCTTGTGTTTATCCTACACACACTGAATGCCAAATTGTACATCAGTCTGGTGACTCGACCTGTTGTGCTGCCACTCATTATCAGGCCTGCAGCGGGTGTTATCCAACAGGATAATGCTCGCCGACATTCCACTGTTGTAGCCTAACAAGTTCTACCCAGTGTCGACGTCTTACCTTAGTCTGATAGATTATCATATCTGGCTCGAATCGAATATGGGAACTAATCGGACAACTCCAGCGTTATGCACAAACAGCATTTACCGTCCCTGTCTTGACCGAACAAGTACAACAGGCATGGAACTCTATCCCACCAACTGATATTTGGCACCTGTACATCGCAATATCTGCACGTTTGCATGCTTGCATTCAACACCCTTTATCAATGTACAACCACTTTACATTTGCATTGGATTATATTGTGCTCACAGTAACTTGTGATCTCACAATCTTCATCACTTAAATATTTCACCTACACAAATTTATTTCCTGAATTTCAGTACCCTACAGTAACTGTTTTTAGGTGTTGCATTTTTTTCCGTCAGTGTATTTAATACATACCAAACAAACTTATATTAGTTATTCATTGCTTGAGGCAATTTATCTCTTAATGGACAATGTGCAATGGAAAGATTCATTTTTGCGAGCAACAGAAATCTCTGTGTTGTATTTGATTTTTGTTCCGTACTAGCGTTACGGCTAGCAATAATCCATCCAGTCGTCATTAACAGATATGGGGGAAGTTTAAAATGAGGATTAGACAGCGGGTGAAACTAGTTTGTTGAAAATTTTTGACATATTAGTAGCATGGCCGAAAATCTTGGAAACGTCTCAGATGTGCATGCTTACATTAGAGCATTACCGAGCGAGGTGGCACAGTGGTTAGCGCGCTGGCCTCGCATTCGGGAGGACGATGGTTCAAACTCGTCTCCGGCCATCTTGATTTATGTTTTCCTTGATTCCCCTAAATCGTTTAAGGTAAATTCCGGGATGGTTCCTTTCAAAGGGCATGGCCGATTTTGTTTCCCATCCTTCTCTAATCCGAACTTGTGCTCCGTCTCTAATGACCTCGTTGTCGACGGGACGTTAAACGCAAATATTTTCCTCCATTAATCCTCAGCTGACTCGCAACACAGGGTAGGACATCGCAAGGAGTGGTTTTCGCTTTGAGGAAGAATCAGTGGCAGATACTACACAAAAAGTAGTAAACAGTAGGTTCTGGATGTGTGTCAACATCTTTTGTACGAACTGTATCGGCGTCGCCTTCTGTTTACACTAATGGTGGGTCTAGCAACTTAAATATCGTAGAATTGTTGTTATATTAAAGATAATAAACTAACATAACACATTTATACAAAGCAGTAATTCATACATTTAGAATGTAAGAAAGATAGAATTAAGATTTTAGAATTAAGATTTTTATGTTGTATATTATTACATGCATTTGTTTGGTTTATATTAGATTATGTTATTTCTTGAATGTGCTTAGTAAGTGTTTTGATAAGTAGAGTGTGGAAGTTTTTCAGAAACATTCGGTTTGGTAGCTCTGTTTGGTCGTTAAGTATGTCAGAAGGTGATGCATGTTAATGTGAATAAATTTCGATGTCTTCTAGGAGGTTCATTGTTTTTCCTTTGTTGGCTAGGTGGAGAACTTGTAGGTTATTGGATATGTCTGTTACTTGATGTTCTTCTTCTGCTACATGTTGGGCGAATGTGGATTTATTTAACTTTTTTAAACGAAAAGCATCCATGTGTTCTCAAAACCGTATGTTGAAGTTTCTCACTGTTTGGCCTATGTATGTTTTTAGACATGAGTTGCAGTTAAGTTTGTATATTCCTGATTGATTGTACGGTTTGGTATTATTTTTAATGTTGTGGCTAGCTTTGTTCTTTATTTTTTTTTATTTGTATAGTAGCTGATTTTGATATCTGTTCCTCGAAACAGGTTTGCTATTTTATGGCAAGCTTACATATTTTACTTTTGGCTGTGTTGTGGTATTCTTTATTGTTGTTTTGTTATTGTATTTGGTAATGTGGGGATTTACCTTAGAGTTTAGTTCATCTATTAATTTTGGATTGTAACCTTTATTGTAAGCAATTGCTTTGATGGTGTTTAGTTCTTCTATTTGGTCAGCTAGTTCTGGTGGTATTTTGTGCATTCTGTTTAGCATTGCTCTGTATGAAGCCATCTTATTTCTATCTGGGTGGCAGGATGATTTATTAATTGTGTTATCTGTATATGTTGGTTTTCTGTATACTTGAAATTTGTGTTTGTTGTTGGAGTTACTTATGCAGATATCCAGAAAATTTAAACCTACTTCTGTTTGGTGTTCTACAGTGAAGATGATGTTCTGATGCATTTTATTCATTTCTTTTGCAAGGTTATCAATTTCTTCTGCTGTGCCATCAAATAAGATTATTATATCATCAACATACCTTTTGTAATAAATTATCTTGTTTACTATCTGGGGGTTTTCTTTAAAAAATTTACATTCTACGTTATTGATGAAAATGTGTGCAAGCAAACTGGCAAGGCAGCTATCCATAGCTAGGCCCTCTTTCTGCTGGTACATTTTGTTATTAAAAGAAAAATAGTTGTTTGATAGTGCTAGTGTTAATAGATCAATGAATTCATATATTTATGGTAATGCCAAATTTTTATGTTTATGTAAATTGTTTTTAATTATTTCTATCGTTTCTTTGATCAGTATGTTTGTGTAGAGGTTTGTGATGTCAAGTGATGGAAAGCTAGCACTATCAGGAATCTGAATTTCTTTTAGACAATTAATAAGTTCATAACTGTTCTTTACTGAGTATGTCTATTCAAATTTGAATGTGTTCCTAAGGATCTCATTCAGTTTCTTGCTGATTTTATAAGTTGGGCTGCTCTGAGAATTAACAATTGGACATATGGGACAGTTAACTTTATGGGTCTTAGGTTGTGCTTGTAGACATGGTGCATAAGGGTTCATAACAGTGCATTCATGTACATCTTTTGCATTTAAGAGGGAATCACTTTTTTCATCATATTTCTAAGTTTATTTTGTAACTTAAGAGTGGGATCAGACTGAATTTCTACTATATTTTTTTACTGAAAAATTCAATGGTTTTGCTTACATATTCACTTTCATACATTACAACAAGATCATTGTTTTTATCTGCTTTTACTATTAAAGCTTTATTGTCACTTAGTTTCTAATTAACACTTCTAAGTATTGTACTGTCATGGTGCTTTATACTATTATTATTATTTGCTTTATCTATTTGTTTGGTGATAAAATTGTTAACTTTGTGGCCTATGACAATCTGATCATTCTGAGTTAGTTTTGCAGTTTCACAGGCTATTTTGGTGCCTACTATTAATTCTTTAAAATTATTTTCAGTCAGAGATGGGGTGATATTATGTTGAAGCCCATTATTCAGCAAACTCGCTTCTTTATCACCAAAGATGATGTAAGTTAAATTTACTACATGTTTGGAGAATTTATGCTTAGTGGAAGACACATAGTCATTCATCTTTGGAATTTGTGACATAAGCTTTTGCAACTTATTGTTATGCCTACATCTGACTTTATGCTGTTCTTTCATAGCTATTATACTGACAAAATCTAATTCATGGTTGAATTGTGTGGGAGTAAGTTCTTTACCTAGCTCTAAATGTAATCTATATGACTTTTGGTTTAAAAACTGCTTCTTTCTGTGTTGGTTTCGGATTTCAGATTGGAGCCATATAATTTCACTTCTTTCTTTAGCTATTTTCGCTGCTTTACTTTGACTGTAGATGTTCACTTTGACATATTTTGGAGTTACATTCGCACTTAAACACTTTTTATTGAACTTAATACCAGGAATTGGTCTCTCTAACTTAATTTTGTACTTTCTGAAGGCATGTAAAGCTCTTAGTACCTGGCTAGGTAGTTTCAATAACAATTTGTCCATTTTATTTGGACTGTTGGTCTCCGTGTCTGTGGATAATGACATATCACTATAAAAATACAGCAACCAGCCCCTTTTTAATATACTTTATACTGACAAAATCTAATTCATGGTTGAATTGTGTGGGAGTAAGTTCTTTACCTAGCTCTAAATGTAATCTATATGACTTTTGGTTTAAAAACTGCTTCTTTCTGTGTTGGTTTCGGATTTCAGATTGGAGCCATATAATTTCACTTCTTTCTTTAGCTATTTTCGCTGCTTTACTTTGACTGTAGATGTTCACTTTGACATATTTTGGAGTTACATTCGCACTTAAACACTTTTTATTGAACTTAATACCAGGAATTGGTCTCTCTAACTTAATTTTGTACTTTCTGAAGGCATGTAAAGCTCTTAGTACCTGGCTAGGTAGTTTCAATAACAATTTGTCCATTTTATTTGGACTGTTGATCTCCGTGTCTGTGGATAATGACATATCACTATAAAAATACAGCAACCAGCCACTTTTTAATGCGTTTTATTTATACCAATATGCATTTCGGGTTTGCATCCATCTTCAGCTGGCAAATTACATGTATCTTCAGTTTCTACAGTGGTACAATTCCGACAGCAGTTTGGATGCTGCAGCTGGCCTGTGCAAAAGCAACGATTCCAAACATTTACTTCAATTTCGCGAGTTTAAAGTTACGCACTATCAGTTGTTCATTTTACTGACATTCTCCTCCCCTTGTTTTTTCTTGGTTTTTCTTTTTTTTTTGCAACAACACAAACACGTTTTGTCACGTATTTTACACAGGCGCACTGCGTTATCTGCTATGTTGTCGACTGACAGTTTTTGTTCAGAGACAAGCGATTTATCTATGGACAGAGTTATACTTTACGTATGTTTTGAGGTTCTAAGATAAGCTACTGTTTTCTAAACATTGACTTGGTTGATAGAAGTGTTCTAAGTACGATGTACACAATTTTTTTGGCAATGTTCAAGATAATAAACTAAAATAACACATTTATATAAAGCAGTAATTCATACATTTACAATATAACAAAGATAGAATTAAGATTTTTATGTTGTATATTATTACATGCATTTGTTGGGTTTATATTAGATTATGTTATTTCTTGATTGTGCTTAGTAAGTGGTTTGATAAGTACAGTGTGGAAGTTTTCAGAAATATTCGGTTTGGTAGCTCTGTTTGGTCTTTAAGTATGTCAGAAGGGGATGAAAGTTTATGTGAATAAATTTAGATTTCTTCTAGGACATAGGCCAAACAAGGAGAAACTTCAACACACGGTTTCGAGAACACATGGATGCTCTTCGTTTAAAAAACTTAAATAAATCCACATTCGCCCAACATGTAGCAGAAGAATATCAAGTAACAGACATATCCCATAACCTACAAGTTCTCCACCTAGCCAACAAAGGAAAAGGAATGAACCTCCTAGAAGAAATACTACTTATTTCATCCTTAAATTACTTGTATTTCTGTATCTGTTCATTTTCCTGAACATTTTTGTACTTTCTTCTTTTTCGTAGTTACGATTTTTGTATCTATATTTTTCTTTCTAACTTCTGTGATTGCCCTTTTTAGAGATGTCCGTTCCTCTTTAAGTAAACTGCCTCTTCCTTGTCGCAGCCTCTATAGCCTCAGAGAACTTCAAGTATATCTCTTACAATCCAGTATCTAATTTCGGAACTTCTGCCTGACTATGATGTAATCCAAATGAAAATTTCCCATATCTCGTGGCCTTTTCCAAGTGTACCTTCTCCTCTTGTGATTCTTGAACAGAAGTTTCACTATTACTAGCTGAAATTTATTGCACAACTCAATTAGACTTCCTCTTATATTTTCTCTATCTGTTCACAGTAACTCACTCTCTGCCCTACCTTCATATTCATAACGTGTCCCACTCGTGTTATAGCATTTTTTTCACCTGTTAGTATTACCCTATATTCATCTGACTAGAAATCCTAGGTTTCTTTCCAGTTTACTGCACTGACCCCACTTTTTCTAGACTTACCTACAATATTTAGCTTTTCCCATTCCCTAACTTCTGTAGCATGTTCCAGCTTCTGAGATTCCATGCCCGACTTGTAGAACGTTATTCTTTAACTGTTATTTCATTATTTTGTCATGGTCACCTCGCAGAGATCCGAATGGGGACCAGTCTGGAATCTTTTGACAATGGAGTGATCATCATGACACTTTATTACTTACAATTAAAGGCCACATGTTCTGTGGATACACATTATATGTCTTTAATGCAGTTATTTCCATTGCCTTCTGCATCTTAATGCCGTTGATCTTTTCTGATTCTTCCACCTTCAGCGACAGTTTCCCAACGCAAAGGAAAGACACTGGTCTTAACTTCTACCCCTCCTCTCCCCTCTTTGGGAAAGCTGTTGGCTGAATGAGGGTGACTTCTTTTGTTTGGCTGAGATTGCTGATGATTTTTATTCAAAATTTTAACGATGGCGGGGTTCAAATCCAGAATCGAAGTCGTTTTGATTACTAATCAAAGACACTGTCCCTATACCAATAAAGATAGTTTAAATTTTAATGTTATAAGATTTATTTGCTTGTGATAACATTCTTTTCAGAATTTAGACACAATAATGTTTAATAAAAACGAAATTTAGGAATAAAATGCATGTAAGGAAGCTACAGTATGTAGCAACATCGAGCTCTAAACTTGGAGAAAGATACGTTGAGACTAAAACAATTTTTTTGAGTGTGTATGAAAAATGTAATATGTTATGGGTGATACATATCTAGGGTTCTGCTGTGTAATGATATTAGTAGTTATGAGTAAGTAAGAGGAAATGTATAAGGTTAATTGCATGTATTTAGATTTCTAGCTGTCTTGTAACACTGATGGTTTTGAAAAAGGAAGACGAATAATACAGAGGCATACTAATGAAGTAAAGATGTTATTGGAAGAAATACGTTATGAAATGTTGACAGAAGAAACAAGGAATCCAAATAAAGCTGTTATTTTGTAATGGTAAAATGTATCCGAAAAAAAAGAATATGAAGCTGCGGTAATATGGAAATGAGTAGAAAGATAATAAGTAATCATGGTGAAAACGTAAGAGGTAATAATAATAATCACTAAGTTAAGTTTATTTTGGAGTACCATACTTCTTTTTGACATTTTCCTTGGTAGGATAAGATAATATCGGAGTATTCTGCTTTTATGAGGCTGATGGCTGACTAATAACTTTCTAATAGGAATTTTCTTACAGCCAATTCTTTAATGCATTCAGTAATCATGAATTAGTCCAACCATGATTGTTCCCTCTACTTAGTAGTCTATAGTCATTTCGTTCTCTTTCCTTACATACGTTGTAGTAGATTTATTTCTTGTCCTTATAGGTGTTTGTAGTGGGTTAATAGTGGTTTGTATTTTGTGCATAGTTGGGTAAATTAATAATTAAGAAAAGAAAAAAAATCGTAAAGTGTGCATCCAAATAATATTTCCTTTTCCCCACTTCTTTCATAACATTTCAGGTGTTTCACTTTTAATATTGCTAGGAATTTCATTTTTGCCTATTTCTACTGCTGTAGTTACACTGCATGTGCAGTTTTATGTTAGTACTTGTGGATGATAACTGTGACGTTTATACTAAGTTATTATGAAAAATTTCACTTACAGCAGCGTATGAACATGTTGACATACACATCACTCTTAATGTTTCAATTTTTTTGCCTTGTGCATCTTGTCAGTCTTGGACTGTAAAATATGTGCTGTTATGTTTCATGTTATCTCTGTGGACTTGCCAGGGAGATTACTATCACCACCAAAACACACACTCACCTGTTCTGAGAGAAATGGATATTCACAAGGTTAATCCTATAGTGTTGCCACAACCAAACTGCAAAACTGGCCTGTTGATACAAGTGAGCAGATGCTTCAATATTGATAATGAATATGTGGAGTATCACTAATGAAAACATTCCATCTGTCTCGCTCAGCCTTGGTGGAAATACTGCTACATTCTCCAATGTTACAAGTGACATGCTGGTCATTGTTGTTTCAAAGAAGATGGTTGGTTGATTGGTTTGGGGGAGGGGACCAAATGAGGCCATCAGGCCCATCAAACTAGGGAAGGACTTGGAAGAAAACAGCCGTGCCATTTCAAAGTGACTATTCTAGAATTTACCAGAAGCTATTTAGGGAAGTCAAGGAAAAGCTAAATGACGATGGCCAGACGCGTGTTTGAACCGTCATACTCCCAAATGCGGATCCAGTGTGTGAACACTGCGCCACCTCACACAGTCAAAGATGATGCTAGATGAGTTGGCAGTGTAGGATATAATACCACGTTACGGCCTTTCTGAGTCTACCTTTTAGACCCTACTTGGGTACTGATTCAACCCTTTCTACTGATTTCATTCTTGAAAGCCTACTTTGGAGAATCTTTGTGATGTGGTGTGAAATGTATAAAACAACTGTATGGTGTACTTTTACTTTTCTTTCTGAGCAGAACAGTGTCCTTCATTTTCTCTGTGCATGTAGTCTCATTACTATATACTATATATTAGAAATGTAATAACTTTTCCTTAATTGTAAAAGTGATTCTATTCATACGGTTGTTCCACATTTCAATGTACATTTTTCCTTTGTCTCTATTCTATGAATTTCCTTGTTAGAATTTATTCTCTCTTCCTTCCTATTTATAAACAGCTTCCTACATAATTCTAATCGGTAGAGGGGGTCGAGGTAATATAACATTTCTAGTTTACTTTTGGTATTCAAAGAAAGTGATGTAACCTCTAATTTTATTCTATGTGTCGTGTTTCGCCGATAGTCGATATGGTATGCCACAGAGACTGATCTTTGGTTCCTAGTCGCCTTGTTACACTAATAAGCATTCTGAGAGAAAGTAGTGAGAGGATTGGGTGGTCGTAATGCTACTGAGCCGATGGAAATAGTTTGCAGAATAGAGAGATGATGCTTGGGAGATTGAGAAATTGTAGATTGTGATTCCGTAAAGATTAATTGGAGAAGCGAAGGTTCTTTTGAGGTTAACTGTTGCTGCAATGTTTGTTGCATGTCATTATGATGCACATGAATAATGAAAGGTTTTAGTAGAATCTTTCTTCATTAGGTTGGAGTAATTTATTCTACCTTTCAGGTGAGAGTTAGTAATGTTTTCTGTTCTCAGGAATTGCTCTCCCAAGTTACAGATCTTAACCCTCTGTTACTATTTCAGTAAATAAATTTGGTAGAGCATATTTTGTTATGAAGAATAAATTTTCTATAGATGATGGTTATAATCAGACAATGAATTTGTTTTTGCTATAGATTCTTTTTAAATGTTAATTTTCCTTCAGTCGTTTCACAAGTTCAAATTACAGCAATATCTCATGAAAGAATTTCATTTTCCGATTATATTTGTTGCTACATTGCGATATGTGGAACAGAGTCGCTAAATCTAAGCAACGATCTATTTAGAATAGTTGCACACCATTGCATTTCACTCTGTAAACTTTACTGTCCTATTTAGTTTACTTGGTGCTGCACTGCATATTTTATATTGTCCACTTCGAGCAATACCAAATTGCCACTGTCAGAGATAAGCCACATATGAAGTTTGTTATGGCTAGTACTGCAGCACAGATTACAGCTAGATCATTCAGTTAGCTCTCGTTTTCAGAACAAATTGTCAGTCAGTTTATTTGATTTTACATTTCGTATGCACACAGTTTTGTTTTTTACAATGCACTGTTACATTTGCGTGTGCATTATTCTGCCTCTATAATTATGTCAGTCAGAGTGCGTTTGTGAATTCACAAGGCATTTTCTAGAAACAATTTGATCAATCACCATTTCAAAATTAAAATAATCGTTTTACATAGCTTTTTCATTCTTTTGTCTTTGTGTGTTTGAATTGCAAGTCACGAACTGCAACTTCACAGAATGCAGCACTGCTCATCGCTACACAACACATAATTTCACAGGGTATTTTATTTTAGAGTTTGTTTTTTTTAATTACTTTTTAAGTGAAAATACAGTCATACAGTTTTAGTTTAAGCGACTCATTTTGTCCCTTTGCAAGTTATTGTTGTCTCAGGTATTCCAAACTTGACTATCCACTGTTTTATCATTGCGCATGCTACCGTTTTGGCTTGCTGGTTCGTTATGGCTATATTAGAAACGAAATGTGAAAACTGATGGGTTATCTCCAACTCTTACCATCTGAAATGTTTTATCTGCCTCGGGTAGCCTTTGTAGCATGATCCTTTGGTGAGTTAGCTCCTTTTATGCTAGTAACGATCGATGTCCTGTCTGTGAGTTAAGGACCTGCAATTTTTTGCGGTACTCGTTCTGTTGTGCTACAACCAACACGTCCTACTAAAATCGATTCGTGGTCCTGCCTAAACTCTTCACTTCGTTATCAATCTCATCATCACTCAGCATGTAGCTTCTACCTCGTCTTCCTGTACAATACTCAATCCTCCATGTTATACTGTGGCTGACTGGTGAACTGCCAACAATCTGCGTCATTGCTTTGAGACTCAGTCCACTCATCCTTGTCTGTGCCAGCATATACCATACCATGTACCTGGCAACTCAGACAATCTGCATATGTGTGTGACCTTCTGAGACTATTTATTACTTTGAAATCAAACTCACTGAGATACGATGCCCATTTAGCATAGCTACTATGGGATCTTTAAGTCTTTATAACCATATGAGTGTTGGCTGGTTGGTCATTGCTTTAAAACACCGTCTGTGCATATAACATAAGACATATGTTATTCTGAATATTAATTCCATCATTTCTTTTTCTGTTGCTGAACAATACCTTTCTCCCAGATTAAGCTGTCTAGATGCATATACTATGGGATGTTCCTGTCCATCTATTATCTGCCCGAAGACACAGCTTAAGGTGAATACCTGGGGTTACAGGATATTATGAATTATTTCTGAAAATCTGAAACCGTAAGAACTGGATTACATGTTAACAAATCTATTAGTTGTAGAAATTCTAATTGTCAATCTGGTGGCTAATGAAACTTAATCCTTTTCCTTAAATTCCTCTCTGTTTTGTTCTATATACATGACTAATCTGTAGATATTGCAGGGTACAGTGCTTAATATTTTATATCCAGTTTTTAGCCTACCCCTACAAAAATGGAAGTGAGTGCTTTCCACTTCAAAAACCACTCAGCAAACCAGCCGGAAAAGTCACCTTCAGTAACAAAACGTTTAAGAACAGCCCTCACTATCTCGGAATAACACTGGATCATTCACTATCATTCAGGTCTCAGCTGATTCTCTTGCAGAAAAGTTAAATAGTGGTAACAACATTATCTGGATGCTGGGTGAAACTTCTAGGGGGACTCAAGTTGAAACTCTCTGTACAGTGGTCTTGTCTCATATATTCTGTGGTTGTTTATTGTGCACCAGTATGCACGAGAGTGTGCATGTCAGTATGGCGGATGTTATTCTGAACAGTACTATGAGAGTCGTAATCCTCTACCTTGGCTGTCTGTTCTCAGTAACACTGCTCCACCACATCTGAGACGACGAGAAACAGTGGTACATGAGAGGGAATGATTAATAACTTCGAACATTCCCAAAGGCTGCCTGTCCAGGAAATTTTCAATCCACCCCACATGCATCTCAACTCAAGGAAACCATTAGGAACAGCTCTTAAGCTCTAACCCCTGAAGGTGGAAGATGTGTGGATCCATGGAAAAATAACACCACCACACATCATCGTCCCCTTAAACACCCAGCATGGATATCCAGCTTGCAACTGCCTGGAAGAATCTGGTGTTAACTTAACGGAATCCAGTGTGACTGAAGCTTCACAGCGGACCATTGACCACAATGTACAGCAATGTCCGAGAGGTGTTTCAGTGGAGTGATTCTCGAGCAACATTGCAATAGATACTTTCTTGACATCACTCTATCAGGTCACTTGAGACCAGAGTTCTTGCACATTCCTTTCGTACTTCATTGTGTAAATATATATGTGAATTTTATATAAATGTGAATGTTCCATAAAAATAGCTGAGAAGTAAATATGATTTCAGTTCCTTTATTGTAATTTGTTTGGGAAAATTTTTTCTGGCATTAACAAATCACAGGTCTGTACAATTCCCATTTTGGCTGAGAATATGACCAAGTAATAATCTTCTTGTAAAATGAAATGGAACTTTTATTGGCTAAGGGTTAACCATGCTCCATGTGGGCGATCGAAATCTTTGCTTAATCGCACTATGTGCTCATGGATATCTTTGGAGAGTACATTTGTATCGTCTAAATAGACAATGATTGCTTCAGTATTAATCCTCACAACACACCATCTGATAATCATTGGAATGTAGGTAGCGCGTTTTTAATCCAAAAAGGCATATGGCGATATTGGTTACGACCTGAATGGACTGAGAATGCTGTCTTTGGACGATCTTCAAGCACTTTATCGAATTGATGGTATCCACTTCAAGGGTACATAATTGTAAAAGTGTCAACATGACCCACATTATCTAATGTATCTGTCATATTTGGCATTGGACCGACAGCTGACGGTAACTTTTGATTTAAGGAGTATTACTCACAACAGAACCGATATACTTTTCTGCAATCTAGTGATTTTTTTCGATACAATGATAGCAGATGCTGACCCCATCTTAAAGCTGCAGACTTATAAAGGGTACTATGACAGGTTGTAAGGTCTGAGGAACACAATATGATTTCTTATGATTTATTCGAGCTAGTTGTGTGGCAAGAAAGGTGCCACAAAAATCAAATAACTCAAATAGTCTTATGAAAATTTCCCACGTCAACCTTGTCCCTTCCCTTTGGATGTGTGTTTTATTTCCCAGGACAGGCAAACCTGTCCCAGTGTTGTGAAATTTACTGTGTAATCCCTGTACAATTTGTCTTCATGTTGTTATTGTTGTGGTCTTCAGTCCAGAGGCTGGTTTGATGCAGCTCTCCATGCTACCCTATCCTGTGCAAGCTTCTTCATCCCCAAGTACCTACAGAATCCTTCATCATTCTGAACCTGCTTAGTGTATTCATCTCTTGGCCTCTCTCTACGATTTTTACCCTCCACGCTGCCCTCCAATACTAAATTGGTGTTCCCTTAATGCCTCAGAATGTGTCCTACCAACCGATCCCTTCTTCTAGTCAAATTGTGTCACAATTTCCTCTTCTCCACAATTCTATGCAGTACCTCCACATTACTCACGTGATCTATCAATCTAACATTCAGCACCACATTTCGAAGTCCTCTATTCTCTTATTGTCTGAACTATTCATCGTCTGTGTTTCACTTTCATACATGGCTACACTCGATACAGATACTTTTAGAAACGACTTCCTGACACTAAGATCTATACTCTCATTTTATATCCTCTCTACTTCGACCATCATCAGTTATTTTGCTCCCCAAATAGCAAACCTTCATGTAGAAGTTCTAAATTAGCTATCAGGCTACCACATAGATGTGTGTCCTTTGGGCTTAGCTTATCAATACTGACAGGCACTACTGTGCTCCCTTCAGCTTCTCATACGTAGGATGAACTACGGCATGTAAAGACTTTACCATGCCCAATTCTGCATTTTCAGATAAGTTTCAAGAATGCACAAAGAATTCACCGGCAGCTGAGTTTCTACATCAGCCAGATTATCCTTCTAGTACCTTTCGGTACGAAATCCGCGAGTTGACTAAGGAATCTGGTTCTGCAGTTTAAAAAACCACCTAGGTTTGAGCCTAGCGACAGTGAAGTTATTCTGGCTGTGGAACCAACAGGAAACGATGCTCTATCCATTTTTACTATACACTCTTCCAGGTCAATCAGGAAATCTAAGCTGAGAATGAGTTCATAGCCACTGTCAACCACAGGAAGAACTTCATCTACTCAGAAGTTATCTTCCTCACTTGGAAACCTGTTTCTTTTGAACCGATTGAGTCTACTTAACCCATGGATTGACGCTCAGCGTGGTGGAATTAATTTCTCTTTGCCAAGTACAATCTGGCTTTCCACATATGCCTGAGGCCTGTTATCTAAATATGCCTCTGCAAATTTCTGCCCTTAAAATTCTGCTCAGAGCGGCTGGACAATTAGCATACTGGCACTGCTGTTCTCTGCAATTATGCTTCATAAACCCTGTATGTCCAAATCTAAAACCTTTTAACATCTTTATTAAGTATGACCTTTTCCCGTGGTTTGGTGACCACATCACTTACGGCTAGAATTTTTGGGAATTCCATCCGAACTCTTCGAGACATTTCTGGCTGTAACCTCAGTATAAACGCGTCAAGTGTTCTACACTCAACTTCGTGCAAAATGGCTTTGTTAGCAATATCTTCTTCCGTGAGCTCATATGTAACTGCATTGATTCTACGAGTATGGTCTACAAAACTCTCTACTGGTTCCCCATGTTTTAAAACATGCTGTAGTGTCTCGATATATTCTTCCTCACATATGTTTCTACCAACCTTCCCTTGAAGCCATCAAACAGCTGTGCTTTCAGTAACATTTCATGGTGCATCGCGTATGTCCTAAAGTCCCGTGCATTTTTTACCCTGGCTACACTCAACAACTGCTCACGACTGCAGTTTCGAAACAAAGCGACAGTGTCCTAATTATAAAAAAAAAAAAAAAAAAAAACAGAGACATCCTCACCTGATATACCTGAAAATGGCGTGACCATTTTTGTGTTCCAGCTTATTTGGCATCTAGGAGAGATATAATAGGATGTGTCCGTTCCTCCTTTCCTCCCTCAGTTGCCCTAATTCTGCCTATAACTGAGCTACTTTATGTATTAATACTGAACAGTGTCTTGAGCCAAAACTTGCTTCTTTATAATGCCTCCTTATCGGTATCTGCAAAAAATGAAAGGACGAAGAAAGGATAGGAAAACAACCATACACGCTAAAACAGTACTTTGAATTCAGAATTTACTCGTATTATTGAGTAGGACGTCCCTGCTGCAAAAGATCCCAGGTTATTGCTGCTGTCTTGTGGCTATTCATCTCCTTTTATGTTCATCGTCAGCAGTCGTTCTGTCACAAATAACATGACAACCCTGGTTGTGTAGGCTAGGATTCTCTACTGAAAGACGATGTTGAGAACCTGGTTGAGGACTTTAGATATGGTACTTGCTAAGACTTTATTATTGAGGCTTATTCTACAGTCATTAGTGATCGTCACGTATATTGTGATGGCGCCTGCCACCAGATGCTGACTGCGCATTCTGCACCTGTGCTGTCGCTGCTGCATCTCCTTGTTCCCATGGTTCCTGGCTGCAGAGAGGGTGGTTGGCGGCGGCGGTGGCGGCTACGGGGACATCGGGTTGCATCACAGTTCTGGGCTCAGAGCACAGTGGTATCCAGTTGGTACCATGGTGAGAGTCGTGGTGGCTGGCTCCTCCCGCTGTATTCCCGAGATGACGGCCAAGTGGAGGGCTGCACCTGGCGCCCAGAGCCTGAGGCACCAGGCAGCGGTTCATATCCGAGCTGATGGAGAAGCGTCTGCGTCATTGGCGCGGCCGCCAGTAGCATACGCCAGATCTTTGGTGATGACTGGGAGGTTCTCACTTCCTTAAATGGTGCATCTCCATTAGATTTATGCTATTTACATTGGTTAGTGTGTCGCGCCGAGAAGTCTGGAACGTGATCTGGAACGTGGCAGTCACCTCCGGCTGTCATAATTGGGTTGCAATACTCCTGCAGGCTGCTTGCAAAATAAAATATGACGGTGGATTATGTGTATGTCTAACGGATTTTTTTCTAATTGGATAAGGCTATCTTTCCCGAAGAAGTGATTCCGATAAGTAGGAAGAAAGTGTACAATCGACCCTTCTGATGGAAAAGTCTACTAAAATAAAAAAGTAATTAAACCAAAGAGGGATATAATTTGGAAAACGATAGTTATTTTGTGCATTCACTCATGAACAACACCTGACAGAAAAGGAAAGGGGTACCACTGATCATAAATCCAAAAGTTACACTAATCAACGAAAAGGAAATAATTAACGGTCCCAAGCCCTCTAGGGCAATTTACATCCAAAATCCTGTACAAGATAATGGGAAAAGAAACACATGTATTATTAAACACTGACGTGGAAACTGAAGGTTGCCACGTTTTTTGACACTAATTTTAACTGAGTATGTAGTGATAAAGAAAACTGAGATATCACTCTAACGTTATGTTTGGCGTTAAATTGTGAAAAAAAAGCAATCAAGTAGTGATTTGAAAATATGTAATTAAACTGTATGTTAGTATTGAACTTCGTTACGTGAAAAATGACTTTCAGTGACCTCAACATAACGTCATCAAAGAAATTTAGAAGAAAGCAAGCACTTTTCAATTTGCCATTACTTATTTAGCAAATTGGATTTCATATTATTGTCTGAAAAACTGAGCCTTTTGTTTTACTGACTTGAACCGAATTAAATACTAGAATATGTACCAAACCAAACAGCCATATGCTCCAAGGTATATATAAAATAAATGAAATTTCTGCACTCTTCATTTGTGCACTTCTTTAGATTTAGATTTTTTCCAGTGATTGATTCTCAAACTTGAAAAATTAAATTGCTTTACTGAAGCCTCTGTTATACAACAGTTAATTGAAAGTAGACAGGCTGAAATTTTTAAAATTGAACTTATTCATTAATAAACTGGCTGTAACTATTGAGTTTGTTTCTTATGAGAATCGGTTAGCATATAGGAAGAAAAGGAACAAGGACCCTGCTTGGTAAAAATGTCTGGGAACAATGAGGACACAATCGCCCTGACTTTAACTGATTACTATTTAAATAAATCTTATCAATCAAATCACATTCAGCTGTGCTGCTGGAATAGCCTTTAATACTTTCTACAAATGAACAGTCTTACTTCAGTGCTGTGCATACGACGGAACTCGGAGCCGACGACGAAACTGTGTTGCTGAAACTTTTGTTGTTGTAGAAGACGGTAGCATATTGTGGAGCCACGGCTAATTACAGGAATTGGCGATCGTAATTAATAGAGCCTCTTCCGCCCGTCCACTGTCCGTTCTCCTGCTACTAGACATCTGGCCGGCGCCCGTACATGATGCCGAAAATGGTACTCTGCACTGCGTGAGTGTTACTACCACACCTCCGCGCACACTACAAGCACCGGAACTCGTCTCCGTATCTCTCCGCGCGCTCCGCGCAACAACGCTCTGTCCAAAGAATTTACAACGCACAAGCACTGCTATTATCGTTGCTAGTGGATGCAAATAACAATTCCTTTGGCTTTTTCCCATAGCTTATAAGTTTCACAGTAAGTTATAGATAAATACAATGAAACGTCAACAGACATCTACCTAATTTTGCAGATACAGTTTATCAGTGTCCTTACGTATTAAAGAAAGCACTTAAATTAAAAATATTTACATACCATTAAAAAACATTATATATCGGTTGCAGGTGCCTTGTATCCTACATTTTCGGATTTACAAATTATCGAAACATCAACTACAATTGATGTCAGTTTGGGATCGGTCGCATGATTTTTTTCTTGATGCGACAGTTTTAACGGCTAGCGTTACACGTACAGTGAAGCAATATCCTTACTTATTAAAAGAAAGCATATATATATATATATATATATATATATATATATATATATATATATATATATATATATATATATATATAAAAGCAGGTACCATGTATCCCGCATTTTCGGTGTTGCAAAGCGTCGGCAGCAAGGGTGGTCTGTCATCGCGCAAGTTTTGCGAAGCCACTGCCTATGCAGCCCCTCGCCGTGTGCAGCTGACTTGAGGGTGGCTCTCCTCTGCTGGTTCAAAGGGTCATTTATAATTTTATCCTTTTACACGTCTTTAAGCATTTCATCAATTACCGACATTGTTTCAACCTCGGAATGTTGGTTACCTGACTGCATTGTTATCAGGAAGCTCTGTCTTGTTCTGGACAAACTTAGTGATACCAAAAACATCAGTAAGCAAATCTGAATATGACTGATATATGCGGTGTAACTACGCGACAGGTGTGGGAGACATATGGCAAAAATTCTGCCTCTTTTTTAACAGTTTCTCTGACGCTGTCAGCGTGCACCGCTGCGTCAAGTTAATGCTCACAAAATTTGTAATTTCTCTACCTACCATAACTGAACGAAAATTCTCCGTGTTGTTTGGCTAGATCCTTGAATAGCCTCATCTGAAATTGTCAGGACTCCCGCATCTAAAACTCATATACGGCGTACTGTTATCTGCAATGTAACCTTTCCCACCCTGCTTTGACACCTTTGAATTCCATGAACCCATCTCCATACAAGCAGCAACCTAGAGCTATCCCCTAGACCTATCTCTTCGAATACTGTTTATAACCTCTGATCCAAAATGTGATCATATTCTGATTGGAGTTAAGGGCAGGATATTAATTCTGATGAGGTTAATTTGATTCTGATTCATTAAATTGAATCTCGGACAGAATACTTGAAAGCTCACCATGCTGGATTCAGAGGACCGGACACGGCAGAATCTTCAACTCACTGCCCTGGGAAACCTGAAAATATCACTATAAATCACTACCCCCATCCTTGTGATAGCTTAATACCGAGACTGGCGCTCACTGCGACGGTTAAAGAATTCCACAAATGGCAATTTATTATGTACTCAAATGCACTCCTATTGAACGCTTGGTACATGTCACAAAATCCTTCCCCCAAGCAAAAAGTTAGTACATATATATCTAATGAGACTGTGCAACCCGCCCTATAACTAATAACCTCTTTTTGGGTAGAATTAAAGAATAGTCTCCAAAATTACAAATACAATGGGCCCATCAGAACTCAGCAACAAGTTTTATAAAACTAGTCTGCTAAATTAAAGCTGTAGTAATAATTTTATCAAACAAATTAGAAAAGAACAACGGGACTGTTAATTTATTTATCGTGTCAAAAGTACCGAAATATAAAAAACATATAGGTGTTGACATAATTTTGCACAAAAGAATAGCAAAACTTGGACCCTTCAAGTGCATTTGGTGTAGCTCTCATATGGTCTTGTATCGTGCAGGTGGTTGGTGATGAGGAACACCGAAGGAAATGGCTGTTAGTCTGCTGAGCGCCACACTGGCAAAGAACTGAGTCCACAGAGAAACCCCAAGTCCGCAGATTGGTCTTGCATCTCGTTGTGTTTGATCGTAATCTATTGAGAGACCTCCGCATTGACCACTCCTCGGAACGTCCAGGGAGCAGTTCTTCCTTTGGAGCCAGCCATTTTCCCAAATACCGACATTTCTCCCCCCAGCACGAGATCCTTGCCGCATGTGGTTTCTCGATGAGAGCCTCAGTAGTTATCAAGAAGGTCTTTCTTGATTTCAGCCTAAGATGTGCGGGCTGACGACCATATGGCTTTGGAAAACTGGTAACAGTCTTAAATGAAAATGTGCACGAAAAAAAATAAGATAAGTTCCTGTACTACACCGCTATTTAAATATGAGCTCTAGGTCTATTAAAAATACAACAAATATCAAGCTGGTAACAGCAATTTTTGCCAAATAACGCCTTTAAACCTTGGCTGAACGGAGCTGCACACTGTACACTCCACAGCGTTGGCGCAGTACAGTCACACACAGAGCCACAAGCTTGCGGAGTATAACAGGACGGCTTCGCTGCCTTAGCTTACTACCTCACGCAATAGTAAGTTTGCCTATGAACGGCTCCCGTCTGCTGTTGCATGCCGTCAAACAATCAGAACATCTATGTGGTGCATGTTAAACACTGTTCAGTGCAGTCTGCTGTTGCATGCCGTCAAACAATCAGAACATCTATGTGGTGCATGTTAAACACTGTTCAGTGCGACCGTACCCAGAATAGCAGAAGTGGCTTTCAATAAATACTGGAACACATTTCTTTCTGAAAGAGTTGGTTTTATTCTGGACCCCAATAAACCACATTATTCCCATTCTCTTGGGTACAAAATCCTTTTCAACATAATGTCCGTTCAATGTGACGGCATTATGCCACCTTACTGAGAGGGCCTATATTCCCGCATGCTACCAAACAACTGGCCGAAGTCAGAGCGAAGGTCTTGTTGCAGAAGTAGCCTCTCAGTCGTCCATGTATTGCTTCCTTCAGAGTGTATGTTTCCTTGAGCCAAACAGATGAAAGTCGGAGGGTGCGAGTCCCGGGCTGTTGGTGGTGAGGAGGAACAGCCCAATGAAATCCTGCGAGCTCCTCTGTGATGCGTAGACTTCTGTGAGTCCTTGCGTTGTCGCGGAGAAGTTCGTTTGTGTTTTGCGACAACCAATACGCTGAATTCGTTTTTTCAATATCCTGAGGGTAGCACAGTACCATTCAGAGTTGATGACCGCACTATGAGGAAGGACAACAAATAGAATAATCCCTTCAGAGTCTGAGACGACCGTCGCCAGGGCTTTACTGAGTGAGGGCGCGGCTTTAAACGTTTTCTTCGGAGGAGAGATGGTTTCACGCCACTCCACGGGCAGCTGTCCAGTTCTGTCTCTGGTTCGAAATGATGAATCTAAGTTTCATCGCCTGTGACGGTGTTCGATAGTAAATTGACACCTTCAGATTCGTACTGTTGAAATAATTCCGCACAGATAGTCCCTCATTACTCTTTATGTTCCTGTGTCAAGCGGCGTGGAACCTGGTGGCCACACACCTCTGAGTACCCCAGCTGATGGAAGAGTGTGTCAACACTGATGACAGACATCCAGTTGTACATCGAAGTGTTTGATTGTGATCTGTCGATCATCTAGAATGAGAGTGTCCGCACGTCCCAACATACGGGCCAACACGCGGGAGATTGGACAGGTTTGCGCGACCCTGTTGCGGTGATGACTGACACCTCACCCAATCATTCACCATGATTTTGTTCAGTGCCAGGTCTCTGCAGGCTTCTAAAAGCGACTGTGGATATATGCGATGCCCTGGTTTTCCACTAAAAGAAACTCAATGACAGTTCCGTTACAGACACCATTTTGAAGATTATGTATAGCGTAGCCACCTATCGAAACTTCATGAAAATAGAGTAGCTGAAGCGGGAGTATGCCACGATCTTCCACTACAAACTACAAATTTTTCAACTAAAAATCGCCAAAGAAAAAAATATGTTGTATTGCTTATTGAACGCCCCTAGTAATTACGGTCAAACCAGTTCAAATGGCTCTGAGCACTATGGGACTTAACTTCTGAGGTCTTCAGTCCCCTAGAACTTAGAACTACTTAGACCTAACTAACCTAAGGATATCACACACAGCTATGCCCGAGACAGGATTCGAACCTGCGACCGTAGCCGTCACGCGGTTCCAGACTGTGTAAGTAGGCTGTTTAGGTTCTTATATTGGTAACGCCACCTCCATCTAGCGCTCTGTATGAAAATCACTGGCTGTGCTGTGTGCAGTCTGTGGCTGGGTGGCATTGTTAGAATTTGCTATTGTAGTGTTGGGCAGTTGGCTGTTAACAGCGCGTAGCGTTGCGCAGTTGGAGGTGAGCCGCCAGCAGTGGTGGATGTGGGGAGAGAAATGGCGGAATTTTTCAGATTTGTAAGACTGGATGTCATGAACTGCTATGTATATTATTTTTCAACACTATTAATTGTTTGTACTCTATCAAAATCTTTCATTTGCTAACTATGCCTATCAGTAGTTAGTGCCTTCAGTAGTTTGAATCTTTTATTTAGCTGGCAGTAGTGGCGCTCGCTGTATTGCAGTAGTCAGAGTAACGAAGATTTTTGGTGAGGTAAGTGATTTGTGTAAGGTATAGGTTAATGTTAGTCAGGGCCATTCTTTGTAGCGATTACTGAAAGTCAGATTGCGTTGCGCTAAAAAAATATTGTGTGTCAGTTTAGGATTGATCAGAATAGGGAAAAGGCGACATGTTTGAGTACGTTCAGTTCTGCTCAGCTGTTTGAAAATCAAATAATGTAACAGGTTTATCAGCACAGTAATTCATAAATTTTTGTAAAGGTGACGTTTCAACTGTAGCGCCTAGAACGGCTCGGCCACCCTGACCGGCGGTGAAACCAGTAACTACAGTGGTGCATCTCCACTAAATCAACCAAGGGTTAGTATAACTACTTAAGGTATGGCACCACACAAAATGACAGGCACAGAAGATGGAACAATTGTGGTAAAGCAGATATTTTTTGGGCGAAACAAGCGTAAATGGTTCAGAGGCGAGCGAGTGTCCCGGGGCTTACCCCATTTTGCTACTTCCAGTGCCACGTCATCAAAATGCCCCTGTTCTTAACACACAAAGGATTCAACCATAATTTAAGAGTGAAATTAAAAATTAAAATAACTTTTTCAAACTTTGTCAGTGTACGCTTAAATATATTAATGTTAACACCGTAAAGCTTCAAAATGATAAAATGAATGTTTTACGCAAAATGTACAATTTTAAGAAAAAACAAGTGCGCTGAATAATAAAGCTAGAAAGTTAAACACTAGTCAGAATATGCAAGCGTATGTCGTAATTAAAAGCGTCAAAGTCTTAACTTAATCACAGAAATATTTTTGTTAAAGTCGGCGTTTTTACGATAAACTGAAGCCCCTAAATATTAGAGATAGAAATCTGAAATATCGTATGTAGCGGCAATTTCATTTCAAAACATTAGATATGTGACACCAATAATCTATCTCTATTCGTTTTCAAGTTATTTACTAAAGACCAAATATGGAACGAAAACGTCTTTATTCATGCTAGATTAAGTATCATTTCTATTAGTAACAGAAAGTTCTTAGTAAAGCTCTCGATGTCATTCGCCATATAATATAGTTGTACCAATTTTCAATACTGTATTCCAAATAACAATGGTTACAACGAATCTTAAAGAGGTAGTTCAGAGGTCATCTTTTACAGTCAGTCCCGTTCAAAAAATTCTAAATGGCAAAGATTAAATGCAATAAAGCTAAAACTTTTTCAGTAGCTAAAGCAAACTTAAGTCTATTTACAAAAAAATTAATACGATTGTAAACTGTTAAAGAGAGAGCTATAAATTAATTCGTCTCTGAGAAAGGGGCAATTTACATACTGCTACCTGTGGCCATGGTGGCTGATACGAGATGTTCCGCTTAGCAATCCCCTTCGCTCCTATATAAATAGAGCCAGAGAGGCTGTGAAGACACACTTCGCGCCGAGATAAACTGTTTGCGGCAGTCAAACGCTCGCGTTTGTTGGGTCTGGCATCAAGTCACAGCTGGGCATACTTGAATGCGGTTTCGGTTAAAGTAGAGTGTGAACTCGCGAGGACTGTATAGCGTTCTGGATCTCTAAGATCACGCGGAAGTAAGTATCTGAGTGCCGTCCGTAATGCTGAAAAAACCGCTTAGCAAAGTGGTGAGATTATTTTCCGCCTTTAAGACGAGCAGTTAACTACCGGTGATTGGCAGTCAGGTCGCTTGGAACTTCCCATAGAGGTCGCCTCTGAACTATTAATAGTGCTGTTTCCAGTAGGGACAGATATATTGTACATGTGAACTTATTCAGAATATATCAACTAGTTAAAACTCAAGACTTTAATTTATGGCCATGGTTCCTGATCCCACTGCGTATAAAGCAAGTACGAACATTTTCTTTCACTACGCGCAAAGAGCAATGTGGACTTGCAGACTGTAAATTACGGTCAGTATGTTATCCATCACTTCCGACTGAATGCAAAAATAGTTTTCAGGATCATGTAGATGGCGAAGTTATGTGGAAAGCACATAGGCACTTTAACAGTCCTTTCATAGCGACATCACGAAGTAACGACCATTTTGATAATAACTCGCTGTCCCACACTTGAAGTCAGACAGGTTAGGTACCACTCAATTAGGCTAGATGCAACGCATTTCAAACCACAATTCCACTCCCGAAATTGCCTGACCATTCGATAACATAACTGAGATTCGCAGCAGTCCTTCCACAGTATGAGATCCACTAGCTCATAAGGAAACGAGATCAAGTGATTACGATCTACAAGACTTACACAAATAATCAGTTACAGAAAATGACCTGATTGAGGGCCTCAAAAGCAAAAAGACGTTTCAGCATGTACGTGTTCACAACGCTGTAACAATCGGTCACAAGCAAAACCTATTAAACACCAAACTTACCACGTTACTTCAATGAGTTATTATTGTAATACATAGCAGCAACGCAGATCGAAATTTGACTTCGTGGGGGTTTGCCCTCCGATCCCTATCTGTAAACAGATGTAAACAGTGACTGAGATGTAACTGACTAAATTACAGACTACTCTAACCACTCCTCCAGCAACCGTGTACGATCTTCAAATGCACCAGCGAACACTTGCAAGACAGCACCACTCAGCAATGTATGACACTGGCCTGTAGCTTCACAGTGGCCTGGCAACAAACCTGTCAAGCCGCGGTGCTAAACCAATACACACAATTAAAACCTTTAAACAGACTACCATGTCTACGGCAAACGCCAGACTCCTCGTGGCCACCGCGGAGCTCCTAGACAAAACTGTTATTGCAGTAACCAGCGGCAAGCCACTGAAGCCCCCCCCCCCCCCACCCAGCAGCACTTAATGCCTCGTGAGCACTACGCACATCCTCAGCTGCACCTGACAGCAGCGCAGGTAACACCGCTGACGAACGGGTGGCGAAACAGGTGGAGGAACTATACATTCGGTAGCTATGGCGCGAATTCGAAAGTGCCATAGAGAAAACGAACCCACACACACACACATCTCCTTCAGCATGCGGTAAACAGTACGGCTTTAATTTGCGCCAGATATTCCTCATCTACTATGATAATTTCTCTTCTATTTGTTGTACCCTCCAATAGTGCTTTTGTACTAACTCCTCCTGTGCCAACAGGGGCACTAATTACTTACACAAATAGTGCTGTAGTTCACTGTAACCATACTGCGCCACCCTTGCTGCACTAACACAGTGCATTAACTGGTCTGAACACTTTGGATATAAAAAACTCATAAAACAGCTGTCCTCCGAAGCCTCACCTTGTTCCTGTAATTCAACTAGGAAACACTGCACGAACCGCATCTGTGAAGAGATGTCGATTGAAATTTTGTACTCTCTTGTACCAAACCAAATAAAGTTTAGGCAGCTTAGGAAATACAGAATGTCCCAAGAGAAATGGCGAATATTCAGGGACAAGAGAGGAACGATCATTCAGAGCAAACAATTCTAGTAAACATGGACTGTAAAATCCGTAGCCTTAGAGCCACGAGCACCTCTTCAGTAGAAGAGACACATTTCACAGTAGCTCATATATATTAAGATATGCCCTTTAGAGCCCTTGTACCACATTTTTTTCTTTCTTTTGATCCATACTGCCAACTCTCAACATACGGAAATGAAAGACCTTGCAGTAGAAGAGATTTGTTACACGAAGACGAAGAAATGCTCTCAAGGTACGCATTTTAGAGCCCTCATTTGCTAGATTTCTTTGCTAAGAATGGTTGTTCCTGCCATACCACTGAATAAAAAAAAAGCTTCAAAATGGCTCTGAGTACTATGGGACTTAACATCTTGTGCCATCAGTCCCCTATAACTTAGAACTACTTAAACCTAACTAACCTAAGGACATCACACAACAGTCATCACGATACCCCAGAATATTTGCTTCTACTGGGCACTCTATATCATAGCACATTCGGTTCATTGTGCCCTCATGGTGCCTATCAATGACACTATAAACTAGTACTGCTCATTTCCGCCAATATTTCTTAAGGTACAGTATACACAGTGTTATATCTAGGTTGATTTGCTACTATTTCTGCCAACTATGATGCTTAACTTTGCTTAGCAATACTTTAGATTGTGATAAATCAGGATCTCTGTCGACCAAAATTCTTAGCTCAGTAAAGGGTAAACATAGTTTATTCATATAAAGTCACTTTAAATCAATTTACCATCAAACACTTCAGTGTCCTGAACGAGAAATGCCTTGTCACACTGTGGCTAGTTCACAACTGCTCTTAATCCCATGCAGCTATCTTAGAACTCCCCTATGTTTGCTGTGTGCACCACAGCGCGTTATTGACGTCAGCAATATTATATACCAATATCTAAATTACTGGTCACAAATACACTCCTGGAAATTGAAATAAGAACACCGTGAATTCATTGTCCCAGGAAGGGGAAACTTTATTGACACATTCCTCGTGTCAGATACATCACATGATCACACTGACAGAACCACAGGCACATAGACACAGGCAACAGAGCATGCACAATGTCGGCACTAGTACAGTGTATATCCACCTTTCGCAGCAATGCAGGCTGCTATTCTCCCATGGAGACGATCGTAGAGATGCTGGATGTAGTCCTGTGGAACGGCTTGCCATGCCATTTCCACCTGGCGCCTCAGTTGGACCAGCGTTCGTGCTGGATGTGCAGACCTCGTGAGACGACGCTTCATCCAGACCCAAACATGCTCAAAGGGGGACAGATCCGGAGATCTTGCTGGCCAGGGTAGTTGACTTACATCTTCTAGAGCACGTTGGGCGGCACGGGATACATGCGGACGTGCATTGTCCTGTTGGAACAGCAAGTTCCCTTGCCGGTCTAGGAATGGTAGAAAGATGGGTTCGATGACGGTTTGGATGTACCGTGCACTATTCAGTGTCCCCTCGACGATCACCAGAGGTGTACGGCCAGTGTAGGAGATCGCTCCCCACACCATGATGCCGGGTGTTGGCCTGTGTGCAGTCCTGATTGTGGCGCTCACCTGCACGGCGCCAAACACGCATACGACCATCATTGGCACCAAGGCAGAAGCGACTCTCATCGCTGAAGACGACACGTCTCCATTCGTCCCTCCATTCACGCCTGTCGCGACACCACTGGAGGCGGGCTGCACGATGTTGGGGCGTGAGCGGAAGACGGCCTAACGGTGTGCGGGACCGTAGCCCAGCTTCATGGAGACGGTTGCGAATGGTCCTCGCCGATACCCCAGGAGCAACAGTGTCCCTAATTTGCTGGGAAGTGGCGGTGCGGTCCCCTACGGCACTGTTTAGGATCCTACGGTCTTGGCGTGCTTCCGTGCGTCGCTGTGGTCCGGTCCCAGGTCGACGGGCACGTGCACCTTCCGCCGACCACTGGCGACAACATCGATGTAATGTGGAGACCTCACGCCCCACGTGTTGAGCAATTCGGCGGTACGTCCACCCGGCCTCCCTCATGCCCACTATACGCCCTCGCTCAAAGTCCGTCAACTGCACATACGGTTCACGTCCACGCTGTCGCGGCATGCTACCAGTGTTAAAGACTACGATGGAGCTCCGTATGCCACGGCAAACTGGCTGACACTGACGGCGGCGGTGCAGCTAGCGCCATTCGACGGCCAACACCGCGGTTCCTGGTGTGTCCGCTGTGCCGTGCGTGTGATCATTGCTTGTACAGCCCTCTCGCAGTGTTCTCTTTTGCATTTCCAGGAGTGTACATATCCCCAACAAATCGAAACCTTTAATATTCTAAGATTAGTAGCCACAAAAAATTTCTGTAAACAGTTAAGAAAGTTTCCAAAAACTTTACAGCGAAATTTGTGTTAATTAGTTAATACCATTAATAACTTCAATCAATCATTAATTAGTACGATAGCTGACAAAGACCTGGTGTGAACAAGTGTAATGTTAACTGCAGTGCTAATATTAATATGCCTTTCTGTTCATGTTAAAGAACAGTTGTTTAGTAATGCCTCAATTATGCAAAGTTACAGCATTAATTATCATAGATGACACTAGAAATTATGAGCATCAATCATTTTCAGAATATGAGGATATAGCAAGTCATCTGTCAAAAGTAATGTTAATTATAGTGAAATTTGTATTTTTATAGCTGTCAACTAGGTCTCTCATGTGAGGCCTATGAATTGTAATTATTATCGAATATGATCCATCACAGTTGAGCCTTATGACATTTTAAATATACAAGTATATTTAAGAATGGAATTAGTACTGAAAAAAATATTATATGGATTGTTAACATTCCATATATCAGTACAAAATCATTTGTGTTATATACACAAATCAGCAAACGCAGAATGAGTAACCAGCATCTATTTTAAAGTAACTGTATCTGATTGACAAGTCATAGTACTCCTGCTGTAGTGATCCACTTATGTTCTCAGTTACCACACACACCATAATGAAATGAAAATGAGTTACTTCACTTACTTTATATAAATGAGAGTATCTAATTATAAAATGGGTCAAATAAATAACTGACAGACCTCAGTAAAATAAGACAAAAGAACACCAACATATGCATACTGAACAAATGTAGAGAGTATGTATTTGATAACATATTGATTATGAGTATGTATTGACATGTATTGAGTATGTAGTTGATAATTTTGTAAGAAGTGCACAGCAGCAGATAAGTAATTATAAAGGTGAAAAATTATTAAATTACAATAAAATTCTGCACTAGCAGATGTGTGTATTATTACACCATAATTAACAGTTGGTACTTCATTTAATTATGGGGTAACTCTGCATCCTGGTCACCAAGAATGATGGTGCACATGGTCGTCCTTGAACAGACTGCACTCCAGCGTTGCAAGAACGAAGGACAACTTGAAGAAATGGGACATCGCACAAGATGGAGACATATTGTGTGAGTGTGGAGATGAACAAACTAGAAGCCATTACTTAAGTGTCGTCTTTGCCCATACCCTTGTACAGGAATGGAACTGGCCTTGGCTTATAGCAACGCAGTCGACGTTGCCAAATACTGGACATAACTAATTTAAATGTGTTTATTATGTAAAAATTTATTTCTTACTCCTGTGTGTATTATGTAAATATTGATTTCTTACTCTTTTTTCCATGTGTGTTCATTTTATTGCATTTATATGTCTTTGAATTACTAATGTATACAAATATACATATTTTGAAATCAGTACAGTCTGTGTCCTGGTACTTCTCACACGAATGAATAATAAAGTAAATACCTCATAATAACATGTTAGCGTCATACACATAGGTGGATATTCATTTAAGATTGTCAAGCAATCAAAGAAATTGACTACCTTGACACACAGCGTACAAACTAAGCGTACAATAACATTGACAACTTCGCACATGATTATCCACTGAGATACATCTGACAAAAATTAATTATTTTGCATGTTAAGAGATACTAATGATCAATGCACTTCGAGTGACTGTTCGCCACTTCGTTGCGTATACAGTGCATTCTAATTCTCTACCTACACGTTAAGCTGCACCTCACACAGTATTACACAAGTTACCAGTGGGCTGTGCCATCCCCATCAATGGGGACTAGGGATCAAATTAAGCCGTCGTAAACACTTCACTGGTAGCTACTCTGTTTTTTAAAGCCTTTCTATGTGTTGAGTTGTAATTCGCATTCAGCTATGTAGCTTCTCGAGGTAATGGCTATGGCATCGCACAATGGACTGAAGATCATGTTTCAGTAGTCGTAATAGCGAAATATATCACTGCATCATCATACATATCGCCGTGTTAACGGATGTAGCCATTCGGTCATCTGGTGACGTCAGACTCCCATAGTTCTGCATGCCAACCCAGCGTCATTCCGCTGGACTGCTCGCCAACATGAAAGCACAGAACTATTTTTATAGCAGCGTCGGCAACAAAACTCGCTTTTGCTGTGCGTGTATTTCTTTGCGTTCCTGTCTCCCTGCATGTAAACAACACACTCGCTATATGCGCTACTGTTATTGTCTGCTATAACGTTTTGCACGTTTGTATGGCTCATTGTTTCAAAATTGTCACATAGCATTCAATAAGTGCTTACGATTAACTCACGGGAGATAACACCTATAGTTGACTAACTAAAACTCACAATAGCTAGCAACTATTATCTACTTATTGCCATACGTTACATTCTCATAAAAGAAACCTATTAGCTTATTTTCCCTTTCTTGCACCAGTTCTTGATAGTGACACAGCTTTATCTTTTCGACATAATGAAAGCTGTGAGCCGGCCGGGGTGGCCGGGCTGTTCTAGGCGCTACAGTCTGGAACCGCGCGATCGCTACGGTCGCAGGTTCACATCCTGCCTCAGGCATGAATGTGTGTGATGTCCTTAGGTTAGTTAGGTTTAAGTAGTTCTAAGTTCTAGGTGACTGACGACCTCAGAAGTTAAGTCCCATAGTGGTCAGAGCCATTTGAACCATTTTGAAGGCTGTGATATCTTCCGGATCTTACTATCTCCACTTCAGCACAATCTGCCTAATTCTGAATGGTCCATGGTAGATGATATCGTATGCGTTCATTTTAGGATCGACTCACCTACTTTACACATAACTGGCTTATCTATTTTATCATTTGCACATTTCCTTTTTGCGATTGTCTCAAATACGATTTTAAATTGTTTTTCCCACGTTAGCTGATCCTTCTGCGGGAAATTAAAGTATTCGTTGAAAGTATTTCCAGTTTTGTTTTCAAGAGGATAGTGGAAGGTGGTAATCCGTTGAATCATGGCACTAAGGATCTCAAAACTGCCTAATCGTCCAATACATTTCTTACCCTTTCTCCCACAGTGTGGAACGAATGGGCGTTCCAATTCACACATAATCCAATTCGAAGGGTTTGAGATTGGCCTGTAAGTAGATATCAGTATGTGTTGAATTCTTTCTTCTGTGTGAAATCTTTCCATACATTTGAAAGAAATTGCTGACTGTTATCTGACAGAATGTACTCTGGCTTTTGTTGTTATGATTTTTATGTTGTATTTTCTGAATGAGTAGTAATGTATACATTTTGAAGTCCGTCCGCAGCAACCGGAATTTGTGTAAAGATTTACTCAGCTCAAGACAATGGCCAATGTAGGTTCAGAGCTGACATATTTTGAGATTTATGTGGTGTAGTGCTGTGCCTAAAAGTTTATGCTTTGTGCTGAAAAATAGACACTACAGTTTTCTGTCTCTGATCGAACGGCTTCAGTACTGATTGGACTCGCGGAACAGTAGTGTTAGAAATAACATTCTCCTGCAACTTCATGCCTTTGCATCGTCTGAAGTGTGTGTAGTTAAGTGCACGTGTTTTATAATTCGTCTACAATCTGTGTGGGTATACATAGCATCCAGTTATCTGAATTCACTTAAGTTCTCCTGTATAACATATCGTCATGTTTCATATAATATTGACGTATCTTGTGACCATCCTGTGCATCAGGATCGTTATATTTTTCTTTAATTATCTTATGAGCTTCAGAGAGATACCATTCGGAAATAAAACGACAACAGAAATTGCAGAAATCGAGAAGAAACTTCAGTTGATTATGACATTTTGGTACTGGAAAATTGCTCACTGGTTCCATTTTCGTCGAATCAGATTTAATTTCATGTGAAGGTATTTCATGGCCAAGAAATTTAATCCGCAATTGAGTAAACTGGAGATTTGTATGGAATATAAACTGCAGTATTCTAAAATTTAAATTCGAACTTGCTACAGAATTTTAATTGTACATGCAACAAGTATAAGACCTAAATTTTCAGCCTTGAGAAAATACTTCGCTTATTTTCTTCTTTAGTTTCAACATTGCTAACTGCTGCCAGAGGTTTGACTTTGTCCAAAACTTATGCTTTTCCATGGCACAAAATGGACTGTCAAGACCTGTAATTTATCAAAGTATCACAGAGGTGGTTTGTATATCTGCAAAATAGTAAATTCATATTAACACAAGAAAACGTTCGTAGGGAAGCTACATTGTCATCCATTACACATTCAAGATTATATACTTTAACAAATCTTTAGAAGTGAAGTGGACTGTGAGGTTTCTCATTTTAGTGTTCATCAAGTACACATTGATGTATGTAAATTACAGTACAGCTGGAAGCAAAACGGTTATGTCATAATTTTGAGATTTTTCTGTTCTGATGCAGCTGAGAACCTAATACGATATCGAAACACACAATTAAAATATAAACGATTTTTTCTTAGATATGTCAGCCCTCTGCCGCTGCACTTAACGATTTGACTTTTGCATGTTCTACATTGAATTGATTTCGCAAACAATGCATTTTTGTTTAACACTGTTTGCTTGTAGTGCTCAGACGAAAGAGGGACATGGTATCTGCAACCCCTCTCAGTGCTTCAGCACTAAATGTTTATTATAGTAGTTCGTGCTTTTTACTGTGAATAAATATGGTTCCGTATTATTTTATTCATCTTCAGCAACCGTAGTCATATATAATGAAATAAGAAGTAACCAGTTGCATAAAAGAAATATAATTTATTTGTCGGTTTCGGGCACTTGGTGCCGTTTTTCAGAAGACTGTACAGAAAAATACACCACAAATACGTGGAGGTCATAAGAATATTTAAAACTAGCGATGTAAGGTTAAAAAATATTTAAAAATTAAAAGCAAAGAATGGTACACGCTTATGCACATCGCATTATTTGCGAGTTTCAATAAAAAAAAGTGCATACAGCAAATACGACATGGTACTAAAAAGTATATGCAGAAGCAATAAGTTGTAATACTGAATCCATTAATACGCTAAGAGCTTTCAGATGCTTATATTAATTCACAGGGTCTGCATATAACTTGTACAAAGAAGCGAGACAAAAAGTGCAGGCATCACGCCAGAACATGACCCAACCAGTCAATGATGTGCATATCTTGTAGATGGTCTCAGAGTGGGGGTGAAGGTACGCTAAAATAATAAAACGTAACTATACTTGTCTTAAGGCATAAAGAAAATTGTAATAGGTGTAAAAGCTTCAGCATGACAGCCAGCCGTCTCCCCTCTCTGCTAGCCAGCAGACACAGGCGCCGTTTGACAAACTTACGGCAAAGTATATAATAAGAAAATAATGATAAATAATATCGACGGTGGGTAGCCTTATTGACGGATAATTTGGGAAATTATTTTTCATACAGCTGTAGCGAGGTCAGTAGCATGCTCGTGAGGAACCTATCAACAAAAATTGCAAAGCGCATCATGGGTCTGGAACATGTGACTGGATTAAGTAGACAGACTATTCTCCATCATTAAACGGAACTCCTCCGGAACAGGCCATGAAGGCTCAACGGTACCGACGGCCGCCGTGTCATCCTCAGCCCTCAGGCGTCACAGGATGCGGATATAGAGGGGCATGTGGTCAGCACTCCGCTCTCCCAGCCTTATGTTAATTGACGAGACCGATTGTCTATCATTAGCTAAGATTAAGTATCGGGAAGTGACTGTATATGAAAAGAAACGTGGGCAAAATTATATAGTAATGAATTAACTAACACTGGAAATATGCAATTCGCTAGCACGTTTCGTGAAAGAATTGTATCCAGCGGCTTTAATATCAATTGTATGGTATTGTAAGGTTTAGAACACGTCGGTGAACTGGTGTAGGGATGTCAACAGCGTGGCAGCAGGAAATATGCCCTCGAAAACAGAGCGCGAGATGCATCAACGTGCGAGAAGCAATAACTGGAATACATGGAAAAGCAATTTCAGTGGCCATGTCGAACACAGGGTGTTTTGATTAGTAAGGCCTCTGTCCCTATCCCACGTTGTCAACAGCCCTAAATACTATAGTAAACACGTTTTACACAGTGTGAAAGCTTCAGCATGTGAGCCAGCCGTCTCTCTTCCTTGCTAGCCGGAAGTGAATTTCGCCGTCTGGCAGAACTTTACTCCGTGAGAGATGGGCTTCACCTTGGGTCATTTGACTGAGTGACATGTAAATGCCGATTGTACGAGCTTGCTTAGTTTACTGACTTTTACCCTTACGCCTTACCGAGATCTTCCCCTGAGTAGTGCGATATATGTCCGTATTTATAACGTATATAACATTTGGGAGTCCAACAGTCTTCTGACTTATGCCCACTTCTAACATTTTCCGCAAATTTTTATGTTTATCATTTCAGATCTGTACTTCCTGACTCATAACACAGGTAACAGAAATCATGAAGATTCCTGGGATCTTACACCCTTCTTGCGGAACTTATCACAGTGTCTGGTATGTGCCCCCATTCCCTGCAATTGTAGCATTTTGTATCACATATCTATTTATTATTACCCTGACAGTGTTTTCCCCATAGGAATTTGATTTTTCTATTTCATAGACATTATCGCGCATTCCTCTTGTATTGCTGTCATAACTGCATCATTTAAACCTTTGGGCACAAGCAATACGAAAATATAATTTTAAAATTCTTTTCAAAATTAATCTTTATCATCATTGTAAGCGGCGACTGTGAGAAGGACTTGGAAAACAGAAAATGGTCAATTGTTATAGGGAGGTGGTTTCACTTTTGAATAATTGGTACATGTAGTTTCCACATGTGATACATTTGAGGACAATTTCAGATTTTTCCTAGACACAATCCCACATCACGGAATGCCGCTGAAGTCATACTAACTAAAACAAAATTAGACTCGAAAATAACAAGCAAAAATGGCCCAAAAATTTAATAAATTTATGCCAAAACCACTTAAAAAAGCAGTCGTTCTATATGGCCCAGGGTAGCGGGTGAGAGGCAGTGGTAATGTACTGGCCATAAATAGCTGCAGCATAGTATCAACTATCCTACTTGTTGCTGAGATTTTCAGTCCAGAGACTGGTCTGATTTAGCTCTCCGTGCTGTTCTAGCCCGTGCAAGCCTCTTAATCTCCGAGTAACTACTGCAACCTACATCCCTCTGAATCTGCTTACCGCATTCATCTCTTTGTCTCCCTCTACGACTTTTACCCCCACACTTCCCTCCAGTACTAAACTGGTGATCCCTTCATGCCTCATAACGTGTCCTACCAACCAACACCTTTCAGTCAGGTGGTACCACAAATTTCTCTTCTCGCCAGTTCTTTTCAGTACTTCCTCATTATTTACGTGGTATACCCTTCTAATCTTCAGCATTCTTCTGTAGCATCACGTTTCAGAAGCTTCTTTTCTCTTCTTGTCTAAACTGTTTATCGCACACGTTTCACTTCCATTAATCTCTACACTCCGTACAAATACTTTCCGATAGGACTTTCTGACACTTAAATCTATACTCGATGTTAAATTTCTCTTCTTCAGAAACGCTTTTGTTGCCATTGCGAGTCTACATTTTATATCCTCTCTACTTGTACCATCATCAGTTATTTTGCTTCCCAAATAGCAAAACTCATCTAGTACTTTAAGTGTTTCATTTCCTAATCTACTTCCCTCTGCATCACCTGATTTAATTCGCTTACGTTCTGTTATCCTCGTTCTGCTTTTTTTGATGTTCCTCTTATATCCTCCTTTCCTGACACTATCCATTCCGTTCAACTACTCTTCTAAGTCCTTTGCTGTCTCTGGCAGGATTACAGTGTCACCGGAAAACCTCAAACGTTTAATTTCTTCTCCTTGGACTTTCATTCTACTCCCTACTTTTCTTTTGTTTCCTCTATTGCTTTCTCAGTATCCAGAATGAATAACATCAGGGGTAGGGTAAATCGTGCGTCATTTCCTTCTCAATCACTGCTTCTCTTTTGTGCCCCTCGACTCTTACAACTGCCACCTGGTTTCTGTACAAATTGTAAATAGCTTTTCGCTCCCTGTATTTTACCCCGGCCACCTTTAGAATTTGAAAGAGAGTGACAGATTTGCATTCTTCTGTAAAGGAGCGTGTTAGTATTTTGCATCCGTAACTTATTAATCTGATAGTTCGGTAGTTTTCCAACCTGTCAGTACCTGCTTTCTATAAATTGGTATTATTATATTCTTCTTGAGGATTGTGGGTATTTCACGCCTCATACATCTTGCTCAGCAGATCGAAGAGCTTTGTCATCGTTGGTTCTCCCAAGGCTATCAGTAGCTCTAATGGGGCCTTGCTTCGACTTAAGTCGTTCAGTGCTTCGTCAAATTCTTCAAACAGTATCATATCTCCCTTCTCATCTTCCTTTACGTCCTCTTCCATTTTCATAATATTGCCCTCTATTACATCTCTCTTGTAAAGACCCTCTATATACTCGTTTCAACATTTCGCTTTCCCTTCTTCGCTTAGGACTGTTCTTACATCTGATATTTTGATACTCATACATGTGGCTTTCTTTTTCCAAAGATATCTGACTTTCAAGTAGGCAGTATCTATCCTACACCCTAGTGATATGTGCTTCTGCACTCTTTCATTTGTCCTCTGGCCGTTCTTGCTTACCCATTTTGCTTCTCCTGTCGATGTCATTTTTTACATATTTGTATTCCCTTTCGTCTGCTTTATTTATGGCATTTTTATATTTTCTCCTTTCATGGATTAAATTAATATCTGTTGTGTTATCCAGGAATTTCTACTAGCCCTCGTTTTTTACCTACTTGATCCTCTCCGCTGTTTCATCTCTAAAAGCTAACCATTTTTCTTCTACTGTATTCTTTTCTCCTATTCTTGTCAATCATTCCCTAATGCTCCCTCTGAAACTCTCTACAATCTCTCGTTCTTTCAGTTTATCTAGGTCTCACCTCCTTAAAATCCCTGCCATTTTGCAGTTTCTTCAGTTTTAGCCTGCAATTCATAACCAAGAAATCGTTGCCTGTCCACATCTGTCCTTTTAAATGTCTTACATTTTAAAATCTGATTCCTAAATCTCTGCCTAGCCATTATACAATAAATCTGAAAACCTCCAGCGTTTCCAGTCCCTTCCATGTATACAATCTTCTCTTATGATTCTTAAACCAAGTGTTAGCTATGATTAAACTATGCTCTGTGCCAAATTCCACCAGGCGGCTTCCTTATTCATTCCTTTCCTGAGTCGATATTCACCGACTACTTTTCCTTCTCTTCCTTTTCCCACTACGTAATTCCAATGCACCACGACTGTTAAATTTTCGGCTTGCTGAACTATCGGGATAATTTCTTTCTCTCATCATATATTTCCTCAACCTCCTCCTCATCTGCGGAGCTACTTGGCGTAGAGACTTGTACTACTGTGGTGGATATGGGCTTCATATCTAACTTGGCCACAATAATGCGCTCTCTATGCTGTTCATAGTAGCTTAACGGTTTCCCTATTTTTTTACTCATTATTAAACCTACTACTGCATTACTTTTATTTGATTTTGTATTTATTACCTTACATTCAGACCAGAAGTCGTGTTCCTACAGGCACCGACCTTCACTAATTCCCACTATATTTAGCTTTAATCTATCTATTTTTCTTTTTAAATTTTCTAATCTATATCCCAGATTGAGGGATCTGACATGCGAATTTCCGATCCATAGAACATCAGTTTTGTTTGTCCTGGTAACGACGTCGTCCTGAGTAGTCCCTGCCATGAGATCCGAATGCAGGACTATTTTACCCCCGGAATATTTTACCCCACAGCACGCCATCGTTTAACCGTACAGGAGAGTTACGGCTGTAGTTTCCCCTTGCTTTGAGTCTTTCACAGTGCCAGCACAGCAAGGCAATTTTGATTGATGTTACAAGGCTAGAACAGTCAATCATTCAGACTACTGCCCCTGAAATGGCATTTATTGGCGGAGATATCCACTTTCTTGGTTCGGCCGGCGTACGTTGAAGCCACTTCGGTGACTTGCGTGTCAATGATATTGAAGATGATTATGACGAAATACACACAACACCCAGTCCCCTGCCAGGAATTGAACCAGGGCCTCCTTGCGTGGTAGGTGGTAACGCTACCGCTGCGCTACGATGATTGCCCCTGCAACTACTGAAAAGGCTACTTCCCTCTTCAAGAACCACAGGTTTGTCTGGCATTTGAACAGATACCCCCTCATTGTGGTTTGTGGCCGGAGGGGGGGGGGGGAGGGGGGGGGGGGGAAGACAGTCATTATCAAACAACAACAAAATTTTCTTCTATCAAGACATTAATCACACTAGATCTTGGAAACGGTACAAAGTTAATAGGTCCAGACCATTGACCTTCAGTTGCATCAGAGACTAGCTCGCGTTCATGAATATTACAAAGAACAGACGTGACTTGTGTCGCCTTAAATATAAAATATAGAAAAATGTGACGTATGTCACATTCCAGAAAGGCAAAACTTTACTTAATGTGTATCAAAGATGTAATGTAGCTAAATGTGCTGTAGACCACCTTTAAGAAAACAGGAACTTACTTACCCAGAACCAATAGATATAATGCAGCCGAACATAACGTATGCCAAAGTTAAGAAAACTGAAATTTACTGAATAGAATCCAAAGATGTAGTAATTATTAGACGTTCTTCATCACAAGATTTAGAAAATTCACTACCATTAATTAAACAATCCCAAATTATACACCAGCTGGACGAGAGGTACGGCGCTCTTAAAGGAAGAAATAATTCTTTTCTTTAAATAATTTGCACTCGTGTCAGTAGTAGAATATCACATAATACCGACAGTGCCTCAATAGCATGGAATAAAAAATTTTTAACATCAAAGAATAGCAACAAACACAATACTCCAAGTCGCGCGCAGAATAACCGTACGATGTAAGACAAATATATAAAAAAATCTATCAAAATTTTACAATAGCCTTGGCTCCACATTGGAGTATCAGCAACAGAGGTTTAATGTCAATTACTTTAGTGGAGTAATCAAACAAGAGAACAGATTTTGATTAAGGTGTAATATTAAAATTGTGTCGGTAACAACTCCCACTGTTGAGATGATATTAGTAAACCTCAGGCTAATGCTATTCAAAAGAACTAAATTACTGACCGGGTCAGCTAGTCCATGGCCTAAACAAGCCGATATGCAAGAACTTTAATTATGGTCAGTAATACGAGCGACGAGACATTACGCCGCTATACAAGGCATAATGGCACGGGCGGTTCGCAAATTTAAACTGAGCCAACGACCAATAGTCGCCTGACCTTAATTTCCTCCCGTTAGCTTGCAAGTGCGCTTCCGTACGTAAACTGGAGTACACAGTAAATTACAGTAATCACGTGGAATACCAAGAACAGAGCTAGGAAGAATTGACGTCAGTAGACACAGTCCTGCGCGAATTTACAGTTGCGTCTGAAGATTAATAGACTTCGTGCAAATGAAGGGTCCTTAAATCTTTTACAGGTCAGTGACTGGTGCGCTTCCAGACAAAATGAAGTAAACTTTACCCGAAACTTATAACGGCAGTTATACACTGTCGTAACATAACACTAGATAGTGATAATTAAGAAACACAGACAAGGCCAAAATTAGATTCTAACTTATTTACATACTGGAAATGAGTAGTGCTATACAGGAGCTACAGAAGAAATAAGATGTGACTCATCTAGGTCAATAAGCACTACTTGCACATAAATGGTGTGTCTCAAAATGATTCAAATGGCTCTGAGCACTATCAGAGTTGACGTCTAAGGTCATCAGTCCCCTAGAACTGAGAACTACTAAAACCTAACTAACCCAAGGACATCACACACATCCATGCCACAGCCAGGATTCGAACCTCCGACCGTAGCGGTCGTCCGGTTCCAGACTGAAGCGCCTAGAACCACTCGGCCACAGCGGCCGGCGGTGTGTCTCAGAATATCTGATAACACACACGTTCACTCACACACACACACACACACACACACACACACACATACACAAAAGCTGTATAGATGAGAAGGAATAATAATGGCTACAGCGGCAGACACTCTTACACTGGGCAATCCTCAGGCTGTGAGGATGGTGAGCTTATCCCACGGGCTTGATAGATACGTATTTCGAAAAGCGAGCTTCTCCTAAGCAGTGCAGGTGCGTTAGTAAGTCGGCAGACGAGCCACAGGTTCTGCGAATATTAGCAGAACTACACGTGCCTCAACTCTGTGCCGTACAAATATGGGCTGCAGCCGCCAGCACTCATGAACAAAGTCCACTACAAAAGCCCCGCAGAGCTACTCGGCACACACGCAGCTCACTCCTGCAACTCGTAAACACCGCCTCTCCACTGTGTTCACTCAGGCCAGTCCAACCTCTCTCTTCGCCACCGGAGAGACTTCAAGCGGTCAGCTCGTCCACACAGACGCTTGCTACGACGGTTCTGCCGCAACACCGGAGTAAATAATCCAGATAACCCCCGTAAGGCACAAGCAAAAACTCAGTGTTACGCTACAATAATTATAGATGTTCTTACTTGCATTTCCAATGACCGTCTCAATACGATAATCATAAAAAACACATGTCACTATTTGTTACAATTAGGTAGCACAATCTCCGCACCGACGGTTGTTTTGAACTCTGTAAACGGCTGCTACAGTGCGCTACATTCGTTGAAGTACCTCAGTTTATCAGAGTGCTCCACCACTGTCTTGGAATAGCATCGGCGGTTTCGTGCGAAAGGCACTGGTGCAACAAAGCAAAATTAAGTCTGCTGACATCTTCCGGTCGCTGGTTTCTTTGGTCGCAGTCTCATGGGCTCTTGCATTCTTCCATTTCATAGTCGCTGCTATGAGAAGGGGCTCCTTCTCCTTGCAGTGATACCCGGCGAGAGAACTGGTAGATTTTTTCTTATGTTCCACCACCTGTTTCAACACGTACCCTACACACCTGATACCAAATTATTATATCGCATTAAAGCTGTGGATATATATTTGGTGCATCCGGCGTGGACAATCAGAATATTGACGACAATGTTGTTCTGTCGCGGTTTCTCCTAATTAATCTTTATAACGAAGCCATCAAATGCGGGATATCGCACAATCAGCTTAACAGCTCATGCATCCAAGTTGCTGGCAAGAATAATATACAGAGGAATGTAAAAGAAAATCGAAGATCTGTTACATGACGATCACTCCTAAGGTTGCAGTTGATAAGGAAAGCAAGACTGAAGAAAAATGAAGAAACGTTCATAGGATTTGTCTACTTGGAAAAAGCTTTCGACATTGTGAGATGGTGCAAAATGTTCGAAATTCCACAAAAAATAGAGGTAAGCTATAAGGAGAGACCGGTGGTGTACAGCATGTACAAGAACGAAGACGGAACAATGAGTGGAAGACCAAGAACGAAGTACTCATAAAAAATGTTTTAAGACTAGGATGCAGTTTTTTGCCCCTGCTGTTACATGTGTACGTTTAAGAAGCAATGGCGAAATTAAAAGAAAGTTTCAAAAGCAGCATAAAAATCCAAGAGGAAAGTATATCAGTATTAAGATTCACTGATGGTATTGCTATCCTAAATGAAAGCAAAGAAGAATTACAAGAGCTGCTGAATGTAACGAACAGTCTAATGAGTACGGAATATGGATTGAGAGTAAACTGAGGAAAGATGAAAGTAATAATAGTAGCGGAAACGAGAACAGCGAGAAACTTAAATTCCTAACTGGTTCAAATGGTTCAAATGGCTCTGAGCGCTATGAGACTTAACATCTAGAACTTGGAACTACTTTACCTAAGTAACCTAAGGACATCACACACATCCATGCCCGAGGCAGGATCCTAACCTGCGACCGTAGAGGTCACGCGTTTCCAGTCTGTAGCGCCTAGAACCGCTCGGTCACGCCGGCCGGCTCGTAACTGATGATCATGGAGTAGAATAGTTGAGAATTTCTGCTACCTAGGCAGCGAAATATACCGTGGAATTGGAAATTTGTGGTAAGTTACTATGGGACCAAACTGCTGAGATCATCGGTGTCTAGGCCTACACACTACTTAATCTAACGTAAAGTAACTCATGCTAAGGACAACACACACAGCCATGCCCGAGGGAGTACTCGAACTTTCGACGGGGGAAGCCGCGCGAACCATGCAATGCGCCTAAGTCCTCGCGGCTACCTCGTGCGGCAATAGCCAATGACGAACGGAAGAAGAAGGGCATCAAAAACAGACTAGCACTGGTAAATGGCGCATTCCTGGCCAACAATAGTCTACCAGTATCAAACATAGGTCTCAATTTGAGGAAGAAATGTCTGAGAATTTACGTTCGTAGCACAGCTCTATAACGCAGCGAGACGTGGACTGTGAGTAAATATTTGAGATTTTGTGCTACAGAGGAATGTTGAGAATTAGATAGACTGATAACGTAAGGAATGAAGAGGTTCTCCGCAGAATCAGCGAGAAAGGTAATACATGGAAACCACTGACAGGAAGATTAGGGGATAACTTCCAAGGTAGAAGAGGGAGCTCTAGAGCGTAAAATCTTTAGAGGAAGACAGATTTGAATAAATCCAGCAAATAATTGAGGATGTAGGTTGCAAGTGCTCCCCTGAGATGAAAAAATTGACACAGGAAAGGAATTCGTGGCGGGCACCATAAAACTAGTCAGAAGGCTGTTTGGAGGTGGTGCTGGGTAAGAAAGAAAGATCTTTAACATCGGTCAAAGTAGCAAGGCGACATGAATTTCTTATAGAGAAATTTATTACCACCACTACACATTTATATCTTAAATGCGTCAGCAACAAATCCACTGTCGCATATACACTCCTGGAAATTGAAATAAGAACACCGTGAATTCATTGTCCCAGGAAGGGGAAACTTTATTGACACATTCCTGGGGTCAGATACATCACATGATCACACTGACAGAACCACAGGCACATAGACACAGGCAACAGAGCATGCACAATGTCGCCGCTAGTACAGTGTATATCCACCTTTCGCAGCAATGCAGGCTGCTATTCTCCCATGGAAACGATCGTAGAGATGCTGGATGTAGTCCTGTGGAACGGCTTGCCATGCCATTTCCACCTGGCGCCTCAGTTGGACCAGCGTTCGTGCTGGACGTGCAGACCGCGTGAGACGACGCTTCATCCAGTCCCAAACATGCTCAATGGGGGACAGATCCGGAGATCTGCTGGCCAGGGTAGTTGACTTACACCTTCTAGAGCACGTTGGGTGGCACGGGATACATGCGGACGTGCATTGTCCTGTTGGAACAGCAAGTTCCCTTGCCGGTCTAGGAATGGTAGAACGATAGGTTCAATGACGGTTTGGATGTACCGTGCACTATTCAGTGTCCCCTCGACGATCACAAGAGGAGTACGGCCAGTGTAGGAGATCGCTCCCCACACCATGATGCCGGGTTTTGGCCCTGTGTGCATCGGTCGTATGCAGTCCTGATTGTGGCGCTCACCTGCACGGCGCCAAACACGCATACGACCATCATTGGCACAAAGGCAGAAGCAACTCTCATCGCTGAAGACGACACGTCTCCATTCGTCCCTCCATTCACGCCTGTCGCGACACCACTGGAGGCGGGCTGCACGATGTTGGGGCGTGAACGGAAGACGGCCTAACGGTGTGCAGGACCGTAGCCCAGCTTCATGGAGACGGTTGCGAATGGTCCTCGCCGATACCCCAGGAGCAACAGTGTCCCTAATTTGCTGGGAAGTGGCGGTGCGGTCCCCTACGGCACTGCGTAGGATCCTACGGTCTTGGCGTGCATCCGTGCGTCGCTGCGGTCCGGTCCCAGGTCGACGGGCACGTGCACCTTCCGCCGACCACTGGCGACAACATCGATGTACTGTGGAGACCTCACGCCCCACGTGTTGAGCAATTGGGCGGTACGTCCACCCGGCCTCCCGCATGCCCACTATACGCCCTCGCTCGAAGTCCGTCAACTGCACATACGGTTCACGTCCACGCTGTCGCGGCATGCTACCAGTGTTAAAGACTACGATGGAGCTCCGTATGCCACGGCAAACTGGCTGACACTGACGGCGGCGGTGCAGCTAGCGCCATTCGACGGCCAACACCGCGGTTCCTGGTGTGTCCGGTGTGCCGTGCGTGTGATCATTGCTTGTACAGCCCTCTCGCAATGTCCGGAGCAAGTATGGTGGGTCTGACACACCGGTGTCAATGTGTTCTTTTTTCTATTTCCAGGAGTGTACATTAGCTGGAGCCCCTTTCACCATGATTCCGTTCTATTACTCGTGGATTTCTCACTATCAAGAGACAAGAGCCACCTGGTTTTTTGTTATAATCAATATTAAAATCACTACGTCGTGTGCATCGTTTCACTGGATGGGTTCGGTTTTGATACCTTTTCATACTACTTTGTTACTGACTGACAGGCTACCTTTTTATACACTCATTGACGACCTTTTCCACATAGTACGATAGAATCTGAAACAGTTCATTATCTTCGTGGCCATCTGAAAAATTCCATCCCCAAATGACTTTCTTGATTTCCATCTAATAGACAGGCCCAGTAGCCGAATATTTCCTAAGATGGCCCGCCCGGAGTGGTCGAGCGGTTCTAGGCGCTTCAGTCTGGAGCCGTGCTACCGCTACGGTCGCAGGTTCGAATCCTGCCTCGGGCATGGATGTGTGTGATGTCCTTAGGTTAGTTAGGTTTAAGTAGTTGTAAGTTCTAGGGGCCTGATGATCTCAGCTGTTAAGTCTCACAGTGCTCAGAGCCATTTGAGCCATGTCCTAACATGAGCACGGCTTCGAATCTTCACCTCTTGGTCTTCTGAGGAGTGCTTGGCTAACATTTAAGTGATTACTGTGTGGGCAGTTGTTTCCAGACAAGGCATCGTCTCTGAATATCCTACCCGCCTCATTGGCCTAGCGTATTGGTCTCATACTTGCCTGTCCAGGGCTTTCTACTGAATGTGTTATGATTATAATATTCCCCAGTCACAACAGTTACTGTTGGCAATGGTGACTCCATGCTGCAAGTTAAGCTCTACACTATATGATCAAAAGATTCCAGATACCTATTAGTGGAACCATATGGGATGCCCTTATGACGGCTTGAATCCTGTAGACGACACTTTTAATGAGATGTGTGAATATAAGTGGAGGAATAGCAGCCCATTCTTCCTCAAGAGCTAAAGAAGAGAAGACTGATGTTCAACACTGGGATTCGGAATAAAATCGACGCTCTAACATATCCCGAAGGCTTTTAATTCGGTCCAAGTCAGGACTCTGAGCAGGCCAGTCGATTTCAAGAATATTATTGCTAACAAAGCATGGGTTCACTGAGGCTGCTTTGTGACATGGTGGATTATGCTCGTATAATAATCGGCTCCAAATGCCTGTACTGCATTCGGTGTGCAATGCTAGAAATTTTGTTATTATCAGTGCGCGTCCAGGGTTTTGTCAAGTACAGTAAAGGTGATTACATCCAAATTGATAGATCTTCCGTCGGTTGAGATACAATGAGAACATAGCCCAGATAGGCAATGTAGAACTCTCTTTTACGAATATCCAAACCAAAATACTCCTGCCTTGGAGAAAGTTAATAACTGCAAAATTTTTGATAATTAATGATTGGCACTGGATTTGTAGAAATCTGAAATTAGACTGAAGGCGTTAATAATGAAACGGTTAATACCTGCAACTGACTTGAAACGTAGAACAAAATAACATAGTGAAACTGGATATTCGATACCAAGTTTCTGGTTGTTTCCGATGCAGATACAAAGTCCTGGAGATCGTGTAGGCAGGTATGGCCGGATCCCTTGGTCTGCGGCGTCTGGTGGGGCGTAGCGTCGCTCGTAGCGAAAGTTCCGCCAGAGAGACTAACTGAAGAGCTGCGAGAGCAGTCGGCGCCTGGCCCAGAGCTCGCTATAAAATTGTTCAAATGGCTCTGAGCACTATGGGACTTAACATCTATGGTCATGAGTCCCCTATAAATTAGAACTACTTAAACCTAACTAACCTAAGGACAGCACACAACACCCAGTCATCACGAGGCAGAGAAAATCCCTGGCCCCTCGGGAATCGAACCCGGGAACCCGGGCGCGGGAAGCGAGAACGCTACCACACGACCCTGAGATGCGGACGATATAAAATGCCTTGCAGTGGTTTTGCGCGGTCCTAAATACGCAAACTGCATAGAGATATTAGTGGAACTATTTGTGGTGGCGTAGACCATGGAGGCAAACAAGCCCACGGGGCCAGCGATCTCTAGTTCCTCTCGGGCTATCGTCTGCTGGCGAAGACATCGTGCATGATAGACGCTCTGTCGTCTGCTTAGGCAACCCCTTTGACGTTATGCAAATGGTACACCATTACTGTGAGAAGGGATGCCGCTTTGTTGGACATACATAATATACGTAGTACTATTTACGAAAAACGCTCTCAGATCGTCACATACTCCACATTTTACTGTCGTCACTACACGTAACGTCGAAACCACATCCTTTAATAGGACTTCCGCAGGTTACTGTATGATTCATCACTCCAAACCACTCGCTGCCAATCATCCTCTGGAAAGTGGCTTCGCTCTTTAGGTCACACCAAGCATCGGTTAGCATTGGCTGAAGAAATGTGTGAATTATGAGGAGCAGCTCTTCCCTTGTACTCCATTCTTTTTGACTCACCCCGCGCATTCATCGCTGTATCTGGAGTTCTGGTAGCACTTCGGAATTCAAGATCTTTCCTTTAGCTGATTTCTTGCGATTTCTTGCCACCATTTTCCTCATTCCTCGACGGTCACTATCCATCAGTACAAGACTCGTGCCTGCTGTTTGTTCCTTTGGATATCCACTTCACAATCGCATCCATAACAGTCGACTTGCAATCTTTAGTTGGCATGGATTTGTTGCTCGGATGACATGCAGTGACCGTTACACGCTCAAAGTCACTGACCACTCCTGGTTGTCCCATTCTCCCGTTGCTGCTTCTTTGCTGACAACACAACACTCCCTGCCTCCTTTTATATTGGCGGGTCTACCTCCCCTGACATCTTACTATCAATCCCGTATTACGCAGGCGTGTCCGGATACCTGTTAGCGAGATAATGTATATTACCTGATAACTATCTGGAAACGTGTCTGTTTACAGTAACAATACAGTAAATAATATACGTCCAGCAACGTGTATTATATTCGAACTCCATCCTTTAATATACTGGAAACTGATGACCATTAGAGATATAAGATTTACCCTCTCAACGTAACCATACTATGCCTCTTTTGGCAATCCACAGGTAACAAGCGACTGCGTCTTGCATTACGATGTTCTTGTTTTGAGATCTGTGAGTACCGGCAGACGTCGAGCCGAGTGGCCGCGCCACCACCACCACCACCACCACCACCAGTATTATGATAAACAGTAATTTGCTTTAGTTCCATACAGCGCTTATTTTCATTCAAGTTAATAACGCCGCTCGACGCACCGCTATCTTACGTCTACGTATTGAAAATGGAAATGATAAGAGATAGCTCTCATAATATACTTCAAATTTTCTTTTCTTTTCTTTCGATAACTTAACTAGGCATTCAAACAAGATTCACAGGGCTTTTGAGAGAACTGGAGACACACTAGATCGTGATAATAGAGAAAAATAGCGAAACAAATCATGTTGCTTTTAAGTCGCTTGTAGCTTATTTTGGACTTTGCTACTCAAACATGTAAACACTATAAATAGAACAAATATTTCTCATGTGCTTTATGCGTTTGTATCTCAGTACTTATAATTGTCTGTGTACTATGTGAGATTCTTGTTTGGTGTTTATTAGCTATGTAGTTAACATTTCGGCATCGTGACACAATTAATATTAATGTGTTTGCAGCGGCATCTGCAGCTTCCTTCCCAGGGATACCGACATGGCGAGCAACCCACATAAAGGTAACAGGAGAACCGCCGTCCGCCAGCTGCTGAAGAGAGCGTTGGATCCGGTGCACGAAAGGGTGAACCGGATACGGATCACTGAGGCTCTGGATGGCGCTCAGGGAATCAGAGCAGATTACATAAGCAGAATGTCGGTGACGGCGGATGTAAAGAACAGCCTGGTAGAGGGCAAATAGCTCAGCTGTGAAGACCGAACAATGGCCACGGAGCCGGTATTTGAAACTGTGTGCCTCGACAATAAAAGAACATTCGACACCGTCATTGGTCTTAGAGTCATCTGTAAAGATTACATTAATGAACTAAGAACGAAGTTCAACAAACCGTGAGTGGTATACCGAAACTGGAGTAACCTCCTTTTGGAGCGAGCTGAGGTCAAGGTGAACGCGAACCTGAGCCTGGAGCCAAGGTGGCGTTTGGCTCTCGCCCACTCGAAAGGTTGCAGGGAGTGAAAAATCAAGGTGCTGAAGGAGGCGACGAAAGCGAACTCCAGGGGGTAGCAGGGCAGAGACATACAACCCGTATTGACGGTCGAGACAGTCGTCAAAAAAGGGACGATAAGACGGGTGGTCAGGCAGTGACAATAGCCGACGGGCATGCCGACAAAGCAGTATATCGCGCCGGTAGGTGAGTGGCAAACATCGGCTTCAGCATGAAGACTCTCGACGGGACTAATATAGAACGCTCCGATCGCAAGACGTAACCCTCGATGTTGTATAGAGTCGAGGCGGCGTAAGATGGACGGCCCAACAGAGGACTGTAATAAACTCCCATAATCCAGCTTTGAGCGGACGACCGACCGATATAGGCGAAGTAGGACGGTTCGATCCGCTCCCAAAGACGTACCGCTGAGAACACGGAGGACATTTAGAGAACGGGTACAACGGGCAGCCAAATATGGCACGTGTGGGACCAGCTAAGTTTCCTGTTAAATGTAAGACCTAAAAATTTTGTTGTCTCCATGAATGTGAGAGCAACGGGACCGAGACGTAAGGACGGTGGGAGAAACTCTATGTAGCGTCAGAAGTTAATACAGACCGTCTTCTCGGCAGAAAAACGGAAGCTATTGGCGACACTACAGGAATAAAGACGGTCAAGACAACGCTGAAGACAGCGCTCCACGAAAAGGGAGCCTGATACATCAGCTGGGAGGCAATCCATTATTGGATTGGTCGCTATGGCGAAGAGAGCGACGCTCAAAACTGAGCCCTGTGGCACCCCATTCTCCTGGCGAAAGGCGTCGGCAGGACAGAACTCACACGTAGGCAAGTATCAGCTGATGCTGTTCTATGGCTTAACCTACTTGTTCTAGCTGTTGATTCATTAGCAATGATGGTGTCAGAGTCATCGCCCCTGACATCGCCATTCACCTTATTTAGCTTATTATTAACATTCATGTCATTTACATCAGATTCACCTCTCTAATTTCACTATTGCTACTATCTAAAATTGTGTTTTCTTGGAAAACATCAATTTCTACATCCGACGTTTCTGGTAAATAGCTACCATTCATTTGATTTTGTACACTTTCCTCTTTACTTATATTATTAATTTCATCTGGCATGCCCTGTAATTGGCTTGCCCCTTCAATTTCAATGTCCTGAGGCTGCACTGCCTCTCTTCTTCTAAGATTGTACTGCATTTCGCTTTCTCCTGAAATCTTTTTAAGGAAATTATTAAGATAAAATTTAACAATATTCTTGAAAACCCTGCGGTTGTTAATACTAGCTTCGTCTCGCTAGCTGTAAAGTGATTAGCGTACTCGCTACCTTCTTCTGTGGAGCAGTGCTGCTGCTCGCCGCATTGTCTCTGTCGTGTTGACTGTCTTCGGCTGCCGTAGCCGATCACAGGGCCTATCCCTGCCGTTCGCCGCTCTCTGAAGCTGGACTGCAGCTGGTGGAGGCGACAGGTGTTGCTTCCAAGTTACGCGCCTCTCTGCTAACTGCTCCCTGAAGCGTTGTTTCTCGTACTGGTGAAATGAAATGTAATCCGTTTGGACCGCACGCACACTTATAACTTTACACTTCGATTCACGTTTTCGTTTTGAACTACCAACAGGGGTTAATTAGCGGCATTTATCGATTTTGTTGCATAACAGTTCGAAGAAACTTACAAAAGTTAAATCAGAATATAATTTCACAGTTCACACAGTGTCGCTTTTTATCTTTTTCACTGTTCATACACTATCGATTCGGGCGTTTTATGATGACCATTACAGTTCACACTTCTCACTATGAATTTCACATCTCACCCGGTTCACAGCTCCCGTTAAAGAGTATCAGCCTCGTCTTTAAATACGCGTCTCCGCCAGGAATGCCATGTATAAATTACACGCGTTGTCGTGTTGGAAGTCAGATTTGGAAGCTGGACAGATCTGAGAGATTGTTCTTTAAATACACGTCCGCGCCAGGGATGCCATGTATAAATTATACGCTTTATCGTGTTGGAAGTCAGATTTGGAAGCTGGAGAGATCTGAGAGACTGAATAAGAGCCGCTAACGGTTTTTCCCCAAACTGTCGTCTTCTAAAGCTGTGTCCCCAGTGCAGAAGACAGTTAGTCGGTTGTGGGATCTTCTTCAGCGGAGGCTACTATGCTGTCATTTCTCACTTGAACCTGTGTTTGTGCTTTTTTGTGAGATGCCCCTTGCCCAGGCTAGTCTCTGTATATACAGAGGGCACGATCTGCCGTACTGAGAATGATAGCAGGCGAAAAGCTCTCAATGTATCCTGTTTGTTTATATTTTAAAATATCACTTTTTACACATCTTGTACAACACTAGACATAGCTTTCTTAAGAGTACGGTAGTTTTTCTGACAGCTTCCGATATGGAGTACTACATGTCAGTCCGAAACAGAGATACACATCCAGCTGTGTGGAACACCCGAAACAAAGCGACTAGCGCAGCTGAAGTACTTCGTCTCCCACGCTCACCAAAGCGACACGAAAGTGTCCGAATCAGTTCAGTTGTAATATCATTACTCTCATGTTTCTCAAAACTAGTGTAATTTAATAAACAAAAACAGTAGACTCGTAGGGTAACCATAAGAGATCGTCATACTGAAAACTGAATTAAATACAATTAACAGTATATAAATAATTAATAAGAGAAGTTAAGCGTTTTGGCGCCCAACACCCGAATGTGACGAACAATGAGAAGCAAGTTCAGCACAACTGGGGTACTCTCCCGCGGAAATGGTACATACTGTACCATCTGCTGCTTGTACCTATGCTACTTCACATGTATCAAGCTGCATGCTTCTAGCAAGATAAAATACTCGTGACCACAGCCAGGAATATCACAGTACGTGGGTCGAATCTCTGTTGTTTTACAATGAACATTTCGAGACCATAAGAGGGCTAGAAAACGACTTCGATAGTGCAGAGGCTTTGGCACTTTGCCAGTGCATGAAAGCTTTTAATGATCTCGGTATTAAAAAAGACATTTCCCTGATTAGCACTCACTTTTCCCATATACCTACAAGTATGAAAAAGCTTGAAACTTAAGGTTTGTCGTTGACTGAATCTATTCAGTTAATGAATAAAATTATTCTAGTGAACTCCTCATTCCCTGAGGTATTCCCAAGAAAACTTAAAGAGGAGTTTGAAAAAAATTTAAACAACTTCCCAGGCTTTGAACCCTTGTGCCAAATTGATATTTTATTAATGGGACGGGTGAACTTTTAACAGAAACAATAAGTGCCTACATAGCACCCAAAATCAAATAGTGCCCAGTTACCTCAGTTGATGTAGAACGGTCCTTTGCTGCTTATAAAAATGTTGGAGTAATCAAAGACCATCTTACTACAGAACATTTGGAACCGTACTTGGTCGTTTATGTCTACAATACTAGAAAAATGCGAAATAAATTTTAAATGATGCTTTGGTGCAATAGTATTAATTGACAGTTTATGCTGTTTAAAAAATTACATGGTTGTATGCTGTTCTTCGAATAAATGTTACGGAGCTTTTGAATGTGCTTCTCAGGGTGCAACATATCTCGAAGTTGGTCATGTACGTATCGAATGTTTCGCTGCGACTCACTCGCATCATATCCACTTGCTACTGACAACAATAGCAAAGCAGTAACACGACTTGAAACACGGTATGCATCCCCATATTTCAAATTTCTAGAAAATAATCCCAGAAATGGCCCATTTCTAACCTCTACCACAAAGTACTCAGAAAATGATGTCAGCTTTCTAAATGAACCGATTTTTCGCGTGTCCGGCGACCTTCCTCATAACTGAAATGCACAGGTTCCACTTTGAGATAAAATGCACGCAGTAACTACCATGTTTTTTTTTTTAATTTGATCTTTCACATTTACATACTTTTCATGCATTTTTAAGCATTTTTCATTCATATTTGCATGCTTATTTTAAGGTTTTTATGAAGGGTATAATCCGGTTTCTAGTTACAACACACAGATAACATAGGAAAAGAATTGTGGTTTGCTCTGGACTTCAATAACAACTAAGTCCAAAGTTCAGATTGTAATAATATCATAAGGATAGGTTAGTCACCAATGGTGGCGGCTTGTTTATTGAACTAAGGAATTCGATAAAATCTAGCAAAGTTTTCACGGATTCCTACTGTGAATTAATCTAGGTTAAGTACCATAGATCGATCAAAAATAGTAATCGGATAATTTTATAGAACCTCTAGTTCAGGAGCTCTATAGTGGTAGATCGCTTCATACACAACTTGAGGAATTTCGTTAGTAATTTTCCTGATTATTCCATTGTAATAGGGGGTGAGTTCAACTTGCCAGGTATAGATTGGGAGTCTCATGCTATCCAAGCTAGCTCAGAGACAGACATTGTTCTGGATGTCTTGTCCGAAAGTTACTTTGAGCAGCTGATTGAAGAACCAACTCGTGAGGGTAACCTCCTAGCAACAAACAGAACTGAACTTATTGAATCAGATAACGTAGAGGAAGGTATCAATGATCATAATACTGCGATAACGTCTAAGACAATGGGTCTTATTAGGGATGTTAAGAAAGGTTGGAAGATATTTTTGCACAGCAAGAGGGGCAGGATACAAATTTCAGAGCTTCTGAGAAGTCAGCATCAAATATTCGGTGATGAGGACGAAGATGTGGAGAACAATATGCTCTAAACAAGTACGTTCCGAGTAAGGTTTTAAGGTATGGGAAAGACCCACCACGATTTAATATCCATGTTAGAAAGCTGATGTGTAAACAAAGTGTCGGTCAGACCGTCAGTGAGAGCTCACCGCTAGTTCCTGCTACTAATAAAACGAGTACACAATCCGCGCTTCAAACAGGAGCGACTTATTTTCAATTATCTGTGTAGTTACTAATTTATTTTTGTAATTTCTTGCGTGTTCGAGTGCTTACTAGGCCCAACTTTTTATTCCAATAACAGTGTAGTGTACAGTACCACCGTTGTTATCGACCATTGTCACAGTGGGGAATCGAATGTGGGGGTGTGACGAGGTCGACCATGTCCCACGTGTCCCCCGATCGGTCCACTGTTGTGACCGCCCTGGGTACTGCCTGCACTGAGGTTGACCCCTCACCCGTGGTCGAGTGGGAGATAATTCCAAAGTCTGGCAGGCAGAGAAAAACTTTCCGAGGGGCCGATAGTAGGGTCTCCCCAGTTCGTTTGACGAACAGGTTTAGGGAGTTATCTGTGGCTGACAATGTCTCTGAGCCAGATGCAATCGTCCACCCAGTTCCAGAGCAAGCTTCTAGGCCTGCAAGGTCTGGACATTCACTGAAGGTGGGTTTACTGGTACTTGAGAACTCCAACGTTAGGCGCGTAACAGGACCCCTCAGGAGCATGGCTTTCAAGAAGGGGAAGGAAGCTAGTGTGCACTCCGTGTGCAATCCGGGGGAAGTCATTCCAGATGTGGAAAGGGTGCTTCCGGATGCCCTGAAGAGTACAGGGTACAGCCAACTGCAGGTGGTGGCTCATGTCGGTACCAATGAATTGCGTCACTTTGGATTTGGGCAGATTCTGTTTGGTTTTGGGCGGCTACAGGAAATGGTAAAGACTGATAGTCTTCAGAATGGGAGACGAGATACTGGCAGAAGTAAAGCTGTGAGTACCGGGCGTGAGTCGTGCTTCGGTGGCTCAGATCGTAGAGCACTTGCCCGCGAAAGGCAAAGGTAATGAGTTCGAGTCTCGGTTGGGCACACAGTTTTAATCTGCCCGGAAGTTTCAAGTTTCACTGTTAGTCTTGCTTCCGAGATTAAGGCGGAGCTCATCATCTGCAGCATCGTCGATACAACCGACTGTGGTCCTTTGGTGCAGACCCGATTGGAGGGCCTGAATCCGAGGATCAGGCTGTTATGTGACAGTGTAGGCTGCAGATTCCTTAAGTTGCGCCCTTGGGTGGTGGGTTTCCCGGTTTCGCTTAATAGGTCAGGGTTAGTTAGGTTTAAGTAGTTCTAAGTTCTAGAGGACTGATGACCTCAGATGTTAAGTCCCATAGTGCTCAGAGCCATTTGAACCTTGTAATGAAATTGAAGTACATAGGTCGTGTGAAATAGTATGGGTAGAAGTTATACTTGACCCTCTGACTAAACTAGTAATTGGATCGTTTTAGCAACCCCCCGACTCAGAATATATAGTTGCTGAACAGTTCAAAGAAAACTAGAGACTCATTTCAAATAAGTACCCCGCTCATACAATAATAGTCGGTGGTGACTTCAATCTACCATCGATATCCTGGAAAAATTATACGTCTAAAGCCGACGCCAGGCATAAAACGTTAACCAAATTGTACTGAATGCTTTCTCAGAAAATTATTTTGAGCAATTAGTTCATGAGCCCACTCTAAACGTAAATGCTTGCGAAAGCATTCTTGACCTTGTGCACAAATAGTGAGTGTTGTGACGAATACAGGGATTAGCGACCACAAGGCAGTTGCTGCCAGGCTGAATACCGTAACACCTACAACCATCAAAAAGAAACGCAAAGTACATCTATTTAAAAAAAATGATAAAAATGCTGTTAATGCCTTTTTAAGAGACAGTCTTCACTCCTTCCGATCTGATCTTGTAAGTGTAGAAAAATTGTGGAATGTTTCCAAAGAGATAGTATCGACAGAAATTGAGAGATATATATACCATATAAATTAATAAGTAATGGTACTGATCCCCCGTGGTACACAAAACGGATCAGATTGTTTTTGCAGAAGCAACGAAAAAAGTATGCTAAATTTAGAAGAACGCAACATCTCTAAGATTGGCAGGGTTTTACAGAAGTTCGAAATATAGCGTGTACTGCAATGCGAGATGCTTTTAATAATTCCTTCAGCGAAATTCTGTCTCGAAATCTGGCAGAAAACCCAAAGAGATTCTGGTCATACATAAAGCAGACCAGTGGCAAGACGCAATCAATACCATCACTGCACGATAACAATGGTGAAGTCACTGACGACAGTGCCACTAAAGCAGAGTTACTAAACATGGTTTTCCGAAACTACTCCAGCAAAGAAGACGACGTAAATATTCCTGAATTCCAATCAAGAACAACTGCCATGATGAGAAATATAGAAGTAGACATCCTCGGTGTAACAAAGCTTAATTCACTTAATAAAGGCAAGGTCTCCGATCCAGATTGTATACCAGTCAGGTTCCTATCAGAGTATGCTGATAAAATAGCTCCATACTTAGCAGCTATGTACAACCACTCGCTCACAGAAAGATCCGTACCTAAAGACTGGAAAATTTATGAAGTTACACCAATACCCAAAAATGGAAGTAGGAGTAATCAGCTGAATTACAGGCCTATATCACTAACGTCGATTTGCAGTAGTTTTGAAACATACACCCTATTCTAACGTCATGAAGTACCTCAAAGGAAACGATTTGACATATAGTCAGCACGGATTCAGAAAATATCGTTCTTGTGAAACACAACTAGCTCTTTATACTCATGAATTAATAAGTGCTATCGACAGGGAATGTCAAACTGATTCCATATTTTTAGATTTCCAGGAGGCTTTAGACACCGTTCCTCACTAGCATCTTCTAACCAAACTGCGTGCCTACGGAGTATAGCCTCAGTCTTACGACTGGATTCATGATTTCCTGTCAGAAAAGTCACAGTTCGTAGTAATAGACGGAAAGCCATCGAGTAAAACAGAAGTATCCAGCGTTTCCCAAGGAAGTTTTATAGGCCCTCTATCGGTCCTGATCTGTATTAACGACATAGGAGACAATCTGAGTAGCCGTCTTAGATTGTTTGCAGATGATGCTGTCATTTACAGTCTTGTAAAATCATCAGATGATCAAAACGACTTGCAAAATGATTTAGATAAGATATCTGTACGGTGCGAAAAGTGGCAATTGACCCTGAATAAAGAAAAATGTGAAGTTATTCATACGAACACTAAAAGAAATACGCAGAATTTCAATTACGCAGTAAGTCACACATATCTGAAAGCTGTAAATTCAACAAAATACTTAAGGATTACAATTACAAATAAGCTAAGTTGGAACGATCACATAGGTAATTTTGTGGGTAGGGCCAACCAAAGACTGCAGAACACATAGACGGTGTAACAGAACTACTAAAGACACTGCTTACACTACACTTGTCCGCCCTATTCTGGAGTATTGCTGTGCGGTGTGGGATCCGCATCAGGTGGGACTGACGGATGACATTGAAAAGGTACAAAGGAGAGCAGCTCGTTTTGTATTGTCAATAAATAGGCATGATACCTGAATTGGAGTGTCAGTCATTAAAACAAAGGCGTTTTTCGTTGCGACGGGATCTTCTCATGAAATTTCAATCACCAGTTTTCTCCTCCGATTGCGAAAACATTCTGTTGCCACTCACCTACATAGGGAGAAATGATCATCACGATATAATAAGATAAATCAGGGCTCACACAGAAAAATTTACGTGCTCGTTTTTCCCGCGGGCCATTCGAGAGTGGAACGGTAGACAGACATATTGAAGGTGGTTCATTGAACCCTCTGCCAGACACGTTACTCTGACAGACACGTTATTGTGAATAGGAGAGTAGTCACGTAAATGTAGATGTAGATGAGAAAAAGAACATCTCAGATTGAAGAGAAGTAAAAGTCTGGTGACAAAAAAAAAAAGCTGGAAGAAGCGGAACTAGCGTAAGTAGAACAATATGAGAAACGTTCAATGACTTTGAAAGTAAAACTTTGTCAGCTAATCTGACGGAAAACAGTAAGAGGTTTCCGTCGTATGTAAAATCAGTAAATGGGGCAAAATCATCTGCTAATTCACTCAGTGAGCATACTGGCACCGAAACAGACAATAACAGAAGGCCGAAATACTGAACTCGACCTTCCGAAATTGTTTCACCACGGAAGACCGTAACACAATCCCTGCTTTCCAACTTTGTACGAACGTCCAAAGGGTAGACATTGACATAGCGAATCACGGAATAGAAAAGCAGCTACACTCGCTTATTAGTGGAGAGGCGTTAGGACCAGACGAGATACCTACAAGATTCTTCAAGGATTATGCGAAAGAACTTGCTCTCCTTCTAGCATTAATTTATCATGGATCTCTTGAGTAACGAAGGATATGTAGCTACTGGAAGAAAGCCCAGGTCATTCCCTTTATTCGTTTTTAAGAAGGACCGTGGAGCACGTGCACATAATTATAGACCTACATCATTGACATCAATCTGTTATAAATTTAAGGAACGTGTTTTATGCTAAAGAATTTTGACTTTTCTGAAGAATAAAAAGTCTCCTTTACATAAATCAACACGGTTTCCAGAAAGAAAGATCCTGCGAAACTCAGTACGCTCTGTTCCTACGTTACGTCCAAAGCGCCGCAGACAAAAGTGCTCAGATTGATACCGTTTTCCTTGACTTCAGGAAGGCATTTGACACTGTCCCACACTGCCGTTTAGTGGAGGGAGGGAGGGAGGGAGGGAGGGAGGGAGGGAGAGAGAGAGAGAACAGAGCTTGTCGAGTAATTTGAGACTTCCTTGCAGACAGAACTCAACACGTTGCTCTTGATGGAACAAAATCGACAGATGTAAAGGTGATTTCCGGAGTACGCTGAAGAAGCGTGGTAGGACATTACTGTTTACAATATACATAATTATTTAGTAGAAAGCGTCCGGTGCTCCTTAAGGCTGTTTGCAGATGATTCGGTTGTCTATAACAAAGCCGCAACGCGAGAATATAGTGGCGATTTCCAGAATGACTTCCAGAGAGTTGACGAATAGTGCACGCTCCTGTAGCTGATTCTGAAAGTAATAAATGTAATAAATTGCGCATACATAGGAAAAGGAATCCGCTACTGTACAGCTACACTGTTGATGAAAACCTCTGGAAACAGTGTCTACCACAAAATATCTATGAGTGACTATCCGGAGCGACGTTAAGTGGAATGACCACATAAAACTAATAGTGGGAAAAAGAAATGCCAGACTCAGATTCATAGGAAGAATCTTAAGGAAACTTAATTCATCCGCGAAGGAAGTAGCTTTTAAGGCTCTTACTCGACCGATTCGTGAGTATTGTTCATCTCTCAGGGATCCCTACCAGGTAGTTCTGATAGAAGAGGTAGAGTAGATCCAACTAAGAGCGGTGCTTTCCGTCACGGGGTCGTTTAAGCGGCGCCAGAGGGTTGCGGAGATGCTCAACAAATTCCATTGGTAGACGTTACAAGAGAGGCTTTATGCATCACGAGATTTACTATTGAAATTTTGAAGGAGCACTTTGCGGGAAGATTCGAAACACATATTACGTCCCCCACATACGTCTTATGTAGTGACCTTTAGGAGAAATTCCGGAAATTAGATTCGATACAGAGGGTTACTGGCAATTACTTTTCTCACTCGCTATTCGCGAGTGGAACAGGGTTCAGGGCTCAGTTGGTGGTACAAAAATTACCCTCCGCTAGGCCCCCGCCCCGCTAGCCGCGCAGTCTAATGCGCTGCTTCCGGAGCGGAAAGGCGTGCCGGTCTCCGGCACGAATCCGCCTGGCGGCTTAATTTTTAGGTCGGTTTTCTATCTGCCTCGGCCAGTGCGGGCTGGTTCTTCCTACTCCGCCTCAGTTACACTATGCAGGCGGTTGCTGAACAAACACTGTCTCCAAGTACACGTAAGCCATACTACTCTATCAGGCAAACATTTCGGGTTAGACAGAGACACTCGCCTGGTGTGAAACGTTCCCGGGGGAAAGGGGGGGGGGGGGATGGGTGGCGGTCCGCTGAGGGCCGAACCGCACAACGACCCTGTGTTCGGTGTGGGGCGGCGGTGGGGTGGGCGGACTGTTGTGGCCTGTTTTCGGGGCTACAGCTGGATGAAGTCTCTTCGTCGTTTCTAGGTCCGTGTTTTATTACACACATACATAATACACCCTCTGCCAAACGCCATTAGGTGACTTGCGAAGTATAATGTCGATGTAGAGGTTGATCTGTTTGGTTTTCCTTAAATTTGCCGTTGGTCTAATGTACATGGCAGCAGATGACACATGGCTGCAGTTAGGAAGTATAATGTGCACTTACTGCATACACGAAAACAGACACAAGACGGGAGAGCAGTTTACCGACCTCATGCCTATGCATAACGCCACTGACGGAGGTTCAGACGGATGTCGGTCGGTACCAATGCGCCCGATATGGCCTGTAGATGGAGTTTAATGTCTATTTATTAAAATCCTTTTCCACTTCTAGTGATCCCTAACATATCTTCATCTTTTATGTAAAGAAATGTCAGCTCTGTAGAGTTCTTGTCTACGCATTACACAATAGGACTTCAGGTAATGTTCTTTGCCAAATACATGTAGTTTAGTTGTTTTTGTAAATGTGCTTCTACTCCACACATATTTTCTGAGGTATGTGACCGCAGTCTGTGTAAGGTGTAAATTCTCTTACGGCTGATGAAATGTCCACTAATTAGGAGGATGAAGTAACATGTGCAACGTATTTGACCGTTTGAGTGATGCTATGCATATTATTGACAACAGCTCACTGAATGATCAGACTTAAAAGGTTGACATAAAAGTTCGTTATGATGCAAAAGAAGTGTACAAAATCTAATTAAGTAGGAGAATAGCAATATTTAAAATAAGTGCCAACGTTATAAAATGTTAGGATGTGACTTAACTTGGAGGTCAGTTCCAGTTATACTGTAAGTTTATCGCAAGTAGTTTACTGAATCGGTAACTCTTCTAGTATCACTCAAAGAACAGTATTGTAGAATTCTTTGGGTGGACGATAATTTCACCTTTTGCTCCTCTCCATGGAAGCGTTTTATAGAGGTCTTTGTTACGACTTTTAACCAAAGTAGCTTTATGTGAACAGTAACATCACAATATATCATAGCGATAGTCGTGGAGGTACATACCTCCATTCTCGTATTTAATTTCGCCATGAAAGATTGGCAGTAATATTACGTTTCAGCAGCCCTTTGATTTCACTAGTTTCCCTCTTCCGAGAGATACACGCGCTGGTCGCTGTAATTCTTAATGAAAACGAAGTCTGACGCTGTACGCGACATGAGCTGGCGGGGACCCTCTTGCTTTGTATCTCTTCTGCCGTCGGCGAAATACGGTATTGAAACTGGAATGAGAAACAGGAGCACAGTATATTCATGAACGTTTTGTAGCTGAAATCGGTTCTGTCACAAACAGGAACTGCTGTCAAAATGTCTGCTGCGTTTTCGCTCCGTCCAGGCACGTGGATAGAGGTCAGAAAATACCGCCGCTCCATGCATCAAGAAACAACTCAGAAAAAGAGTGTGCAATGGACAGGCGTTTGTTGTAGATGTTGCTGGGCTCCACAGCCTCCACAAGGTTATTTATCTATATTGTACCTTGAAAAATGCCACAAACTTTTAACTTCAGAGTGTGACTGCATAGCAAGTAATGAGTCCAGTATTAAAGCCGTGAAAATATTTCTTTTCGTATGAAATTTGATCCATAAATGAACAACGTGGTTTTGCTTGCTTTATGTGAATTATGAGGTAATAAACCAACTTTTATTGGGCAACAGAACAGTAAAGAGACCTTTAACATAAATTAAATTAAGCCAAATTGCAAACAAGATTCGTGAACTGTTCTATCATGACATATCAGTTTAAGTGGACCTTTACTTACAGAAAATATCTGCAGTGCAGATGTAACTGTACACGGTATGTTCTAACGCTCAAAGAAACAAATGACTAGAAAGCAAAGTCTAGATGCATTCTTCGTTGCAACTTGTTTCTTGAAGACCACTGCCACTTGAACTTTCGTTAGTTACCTGAAAATTACATGTAGTCAAGTAAATAGTTTAGCAGCTGACGGTATTTCAACGAATGTTGTTTCTGATGAAGTCAATGCAGTGATATAAAATGTGGCAATGACCAATACTTACAATTACAAACTCGTACTGGACGACAATTGATATTAATCTTTTTCCCCGATTCGTAGAATTTCACTCCGTTCTAAAAGTTATGTCGTAACCCAAGACAGACTAATGTAGAAGGAGGGGGGGGGGGGGGGGAGGCAATAGACGGAACCAAAAATGAGATGTAAATAAACCTTTAAAACACTGTGCGATAGGGGCAATGGAAGACAAAAGAAAAAACAAAGACCGCCGAAAAGCATGCAATGCTCTAGAGCAGTGGTTCCCAACAGGTGGTGCGCGGACCACCATGGGCCCGCGAGATATGCCAGAGGGGTCCACAAGCTGCTATTACAATAAAAAATATATAAAATATATTTTATATATTTCTTGTGGTAACAGATTTTTTGTTGTGGCCGATTCCTGCATGAGCATAGCTTTAGCGAACGCTAGCTAATGAGTCTAGAGTCTTCCTAGAGACAACTGACACTAGCACACTAACGCAAAACTAGAATTAGATAGAGGCAAATAGTTCTGCTGTATGCCGTTAGACTGAGCGCGCTGCCTCTTTGCAGCTGACAACTAAGAATTGAAAATTAAAACTAACTGTATACTGATGGAGAACTGTGTGGCAACTGAATTTTTTCAAATAAGTAATACTTGCATGTCTACTAAATGCAATCTCAAGTGTAGTACACTTGAAAGACCAATACACTCAGTTTTCATTGCTTCGTGTCATTTTCAGTTCATACTCAATTTTTATTTTCTTAGGGCGTTTTGTTATACTAAACACCCAGATCTGAAGACGAAGATTCTGAGCAATAGTCAAAAATTTAACAATAATGATGGCTAAATTGTAAAATTTTTGAGCTCATTTCTTCGATAATGAATATGTCAATGTTTTTTCTAAGTACAAAAAATAAAAACGTATAAAAACACTTAATTTGGCTTTTTTAGGTACTTGATACTGTGATATGACAAGGTACCAATCATGCTCGATGAGGGGTCCTCGAGAAAATTTTGTTGGGAACCCCTGCTCTAGAGCATCCGGCGAGTGGAGTACAAGGCAGCACGGCGGTTGACAGCAGGCTAACGCAGAAACATTTGATGGGACAATAGACAGGTGGCGCTCGTGCAAAAGAGCTAAGGTGGACCGTGAGTGCGAGAAAAATACTACGAATCGGGTGTTCACTTGTTCACCCAACAATATCAACAATTACGATTGCAATGGGCATGGCAGAACTGGACTCGATCGACTCTTCGTTTGAATCACATTTTTACTACGCTAGGTCAATGTTCGTTTCCACAAACGTCTTTATCGAGATGAACGGTGGCTCGAGACGTGCAGTGTGCCACGGACGCAGGTTGGTGGGAGCAGTATTATGTTATGGGAGACATTTTCTTGTGCTTGCATGGGACCTGTGGTAATAATCAAAGACAACAACACATACGAACCGCCTGCATCCCTTCACGCTTGATGTCTTCCCGGACGGCAATGTCATCTTTCACAGTATAATTGTCCGTGTTTCGGAACCAGACCCATGCTACACGGTTCTGAGGAGATTTATGGGGAACTCACGCTGATGTCTCGGTGGCTAAATTCGTTTGATGGAAATCCTATGAAACCCATCTGGGTCGCTATCGGGCGCCTTCATCGAGTACGCAGATCAGTTATTTACGCGAATTACATTACCTTTGCGTAGATGTCTAATGCCACATACATCCAAACCTACCAATAAACTGTCGGACCCCTGATATGCGGAATCAGTTTTTTATTTCCCTCCAAAGACGGACAAACAAACTATTAAGCAAGTGGTCAAAATGTTTTGGCTCATCAGTGTGATTATATTTAAAGCATTCGTAGATATCACCAAACGTACTTATTAATCCGATGTAATACTTATTTGAAGAAAAGCACTTACTGCTTGCGAAGTATATCGTAAATGGTCTCCTAGCTGCTGAGGTATAGTCTGAATTATTTAATTAGACATTGAACAAATTTCTAGAAAATGGAACAGTTCTTAGGACGCATTTATCCAGGAATCGTAGATGAAGAAATATGGGTGAAGTAGAAGTTACACTTCACTTGGGATTCCAATAAGTACTGGTGTTCCAGAAGTAAAGATGCGGCAAGTATTACCTTATCATCACTTCTATCCTGTTCGTGATCGGAATTTTGCTGAGTGGCACTTGTTAACTACGGTTTGTCTCATTCATTCGTTTCACTCACCAAGCTTAACCTATAGTGGTAGCGCAAAGAAGGTTCACATACTGTCGTTGATAGTTTATCAACATTGAAATTAATTTTCTTTTAAGTTATAAAGTTCCACTTGTTACAATTTAAAAAAGCAACAACAGCAAGATTACGCAATTACTTTGTTTTGTTCGCAGCCTTCAGACATCGAACACATTCAAATCGCCCCTCGCAGTACCACAGTGTGCCACTCTACGTGAATTCATTAACTTCTATTTGCTGTGGAGGCCAGCTTTCAGCTTCTGACATGTTTATCACTGTGTTGTTCTAAGTGAACTACGTAGCTGATGGTAAATAGAAAGGTTTGTGTGCTGAACAGCCAAAATGCAAACTTCGACAGCCAAAGTAATCTTACAGATATGCATTGTTCATAAATACCCGTTACCTTGACGGATGAATATGTAGAAAATCTAATTGACATTTCCACATTCGAAAGGCTGAAAAAATTTTGCTTTTTCGACAGAGATAGATATGCTTTTTTTTCCAACATGATAGAATCTCTCAACATCATATTCGTGAGGTAAAAGATCTTTCATTTTTGCTTACACGCGAAATTATCTGTTTCGTTGGTCTGCAAGAGTCGCCACATACTATTCCTTTAGATATTCAGCTTCTGCGGTGGAAGAAAAGTGAAATCATAAGGAGAAAGTAAACACTTGTGATGACTCTGGTTCTTCACGAAATGCCCTATGTCTTTAAAGGTACACTAGGATATTCTCCTAAAACCTACTTACACATTATGGAACAGAGCTGAAAACTGTACTAAGGTCTATGATATATTAATCTGAACTACAATAAATTAGTTGCATGCTATTGCAGTAATATACTACAATATGTTATTCATTATTTCTGTGAGATTTATTTTATGCATAATTTTCAAGCAGCCGCAGCTGTATGTTCATGGTTAATCTGACATGTTCATACGAACTTTGTAACTTGTAACTAACAGCTCATATAGCACGTATCATTTCTCCTTAAACAGCCCGTATGTAGAATGGTGTGTAATAGCCTTTAAAAAGAGATATGAGCATATGACAACAGAAATATAAAAATTATCTGTTGGTTTTGGCACAGTGAATGCTAATCACACTTCACTGTACTTCTGAGTCTAGCAACGTTAAACTTTGCAGCACCGATTGTGTGCACAAAATGATTACTGGTGGCCTACAAACAAACTCCAGTCTTTCATTCGTCTATTAAGAACACACTATACTTTGCTTCCTACATGTGCCACGTCGTAGTCGATGATGTGCATCATATGTCTGTACTTAGATAATATCCGTGTATAGTGCGACGAAGGACTAGAGTGATGCACGGGGCTGGTTTTGACCCGAGCAGCCTGTCTTTCTCAGCCAGGGCCCGTACGTACCGTGGGCCGGCCCCGTGATCATCCGGTGTGGCAAGCTCAGCGCAGAGCGCCGGGTGCAGCAGAGCCATCCAGCTGACGGGCCGCGTCGCCAGCGTGTCGACGCAAAAAAAGGCTCTGAGCACTATAGGACTTAAACTTCTGGGGTAATCAGTTCCCTATTACTTAGAACTACTTAAACCTAACTAACTTAAGACAGCACACACATCCATGCCCGAGGCAGGATTCGAACCTGCGACCGTATTGGTCACTTGGTTCCAGACTGTAGCGCCTAGTCGTGCGGTTCTAGGTACTTCAGTCCGGAACCGGGGGACAGCTACGGTCGCAGGTTCGAATCCTGCCTCGGGCATGGATGTGTGTGATGTCCTTAGGTTAGTTAGATTTAAGTAGTTCTAAGTTCTAGGGGACGACCTAAGACGTTAAGTCCCATAGTGCTCAGAGCCATTTGAACCATTTTTTGTAGCTCCTAGAACCGCACGACCACCACGGCCGGCCTCGACGCAGCACCCCGCTGCACTGTGCGCCCTACTCGCGTTACTGCTGCACCCCTCTGCCTGTTGTGCAGCGCGTCTTGCGTCTGTTCGCAGAGTCTTAAGATATTTGGGAAGAGAACACTCATTCACACTTTGTATTAAGTGATTCCTTCTATCAATCAATTCATTCTTACTAGATGTTCAAATGTGTGAAATCTTATTGAACTTAACTGCTAAGGTCATCACACACTACATAACCTAAATTATCCTAAGGACAAATACACACATCCATGTCCGAGGGAGGACTCGAACCTACGCCGGGATCAGACGCACAATCCATGACTGCAGCGCCTCAAACCGTTCGGCTAATCCTGCGTGGCCATTTTCACTAGAGCTATGATTAACAAGCACTCCACTCTACGAGAATGCAGTGTTTTTAATTCCGCCGAAGCATGTTTAAATTGCGCTGCTTGAAAATTAAGACACGTAATTACAAAAATGTATATGGAATATATATATTCTGCACGTGCTACCAGTGTAAGTAGGCTGTTTAGGTTCTTATATTGGTAACGCCACCGCCACGTAGCGCTCTGTATGATAATCACTGGCTGTGCTGTGTGCAGTCTGGCTGGGCGGCATTGTTGGAATTTGGTATTGTAGTGTTGGGCAGTTGGCTGTTAACAGTACGTAGCGTTGCGCAGTTGGAGGTGAGCCGCCAGCAATGGTGGATGTGGGGAGAGAGAGATGGTGGAGTTTTGAGAGCGGATGTTCTGGACGTGTGTCCATCAGAGACAGTAAATTTGTAAGACTGGATGTCATGAACTGCTATATACACTCCTGGAAATTGAAATAAGAACACCGTGAATTCATTGTCCCAGGAAGGGGAAACTTTATTGACACATTCCTGGGGTCAGATACATCACATGATCACACTGACAGAACCACAGGCACATAGACATAGGCAACAGAGCATGCACAATGTCGGCACTATTACAGTGTATATCCACCTTTCGCAGCAATGCAGGCTGCTATTCTCCCATGGAGACGATCGTAGAGATGCTGGATGTAGTCCTGTGGAACGGCTTGCCATGCCATTTCCATGTGGCCCCTCAGTTGGACCAGCGTTCGTGCTGGACGTGCAGACCGCGTGAGACGACGCTTCATCCAGTCCCAAACATGCTCAATGGGGGACAGATCCGGAGATCTTGCTGGCCAGGGTAGTTGACTTACACCTTCTAGAGCACGATGGGTGGCACGGGATACATGCGGACGTGCATTGTCCTGTTGGAACAGCAAGTTCCCTTGCCGGTCTAGGAATGGTAGAACGATGGGTTCGATGACGGTTTGAATGTACCGTGCACTATTCAGTGTCCCCTCGACGATCACCAGAGGTGTACGGCCAGTGTAGGAGATCGCTCCCCACACCATGATGCCGGGTGTTGGCCCTGTGTGCCTCGGTCGTATGCAGTCCTGATTGTGGCGCTCACCTGCACGGCGCCAAACACGCATACGACCATCATTGGCACCAAGGCAGAAGCGACTCTCATCGCTGAAGACGACACGTCTCCATTCGTCCCTCCATTCACGCCTGTCGCGACACCACTGGAGGCTGGCTGCACGATGTTGGGGCGTGAGCGGAAGACGGCCTAACGGTGTGCGGAACCGTAGCCCAGCTTCATGGAGACGGTTTGCGAATGGTCCTCGCTGATACCCCAGGAGCAACAGTGTCCCTAATTTGCTGGGAAGTGGCGGTGCGGTCCCCTACGGCACTGCGTAGGATCCTACGGTCTTGGCGTGCATCCGTGCGTCGCTGCGGTCCGGTCCCAGGTCGACGGGCACGTGCACCTTCCGCCGACCACTGGCGACAACATCGATCTACTGTGGAGACCTCACGCCCCACGTGTTGAGCAATTCGGCGGTACGTCCACCCGGCCTCCCGCATGCCCACTATACGCCCTCGCTCAAAGTCCGTCAACTGCACATACGGTTCACGTCCACGCTGTCGCGGCATGCTACCAGTGTTAAAGACTGCGATGGAGCTCCGTATGCCACGGCAAACTGGCTGACACTGACGGCGGCGGTGCACAAATGCTGCGCAGCTAGCGCCATTCGACGGCCAACACCGCGGTTCCTGGTGTGTCCGCTGTGCCGTGCGTGTGATCATTGCTTGTACAGCCCTCTCGCAGTGTCCGGAGCAAGTATGGTGGGTCTGACACACCGGTGTCAATGTGTTCTTTTTTCCATTTCCAGGAGTGTATATTATGACTTTTGAACATTAAGGTAAATACATTGTTTGTTCCTCGTCAAAATCTTTCATTTGCTAACTCTGCCTATCAGTAGTTAGCGACTTCAGTAGTTAGAATCTTTTATTTAGCTGACAGTAGTGGCGCTCGCTGTATTGCTGTAGTTCGAGTAACGAAGATTTTTGTGAGGTAAGTGATTTGTGAAAGGTATAGGTTAATGTGAGTCAGGGCCATTCTTTTGTAGGGATTATTGAAGGTCAGATTGCGTTGCGCTAAAAGTAGTGCGTGTCAATTTAAGCACAGTCATGTATAATTTTTCAAACGGGACGTTTCACCAGTGTCACAAACGCTCTTGTAACATGTATAGATACTGCACCAGAAACTAAATAAAAGCTGGGATTACAAGGAAAAATTCGGTTGCCCATGTTTTCATATTTTCTTCATCGTAGGTAGGCCTTGTAGTCAAAGCTCTTTCTTTCACAATTTTCACTCATAAAATGAATACATAAAATGCTGTAATCCAAGACATCAGTCTATTAAATGGACGACAAATGATAATCCATTACTGGTGTTCAGTACTGTAAAAAGAATTGAAAATTTAGAACTGTATTTCAGTGTTAGCTAGTTGTATTCTTTCTCCTGAAACAAAGGATACGGTTTAGTGCAGATCTTTAGACAAATTAATTTCGTTCTCTATTACACATATTATAAGACTCATTACCAGTTTCGGCTTACGACTGTCATCAGATCATTAAATCAGATACAAATATCATCATGAAATAATCTGTACATATCTATGAAGAACGCTCACTCAAATAAAACAGTTTCATTTGAAAGAACAGAAACATAATCCAAACGACAGTAAAACTACAGGCTCACTTCACTTCAAAAGAAGGAGTGCATAATTCAGTCAGTGTTAGAAAGTGTAATAGACAGTGTCGATGGTGTCACTGAATTGCTCAGACTAACTGGTTTCAGTCAGGAGAGTAAATGATTTAATTCAACCTCTGAACCTATAACTGAAAGAGTCCATTGTTTTCCACCAACTGACAGAATCGATTTTCATCGGTTATTCCCATTAATTCAAGTGTCACGTTGCATGTGACTCCATATTGGTGGCCATGCTGTCTGAGAATATAGTAATTAACAGTAGTTAGTAAGGAACTGGCTGCATAGCGACTAACCGCAACGCACAGCCCCGTGGGCCGGACAAGCGGCGGACTGCTGTGCACTCTGCTCGGCCGATCACACGCTGTGCTCAGCTCAGCAGACCGGTGCTCCGCACTCAGCTTGCCAACCTGGCGCTCTGCGTTCAGTTGGCCAGACAGGTGTTCTGTGTTGAGCTCGCCAGACCAATGTGCCAGGTGGGCCATCCCACAGCACGCACCTGACAAGTGGCTGAACATGGGCTGGGTGTGCTGACTCATTGAAGGACAATGTTGTTGGTGTGCATGCTATGTATGTAACAGTAAATTCATGGAAATAGACGTTTTTCTTGTTTCAGGACATATTAAGTTGTGGACAATTCGTTCAAGGAATCTCTCGCACTACACAGAAATGACAAAAGGCGTGAAACATGCCCTTGACCATAAAACGCTTGGTCATCGCGGATTCCCACAAAGTAGACCCCAATTAGCTACACTGCATACCTGAGTCTCAGACATTTTGCGCATCTCTATAATTTCTTACAATCCAATTTGCAATTTGTGAACGCATGAAAATGTTGCAACTATAGTAATATTCACGTTTCTGTTAACATAGGCACTGTACATAGGTAATCTAATGAAATTATGTGCAAGTTTATCAAGCGGAGAAAGATGTTTCTATCGTATAAACGAGACAAGTAGTTAATAATGATCAAGATAGCAGAAGGCGAAGGATTAAAATGACTTCTGTACGTTGTGAAGTGTCGATTGAGCTGTTTGGCATAACCATAAGATGCCATAAGGCTAGTTACGGATTACTTACAGGGTTGGGATGCTGCCCATAAGATAGTGCCAACTGAAGAAAAGATAACGGCACACAACGGAAACGTCTTATTGAAGGAAAACTAATAGCTATGGGTCAATCAGGCATTTAGATACCGTTACGTACCACACACGATTAGATTAATAAAGAGTTCGCCCATCTACAACCGAAACAGGTGGTCGCTGCAAGAATTTGGTTTATTATTGTGAAACATCAACATATGAATTACCATTTGAGATATTTAATACATCCACCTGGGATTTTAATTATGAAATCTAACCTTGACACATTTGGGTTAACGTAGTAAAAGCGTAATCACGAGAATAAATCATGGATCTGGCCAACAAGTTCAAGAATGGTTATTGGTTTAAAGAAAGAACTTGGAAAAATAAGTACGAACACCAGCAGAATCGGCAAAGTGCATGATGGAAGCATCTACCTGACTTTGAACTTAAAACTGCAATTACACTCTGATGTGATTTACCTAGCCTGTTGTCCTCTGCGATACTTAACACTCCTATTCGTTTTAAATGAGTAGCACGGTGGCAGTAACAGCTGGAAATTCTCATTCCAGCTCAGTTCTAGTACTGAGACGTCCTGTGCAGTCTTTCAGCAACAGGTTTTTAATCATCGATATCCCAATTATAAGCAGGTTTACTCATCGATTTGCTGGCAGCAAGAGTCCTCTGTCTTAACTGACTGAAACTTGGCTGTTTCTGCCAGTGTAGCAATCTTGACACCCTGTTACAGCACGCCTTGAGTTCAGACCAATAATAATATTGTAAAGAAGTTGAACAAACTCCTGCTGGTCTGGTGGGAAGCACGAAAACTACTCCATGATAGGTTTATAACCTTGGCCTACAGAGTGGCTTGTACATAGGTATGCACGGGAAAACACGTGTTCTACAGAAATGATTATTGCGAGCCAATCAATGTACCTGTTGGAAAGATTTTAAACGAACAAGCTTTTATGGCATGGCTGCAAAGAAACAGCGGGACTCACGCTTCTCCATCCTGCTGGATACACCTGGTTTCACATGTTGTCTTTTCAATAGGATTCCTTTAGATGACTCGCTCAACGGAGTTTTACAGTAAATAATCCCGCTCATGAGCTGACCAGTAGGCTGAGAGGCGACAAAGAGAATTCAGCGTCGTCTACCTGCCGTGGGGTGCAGCATTCAGCTTGTGACATGTTTACAACATTCCATTAGAACTCCTGACAGCTTTGGGAGGGCCGGTCCTGACAAAACTCTACCATGTGGTGAGCAAGATGTATGAGACAGGCGAAATTCCCTCAGACTTCAAGAAGAATATAATAATTACAATACCAAAGAAAGCAGGTGTTGGCAGATGTGAAAATTACCGAACTATCAGTTTAATAAGTCACAGCTGCAAAATACTAATGCGAATTCTTTATAGTCGAATGGAAAAACTGGTAGAAACCGACCTCGGGGGAAGATCAGTTCGGATTCCGTAGAAAATTTGGAACACGTGAGGCAATACTGACCCTACGACTTATCTTACAAGAAAGATTAAGGAAAGGCAAACCTATGTTTCTAGCATTTGTAGGCTTAGAGAAAGCTGTTGACAATGTTGAGTGGAATACTCTCTTTCAAATTCTGAAGGTGGCAGGGGTAAAATACAGGGAGCGAAAGGCTATTTACGTTTTGTACAGAAGCCAGAGGGCAGTTGTAAGTGTCGAGGGACATGAAAGGGAAGCAGCGGTTGGAAAGGGAGTGAGACAGAGTTGTAGTCCCTCCCCAATGCTATTAAATCTGTATATTGAGCAAGCAGCAAAGGAAACAAAAGGAAAGTTCGGAGTAGGTTATAAAATCCATGGAGAAGAAACAAAAAACTGAGGTTCGCCGATAACATTGTAATTCTGTCAGAAACAGCAAAGAACCTGGAAGAGCAGCTGAACGGAATGGACAGTGTCTTGAAAGGAGGGTATAAGATGAACATCAACAAAAGCAAAACAAGGGTAATGGAATGTAGTCGAATGAAGTTGGGTGATGCTGAGGGAATTAGATTAGGAAATGAGACACTTAACGTAGTAAAGGAGTTTTGCTATTTGAGGAGCAAAATAACTGATGATGGTCGAAGTCGAGAGGATATAAAATGTAGACTGGCAATGGCAAGGAAAGCGTTTTAGAAGAAGAGAAATTTGTTAAAATCGAGTATTGATTTCAGAGTTAGGAAGTCGTTTCTGAAAGTGTTTGTATGGAGTGTAGCCATGTATGGAAGTGAAACATGGACGATAAATAGTTTGGACAAGAAGAGAATAGAAGCTTTCGAAATGTGGTGCTACAGAAGAATGCTGAAGATTAGATGGGTAGATCACATAACTAATGAGGAGTTATTGAACAGAATTGGGGAGAAGAGGAGTTTGTGGCACAACTTGACTAGAAGAAATGATCGGATGGTAGGACATGTTCTGAGGCACCAAGGGAGCACCAATTTGGTACTGGAATGCAGCTTGGAGAGTAAAAATCGTAGGAGACCAAGAGATGAATACACTGAGCAGATTCAGAAGGATGTAGGCTGCAGTAGGTACTGGGAAATGAAGAAGCTTGCACAGGATTGAATAGCATGGAGAGCTGCATCAAACCAGTCTCAGCACTGAAGACCACAACAACTGCAGTCCTAAGTAAACGTCTGTGCCTTCCGAGCCAACTAGAAGGCTTACAAGGCTGCATACGTAATAGGCCTCTTACCACAATAAAAGGAATGGACGAGAAGAAATAACTAGCTGAACAGTCATTCGTTGTACTTAATATTGTCCGCCGTTATGATGCCACGTTATAGGTTCGATTACACTGCGCATGCGGATGTGCTTAAAACATATATTATAATGTTGTGTGACAGTTTTGGGATAAGCAACCATGTAGCAACATCAGCCAGAGATGGAGACAGCTCGTTATACCAGGCTGACCATCGTAGACTGGTATGCAATACCTGCTACCCGAAACATGCACTGCACGCTTGCCAGTCTAAGCATAATTATACTTTGGTGGTGGTGGGGGGGGGGGGAGGGGGGTACAACGGCTTGCATGGGACGTGTGATAATCCAATATGACCTGACAACTAAGGACAACGTGAACATTATTGTGGACCGCCTGCATCTCTCCATGGCTGATATCTTCCTCGACGGCTACGTTAGCTTTCAGCTGGATACTCTATACGAGGCCAGAATCAGGAGCATGATATTTAACTCAGTTGTACATCCTTACCATCAAATTTCCGTCATTTGCAGCTAGTTTAAGATATCTGGGACGCTATATGGGTCCAGCTCCACCCCCATATAACATCGACTCTTAATTTGCAGTAATAATATGACCCAAGCGTTCATATATGTTGCTATTTTGCTTCGGAAACCTACCAAGGACTTGTGAAATTCATGAGGCGCAGTATTGATACTGCACTGCGTTCCAAAAGTCGACTTATTCTCAATCAACAGAATAACAGAACACGGTAACGTTTTGCCTCATCGATGTATTTCTAATAAAATCAGTAACTGTTATATATTCGTTTAGCGATCCACTGAGGGAAATAGAAACGTAGCACTCTGAAAATGTTTAAAAGTATGACGAAATTAATGTGAGTTATGGGTGAAGTGGGGCATTATTATTTTAAAATACAAGGCTCAGTGTTTGAAACTAAACTTAGCTATCGAGTACATATGCCTCAAACGAACCGAGTATAATGGTATATACTGCTCGTCTGATCTAGTTAACTTAATTTTGTTAAATCTGATTTTTTATGTAAATAAATTGCAAGATAACCCCTGAACAGAAGTCTTACTTGAATTGCAGGTTCGAGTCTCGCTAAATGAAAGAATAATTAGGATCACTGTATAAGATATTGAAGTATTACTTTATGTAAAAATATTACTCTTCTTTAAATGTTCGGTAGGAATATGTTTCTCGCGCTTGTGTGCGCTGTATTTTCTCTGACTACACAACAATTTTTCGTAGATCTCCGTAATTCAAGAACCATCTATTGTAAAAGCAATCACAAAGGAAAACCGGCGATATAAGATCAGCCTTTGGCTGAAACAAAACATGTTTATGACTTATTGATACACAACCAACACGGATTCAGAAAATATCGTTCTTGTGCAACACAGCTGGCTCTTTATTCCCATGAAGTAATGAGTGCTGTCGACAGGGGATCTCAGATCGTCCGTATTCCTGGATTTCCAGAAATATTTTGATACCGTTCCTCACAAGCGACTATTAATCAAATTGCGTGCATATGGAGTATCGTCTCAGTTGTGTGACTGGATTCGTGATTTCCTCTCAGAAAGGTCACAGTTAGTAGTTAAAGACGGTAAATCATCGAGTAGAACAGAAGTGATATCTGGCGTTCCGCAAGGTAGTGTCATAGGCCCTCTGCTGTTCGTGATTTACATAAATGATCTAGGTGATAATCTGAGCACCGGCCTTAGAATTTCTGTTTGGTGCGAAGAGTGGCAATTGACACTAAACAAAGAAAAGTGCGAGATGATCCACAAGGGTACTAAAATATATCTGATACATTTAGGGTATACGATAAATCGCACAAATCTAAGGGCTGTCAATTCGACTAAATACCTAGGAATTACGAGCAACGTAAACTGGAAAGTATACATAGATAATATTGTGAGGAAGGCGAAAGAAAACTGCGCTTTGTTGGCAGAACACTTATAAGATGCGACAAACCCACTAAAAAGACAACCTACATTACACTTGTCCGACCTCTGCTGGAATATTGCTGCGCGGTGTGGGATCCTTACCAGATAGGATTGACGGAGGACATCGAAAAGTGCAAAAAAAAAAAAGGCAGCTCGTTTCGTGTTATAGCGCAGTAGGGATGAGAGTGTCACTGATATGATCCGCGAATTGGGGTGGCAGTCACTGAAACGAAGGCGGTTTTCTTTGTGGCGTGATCTATACACGAAATTTCAATCACCACCTTTATCTCCCGAATGCGAAAATATTTTGTTGATACCCACCTACATAGGGAGAAATGATCATAATAAAATAAGAGAAATCAGAGCTCGAACGGAAAGATTTAGGTGTTCCTTTTTCCCACGTGCCATTTGAGAGTGGAATGGTAGAGAAGTGGTATGAAAATGGTTCCATGAACCCTCTGCCAGGCACTTAAGTGTGAACAGCAGAGTGACCATGTAGATGTAGATGTTTTAAAATTGTATTTTGCTTGAATTTTCATGAGAACGTAGCTCTGCTTATTTCTCCTGTGTCTTCTTTCTCGGCCTCCCTCAGCGAGCAGACTCATATTGTAAACTCTTTCCATGTTTGCTGGCTTTACTCTTAGAATTACATTCTAAATATGTACAGAAAACCTTTCGGTATTACTATTATCATAAGTTTTCACAGTGCAGATACTAATATGTTCGTGTACAAATTAACGCAGTTTCAGATCGTATTTGGCTGAAATAGCGAAGTCGGCAGATCATTTTCAAGAGGTGTGTGCAGAAGCTGCACTGCGGCCAGTCATTAATTTGATACTGTTCTTAGCTAATCGCTGCCCTAAAATTAGATGCCTATCATTTTAACGTGTCTTGCGCTTATTACGTGCGAGAAATTGTTTGTCTCTGATCAGTGATTATGTCAGGCTTTGACTCCGTCAGATACAGGCACCACTAAACAATATTGACATAATGAATGATAATAACTAGCTTAGGTATTTGTTGGTAATACATATATACATTTTACTGAGCATACTACATGGGCCAAATTCCCATCATATAAAGGATGTGTTACTGTCTCTCTTGATAGTTGCATTTTTCTTGAATTTAATTTATGTCAATTACCATTAAATTCAACTGATAGTCACACTTGAGAGTCTTAGACTGAATCCAAGCTATACTTACAGGAGAGTAAGGCAGCAATACTAATGCATGAGAAAACTTAAATTTAAGTATTCCTGCAAGGTGAATGGCAGGCATTAAATTTTTCCATAAAACGTAAAATCTTTCTATAGATCATTAATGAGAAATTACATAGTATAACGCCATTAACGCTTCTTATAAACGTTGTTTCCATACCTTCTCTCTTAATCAGTTCAGCATACACCAGAAACAAATAACAGTAGACTATGGTATAAGTGTATTATATTAATTCGTGAAAAGTTTCGAGTGGAGTTGATAGCAACGCTACGAGAAATATCATTTGAAATATAACTACTTCGAATTAATGCAAGCAGAGATAAACCTACAACACAAAGGGCACATGCGTAAATGTGAATTGGTACAGCGTTGCCTTGCTGTCTACTTGGAAGGGGCCATTTTTTTTTCGTCTGTCAAATTTTCAGTGCCATTAGTGCTTTTAATCTACCAGGCTTTTCAAAAATTTGTAGGAAAGCTTCGTAATTGATCGTTTCACTAATAGTTATTTCGACAAATGGAGTGATAAAAAAGAGGAAAGAGGATTAGTTTAACATACCATCGACAAGGAGGTCACTAGAGACGGAGTCCGAGCTCACATTAAGAAAGGACGGGGAAGGAAATCCACGTGCTTTCTCAAAGGAACCATCCCAGTATTTGCCTTTAACGGTTTAGAGAAATCACGGGAAACCTAAATCGCGGGACTTGAGAAGTATTCGCTCCGAATGGGTATCCAGTGTGCCAACCACTGCCCTAAGTCACTTGCAGCGTTGAATGCGGCAGCAATCACGTGCCGTTTTCAATAGCGCGATTTCTGTTAAAGCGAGTAGGTCCACCAGTCAGTAGAATTTGTATGAATACGTATCCCTGCGCAATTTTGTCAAATATGGAAGACACGTTTTATGACTTAAACGCCTCGAAGCATCTCGTCTTTATTAAGACGTGGCAAGTTTCTGTTTGGGTGGGATTGTAATTATATTCGAAATGCGTTATTGGAAAGAGTCGTTCAGCATTGTACAATGACTTATTTACAGCGCTTGTCATTCTGTGAAATTCTATATTCGTAAAATATTCTGCGCTAGTAATGTGTAATAGATGCATTTAATTTTCGAATATTTCACGGACGGCGACGTACTGTTTTGTTCCTCTGTTAGTTTTGTTACGTACTTCTAAATCTAGGGGACTGATGACCCCATATGCTTAGGGCCATTTGATCCATTGTTTTCTGTCCCTGTAATCTGCAGCCATCGAAACTGAAGTTAAACATACAAATATGGGGTCATGGTTGAACGGCACATCACGAATCAATATGACAATTTAATCCATGAAAGTGTAGTCAGAAACTACTAATACTGAGTGCTGGAATGTTGGCATCGGATCGTTAACTAAATTTCCACTGTCTCAACTTGATCAAATTTTTCACTAAGCCCTACTCTAGCAGATATGCAACTGAACTGCTGAAAAAATTATAAGTGCGTGACAGGTACAATATAATGAGTGAAAATAATGGGTGGCAGCAACTGATTTAAAATGTTAACAATATCTCAAATTTCAGCAGAAAATTAGATAAAACAATTAAGACAAGGCATTCAGGCAGTTACTCCAAAATTTCTTCATTTAAACCAATGACTACTTAGTTAATTTAAACGAATAAGACGCACGAATTTAGGAAGAACTAACAAGCAAGTAGTACAATCAAATATAAAATGCACGTAGCTTTGAGCAAAGAATGACAGCAGTGACCCTAAAGATGAAAATTCCAATATTTGACTTGTCAAAAGGGTTGCTTAACATTAATGAATATGACTTACAAAAAGTGTAGTAACATGAAATATCACAAGTCAGATATTAGGTGAGCTGAAGCCTGCTAAGTTGTAATATTTTATGCAACGATTACAGGAACAATTCTGAACGAAAATATCCAATCAATCAATATATTAAATCAATCAGATAGCCACAAACAAGATACCGACGTGGAAAACTAATAAAATATCATTGATAAATTGAGCATTACACCAATATTAAAACAATTACGTTTAAACCGAACAGAAAGAAACATGAAAGGGACCAGTGCGACCGGCCAGATCTAAGTAAGATGGTATAGAGTAACGGGGACTTCAGGTTAAACTAACGCACGATTGCCACGAGATTGAAACATAAGTTATGAGGGATGCTGTAAAAGCCAGGACGTCGTAGCGCCTCAGAGGCGACGGTGAGGCGGGGAATCGGCGCGCCACCTGTGCGAACGTACGCAGCCGACGCGGACAGGCAAACCCGACCAACTGATGGGTAAGAGGTAACACCCCGGGCAGTGTCTGCAAACGCTACGAACAGCTCGCTCGGAAAGCCGAGAGCAAACAGACATAATTCATGAATAAGAAACATGTAACATATGAAAATGATCAAAGCAAGACAAGAAACTTAATGCGAGCGTGGCTCCAAGCCCCAGCCGAACCTAACATACTACAATACGAATTACTGAGATGATAAACCTGTTAATTTTACAATAAATACAACAAGTTACTACAATAACCAAGAAACGGCATGGCTACTCATTAACATAAATGACTTAAAAGGTAACAAGCAAATCTTTAGGGTTAACACTCAACTAAAATAGTAATTCTATTTAGAACCATAAACAATTTCTTTACAAGGGGCAAAATCTCACCAGAGCTATGGAACTTGATTACCCAAATGAGCCGAGATCCATTGGGTCGCTAGTGTTTGCTTGCAGTGGCCGTAGGCAATTTTATAGCCGTTACATCAGTGTGGGAAGCAACATCAGCTAATACAAATGAAACTCAATTTCGACGTCAGTAGTCACTAATGCATTTGGTGACCTAGAATATATGACAGTTAATTTCAAGGCCCAATGACAAGATAAACAGACACTGAACAAGTTGCAATTAACAGAAATTTTAGAACACATCAAGTGTGGCTCTCAGGTAATTTCAAACAGAGGCAGAAGATAGTAAATTTAATACTTGAGACAGCTTGGCGGAGCACCACAAGCAATCCAGCGTAGCGGAAGCAACCTCAACATGCAAGCACATATGCCAATCAAGTAACGAGCAGCTTACCCCCAAAGAGCGAAACGAACGGCACCAGAAAATGAACAGCACTCCAACATTCACTTCAGCAACTATGCCTCCTTAATCCAGGGTAAACCGGTCCAAGTACTGCCGACTAACACAACTCTACCGGCCACCAGCCACTTAGAAAATCGTGCGCCCATAGGCTCCGTGCCATATGTGCCTCGTCTCTCTCTCTTTCTGTCTCTCTCTCTCACTGACCAGCGATCGACTGCCTGCCATGTGGACAACAGTCCACTCCAAGAAAGTACAACCAAAGAGTCAACTAACAGGCGACCGAAGCGCCAGCTGGTGACTGCATAGAGACGGGACGCAGTAGTAGGCAAATATGTAAAAACATGGAAGCAACTGATACGGCTCAGCAAAGAATCATATATTCGTATCCAAAGACAGTATGGAAGCGGTGCAACAGGTCAGTAGAAAGTTTTCCTTAGTGGAAATGAAAATGGTAAAATTTCTTTCAATTAAAGCTAGGGGGGCCATAGCAAAGGATAACGTTGCTAAGAACAAAGAAGAAAACAAAATACAACGGAGGAATACCAGATGGACCTGAATCAGCAAAGAAACCTCTAACAGTTCAGTTCAAATTTTCTCTAAACTGTGATTTTATTTTATAGATGCGGATTTTAGGAGGTCTAATATTGACCCTCCATCAATATCTATTCTGCAGCCTTTGCATCAAATTGAGTTTAAAAAATTACTTGAGCGATGGAGAAATCTACGGAAGATGAAGAACTACATACCTCCACTTTATCATTAGTTCTATAACAATATACCTCATTCCAAGAAAACAGTTACCTTGTGTGTAAAGTTCAAATAGCTCCGAGCACTATGGGACTTAACATACGAGGTCATCATTCCCCTAGAACTTAGAACTACTTAAACCTAACTAATCTAAGGACATCACATACATCTATGCCCGAGGCAGGATTCGAACCTACGACTGTAGCGGTTTCAGACTGAAGCGCCTAGAAGCGCTCGGCCACACCTGCCAGCCTTGTGTGTAAGAAACGAATGCAGAAAGAAAAGGACGTGGTCAAAGCACCGGATGAGGAAGACCGAAAAAACCCACAACTCATCGGCGCAGCCGTACGAGTGTTGTCCAGGAAAGACAATCTTCAATATATACCACAGAATGATATGTTTACGGTTCTACAGACACTGACTGTGTGGCGGTTACAGAGGCTGATTGAGCAATATATCGTATGTCTTAGAACCATACAAATACATTTACGTGTTGGTATTTTAATTTTAATTGCTGTTTAACTATTGATTTTTAGCTTGTTATTTTAACTTCGCTTTCCTTGCTCCGACTTCCTAATTCTATGACGAACATGTGTCGTACATTGTATACTATGTGTTTTGTACCAAAAATCATCAAAATGTAACGCGGTAACTAAAATGTTTTTACGCTAGTATCTTATTTACACTAAAAAGTTTTATCACACGAGGAGTACACTACAGTAAAATACAAATGTAACGGGTACAAGTGCAGATACTTTTAAATGTGGTATCTTAATATCTACAAACATCAGTGTGTTGGTTGTTTCTTCTGTGCGTCGAATAGTCTTCCCAAAACTCTTCACAAACCTTACAGCCTGATGTTTTCTGCACAACCGTTCCTGGGCTGCGAGGTGAACGACATCTGTCAGTATAGACTAATCGTTTTGTGCCCATGCAAACATACTTCAATACCTGACCTGTCCTGGAAAAAATAGACATTATGAATCGAATCTGCCACGTTTACATGGAGGTACTACGCACCCTCAAGACATATGACTTTTTATAGCTATAATCATTAGGCTGAAAATGACGTAAACACTGACGTAATGTTGTTCAGTCCACCGTCCTCAGTCACCACCAGAAATCTTTGCACTTATACCCATTACACCCTGTATGAGAAAAAATAATGCAGGGCACAACCGTCTCTACCCATACCTACAACCATACACAGACTAATTGACAATCAAGATGTTTCGATAATAACTCTGATAATTCATAAATAGCCATTCATCTTTTGCAGTCATTTACTCAGTTTGCTTCAGCAGGCAATTGCGTCCCTTGTACTTTCACCCCTCAATTATCTTCTTCAGAGTCAGTAATTATTTCAAAGACATTTAATCTACATTTAAGGCTGCATCTCCATTACTTTTAATATGCATCAAACCTAATGTATTCTGTAGCGCGTGTTTGTGGCTCTATTAACGACCAAACTTCATTAACAGTGTATTGAGTCTGACGGCTAATTAAGTCAGTATATCACAGGTATCTCTGTACAATTCGAAGTCGCTTCAAAGGGGCCACCAATTGGTGCCTTACTGGTTGTTGTTTCAATATGTATTTGACAGACATCAATTTTCTGGTAATGTAGCTAATCATGCACCTTTAAACAGGCAGACTTCCTAAAGCAGCTGAATTTCCCATCGTATCGCCCTTGCCGTTGGTGAGATTAATGTCCATTGTAAGCCAGATAACAATCTCTGTCAGGTTTCGTGCAGGTTTATAAGCTTTCTGGTTTTGCTTTAAAAAGTTCCTGGACAGCAGCTAATGTATAAGACGGGGTCTACCGCTTCGTTCTTAGTCCTTCTCATGCTGTAGCACCTACAACTGATGGCCGCTGGTTCCCCAGTCGCTTAAATGCTGCATTTTCTTTTGAAAACCGCTAAGAATTTCTTTAGACGTTACTCTGTATTCATGAGCCCCTGATACGGTTGTATCCCATGTGAAGCCTGTTTCTTTGTAATGGATATGCCTTTAAGCGCACGCTCAAGCGTATCAGGCGCTCAGAGCCTGGTGACGTTCCTCATCTGTAAGTCAGTCTTTAAAAAGGATCCCACCTGCAGTGTGAACCAAACAGTGCACTTACCTGTCTATCTTCTGTGGCTTTCACGGAAGCGTCACATTAGACATGCTGGGTTTAGGCGCAGTTCTCTGCCCTGCACGTTGGGCTGCAGAGTATTAGAGTATGGAATATTTAAAATATGCAGTCTGTTGAAAGAGTATAAAATGACGGTAACGTAATCGAGGCCGCTTCCTGTGATCGTGACAAAGATCTGAGACATCATTTAAATGTATTCCAACTCAAATGCATCTCTATAAACAGAATGCTTAGTAACAAAAGGAAACAAATAGTCTTACAAATGAGATCTGCTATCGTATGACTGTAAAATTTGGGCTATGGGGAAAATAAGAAGGCTTTTGAAACATTGTGAATGAGAGGTTGAAGACATTGTGGACGCTATACACTAAAAAGGAAATATGAAACAAAAATAGGATACATAAAACACAGATTTGTAATATAAATGAGGAGCAGAAAAAAATATGCAGTAGGAGCCCTGCTTATGAACGGAAGACAAGACCCCTGCAAAATACAAGCAGATTTCGCCCTTCAGAGTAACTGGCCGAAGATACACTGGAAGAAATTGAGGATGACCATGAATTCCGATTTGAACGGAGCAGACTGAATGGTCCACAAGATACTGATGATGATCATGAAGCATCTGTTCAATAATACAATTAAGTTGGTAACTGCAACACATATGCATAAACGAACCAGTTGCAGTTACCTGAAAAAAACTGGGGTAGTTACTTAACTGGTATTTCCTAGATCTTATTCTACAGTATATAAAACAATGCTCAGCCCAGTTTTACATTTGCTGGCACCTCAGCTTAAAAAAAGGAGGTCAAGTGGTATGATATAAGCGCTGTATGCTGAAACAACCTTTGTAACGTGTACCAATTTAAAGGGAAGCACCGTTAACAACAGACAAAAATCTGCAGATACGAATAATAGGCTTTTCTAAGCAGATGTTATGAAAGTATCATAGGTTTACGTACGGTATCGAAAACTTTGGCACTTACCCTCAATTGCTGGAAGTGAAAGACTGTTTCAAAGGAACCTACAATGAGGGTATATAAATTACTCAGGACATTTAAGTAAAAGCATTAAAATTTTAGATACCATAAAAGTGAGCAACTTTGTGGCTGAGGTATTACTTTGTGACAACCGCGCGCTCCGGCATTTTACTTTTAAGTACTATAATTCAAATCAATATTTAACAAATAGCCCTGGTGCAGTGCTTTCTTGCAGAATACTGGCATTAGTAATCGAGGCTACAAGTACATGCGCCACACCTCAGACTGTCATTAAGCCATTTTGTTGTAAGGTGGAAAAACGTTCTGTAGATTTCTTACAAATTTTCTGCTACTGCCAATAGCTTTGAAGAGGTGGCTAACTGAAGGCACGTTGAAGTAAGCACGTTATGTGCGCAGATCACTCTGTATAACAGTTGCATTTTCCGAAGAGTTCTTCAGCCATTGGAAAGCGGAAAATCTTATTATAGGGGTTACTTTTGACAGCACACATATCTGCAGAGACAAGTCTAGCAATTGTAATGTAAGAAAACAAGTGTCGTTGGTAAAACTGAGGAGATTTGTGAATGGTTCAGTATAAAGATAAGGTTCTATTTCTTTTATAGCCGGCCGTGGTGGTCTAGCGGTTCTAGGCGCTCAGTCCGGAACCGCGCGACTGCTACGGTCGCAGGTTCGAATCCTGCCTCGGACATGGATGTGTATGATGTCCTTAGGTTAGTTAGGTTTAAGTAGTTCTAAGTTATAGGGGACTGATGACCACAGATGTTAAGTCCCATAGTGCTCAGAGCCATTTGAACAAGGTTCTATTTCGCGTTATAGCTATATTTTTACATACATCATGTACTTTCTCATAGTATTGTACGGAATGTGTCACGACTTAGTTTTTTCTTATATCACTGGCGTTGCAAGTATCAGTTTTTTCTTATATCACTGGCGTTTTAAGTGTCTAACAGTTTAGACTAATTACCTTGCTTCAAGGATTTCGCATTAAATATAAATTTTGTGATCCGTTTTTCTTATACCGCTCCGCTAGGCAAATGCGTAAATTTTGTATAAAAGTTTTGTTTTATTATCTTGTTTAGTAAAGTTTACTTTTTTCACTCTTATTTTTATCAATGAAGAAAGGCCTATAATTGTTGAGATTTTAAGAGAGCTTCCGAAATGTGGTGCTGCCGAAGAATGCTAAAGATTAAATGGATTGATAATGTAATTAATGAGGAAGTACTGAAAAGAATTGAGGAGTCAAGAAATTTGCGGCACAACTTGACTCAAAGAAGGGATCGGTTAACTTGACACATTCTGAGATATCAGGGAATCACCAATTTAGTATTAGAGGGAAGCGTGGGGGGTAAAAATCCTAGAGAAAGATCAAGGGATGAATACAGTAAGCAGATTCAGAAAGATGTGGGTTTAGTAATTATTCGGAGACGAAGAGGCTTGCACAGGATAGAGTAGCATGAAGAACTGCATCAGACGTGTCTTCGGGCTGAAGACCACAACAACGAAAGAGAAAATTAGAAAATAAATTTCGCCAAGCTAGTGAGTTTTATGTCTATTGCTTCTTTTTGTATAGACGAAACAAATCTCATAAAACATGACCAATTTGTAATGAAGTTATAGTTGTGCATTATAAAGAAACATATGATCAGCCCATCGTTGTGGCAAATGAATTTAACGCTACTTTCCTCTGTCTTGGAAGTCATGTTATAAAATAATCTTGAGGGGGGATTTGTGGCAGTTAATACTGCATACCCCGTTTATGTCCTTGGGATAAAAACTTTGTTTCTGCCAAAAGTAAAGAATGAAGTTTATAAAATTCCGTATATGCGGAAATTAAGTGTCTTAGTACACATCTTTATAACATACGTTGCAAAATGTAGTAGAAATGTTACAGAGCTGCCCACTTTTACGCTGTATCAAGCCGCGAATTTCTCAGCTAACTTCTGGAGAATAAAGTAGCATGAAACCTGTGCAGGAAACGGCAGGAAAAGTATAAATTTCAGTCTGCATTTGACAGAGGATACATTTCAGGGTCTTGTTGAAATGAATGGGTTTGGAGCCTAAACACCTACAGATGACACTCCAGTCAAGAAGAAGACTGCAAGCAAATGTTGCTCACCAAACATCGGACACAGTTCGAGTCCACGGGTACCAGCGCCATACCAAACTTAGTACTGCAAGAGAGAAAGGGGAAGTCCCTTTACAAAGAACAAAAGTAACAGCATAATCGGATTCTTGAATATGGGCGGGAGCAATTGGAAGAAACAGCATTACTCCAGTTCTACGTCTAGGTGACTGCTAAGCAGTTCACATGTGTTTCGTAGAGGTTTCGTACAACTTTCAGACTGTTTGTCGACAGTTCCACTCTCGAATAACACGTGAGAAGAATGAACACCTAAATCTTCCCGTGCGAGCTGTGATTTGTACTAATTTACTATGATGGTAATTTCTCCCTACGCAGTTGAGAGTCAACAAAATATTTTCGAATTAGGGGGAAAATAAATGTAGTAGAAATTTCGTGAAAAACTCTCACAGCAACGGAAAACGCCTTTGTTTTAATGATTGCTACCCCAACTAATGTATCATATCCACCACACTCTCTCTCATATTTCGTGATTGTGCCAAATAGCCCACCCTGTGGTATCGATAGCTACGATGCCACAACGTAGTTCCGCTCTGCTAGGTTGGCACTACGAGAGACACCGACGACAGCACCCTCTAGCCGGCGCTGTTGAGGTCTACGACCTCCGGAGTGCTTCAGCCCATTTCATCAAGTGCAGACAGCCGGGACACTTCGCTTTATTTATCCACTAGTAAAGGTGCTTAAACCGTATTTGCAGTACCGAGTGATTAGTACCTTTTCCTGTTCCTTACCCACGCGCCGCCTCCCAGGCGGGATACAAAACACCCAACTTTCGACTTTTTGCCGTTTCTCCATCAATCCTATCTGCTACGGATCCCATACTGTGCAGCAATACTTCAGAAGAAGACGCACCAACATAGTCTCTTTGGTAGATCTGTTGTATCTTGGAAGCGTTCCGTCATTAAAACACTGTCTTTAGTTTGCCTTCCCCAAGACGTGGAGATGGATGAGGATTTGTTATGGGGAAACAAAACAACTGATACTGACAGGTGTAAACAGATTGTGGTGCCCGTTAATAAGCACGACCTACAAATGCAAATTTTAAATGATACAGGGGCAAAGCTAAGTGCTTTGTCGGGAAAACCTTTTGAAATAATGAAAGATAAACCAAAAGTAGTAGTAATGCCAGAATAGGAGTCAAAATAATCAGTGCAACTGGAAGGAATAGTAAACAGATAGCAAACCAAATATTTGTATGTTTTGAGATTCAAGGAGAACCGTTCGAACAGGAATATTTCGTTGCACCAGATCTATGCACCGATATTATTGTGGGTTTAGAGTGGTTGTTAAAATATTGTGCAACAATTAACTGCAATAATAAGACCATGAAGTGCATTTCCAAAGACAAGACCGAAGTAAATGTGAGATTTGACGAAACGAGTGACGATGTGAATAGTGAATACAAACTTATTCTTCTTGTTACTTGTCCTAATGAGATTGGTTTAGGCATAAAAACGGAATACTACGCTATCTGCAATATGGACATCGACAATTGCTTGGAAGACGAATCAGAGAGCATTGTAGACAGATTCCCAAACGCCCCGCCTGAACAAAAACGAGTGCTATATGACGTAATAATGAGGAACAAGAACATGTTTTCAAATAAACCGGGGCTTGTTACTGGGTAACACTGCAAGTTGAATATAATATCCCATGAACCATTCATTGTAAGACCATATGCGGTACCGCTATCCAAGAAGGAGGCTGTCCAACAAAAGATAGATCGGGTGTTACACTACTGGCCATTAAAATTGCTACAGCGCGAAGATGACGTGCTACAGACGCGAAATTTAACAGACAGGAAGAAGATGCTGTGATATGAAAATGATTAGCTTTTCAGAGCATTCACACAAGGTTGGCGCCCGTGACGACACCTACAACGTGCTGACACGAGGAAAGTTTCCAACCGATTACTCATACTCAAACAGCAGTTGACCGGCGTTGCCTGGTGAAACGTTGTTGTGATGCCTCGTGTAAGGAGGAGAAATGCGTCCCATCACGTTTCCGACTTTGATAAAAATCGGATTGTAGCCTATCGCGATTGCGGTTTATCGTATCGCGACATTGCTGCTAGCGTTGGCCGACATCCAATGACTGTTAGAAGAATATGGAATCGGTGAGTTCAGGAGGGTAATACGGAACGCCGTGCTGGATCCCAACGGCCTCGTATCACTAGCAGTCGAGATGACATGCATCTTATCTGCATGGCTGTAACGCATCGTGCAGCCACGTCTCGATCCCTGAGTCAACAGATGGGGATGTTTGAAAGACAACAACCATCTGCACGAACAGTTCGACGACGTTTGCAGCAACGTGGACTATCAGCTCGGAGACAATGGCTGCGGTTACCCTTGACGCTGCAATACAGACAGGAGCGCCTGCGATGGCGTACTCAACGACGAACCTGGGTGCTCGAATGGCAAAACGTCATTTTTTCGGATCAATCCAGGTTCTGTTTATAGCATCATGATGGTCGCACCCGTGTTTGGCTTCATCGCTGTGAACGCACATTAGAAGCGTGTATTCGTCATCGCCATACTGGCGTATCACCCGGCGTGATGGTAGGGAGTGCCAATGGTTACATGTCTCGGTCACCTCTTGTTCGCGTTGATGGCACTTTGAACAGTGGACGTTACATTTCAGGAGTGTTACGACCCCTGGCTCTACCCTTCATTCGACCCCAGCGAAACCCTACATTTCAGCAGGATAATGCACGACCGCGTGTTGCAGGTCCTGTACGGGTCTTTCTGGATACAGAAAATGTTTGACTGCTTCCCTGTCCAGGACATTCCCAAGATCTCTCACCAATTGAAAACGTCTGGTCAATGGTGGCCGAGCAACTGGCTCGATACAATACGGCAGTCACTACTCTTGATGAACTGTGGTATTGTGTTGAAGCTGTATGGGCAGCTGTAGCTGTACACACAATCCAAGCTCTGTTTCACTCAATGTCCAGGCTATCAAGGCCGTTATTACGGCCAGAGGTGGTTGTTCTGATTTCTCAGGATCTATGCACCCCAATTGCGTGAAAATGTAATCATATGTCAGTTCTAGTGTAATATATTTGTTCAATAAATACCCGTTTATTATCCGTATTTCTTCTTGGTGTAGCAATTTTAACAACCAGTGGTGTATAAAGAGGACTACCAGCCCCTATAACAATCCCTTAATAATATTAGGTAAGAGAGATGGTAGTGTCAGCATTGTGATTGACGCACACACGCTCAACAAGGTCGTTCAACGTGAGACAGATAGACCAGAAAGTATGGAAAAGATACCGCAAAGATTTCACAATGTACAGTTTATGACTATCCTTGACCTCACAAATCGGTACTGGCAAATAGCCTTAGAAGAAGAGTGTAGCAAATATACCGCGTTTTTATATCCAGGTCGATGTTACCAGTACAAGATAGCGCCATTCGGCCTGAATATATTTGTTTCTGTCTTTATAAGGGTCCTGGATAAGGTGTTAAGTGCTGCCCCGAGCTCAAAACTGACAGTCTACGTGGACGATTTGCTAATAGCGAATTCGTCGTGGCTAGGACATTGCGAATTGTTAGATGAAGTTTTCAGTGCGTTATGCAAAGGTGGAATTACGCTGAAACTGAAGAAGTGTGAGTTTGTGAAGAGAGAACAGAATTTTCATGGTCACATTGTGACGACAGAGGGTATCACTAAAGCTCCATAGAAAGTGGAGGTAATGAAGAACTGTCCTCCGCCGAAGACTAGGAAACAGTTAAAGACTTTCTTAGGACTCTCAGGATTCTATCGCAAGTTCGTGCAGGGGCATGCCTTCAACGATCCAAACCCGAACAACTTGTTGCGAAAACATACGCCATTTGTGTGGACTGACGAGTGTCATGCCGCATTTTAAAGACTGAAAAATAAATTACTACAGAATAACATATTGTACCATCCCTATCATGCGTTGCCATTTCATATGGGACCGGACTCATCTAATTATAGCTCAGGGGTAGAATTGTTTCAAGAGGTATGAGAATGAGAAAATAAAGAATACAGAACAGTCGCTTTCGCAAGCCGAAAGTTGACGAAATGTGATTGTCGTTTACTGCATGAAAGATTGACACTGTGGTCTCTTTTCTTGCAGCCGTTTTATTATGACATTTGTAACGTGAGAGGATCAGACAACTATATAGCGGACGCGCTGTCACGTTTGCCTGAAACCGATCATCGGCTTGTGGAGGACGATTCTGAAGGCGTACTGAAATTGTACTGCTTTCAAGATGCAGAAGGTCGTAAAAGAGTAGAGAGCATCTGTAAAAACATGCGTCGTCATCAAAGCGAGGACGACTATCTAATAATTATGAAGAACAAGTATGACGACAAGAGTAGAGAAGGGGAGAAACTGAGAAAATATTACAAAATATATAACCATATCTTGTACATACGTAAAGGTGAAGATAGCTATAACTGGCGAGTGTGTTGGCCAGCCAAGTATGTCACAGAGATAATTGACTACTATCATTCAGATTATTGTCATTTCAGGCCAAAGAAGTGTGCTGAGAAGCTATCGTAAGTTGTAAATTTTTATAATATGCAAAAAAGGGGTTGCTGAAAAAATAAAGACATGTGAAAAGTGCCAGAGGGTGCAGGTTACGAACTGCACGAACCGTGGCAGTATGCAGAGCATAAGACCTAACGATGTGCTGTATTTGGTTTGTACGAATCTCTATGATCCACTGCCCAAGACTTCAGGGAATTTCGAGTACAGATTAGTGGTGCTAGAAACATTTTCTAAGTTCATCAAGTTATATTCGATAAGAAAGGCAACAGCTAGAGCCGTTTATAACAGATTTGTTAATGATTACTTTGTGCACGTCGGCAAACGAAAAGCTGTTCGTTAGATAACGGAGGGCAATTTACTTCCAGATTAGGAAATGAAGGAATGACAAGTAATGGCATTGAAGTAATACACATTGCGGCCTATTGCCCAAACGGGAATCCCGCGGAACGGCAGATGCGTGAATTACGTCGGCATTGCATAACGTATTGTCACACAATCACATATCGTAGGGCAATTCCGTCGATGATTTCGAGAAAGCAATGAACGCCTTGACGCATGAATCCACGTGCTACAGTCGGAAAGAAATACTATTAGACCATAAGTCTAAAGGTTTAGTGGAAGAAATGACTGATTTCCCTCCGAGAGTTGATATTAACCTTGAAGTAAAGAAAGAACATCTACGAGAAATGATGAAATAGAAAGCTGAAACGCGAAGACGGCGTCGTGACGCTACAACGTGCTTGTGCCAAATTTACTATTGGCGAACTTGTACTTGTTAAAGCACACGAAAAGTCAAGCGCGATCGACCATGAAATTTCAAAATTTAAATTTACATAGAATGGACCGTTTGAGATTATCAGTGCACCTCACACTAACGCTTACTGTTTAGCTTTTCTAAATCAGGCAAGCTGTTACGTGTGCGTTATATTTTCGATTTAAAATTGTACCAGTCAAGGACTAATTAGTCCGAAATAAGAAAAGAGAAACCAAGCCATTACGTGCTATTCTAGTGTTAGTGAGGTTGTAAACTTTGTATATGTATATATTATGTAAAATTTTTATTGTAATTTGTATGATGTGAGTTATTGCGTTATTGCCGATGCACTTAGACGAACTGTAAGCTTCGGGTGTGTGTACACGTGTGTATTAACGGATAGTGTTGGGTTATCAACTGTGATGGAATTAAAAAGAGGGCTCCTTGAGATTACTCGAGAATGAGTAACAATTTGAGGGAGGTGGACGTTCTGGAATGACACTGCATACATAAACACGGAGATGTTATAGCGCACGCCACAATGCTCTGTTTCAACTGACTCGTTGCCTGCTCTTGTAGGGCTGCGGCGTTCTTTGTGAATGTGCGTGTGCAACGCAAACTGGTTTTCTTTCAGCGCCAGTTGTTAAATGTTTTGATGGAAATGCTTATGTTTGGAATCAACGTTATTTAAACACACTCACTCGCGCAATGCGAGAGGACACTTTAAAAAAATCATGTTCATTATACACATTTATGTAATGATTTTTGTAATTACTATTTTCTTATCCTGTTCTAAAAGTTTTTTTACTATTCTTTATGTACCTTTAATTATGCTTGAATTTTTCTATGCTGATATTGAGTATCTTTTTCATAATATTTGCAGCAATTTTAAACTTTCTGATTTCTTGAAGGAAGTGTTTGTTTTTGAGATGTGTTTTCATACTATAATGTTTTGAGTAATAACAACACAGGGTCGTCATGTAAATAACGTGCCCCCTACATAACTGCAATAATTATTCGAATTGATAACCCAGCGATTATTGGATTTCAAGCAGACAAAATTGTTTAACTGTATGCACCTGCATTTCTGTTTGTTTCAATTTTAGGACATTCCCTGAATTTGTATCCCTCTGAAAAAAGTCATGAAATTTTTGGCACGTGTAACACCGAAAGTGCACGATGCATGGCACCTGCTACCTATATCTAATTTTTTTCTGAGTTATATGTAAATATTTGTAATTTAAATGCTTTCTTTTAATAAGTAAGGACATTGCTTCACTGTATGTGTACATTTAGGTAGAAATCTGTTGACGTTTCGTTGTATTTACCTGTGTTTTACTGTGAAACATATAAGCACTGGGAAAAAGCCAAAGGAATTGTTATTTGCATCGACTGGCAACGATGGTAACAGTGCTTGTGCGCCGGCCAGATGTCTAGAGGAAGATTACGGACAGTGGACGGGCGGAAGAGGCTGTATTAATTATGATCGCCCATTCCTATCATTAGCCATGGTTCCACAATATGCTACCATCTTCATCAACAGCAGCAGTTCCAGCAACACAGTTTCGTCGTCGGCTCCGAGTTTCGTCGTATCCACAGCGCTGAAGTAAGACTGTTCATTGGTAGAAACTATTAACGGTTAACCAGCAGCACAGCTGAATGTGATTTGATTGATAAGATTTATTTAATCAATAATCAGTTAAACTCAGGGTAATTGTGTCCTCATTGCCCCCAGACATTGTTACCAAGCAGGATCCTTGTTCCTTTTTTTTTCTTCTTAATATGCTGACTTAGTGTCATAAGAAACTAAATTAATAGTTACAGCCAGTTTAGTAATGAATAATTTCTCTTTTAAGAATTTTAGCCTCAGTCTACTTTCAGTATATGACTAAAATAAAGCAATTTCATTTTTCAAGTTTGAGAATCAATCACTGGAAAAATTCCTAATCTAAAGAAATGCACACATTAAGAGAGCAGAAGTTTTATTTATTTTACATATAGCTTGGAGCACATGGGTGTTTAGTTTGGTACGTATTCTAGTATTTAATTGTGTTCAAGTCAGTAAAAAGGGCTCAGTTGCTCAGACAATAATATGAAATCCAATTTGCAAAATAAGCAACGCCAAAGTAAAAAGTACTTGTTGCTTTTCTTGTAAATATCTTTGACGACGTTATGCTGAGGTCACTGAAAGTCATTGTTCACGTAACGAAGTTCAGTACTAATATACAGTTGAATTGCATATTTTCAAATCATTACTCGATTGCCTTTTTAAAAATTTAATGTCAAACATAACGTAAGAGTGACTTTTGAGTTTTCTTTATCATTATATACTCACTTAAAATCAGTGTAAAAAAAACGTGGTAATCTTTAGTTGCCACGTCAGTGTTTAATAATACATGTTTTTCTTTCGCATCATTTTGTACAGGATTTTGGATGTAAATTTCCCCAGTGGGCTGGCGACCGTTAATTACTTCCTTTTCGTTCATTAGTGTAACTTTTGTAATCTTGATCAGTGGTACCCCTTTCTGTCCAGTGTTGTTCGTGAGTGAATGCAAGAAATAACTTCATTTTGCAAATTATAGCCCTGTTCGGTTCAATTACTTTTATTTTTGGTAGACTTTCCATCAGAAGGGTCGATTGTACACTTTCCTCCTATTTTCGGGAAAGAGAGCCTTATACAATTAGGAAAAAACCATTACGCGTGAAAACCATGTGATTTCTACAGTCGTCGAATCGAAAAGTTACCCCGCGTTGGCAGATTGTAGTAAATAGTGAAAGAAAATGTATTATTGACGCATACAGTGTTTCAAGAATTGTTCCTTCTTTGCTATTTTTGTCGGTAATAGCGGATGGTATGCGGGTGAATCCCAGCGAAACAATCGATATGTACAGGACCAACATGGAGATTGCACGCAGAGGGGCACGCACAAAAACTCCGCAATATTTTGTTAATAAACAACATACAGTCATGAATTTTTGAACAGCACTACCTTATAATTAATACACTCCTGGAAATTGAAATAAGAACACCGTGAATTCATTGTCCCAGGAAGGGGAAACTTTATTGACACATTCCTTGGTTCAGATACATGAAATGATCACACTGACAGAACCACAGGCACATAGACACAGACAACAGAGCATGCACAATGTCGGCACTAGTACAGTGTATATCCACCTTTCGCAGCAATGCAGGCTACTATTCTCCCATGGAGACGATCGTAGAGATGCTGGATGTAGTCCTGTGGAACGGCTTACCATGCCATTTCCACCTGTCGTCTCAGTTGGACTAGCGTTCGTGCTGGACGTGCAGACCGCGTGAGACGACGCTTCATCCAGTCCCAAACATGCTCAATGGGGGACAGATCCGGAGATCTTGCTGGCCAGAGTAGTTGACTTACACCTTCTAGAGCACGTTGGGTGGCACGGGATACATGCGGATGTGCATTGTCCTGTTGGAACAGCAAGTTCCCTTGCCGGTCTAGGAATGGTAGAACGATGGGTTCGATGACGTTTTGGATATACCGTGCACTATTCAGTGTCCCCTCGACGATCACCAGAGGTGTACGGCCAGTGTAGGAGATCGCTCCCCACACCATGATGCCGGGTGTTGGCCCTGTGTGCCTCGGTCGTATGCAGTCCTGATTGTGGCGCTCACCTGCACGGCGCCAAACACGCATACGACCATCATTGGCACCAAGGCAGAAGCGACTCTCATCGCTCAAGACGACACGTCTCCATTCGTCCCTCCATTCACGCCTGTCGCGACACCACTGGAGGCGGGCTGCACGATCTTGGGCCTAACGGTGTGCGGGACCGTAGCCCAGCTTCATGGAGGCTGTTGCGAATGATCCTCGCCGATACCCCAGGAGCAACAGTGTCCCTAATTTGCTGGGAAGTGGCGGTGCGGTCCCCTACGGCACTGCGTAGGATCCTACGGTCTTGGCTTGCATCCGTGCGTCGCTGCGGTCCGGTCCCAGGTCGACGGGCACGTGCACCTTCCGCCGACCACTGGCGACAACATCGATGTACTGTGGAGACCTAACGCCCCACGTGTTGAGCAATTCGGCGGTACGTCCACCCGGCCTCCCGCATGCCCACTATACGCCCTCCCTCAAAGTCCGTCAACTGCACATACGGTTCACGTCCACGCTGTCGCGGCATGCTACCAGTGTTAAAGACTGCGATGGAGCTCCGTATGCCACGGCAAACTGGGTGACACTGACGGCGGCGGTGCAGAAATGCTGAGCAGCTAGCGCCATTCGACGGCCAACACCGCGGTTCCTGGTGTGTCCGCTGTGCCGTGCGTGTGATCATTGCTTGTACAGGCCTCTCGCAGTGTCCGGAGCAAGTATGGTGGGTCCGACACACCGCTGTCAATGTGTTCTTTTTTCCATTTCCAGGAGTGTACTATTAGACTAAAGCATCATTTACACTTTTATTTTGCATTTTTCTACTATTCTAAAGATAAACGACCAAGTACTGTTCCACATGTTCCGTAGTAGGAGTGTGGCTTCGATCACTCAAAGCAATTTTATAAACAGAAAAGGACCGTTATACATCAACTGAGGTTACTGGGCAGTATTTGAATTTGGGTGCTATGTAGGCACTTATTGTTTCTGGTAAATGTTCATCTGTCCCATTAATAAGCGTTCAAAAACCTGGGTAGTTGGTTAACATTTTTTCAAACCTTTCTTTATGTTTTCTGTGGGGATACCTCCAGCAATCAGGAGTTCACTAGAATAATTTTGCTCATTAACCGAATAGATTCAGTCAATGACAAACCTTGAGTTTAAAGCATTTGTATACTTGTAGGTATATGGGAAAAATGAGTTCTAGTCAGAGTAATGTCGTTTTTAATTACAGGATCACTAAAAGCTTTCTTGTACTGGAAAACTGCCAAAGCCTCTGTACTATCGAAGTCGTTTTATACCCCTCTTATAGTCCCGAAATGTTAATTGTAAAACAACACAGATCCGACGCACGTACTGTGGCCGCCAGTATTTTATCTTGCTAGAAGCTCGCCTTCATGCAACTTGATACACATGAAGTAGCATATGGGGCCGAAGTGCAGAGAAGTGCAAGCAGCAGGTGGTACAGTATGTGCCGTTCCCGTGGGAGAGTGCCCCAGCTGTGCTGAACCTGCTTCTCATTGGTCGTCACATTCGGGTGTCAGGCGCCAAACTCCTAACTTCTCTTATTAATTATTTATACACTTTTAATTGTATTTAATCGACTTTTCAGTGTGACAATCTCTTATGGTTACCCTACGAGCCTACCTTTTCTTTTATTAAATTTCACTAGTTTTGAGATACGTAAGAGTTATGATATTGCGACTGAAGTGATTCGGACACTTTGGTGTCGCTTTTATGCCACCGAGAGACGAAGTACTTCGGCTTCGCTAGTCACTCTGTTTCGGGTGTTCTTTAAAGCCGGACGTGTATCTCTGTTTCGGACGGGCATGTCGTACTCTGTATTGGAAGTTGTCAGAAAAGTTACCGTACTATTAAGAAAGCTATGTCTAATGTTGTAGAAGATAGTGTGAAAAGTGATATCTTAAAATATAGACAAGCAGGGTACATTAACGAGAGGTGTCGCCTACCATCATTGTCAGTACTACAGATCTTGTCATCTGTAGATAGAGAGACTAACCTGAGTAAGTGGCATCCCACAAAAAAGGACAAACACAGGTTCAAGTTCGAGATGGCAGATAGCAGCCTCCGCTGAAGATCCCACGACCGACAAACTGTCTTCTGTGGTGGAGACAACCGTAGAAGACGTCAGGTTGGTGGAAAGAAGGGTTAGGGAGTCTTATTTAATCTCTACAGATCCCTCCAGCTTCCAGATATGACTTCCAACACGCCAACATAATTTATAATACCCGAACGAGTTACCACTGGTTCGGGAGGTAAAGGCACATTTGGTAGCTTTTCTTTATAGCTCTTGGTGTAAGCAGAAACATTTAGAAACAGTTACTTTGTAGATGAAATCAGTTTATCTACATTCGTGTACGTGGAACGTACTTCTTCAGCAAGGCGATGTACTCTATGAGCAGAGCACGTCACATGAATCAAATTGCCAGAAAACACTTGGAGGGATTTTCCCGCTTTCTCATATAGGGAGCAGCATCTGAAATAAACATAAATACCCTTTAATATGTAGAAGATACTGTAAATATTTTTCTAATACCCTCATTCACAAACATGCTATGGTAGAACGATTTACTTTTTCAAGTTTTTTGCAGGCCGCTAAATAAGAAGAAGAAAGCTCTTCTTTTAAAGCATCAACAATTAAATTTGCAACGTAACGGCCACAGGTGTCTGTAGTTTCGTCATCTGAATATCAGGTAATGCTGTTCTTGAGTTCATCGCGTATTTCTTCCAGTACATTTATGTAAATAGTCGTTGTGTAATTTTTACGCAATGTTGATCCATCTAGTATATTTTGATTTAAGCAATATTTGCGCAGGAAGCCTTCAGTATAGGGTTTGTAAGTTTCTGAAGAGGAATATTGCTTGCAATGAATGCTGCACATAGACCCATATTAAACAGACTTTTTTGGTTACCTTTGGACAATTCCCTGTCACTTTAACATGCTGTTGTCATAAGTTGTTGTGGTGGTTCTTTATTCTGTATTCCTGCGAAATGAAGATTTGCCTTGACATGCTGGTCTGGCTGGTCTGTTTGGAATCTTTTATTGCCTCTAAACATTTTTCTCGCAAACTCGACAATATAAAACAATTCCGTCATATGTAAATGTTACAGGATGGTCAACTATCCACCGAAACGACGTTTCTTTTTTTTTTTTTTTTTTTTTTTTTGCGGCACGACGCACAACACGTTACACACTACATGTCTTAAACACGTTCGACTGTGTAAAGATAAATAAAAAGCGAAACTAAAACAATCAACGTGCGACTAACAGCTTGCGTAGTTTAATTTAATTTTTGCCGACGCCTATGGTTTGACAGCGGAGGGCATTAACCGGGGACGCGGGCGCACGAGAATTGGCTATGCCTGTTCCTGCTCCTCTTGTGTAATGATTTCGCTGCGCAGTGGACTCTCGGTTAGTGATTGCACACAGTTATAGGTCGCGACCAATCTGTGAGACATCAAAACTAGGTCATCTAAATTTTTAAACCATTGTAAACATAGAGCAAAAATATCAATCGCCACTAGTTTTTAGTTAAAATATGCAATAACCGGTGAAAAGGAGCCAAATACTCAAATGCATATGCAAATGCTTATAATCCGGTGTCTATATGATGACTAAAGTCTCTAGCAAAACGCTGCGTACCTTTGCAGCAACCTAAGATTTTCTTGTAGTAATCCAGTTTGTTCCCAGTCAGTTCTTTTGTTTTTTATTATTAGTCGCCAACGAACTGTAGCGGCCCGTCGTTAAAAGCAAACAACAAAATAACGCTCGAAATTTGCCAGACCTAATAAACTTTTCATCGTTGGCGAGTTCATTAAAGAGTGCATTGTTGAGGCTGCGGAACTGGTGGCGCCATTGTAGGTACAGAACTTTCCCGAAATTAGTCTTTCGCGACAAAAAATAACTCACCGCATAGCTGTCGTAGCAACGGATGTCTACAGGATGTTAACTGGCATTGCCAGAAACTTCGTTACATTCCCGATTGCTTTGGACGAGTCGATCGAAATTTCGAACACTGCGCAACCTCATGAAGTCGACATAAGCTTTTACGTGATAGAAATGCTTTTAGATTTAGTACCAATCACAGACACAACGAGAGGGATGAACTTGCTGAAAACTGTTAAAGAGGCAAATAAAGCCGCTAGTCTGATTTTAACACGTCAGTCTCACTTATCACCGATGCACCACCAGCAAAGCTAGGGGCGCAAAAGGGGCTCCTAGGATTGTTGCGCAAAGAAACTACAACGATCAATAGACGATATGTACGAAATTCATTTTTTTCGTACAACAAGAAGCACTTTGTGCTAAATTTGCAGGGATGGAGCACGTCGTGAAACTGGTGGTCCTAATAGTAAATCATCTAGTCACATTGGTTATTACACCGTCAGATTCAATCGTTTTTGACTGCAGGAACGGTACGCTGCTGCGAAGTATACTGGTTAAGTCGAGGTGCATGCCCGGAACGATTTCTACATCTACATCCATACTCCGCAAGTCACCTGACGGTGTGTGGCAGAGGATACCTTGAGTACCTCTAACGGGTCTTCCTTCTATTCAAGTCTCGTATTGTTCGTGGAAAGAAAGATTGTCAGCATGGCTCTGTGTGGGCTCTAATCTCTCTGTTTTTATCCTCATGGTCTCTTCGCGAGATATACGTAAGAGAGAGCAATATACTGCTTGACTCCTCGGCGAAGGTATGTTCTCGAAACTTCAATAAAAGTCCGTACCGAGCTGCTGAGCGTCTCTTTTGCAGAGCCTTCCACTGGAGTTTATCTATCGTCTCCCCGTAACGCTTACGTGATTACTAAATGATCCTGTAACGAAGCGCGCTGCTCTCCGTTGGATCTTCTCTATCTCTTCTATCAACCCTATCTGGTACAGATCCCATACCGATGAGCAGTATTCAAGCAGTGGGCGAACAAGTGTACTGTAGCCTACTTCCTTTGTTTTTTACTGCATTTCCTTAGGATTCTTCCAATGAATCTGTCTGGCATCTGCTTTACCTACGATTAATTTTATATGGTCATTCCATTTTAAATCACCCCTAATTCCTACTCCAAGATAATTTATGGAATTAACTGCTTCCAGTTGCTGACCTGCTATATTGTAGCTAAATGATTAACGATCTTTCTTTCTATGTAATCACAGCACATTACACTTGTCTACATTGAGATTCAATTGCCATTCCCTGCACCATGCATCAATTCGTAGCAGATCCTCCTGCATTTCTGTACAATTTTCCATTGTTACAACCTCTCGATATACTACAGCATCATCCGCTAAAAGCCCCAGCGAACTTCCGATGTTATCTACAAGGTCATACACATGCACGCACACACACACACACATATATATATATATATATATATATATATATATATATATATATATATATATATAACGCGATTCATGGAACGTATATCGAAAAGGCAGAATGGACGCCATTGCAGGGAGAGTGTTCATTGCAGTTGACAAAAGTAGCTATTGTCTCTGTTGAGGTCGAAATTACGTGGGAAAGTGAAGACATCTGGGTGTATGTAACAGGTCTAGGTGAAATCGGGTTAATTGTTGTATGTTTCTACCGGTCATCCTATTCCGATGTGACAGTTTCAGAGTCATTCGAAGAAAATCTGTGACCAGTAGCGCGGAAATGCCCAGATCATGCAATATTAGTTGGAGGTTGGTTTAAACTGCCGAGTATAGGATGGGATGTCAACAGATTCATTGCGAGGAGAAAAGACAACAGTCTTGGATTTACTTTGAAACACTTCGTCCGAAAAAGCAGCAAGTTCAACAGCCCACTCGCAATAGAAATATTTCCGACTTTGTAGCTACAAACAGGTCAGAGCCATCGACGACGTTAATATAGAGACGGGGATTAATGACTATGATGTCATTATAGATGCTATGGTTTCTAAAGTTAATAAATGAGTTAAGGAGGCTAGGAGAGTATTTGTGCTAGAAAGAACAGACACGCAGTTGTTATCATCCCACTTAGCCAATGAATTGACATAATTTAGTTGCAATATCATGTATGTAGAGGAATTATGACCGTAGTTTAAACGGAATGTAAATCGTGCTTTGGAGGAGTATACGCCGAGAAATTGTATTAAGGACGCAAAAGACCCACCATTGTTTAACAACGACATTCTGAAAGTGCTGAGGAAGCAAGGGCTGTAGCCGGCCGCTGTGGCCGAGTGGTTCTAGGCGCTTCAGTCCGGAACCGCACTGCTGCTACGGTCGCAGGTTCGAATCCCGCCTCGGACAGGGATGTGTGTGATGTCCTTAGGTTAGTTAGGTTTAAGTAGTTCTAAGTTTAGGGGACTGATGACCTCAGATGTTAAGTCCTATAGTGCTTGGAGCCATTTGAATTTTTCCAAAAGTTGTAGTACTCTCGGTTCAAAAGGGAACACGCAAATGGCAACAAACTTTAGTTAATAGAAATTCAGGAATCTGTAAAAAGATCGATGCACGAAGCATACAACTATCACTATCATACGTTAGGAAGATATATGAACGGGAAACCAAGAAAGTTATGGTCATATGTAAACTGCTATGCAGATCTAAGTCTTCTATCCAGCCTGATGTAGGAAGACAAGGAAGTAAAACGGAAGCTAAAGTTTTAAATTTCGCGTTTAAGAAATCGTTCACACAACAGAATCGTACAAACGTAACGTCGTTCGACCGTCGGACAGGCTCCAGTGTGGTCGACGTTGTAAGAGGAATCTCTGGCGTAGAGAAACGGAGATGAAAACAAATAAGTCGCCAGATCCGGATAGAATCCCCATTCGGTTTACGGCATTGGCCCCTTGTTTAGCTTGCATTTATCGCGAATTTCTGGTCCAACACAGAGTCACAAGCGAATGGAAAAATGCTCAGGTGACTCATGTATATGAAGGGTAAAATGACTGACCCGAAAAGCTACAGACCAATATCTTCGACATCTCAGTTGAAATACAATAAATTTCGTTGAGAAGGAAAAGCTTCTGTCCATGAAACATCACGGTTTTAGAAAGCATCGCTCTTGCGAAACTCAGCTTGCCCTTTTCTGACACATATCCTACAAATTATAGATGAAGAGCAAAAGACAGATTCCTTTTTCCTAAATTTGATACCGTGTTCCGCTGCAGACTGTTACCGACGGTACGAGAAAACGGATTAGTTTCCCAGATATATGAGTCGCTCTAAGACTTCTTATGTAACAGAACACAGCTCTTTTTCTCAACGGCTTACAAGGGTATCGTCGGGAGTGCTTCAGGGAAGTGTGATAGGACGCAGTTATTTTCTATGTACGTAAATGATCTGGCGGACATGGTGAGCAGCGATCACGGTTCTTTGCGGATGACGCTGTGATGTACGGGAAGCTGTCGTCGTTGAGTGAGTGTAGGAGGATACAGGACGACGTAGACGTAATTTCTGGTTGGTGTGATGAATGGCAGCTACCTCAAAATGTAAAAAAAAAGTAAATTAATGGAGATTAGTATGAAAAATAGACCCGTAATGATAAAGTTCAGCATTAGCAGTGATCTGCTTGATAGTCACAACGATTAAATAACTGGACGTAAAATTGCAAAGCGATGAGAAATGGAATGGTCAACTTCGGTTTACTGGGTAAATTTTAAGGAAGTGTAGTTCATGTGTAAAAGAGATCGCGTATAGGAGACTAGTATGACCCATTCGTGAGTACTGTTATATTGTTCGGGAAACGTACCAGGTCGGATTGAAGGAAGACATCGAAGCAATGCAGGAGCGGTGTGTTGGGTTACCAGTAGGTTCAAACAACACGCAAGTACTTCGATGATGGTTTGGGAACCCAAACTGGGATCCCCTGAGGGAAGGCGACGTTCTTTTCGATGAACGCTATTGAGAACGTTTAGAGAAGGGGTGTTTGAATCTGACTGCAGAAAGACTCTACTACCCCGAACACACATTTTGCGTAATATCCTTGAAGATAAGAAAAATTAGGGGTCGTTCAAAAAATGGCTCTGAGCACTGTGGGACTTAACATCTGTGGTCATCAGTCCCCTGGAACGTAGAAGTACTTAAACCTAACTAACCTAAGGACATCACACACATCCATGCCCGAGGCAGGATTCGAACCTGCGACCCGTTTCGCTCGGCTCCAGACTGTGGAGCCTAGAACCGCATTGCCACGCCGGCCGGCTTAGGGGTCGTGCAGAGGCGTGTAAATAATCGTTTTCGGCTCGCTCTGTTCCTGAATGGAACAGGAAAGGAAATGTTTAGTAGTGAAAGAGAGTAACCTCCGCAACGCACGATGGTGGCCTGCGGATTATAGATGTAGATGTAGAAATAATGAAAATTTGGTTTCACTTCCGATATATTTTGTTGAGAACTGCAGGCACTGCACTGTCAGTAGAGAAGAGTTAATATATTTTATTCTACTTTATAATTTAGTAACTATAATTTATTGCAGCTCCAACGGCGTGCTATACATTCTATTTCTGTATGGTGCTTTTTGCATGACTCAACTGAAACGTTGTAAGAATTTCACATGGAACACTGTGGCTTGCGTAATATTACCGGTGTAATGCAGTTGAAAACTCAGTTTTATTTTAGTTTTTTTTTACTTTTTGTAGGTCTATGCTCTTGTACCAACAGACAGTAACAGTGTAATACCGGCTTAGTTGTGGAAACAGTTCTATAAAGCAATTACTGGTCGATAAACTGTTTATTTTCTGCACGAACTTGATTGTTCAGCATCTAGATTCTATTACGGACCCTTAATTTCATTAATTACTCGACCGTCGTAATCAAATTAAATGAAATACGACTGTGGCGTTCATTCACATTTTGTGTATGCAGTATTCTTTGATACAACAGTAATAATCTAAGGACTGTCAGTTCTGCTAGCGTTTCATGAAGGCTGTTACTATTTAATCTAAAAGATATAGATTGTACAGACAAACTGCATCAAATAAAAGATAGTAAGTAGAAATAAAGACTGGAAAGTAGGTAACAATATGATAAGTCCCTTCACAGTACCCGAGGGTTTTGGGCTCGGAATACACGTCGAGTCTACACTGGGCGGCTGGTTACCTGTATTTTAATACTGTTTCCAAATACATGCAAGGTTGCAGGCGTGGCTGAGACTCTGAGGATCTAGAGACTTCGTTCCCCTTACAAGGCTGTTGTTAATAAGCACTAAAGAGATCAGTAAACAGAAATTTAAAATCTAGTAGAGTGAGATGGAAGAGAAGGAAAGCTTTGAAGCTATGTTATCAACATTTTGAAAACAGCCATCTTCGATGGAACTCCTGATTTTCAAATGGAAAGAGAATCTTGTGACATATCAGGAAAATAGAAAATATTTCTATGAATTTCAATATTTCTGATGTTATATATTCGAAGAACTTCAGTAAACTAATTATTATTATTATTCAATTAACTAATATTATGTATTTTATTGTTATTTTTATTAAACTATCAGGCTTGTGTGGCACGAAAAAAAAGGTGTGATGGAAAATTATGATTCGGAGGGGTATAATTTCTAAAAAAGGTTTTATTGTTATACTGGCTTCATTTGTGGTCTAATACGACTATCCTATCCCCCCCCCCTCCCCAACAAAGTTTGGCTTAAGTGGGGGTGGACGGGGGGTGGGGGAGGGGCGATCAAAATATACCCTCTAAAGGGATATTTTTGCGGTTTTATGGTTATATCTCGTAAAGACTCACAATATTGAAAATAATGGTCCTGTTTAAGTTGTAGGGCATTAAATTCTACATTGAATGAGACCAGGGGAATAGTTTTGGACCATCCTTTCATTTACTTGTGCTCCTCAAAATTGGACAGATTTTACATATTTATGAAAAATTTTCATTTCATCTTCTACTTTGTTGCAATATCATCTAAACTAACCCATATGTCAATAAAGTGTCACACACTAAAGTTATAGGAGAATAAATTCTACATTCTATGAGACCAAAAGATAATTGTTTTAACCATCCGTTCCCATACAGCTCGACCTTAAGTTTGGAAAAGCTCATATTTATTGTGCAGGTTGTGGTGAGTACAGACTATTTTTTTACAGCCTGTTTCGTACGGAAGTTAGATAAAGGGTAAGATATAGTAATGTAGCACATTACAGTACTATTCTTATACTTGTTAGATGTAGTAATATTTTACGCCACTAAAATTTGAAATTTGCAATGAATTTTGTTGCAGTTTTTAAACAAGTAGATATAAAAATGACGGATCTGTGTCCTATGCGTGAAAAGACGAGAAAGGAGAAAGAGGTAGTTACAGTGAAACAAGAGGAATCAGAAATTTGTTGGAGTACAGTAAGACGTGATGGAAAGAACGCTCTTTTTAAGACATGTGATACCGTAAAACTTCGTGTCTCGCATCATAAAACTTACACAGGGAGAAAAATGTGGCTGCTGCAGAGAAAGCTAGAGAAAGGGGAGTTGCACGTCGAGCCCGATCAGGTCAGCCAACATTCAATTTTAAAAATAACATTTTTTTAAAGCACAGATGCCAGAGATTTTATTTCCGGGCTGCTAAGATTGAATGTCCACCTGCGGGCTGCAGTCAGTACCGTAACCAGTAGAGAATTTGGAGTCAGTCTCTTGGAAACTACAGCTGCCTGCGAAGACCAGTGGGCAGAAGAAGCCACGTCCCGACTGGAGAATGATATGACTGTCGATAAGGGAAGATATCACCAGAACTGTATGAGAAAATTTTTCTTACCTTACGTTCAACTAGCACCACTTCTGCTTTACGATATATTTGTAACTACATTGAGGGCATGAAATATGAGTGTCAATTTTCTTTGAAAGAGGTTCTAAAAGATTTCCCTGCTCCAAAGGTAGGTGACAAATCTCTGAACAAAAGGTTGCAAGACCATTATGGGAGTTACATCATCATCATCATATCAGTTAGTTAACGCCGGCAGACAGTAATACGTTTTCGTAATACTCATTACAAAATCTTGTCTCAGTAATGGTATAAATCCAAATAGCCAAATGAGATGGGTGGATGCCTCCAAGTTGTTAGAGAAGCGGCTGACAATCTTTGAAGATATCCGTTCGAAAGTGTATCATGTTTACAGTTACCCAGATCTCAAATGATTTCTGGAAAACTGTGAGGAGGATATTTCACAAGCTCTTCTTCTTCTTCTCCTTTTTTTTAAAAAAAAAAACCACAGTACCAGAGTAATTTCTATTGCTCATGCAATAACATATTCCACCAGACGTAGGTTTTTTCATTCAGCCCTCAAAGTTAGTATTGGAGCCCTCTTGTCCAGGTAATATGGCTCAATGGAACTAATGCAAATAACAAGTGGACATGGATTCTGCCGTTCCTAAGACGAGGCCAGAATGTTCGAGGTGTATTGTATGAACTACTCTCAGAGCTCTAAACACTCAAATTCTTATTTTCAATGGACCTTTGACAGTGCGGATGTCAATGTTGACACAACTGATAGCCGTAGTAATTTCCATGCTATGGGTTGTATCCATCTTGTAACGCCAGCAGTTTGCGCCTCTTCAAGTGGTGTAGCAGTTGATGGAACAAGTACTGTTCCAAAAGCCAGCACAGTTGGACAACTTTGTGGAATTCCAGTAACACCATTAGAACATACTGGATCACTTTTGAAGAGCATCATGTTTGAGGAATTGATAGAAAGTTGTTCGAGAGTTAATATTAGAATGGCTTATCTTCCAGGTTGGAATGACTATATGGAGCAAATAACGTGCTCTGCACTCTGGTCGATGTCGCACACACTGTTCCTTCCATTCATCAGTGCATCTCCCAGAAACTATGACAATGTGTACACTTCACGCTCACTGCAATAAACAAATGCCAAAGCATCCAACACAGTGTCCGTTTTGTGACATTTGACCAGCCTCTCTATCTTAAGGCACGTGAGAGAAAGGTATGTATCCCTCCAGATACCGACTTGGACATGGTGCAGTACAGTTGGGAGAGTTTATCTTTTCATGTCATTCTTGCGAGCTATAGGCTACGTCATAAGTGGAAGATAAGAGCAATTCTTCGTTGCTTACCTGCAGGTACCAACAGGAAAATTGATGGACGGTCGTCCTATTCTAGGGGATTTCGGGCACATGTCCCTTGCAATTTCGCTTTGGCACATGCCATCCTTACAAGAATGAGTGTCAGTGACAGATCAGATCTACACTTTGGAGAGGAGTTCACCTCAGCCAGTCCCTTCCGCCCATGATCATGAAATGCAGACGTTTGGACAGAAACTTGAAGAGCTGGAGCTGAATGGTCCCACTATCAAGTTAGCGATTCTCTATTTCGACATGACTATTGTGATGAAGCAGTTCATCCAGGCTGAGAGACGTAGGAACTGGGAACCGCACCTCACCACTGTTAAGAAAATATTACCCTATTTTTTAATGCCAGTTGGCACTTTCTATATGTTAAATCTGCACAGCTCCATTTACAAGACATGATGGTTCTTAAAAAGAAAATATGCCAAGAAAACTATACACTGTTTGCGTTCAGTAGGTGGTTTATTACCAGAAGGTCTGATAAATTCTGAAGTGGGTTATAGTCTGACATGACGACTGAGCAGATCCTAATTCGCTCGTTGAAAATTGCTGTACGGCTCAGTCATGTTCACAGCATTTCAGACATTACTCAGAGTAGACTGATTCTGACCATACGAATTGTTTCTACATGGACCAAGAAAGTTGAAGAGTCTTGTGGGTATCACTCACAATCTTAGAGCAACATGTTGACGCAAGGCATTCTAGAGTGCAATGTGACAGTGCAGACATTCATAAATTCTTTGAGTGGTTTCAGTCCCATGGTCCTTACCCTGTTACTAATTTTGTTACGTCCTTCAGCATAGCACTCGTCGGACATACTTCAGTTAACTCACACGGAATCTTTGAAATTGTTAGTTCCTCAATGTTCGCCTGATTGGTCAAAATTTTTGCAACATCAAGTTGGTCCGAAAAATGAGTAAAGAGCATACAAGGATTCAAATGTAAGATGACCATTGATGGAGAGCATGTACCAGTGAACCCTGAAACCATATTCTACCTGATAGCACTCCTCAAGAAATTCGATGAACAGCTTAAAGAATTATTCCATTATGAGCCGGGACCCTATTCCCTCTCTCTGTTCAATGCAGTTGCAATCAGGAAGACTCCCAAGTCAGTATAATGTGACTTATTCAAACCACTGAATGAGGTAGACTTGGAAGGAGCAGCTTATGTCAAGGATAGTGGAATTCTTCTCCTATGTGTTGTGTGGAAGAGTGATTAATCATTTTAATTAATCCTAACCAAGTATGCAGATTGCCTAAAAATATGCTAAAACCGAAGTGTGATAAATGTGATGTTTGATGCATACCGACAAGGCTTGCCCACCAACAGCATTAGAAATTCTGAATGCCTTCGCCGAAGCAAAAGATATGTTACCCCTGAGATCGTCTTTACAGAATTAATGGTGACGACTATACTCAACAGCAATTCGTTTTCAATGACAGACATAATATGCTAGCTTACTGATAGGCCTGAAGTTGAATCTGGGATGTGACACGCCACCCTCTCACTTTAAGAAAATTGTCAGTCGGATTAAAGTTCATATTGTAGGCATGCTCTTGGTGTTCTCCAGTATTACATTTCGTCTGTATGGTTTCCAACTTTTTTTGCATGTGGAAATTGTGGGCAGAATGTTCTTATAACTGCATATGCAATCTGTAAAGAACTTGTACCTGACGGGCCGTAGTGGAGGTGATGGAGAACAGGGAGAGAGGTGAATTGGGGCATGAACTCTGAGTGCAGCGACCTGGCCGTGTGAGTGATTCTGCGAAGCAGCATCCAGTGGATCTTACCTGCAGAGTGATTTCTGGCTGAAGCCCCATCCTCCTTCTGCTTAGGGTCTGGCGGAAGGACGCCGATTCGGAGTCTATCGCAAAGGCAACCGTATGGCGGAAAGTGGGTGGAGGAAGCCATTTGAGAGAGTCTTCTGTAAACTGAGATTTTGTGCAGATGGTGAGAATATCAAGAAACTCCGTGCATTGTCATGTTAGAAGCTGGTATGATACGGATATTGTGGTTGGTGCATGTCTTTAGTGGAGACAAGACTGTGACTCCCTGACGCCAGGAGGTCGCCAGGTTCTTTTAGCAAGAGGCAGAATATGTATTTCACGGGCATGATCGTCTGAGAAGCTTTAAAGCCTTCTTTCAGAAATTGGAAGTGGTTGACAAGGAGAGATTAGATCTCTACGTATACAAGGACTGTGGCATTATCGAGGTACATGTTTATCGCCAAAACATAGACATGCTTTCTATGAGAACGACGCCTCCGTAGTCTAAAATCTTATTCTTTCACACAAAAGAGATCTGAAGTCGCTGATTGGTTCCTCTCAGAATAATCAAAGTGAAGGCTTGCTCCACCAAAGTGGGAACCTTAGTCCTGTGTCAGGATTGGCTACGAGACCAAAAGAACAGTCAAGAGGGGAGACTCAATGATAAGAGGGTAGTTCGATTGGTTTGTGCAATGTCGGAGGGATTTCGTTTTTGCAAATTCGGCTCCTATCTCGAGCTTGGTGAAAAGTGGCTGCAATTCTTTGCTCTCTGCGTCTTCTGGTCCTTCTCTGGTGGAGAACTTCAGTTCTTTCTTAGTAGGGAGAAACTAAGTCTGTATCTTCTGGTGGAATGAGAGCCAGTTGCAGTTTCTCTCTGTACAGACAGTGAAAATGCATATCATTTCGGACATATCGTGTGTCACGAGGGTGACCTTATTCCTCCTGAGTCGCCTGGGGAATTGGTTTCGCCAGTTCAGCAAACGAGTGCACCTCACTCTGAAATCTTTCAGAATTTAAGGGCAGTGATAGGGATGGTTCCCGCGTTATAATAATCAGTATGCCAGACCGCGTAGCCTGCATATTTTTCTTGATGCACAAGAACATACAGCTGCCACAGCATACTGCTCCTCGGCCACGGCACACTGTTTTCTGCCGCCACCTAAATTAAGGTGAAAGCGTGAAGTATTTCTGCACCAGTGTAGGGAAATGATATTCACAGCTATCTGTTCTCAGCTGAACCATAGTTGATGGTATACTTGGTCGTAGTAGATTCCCTTTGAATAGAGTTGGGCCTCACAGTGGACTCATGTCAGATTGTAAACGAGATCAACTCAGGGGAAACTTAGTACAGCTTTCACCCCAATGTATCAATCACCTATCAAACAACATTCCTTGACTGTTATGTGTTTGTCACTTTTGTGTAATATTTATGAGCTGGTCCTTCAGAAAGTTCTATTTACTAAAGATTTAATAAAACTTTTCATGATTTTGTAAACTTAAATAAGTCACTGTTCTCATACGTATTCTCTCTACTGCTCAGTGTTTTTATTTTATTCTGGCAGTACATGGAATGGTTCAAATGGCTTTGAGCACTATGGGACTCAACATCTGTGGACATCAGTCTCCTAGAACTTAGGTCTACTTAAACGTAACTAACCTCAGGACATCACGCACAACCATGCCCGAGGCATGTTCAGACTATAGTGCCTAGATGCGCTCGACCACTCCGGCCGGCGGTGGTACATGGACACGCAAGCAATTTAAGTTTCAGTATTATTAAATTTTTGGTGTATGGATCACAAGGAATTTAATTTACACTATTATTAAATTAGTTAGTCTGATCATTAATTTGATTTCTGAAAGTGATTGTAGGCATAGGGCATCAAAAGTGCAACGAGTAAATGCACTAATTCATACATAAAAATTGATTATGTAGCAACGATTTGAAGGTTACTGAGAAGATAATACTTTTCTTTATGCATTCAGACATATATTTCTCACAGCGCAAGGGACAGCTTGCAGTTGGCATCCATTGGCAAGGATATCGAATAATGTCTCTTTTGTGAGGTAGTTAGTGTCTTATTTTGCTGAATAGGTGCGCATAGGAGCGCGTTTTTCTGTGTTTCAAAGTGAGACAATGATGATCTGAGAAGATTCGGATTTGGCTCTGTGCTTTGTATCTCAGCAACTGGTAGTACGTTGCAGTCATTTTATTTCAGTGTATGTATTAGTTGTGTCACTTATCTTTTTTTTCTCATTGTGTCTCATCAGTGACTTCTGCGTAATTTATTGTCTGATATTACTTCGTTGTCAGCAGCGTTGTGCAACACTTTATGAGAGAAATTTGATTATGGAGATGTGTCCGACATTTTAGAGTAGGTTTTGTTTCATGGACATAGGCATAAATGTGCGCGTCATTTGAAATAAGATCATAGCAGAGTTATGGGGCGAGATGCGTTAGAGTCGTAAACTTGCTGAAGTAGCAATCCATTGGAATGCTTACGAGAAGCAAATCTCATTTCTATAGTGAGAAAGACTGCGCAATAATGTCGTCCAATGGAACACGTGCCAGTCATTGATGCAGAACAAGATAGAAAGGCGGAAGTAGTTCATTTAAATCAATCTGCGAACAGGCCGCAAATGTCATATGCCGAATACTCTGATGATGAGAGTTCTGTTCACTTAGGAAATAAAGTGAAAATGATGCCGAGTTGGCAGATCACGTAGGTTCTGTAAATAATGAAAGAGGTATAGTAAGGGAAAACGGTAGTACGATTTCGTGGGCAAAGCGTCATAGGGCAGTAGAATGGCGTACGTTTATTCGTGGGTACGTTTCTGGAAGTACGTTATTTAAACCGATCCCCTAAATTGTGCAAGAGGCGGAGTAGAGACGACGGGAAAGGGAAGAGAAGAGATGGCAGGAAGAAGCCCGAAGAGAGGAGACCCTCATTAATGAAATTATGGAAGTTCAGAAGTGACTAGAGAAGCAAGAGAAGAGATATGCCGTAGTTAATAAACAGGAAGGAAATTAAAAAAAAAAGGTTCAAATGGCTCTGAGCACTATGGGACTTAACATCGGAGGTCATCAGTCCCTTAGAACTTAGAGCTACTTAAACCTAACTAACCTAAGTACATCACACACATCCACGCCCGAGGCAGGATTCGAAACTGCGACCGTAGCGGTCGCGCGGTTCCAGACTTAAGCGCCTAGAACCGCCTGGCCACTCCGGCCGGCGAAGGAAATTCAGAGAAGTGCTGATGCGTTTTTCAGAAACGTAAAGCAGGTCAGGAACGAAGTTAAGAGTGTAAGGCAGTGGTTGTAGACATTAAGAAAACAGATGAGATATGAGAAATACTGACAGAGCCCAAACGTGAACCTAAGACAGCCAAATTGGTTGCACGAGATGCGCGAAATAATGCCCTAATTGTGCGAGATCGAGCAGCGCTGGCAAAGGCCGAATGAGCTCTACGTAGAAGACTATTTCTTCTCTTTAAGAACAGGGACAGAGAGTAGTTGACAAGATACAAGAAGAAATGTGAGAAATCAAAGAGTAGCAAACACGTCTCGTAAACCAGCAAAATGAGCTGGCGGATGAGACATATGTGCGAACGGGTCGCTGTGTAGAAATTCAGCCGGTAGCAACAGCTCGTCGTCGTGAGTTCTTTGGTCACCAGGAAGGTCACAAACAAAATTTTACAACTCATCCCGTAGCCACATCTGCGGCACAGGCCGATGTACAGTAGGAACGCTCGCTTATCGGGGTACGACGCTGGGTCGAGCGGCCGCTTAGTGACGCGTACTGAACGAAGAACCGAGCGGGGCCTGCCACAATTGCGCGCGATCAGACGTACGGTAACATTACTGCGTGACTCTGATGACACCAGACGAGTGCACGACAGCATCCAGGGGCCGGTCGACCACTGAATCTTGGGCGCACGTGCTCCAGAAGGAAGAGAAAGTTCAGAGGCGCAAAATTATGAATATTTCGCCTTAAAACATTTTCTCTCATTTCAAAATTTTCAGGTTTACATACATAACCACAACTCATTACACTCCAAGTCACTGTTTGCTCAGTATGATAGGGTATTACCCGAGTCATGGCCACTACTATACAAATTAGCATTTGTCTGTTGATGTCTGGAAGGTTCAGTAGCGGGCACATGCGTAGCGTTTCAGCAAACTGCGGCAGCTACGGTGCTTTTCTGAACAGGTATTGGTCAAAGGCTTCTCAAGAAAGGATCAAACAGGGGACTATATTAGGGAAGGATTACGAAACCGGGGTGCCGCGCACGGGTACCGTTTTTCGAGACGCTTGTCACCAAGAACTTTTACCTGGGCCAACTGTACAGTGGATAAGGATATGCGACACTTCTACATCAATCTGCCATTGAGGTACGCAGAACTGCTCATCGGCAAATGTACTTTGTTGACATAATAGAGTCATTCAAAAGCACTCTACGAGAGTTAGATTTTGTCAAGGAAGCACAAAACGCGAGGACCGAATGAGACATAATAAACGAAGTTCACAAGAAGCATCTGTGGGAGATAATGGCGGACAAAATACAAATAGAAACTGGTCAACAAGAAATAAGTATCAACGGCAATTATTTAATAATAATCCTCAGTGGAACGATATAAGCAGATGGGGGACTTATAGAAGTAGCTTTCACGGAAACGGAAGCAGCAAGAGCAGGAAATGCAAAATTCTAACCACATCATGCAGCGGATCTCGAACTCAGGACAAACAAGGAATAACGGAGGGACTAGCAGGCGAAGTCCGTAACGTGATAACGAGAATGATGTACTGGATACCAATCCACCTAACCTCTCAAACAGAAACCGCAGCAGAAATCCGTGCAGGAACTGAGAGTCTTCGTCTGTCGTTGTGGCCGAGCGGTTCTAGGTGCTTCAGTCCGCAACCGCGCTGCTGCTACTGTCGCAGGTTCGAATCCTGCCTCGGACGTGAATGTGTGTGATGTCTTTAGGTTAGTTAGGATTAAGTAGTTCTAAGTATAGGGGACTGATGACCTCAGATGTTAAGTCCCATAGTGCCCACAACCATTTGAACCATTTGACAGTCTTCCGCTGCGGTGTAAATCCAAAACAAAACCTCACATAATATCGAAACGGGCAAACTTGTACAGTTAAGAGTAATCTGCTTCCAATTCATTTATCTAGTCATTTAGTGTATTGTTCTCTATTTGTTTGCACTTACGCTCTTTGGATGATATATTATTATAATTAGAGGATAAGACCTTCTCCTGTAACATCTGATCAATGAGTTTGGGTATTTGTGTTTATCTGTACAGCATTTATACTTCAATAACTTGCCTCAAATTAGTGACGTACTGTTATCCTCTCATGTTTAGCAGATATAAAATTATTTCTTGGATAGGAAAGTGCTTAAATCTCGGCGAAAACCTCTTGGGTTTACGATAAAACTCGTCGATTTAATACTTGAGCATTATTGCATTCGTAGCTTGTCAAGCCACAGCAAGGATATGTGTTGGAGCAGCGTGAAAGTTGAATTTTTGCTTCAGAAATAATTGAACAAGTCCTGGGGACATAATTATTCTCAGAATGTATCTTGGAATGCAGTAATGGCTAGGCTTCTTCCGCTGATATTGTGTGCATTGCCGCCGGCCGGAGTGGCCGAGCGGTCCTAGTGAAACGTCCCCTTGGAAAAATTATGCAAAACTGTGCTTAAACTAACACACAGTATCTTTTAGCGCAACGCACTCTGACTTTCAAAAATCCCTACAAAAGAATGCCCCAGACTAACATTAACCTATACCTTTCACAATTCACTTACCTCACCAAAAATTTTCGTTACTCGAACTACTGCAATACAGCGAGTGCCACTACTGCCAACTAAATAAAAGATTCAAACTACAGAAGGCACTAACTACTGATAGGCATAGTTAGCAAATGAAAGATTTTGGTGGAGAACAAACAATGTATTTACCTCAATAGTGATCAGAAGTCATAATGTCTATAGCAGTTCATGACATCCAGTCTTACAAATTTCAAAACTCCGCCATTTCTCTCCCCACGTCCACCACTGCTGGCGGCTCACCTCCAACTGCGCAACGCTACGCGCTGTTAGCATCCAGCTGCCGCTGCGTAACACTACAATGGCAGACAACAATGCAAACCAGCCACAGACTGCACACGGCACAGCCAGTGATTTTTATACAGAGCGCTACGTGGCGGCGGCGTTACCAATAAAAAAACCTAAACAGCCTACTTACACTAGGCGCTACAGTTTGGAAGCGCGCGACCGCTACAATCGCAGGTTCGAATCCTGCCTCGGGCATTTATGTTTGTGATGTCCTTAGGTTAGTTACGTTTTAGTAGTTCTAAGTTCTAGGAGACTAATGACCTCAGAAGTTAAGTCCCACAGTGCTCAGAGCCATTTGAACAATATTTTTGTGCATTGTCAGTAGGGCGTGTACACGGCCTGTTCCACCGCTCGGAGCGAGGAGGTCAGAGTCGTGCCACAAAAGTTGATTTTCGATCCAATAGTGAATCGTAGCGTGATTCTGATCATGCCACCGATACCGATGCTGGTATCTTGCGAGACGAACATGGGTTGTCCACGCCAGAAGGATGTTGACGCTTTTTTTTCCTAACTGTGGTCCGATTAGGGTCATTGTCAATGGAGTGAGTTGTACTTACGAATAATCGTCTGTGGGCGATATTTTTTTCCGATGGTACCTTGTATCTGTGGTAATCGCTTATGGATTATCGAAAAGAGTACGATGATGCCTGCTTTGTGGTATTTCTATTGTGGACCGCCAGCACCAGAGTCGAGTCATTGGCGAAGTTTTGTATTATGTGGCCTGAGCACGTGATGTGCGAGTCACATTAGTAAGTCTTTAGATGAATCGGGTTTACATGGCGAATGGGACCAGACGAAAAGAAATACATATCGGAAAATAGCCACAAATCCTTATGCACTACAAATTAAATAAAAGTAAATGGTATTTTATGTCTTCACAGCAGATGTTATTCGATGATAACTGAGCCTTGATGTTTGAGAGTTAGAAGTCGCTTTCAGAGCCAAAGGTGAAATCGTGATATACTCTGATCTGTCCTGAGAGCATAGTAAGGAGCGTACAGATGTTGACGAGCGTTATGCGATCCAGATTCTGCGCCAGATATCTGCCTCAGTACCACCATCCAATACTACTGCATCAGAAGTGTCAATGAGTGGATTAGAGTAAAATAGAAAGGGTTAGAGGTAGCTAGACTTGGTAATGGGTAGAATACGTAGAAGTAAGTGTGAGAGTGCTTGAGGTATGAATGTGCCACCTGTGCTGGCTTAGCCCATTGGGGTGTTGAGAAACTAACAAAAGACTGACACACACTACAGGAACACGATTTCATCGCTAGAAAATAAATAGTCTATGTCTTTTAGATAAGCGATTTGTTATCGATGATATTGCAATTTTTCTAAAATAATCTTATTAGTAACATAGTTTGATCGAAGGAAAACAGTGGGGCATTTATTTGGAGGCATATTCTGAAATTTCAATTACAAACAGCTCACACACTATGTGGTCAAATGTATCCCGGCACGTGGCTGAAAATTACTTACTTTGATTTTTTTTTTTTTTTTTTTTGTGGTAAGGTCTTATAGGACCAAACTGCTTAGGTCATCGGCCTCGAACCTTACACACAATTTGTTATAACTTACACTAAACTACGCTAAGGACAACGCACACACCCATGCCAAAGGGAGGACTCGAACCTCCGACGGGGGCGCCGCGAGGCCCGTGACAAGGCACTCCTGACCGCTCGGCTACCTCGCGCAGCAAATGATTTACAAGTTCATAGCGCTCTTCGTCGGTAATGCTGGAATTCAATATGGTGTTGGCCCACCCGTAGCCTTGAAGACAACTTCCACTCTCGCAGGCATACGGTCAATCTGGTGCTGGAAGGTTTCTCGGGGAATGGCAGCCCCATTCTTCACGGAGTGCTGCTCTGAGGTGAGGTATCGATGTCAGTCGGTGAGGCTTGTCACGAAGTCGGCGTTCCAAAACATTCCAAAGGTGTTCTATAGGATTCAGATCAGGACTCTGTGCAGGCCAGTCCATTACAGGAATTTTACTATCGTGTAAAAACTGCACCACAGGCTGTGCATTATGATCAGGTGCTCGATCGCGTTGAAAGATGCAAACACCATCCCCGTATTGCTCATCGACCGTGGGAAGCAAGAAGCTGCTTAAAATATCAAGGTAGGCCTGTGCTGTGATAGTGCCACGCAAAACAACAATTGGCGCAAGCCCCCTCCATGAAAAACCGAGCACGTCATTACACCGCCGCCTCCGAATTTTGCTGTTGGCGCTACACACGTTGGCAGATGTTCACCGGGCATTCGTCATACCCACACCCTGGCATCGGATCGCCACATTGTGTACCGTGATTCGTCACTCCACACAATGTTTTTCCTGTGTTCAATCGTCCAATGTTTACGCTCCTGACAACAAGCTAGGCGTTATTTGGCACTTACTGGCGTGATGTGTGGTTCATGAGTAGCCACTCGACAATGATATCCAAGTTTCCTCACCTCCCGCCTGACTGTCACAGTACTTGCAGTGGATCCTGATGCAGTTTGGAATCCCTGCATGATGTACTGGATAGATGTCTGCGTATTGCACATTACAACGTTCTTCAACTGTTGGCAGTCTCTGTCAGTCAACAGACGAGATCGGCCTGTATGCTTTTGTGGTGTATGTGTCCCTTCACGTTTCCACTTCACTATCACATCGGAAACAGTGGACGTAGGGATGTTTAGCAGTGTGGAAATCTCGCGTACAGGTGTATGACACAAGTAACACCCAATCACTTGACCACGTTCGAAGTCCCCAGTTCTGCGAAGCACCCCATTCTGATCTCTCACGATGTCTAATGACTACTGAGGTCGCCAATACGGAGTACCTCGCAGTAGGTGGCAGCACACTGCAGCTAATATTAAAAACACATGTTTTTGAGGGTATCCGGATACTTTTGATCACATAATGTATTTTAGTTATGATTTACTGTTTATGTGTTCCTTTAAAGTGTAAAGACGTGGAACTAAAATATGCAGAGGACAACGTTGTTCCAAATGGCTAGTGAGAAGCAAACCTGTTGCTGGATGTGAGTGGGTGCTGGGGAGATAACACATACCGTAACGTAGCTGGCGGGGTCCGGTGCACCGTGGCGCGCCCTTGCGTGCAACTGCCGATGTGACGTCACAGCATGGTGATAACCCTCGACGAGTGACCAGCTGATGTGACATTACTGCATGACCACAATGGCAGTTGTCAGCTATAGGTGACCCACCCATCTCCCCCAGCCTAGGGCGATAGGGCAGGCAGATGGCTGACGTGAGGACACTGGGGATTACCAAAGGCGACAGAGTCGTGCCCAGAGCCCCTCTCATATCTTTCACTCCTTCGAAGTGAGAGTGTAAGAATTCCCGATGCTGTGGCTGAGAGCATCAGCAAGGGTACCTCGCCTGCACCTATCAGGTAACAGAGGCTCGCCCTCATATAACTCCACCACCTAGGGCTACTGCTGCTTCACAGAAGTGTCTCGTGGGATTGGACCTGAATATAATACCGCTGCCAACCTGTCAGAAGGAACTAGCGAGCACTGGACCAAGTGACTGAGGTCTCAAGACAGTCACCACTAGACTGATAACTGCTGCTGTAGAACTGTATTCAGCTAGATTGGCAGTGTGTCAACTGCTGTCCCATCTGTCAATAGTCCTGATGCATGCCTGTCACTGCCATATATAGGAGACAAGTACTGCCGCAGAAACTGCTGCTACCACTGATGATGTTCAGTAAAGGAGTGGCCCTTCTCGTAGCACACCCTGCAGCTGCCACATGCAGCCTGATACACGCCTCATGAGTGTAGTGTTATGTTTTTCATGTGACTAATGAAAATTTTTTAACTCCCTTAAGACTTTGAGAAGGGACCAGTAGGAGACTTAAAATGTGTTTGTGCTATTGTAATTCTTATTTTTGTATGCCTTGCTCTATTTATTTTACTATGTTAAATGTAATTTTTCGTCTTTGTTTTTACTATGTTTGTTATGATGGGGAAAACCATCGATTGATGAGTGCACCACACAAAGCTTTACCTCTCGCCTGGCGACATTGGACTGTAGGTGCCTGGAAACATGTTGCCTAGTCGGACGAGTAACAGTTTCTAGCCGGCCGTGGTGGCCGAGCGGTTCTAGGTGTTACAGTCTGGAACCGCGCGACGGCTAAGGTCGCAGGTTCGAATCCTGCCTCGGACATGGAGTATGTGATGTCCTTAGGTTAGTTAGGTTTAAGTAGTTCTAAGTTCTAGGGGACTGATGACCTCAGAAGTTACGTCCCATAGTGCTCAGAGCCATTTGAACCATTTTTGAACCAGTTTCTTTGTCTCTTCAGTGAATTTACTGAGAATACTGAGAAATTTGGCCTGTCTATGATCTGTCTAGACTTTGGGTCTTCTAGGAAGCGGAGTTAATGTACATTTCACAAGCCATTTTATTTGACTGATCTGATAAACTTATTATAATTTTCACTGTGTCCATGATGTCAATACATATAGTTAATTCCTTTGTGAATTTCTAGTCCAACATAAAAAGTAACTTAGACATCATGTAACACAGTACAGTGTATATTGATATCAGACTTTAATGATAATTATGTAGCAAAATAATTTACAAGTGTATAATGTCATCATGAATGAAATTATAGTAATTAACAGAGTCATCTCTGAGTGTGCAGCTGCACAGAAAACGTTGCAAATAAAAACGTGAGTTTCGATGTATGTTACACAGTACAGAAAAATGATTAGCGTGACTGCTTACTGTATTACGTCACAAAACGTTTCGATCTTTAGGTTACATGTAATTAAGACTGTTTTAAGTGTTCCCTTTAATATAAGAATAAATTAATAAAGCTGTATGCTTAATAACACCGAGGTTTATGATTGGACTGGCCCTCGAAATAGAATGACGACCATGTTGAAAGCCTTTTTAATTATTACGATCGCTGTCCAGAAAGTAAGTTACAATTGATCGCGAAATGAAAATCACAGTGAAAATCAGAAATGTTTCATTTGTAACAGTTAGCTACACCTTTCAGCTACTTCTCTACGTAGTCACCGTTCTGACTCAGACATTCGTCGTAGCGTTGTACTAACTATGCAATACCCTCATCATAGAAGGCAGCCGCCAGTGCTTTCCGCCAATTCTCTACGCTGGCCTAAAGCTCGTTGTCTGTGCCAAAATGTTGTCTTCATAGCCAGTGGTTCGTTTGAGCAGAGATGAAACTTAGTGGGAGACAATTACGGGCTGTATTGTGGGTAGCCAAACATTTCCAATTGAAACGATGCAGGAACATCTTCATTGCCCCTGCAGAATGAGGCTGAGAATTGTCTTGAAGAAGCAACCGCACGACAGTTATGTAATGTTGGTTGCATAGCTTCAGGGGAAAACTCTCACCAGGCCCTCGTACTTCGCGGGAGACACTATTTTCTATAACATCATTACGCGCTCACTAAGAGTTCAGGAGTGAAAAGAGCGACATAATTCTACATAGAGTCATGCTAGAGACACTGCCCAACACATCTTTGCAAAGCTTTATCGGATTTTCATAGTTGTTTCCGATTCGCGACCGATCGTAACTTACTTTCTGGACAGCCCTCGTATTTTAACAGATTATCTTTATTGTAGTGCTTTTCTTAAAGTTAAATAGGTTCAGATGGCTCTGAGCACTATAGGACTTAACATCTGAGGTCATCAGTCCACTAGAACTTAGAACTACTTAAACCTAACTAACCTAAGGACATCACACACATCCATGCCCGAGGCAGGATTCGAACCTGTGACCGGAGCAGTCACCCGGTTCCGGACTGAGGCGCCTAAACCGCTCGGCCACTACGGCCGGCAGTTAAATATGTGTGTAACTTTCCATGTGTATGGAGATCTCAGCTGAATCTGTCCTCATCTTTTGTATAGTAGTTACCCTGTCAGTCTGGTTCTGCCTGGCAGATCAGAAGATGGTCACACAGTCTGGCCGAAAATAGTAATGTAAATAAACGCTCTACTAGAGATCTGGAGTATTTCCAGAGTTCCTTGTAATATATTGTACTATATGCGATACTCCTTTTAACATGAATTTTATAAAAGTCTTTTGTCTTAATAGTAAAGGATTGATATTATGGTAGATTTCATCATCTGCATTGTCGTTCCAGGAAAAAAGCCGGGCAGCTTGGCAGACTTGCCACGAGCTTTATTCCGTGCAAATGGAGACTGCCAGTAGAGAGAGGAGGAACGCACACCTTGCGGAATCGCTTTCTGGAGGCGCCGTGCCCGGCGTCTTTCCTTTGTCGCCGGGAAACTGCACGTCTCCTGTGATCTTCCGCTCCAGCGGTGCGCGCAGCGCCTCAGCTTGCCTGTGCCTGCTGCCGTGCAAATGATGCCCACTTATTGTTGCAGACTGCGTTAGGCATCCACCCCCGCACAAACTACCTGAGGAGAATTCATGAAATCGTGCGTGCGGGGAAATTTCTCTTCAGAGTTGGTCTGCTTCGACTCTGAAATCTCTAATGTTAGAAAGAGTTATTGCTGTAGATCTGAAATAAGTGTGAAGGCTTAACGGCCTGTTGGGTTTTCAAGCATATACTGCGTGATTCTATTAAACTAAATAGTAGGTACAAAGTAAAAGCTGACGTTTCGGCCGCCATGCAGCTCTCTTCTCCGGGAGAATTTTGACATCCCGATGACGTGCACTGCACGTCTTGTGAAATACAGTTTTCATTCTGCAGATTCACTTTAATTTTGAAGAATTAAAATGTACTGAATTATGGATTTGATTCAAACTGAAATAATCATCGTCCAGAACTTAACATACTTTATCGCTGCGCAACAGGATAAACACTACTGCTATAGGGCGGTACACAGGTGCGCATACACCCTTCTAAAACAAAAACAAATGGGCTAACAGAAATTTATAATGAAGTAGTATGATATGAAGGAATACGGATAAACCCATAAGGCTATGTTAGAAACGTAGTTGGCATTTTAGAACCCGCTTTTTTCGACCTAACTTGTAAATTTGAACTGGGAAGGGAGTCAGGTGACATATCAAACGCAGAGAATTACACGTTAAAAACAATGATGTGTGTCATTTATTCTTTTTCTTGTGCCTTTGTACTGCATCTCTATTACCGGTTTTGGAGTGGTTAATGTAAAGGGGTGGCCGGATGTCCTCCCTGTCACTACCCCGTTATCCTCCTGAGACGGGAAGTGTGTACCGCATTTGTTAGCGTGTGCTGTTATTCATATGACACTGACCGAAAGTTTTCCAAATGTTTCCGAATCGTGTAACTGAGGCTTTACTTAGGAATAGATCGGTAGTCAACTAGTGGAATGTGGGAAACCTCCTAAAAACCACATCCAGGCAGGCCGGCCGGCACACCTATCCTCGCCTTTAATACACAGGGCAGACTCGAATGGGGGCCGGCGCCCTTTCCTGTCACGGAAGCGGCGCTTTAACATGTAGGGCGGGTAATGATGTCATTCATTTGAGTGTAGCTTTGTTCATTTTCGATTTATGATCAATCTGGTGCGAACGCTAATGGCACTAAGAGACACCGAATGCATTGAGATCGTCCTGGTAGCAGGAAGGAGTACCAGCGTTACTGCGGAGGATTTAAACCAAAGCCTGCGAGATCGAAAACTGGACGATGAGAAACGGTGATGAATGCAGCATCAACCGCTAAGCACTCGTTCCTACCTACTAAGTGTTAGTGATAATATCAAAGAGGAATTGAGGGAGCTACACCACACCTTTCTCACTAACGGATGTGATAACAGTATTATAAGAAAGGCAGCCAATACCAATCGGAATGAATTAAGAAGATAATTCAGTCTCCGCAAGTGTACTTACCACAGGTCAAGGACGCCAGTGAGAGGCTAGGTAACGTCCTCCAGCGATGAGGTTCCGCAGCAGCGACGGGATCCTCGACGTGATAGGTTCCAAAAAACTGGTTCAAATGGCTCTGAACACTATGGGACTTAACATCTATGGTCATCAGTCCCCTAGATCTTACAACTACTTAAACCTAACTAAACTAAGGACATCACACGACACCCAGCCATCACGAGGCAGAGAAAATCCCTGACTCCGCCGGGAATCGAACCCGGGAACCCGGGCGTGGGAAGCGAGAACGTTACCACACGACCACGAGATGAGGGCTGACAGGTTCCACCAGGGATGCAGTGAACAACTTTAATGCTGCAGGAGCACGTGAGCTACAATGTGAGTGCAGGGCTGCCTACATAGGTGAGACAGGGAGGCCAGCCAGCACACGAGTAGCAGAACGTAAGCGCTATCTGCGATTAGCACAGCACCATACATCGGCGATAGCGGAATACCGCTGCGATTGTAGACAGCGTTGTTGTTCCAGGAAGCCTATGTGAGACGTGGACGCACCAAATGTACATTACGAGAAGAGGTTGAAACTATTAAGCAGCCTGACAAAATTCATAGATAGGATAAATACTAACTGCCGACGTCCTATTCCAATCCGGCGGGCCGCGAGCGGTTGCGGGGCAGAAGCGCCATAGGGCACGGGTGCGACAGCCTAAACAAACAGTAATAGAGGAACTGTCAGCGAGTTTCTGTGCACGTCAGGATGAAGATACGCTCACCAAAAGCCAGGCGCTGAGTCGAAGACAGGCGCCACTGATCGACAAGCCACCTAGTCCACGGAAGTCCACAAATAACCTCCTTCCAACCACCTCCCTCTCGTCATGACTAGCTTACCATATTCTAAGGCCAAGAAAGTTCCAGAAGTATGACGTATTGATACCGATAGTTTGAAATAAATCCATTAAAACCAGTCTTGTCGTGAGGAAGGTCGTTGAAACTTCAGCGAAACATCAGTTTTATAGTTCACAATTATTTTAGAGTGTTTTGTATTTTAGACAGTGACGCTGTACAACACCCAGAATAATATTAATCAAGTCAACATCAGCAGGTGTTCTGGCAGAGCACAGTACTAGCCGCATCTCGTAGTAAACCGTGCTCAGCTGTACCTCAACGGCGAGCTCTGTGGCCACACACAAATGGCACCCTTTCAGTATTCGAAACACACCTATCTCTGTGGACGACCCAAATCGCCGTTTTCGAAACTGGTGACACGCGAGTTGAACAAAAAACGTAGTTTCCACTATGACCCTAATTTATACTTGAAATACGAGGTACATAAATAAATGAATGAATTTTGTACAAAAAAGACGCAAACCGGTAATGTAGCTAGTCCATCGGGTATACAGCGACAAGCTTGTGACTATGTAAGCATTGTGTTAGCCCGACCAGCTAGCAGCGGATTAGCGTCTAGGTCCGATGTGCCTGCCAGCCTGTGGATGATTTTCAAGGAGGTGCGGGCTGGTTCCCCTTATTCCGCCTCAGTTACACTACGTCGGCGATTGCTGCGCAAACACTGTCTACTGGTACGCGTACACCGTACTTACTCTACCACACAAACATTTGAGGTTACACAGTTACACTCGTCTGGTATGAGACCTTCCCAGGGGAGGGGGCAGGGGTCCAAAGCTCACAACCACCCTGGGTTCGGTGTGGGGCGGCGTTGGGGCGGATGGTCTTCTCTGGCCTGTTGTGGGGTTCTGAACGGCTGAGGGCTACGCCGGGACGAAGCGTCTCCGTCGTTTCTACGTCCCCGGTTCAAATACACAATACACAAGCACTGTATTAAAGGGATTGATAATTAAATTTGATATTAATACGAAACAGTTGTTATGATTTTATTCCGATGTTTTCACGGAAAATCTAAAGCGCGGACCGTAACTGCGTACACGGAACTCTTTTCTGTTTCCATCCACTAGTTCGAGGATTTGTCTGAACCACCCAAAGTTTCTGTGCCTCCTTTATTGCCATATCTACCTTAGTTATTCCTTTCTCTGTTACGGGTGAACTACTTGCGACATATTTATCTGTGTTATAGGTCACTGCCTCAAAGAAACTCAACTACGTCTCATTCTGTCCTGAATTTTCAGTGTTCCATTTTCACCCTGTACTCTATTTTCTTTATGGCCTTCCATCTGACCGTTTATCACTACTAACATATGGTCTTAGTCTATGTCCTCACCGGAGTATACTGTGACTTCAGAGTTCCACCATTAAATGTTTATCTGAGAACGATCAAGTCTGTTCATGACTACCTACTCCTTCTGGAATTATCCAGTTACGTTTCCTTATCTATACCTCCTGCTAAAACATCCCACAAAAACTGTTTATCCATATAAAGATGGCATAGCACAAGGGCCTCTTTTTCCACTTCTTATTTAGAAGATGTCGAAAGATAGTCGAAACGCTTAAATTTTTCTGTACATTGTATGACAACAGAGCAGTCAACTTCGTTAGGTGATTTAGAAACTCTTACTGCCTCTCTTTCAACCAAACTACCAGGTACTACTGGCAATGGCTCTCTATTTTTATCAGAGTTCTGTACCCGCTGCCGACCAACTATTTTGTTCAGTTGCTTTCATCCTCTGTGATAGTGTTTCATAAAACGTGGCACTTTGGGCTCCCTTCTTGGTTTCTTAAATTTTCCAACATACTTCTTTGGATACATCCCTTATTAACATTGGCCATGACGTAGATACTGCTTTCTCTAATTCTCGTGATAATACTCCAGATAGTAATCGGCGAGAGCTAAACAACTTGTCCATTTTTTCATGCAAGCATTGAGGGTTCTTTATATCTCTACTTCACATTTCTAGTAGTGTGTCCCATTTACAATGTGTCGCATTTGCCCCGCATACGGTATACACTGTAAATCCCTCTTTATCTTCTTTGAAATGCACCGAATTACGTACTTTCCTAGGAATATGCTGATTTTTCATGAGACTGCATTTGTATAGGACAATACACAATAGCTACATGGCTTCACCACTAGAAAATGATTAATTTCTTTAGATAAAAAATTAATTATCGATATCTGGTACATTATTTAAATGAAAGAAAGTAGAAAAATATTTTAAAGTTTAACGACCATCAGTTCATGATTTTCTATGCATGTGATTTTATAAACATTCATTCTAAAAACATTGCACTAAAACATGTCCTAATGATTGTGCAGAGGAGTATGGTGCTCTAAACGGCGACTGAGTAGCAGTCCCTGGCAGGACGTGGCTGAGTGCAGCGCAAGCGCCCATATCATGATATAGCTGAGGAAGCATGGGTGTCAAAGTGTGACTTTGGGAGTGGCTGCTAGTGTGACGCCAGAGTAGGGGCGACGTCCCTCGGCGATAGACCAGCTGACGTGACGTCACTGCAGGGTCACATTGGCAACTGTGAGCTACAGGCGACCATCTCCCTACCCTGAGGCAACAGGGCAGCTAGCCAGCAGATGTGATGACAATGGGGCAGCTCAAAAGCGACAGAGGTATGGACAGAATCCTGCTCATCCCTTTCACTTGTGCCTGTGGAGAGTAGCAGCGTCCACAGGGGTGCCTCGCCTACAGCCAGCAGGTAACTGAGGTTCGCTCCTGACATCACGTGACCACCTGGGACCTGAATGTAACACTGTTGCCGACCAGAAAGGAGGAACTGGAGAGCGGTGGACGAAGCGACTGATGTCTCTGGGAACTCTCTATGACACTGACAACTGCTGCTGGAGGTCTGTCTTCAACAAGAATAACGGTTTGTCGTCTGCTATTTCTGGTCTATCACTAGTCCAGATGCTTGCCTGTTGCTGCCACAGAATGGAAACAGGTCCTGGCCCGACACTGCTGCCACCACTGTTAATGTTAAGTAAAGCTGTAACCCTTCTATCAACACCAACTCACTTGCTACACCTGCCACTTCCCAACTGTTACACGCCTATTGAATGTAGTGCCGTGTTTATTTGTCTAACATTAAAGGTAATCTTTAGATTCCCTAAAGACACTTGAGAAGAGAGCGATGGGAGACTTAAAATATGCATGTGTATTTTAATTCTTATTTTTGTGTGCCTTGATATACATTTAATTAGGTTAAAGGTAATCTTCTAAGGGGCAACACCCTTTTTAGATGTGTATTGGGCACAAGATATCAACTAAACTCTGAGATTGACAAAAAATCACACAAACAAATACGCTAATAATCGAAACACCTTTTGAAATTGAGACCTGTATTTATTTTGTCTTTGTCATTTGTGTAAAGAGTCGCTATGTTATACATGTAACACATTTAAATTTTATTTATTTTCTGTTAACACCATTTACTTTGTTGTACTAAAAGAAATAGCTTTGTTGAATGCTTGGACATAATTTGTCGTGTTACTGTCTCTACGTTACATTTAATCACTGTGAATGTTTGAGCACGGGCAACTAAATTTCTGAGGCAGAGAATGCCCATTCCTTAACGATAATATGTTGTGGTTAGGGAAACCAATCATCTCTGACCTCAGCTTCTGTGTGAATGGGTTAGTTAAATGTCTGTATTACCTTTTAACAATTAAGTCACTGTACTTATGGTCAGGAGTGTTTGTCTAAGACGTGAGGGTCCACAGGAACAATTCTCACATTCAGAAAAATACAAAACTTTTGCAGGAATGCTGAAGTGAGAGTATGTATGACAACTGTTTGAATGAGGTCAAGAAAGGATATTTTTTTTCAGTTGGCAAAGCTGTCATGGTCATTCTCAATGACCCACTTCGGCTGTCGATTGCGTCTGCTCCATGTCACACTAACTCCTTTATTGAAGTGTGACACTTCCCATGCAGAAATTACTCGATAACAAGGAGGTAGTAAGAGGCGCCACGCCACTCTCTCACTTTAGCAACAATGTCAATTCATATTTTACGTCATGATCTCATTGTTTCCCAGTACTACAATTGGCGTATGTGATTTATGGGCATTTACATTAGGAAATTGTGGGGAGAAATTGTGGGCAGAAAGTTCATGTAAAATGCATGTGTATCCTGTACAGAACTAACAGAGGTGTCGCCGGCCGCGGTGGTCTAGCGGTTCTAGGCGCTCAGTCCGGAACCGCGCGACTGCTACTGTCGCAGGTTCGAATCCTGCCTCGGGCATGGATGTGTGTGATATCCTTAGGTCAGTTAGATTTAAGTAGTTCTAAGTTCTAGGGGACTGATGACCACAGATGTTAAGTACCATAGTGCTCAGAGCCATTGAACTGAGGGGTCATAGAGGAGGCAATGGAAAACACGGAGGAAGATGTATTTCTCACACTTGTATACTAGGTCCATACGTTTCAAGATACACAGACTCAAAATACCAAATAAAATAGGTAAATAAAAGAAAACTCAATGCATCCACCGTTTTCTGCTTTTATCGAAAAGTAATATGCGCTTGAACACTACAAAAAATTCACCAGTGTTCTCCTATGAATGCTATTTTGTAACTCTCTGCTCAAAAATCATACGAATAGTCAACGCTAATGGTGAAAACTTAGGTTAGAGAATTCTATTTTTCGTGTTAACTTGTATGTTTCCTAGGGCTACAAGCAGATAAAATCATATTGTCTAGATATAGGGAGCAATCAGAAACCTCCTATTTTTATTACAAACTTTGAATTAATTGCAAAATTTTTATTTATTGCTCTTGCCTGAACTTCATTTCTCTTTTATTATTTCACAGAAATTACAGACAAACAATGAGCTTTCATGTAAAATTTGTCGCATTCTTTTTCTTTAATTACTTCAAATGGAAATATTGTGTTTTAGTTAAATATATGACTTAACTTTTGTAACAGCATTTGAATACAACTGATTTTTTACAGACAAAATAAGAATTTTTATTTCAAAAGCTTCAAGTGAATAATTTAGCTGGTAAGCAAAATACAACATTCACCGAACAATGAAGTGAAAAATTAAAATATCAATTATGAATCAATGTATTGTACAATATCTATGCCTTAATTGGATAATAAATACTCGTTCTGTAATGTGTTCATATGTAAGGTCTCTCCTTTACTCAGAAACAATATTATTGGAACATGATACGAATCTTCCAAAAGCCACAGAACTTCAGCCAAACACGTTTTATATTTTTTTTAAAGGAAAGGTTATTTAAAAAAATGTAAGCACCATTGCCATCACAAACTGGTATATCAGTGTTTAATCAGTTATCTGTAACAAATAAAAATACCTATTATAACTGAGAACAAATGAATAACAAAAATACTGGTTCCCCAGAACTGAATTACCGGGTCGGTTTTATATGGTCGGTTTCTCTCATTCAGAGGGTAAAGTCTTTGGGAAAGGAAGAAAAATGTCTGATACCTAACTGATGAGGTTATGCAAGCAAATTAGGTACATGATGATTGCGTTGTTTTGGTTGTCTCTAGAGAAATACATCCATGAGAGCAACTAACTGAGTCATGGTAAAGCCATCGACTGCCAAAGCGAGATTTAAAACGAGATACTCTCGTGCCCTAACTGAAAATGCCCCTACTCCTGCCTCTTTCAAAAAGTTTATTACTACGTGAGGCAATCTCTCAATTTTTCAACTTAAACAAGTGTACGACTTTGGTGCGAGGCTCACATCCAGTGGAACGGCAGACGCCCTGACGAAAGTGAGAGAATTCGCGCTTCTGCCCCTTCAAGAAAGCCCTGTCAAGCTTTCCCACTCTGGCTGATTTTTAAGACATCGTCCAGTGCACGAGAGCTCTGTTCTCGTGTCGAAAGCTCGGATCGACAACCTCCAAGTATTGGCTACAGACTGATGATGATGAAAATCAGGATTGGTCCTAACACGTGGGGTAGCGGTCCACATCTACCGCAATATCTCATCTTCAGTCCAAACTAATGGCCATATTTTCCAGAAGCGTATTCTGCTCACCAGACCGGTGCCATGCTTGACGTGGCGAAATTCCTAAGCCAGCCTAACGTGTATACTATTGTCCTATAGTCCCTGCGAGATAGTGTCTGCACCCGCTGCAACTGCTCAGAATCTCTCGACACATTCTGTGCTCTCGCCACCACAGTGCCAAGAGAAATACGGAGAAATGCTAAAATAGACTTACAATGTGCGTCAGAGCTCTTCTACGACACTGCAAGTTTTTATCCACAGTCCATATTATCTGAACACGGCATATTTGCTGAACAAGGCGGCGTCATTAGAGATACGAAACCATTCACTTTCGCAGTACGCCTGGCAGAAGCCTTCAGCTAAACGCTACTCCCCCTGCCCTTTCAAATACAATAAAAACTTGCTGCCGATGGCTACTGCTCGACGCAGGCAAAACTAACCACATCCAAAGCAGTGAACAATTAATGGAAAGATATTTTGTCGGAGGGAACTTGTAACCTCTACAATCATCATTTAAGATTGTGAGAACCGAGTTTCTCTGGCGTGTGCAATATTCAAACCACTTACGGGAATACAGGTGCGTGTGATCTCGCCGAGAACCGCAGATATTTCGATAGGAGCACTCCCTGCCATTTTCAAGGCATAACTGTATTAAGTTTCCAGGAAAACGTCGGAACGATAACACTCACACACACTGTAAACAGTAGCAATTGGGATAGTTTTATGAAGGAAGCTACTGAAATTTAATTAGCAAGTCACCCTATAAATAAAGATAGTGGTTTATGTGTAAATTCTACATGGAACCGTGCTCTCTCCCTTGTCAAAAAAAAAGGGCTATTGCGGCCTCACACGTTGATTATTAATTTCACTATAGATAACTTGTGAGACTAAAAAATGGCTCAGATGGTTCTGAGCACTATGCGACTCAACTTCTGAGGTCATCAGTCGCCTAGAACTTAGAACTAATTCAACCCAACTAACCTAAGGACATCACACACATCCATGCCCGAGGCAGGATTTGAACCTGCAACCGGAGCGGTCGCTCGGTTCCAGACTGTAGCGCCTAGAAACGCACAGCCACTCCGGCCGGCTTGTGAGTCTCATCTTTCGTTTATGGTGGTGCTAAAGTTTGCAGTGAGTGCGAGTGTCATCGTTCCGGAGTTTCTGTGAAAGTCGAAGTTTTGAACCTTCTTGCACAGTTCCTACTTGATGCAGTTATGGCTTGAAAATGCCAGGGAGTGCTCCTGTCGAAACGTCGGCTGCTGTTGACGACGTCACCCGGCTACATTCCCGTAAGTTATTTATTTAACTTCACAGCGGTAAAGTAAGACTGCAATGTGCGTTGTTGTTTTTTCTGGTCTGTCGTGATCAAAATATTGTTCCAATGTTTGTTAAAGTTGTGCGTCATATTAATTCTCCAATCGGCAATTGCGTAAACCAACGCGCTGACCTAGCTCTTGTTAGTGGAAAGGTCCAGTATGCACATTGACAGCTGGATTTTATTTGCAAGGAATTGTTTCGGCTTTATTTGATGAATGCTTTAAAAATTTCTGATTTTTCTTGGGGTTGGGAGGACAGTGCTTCTTGGTTGTAGCCCGACTGGAAATTTCCTTCTGTAACTGCCTGGCATCTGGCAAAGTTTAAACGTTTCCGTGGTTCGGAGTGTAGCATTGTATCTTCACGTTCTGTGATAAATCCCATGTAGAAAGCTTTTAAGGACTCAGCTATATCCGTACTAGGAAAGGGTTTGAATCTTGCGCCAACTCCCAAGCTTAACCCAGCGGTTTATTTTATTACTTCTATTGAATAGGCCGTGTCTAAACTACTTCCTGATGCTGCACAGAAAGTTTAGGAGGAAAGTATATCGTGTGTTGACTGGGCACATCCTCCCAAGAGTAGCATCACAGTAGCTGAGCGAGCTTAAATACGATTCGGATATTGTTATTTTCGCTGAGGACAAATGCAGCGCTACTGTAGTTTTGTGACGGCCGTAGTGGCCGAGAGGTTCTAGGCGCTACAGTCTGGAACCGTGCGACCGTTACGGTCGCAGGTTCGAATCATGCCTCGGGAATGGATGTGTGTGATGTCTTTAGTTTAGTTAGGTTTAAGTAGTTCTAAGTTCTAGGGGACTGATGACCTCAGAAATTAAGTCCCATAGTGCTCAGAGCCATTTGAACCATTTGTTGTTTTGGGCAAGCAGGGTCACGTTCTAAAGCAGCAGCGTATCGCAGTATCGGTGTTTACCCTACAAACAATGTCTAGAGAAAGACTAACAGCCTCCTGAGGAAAAGTCCCTTGCCACAGGAGACTATCATGAGTCTTAATTCTTACTCTGCTGTTTCCGCTATGTTATATGGCCTTTGTACGATCCACAAGGAAGGGGTTCCTCTTCGTCCTATTGTGCGTAACATTGGTGCTCTGACATATCTTGTATCAAAATAGCTTGTTCTTCTGTTGATCACAGATTAAGAACTCAGCGGATTTCTTACGTTCGTTAGAGAGAATGAGTTTGAATGATTCTGATACCCTAGTAAACTTCGATGTCTGTCTCTTCACTCATATTCCTTTGTCTTATTCGTTAAAGGTGATCGAGTTTAGATTTAGTGCTGAACTAACGAACTTATTTGGACATGTATTGACTTCCACTATCTTTTTATTCAACGACTAGTACTACAGTCAGGCAGATGGAGCTGCGATGGGAATCCCGTTGTCACCTGTTATTGCCAATTTTTTTAAGGGGGACTTCAAAGAACGTATCCTGGAGTCAGCGACTTTCAAACCTGCGTGTTTTTCAGACATGTAGAAGATACTTTTTCTGTCAGCCCTCCTAGCAGTGAAAATTTGAATGATCTTTTAGAACACCTGAATTCAGTCCATCCGAATATTCATTTCAGGACGGAGGAGGCGAAGGATGGCTGTCTTCCCTTCCTTGATGTATTGGTCACGATGTAGGCTGATGTTACTTTCGGACTTGACGTTTATAGGAATCCAACTGACACTGACTTTTATCTGCAGCCTGATAGTTGTCACAATCCGATCAACATGAAGGGGTATTTTGTTCCTTGGTTCACAGGGACCATGCCATCTAGGAGTTTACAGCTGAATTAGCCGTCTCGAAGTCACCTTTCGTCAGAATGGTTACGGTGAAAGAGAGCAGACTTGCAGTTCGCTGTCGACCAACTGTGCTCTAGGCTAGTGACGATAACACCGAGGAGGCACGAAATTCTACGGTCTTCTTGCCTTACGCAGCGAGCAATTCGAACAGGATGAGTCGTATTTTGTGGAAATATGACGTGAAGTGTATTTTTCGACTACCATCTAAGATCAGGGTCGTTTAAGGTTTCGTAAAAGGTGATCCTGGTTTGCGTAAACCGGGTGTCTGCCGTATTCCTTCCACTTGTATCTTGTCATATATTGGGCAGGAGAGCTTCTGTAAAGTTTGGAAGGTAGGAGACGAGGTACTGGCAGAAGTGAAGCTGTGAGTACCGGGCGTGAGTCGTTCTTCGGTAGCTCAGATGGTAGAGCACTTGCCCGCGAAAGGCAAAGGTCCCGAGTTCGAGTCTCGGTCGGGCACACAGTTTTAATCTGCCAGGAAGTTTCAAAAAGTTTTTTGTCTCTCAAACTTTGTTTCAACTTTCTCAACTTGATGCCCATTCTCTTCTGGACATAACGCATTCCTGTTTTGTGATAATCTTCTCACCATAAGGCTGAGAGGCTACTACACTGTTATATGCTTTGGAGTCTCCATCACCTAAGAACTTAGTGCAACACACTCCCCTTTCGTTCCCAGATCGACAAAAAATTTCAATAGCTGCAGAGGCCTCCATACCACCACTTGTTCCTTCACAATTTCTGTCAAAGATACGCTCTTCTTCATTCCCTGATTTACACTTATAACAATGTTTGACTAAAATCTGGGACTTAACATCTGAGGTCATCAGTCCCCCAGACTTAGAACTACTTTAACCTAACTAACTTAAGGACATCACACACATCCATGCCCGAGGTAGGATTCCAACCTGCGATCGTAGCAGCAGCGTGGTTCCGCACTGAAGCGCCAAGAACCGCTTGGTCACAGCGGCCGACTTCTGCCAAGTGCCATCAAAAGCTACTGATATTCCAGTCATACCATCATTTATTTCAACAGCTTCATTTGCAGAACCCTTCATTGACTCATATGCAACAGATTCCACAGCAGCTCCAATAAATCTTGCTTACTTGTTGATTTTACAAGGTGGATGTGAGATATTCATCACGGCGCACATTGTTTCTGCTACAGTGTATCCTTTGCCAATAGCTCTCAATCCATAAAACCATCTAACATTTGCCGCAAAATAATTATCTTTACACTTAGCGGAATTCCATAATGAATACAACTGGCACAATTAATGATAGGTTTCCTGGCTAGTCCATTTGATACTTCACTGCCTTCTTGTAAACTAACTGGTCCTCCACATGTTTTACAACACTCACATTCACCTAATACCCTTGTTAGGATGTGTAAATCTGTCAGAATGTAACCTAACCGAACATTTACGTCACTTTCGTCACTTTCATTTTGAAAAAACTGTGTATCACAACGTTTTTATTTTAATTTTCGAAGCACTAATCGGGCTTTCTTTAGACACTGACGAGTTTGCCTGTATTTCATTGTCTGTAACTCTACATGTCATAGGATGAACACTATGTTCCCCTTTATTCGAAAATCTTTTACCACGAAACCCACGTTTCTTAAAAACATTTCGTTTTGGTGTCATACTTTACTTTTTGAGAGATTCACCAATCTATTCGTCACTTTTCCTCAGAGAAATGTTAGCAATTCTTCATACTATGCGTGTTTATTCAATGAAATGATAAAATACTGTTTTTGACAGTGCTACCAATACAAATAAGTAATGTAACCTTTACAACACAGCAGTCCACAGGCTTCTCTATAAAAATTTACCGAAGTAATGCACGTAAACATCTTAACATTTTCAACCAGTGTAGATTATATTTTAAAAAATAAAATAAAATACTTCCTATGTGAGTTTATAAGTTATATATATACTCGTCAGCATTCAACTTCTTCTTCCTTCTTGTAGTCAAAACAAATGGCATGCTTGGAACAAGAGTACCATAAGGCTGTTTAACCAAGATTCCTGTAGTCTCAGCAATACTCCATGTCTTCCAAGCCAAATGTTAGCAGCTGAAAATGCTTCAAGGCCACCATAATCAGCTTGGTTGCCCCATACAACAGCAAGTGTGAGCCTAGTACTACCTCCAAGCAATGCTTGTACATCAAAGGTAAAGGTCAGATGGAGTCCACGAACAATATTTGGACCTCCAATCAATTGCTGTTCATTAAACTGGCCAGCGAAGTCAATATCAATCACCTTCAAACTGCGATACACAGGTACACTGCGCCGCCAGCGACGACGCCATGCACGTCTCAGAGGCATTTCGTTCGGAAAATTGCACAATTTTATAATGAGATAAAGATCTGAAAAGTGAAATTTTTTCCGTTGTAACTCCCTTTAAGCGTTGAAAATGACCGGGTATGCTCTTGTCGAAGTATCAGCGGCTGTCGACGTTAACCCGGCTGCATTCACGTACATTATTTGGTTATGTCAAAACCCACATTGTGGTAAAACAAAAACGAAAATCTCTCTATTGATTGAGTGTCCAGTAATCTTAATAAAAATGTAACTGATGGACCGGCTGCAGCCAAACAAGTTTCATTATGAACAAACAAAGGAAGTACTCTTACAGAAGCAAGGTACGGGTAAGTGCTACATCTCTTATGTCTTCCTGGAATAGCTAAATTGGCAGTGGAGAATGCTTTGTATGCCTGGACAGCAGGGACAGTCAGTGATTAGAATGAATGACACAGATTGATGAGGTGTGAGGCGTTCAGTGTGTATAGTGATTAAAGTATTAACACGAGATACGAATGCACTGGAGGATTATCTCGCGAACGAAGAAAACAAAATGTACTCACGGAACAAATAAATTAAATTTTCTTACTTGTCATATATTTAAAGAAACGTAATGACTTTTAGAAAGTGAACATTGATAGAGTTCTTGAGCCAAGAGGTGGACAGTCGTAGGATTCGCTGCTAGGCGCGGGGCTTGGTTCGCTATCACTGCCACCAAATATCACAATGTTTCTCTGTCCTTCATGTTTTCCGACACACACATTTTCTGTGTGTGTTAATTTTTTTGTGATGATCTCTGTCGTTTGCTGAGCTCTTGGGGAACGGGACATATAGTTATTAATATTGTGTACCACAAAAGTATCTCAAACCTCCAGGAAACATTCCGTCTGTAAGTGAAATGTTAGCAGCCCTTTCTTTTGCTAATGATTATTTATGTTTCCTTTAGCGTTTTGGCGGCCATTCCAGCGACTCCGGAAAAGGCCGAAAATCACTGGCCGACGTTCTTTATTTTAATACCCCCACTCAAACAGCTTACGTCTTGTTGCTGCCTTTTCCTGTTTATTTCTTCCGCTCGGATTAAAAAAGAAAAAAAAAAAAAAAAAAAGAAAAGAAAAATAAAAAATAAAAGAAAATGTCCTGTGTGTGTTTACGTCAGTCCAAGCAACTTGAAATAAAATGAAAACATCCTGTCGGCGACTGGGCTTCAAATTCCTTTTACTTTCTATCCCATATTTATTAAGACCCCTGCTTTGCACAGCGGAGTTAAATAGCTTTCCATCATATTCTTCCTGTTCTCTTTTACTCAGCTAATCTTCCTTCCCTACAAAAATAGATGTTGAAATCGTTGTGTTCCCCACAAAGGGGAAGAGATTTAATTTATATTGTATTTTTAATGGGAATTTTATGGTCAGAATAAAATGCTTTTGCTTATTGTGCTGTATCTAAAAGACGATGTGAATAGGAATAATTATTGAAGTTTCCTATACTGTCACCCTGGATATTTCGTGTGTTTCTGAAAATTCTCAGCATGAAGTTTCTTGATAATATTCAGTGTCACGTAAACTCCGAAGAGTAAAGAATTTTCCATCACAAAAACTGGGCAAAGAGTCTGTAGCGTCAAGACGTCGGCCTAAAGTCCTTTCACTAATTCTAATCATTGATAACAAAAAAAAATTGTCGTCAGACTACGGATTTCGATCCATAACGACCATCTCCAGATCTCTCAAGGAAAGGAAACCAAATACAACTGCTGGACAATATACATACCGTAAAAAGAAAAAAAGAAAACAAAAAAATGCTAATGTCATTCAGATTTAAAAATCGAGCTTAAAAGTTGTGATGAAACATACCTGAAGGAAACAGAAAAATCCTTATACAGTTCTAATACGATTAAGCTAAAGTGTTATCGTCATAAGATGTAAGCAAAGTTAGCTTGTATTGTCGAGAAGGTATAATAATGCAGTACAGGCCAAACCACTGTACTGAGAGACTCAAGATTAAGGGCATTCTTAACAGCAACCTAGGATGTAGCTGCGAAACGGAAAACATTTTTCCGACCTGAACTCTCCAGGTGTCGTTATTGCACATGTACACTGGTGTCCAAAATTAGAGCGATAAATGTTAATTTTGCGTGGTAACGTTTATTTTGCCACAAAACAGAATAAACAGGTGATAGTAAAGTAGAAACAATGTAAAAAGTACGTAACGTAATCAACTGCAACATGGATGACGGTAGACATAAATTCTTCGTTTTTTTTTCAACTTAAATGATTTGTACACATATTCTGACAACCGGTTATTAAGCTCATTATGGGGTGTGACCACCTCAGGCGCCAATACAGAGCTGACAACGGCGGGACGTTTGTGAATAACGTGCTCAGTCTGATGTTGAGGCAGTAACGCCCATTATTCCTGCAGAGCTGCTCGCAAGTCTTGGGGGAAGGGGGTGTGGTTGGTAGACGGTGTGAGCTCCATCGTTAGGCGCGTTATGGGGCCCCTTAAAGATATAGCTACCAAGAAGACGGAGAAAGCCAATTTGAACTCCGTGTGCATATCCGGTGGAATCACTCCAGACTTGGAACGGGTCCGCTAGATGCCACGAAGAGCACAGGGTGCAGCCAAATGCAGGTTTCGGCTCACGTCGGTACCAATGATGTGTGTCACTTTGGATCAGAAGAGATTCTCTCTGGTTTCGAGTGGCTAACAGAACTGATAAAGGCTGCCAGTTTTCCTTGCGAGATGACAACAGAGCTCACCATTTGCAGCGTAGTCGACGGGACCGATTGCGGACCTCTGGCACAGAGCCGAGTGGACGGTCTGAATCAGAAGCTCAGAAGTTGCTGCGACCGTGTAGGCTGCATATTCCTAGACTTATGCCAAAAGATGGTTGGGTTTCGTCTTCCGCTGAATAGTCAGGAGTCCACTGCATGCAGGAGGCAGCTACACGGGTGGCTAGGACAGTGCGGATTTTTAGGTTAGAGGGTCTCGAGAAAACACAAAAAGGGCTTCAGTCACAAAGGGTTCAGGCACTCACAGGAAGAACGTAGATACAGGAACAATCGGTATAACGGTGGTTAATTGTCGTAGCTGTGTTGCGAAAGCACCAGAGCTCCAAGCGCTTGTAGAAAGCACTGACGCTCAAATCTCTATAGGCACTGGAAGCTGGCTAAATCCGGAGATAAGCACAGCTGAAATTTTTGCGGGGAACCTAACGGAGTTCCCAAAGGATAGGCTAAACACGGTTGACGGTGGCGTGTTTGTTGCTGTTACCAGTAGTTTATCTTGTCGCGAAATTGTAGTAAATATTTCCTATGATTGGCAAAGTATGGGCAAAGTTCATTGTTGGCAACCGGAATAAAATAATACTTGACCCCTTTTACTGACCTACCAATTCCGATGATACAATTGCTGAAAGGTTCAAAGAAAACTTGAGTTTGATTCCAAACACGTACCCGAATCATATGGACGTAAATTTACACCCGATACGTTGGCGAAAATACATGTTTAATTCCGGAGATAAGAATAAAACATCATCCGAAAGTATGCTACATGCATTCTCTCAAAAACTTTTCCAAGCAGTTTGTTCATGAGACCATGCAAATAGTAAACGGTTGTGAAAACACACTTGACCTCTTAGCAACAAATAACCCTGAGTTAATAACGAGCATTAACACGGATACAGGGATTAGTGACAACAGGTTTGTCGTAGCGAGACTGAATATTGTAACCCCAAAATCCTCCCGAAATAAACGAAAAATATACCTATCGATAAAAGAAGATTTAAATTCACTGGACGCCTTCTTGAGAGAATCTCCACCCCCTCCAAATTTACAAAATAAGTGTAAACGAAATGTGGCTTGAATTCAAAGCACTAGTATCAACAGCAGTAGAGAGGTTTATACCAAATAAATTGACAAACGACGTAGCTCATCCTCCTTGGTACACAAAACGAGTCAGAACACTGTTGCAGAAACAACAAAGTAAACATGACAAATTCAAACAGATGCAAAATCCCCAAGATTGGCGATCATTTACAGAGGTTCGAAATTTAGCGCGAAATTGAATGCGAGTGCTTATCATAGTTTCCACAACAAAACTGTCTCTAAACCTGGTAGAAAATCCAAAGAGATTCTAGTTGTATGTGAAGTATGTTAGCGGCAAGAAACAGTGAATGCCTTCCTTCTCTGCGCGATAGCAATGGAAATGCTATAGAAGACAGTGTTGCCAAAGCAGATTTACTACACACAGCCTTCCGAAATGCCTTCACAAAAGAAGAATGTTCCAGAATTCGAATCGAGAACAGCTGCCAGCATGAGTAACGTAGAAGTAGATATCCTCGGAGAAGTGAAGCAGCTTAAATGACTTAATAAAAGCAAGTCTTTTGGCCCAGACTGTAGAGCAATTACGTTCCTTTCAGAGTATGCTGCCGCATTAGCTCCACACTTAAATATCATGTTCAACCGTTCGCTCGACGAAAGATCTGTACCCAAGACTGGAAAGTTGCACTGGTCACACCAACATTCAAGAAATGCAGTAGGAGTAATCCAATAAATTACAGGCCCATATCGTTAACGTCGATATGCAGCACGATTTTGCAACATAAATTGTGTTCGAACATAATGAATTACCTCGAAGAAAACGGTCTATTGGCACACAGTCAACATGGGTTTAGAAAACATCGTTCTTGTGAAACACAACTATATCATTGTCGCATGAAGTGTTGAGTGCTATTGACAAGGGATTTCTGAATGATTCCGTATTTCTGGATTTCCAGAAGGCTTTGGACACTGTAGCACACAAGCGCCTTGTACTGAAATGCGCGATTTTAGCCAAGCGGTCTAAAGCTGCCGTCATGGACTATGCGGCTAGTCCCAACGGAGGTACGAGTCCTCCCTCGGGCATGGGTGTGTGTGTTTGTCCTTGGATAATTTAGGTTAAGTAGTGTGTAAGCTTAGGGACTGATGACCTTAGCAGTTAAGTCCCATAAGATTTCACACACATTTGAACATTTTGATAAAACAAGGGAAATCAGAGCTCGTACGGAAGGATACAGATTTTCGTTCTTTCCGCGCACTATACGAGATTTATCTTTGACAGCACCAAAAACAAGACGCCATTTCCATGGTGACCTTCGATTATTCACGTAAACGCTTGGGAAACGACAATCTTTGGTGCAGATTTTGTAGTTACGTGTTTACAGGGCAGCGTACTCTAAGCCTTATTTCATACCAACGAACGATTTTTTTTATATTCATTGACGAATAATTTTCAATAATTGACATTACAATGTATTCCAACTGTAAATGTTCCTTCGTAGTTATATATTAAGTTATTTAATCATGAATGTGTTCTCTAATTGGCTACTTACGATGTCATACTTAGAACGGTGGGTGTGTACAGCCCTATTAGTACCCGTTTCCTCCATGCTCAGTCAGCAGTTACACGTGCGTCGAGGGTCGACGGAACTCATCTAGCACTGTCAATCCAACACTCCGGGTATAATTATTACTGTTTATCTTATTTTTATACATTTTTTCATATGCTTATTATAACGTCTATACTATTTTGGCAATATATCGTTACAGAGTCGGAACATGACTCTTTCATAGAGTCGAAACCGGTCACTCCACTCCAAAAAAATAAATGCTTTAACAAGATTGAGATCAAGACTGTTTTAAATTTGAATTTGAAGCAACAGGTACGTTGGTGGAGCTCGTAACCATATTCACAGCCATCATAAACCCCACGCAAAGCCATCCTCACATTTACTTTCACTATAATGACCATCAAGTATGTGGATAAATTTGGTAGTGTTTGGATTGTATTCGTGAGAATGCCATTGTATCGTAGGAAATGAATAAATGATTAGCACAAATGACGTGTTATAAAACAAAGTGATGATAAAATTTTTCCAAGTAAGAATGAACTGTTAGATAGCCAAAATCATTATCCCCTGAGGAAACCATGCGACAGTGGAATCTGGACATCGAACTGAAAGAAGACGGAATAAAATCCGCCCCTGAGAAGCTGTATTCCAAAAGAAATCTATGTAAACCACTGGGTGAATAGATAGAAAAAGCGTGTGATATGCCAGGTAAATGGGCAGGACTTGGAAGAAATTGTCTTTCTTTTGCAAAGCAAAAGTGTTAGAAATTTTTGTATCATATAGAAGTACATTATCGTGTTGAAACAGGTTTTTAAAAATACGTTCAACAAGGATACTGCAGCTTCTGTTATAAAGCAAGAAATCTTATGATACACGAAAATCACGGTGATAATGGTTCAAATGGCTCTGAGCAGTATGCGACTTAACTTCTGAGGTCATCAGTCGCCTAAAACTTAGAAATAATTAAACCTAACTAACATAAGGACATCACACACATCCATGCCTGAGGCAGGATATGAACCTGGACCGTAGCGTTCTCTAGGTTCCAGACTGTAGCGCCTAGAACCGCACGGCCACTCCGGCCGGCACTGTGATAATAATATGCGTCGTAAAAGTAGAAATTTCATTATATCTCGAACTGGATTCACGAACGGCAGCCCCATGCACCTATTCAGACTTCATAGGTAAATTCAATTGCATATTTACCTATCAAAGAGCCAAAGGAACCCACCACGAAGAAGTTACTAATGAAACAACAACTGCAGCAATGTAGGTGTAAGTCACATCATAATCTATCTACATATTCTTTATAAAACGTCTTTGGCTTTGTAAAGGCCAGTTAGTGAAGTCTTCAATGACCATCATATCAGCATCTCATGAATAGAGCGATTAGAAAATCCATAGCATTCTTCTCATATATGGAGGCTGTCAGTGACATCAAAATTAGTGTACAAATACACATTGGTGACAGAGGAACCAATACTGAGGATAGTAAACCAAAATCGGAGATGCTGAACGCCCATTTAAAATATTGCTTTAGAATGAAAAATACAAGAAGTAGGGCTCTCGAGTTTAATTCTCACACCACTGCGAGAATGAGCGTCAATGATTGAAATCGGTAAATTTAAACGAGACTTCCTCGCTCGATAGAATGCCTGTCAGATTATACAAAGACTTTGCAGCTTTGGTACATCCCACTTTAATCGTAATTATCGTAGATTCGGCGGAAAAAAATCTGCCAAGCGGTTGGAACAAAGCACAAGGCATCCACGTCTACAGTAAATATAACAAAAATTATCCACAAAACTACCTTTCAGTTCCTTTGATATCCGGCTGTTGTGTAAGGTGCTGACAAATGGACATTCTCATTATGAGACAAAATGGTCAACGGCTCCATGCAAAAAATATTTGCGGTTGACTACGGAACCACGATTGTACCCAGGCGTGCATCTCTTTGTCCGAAGCTAACAGAATGCCATGAGTTCCTGTCTTCGGTTCTCGAAAAATATGGGAATCTAATTAAGAGAGATAGGGACTGTACAGAGGATGCGGAAAGGCTTCACAGCGAAACGTCTGCACCGCAATTGAAACAACATCGGTAACATGTGGGCAGTAATTGTCCTTCAACGGAACGATGCCGTCGTCCACATTCCGGGCGTTTGGACTTAATGGCGTGCTTAATTTTTTTTACGAAGTCCCCGTATCGCTGTGCGTTACTTGTAACGGTGTGTTCCAGAAAGTCACTGAGCAGTGGCCTATTGTAGCCAAAGAAAAACGTCAGCCTGATTTTCCCGAACTGGTGTGCACGACTGTAGACTTTTTTTCCAGCGGCGGTCAATCCATGTATTTCCACTGTTGATACTGGTGCTAGCTCTCCGGCTTAAAGTTATGACACCATGTTTCATCTCCTGGGACAGGGAACGATGTTCTACATTTGATATTGGCGTACGACACAGAAAATTATAACAAACTCGCAACGATGATTTATGCAACCACCAAGAACTATCGTTTAATGCAGTTCATCTAAAGGCTACTACAGACAGGCGTTCGTTTTTCACCCCGAACAGCAAGAAAAAGCCGATGGCAAATGCAGAAGAATGATATTCCTGTAGACATTGTGTTGGCACCACTGCAGAACAATATCTGCATCAAGGACCAACGCATTGTACCAAAACAGAAACTATTTCATTTATGCTGACGACATAGCAGTTGCAGCCTAAGGGAGAACTTTTGAGGAGATAGGAATGAAACTGAGGGACGCCCCTTAAAATCTGTCAGAGTACTATGACAATAACCACCTAAAACCCCATCCTTCCAAATCATACACCTCTGCTTACCACTTTAGAATTAGACAAGCTAGGAGGAAATGGAGAGTAGCTAAGACGGGAAAGTAACTACAATACCGCGGTGTAAAGCTCAATTGTACACTTACTTTCGAAGATCATTGCGAGAAAATGAAGCTAAATTTCTGCAGTCGGAATAGTATTATACGTAATCTTACTGACATCACATTGGGGATTTACCAATTGTTCAATGTACGTCTGCCCTGGCTCTATGTTTCTATGCAGTGGGTTATGCAACACCGGTCTGGTAGAACTCAGCACACACCAGGCACGTTGACCTCGCTCTTAACGAGTCAGGCCGCATTATAACTGATGCTTACGATCCATTCTAGTTGACAAAATCGACCATGTTACAGGCGCAGCACCCACAAGTATTGGACGATGGACAGCTACAGAGGTTGAGAAGGAATCACATGTTTGGAAGCGAAGTATCAAGTCCAGGCTGAAGTCGAGAAAGAGCTTCCTGCGAACTACTGAAGAAATTACATCATAACCTTCCTCTAGTCGTGTAGAACTGTGGCGAAAAAAGGCAACTGTAAATAATAACAAAAACCTAAAGGAAGAACCAACGGCTGGTTTCAAACTACTCTACCAGATGTGGAAGACATTGAACAGACTGCGAAATGGAGTGATGCAGAACGCTCTGCGTGTAGATTTTCCAGAGCTTCAGATGCTCTGTCATGCTGGTGAGAGCGGTACCATAACTGATGCTCAACATGAGCTGTCGTCTTTCACCGTCATTTCTGACGGCAGTATCCACCGTAGGATAATCGAAGGGGACCAAAAGCCTGTCCTGGCCCGACATTATCGAAATCGTTTATTCCACGCAAACACACGCGCACGCATCATACTATGATATCCGTTTACAGCAGACATTTGGACACAGATTTCAATTCCTGACATTCTTTCTACAGTCAAAAACAGCGCTACATCTCACTGTTCCTTTTTCCCGGCTTCCATAGTGAAATACACGCACTCGATGATCTCACGTCGATCACATCTAAGACAGAAATGGCACAGCGTTGCACGTTCGTAGTTTTACACCTGATTCCCAAAAGAGGGCACTTGTATATGCACAGCTACCTGTGTTACCAACGCCCTCGCCATGTTATTTATGTAGTAAATGTCGTTTTCATTGACTGCCTCTTACTTTATCCTAGAGTATATTCTGAGCTCAAACATAATGAATTTATCTTGAATAAAAGATTTCCTCCACGCTGAGCAGTATGGATACGTAAACATTTCATGCAAAAACCAGTTCAGCCTTTTTCTCACGACATCCTGAAACATAAGGATCAAGGCAGTTAGGTAAATGCAGTATTTTTTGACTTCCTAAAAGCATTTAACTAAGTGTTACACAAAAGTTTATCAGCAAAAGTACGATGATATGTTGTACAAAGGAAACTTGCAACTAGATAGAGGATTTCTCGGTAGGGAGGACACAGCACATTACCATAAATAGAGAGACACTGTCAGAAACCGAGCGAGGTGGTTCAGTGGTTATCACACTGGACTCGCATTCGGGAGGATGACGGTTCAAACATACGTCCGGCCATTCTGATTCAGGTTTCCCGTGATTTCCCTAAATCGCTTCAGACAAATGTTGGAACGGTTCATTTGAAACGGCACGGCCGACTTCCTTGCCTAATCCGATGGCGCCGATGACCTCGTTGTTTGATCCCCTCTCCCAAATCAACCAACCACCCAACCAACTATCAACAAACCGTCGTTAGAAGCAGAAGCAACTTGGGGCAAGACCCATGCATAAGTGTGAGGAGGCTGGCTTTTCATTACTCACCTGTCAGACAACATTAATAGTAACAGACTTTTCGCGGGTAATGCAATTATCTATAAAATGAGAAAGCATCATCAGTGTTCAGTCACATCTTGATGAGATTTTAGAGTTGTGAAAACATTGGGAACTTGTTTTAAATCAACAGAAACATAAAATATTGCGCTTCATAAAACACAGAAAAGTAATATCCTATGACTACAATATTAATGAGTCATACTTGTGTCGACGTATACAAATACCTGTTTTTAGCACTTGTGTGAATATACAAGAAATGATCACATAGACTCAGTGATAGTAAAAGCTAGTGACTGACCTCGGTTCATCGACAGGATACGGAGCAAAAGCAATCGGTCTGCAAAATACTAGAAAAACACTTGTGTGTCCCGTTTCAGAATATTGGTCAAGTGTGTGGAACTCATACCAGATACGACTAGCTGAGAGTACTGAACGAGTTCAAAGACGTGTAAAAAGCCTGAATAGACGCCATGTTTACTCAAAAAGTTACAAGAACCAGCATTAAGTGAAGAATCTAGAAATACGCCGCACCTCTCCAATACGATATGAGAATCCAAAAAAGGTCGTACAGTTGTAAGTGCCCTCTGCCATGCACTTCATAGTATTTCGAAGCGACGTATGTAGATGTATAGTAGGAGTATTAGGGAGAACTCACGAAACACAACGGTCGTGCTGTTGAACCGGACAACTGTCGTGTGCCACGCTGAATAACGCACTCTGTGAAATTGCATTCACGGCTACAGTTCCACATGTATTCGGCCACCAATAGAGCGAGTCCAGTCGGCAGCGAGAAATGACAACTTGTCGATGGTTGGCGCCCTACTGTCCATATTGACGGGTGTCCTTTTGCTACTTTGGCTTCGTGTCACCGCTATTCATCGCCACTGCTGCTGCAGAGGCCAAACATTGCGTCATTACCCGGAATGAAACTCTGTGATATGTCGCTGCCACTTGAGTTAATTGCCTCCTGCACTGCACCTATGTCACACTTTGTGATTGGGGACTGTTTACTGACAGCTTGTTTCAGCTAACAGCCGAAACAACAGCATGAAAGAGCCGCCACAGGGAAGATGCAGCAAATCAACATTTCACTTGCGTAGCTGTGCGCTCCGCAAGTTTACGTTTTGCAAAATGTTAAGTACTATCAGCGGCAGAATTTGGTATCGCAAAATTACATGGATAATGAATAGTTACTTGAACAGACAGAAATTTAGGACAAAGCGTTACGCATATACTGGACATAGCGTCGCTTTTCGGCATATATACATTGCACCCAGAACTCATCAGAGACAAGGACACCGTCAAGAGTGGCTTAGAGACTGTGATAGCCGCTATTATTTTCTGAATACGTAAACGATACGGGAGACAGGCGAACAGCAACTGCAGTTGTTTGCTGATGACACTGTGGTATGAGGGAAGACCTCGAAGTTGAATGAGTGTAGGAGGATACGGGATAATTTAGACAAAAGTCTACTTGGTGTGATGAATGGCAGATAGTCCTTAATGTAGAAGCATATAATTTAATTCGGATGAGTGAGAAAATCAAACACATGATGTTGGGATACAACGTGATTAGTGTCCTGCTTGTAAAGTCATATCGTTTAAATATCTGGACGTTGCAAGGCGATATGAAATGGAACGAGCATATGAGGATAGTTGTAGGGAAGGCGAATGGTCAACTTTGGTTTATTGAGAGTATGATTCATCTGTAAAGGAGGAAGTTAGTGCGACCTATTCATGAGTACTGATCGAGTGTTTTTGGCAACCGCACCAGTACGGATTAAAGAAACATATCTAAGAGATTCAGAGGAAGACTGCTGGATCTGTTACCAGTAGGTTCAAACAACATGCAAGTATTGCGGAGATGCTTCAGAAACTCAAATGCGAATCCCTGAACAGAAGGTGACTTTCTTTTCGGGGAACACTACTGCGAAATCTTAGAGCAACGGCATTTGAAGCTGTCTGCAGAACGTTTCTATTGCCGCTTATTTACATTTTGCGTAAGCGCGATGAAGATAAGCCACGAGAATTTAGGGTTCGTACAGAGGCATATAGACAGACATTTTTCCATTGTTTTGTTTGCGAGTCGAAAATGAAAGAAAATGACTAGCAGTGGTACAGGGTACCCTTCGCCACACACCGTACAGTGGGGTAATGAGTATTTACGTAGATTTAGATGTGGGAGACATGGCCGAATGTTAATGTAACTTCGTACATATACCCACAATTAGCAGCTATGTAAATTATTTTAATTGCTAGTCTCTGCGACATGTAGAACGTCCACCAGAGGGCATTAGTGTTGTTCGTCCTTAGTGTTGTGGGGACTCAGGAAGTTGTGGCCGCTACGGACAGAGAATGTGAAGCTAACAGTGCGTTAGTGTGGTCCGCTGAAACGCCCGACGTCATCAATGATACAGTGTTAGCTGCAGATACCCTTACATTCAGGAACGAAAATAGTTTCTCTGTGGCGTTGACTGAAATTGGCGGAGTGGTGCAAGTGGCTGGTAGTTTCTGACTCGCCGGCTCAATGACGTCTACGTTGCACGCCAAAGTCGCACCTACAGCATGGGTGGCGTCGTGCAGAATGCCCACCCGGAGGTCTGCAGGCATTTCAGACCGAGAGTGGCGCACTGCTTTACCGAGGTATCCTCAATGACATCGTAGTTTCTGCCGATGTCAACGGCTAACAGATCCACGCAGGATGATAGTAGCCGTGCAGAAGTATGTCGCGACCTCGCAACAAGAGACGCTGCGCACAGATGCAGCTAGCATTAATGCGCCTCACAGGTATAGTGTGAGTGACGATCTGCTAGCAGGCCGTCCTCAGTTGGCTCCTAGCGGGATGTTACTTGAAGACGCTCAGGTTTTAACATCAGTGAGAGCAGCAACATTCCACTTGCACTTTCCTCTTCTCCATTGATTTTCAAAATGAGAAATTCTTCCTAAAGTATTATTAAATTATATAAATAATGGTGCAGTCATTTTTCAGAAGATTCTACTCCTACCCATATATCCGTGTGAAGTTACACTGTTCTCGGTCTAAAAACATTGCCCCTGAGATATTCCAACCCTCTCCGCTTATCACATGCTCGACCATCATGACACACCATTTCTGTTGTGAACCACTGAACCGGTTCCATTTTAATAAAAGCTTCCGAACGACCTAATTTTCTCTTCCAAATTCCACTTTCCACTCCTTGATATTACGAAACAACTTATCTTTACAAAATGCAACTGCTTTTTCCCAATAATTGGATACGTCGCAACTACCTGTCTGAACATTCAGAGTCCCTCCATTACACTTCCTCATCGACAATGTTCTGTTACACAGATAAAATATTTGCTACCAAGCCGGACCTTCCAGAAATAGAGGATATAGTAGTATATGACTACACCGAAAATAAAAGTGCAGTTCAAATAATATTTTTCTTTATGCAGGCTGTAAGGGGTATAATTGAATATATTTTGTATGTGGGACCTTGATATGAAGCACACCATTGTGCTGGTTGTTTTTGGTCTGTATCGAACAGTCTTCCCACAAACACTTCACAAACCTTACGCCCTGATGTTTTCTGCACGGTCGTACTACACCACTAAGTCGAATACGCGTGTCAGTGTATGCTGACCGTTTTCCGATCACGTGGCCACACTTCAAAACCTTACCTGCTGCCCAGGGAAAAATAAACATTAATGGCTTGTTCTTGCCACATTTACTTGGAGGTACTAACAAATGTATAAACATACGCCTTCCAATGGCTGTAACTATTTGTCTGCAAATGATGATGTAACGTTGTTCAGTACGCTGTCCTCAGTGAGCAATAGGAACATCTGCACTTACACCCATTACATTCTGTATATTTCCACATATACAAACTCATGCAATACATAAAAGAAAAGAAAGAACGAAATATGTCTTTCATTTTACGAGACACTCGTACGGAATATTAAGTACTGAGGGAGAGAAAACTGCGAATGAAACGAGGCACGCGCAAACAACACAAAGCTGGGTCCTCTACTTCTTTCCTTTACCGTTGAGAAAATTTCTTCCCGCAACTAGTCTCTACTTTGGGGGAAAATAGAATACAAAATACACACATAAAAATCATACAAATGACAAATGTGTGCACAATTTATTTAGCAGGTAAATCTTCTGCCAGTACAATTGCAGCTTCACAAGTCTTAAATGGTTTTTATTGCTCGCTATAAAACTTTTATCATTAACTTGCTACCAGCAGCTAGACAATTCTATACTTGTTGATGTGGGATATCAAGCAGTTTTTTTTAATTCTTTCATTCCCTACCTATAAAGGTAGCTGTTTCCGTCTCCATTACGTTGTTGTTGTTGTTGTTGTGGTCTTCAGTCCTGAGACTGGTTTGATGCAGCTCTCCATGCTAATCTATCCTGTGCAAGCTCCTTCATCTCCCAGTACCTACTGCAACCTACATCCTTTCAATCTGCTTAGTGTATTCATCTCTTGGTCTCCCTCTATGCTGCCCTCCAATGCTAAATTTGTGATCCCTTGATGCCTCAGGACATGTCCTACCAGCCGATCCCTACTTCTAATCAAGTTGTGCCACAAACTTCTCTTCTCCCCAATCCGATTCAATACCTCCTCATTAGTTACGTGATCTACCCACCTAATCTTCAACATTCTTCTGTAGTACCACATTTCGAAAGCTTCTATTCTTGTCCAAACTATTTATTGTCCACGTTTCACTTCCATACATGGCTACACTCCATAGAAATACTTTCAGAAACGACTTCCTGACACTTAAATCTCTACTCGATGTTAACAAATTTCTCTTCTTCAGAAACGCTTTCCTTCCCATTGCCAGTCTACATTTTATATCTTCTCTACTTCGACCATCATCAGTTATTTTGCTCCCCAAATAGCAAAACTCCTTTACTACTTTAAGTGTCTCATTTCCGAATCTAATTCCCTCAGCATCACCCGACTTAATTCAACTACATTCCATGATCCTCGTTTTGCTTTTGTTGATGTTCATCTTATATCCTCCATTCCAGACACTGCCCATTCCATTCAACTGTTCTTTCAAGTCCTTTGCTGTCTCTGACAGAATTACAATGTCATCGGCGAACCTCAAAGTTTTTATTTCTTCACCCTGGATTTTAATACCTACTCCAAATTTTTCTTTTGTTTCCTTTACTGCTTGCTCAATATACAGATTGGATAACATCGTGGAAAGGCTACAACCCTGTCTCACTCCCTTCCCAACCACTGCTTCCCTTTCATGCCCCTCGACTCTTATAACTGCCATCTGGTTTCTGTACAAATTGTAAATAGCCTTTCGCTCCCTGTATTTTACCCCTGCGACCTTTAGAATTTGAAAGAGAGTATTCCAGTCAACATTGTCAAAAGCTTTCTCTAAGTCTACAAATGCTAGAAACGTAGGTTTGCCTTTCCTTAATCTCTCTTCTAAGATAAGTCTTAAGGTCAGTACTGCCTCACGTGTTCCAACATTTCTACGTAATGCAAACTGATCTTCCCCGAGGTCGGCTTTTACTAGTTTTTCCATTCGTCTGTAAAGAATTCGCGTTAGTATTTTGCAGCTGTGACTTATTAAACTGATAGTTCGGTAATTTTCACATCTGTCAACACCTGCTTTCTTTGAGATTGGAATTGTTATTTTCTTCTTGAAGTCTGAGGGTATTTCGCCTGTCTCGTACATCTTGCTCACCAGATGGAAGAGTTTTGTCAGGACTGGCTCTCCCAAGGCCGTCAGCAGTTCTAATGGAATGTTGTCTACTAACGGGGCCTTGTTTCGACTCATATCTTTCAGGCTCTGTCAAACTCTTCACGCAGTATCGTATCTCCCAATTCATCTTCATCTACATCCTCTTCCATTTCCATAATGTTGTCGGCAAGTACATCGCCCTTGTATAGACCCTCTATATACTCCTTCCACCTTTCTGCTTTCCGTTTTTGCTTAGAACTGGGTTTCCATCCCAGCTCTTGATATTCATACAAGTGGCTCTCTTTACTCCAAAGGTCTCTCTAATTTTCCTGTAGGCTGTATCTATCTTACCCCTAGTGAGATAAGCCTCCACATCTTTACATTTGTCCTGTAGCCATGGCTGCTTAGCCATTTTGCACTTCCTGTCGATCTCATTTTTGAGACTTTTGTATTCCTTTTTGCGTGCTTCATTTACTGCATTTTTTATATTTTCTCCTTTCATCAATTAAATTCAATATTTCTTCTCTTACCCAAGGATTTCTACTAGCCCTCGTCTTTTTACCTACTTGATCATCTGCTGCCTTCACTACTTCATCCCTCAAAGCTACCCATTCGTCTTCTACTGTATTTCTTTCCCCCATTCCTGTCAATTGTTCCTTTATGCTCTCCCTGAAACTCTGTACAACCTCTGGTTTGGTCAGTTTATCCAGATCCCATCTCCTTAAATTCCACCCTTTTTGCAATTTCTTCAGTTTTAATCTACAGTTCAATAAGAATAGATTGTTGTCAGAGTCCACATCTGCCCCTGGAAATGTGCTACAATTTAAAACCTGGTTCCTAAATCTCTGTCTTACCATTATATAATCTATCTGATACCTTTTAGGATCCCCAGGTTTCTTCCATGTATACAATCTTCTTTCATGATTCTTGAACCAAATGTTAGCTCTGCGCAAAATTCTACCAGACCGCATCCTTTTTCATTTCTTAGCCCAATCCATATTCATCTACTATGTTTTCTTCTCTCCCTTTTAAATTTTCGTCTCCCTTCACTATCTGAATAATTTCTTTTATCTCATCATACATTTCTTCAATTTCTTCGTCATCGACAGAGCTAGTTGGCATATAAACTTGTACTACTGTAGTAGGCATGGGCTTCGTGTCTATCTTGGCCACTATAATGCGTTCACTAGGCTGTTTGTAGTAGCTTACCCGCACTCCTATTTTTTATTCATTATTAAACTTACTCCTGCATTACCCCAATTTGATTTTGTGTTTATAACCCTGTATTCACCTGACCGGAAGTCTTGTTCCTCCTGCCACCGAACTTCACTAATTCCCACTATATCTAACGTTAACCTGTCCATTTCCCTTTTTAAATTTTCTAACCTAGCTGCCCGATTAAGGGATCTGACATTCCACGCTCCGATCCGTAGAACGCCAGTTTTCGTTCTCCTGATAACGACGTCCTGCTGAGTAGTCCCCGCCCGGTGATCCGAATGGGGGACTATTTTACCTCCGGAATATTTTACCCAAGAGGATGCCATCATCATTTAACCATACAGTAAAGCTGCATGCCCTCGGGAAATATTACGGCTGTAGTTTCCCCTTGCCTTTAGCCGTTCGCAGTACCAGCACAGCAAGGCCGTTTTGGTTAGTGTTACAAGGCCAGGTCAGTCAATCATCCAGACTGTTGCCACTGCAACTACTGAAAAGGCTGCTGCCCCTCTTCAGGAAGCACACGTTTGTCTGGCCTCTCAATAGGTACCCCTCCGTTGTGGTTGCACCTACGGTATGGCTGTCTGAATCGTTGAGACATGCATTACGATGATCTAACAGTATTCACGGTGAGGTTAAAATTAGGATTTAATGCGAAGTGCATCGAAAGATTACAATTTTATGACAGTGACTTAGATTTTAGTCAGATGTTGTGGAGTTTTAGAATACGTTTCGTGGTCGCGTTTCATGACTTTTCTGAAAACCGAAATTTAAACACTTACTAGACAGGCTGAGTACTTGCAGCCACATACAGGGAAGAGTAGAACTCGGGGAAGTGGAGTAATAATTTGTGACTTTTAGTTGAGGATTATCGGTTTCGGCGTTTATTGGACAGTAAGAGTATTTGCATCCTAATACAGGGAAGCTTGTACTTAGGCAAGTGGAGGAATAATTTGTGATATATGGGTGCGATTGCCGATTTCAGCATGTGATTTTAACCTCTCCGTATAAACTTTCTAAGAAAATATGACCGAGTGTGTCCAACAAATCTCTGCTGAATTGCGCCCGTGAGAGAGTTCAGTTGCATAAATGAACGGCGTATTACTGCCTTATAGGTTAGTTCGGTTTTGCCAGACACCTTTCATTAATATAATATTAATAACAACTGAGGACTGAGAAACTGTTATTGCCGTTGTTGCGATCTTCAATAAGAAGGTTTGTTCGATGCAGCTCTCCATGCTACTCTATACAGGGGAGGCCTCTATCTCCGAATAACTACTGCAACTTACATCCTTCCGAGTCTGCTGATTGTGACCCATCAACCAATCCCTTATTCTAGTCAGTTTCTACCACAAATTTCTTTTCTCCTCAGTTGTATTCAGTACCTCCTCGTCAGTTGCGTGATCTATTCATTCAGCATTCTTCTGTAGCACCATATTTCATAATTTTCTATGGTCTTCTTGTCTAAACTGTTTAATGTACTTGTTTTACTTCGATACAAGATTAGTCTCTAGGCAAATACATCCTGCACACTAGATGAAAGAGTGTCGTGAAGGCTGGCTCTTCCAAGGCTGTTAGTAGTTATGACGGAATTTCATCTCCCCCCGGGGTCTAGTTTCGAATTCTTCCAGGGCAGTGTTAAGATTCTTATCTCAGTATAATATCTCCAGCCTCATCTTCATGTGCGTCCGCTTCCTTTTCTATAATGTTGCCTTCAAGTATATCTCCCTTTTCTAAATATCTGTACTTCCACCTTTCAGCTTTCCCTTCTTTGTTTGCCTGGGAGTGGCCTTCCATGCGAGCTCTTGATATCCATACAGCTGTTTCTCTATTCTCCTGCGATCTCTTTAATTTTCCTGTACGTGGTATCTATCTATCCCTTGGTAAAACATGATTCTAAATCCTTACATTAGCAGGGCATAGAATAATAACCGCTACCAGTCTCACAATAGAAGGTGATATAATTTAACAAGCGATCGGTTTCGGGCTAGTGCCCATATTCAAGTGGTGCATGTTTCTACATTCAGTGTTAGAAGCCAATAAAGCCGGCGTATGCACATCTTTTTCCCAATACATTAATCGTACTTATTTACAAAAATTTTTCGTTTTTTACAAGTTGACTGTATATTAGTTACAATTCAAATCGTTTGTGCTTCACTATTATATCTTTGGTACAGAAGTGGCCCCTTAGATGTTGGCAACATCAGACAAATTCACTCACAACATTCAACATATTTATACATAAAAAACGCAAATGTAAACACGTTGATCTAAAGTTACAAACATTTAAAGTGTCACTACCTAATCAGAGACCTAATATGTATGAATAATTATCGTGATGACCAGTACATTATTAAGTATGAAAAACGAAATGTTTTTTTACCAAAATGTGAAATCTACTGGGAAGACGGTATGGATTCTACGGATTCACCAGCATTATTGACCTACAACGCTGAATATGGAAACATGTATGTGCATGTAAACCACCCGAAGATTGGCACAAGCGACCGTTTCTTAAATAAAATCACCCTCTATTGTAACTGGTATCGATTATTATTCTACACCGTACAAAGGAGCAATAATGGAATTCAACTGGATCTATTATGGATTAAATATCTTACATTTGTCGTCTAGCCATTCCTATTAAGCCTTTCTGCACTTCTTGTCAATCTGATTTTATAAACGTTCGTATTACCTTTCGCCTGCTTCATTTGCAGCATTTTTATATTTCTTCGTTCATCAGTTAAACTGAATATCTCTAGTTTGATCCAAGGATTTCTATTACGCCTTGCCTTTTACCTATTTGATACTCTGCTATCTGAACTGGAAAATCGGCAGTTAAGGAAAATGGGAAGGACCTGACCCACAAATCAACCAGTTATTATTTCATGAAAATAAAAATTTATTGGTAAGTTACAATTAACTTAAAATCAAAGAAATAAATACTGCATTTAAAATCTTAAGCCCAAATTTTAAAATAAATATAACATGCTTTTTAAAAAATAGTGATAATAAAAGCTACGTAAAAGTTCCGGTGAAATTTGCAAATAGAATCTTGAACCCACAATTTGGAGAAATATGACTACAAGGTTACTCTTTTCAGACTACTGTAGTCAAACGAAGTCACACTTAATATTCATCTCGTGTAAGATGTCGAAGCTGCATAGATACCAGAGGTGCCTTGAGAGGGTAATGTTTAAACAAGCGTTCGGATTGCGTACCCGGCAGATCGGTCCAGAGTTAAGCAGACGAAACAGGCTGCGAGCAACGTAAAGTGGCAGGCCATCCAACCCCATGACTTGCGGTGTCACTAACCAACGATCGGACGGTAACAAAGTTACCCCTTTCCACAGTCGGAGGCCCGCAGCAACTGGCAGACGTGAGGAAGGCAGACCTAAGGAACCGACCGAGAGGCGCCACACACACGTACAACTGGCACTTTCCCGTGTCGAACGAATGCGGCTTTCGCAGACCAACTTGGCTCAAACAGCCCCAACTCATCAGCTCTCACATACGAATCCGATGTCAGAAACAACTCGATTCTAACGTGCAACTCCGCTGTTTCAGACCAACTACCTCCCCACCCAGAGACACACCACACCGCCAGCACTTCCTCCTAGGCCGACTTCGACCAAAGATGCACTTTGTTAACAAAACTATCCTGACACCTGGCTGGAAATGACTTACAATTTCGTGGCACCCTCCATCGGTAATGATGGAATTCAATATGGTGTTGGCCCACACTTAGCCTTGGTGACAGGTTCCATTCTCACAGCCATACGTTCAATAAGGTGCTGGAAGGTTTCTTGGGGAATGACAGTCCATTCTTCACGGAGTGCTGCACTGAGGAGAGGTATCTAAGTCGGTCGGTGAAGGCAAAATATCCCAAAGGAGTTCTATGGAATTCAGATCAGGGCTCTGTACAGGCAGATCCATGAGAGAGATGTTATTGTCGTGTAATCACTCCGCCACAGGTCGTGCATTATGAACAGGTGCTCGATCATTTGAAAGGTGCAATCGCCATCCCCGAATTGCTCTTCGACGGTGGGAAACAAGAAGGTGCTTAAAACATCAATGTAGGTCTGTGCTGTGATAGCGACATACAAAACAACAAGGGGTGCAAGCCCCCTCCGTGAAATACACGACCACACCATAACAACACCGCCACCGAATTTTGCTTTTGGCACTACACACCTGGCAGATGACGTTCACCGGGAATTCTCCACCCATACCCTGCCATCGGATCGCCACATTGTGTACCGTGATTCGTTATTCCACACAACGTTTTTCTACTGTTCAATCGTCCAATGTTTATGTTCCTTACACCAAGCGAGACGTCGTTCGGAATTTACTGGCGTGATGTGTGGCTTATGAGCAACCGCTCGACCATGAAGTCCCAAGTTTTCTCACCTTCCGCCTGTCATAGTACTTGCAATGGATCCTGATGCAGCTTGGAATTCCTGTGTGAAGGTGTGGATAGATGTCTCCGTATTACACATTACGACCCTCTTCTACTGTCGGCGGTCTCTGTCAGTCAACAGACGAGGTCGGCCTGTACGCTTTTGTGCTTTACGTGTCTCTTCGCTTTTCCACTTCACTATCACATCGGATACAATGGACCTAGCGATTTTTATGAGTGAGGAAATGGCGCGTGCAGACGTATGACACAAGTGACACCCAATCACCTGACCTCTTTCGAAGTCCGTGAGTTCCGCGGAGCGCCCCATTGTGCTCTCTCACTGTGTCTAATGACTACTGAGGTTGCCGATATGGACTACATGGCAGTAGGAGGGAGCACAATGCACCTAATATGAAAGATGTATATTCTTTGGGGTGTGTTGATACTTTTGATCACGTAGTGTACTTATTGAAGAAATAGTGAATCTATAGGAAACTCTAGCCAGTGGCGCCACACAAGTCCAAAGCGACGTAAAATTTGGCGCCACGGATCACTACGTGCAGCCTTTCATCTCTCAAACCTACCCGTTCGTCTCCTACTGTATTCCTTTCCCCTGTTGTAGTCAATCGTTGCCTCATGTTCCCTTTTAAACACGGAACAACCGCTGGTTCTTTCAGCATATTCCGGTCCCATCTCTTTAATTTCCTACGCATTTGCAGTTCCTTTAAATGTAATCTACAGTTTGTAACCAATAAACTGCGGTCATAGTTTAGAGGTAGAATCTTTGACTAGTTATTAGAACGTGCTTGATACCGGCTTCGAAACTCGGCACTGCTCAGACATTGAATAAAAATCATCAGCAATTGTAGCCGAAGACTTCAGGAGTAACAAGTCACCCTCGGTCTTGGTGGAAGAATTAGCAATGATCAACGGCATGAAAATGGAGAAGGCAACGGAAACCCCCGCATTAAAGAAAGATAATGTGTATCCACAGGGCATGTGTCCTGTAATTGAAAAGTGTCAAGATGATCTCTCCATTGGTAAAATATTGCGGGCTAGTCCCCCATTGGGATCTCCGGGAGGTTATGCCAAGTGGAGGTAACCATCAGGAAAAAAATCGAATAATCAACGAAAGGGCAGTGTTCTACGATTCGGGGCGCGGAGTGTCAGACGCCTGAACAGGATAGGAAAGCTAGAAAATCAGAAAAGGAAATTGCTAAGGCTCAGTCTAGATATACTGGGAACGAGTAAAGTGAATTGTAAGAAAGACAAGGATTTGTGGTCAGATGAGTACAGGGTAATATCAACAGCGGCAGTAAATAGTATAACTGGGATAGGATTAGTTATGAATAGGAAGGTAGGACAGAGAGTGTGTTCCTGTGAACAGTTCAATGATAGGGTTGTTCTCATCAGAACCGACAACAAACAAAAACCGACAACAACGGGTTTGCATGTCGACATTATGAGAAAAAGATGAAGAGATAGAGAAAGCATATGAGGATACTGAACCGGTAACTCCGTAGGTAAAGGGAGATGAAAATTAATAGTCATTAGGGACCGGAATGCGTTTGTAGGAGAGGGAGTAGAATAAAGTGTTACAGGATAATATTTGGCTTGGTACTAGGAACAAGAGAGGAGATTGACTGGGTCCTACCATAAATATCAGTAGCGAGTAGTATGTCCAAGAATCACAAGAGGAAGAGGTATACTTGGGAAAGGCCGGGATGTAAGGGGAGAAACAAGTTTGATTACACCATTGTTAGGCGGAATTTCTGAAATCAGATATTGGCTTGCAAGGCGTATCTAGGAGCAGATATAGACTCAGATCACAGTTTAGCAATGATGAAGAGCAGACTGAAGTTTAAGAGTCTAGTCAGTTAAAATCAATGCGCAAAGAGGTAGGATATGGAAGTACTAAGGAATGGAGAGATATGCTTGAAATTCTCAAAGGCTATAGACACAGAGATCATGAATGGCTCCGTAGGCAGTTAGTCGAAGAGGAATGGATATCTCTAAAAAAGGCAGTCCCAGAAGTTGGAAAGATAACCGCAGGTACAGGAAACATAACTGCAAAGAAACAGTGGATGACAGACGAAAAATTTCAGTCCATCGACCAAAACAGGAAGTACAAAAATGTGTAGTGAATGTCAGGAATACAGAGATATAAGTCACTGAGGAACGAAAAAATGGGAAGTGCAGGGAAGCTAAGGCTAAATGGCTAGATGAAAACTGTAAAGAAATCGAGAAAGAATTGACTGTCGGAAGAACTGACTCAGCTGCTAGAAGAGTCAAAGTCCCTTAAATGAAATTAAAAGCAGAGGCAGTACATCGAATGTGCAGTGATAATACCAAACATAAATGGGGAAGAGAGAAAGGATAAGTGGAAAGATTCCTCTATGAGGGGAGGACTTGTCTGATAACGTGATGAAAGAAGAAACAGGAGTACCGTCATACATGGCAGATCTGGCTGATGTTGTAAGGCGAAATCAGTGAATCATCCAGACTGTAGCTAGTGCAATTACAAAATTGCTGCTGACCCTCTTCAGGAACCATATGTTTTTCTGACCTCTCAACAGATACCCCTCTGTTGTGGTTGCACCTGCTGTACGGCTGTCTGTATCACAGCAAGGTCCACGGTCCACGCAGGACTGACAAATTAACATAACTGAATTAACAATGCCTGACATTTTTATGGAAGGTGAAAGCAATCTCGTGTAAATTGTTTTTTATTTAAAAAATCTTTTTCCAAAATTTTTTTGTAATCTGAGGATAGTTGCATTTATAACTGAAACTAGTTTAGTCCTCATATTTTAATTTCTATGCATGTACTCGATCTGCGCAATTAAAACGTTTTTGAAATACGAGTTTTTTGGAAATTTAGAAAAGAATATCGTTAACGATGTTGACGGAGGAAGTTCAAGTAATTTAATTTTGATTCAAAATTTTAGTTCAATTGGTAGATTTACTACGAACTTGTTAGGGCTATTGTTTATGTTCTTCACTCCGCTATCTTTTGATAATTCCTTCCGATAAACTAAAGATGTCTGTCCTGCTTCTGACGTAACTAGATGGTGGGGACGCCTTGATCTCTGGTTCCATTCTTCTGCCGTATCCAACATGGCAACTGTTACTTCTTTAATGTAACGAATTCACCGCTATAGTTATAGATGGCCGGCAAATGAGTGATGAATTGTTAATTCGGCGGTTTCCTGTAAATGGGCTTGATATACTGCAGTTCACGGGAGCGTGTTTAGTCGGTCTTGATTCACACAGACATTGGTTTCATTTGTATAGAGCATTCACTAAGAATAAATTTTTTATTTGAAGAAATGAGTGATCGTTTATTGGTCACGAAAGACACTGAATTAGATTTCTGTGCCCCCTCATTTCAGCCTCTGGCACTAGTTCTTCCTTTCCAGAACACAGTCAATGTAACTGTCCTCTTAAAGAACATTATTTCTTACGAACAGCACACGGGAGACACAATATTTGTATTAGTTCCTTTGAAACGTTAGTATTCAAACTTCAGCGACCTAGACTCACTTTAATATATATTCCACACACATTTTTATTTCTTACCGTGTTTCATTGTTACATTAAACATCTCTCATTTAACTGTCACCAACCAACCACACATACGCATTTACTCGTCTTTTGTGCACAACTTTACTTCAACAAAAGCACTCACCTTACGCTATATTCCACACCAACGGTTGATTCTTTGTGCCCGTTTCTGCAGCTTCTTGTGTGATCCTCGTGTATCGAAACATCAATCAGTCCAGTAAATCCCACTGCACGTATCTCCCTTCAACTGTCCTTCAAATGACTGCATACCTCTGTTGCTGTAACTTCATAGTCATATAAATAAATTTATCTGGACGTAGAATTTAAATTGTAAAACATACGTAGATGTACAACATTTATAGACACAGAAAATAAGGTAGGTAATGTTTTTTAAAACAATACGAAATAAATGAACACTTAAAATAAATTACGTTTCAATGAGACATCTGAAATTCTCTAATTTTGGCCTCGTAGCAAGATATATTCTGCAGGAGTTAATTTTCTTAAATCGAAATGTGACGAGTGCTCTCATAATCTTGGATGCGAGGATTTCTGTGGGGGCTCACATGAAAATTCACACCCTCTTCCAGTGTTAGCGTCACGCCTAAACCGAAAATCGCTGGGTACTATGGTTACTTGACACAGTTAACGAAAAGCAATAGCTTTCCTGGGCATTTGCCTTTTTATAATGTTTCCCTCAATATTCGTTGTCTCTCTTTAAGAATGTCAGTGCAGATCTTCATTAAGGTGAGGGCAAATTGTCACTGCAGAACGATAAATTTTGGTATCCACATAATAAGGTCTTTCACAATAAATAAAACATGCTTGAGCCATTACCTCACTCTAGGTCCAAATCTACCAATCCACCATTAATAAACAGCAACAACTCTACTATCTAAGACTGTGCCACACAGAAAAGTAGCTTCAACTGTATTCCCTCTGAACGCGCTAACCGAACCTCTTGATTTACACCACGAAAGCGTACGGATCCCAGACTATTATCGTGAAGCTAAACTCACAATCATCTAGACTTGTCCCTCACAATTCATTGAAATATATCCCCATCGAAAAATAACTGCAAATAATTGTTAGCCCAGGAAACTACAGCTCTCATAGAAAGATGTCAATGCATAACACGGGCTATTAAGCAAATGCTAACTTGCTAACCATGAAGCTAGCGAAATAGATCTTACCGAAATTTATCGTGGCAGGAAACTCGAAAACACACGTATATCCCGTAGTCTTTGATCACTACGACTCACTGCACACGTTGGTTCACACGCGATAACTAGAGTACCAAAGAATATTCGCTTCATGGCACACATTGACTTCTCATTCTGTTAAAACGGTACTGCAAATGTGAAAACCATTGAATTTTAACAAATGTGCAACTCCAGTAGCCCTTTCAACAATTTAAAGACTGCTGGTGAAGGCAATCGGCTGTACTGTCAGCGGCCAGCCACGACACTAAGCTGTAACCTCTCAGGACTGCAGGTGTGGCAGCTTGTAGTACACCGCAGGAAATCAGAGACACGCTCTTACTGCATTCCGACATTATGAAATCTACAACATAGTTACAAAACAGATATTAGACAATTTTCACAAACATTAGTTTTTACATTTATTTGGATATTAACACGTTTCGAGTGGATGATTTCAATAAGGAAAGGCAACAAAAACAAATAATTTGCGGTTTCAAAAATGGCACAGCACAGCTTCGTACGTAAGTGTGAGTGTCCTCACATTTCCATGGAGTTCAACATCGGGCCACTGTGACGTCAGAAAGCCCCGAAAATCTGTATATTGCACGAATCCCTCAGCCGGCCAAATAGAGACCAACCATGAGGCTTTTTTCAAACTGTATCAGGTGTTGATAACGCTGACTCACAAGAATACACGGCACGTCCGTGTCAAAAATAGTTCAAATGCCTCTGAGCACTATGGGACTTAACATCTATGGTCATCAGTCCCCTAGAACTTAGAACTACTTAAACCTAACTAACCTAAGGACATCACACAACACCCAGTCATCACGAGGCAGAGAAAATCCCTGACCCCGCCGGGAACCGAACCCGGGAACGCGGGCGCGGGAAGCGAGAACGCTACCGCCACGTCCGTGTCTTACACTGTGATCACTCAACGTCTGACGCTGTTCACTCTCCTTATACAGAGTAGTAATTAACAGTCGCAGGGGCTTGTAAGGGTGTTGCATGATAGGTAGTGCTGAAAAATAACTTTTAAGGAATAACTTCTATACGTTGCACCGTTTCCGAGTCAATTAGCATTGAAGTTAGCCTATCAGGCTGTTGCGCATGCGAATTCAAGCGACCCGCCGGTTACAATTACTGTCAGCTGTTCCCATAATGTAGATGAAACCGCACTAGAATGCTCAGTCTATGACTTGGGTTCGATTCTTAATACCACCCCATGTCCAATTTTTGTGTCACTCTCTTTATCGGTTTTAGGTAACCAAACGATTAACATGTCGGCACCGTCTCTGGCACGTCGTTTGAATTTGCGCCCGCAACGGCCTGAAGGGCTAACATCTGTACTAATTAACTCAGAAACGTCGCACGTACTTAATTTCTTCTAACGGTTATTTCTCAGCACAAGCTACCCTACAACACCCTTACAAGCTACTCAGATAATTTCTGACCATTCTGTATACTCTTTCAGTACTGGTGATAACGCTGAACAATAACGATTATGGTTATCGTTCTGCCATTCGCAGAGAATTGTAACTCCAGTCATTTACATATCCGCCGATGATTTGTACGTGTAGGAAATTACACTGACATCCGACAGCGTCCTCTGGGTGCTACACTTTTCTTTATCGACCAGCATATTTACCGTATTTCTCGAGTAGTATACGTTTCTCGTATATCTTCGTCGTTTTGTCTGGAGTTTTGATTGTAAGTTCAGGGAAAACAGCTTATAAAAAGAACACAGGAAGTATAACGAAAAGAGGCGTTGGGCTTATCGAACCGAAACATGACAATTAAATGTACAGCGGCTGACATGTTTTTATTAAGACTCAAACGTCAAGTAAGGGAAAGCTATCATCAACAGCAAGGTTGGCCTGAAGATCACGGTGATATACTGGGCATGCCACTTTTGGAGGCGTTATGTTCTTGCCTTTCGGAGAAACCTTCGATTTAAATAATTCTTCCAGTCACAAGGAGGCCTACAGTTTAACGTGGACTCCAGACCAAAGTTAGGCTTGGTATTTTCACAATTAAAGTGAGAAAGGGGAAACAAGCAATAAGTGAACAGAAAAAGCCATGCTGCAGCATTTGAGGACGTATGTAATGTGACAACACCCACTTAGCCACCGAGCCACATTAATTATTACTGCTGCTGTGGTCTCCAGCGCGAAGACTGATTTTCTGCAGCTCTTCATTTTACTCTATACTGTCTCTTCATCTCCGAATAACTACTACAGCCTACATACTTTTGAAGCTTTGCTATGTTCAACTCTTGGTCTCCCCCACCCCTTCTCCCACCGCTAACTCGTTGCTCTCTTGATGTCTCAGACAGGCAAATTGTAATACAAATTTCTGTTCTGCCCAATTCTATGCAGTACCTACTCATTAATTACGCGACCTGTCCATCTAATCATCAGCACTCTTCTGTAGAAAAACATTTCAAAAGCTGATATTCTTTTCTTGTCTAAATTGTTTATCGTTCATGTTTCACTTCCATATATGGCTACACTTCATACAAATACTATCAATAAAGGCTTCCTAACCCTTAAATCTATATTTGACGCTAACAAAATTTCTTTTCTGCAGGAACGCTTTTCTTCCCATTGCCAGCCTCATTGTGTATCCCGTCTACTTCGGCCATTGTCAGTTATTTTGCTGTCGAGATGGCGAAACTCATCTACTACCCACGTTTCCTGATCCATTTCCCCCAGTATCATCTAATATAATTCTACTACATTCAATTATCTTTGTTTAACTTTTATTTATATTCATCTTGAATCTCCCTTTCGAGACAGTGTCCATTCCAGACAAATGCTCTTCCAAGTTCTTTGATCTCTCTAACAGTACTACATCATAAGCCTCAAACCACGAATTTTTTTATGTCCTCCCTGAAGTTTACTTACTACTCCAATTTTGTTTTGTTTTCTCTGTTGATTGCTTAATGTGCAGATTGAATTGTATCTGCAGTGGTTTACAACCCGGTCTCACTTTCTTCTAAACCACTGTTTCTCTTTCATGCACCTCGGCTCTGGTCCAGTAAAGAAATTAGAGCTACAAGGAAGGCGTTTTTAAAACAACACTCTGATTTATTTTCCAGTCTTCAGAATATCTCTTTATTTGAAAAATCAACAATGTTAACATCAGCTCAAGGTACTAGACATCTTGTACAGCACTTTGCCCAAATCACAATACACTTTGGTGAATACTTTTTACTGTCTGACTGACATAAAAATTGCATTATGGATCACTTTTCTATCCATCTTAGTGAAAGAGAAGAGGTGACTTCCACTAAAGACGAGAAATTTGTAAAAATATCAAACCGTAAATCGAGTATTCAAGGGAAAAAAATTTACTTGATTGTTATTCTTTACTTAATAATCATCTTGATTTTGCGAAGGAAGTTACAAATCTGTGATATCATGATATCATCTATCCAGCAGCTTCTTATGTAAGAATGCGTCCTCATCATTAGTTCAGACGAGAAATCAATAGAGGAAAAGACTGGCCGGATATGAGGCTTGAAGGCCTGTTAGAAAGAGTAGATACAGTAATTAGCACAGAAAAACGTTTGTTGTTGTTGTGGTCTTCAGACCTGAGACTGGTTTGATGCAGCTCTCCATGCTACTCTATCCTGTACAAGCTTCTTCATCTCCCAATACCTACTGCAACCTACACCCTTATTGGTGTATTCATCTCTTGGTCTCCCTCTATGATTTTTGCCCTCCACGCTGACCTCCAATAGTAAATTGGTGATCCCTTGATGCCTCATAACATGTCCTACCAACCGATCCCTTCTTCTAGTGCCACAAACTTCCCTCCTCGCCAATGCTACTCAACATCTCATCATTAGTTATGTGATCTACCCAACTAATCTTCGGCATTCTTCTGTAGCACCACATTTCGAAAGCTTCTATTCTCTCATTGTGTAAACCACTTATCGTCCATGTTTCACTTCCATACATGGCTACACTCCACGCAAATACTTTCAGAAACGACTTCCTGACGCTAAAATCTATACTCGATGTTAAGAAATTTCTCTTCTTCAGAAACGCTTTCCTTCCCATTGCCAGTCTACGTTTTATATCTTCTCTACTTCGACCATCATCAGTTATTTTGCTCCCCAAATAGCAAAACTACTTTACTACTTTAAGTGTCTCATGTCCTAATCTAATACCCTCAGCATCACCCGACTTTATTCGACTAGGTTCCATTATCATCGTTTTGCTTTTGTTGATATTCGTCTTATATCCTCCTTTCAAGACACTATCCATTCTGTTCAACTGCACTTCCAAGTCCTTTACTGTCTATGACAGAATTACAATGTCATTGGCGAACCTCAAAGTTTTCATTTCTCCTCCATGGATTTTAATACCTACTCCGAATTTTTCTTTTGTTTCCTTCACTGCTTGCTCAATATACAGATTGAATAACATCGGGGAGACGCTACAACACTGTCTCACTCCCTTCCCAACCACTGCTTCCCTTTTTATGCCCCTCAATTCTTATAACTGCCATTTGGTTTCTATACAAATTGTCATTAGTCGTTCGCTGCCTATATTTCACCCCTCCCACCTTCAGAATTTGAAAGAGAGTATTCCAGTCAACATTGTCAAAAGCTTTCTCTAAGTCTACAAATGCTAGAAACGTAGGTTTGCCTTTCCTTAATCTAGCTTCTAAGAGAAGTCGTAGGATCAGTATTGCCTCACGTGTTCCAAATTTTCTACGGAATCCAAACTGATCTTCCCCGAGGTCGGCTTCTACCAGTTTTTTCCATTCGTCTGTAAAGAATTCGCGTTAGTATTTTCCAGCCGTGGCTTATTAAACTGATAGTTCGGTAATTTTCACATCTGTCAACACCTGCTTTCTTACCGATTGGAATTATTTTATTCTTCTTGAAGTCTGAGGGTATTTCTCCTGTCTCATACATCTTGCTAACGAGATGATAGAGTTTTGTCAGGACTGGCTCTCCCAAGGCCGTCAGTAGTTCTAATGGGATGTTGTGTACTCCTGGGGCCTTGTTTCGGCTCAGGTCTTTCAGTGCTCTGTCAAACTCTTCACGCAGAATCATATCTCCCATTTCATCTTCATTTACATCCTCTTCCATTTCCATAATATTGTCCTCAAGTACATCGCCCTTGTGTAGACCCTCTATATACTCCTTCCAACTTTCTGCTTTCCCTTCTTTTCTTTTAACTGGGTTTCCATCGAAGCTCTTGATATTCATGCAAGTGGTTCTCCTTTCTCCAAAGGTCTCTTTAATTTTCCTGTAGGCACTATCTATCTTACCCCTAGTGAGATAAGCCTCTACATCCTTACATTTGTCCTCTAGCCATGCCTGCTTAGCCATTTTGCACTTCCTGTCGATATCATTTTTGAGACTTTTGTATTCCTTTTTGCCTGCTTCATTTACTGCATTTTTGCATTTTCTCCGTTCATCAATTAAATTCAATATTTCTTCTATGTGAAATGTGGTGCTACAGAAGAATGCTGAAGATTAGATGGGTAGATCACATAACTAATGAGGAGGTATTGAATAGGATTGGAGAGAAGAGAAGTTTGTGGCACAACTTGACTAGAAGAAGGGATCGGTTGGTAGGACATGTTTTGAGGCATCAAGGGATCACAAATTTAGCATTGGAGGGCAGCGTGGAGGGTAAAAATCGCAGAGGGAGACCGAGAGATGAGTACACTAAGCAGATTCGGAAGGATGTAGGTTGCAGTAGGTATTGGGAGATGAAGCAGCTTGCACAGGATAGAGTAGCATGGAGAGCTGCATCAAACCAGTCTCAGGACTGAAGACAACAACAACAACAACATTTCTTCTATTACCCAAGGATTTCTACTAGCCTCGTCTTTTTACCTACTTTATGCTCTGCTGCCTTCACTACTTCATCCCTCAAAGCTACCCATTCTTCTTCTACTGTATTTCTCTCATACATTCCTGTCAGTTGTTCCTTATGCTCTCCCTGAAACTCTGTACAACTTCTGGTTTTTTCAGTTTATCCAGGTCCCATCTCCTTAAATTCCCACCTTAAGCATAAATAAAATTCGAGCAAACGTGATTAACAACAGCTGAAATGAGACTAACATCAGAATTTGAAACTACGTGGTAGTAAAGTAAGTGAATTAACTCCGTTTTATAGAAGAGCTGTACTGACGTCAGACGTTGAATGAAACTAAGGAAGTGGTTGACGACAGAGTACGTCTGAGTCACACCATTATATGGAAGCGAAATGCGGACAATTGGGACTCGGGAGAAGAAATTTCATACATTTAAAATGTGGTTCAAATTAAGAACATTACAAATTTAATAGACAGATAAAGTACGAAATGGAGAATTCCAAAGAATAGTAGGCAAGAGAAAACGTTTATGGAATCCCCTTACCAAGGAAAGGGATACGTTATTCGAACATTTGATCCGGTATCCAGGAATAAAGTTTGACGGTGGAAGGGAGGAAAGTAATAGGAGCATGTAAGACTTTAATACGTCAAACAGCTTTCAGAGATGATTGGGGATTGCAGCTACTTAGCGATAAAAGGATTTATCACAAGAAAAGATGTAGGTTAGCATGAAACGAGAAGGAAAAATTGTATTTTAAAGAACGAAGAGAGACTCAAACACATGAAACATACCCTGAGAAAGCAAATGACAGTAATTATATGGGATATTAATAAGATCATTAATGAGACGCCTGATCTTGCTTTCTATTAATACCCTCAACTTTTATTTTACATTCATATATATTACGCCACAATTTTATTCTTTGTTAATCTATGCTTTTTAAAACACAAGTAATTTTAATTTTGATCTTATATAATACACTGAAGCGCCAAAGAAACTGGTATAGGCATGAGTATACAAATACAGATATATGTAAACAGGCAGAATGCAGAGCTGCGATCGGCGACGGAAAGTGTGTGGAGCAGTTGTTAGATTGTCTACTGCTGCTACATTGGCAGATTATGAAGATTTAAGAGATTTTGAACGTGGTGATATAATCAGCGCACGGGCCATGGGACATACCATCTCCGAGATAGCGATGAAGTGGGGATTTTCTCGTGCGAACATTTCACGAGTGAACCGTGAATATCAGGAACCTAGTAAAACGTCAAATCACCGACATCGCTGGGCCGGAGAAAAAATTCTGCTAAAACGGGACCAACGACGACTGAAGAGAATTGTCAACGTACCAGTAGTGCAACCGTACCGCAAATTGCTGCTGATTTCAATGACGGGCCATCAACAAGTGTCAGCGTGAGAACCATTGAACGAAACATCATGGATAAGGGCTTTCGGAGCCGAAGGTCCACTCGTGTACCCTTGACGACTGCACGACACAAAGCTTTACGTCTCGCGTGGGCCCGTCAACACCGAGATTGGACTGATGATGGCTGGAAAAACGTTGCTGGTGCGACGAGTCGCGTTTCAAATTGTATCGAGCGGGTGGACGTGTATTGGTATGGAGACAACATGGACCCTTCATGTCAGCAGTGGGCTGATGGAAGCTCTGTAATAGCGTGTGGTATGTGCAGTTGGAGTGATATGGGTCCGCTTATACGTCTAGACACGTACGTAAGCATCCTGTCTGATCTCATGATCCCATTCATGTCCATTGTGGATTCGCATGGACTTGGGCAATTTCAGCTTGACAATGTGACATCCCAAACGTCCAGAGTGGCTCCAGGAACACTCTTCTGAGGTTGAACACTTCCGCTGTCCGCCAAACTCCCCAGACATAAACATTATTGCGCATATCTGGGATGTCTTGCAATGTATTGCTCAGAGGAGATCTCCACCCCATCGTACTCTTGTGCATATCTATGGATAGCCCTGCAGGGTTCATGGTGTCAGTTCCCTCCAGCTCTACTTCAGACATTAGTCGAGTCCATGTCACGTCATGTTACTGCACTTCCGAGTGGTCGTGGGGGCTCCACACAATATTAGGCAGGTATACCAGTTTCTTTGGCTCTTCAGTGTATAATCGACCCTTCTGTCTCGTCTTTCTCTACACACAACTAGTAGTAATATAAATTTTTATTTTTTGTACGCCTATACTGGCAATGTATTTTTTAAAGGTTACTTCTTAATATATACGACATTTAGATTATTAACTAAAAGGATTTCATCATTAAAAAGTTCGGAGTCGCTGTTATAAAGTATATAATAACAATTTAATAAAGAGGCTAACACAAATTTGCATACACTCACGTTTCGAACATGAAAATACAGCGTAAAGTAGTCATACATTTGTAAATTTCAGTACTTAGCGGAGATTCAGATATTTAGAAAGTAGGTGCCGTTGTTCTGTGAACGTGACAAACAACGCCATCTGTTAAAGAACTATGTATACAAATGTTGTCATTTTCCTATATGAAGAAACTCGTAAAAGCTGATGTTACTATTTTCATGATTAATTCTTTCAAAAGATTAATAAGGTAGAAATTATTGAATGTGTAGTGAAAGCAAATGCAACATGTGTAACGAATTATTATAGCTGTATTGGAGCTGCAGTCGCTAGGCGGACACATTATTTATGTAATAGCTTTGAGTACTGTTGAAGTCTGTGGTAATTGATTGTGTGGTGTGCTGGAAATACAAGAGCAGCACATGTTTAAAGGAATGCCCACGAGAAATTTACCTGCAACATAGCAGTATACGACAATGTTAGCAGAAGAGAAAGTCCACAACTGAGGTACTCATGTGATAATGCCATAACATGAATGATGAAGGGTATCAATGTTTGAATGTTAGCTGGTGACACCAACAGCCCCGTTAAGTGACCCTTTTCTTTGTAAAGTGCAGTTTCACAAAAAAAAGATGCTTTATACTGTCAATGTTGGCACTACCGTTTGTTCACATCAGGGATTCATTTGTTGCTTGACTGTTTTCTAACCCACTTTTCTAAAACTTTTGGCACTCAATCGAATAAAACGCACTGTTTTGCCATTGCAGTAAACAAACAGGATTAAGAACTGCACATTCTTCCTTGTGCAAATAATTATCTTGCTTAATTCGTAGTAGTTTTGTTGTATATGTAACAGTATGAGTGATTATTATCTGTAGTATAACCACAGACTAATAAACAGTCACTACACTGTCAGGTGAGACAGTTGTTAACGTTTGACAGATGGACCGACATTAGCGCTTCAAGTATTGAGAAAGCAGACAGCTAAATGCGTTTGTTTTTAACATTTGTTTTTCATTATTTTCTGCTTAATTAACGGAATAGATGTTATATTTTTGCGTGCCATGCGTTAGTAAGTTATCAAGAGACAGGAATCCTCGTGAAATACATTAAAATCAGTGGAATTACACTCATTCGATGACATAAGCTACAACTCATTCGTGAAGAAATACTTTGAAATATGTCTGTATTTGCAGCTAATTCCATTGAAAGCGAGAGAATGTAAACACATTTCATTCATGAGAAGCATATATTTCTGTCGTTGTCTGTTGTTATTATGATAAGCACTTTGCTTGATACCTAATTTGTTATGAAGTCAAATGATTGTTTTATCACGCAAACATGTTTTACCACAATTGTGGCATGACTTAGTTTTTTTATTACTTTTCAGAAATACATATATACAAGATATTTTTATATTAAGGAATATGACACAGCAGATTTTGTTGCCCGTTACATCTTATGTGCACTTTACCTTTTACTTTACATTGTGTTTGTCCTGTGGCTGCCATACGTCACATGCAAACATGATGGATATTAAAAAATGGTCTGCGCTGAATTTTTTGAGTATTATCCAGTCGTTAAAATGTGCGTCCTCGTAAAACTCGAGGCATATGCCGTTTTTGGCCTTACTATTTCAATATTTTTCTAGCCTTTAGTTGCGACAAGTTTGTTTTTATGTATCAACCGTGTTTGTGTGCAGTTGAGATGAATCTGTGGACATCGATGGTACTTTTGTTTAGCTTAAATACCGTGAACTATTTCAATAGTTTGTATATTCGTGGGATTTGTTTCGTATTTTGACAGTGTTTACTCACATTTTCTCCTGTTAGATTGAAAACACTGCGCCCCTGGTATGTTACTGTGGTTAGGGCATACGTTTCACTGCACAAATTAGGTTCCTGATGGGCTTCAGACTATCTTCTGTTTACTATTTTGTTTTGTTTTGACGTCCACCAACTCTGAATTTGTTCCTTTTATTTCTATTATGTGTGTGTGTGTTTTATTTTGAGTTGCTCGTTAATTTGTGTAGATTGTTGAATTATAGGCCAAGACAAAACTAAAAATACACACACACACACACACACACACACACACACACACACACAGAGAGAGAGAGAGAGAGAGAGAGAGAGAGAGAGAACGGAAAGAAAGATAACCGATTAAAGGCTCGTGGTCCCCAAACCGAAACAAAAAAGTAAGCGAACAACAGTCGCAAGCATATCAAAGACGTTTGTGTGTGCAGTGAGAGGTGTTTCCAAACCACAGCAACATAACACGACGCAGTATTTACAAACGAACAGGAGAGAACCTGAGTAAGCACTAAAAATACGAAACGCAGTACATGGATAACCAAACTACACGAAATAGTTCGCAATAACTAAGCTTCAAAAAGTTATATCGACGTGCACACGTTCAACTTAATAAATCTGATGCACAAAAATAAATTTGTGATAGCTAAAGAGTGAAAAAATACTTCAATGGTCAGGCCAAAAAGAGCATATTCTACAAATTGTACTAGGACATATATTACAAAGACTAGATAGTTAAAACAAATTCAATGCCGACGATTTTCTAACATTCTTGGTATACTAATTTACTCCTGTGTCTGTCTTTTATTGGGAGCCCAGTGTACACACAATGTGAAATGAAAGGTAAAGAACACATACAACTTAAATAACATCAAAATCTGATGTATCGTATACTTTAATCTTAAAAATAACATGTGTGTTTTTTTTTTCAGGAAAGTAATAAAAAATCCACTGATGCTGCCACAATTGCGGTGAAACATGTTTGGCTAATGAAACAAAAGAATAATATTTGTACTTGCAAAAGGCGGACCCATTCGTAATCCATTATTATTTTTCTGCGAGGACAGGAACTGAGCTCAGAACTCCGATATGATAATAATTTAATACCTTTGTTCAATAAAAAATACGAAAGTTTTACAAAGGCAGGTAGGTAAATTAAACAGAAATATAAAGGTTATGGACGAAAGGGTAGACATGTTAAAGAAAAAGGTTCATCACGAAGTGAAAGTGGTAGAGAAACGACTGGAAACAGAGAAAGTCGAAGTCCAAGCAGTGAATGTTCAGTCGGTAGACAATATCGGAAAACGGACTGAGCTGACAGAGAGTAATACTAACGAAGAGGTGCAGAGTTTAGGAACGCAAGTGGACGAAAAGATAAACAGTTATCTGAAGTTACGACAGATGTTGATGGCAAAAACAAATTATTAGATGTTTCCATCAAAAAGCAATTTTTCGAACTGAAGATACAGGAGGTAGAGAGTAAAAAAACAGTTATTTCAAAAATTTCAGAGAAATTAGAACCATTGCAGAGTTATTGCCCCCTCTAGTTAGAGGGGCATGTTGTGGCAATTGGGAATCGATAATGATAGCTTTGTCCCATAGGGAAACCTTCACTTGGTGATTTCCATAGATTCATGTAAGAACATGATTCCGTAAGCGTATGGCAAAATCAGCAAAACTAAAATTGCAGAACACAGGCTTGCAGGGGACACATAGTGTTGGAAAATCGGAGCTAATGTAGAATGTAACACTTTGGAAGAGTTTTTCGAGAAGTTTTTGGAAGAGTATTAGAAAGTTGGCAGATGAAGGTATGTGATGAATTATTGTGTGCGCCTCCATATAGGTCAATAGGAAAATAAAAGTGCACTGCCAAGATATGAACAGAAAATTAGAAAGTATTCATGTGCCAGTGCCTGAAGAATATTTGTTGATTATCATAGATAGAAAGTTGACCAGGGATGAAAGAAAGTGTGTTAGTAAGTGAGACGGAAATTTGGAAACCTTTTTGAAAAAAGTGGGTGAAGCAGATACCTGGAACTTAAGTGGTCACAGAAATTAACGTGGTAATCTGGAGTGGCATTGTGAAGGCAACCAAAACCAAAATCATGTACAAACAATAGGAGCGGATAGAGGGAAAAGAGCATGAAGGGGTTCAGGCCCTGGACGATCAAATAGACAATTTCATGGTAGGAGTAATGAGGAAAACACTGGCAAAGTACAATGGCGGGCTTAGGTAGCGCAGGTCGTAAGTACAAATCCAGGAATTACATATGCAGGCAAGCAACTGGAACACTATAATCATTCAAATAAGTGATAGCTATGGGGAAAATAATGGAAATAAACATAGGACATCTCAGTTTTGAATAATAATAACAGAGGTGAGTGGAGTAAGGAACAAACGAGTTGTAGTTTGAAGAAGGTTCAGTCCCTAGCAAAAAAAAGTTAAGATAGTAGAACAAACAGATTATACAATGTGGACAGAGATTGCCAAGGTAATGAGGGAATTAATGTGCAGGAGGATAGTAATAAGGAGAATAGATTGGTCGATGGTAGCAGAAGAAGTGAAGATAAGGGTATAATGTCTTGTGGTTTGGATAAAGTGAAAATTGATTGTGATGTAAATGTTTGTAATACGAATGTAAATTTTACCTCTTACAAAGGTATGTACAATGAGTGTGTGGAATAAATGAGTATGTTAAGTGAAAGTTTTAAGGAATACCCACAAGAAGCGGGGGAGTTAGTGAAAGGGATGTTTGAAACACGTGTAGTGGACAATAGTGCACGTAGTGAAGAGGATAAATTAGAAGATAGTAGTGATGAGAACGAATTTAGAGAAAATGGGGAGAACGAGAAGATAATATGGAAGAAGAGCGTGGGGAGAAAGGTCAAGATGGAGGTTATGTTGACACTGATGTAGGAAGTGAAAGACAGAGAGTAGTCGTTACAGAAGTAGTTCAAGATGAAAGTGATGATCCAATAAATGAGATCAATCTGTTCTGTATTAGAAAGAGAAAAGGTCAGCTGGTTAAAATAGATTGTCAGTCTGTGGACTCTGCCGAAGTGTACGTAGTGAGAAACGAACCAAGCCTAGCGGAAGATGAAGATAGTTTAGAGCATGGTGTAATTGTTCTTGTGGAAATGAATAGTTTAATTAAATCTGACTAGACATCAGAGGCTAGTGAACAAGATATGTTGTGGGAGGAAAATGTAGGTGAAGAAGGGGGCAAACCTTAACAATGGTCAATATTTATGGTTTAAAGCAAAGAGTTTTACTGAACACTGAAAGCGATATCACAGCCCTGTCAGGGGTATTATTGTAACATTTAAAGAAGATTAATAAAATTCTAGAGGTGTTGGTATCTGGTGTAAGGGCTGTTGATGTCAAAGTAACGGTAAGCAAGCAATAAAGAAACAAGTTTAACTGTCGCTTCGGATTGAGGGGTGTGAAGTAAAGCATGACTCCTTAGTCATACCTGATTTGTGTTTAAATGTTATTTTAGGAATGGACTTAACGAGAAGGTTTAATGTCAGAATTAACTGTGGAGAGGGGATGATTACGTTTGTGCCCAATGATGTTGAACTGGCAGTAAGTTTCAGTGAACAATTCATGGATGAGGATGATGAAATAGGGTGTATGAGGATAACTGTCATGCAATGGGTACCTGTTGTGACGAATATATATTAGAAGATGATGAAGAGTACGCCGAATGAATTAGTTACAAGATGGAATTCTTCAGGAGGAAGCTTAATGAAACCAAAGGTATTAGTGAAGATCAAAGGCAGGAATTATATAATATATTGGCTAACGATGAAGAGGTATTCTCTGAAGAACCAGGAAGACTGAAAATTTAGAATCTCGACTGATGATAAAACAACATTTTCCATTCTTCTGCAAAACCTTATAAAACACCTTCGCTAGAAAAAAGGTTGTAGGAGAAGAGTTGGCTTGTGTAGAAAAGCGGTGTATCGAAGAAAAGAGCGATAATGAACGTAATAATTCTTTAGTGATTGTAGATGAGAAATATGGAGGTGTATGACTATTACTAGACTCTAGGAAGATGAACACCATTGTGCAGAGAGTATCTGATAAATGAGAGTGTATGGGAGATATATTACAAGTATTTAATAATGTTAATTCTAAGACCAGGCTACTGGCAAATGTCATTAGCTAAAAAGTCACTTAAATATACCACATTCGTGTTCACAGAAAAGTTACCAACACTGTTTTGTCCGTTTCGGGCAGAACATTTCCGTTTTAGTATTCATTAAAGCACTAAATTCTGTCTTGGGGATTGAACTGAATTCAAAAATTAATGTATACGTGCATCTTATTTTAATAGCAAGTAAAGATTGGGGGAGTCATTGCAGAATTTTGGAGTAGGTGTGTCAGGCGTTGCAGAAAGGTGAGGTTATCTTGAAACTGAAAAAGGTGGAATTTGTTAGAAATTGATAGCACTATATTATGAAATCCTGACAGCCACGTTACACATATCGAAGTCATTTTTTTCTCATGACACTTAGCTCTGTTTTCAATATTTTCTATCCCTTCCATTTATACAGCTTGATGAATATCCATAAGTTTCCTCATGTTTGCTGTTTTTTGTCAATATATAGTAAGATCCGTGCTGTAAGAAAGTAATGTAGCACCGATAGATCTCAAACAGTGTCCACCACTGTGTCACCCAGCATATTCAGGAACTGTTCTCGTATGTACCACATATGAACCTCAACGCCACTGATAAAGTTTGCATTTCGTTTGATTTCTTAGTGTATCCACATGTTCTGCAGAAAATTTGAAATGACGATGGTGTGTACAGTGTTCCTTGTTTGGAAACAAACCCAACAGACCACACCACATCAGCAAAAAGAGACAGATGGAACACTCTAACATACAATAACAATATATCACATAGAATTGGAAACGTCTTGAAAAAGCAAGGGATTCCAGTAACATTCAGAACAAACAACAGTTCAGTAAAGGCTAAGACTAGACAAAAAATCTCAGACAAATTCAGCAACGCTGGAATATATCAACTCACATGCAAGTCCTGTCAGGCCCAATACATATGACAAATAAGCAGAAACTTCCGAGCGAGATACACAGAGCACACGACAGCTCTAAAGAGTGACAGCACACATTCAACTTTCACAAAACACCTATTGAACAAAAACCATAACCCCTCTAATATCGAAAACGATCTACAAATTCTGAAACACAGCAACAGTCTACACCGGCAAGTAACAATAGAAGAAAATTATACATACAAAAGGCTATAGAGGGAGGGAAAAACGTAATAAACGAATCCACAACACTTTGCAACAACACACTCTTTACCGCTCTGAGAGAACTAACCAAGAACACAGAACAGAAAGCAAACATACGCATAAGGACCACTTCCCCATCACACACAGAGACATAAATAAGGAACAGAAGTCGTCGTAATTCCCACTACAGTTTTCGTAGACTTCTTGCAACATGCGATACACCTCTCGTGACACACGCGACAGCAAGACGCCGTAATGTTCATATCGTAAACGAAGTGCGAAAGTTTTGTTTTTCTGTGTATAGAATCAGCTACATGCCGTCCATCGAACGTGAGTACACGAATAACTAAGTAAAAGCACAGTGCACACCAAAACTGGATTCCACAACATTATCGCTGACGTACTAAGTTCACCTTTTAGTATTTGTTTATTAACAGCCGCTCACGCAGTTGCAGATGACATGACGTACGCTGAGAAATAACGGCAACAGAACAAAGCACAGAAAATTTGCAGCAAACAGCGACGATAATTCTTAAAACCATGCCATAACATACAAATAAAAGGAGTGTGAAAGTATACATAGTAAACTGCATTTCAAAAGAAGAACAGTAAAAATATAATAATATTTACTGTGTTTGTTTAACTACGCTATTTTCTGCATGTTTTACATTTTAAAAACCCCACTGATGATGGTGATATTTGTTTCCGAAATTAGTTTGAGAAATAAATAAGGAAACAAATAACGTTTTTTGCATCAAGGCGGACCCAATTCCCATATTGTATTTTTTTTTCAATGTCCCCCACTTGATAGGGTACACGTGAACTATGTAGCACTCATAATGTGCTTGTTTCCCTGCTACTGGTGTAGAGACGGAAATGTAAACTTTCGTTTCTTCAGATCTCACCGGCGCTGTGTGCTTTCATTCTAGAAGCAATAGTAGTTCTGGTGGTAGTTCCTTCTGAACTTACCTTACACCCTCTAAATGCTGTTCTGGCGACAGCGAGTTTACCCATAGCTGACCTCTTATTGCTTGCTGCACAACCTCCTGTAGTTCTGTTACTTTCCCTTGCCTTTCCCAAACACTATCTTCTACTGACTGCAACCATATTTTCATTACTAATTCCTTATCTAAGACTTCTACTTCGATTTTTAATTCACCGATATTCTGATTAACTACCTCTTCTTCAACTCTGGCATGCAGATACCGTATCAATTTTCCAATAAATTGTCGGTGTGGTCGTTATTCAATACGTCCTCCTTTAAACTTCACCAATTGGCAGGGATGCCTATTACTTTCCTCCCTGTTAAATTCACTGCTACTCCGCAGCTGTTTTTACTAATTACAATAAATATATACTTAACTTTAAAAAATATTAAATGACTATCTCCTAGGCCTTAATCCATACAGGCTCTTCGTTACAGTTTCATTCACAACCTCTTGTTTATCTTCTGAGACCTCTTTCCTCACTCTCCGTTTCTGCTCCGCATCTATTGTCACTGGAATATCTTCCGCACTCCCTTGGAAAGGTTTCAACCGCCCTGCATGCACAATTATCATTCTCAACGGCGATTGAATCTCGACATTTACTAGTGGCTTCGTCTCTACCGCTTACTATGGTCCCTGATACTATGCAAAAAACTTCTTTTCTTTCCCTTCGATGCATACGAAGCTATTAGCATCAACCACTGACCGACCATATACTGCTTACAGTACGGCCCCCTGCCTCTTCCTGTTTCTGTAGTGTTCGTGTATTTCCCTTCCTTATATTATTCCCTAAGCACCTTGGTAAGGTACTTAAGATACAGTGTTCCCTTTCTTCGCTTTCAATATACCGAGCTAGGTGGCGCAGTGGTTTGCACACTGGACTCGCATTCGGGAGGACGACGGTTCAATCGCGTCTCCAGCCATCCTGATTTAGGTTTTCCGTGATTTCCCTAAATGCCCTTTGAAAGGGCACGGCCGATTTCCTTCCCAATCCTTCCCTAACCCGAGCTTGTGCTCCGTCTCTAATCACCTCGTTGTCAACGGGACGTTAAACACTAACCACCACCACCACCACCACTTTCAATATCTCGAACTGTGATGGCATTTTACAACCATATACTGCTTCATATGGAGATAAACAAGAATTGATAAGCTGCTTTGAGTTATAGGCGGAGACGTACTTCATATACATGTCCCAGTTGGTATGACGTGAGTCAGTTGGTATCCAGGCATCTTCCCAATTTCCGTATGCATTCTTTCAGTTCTTCCACTCCCTTTTGGACGGGGAAGACTCAAGCTTAATTCTTCGCATTCAATAATTTACACAATGCCTTGGATAAATTTGACGTGAAGTTCGTTCCCTGATCTGTTATTATTGTTTAAGGCTCTCCGAACCTCAATATCATATTATTCGCAAGTGGTTGGACCACTGTTGCTGCCTGCTGGCTTGAAATTGCGACCATTTCTAAGTATCGTGAAAAATGATATATGATCCCGAGTAGGTACTTATTATCTCCAGGTGCTTTATTCAATTGGCCTAAAATATCCCCAGAAATTCGAATGGTGCTAAAGCTTCAGATAACATCTGCAACGGTACTCTTATTCGACACAAATCAGCTCTCTGTGCACATTGTGTACAATTCCGCACATACTTCTTTACGTCTATCTATTCCTTCACCAATGCCTTGCTACTACTCTTCTGTTGATAGATCTGCAGCCTCAGCGGTGCGCTAATATATGATCATGAGCTTCTTGTAGCACTGTAATTCTTAGTTTCTCTAGTAACACTACCGGCTGTCCCAACTTGGTTTCTTTGTATAACCCATCCTCGTACAAAACTGTGACCGCCTTAAATACTGCTTACATTCTTCATCCGCTCTTTGTGCAGCTTGCCATTCCTTATGCTCATTACCCCCAGTATGTGATACTGTTATGTTTCTACTTAAGCCATACGCATTTCTGTGATTCTTCCCAGGTTTATGTGTAATTTAGAAATCAACTTACTTACTGCCTGTCTTGTCAAACTACCGGAAGGATCACCTAAAACCAACAACCATTTCAATGCTGCGCGATCGGTCATGACGATAAACTTTTTACAGTACAGATATTATTTGGAACTCACTGGTGTCCAAAATTAAAGCAACGAACGGAAATTTTGCAAGTTTGCGTTTAATTTGCCATGAAACAGTATCAACAGGCTACAGTAAAATAGAAACAAGGCAAAGAACACATAACATAAATAACTACTATATGCCTAACGATAGACAAAAATGTTCTTCGTTTTTTCCAACTTGACTTTACGACCATATACTGCTTCATATGGCGATAAACAAGTATTGATAAGCTGCTTTGAGTTATAGGCGGAGACCTACTTCATATAGATGTCCCAGTTGGTTAAAGTGCACAGTATGGCGTGTGACCACTTCTGGCCTTCATACAGGTTCAACAACGACGGTGCAAGCTGTGAATGATGTCATGAAACTCATTTTTAGGCAATAATTCCCATTCTTCGCCGGCCGCGGTTGCCGAGCGGTTCTAGGCGCTTCAGTCCGGAAGCGCTCGACTACTACGGCCACAGGTTCGAATCCTGTCTCGGGCATGAATGTGTGTGATATCCTTAGGTTAGTTGGGTATAAATAGTTCTAGGTTCTAGGGGACTGATGCCCCAGATGTTAAGTCCGACAGTGCTCAGTGCCCTTTTTTTTTTCTTTATGGCCTAGTCTTGGGGATACTGTTTCAGTCTCTCTAAACTTTCGGCACATCCGAGAAACAACAGAACGATTCACATTAAGCCATCAGGTCACATACGTTTGCGATTGTCGTGCTTCCATTCCTCTTATGGCCCTCCACCACGGAGTGTCTGGCAGGCGTCTTCTTTGCGCCGTACTGGCCCGTCTGTGACTATACACCCGGGGACTACCCGGCACACACTACCCCGTTTGATAGTGTACCGACGACACCGTTGGTATGGGGCTGTGCATTGACCGGCATACCACCTTCCGTTCAGAACACGGTTGTACGGACGTCTGTTGAAAATTTGTGTCATTATACGGTGAATTAGACACGAGAGGGAGAAACAGCAGTTTCTTGTTTTAAGTTTGGACACCAGTGTATGTGATTCGACACATAAGGCTTAACATCTCTTTCTTCGCAGTGTAATAATTTCTTTCTGCAGAATTTAGTTGCCTTGATGTATAATCTGCTAGATGCGCTAAGCCTTCTACCTCTTTGACAACACAAAGACAAGCGAATAGTTCGATGCATCACATGATAAAACAAATTCTCTATTAAAATGCAGATATCCTAATATCAGACTCAATGTTAAGCCTTCTTTAAGCTTCTAAAAAGCATGTTGTCACTCTCCTGAAAACAAAATTTTAGTACCTTTTTTTTAACAGAGTCAGGCAGCAGTAGCCGACCGCGACAGACGCAGCAACAGATAAGTAACCGCGTTTGTCATTTACGAGTTCCCAAACAGGAAATATTTTCATTATAGCATCTGTGTGCTTTAATAGTTTAGTTTCTTGGGTTTCTGCGTGTAAATTAAAAATCTTAAAGCCACAGTTCTCACGTTTCTTATGTGTCAGAAAGTGACATATTACAAGTTCCAAATCAGGGTAAAATTGAAACTTCCTGGCAGATAAAAATTGTGTGCCTCGAAAGGCAAAGGTCCCGAGTACGAGTCTCGGTCCGGCACACAGTTTTAATCTGCCAGGAAGTTTCATATCAGCGCACACTCTGCAGAGTGAAAGTCTCATTCAGGGTCAAATTATTTAGTTTCACCTGAGTGCTTCGGTTGTTAGGTTTTTGAATATCTGCGTATTACTCGATACGACAGTTCGTGCGTTATCGTCAGGTTCTGCAGTAGAGTTGCGCAGCACTTGCTGATAGTCCGTTTATCTGCATAGCTTAGTTTTCTTCGGTCTTTAGTATGGACAGTGACTGTAATTGTTGTGTGCGTATACGAGCCGAGTTGGTGACGCTGCGCTCTCAGCTTCAGGCTGTGATGGCTTCGGTTACACAGCTTGAGGCTGCAGTAGATGGGCACCACTGTTGTGGTCTGGCCATGGGGATCCAACGGACGTCCAGCGCATCAGAGTCCTTCGATCGGTCCTCACTGGTGGCCAACCCAGTTACTGTTCGCACTGAGGCTGACCCCTCAGCTGTGGTCGAGTGGGATGTCGCCCCGGGGTGAAGCAGGTGGCGAAAGACTTCCCAGGCGGCCGCACATCAAGCCTCTCCGGTTTGTCTGATTAACAGGTTCCAGGTGCTGTCTGTGGCTAACACTGTCTCTGAGCCAGATACTGTCCTGACTCAGAGGAAACCACTCAGCCTGCAAGATCCCAGCAATCACAGAGGGTGGGAGTACTGGTAGTTGGGAGCTCCAATGTTAGGCGCGTTATGGGGCCCCTTATGGACTTGGCTGACAAGAAGGCTAACAAATCCAATGTGCACTCCGTGTGCATACCAGGTGGAATCATTCCAGATGTGGAAATGGTCCTCCTAGATCCCATGAAGAGCACAGGGTGCAGGCAACTGCAGGTGGTGGTTCATATCGGTACCAATGATGTGTGTTACTTTGGATCAGTAGAGAGTCTCTCTGGTTTCGAGCAGCTAACAGAAGTGGTAAAGGCTACCAGTCTTGCTTGCAAGATGAAAGCAGAGCTCACCATTTGCAGCATAGTCGACAGGATAGATTGCGGACCTCTGGTACAGAGCCGAGTGGAGGGTCTGAAACAGAGGCTCAGACGGTTCTGCGACCGTGTAGGCTGCAGATTCCTCGACTTGCGCCAAAGGATGGTTGGGTTTCGGGTTCCGCTGAATAGGACAGGTGTCCACTATACGCAGGCGGCGGCTACACCGGTAGCAGGGCCTTTGTGGCCTGGACTGGGCGGTTTTCTAGGTGAGAGGATCTCGGGAAAACACCAGAAGGGCTTCAGTCACAAAGGGTGCAGACTGAACACAGGAAGAACGTAGATACAGGAACCATTGGTGTAACAGTTGTAAATTGTCATAGTTGTGTTGGGAAACTACCAGAGCTCCAAGCGCCAATAGAAAGCACTGATGCTCAAATCGTTATAAGCACTGAAACCTGGCTAAAGTTGGATATAAGATCAACCGAAATTTTGGCGATGAACCTAACTGTGTTCCGAAAGGATAGGCTAAATACGGTTGGCGGAGGCGTGTTTGTTGCTGTCTGAAGTAGATTAACTTGAAGCGAAATTGAAGTAGATACTTCCTATGAGTGAGTGTGGGCAGAGGTCATTGATGGCAACCGGAATAAAATAATAATTGGATCCTTTTACCGACCTCCCAATTCAGATGATACGGTTGCTGAAAGGTTCAAAGAAAACTTGAGTTTGATTTCAAACACGTACCCGAATAATACGATAATAGTTAGTGGTGACTTCAATTTAGCCTCGATATGTTGGCGAAAATACATGTTTAATTCCGGAGGTATGCATAAAATATCATCCGAAATTGTGCTAAACGCATTCTGTGAAAATTATCTCGAACAATTAGTTCATGAGCCCACGTGAATAGTAAACGCTTGTGACCTGTTAGCAACAAATAATCCTGAGTTAATAACGAGCATCAAAACCGATTTAGGGATTAGTGAACACAGGGCTGTAGTAGCAACATTGAAAATTGTAATCCGCAAATCCTCCAAAAATAAGCATAACATTAACTAACAATCTATTCAAAAAATCTGATAAAATTCACTTGACGCCTTCCTGAAAGACTATCTCCACTCATTCCAAATTAATAATGTAAGTGTGCACCAGATGTGGCTTAAATTCGAAGGAATAGTATCGGCAGAAATTGAGAGATTTATACCAAATAAATTAACAAAGGATGGAGCAGATCCTCCTTGGTACACAAAACGGGTTAGAAAACTGTCGCAGAAACAACGAAACAAACATGCCAAACTTAAACAGATGCAAATCTCCAAGATTGGCGATCTTGTACAGAAACTCGGAATTTAGCACGGTCTTCAATGCGAGATGCTTATAAAAGTTTCATCAACGAAACTTTGTCTCTAAATGTGGCAGATAATCCAAAGCGATTCTGGTCGTATGTGTAGTATGTTAGCGGCATGAAACAATCTACGTCTTCTCTGAGCGATAGCAATGGAGATACTATCGAAGACAGTGCTGCCAAAGCAGAGTTACTAAACACAGCCTTCCGAAATGCCTTCACAAAAGAAGACGAAGTAAACATTCCAGAATTCGAATCGAGAACAGCTCCCAACATGAGTAACGTAGAAGTAAATATCCTCAGAGTAGTGAAGCAACTTAAGTCACTTAATAAAAGCAAGTCTTCTGGTCCTGACTGTATACCAATTAGGTTCCTTTCGGAGTATGCTGAAGCATTAGCTCCATACTTAACAATCATATACAACCATTCTCTCGACGCAAGATCCGTACCTATAGAGTGGAAAGTTGCACAGGTCACTCCAATATTCAAGAAAGGTAGTAGGAGTAATCGACTAAATTACAGGCCCATGTCATTAACGTCGATATGCAGCTGGATTTTGGAACATATATCGTGTTCGAACATAATGAATTACATCGAATAAAACGCTCTATTGACACACAGTCAACAAGAGTTTAGAAAACATCGTTCTTGTGCAAGACAACCAGCTCTTTATTCACATGAAGTGCTGAGTGCTATTGACAAGGGATTTCAGATCGACTTCGTATTTCTGGATTTCCGGAAGGCTTTTGACACTGTACCACACAAGCGGCTCGTAGTGAAACTGCGTGCTTTTGGAATATCGTCTTAGTTATGTGACTAGATCTGTGATTTCCTATCAGAGAGGTAACAGTTCGTTGTAACTGACGGAATGTCACCGAGTGAAACAGACGTTATTTCTGGCGTTCCTTAAGGTAGTGTTATAGGCCCTTTGCTGTTTCTTATCTATATAAACGATTTGGGAGCCGTCTTCGGTTGTTTGCAGATGACGCTGTCGTTTATCGACTAATAAATTTATCAGAGAATCAAAACAAATTGCAAAACGATTTAGAAGAAATATCGAAGTGGTGAGAAAAGTGGCAGTTGACCTTCAATAGCTAAAAGTGTGAGGTCATCCACATGAGTGCAAAAAAGAACTCGTTAAACTTCAGTTACATGATAAAGCAGTCTATTCCAAAAGCCATAAATTCAACGAAATACCTAGGAATAACAATTACGAACCATTTAAATTGGAAGGAACACATAGAAAATGTTGTGGGGAAGGCTAACCGAAGAGTGCGTTTCTTTGGCAGGACACTTAGAAAAACTAAGAGACCTACTAAGGAGACTGCCTACACTACGCTTGTCCGTCCTCGTTTGGGTTACTGTTGCGCGGTGTGGGATACTTACATGATAGGACTGACTGAGTACATCGAAAAAGTTCAAAGAAAGGCAGCACGTTTTGTATTATCGCGAAATATTGGAGAGAGTGTCACAGAAATGATAGAGTATTTGGGATGGACATAATAAAAAAAAAGGCGTTTTTCGTTGCGACGGAATCTTCTCCCGAAATTCTAATCACCAACTTTCTCCTTCGAATGCGAAAATATTTTGTTGTCACCGACTTACATAGGGAGGAACGATCACAAAGATAAAATAAGGGAAATCAGAGCTCGTACGGAAAGATAGAGATGTTCATTCTTCCCGCGCGCTGTACGAGATTGGAATAATAGAGAATTGTGAAGGTGGTTCGATGAACCCTTTGCCAGGCACTGAAATGTGATTTGCAGAGTGTCCATGTAGATATAGATGTAGAACAATTGTGTCAGTCGTCTGGCGATGTCCGTAAGTTCTTTTACTAGCCGGCAGTAATAGTGCTCGAGTCCCAAGCACGACTGCAGCTCCTTTACAGAATCTGATACAGGAAATATACAGCTCTAATTAAATTTGCGTCTACCTTAAGCTGTTCTTTACTTATGATGTGACCTATATACACTACCTCTTCCATCACAAAATTACACATTCCGTTGTCACTGTTAATTTAGCTGCTTTTAACCACAGGTATACTTCGCGTAATCGCTGCGTATTCTTTTCAGTATCACTCCCATAGAGGATTATATCACTGAGATACAGTAAGCACTGCCGTGGTTCCAGACCTCTGAGTAGTCTGTGCAACAATCTCTGGAACATTTCAAGTGCATTTATAATGTGAATGGCGCTCTTCTGAATTGATTGTGTCCACAGGGTGCTGAAAACGCTGTTTTGTGTCGATCCTGTAGTATAATTTCTATCTGGTGATAACCATTCTTCAGATACGTTGTTGAACAATATTTCGATTTCCCTAAGTGATTCAAGGTTCTTGCGATGTTTGGCAAAGGATAGGCGTCTGTTATAGTTTTCACATTTAGGTGTCTATAATGAAAGCAAAACCTATATTTTCATGTTCCATCCATTGATTTTTTTGAAACGACGACTACTCTTGCGCGTCATGGACTACTGTTTTCTTCATTTATTATTTATATCGATAGATTCCTCCAAAATTGGCTGCAAGTACCTAGGTATGCTGTATGGTTTGCAGTAGACTGGTGATTCATTTCCAATAGCTACGCAGTGCTGTGTAGTATGCATGGCTGGTATTGGTTCTTTTGTAAAAAAAAGAAGTCTTTAAATTCCAAAAGTAATTCTTGTTTGCTTCCCTCTAGGTGCTTCATTTCTTCTCGTAATGCAGTTTCTATGACATCTGGCGATTTTTCGTGGCTGACATATTTTTGTGTCTCATTCTTCTTCCTCCAGGATATCCATGTTAGCGATTTACAAGCCTTTTGTCAATCCTTTGTCCTCTGTGCTAAAATTGTCTATAGAAACAGGTATCTTCTTCTCACCCTTTATTTCTTGTACACGTACAATACCTCTTTTAACTAAGCAACCCACGTGATCTAATACTTCATTCTCTTCCAAGAGTACCACCACTCAGAAATTTCCTACCAGCAAGCTAGACTCAGTACTCACCCAAAGTGATTTTCCAGTAGCCTTAGGTACACCATCGTGTCTTCGTTCGTTGTTAAATCAGTTCATCTTTCGCGGCAGACTCCCCTTTGCCAATGCCTTCACCTAACTAAAACATTTTTCTGTCAAGTTCCACCCTATGTTTGCCAAAGATCAATTATAGTACAATGCTTCCAGCGTTCTATCCACAAATACTTCGCCTCCCGCTCTGTTTTGGTTGCTGGAAGACCAGTCTTCATTCAAGAATGCTTGAAGAAATTCTTTGTATGTTTTACATGTGTTACTGATCCTTGTTCCGCACGTATGATGCCCTCAAACTAAAGAATAAAAGCAACAGGACGTATACTACCTTTGCTAGAAAAGTTATGAAATTTGTAAGCATTGGCATTACTATTTCATTCATATGAACAACACCCTTAAGTTTTTCCTATTCAATCCATATTACGAGTTTCTATTTTAACGCAATTTCCACATCACCTATGTTTTTACTCATCTTACTTAATTGAGGTATGTTTTCTATCTTCTGTTCCATTTCTCCCAAACGACCCTGAATGTGCCAACCAGAGGCAAGTTAACAACAACTGAAGGACTCTCCCACGGGCAATGGTACACACTGTACCATCTGCTGCTTGTACTTCAATCCAATTTTGTACTATACGCTACTTCACGTGTATCAAGGTGAGATTCTAGCAAGATAAAATACTGGCGGCAACAGCCAGGAATATCACTACCTATCAGACGGGTTGATGGTATTGCAGCCAGTGGATTTTGTTCACGTTCTTCGTAAAATAAAAATTTGGGTTTCCTATACCTAGAAATAAATTGTTCTCGCTTTTGCACTGCGATAATATTACACACTCGTCCGAAAAAAAGAGTTTCCTCACTTCAAGGATGAGTTCTACAGACATCGAACATCACCCACAAGCCTGATGACGTAGTTTTATGTCATTGTTACCCAATTCGCTTATAAACAAAGTTTCAAATGTCTTTAACTTCAACTACTTTTTCGTATGTTTTTATAACGTCTAGTATGGAACTCACAATTCCTGTGACAACTAATAAATAGATTTTTTTCGTGAACGTTCGACAGTCAGTGCAGCGTTCACAGACGTTTCCATCTGTGCTGGTGGTCGTCCTGTGAAGGGCTTCTCTCTTGTGCAGTCGGATGCAACAAGCATTTTCTCCCACCATGAAACTAATAGTTTTTGTGTGAAAGGTTTCTGAAACCTGACATTTGAAGTCACGCTGAATATCTCTCATTGTTTTCCTGAAAAAGGTCGTTCGTGAGCCCACATGTTCATTACGACCCGTTCCTCCACGGTGTAAGGAGACCAATCAGCCGTGATTTACTTGCTCTTCAGCAGTTGCAACAATAATAAATAAAGATTCATTAACATATATGTAATACGTACGAGGTAATGAGGCTTAATGGTCGCTCTTTACGTTCTGTTATTTACTGCGATACTCATCGGTGCTGCACTATACCGTTATGACTTAAATAATCTTTGGATACATTTTATCAGGAATGTAATACATTGTGTTTTGGAGCAGCAGAAGAAAGTTATCCTATATCGGCTGTAACCAAAATACAAAGCACAGAGCGGACTACATACGGATTTGAATTATTTCACGGCTTCCAAATTTACTGCTCGTTATACAACATTCACCTTAGAAAAACATCACATTACGATATTTCAGCGCAATAACTGCGTTCGATTATATAGAGTCTGAAAAAATGAGAAAAAGCAAAATGATGACAAATTTAAATGCACCAGTATTATAAAATGATATTTATACACATACGACAACATCACAGCACGAACGAAAACAATGCAAGAACTTCGCTTAGCAAATTAACCGTTAGGAAGACTTAGCAAGCGTTAACAACAGGAACAAATCCTCTAGAACCTCTGTGTTGTACGCGAAATATAACATTAAGGACTAATTTACATCCAAGTTTCTAGAGTATTCAGTTTAGAGAGTATCTTTGTAACTGTATTATTAATTTCCAGTGGTTTTATTTTCGCTGCGTTGAACTGCACTTGTACTGACGGAGGGCAAATTCACCCATCGCTGGTAGTCAAGCGTTTCGCTTTTACACACCTAGTATAAGAGGAAGGAATTGAAAGATAATTTACGGATCGAATTGACTTCAGTATGTAGAAGAATCTCGCCTAATTCAAAGAGCAGAGACTACATTTAAGAGAAGGAAGCAGTGAAACAAATTCTTAATTTTTAAAAGCGGACTGTGATATTCGTATTTCAGACCACACTAGAGAGTAAATTGTTCTGTATTGTTGGGAGAACGTTACAACAAAACGTGATCAACATTGAAATAATTGTCTTTGCTGGCTCATGTATAAAAATTTAAGAAAGGATTATTTGAAAACTCACTCAAATGCTGAAATTTGGCTGTAAGGTAATGTAATTTAACGCTAAGGACAGAGAAAGGAAGTAAAGCTTCAGAGGCGTTTTCTGCTGCGATGAATCTTCCGACATCTGTGGGACAAAACTGCTGAGGTCATCGGTTCCTATGCTTACACACTGTGAGTGTGTGGGCTTTATTTTGTCAAGTTGCACAATCGAGTGATCCAACAAGTACCCTTTTTTTGTCTCCTGCAAGAAACAATTTCCACCTCACACTACTACAGAAGTCAGACAGACTCTCTTAATATACCAACAAGAACTGCTTGAAAAACATTCAGCAACAAATATCTTCTGGAGTCGTCCGCTGTAAGGAAAAGACACAAAAATATTCTATCTTCTCACGTAACTAGTGGAATATTTGGGTACTGGAATATTGCTAGTTAGTGTAAGAAAAACATTAAACGAACTAAAAATATTATTTATTGCAAAAAATTCTGAGAAATCAAGTTAAACTTTTTCTTATAAATGAATAAATTTCCGTGTTCTTTTCGGAACAGTAGATTGCCTCTTATGGATGAAAAGCTGTTATTTTTACAAAGTATGGGAATGTTCTCTTCTCCCTTTTCTTTAAGAAATTTTCTAGGTATGGTCAAGGCTGTCAAGTGAGAAATGTAATGGACTCTGCTGTTATGGAGGACAGATGGGGTTCGCATACGCTGTAGCGCACAATACCGTGAGCTGCGACAACTATCCCTTTCTATCTGGATTGATCTCTGCCAATCAAACTCTCCTTATGCCATGATGAAATCAAGGACTCCTGTCTGCACCTAGTCTAACTACTGGCATGGTACACCGGAAAGATAACCAGTCCACCGCAGTGCCTCTCAATACTCGCTTGCAGGTGTTTAACTAGTACCGTGTCCGTGCTCACACCGCACAATAAGCGTGGCATCCAACACAGTGAACAATGCTTAATCGCCAACGACTCAATATAGAGTATCACTCTGATTCGCTAATAACAGAGGTGCTCTCCCAGTGAAGTACTGAGGAGAGACTTTGTTCCTCGCTCTTTACATACACGTACGAGCGAACTCGCTCTTGTTACCTGTTCCCACTCCAAGAGCGACAACAGAACGGCTCCTTTTGCTGGAAATGTTGCAAGGGTATATCATTCGCTGTCTTCAATCACCTCTCTGTCTCTTTGTGTCAGAAATATTCCGCCAATCAGCATTGCTCTTTTAAATGGGAGAATGACATTTCGTTTAAGTCGACCAATGCAGAAATATGTAACATCTCCGTTAGGCGTATACTGTCCTCCTGTGACAACTCCGTAACTATGCAGTCGGTCCATCAAAAAATGCGTCTTCTGGACGCTCCCACACAATGTAATGGAATTTGCTTTTAAGTTGACACGGGGTCGTTATTCCTTCGCTCTGGCAAAATCTGTCCTCTATCTGGGCGGTTTCTGCGGCCGAAGTAGGTATGTTCACTCACCCCTCTGAAGGGACGGGCCTCTTTAGAACGAAAGTTCCTGTGGCTGTTATGTTGTGTATGCCAGCCTCGACTTTTCCAACCTTGGTGCGCACTTGCGATTTACTTATTAGATTTGCATATCGCTTACATGAATTGATACAAAACTGGCTCTACTTTATCGAGTTTGGCATCGAATGAATCGTCTTGATGTGCAGAATACTATTGTGAAGACAGACTATGTAAGAAATGAAGTTCAGGAGACCACGCCACCTTAAAACACTACTCAATGTAACTTAAACTAAATTACGCTAAGGACAACACACACACCCAGCCCTGAAGGAGGACTCGTACCTCCTACAGGGGGGAGGGGGGGGGGGGGGGGGTAGCTGCACCAACCGTGTCAAGTTGTCCTAAGCCACGTGGCTACACCTTGTGGCATAAGCAGAGAAGGAACAAGAAAACACTAGAGTTATGGACACATTGTAAGAAATAGAAGTAAATGTCTAAAGCACTTTATACTAGGTGACAGTATCAACAAACTGTGTAACAGAGGCGGTCAGTGATAAAAGTAAAAACTGGTCAAACAAAGCAGAATAGGCCTTGAACTCGAAACTGCTGTGTCAATTAAGCAGTTTTGTTGGTTCTTTCGTTTTCGCTTTATAAATTTCAATCTCCTCTAACAAATTAAAAGCACAGTACTACACGTTTTTTCAAAACAGGTGTGCTTCTTCATACTTAAAGCGCACGAATGTACATGTATGTCAGTGTACTTTTCATTATGGTCAATTACATTGTTTTAAGCAGTAGACAGTCTGTAAGTGTATTTATGTTTTACCAAATTTGCTGCAGATCTGAAGATGGTCATTACAGGCCGAAATCGGTAGTCTGATGACAAAAAAATTATGACCATAGATGAAAGTAAAGGAAATTTATTATTTATAAATTTTCCTGCTGCTGGATCCATAAACATATTGGTAGATCTTTTGGATACATCCAGAGTAAATGTTGTTGAATTACATGACGTAGTTGATGCTACTCAAGTGTGTGTAAACCAGAGTTATTTCCAGTTTCTAAAAGCATTTAAGTTTATCATTAATCGGTAAACACAGTCTTTGTTTTCCCGTCTGGTGGCGCCATCTAATACGGTGTCGGTCACTTTGATTCATAGCTCTGCTGCAGGAGTCGTAAACGTGTGCTATAAGGACGCTTTATACACCTGGTCTATGTTGTGAACATGCCCTGCGTTCTGTTAAGAGCGAGTACCCGTAAACACAGATAATGTGTGGCCCTTGTACAAATTTATTCCTTATATTTTTCACATACCCTGTGAACCAAGGTCTGTGACCTCTCAATATCTGTTCCTTTGTCTCCATCCTTATTTACTTGGTTTCTTATGCTTGTCCTGCTTACTGTTCTTCAACTCTGGACCTATGATATTTCCAAAAAAGGGGCAAAAACTTGATAGCGCCTTCTACCTTGATATATCAAACACATGTGTTCGAGGAAATGTCAGTTGTATTACTTGGTCTTAAATATCTGAAAGTGCAGTGCTACGCCTCTTCGCATAACATTTTTGTATAGCAAGTCAATGTATTTCGCTCTGTGGAATTCAATCGTGTATATTTTGTAATGAAAGCCTTCAAACCTATATTCAGGACAGTGGAATTTAAAATGATCTGCGGTGCTTATCATGCTCTAAGTCAGCCAGTTTGACATCCTACCACAAACACTCACAATTAATACTGGGTGGGAGTATTTGTGACCGGGAGAATAGGAACTTTGCACAGAATTTGCATGGTGTATCGTGTATTATCTGACAACTTTCTCTTTTGTGTGACATAAAATGAATATAGGAAACATAAAACCATTAAAGACGAGAGACAAGACAGTACACATTTCTTCAGTCTTTAGGTCCCAGAATTTTTTCCTCTCTAATCTTGCTACAGCTTTACACGGCGTGGTTTCCTTTCTATGAAAGAATCTATTACCTCATCAAAGTTCGTCAGACATCTTGCTATATGAAAAATTTAAATATCGTTGTCTTTTACTGAAAAAAGCTGTTAATACGAATAGTACCCAAGGGTGGTGTGGTTTCCCTATCTAATTACGTCTATTTTATATCTGCCTGCTAGATAAAACGAGATAGGTCTTTCTAATATTGCAGAAATGGTAACACGAACCAAATAAGCGATACTTTTCGGCACAGTATTTTTATGTACCTCATTTACATGAATAACACGACAATATAATTTATGAAATACCTATATCAAATGCCTTTTAGGCCTACTACAAGCAACAAGTTTTATGTTAAGAAATAGTTTCACATTTCATTCATATGCTTAGTTGCCGGCCGCGGTGGTCTAGCGGTTCAGGCGCTTAGTCCGGAACTGGGGGACTGCTACGGTCGCAGGTTCGAATCCTGCCTCGGGCATGGATGTGTGTGATGTCCTTAGGTTAGTCAAGTTTAAGGAATTCCAAGTTCTAGGGGACTGATGACCACAGATGTTAAGTCCCATAGTACTCAGAGCCATTTGAACCATTTGAACCATACGCTCAGTTTCTCAAGCATGAGATCGAAAAACAGTAGTACGAAATTTTTATATAAATTTGGAATCACCATATTCTTCCCTATAATTAGTGTGATGTCCCCGTTTCTTCTCCTTACTAGTTCTAACAAACACTCTTGTTATCACTAATTCTGTAACTGTTCCTGCCATGTCAAGACTTATTCTTCGGTTAACTTCAATAAACCTGCTAGAATCATCGGTTAAGTTATCCCACGTTTATTCTCTGGTTAGGAGTTATTACGTGTTCGCACAATCCGCGTTAATCCGAGAATAGACCTTAAGAAGACAGTCCGTAGAGACTGTACAACTGGACCTTAGTAGTGTAGCCTTATGGCAATAATTCTGTCAAAATTTCATTTTCTTGGACACGCCGAGAAGATAGTACGAAATCTTTATTACCTGATATGAAATATTTTTACCTGTTATTGCTGTCAGTCGTTTATTTACATTCTGGTTTAGTGAATCTATGGATTTCGCTAGTAATTATAACAACGTTGATCATTCGCGTGTCCATCAATCACATAAGTGAACAGCGATTGGCATTTACCCGTTCGGGTTTATTCGGCTCAATTCGAATAGCCCAGTCGCATTTAGACTGCGAGAAAGCTGTTTATTTCTAGAAAGTGACGGGGATTTCCCTTTCACAGCTATCACGTATGCTATTATGATTCGTTCAGGAATAAACTTAGCGTGTGTTCCAAAATGTTCAGAAACAAACTGAAATGCTTTTCAAACCATACGAATAGTCGATAGACCAACGTGCTATGGGTGCTAGGCGCTTTGTGGAAAAAGGTCTTTTTTCTTCAAGAATATGAATTTGTCAGCTGCCTCGGTTTGCCTCAACCCACCCCCCCTCCCTCCCACATCCAGATCCGGGCCTGACAACCTTCTCCTTGTAACCTATTCTTATTTCCGTAGGTGGATGTGTCCTGTAAATTTTATTAGATAATGTGCCATTTTTGGTGAGCGGAGAACGGTCTGTTCTCTTGCAAATGGCACTCGAGTGTTTTTACGCGGTGTATGTGCCCTCTAAATTTTGTTGGCTGAGGTGCCATTTTTGCCGAATGGGGGACTCTCTGTACACGTGTCAGACATCCTCGGCTGTTTTTAACCGGTGCTTCTGTCTTTGGTTACGCTCTTTTCACAACTCGAGTCGTGGTTTCCCAGTTGCCTTATTTAACTGACAATGTAGCTTTATAGGTGACTGCTGGCTCACGAATTTGTATTGAGGAAACATGTTTATCCCCCGGGATAGCTGTGGTGCTCCTGTGAGAATGAGACGGGTCACAAATTAAATAAATAAGAAACCGTTTTGGAACCGACACTGCCTATTCTTTCTCGAGTTTCAAAACAAGTACTGTAGTAAGTCTGATGGTATGATTATGGGTTCACCTCTCGGTCCTATGCTATCCGAAATCTTAATGGACAATTTCTAACAAAATTTCTTACAGAGAGAGCCACTGAACTGTGTTTATAAACTGGTATTACCAGATAGAAACACTACTACAATATTTAAACACACAACATAAGAAAATTCAGTTCACAATGGAACTGGGAGGATCTTCTATAAATTTCTTGGACCTCAGTATAGATACTAGTACAAGAAAACACGTATTTAGCATTTAAAGAAAAAAGGAGCTACTGGTACAGTAATTGTTCCAAGCTCCCAGCGTTCACACAGCCAGAAATATGCAGCTTTGCATTCAGTGGCGCATCGCCTCATATCTGTTATATTATCTAAATCAGTCTTTAAAATGAAATTAATAACCACCAAAGAAATAGATTCCAGCAACCGCTAAAGCTCTACCATGATTGATAATGTTCTGAAAAAAATATGAACAAAACACCACTTCTGGACGCTAGCCAACAACGGCAATCAGCAAGCACTCGAGTGTTTTAAAATGTGGTGCAAAATTTTATATCTTGGCAACATTTTAGACAATCTTGCAAAACACTTAAGGTCTCGCAATTACATACCTGACTTTTATAATACCAATAACATATAAAATTCAATGGTAAAAACAAACAGCAACCCTTGTCACAGAGTGGTATATGTAAAATCATTTGTAAGCATTGTGAAAAGCGCATATAAGTCAGTTAGGCAGAGCTGAGACAATTAGGCTACATGAACATGCGAGAAACCGGCGATAAGATAAAAAAGATTCGATCTTTGCTGATCATCTTTTAGCCGAGAATCATCCATGTCATGTAGAAAGTGAACATTTACCTTGTGTCCAAGAGACGCAGAAAGATGGCCATACAGGAAATAATGAAAATCAACAAACACATGAATGTCAGTCTAGTAATAAACGATCAGACTCAGTTTCCATTTTCTCCATTGTTAAATTAAGTTTTCGTTACAAACACCAGATTCAAACTGCAAATTCATTTTATTTTGCTTTACTCATAATGTGTACCCCACATAAAAGCATTTTATTTTGTAGTTAATGTATTTATTGTAATACTCTTCTTCTATATCCCGTGTAAAAACTTTGTCACTTTTTAATTTTCTGTCAGATATTATCTTTGTAAGGCGTGCACAATGTTTGTCTGTGTTTTCGGCATTCAGTTGTCACCTGAAGATGGCCTGAGAAGCCGGAAGTCAGTTAGTGGCAAAATATCATATTATTTTGAAGAACAGCAGTGTTTTCCTTTTAAGTAATATAATCATAGAAAGAACAACATTATTCATCATGAATTAGCTACAGAATAAAACTGGAAGAGTGTAAATTGAATACCTGTGGAATGGCTAGCAGCAGTCCCAGTAAAAAATTACAGATTGCATCAGGGTTCAGAGCCAAATCTATGTGCTGCTTCTGTCGCCTCTAATGATATTAACTGCCAGATACTGCCCACCGACTTCACTTGTTTTCCTATATAAACGAAACGTAGACACACCCTGGATTTTTATGTTTCTGAACGTTAGCTGCCATTAATTACACACTATACTCTCCACTGGTGGAATCTCCGCAGCTCGTGGTCTTCCGGTAGCGTTCTCGCCTTTTGTGCACGGGGTCCCGGGTTCGATTCCCGGCGGAGTCAGGAATTTTCTCTACCTCGTGATGACTGGTTGTTGTGTGTCTTTCATCATTTCATCATCATTGACTCGCAAGTTGTCGAAGTGGCGTCAACTAAACAGAACTTGCAGTACGGCGGCCGAACTTCCCCAATGTGGCCTCCCGGCCAACAATGCCATACGATCATTTCATTTCATTACTGGTGGAATTCGACAGAGGTAATTCGTGTTGGGGGTAGGAACGTCGTGATCAGTTGCATTCTGTCTAGGGCTAGTTAATCTCCCACAAGTGAACAGTAAACAGTTTAGGGAAGGGACGACTAAGATTTAGGGGAGCGAGCCGTGCTGTGGGATGGGTGCCACCGTTCTCTCGCCTGGCTACGCACTGCCCTCAACACCACAACATACCGAGTGTGTGAACGGGGAACGTACCACATTTAAATGTCAACACAGTCGCAGTGCATACGACTTAGTTTTGTATCTCATATTTCTGATTAAGATCATCATGACAAAAACAACTATCCAGTATTATTTCATTATTTTTAGCACTCTGAAGACATGGAACAGTTTTTATCTGTTGCAAACTGTCAGCGTATGGACAGATGCAGACAATTTCGCAGATTTTCGCCCTCAAGTTGTTATGTAATCGAGTCTTATTTAGTATGATCATCGAAAGAAAGTCTTTGATAAACATATATTGATCGAAATATTGCATCACGTTTGTAACCTCATTGCTCTTCCAGAGAAAAACTGTTGATGAGATTGACACCTTCAAAGTAAAATAATTTGTCTTTTTAAAGGGTATTACACTGCATACGCACAGGTGTGTTTTCAGCAGAAACGAGAAATGGTCTGGTGAAATGCCCAAAAACAGATGTAAGATTGGCAATGTCCTGGAAAGATTTAAAAAACTGTCCTTGTAATTCTTTCAAGCCCACTATGAAGTTTTCAAAACACGCGCCTTCTTTAGCATCAGTTAACTAAGACAAATAGACGGTGTTTTTTGTCAGGAGATTTTCTTCATAAATGCACCGCCATCAAATTGGAAATAAACTGTTCCTCACCTTGAAGTGTGTTACTGTACGCAGTGTGCAGACAACAATAGCGGAATTCAAATGAACAAATTGTTCCAGACATGCCTCTTGACAAAGGTACTTCTCAGTCATAAGTGTACTGTGCGTACTCTTCGCTCAATTTCAGCGGGAACTGTTGCAGCTGACAATGTAATAATGCATGCGACTTCAGAAAATTTCCTATTTGAACAACAATTTCATCACGTGCTCTGTGCCTGCAAATTTAGCACAAAGACGTTCATGATGTACAGAACAATGATGCCCATCTCTTGGTTCTTGTGACTTTCTTCCTCTTTCGTCGTCAACTAAATGTTTAAATTCTTTATGCATGTTGACGTAATGTCAATTATGTGACTGCATGATATATACTGAACGTTTTCAACATTTTCTTCAGACATTCCCATTCATTTTAAAAGTGGCGATAGATCGCTTTACTGCCTCTTTTTGTGCAAACAGCATCTGGACCTGTGAACGCCCTTCAAAAAATGTTCAAATGCGTGTGAAATCTAATTGGACTTAACTACTAAGGTCATCAGTCCCTAAGCCTACACACTAATTAACCTAAATTATCCTAAGGACAAACACACACACCCATGCCCGAGGGAGGACTCGAACCTCCGCCGGGACCGTCCTTCATACCACGAAGAAACAGCGAAGGGAAAACAGCGCTGGAGCCATGATTATACCGAATTTAGTAATGTCGTTCAGAGCAAATTATGCCGCACCGCATTGCTTAATGAAATGAACCGTTACACCTAGTACTTCTGAGAAGTATCTGGCAAAGCCGAGACAGGCTGAGCCTCGGCTCACGCACTCATCGGACACGTGTGAAGTCTGGCACGCAGAGGGCGACGTTGCTTTGTGGTATGGAGTCCGTCTCAGTGTATTCATTACTAGTATGGTTTCATTCAAACATCTCTCTTTCTTCTACAGGTTTCTGCTCGTTAGATTAAGATGTGAGGACAGTAACGCCACCACAGAGGAGGAACTGTGTTTTGAGATTATTTATAAACCTGGTCATATCGGCTCGCCATTTCTTTAGCCTAAAAAGTGAACGTCGTCAGCGTATGATGTTTCTAGCCTACGAGGAACACTGATACATTTTTAAATGTTAGTACTTCGTAACATAGTGACCACAGAGAAATAATATTGCATCGGAATTAACGTAATAGGTAACGTAGAAGAATAAGACAGAAATAATCTTCAAACATTTACTTATATCGAGCGTATTGTTGTTATGAGAAATGCGTTAACGAATTGCCTGCACTTCTGTAAATACCGCATTAATTTGTTCTGAAATGTAACCGAAATTTATATCAGGTGCAGAAGTAAATTTTAGGACTAAAGATAAAAGTCGTCCGGCTACCTATTTCCCTTCGAAGTGGTTCAAATATATGTGTTAATTTAACAGAATTGTTTAGTAAGTGTGAAACAGTTACACCATGATTAAAGTTTGTCATGACAACGACTGATCCCATCACAATATGGGCCGTCATTTAGCAGGGTGTTGACGTAGCATGTTCCAGGGTAGTTGTTCAGTGTTCCCAGTCTGCTCGACACGTCTGTCAGCAGAAATTCAAAATCTCCATACACGAGCTCAAGGGTCATAATAAATTGGGCAGATTGGTATTTCGCATGCGAAAGCATAAGAGATGTTCAGAACACACAAATGCAACTCATCGGAACACAGGCTACGGTGCTCTTGTACGTGTATTTAGGAAACAATCGCTCGTCGAAGTCCCTCCAAGAATTTGATTTTTTGTATCTTCTCTTTTTTTTCTTGTGCCTTTGCCCCGATCTGCGTAGGATCGACACGGTTATTACAGGATGCGAGAAGGTTCATTTAAGGGATGGCTGGATGCTCTTCCTGCCTGCGACCCATTAAGCTTCTCCCGTCCCCATGGACGGAATATGTGCAACGAACTGCCGCGTGTTGTGCTACTCATGTAAAATTGAGCGAAAGGCTGCCTACATGTTTGCCAGTAAAGGAACTTAGGAGGGACTTGAGTACCAGCCCGGTAATCTCCTAGTGGGATGTGGGAAACCGCCCAGAAACAACATCCAGCCTGGCTGCCACACGCCAGCCCTCGTCGTAGGGTTCTCTGCTTCCATCGTACACATAATGGGAATCAAATAACCGATATCTCTATGAGTTCAGAGACTCATCCACGGCTGTTTTTACTTCGCTCTGTCCAGGGATGGAATAGCACACGAGGTTGCTGATGTTGGAGTAAAGCCTCAGCCGCCATCTACACAGTCACCATTGTCAACCATATGAGATTCACTGCTGGATGAAGCCTCTTTCGGACGCTGTGACACGTTGTCTGATCTGTTTAGATGTAATTGTGAAACGTAGATTTAAATCTGGTAGAAAAACATACGTAACAGAGTGATACGAAAATGATGGAAAATGGAAATACAGTTGATTAAGCAAATCAGGCTTTCAGGGCCAGTTTTAGCATTATTGGGAACTTAAGTTACGCTGGCATTAGGTTGTGGTCTAAAGAACATTTATGTCCGTGCCGTTTCGACTTCTAATACTGGGGACATTATGAGGGACTGTAACCATACAACTAGTATTTTCAAGATTAAACAAGCTCATTAAATCGAACTGTTTATCGTGGCTACTCCGATACGAAGAAAAATCAGGAACTACATCCTAAAAGTTCTGGAGCTTCTAGCGAAAAAAATGGAACTAAACAGAAGCATTCCTACAATTAGAAAGTATAGTTACATATGGTATTCTACAAAGACACGATGTTGACTAAGAAATTAAACCGATAAGGTCTGTTGATACTTGTACAGTGCCAAAAATCTACGCCCTCAGCACGCCACAACAGTAGTATACAACATACAGTGCACGTGCTGTCAAATGTGCACAGGCACTACTAAACAAACGCATTAACACTCGATTTAAGCACTCTTATCACCTCAATACGAACAGGCCAGAAATAGCAGATCCTGGATGCACCAAAGGAATCACCGAATTCTTCTCCGACAGTATAGTTTTATAATGCCCCAACAATCACTGTGCTAGGGTGTATGGAGAGTGTACAGAGATGAATAAAGAAAACAGCGCCAATTCTAAAGCGATAAAACTCCGGCCTCAGGCTATCGAGAGCCGGCCGAATCAGCCGTACCGTCTTACGCCAATGACGTCCATAGATAGGGTATGGAAGGGCGTGAGTTCAGGACACCGCTCTTCCGGCCCTTGTCGGTTTTCTCGACCTGGAGCCACTACTACTCGGTCGGGTAACTCCTCAGTTACTATCAGTAGACTGGGTGATCCCTTTCCAGCCCTCCCACTGCGAGAAATTCCTTGGCAGTACCGAGAATCGATCTGGATGCTTCCAGTGGCTGTGAGCCGCGCTTATCACACAGCTGCGGCGGAGGGCTAGTCTACCGCAGTACAAGCTACATAAGAAACGTCGGCGAGAGTCCGCGACTGAAACATTTTGTAATGTTCTTCAAAATTGTATTATTAGATCACGAACCTGATTTCGGCGTCTCAGGACATCTTCAGGCGTCAACGTAACGCCGAAAACAAAGATAAACATTATGTGCCCTTACATGGATATTATTTGTACAGAAGATACAACAATGACAAGCTGTTTGCATTGGAAAACATTACAATAAGTACAATAACTACAGGATGCGCAATCAAAGGTTTCATGCCGACCCAGTTAACAAATGACGAAAAATAAGGTGAATTTAGTCAGTCTAGTATTTGTAGCTAAAAATTAATTTAAGAAAGGAGGAAACGGAAATTGAATCTGATCATTTAACACTAGCGTGGCATCCTATGTGATGTGTTTGTTGATTTCCAGTATTTCAGTTGGGAAACGTCCTGGCAGATTAAAACTGTGTGCCCGACCGAGACACGAACTCGGGAACTTTGCCTTTCGCGGGCAAAGGTCCCGGGTTCGAGTCTCGGTCGGGCACACAGTTTTAATCGGCCAGGAAGTTTCATATCAGCCCACACTCCGCTGCAGAGTGAAAATCTCATTCTGGGAATTTCCATTAGGGCCATTTTTCTGCTTTTCTTGGCAGAATGTAATACTTCACATTCTGCATCATGTGAATGGTTTTCTGCTCAAAAATGATCAGCAAAGATTGAATTTTTATTAATGTTCTTCCTTAATCGCCTTCTGCTCTCATTTTCATGTAGCCTAATGGCCACGGCTCTGTCTGACAGACAAATAAAAACTTTTTCACCTGCGTGCAAGTGATTTTATAAACAAGACTGCGTGCCAAGGGTTGCATTTAGTCTTCACTATTGAATAGACCCCCCGCCCATGAACCATGGACCTTGCCGTTGGTGGGGAGGCTTGCGTGCCTCAGCAATACATATGGCCGTACCGTAGGTGCAACCACAACGGAGGGGTGTCTGTTGAGAGGCCAGACAAACATGTGGTTCCTGAAGAGAGGCAGCAGCCTTTTCAGTAGTTGCAGGGGCAACAGTCTGGATGATTGACTGATCTGGCCTTGCAAAATTAACCAAAACGGCCTTGCTGTGCTGGTACTGCGAACGGCTGAAAGCAAGGGGAAACTACAGCCGTAATCTTCCCGAGGGCATGCAGCTTTACTGTATGATTAAATGATGATGGCGTCCTCTTGGGTAAAATATTCCGGAGGTAAAATAGTCCCCCATTCGGATCACCGGGCGGGGACTACTAAAGAGGACGTCGTTATCAGGAGAAAGAAAACTGGCGTTCTACGGATCGGAGCGTGGAATGTCAGATCCCTTAATCGGGCAGGTAGGTTAGAAAATTTAAAAAGGGAAATGGATAGGTTAAAGTTAGATATAGTGGGAATTCGTGAAGTTCGGTGGCAGGATGAACAAGACTTTTGGTCAGGTGAATATAGGGTTATAAATACAAAATCAAATAGGGGTAATGCAGGAGTAGGTTTAATAATGAATAAAAAAATAGGAGTGCGGGTAAGCTACTACAAACAGCATAGTGAACGCATTATTGTGGCCAAGATAGACACAAAGCCCATGCCTACTACAGTAGTACAAGTTTATATGCCAACAAGCTCTGCAGATGATGAAGAAATTGATGAGATAAGAGAAATTATTCAGGTAGTGAAGGGAGATGAAAATTTAATAGTCATGGGTGACTGGAATTCGTCAGTAGGAAAAGGGAGAGAAGGAAACATAGTAGGTGATTATGGATTGGGGCTAAGAAATGAAAGACGAAGCCGTCTGGTAGAATTTTGCACAGAGCATAACTTAATCATAGCTAACACTTGGTTCAAGAATCATAAAAGAAGGTTGTATACATGGAAGAATCCTGAAGATACTAAAAGGTATCAGATAGATTATATAATGGTAAGGCAGAGATTTAGGAATCAGGTTTTAAATTGTAGGACATTTCCAGGGGCAGATGTGGGCTCTGACCACACTCTATTGGTTATGACCTGTAGGTTAAAACTGAAGGTGGAAATTTAAGGAGATGGGACCTGGATAAACTAAAAGAACCAGAGGTTGTACAGAGTTTCAGGGAGAGCATTAGGCAAAAATTAAGAGGAATGGGGAAGAGAAATACAGTAGAAGAAAAATGGATAGCTTTGAGGGATGAAGTAGTGAAGGCAGCAGAGGATCAAGTGGGTAAAAAGACGAGGGATTGTAGAAATTGGGTAACAGAAGAAATATTGAATTAATTGATGAAAGGAGAAAATATAAAAATGCAGTAAATGAAGCAGGCAAAAAGGAATACAAACGTCTCAAAAATGAGATCGACAGGAAGTGCAAAATGGCTAAGCAGGGATGGCTAGAGGACAAATGTAAGGATGTAGAAGCTTATCTCACTAGGGGTAAGATAAATACTGCCTAAAGGAAAATTAAAGGCACCTTTGGAGATAAGAGAACCACGTGTATGAATACCAAGAGCTCTGATGACAACCCAGTTCTAAGCAAAGAAGGGAAGGCAAAAAGGTGGAAGGAGCACGGCACGTCCGTGTCAAAAGTAGTTCAAATGGCTCTGAGCACTATGGGACTTAACTACTGTGGTCATCAGTCCCCTAGAATTTAGAACTACTTACACCTATCAAACCTAATGACATCACACACATCCATGCCCGAGGCAGGATTCGAACGTGCCACCGTAGCAGTCGCGCGGGATCGAACTGCGCGCCTAGAACCGGTAGACCACCGCGGTGGAAGGAGTATATAGAGGGTCTATTCAAGGGCGATGTACTTGAGGACAATATTATGGAAACGGAAGAGGATGTAGATGAAGACGAAATGGGAGATAAGATACTGCGTGAAGAGTTTGACAGAGCACTGAAAGACCTGAGTCGACACAAGGCCCCTGGAGTAGACAACATTCCATTAGAACTACTGACGGCCTTGGGAGAGCCAGTCCTGACAAAACTCTACCAGCTGGTGAGCAAGATGTATGAGACAGGCGAAATACCCTCAGACGTCAAGAAGAATATAATAATTCAAATCCCAAAGAAAGCAGGTTCTGACAGATGTGAAAATTACCGAGCTATCAGTTTAATTAGTCACAGATGCAAAATACTAACGCGAATTCTTTACAGACGAATGGAAAAACTGGTACATGAGGACCTCGGGGAGGATCAGTTTGGATTCCGTAGAAATGTTGGAACACGTGAGGCATTACTGACCTTATGACTTATCATAGAAGAAAGATTAAGAAAAGGCAAACCTACGTTCCTAGCATTTGTAGACTTAGAGAAAGCTTTTGACAATGTTGACTGGAATACTCTTTCAAATTCTGAAGGTGGCAGAGATAAAATACAGGGAGCGAAAGGCTATTTGCAATTTGTACAGAAACCAGATGACAGTCATAAGAGTCGAGGGGCATGAAAGGGAAGCAGTGGTTGGGAAGGGAGTGAGACAGGGTTGTAGACTCTCCCCGATGTTATTCAATCTGTATATTGAGCAAGCAGTAAAGGAAAGAAAAGAAAAATTCGGAGGTGGTATTAAAATTCATGGAGAAGAAATAAAAACTTTGAGGTTCGCCGATGACATTGTAATTCTGTCAGAGACGGCAAAGGACTTGGAAGAGCTGTTGAACGGAATGGACAGTGTCTTGAAAGGAGATTATAAGATGAAGATCACAAAAGCAAAACGAGGATAATGGGATGTGGTCAAATTAAATCGGATGATGCTGAGGGAATTAGATTCGGAAATAAGACACTTAAAGTAGTAAAGGAGTTTTGCTATTTAGGAAGTAAAATAACTGATCATGGTCGAAGTAGAGATAATATAAAATGTAGACTGCCAAAGGGAAGGAAAGCGTTTCTGAAGAAGAGAAATTTGTTAACATCGAATATACATTTATGTATCAGGAAGTCGTTTCTGAAAGTATTTGTTTGGAGTGTAGGCATGTATGGAGGTGAAACATGGACGATAACTAGTTTGGACAAGAAGAGAATATAAGCTTTCGAAATGTGGTGCTACAGAAGAATGCTGAAGATGAGGTGGATAGATCACATAACTAATGAGAAGGTATTGAATAGGATTGGGTAGAAGAGAAGTCTGTGGCACAACTTGACTAGAGGAAGGGATCGGTTGGTAGGACATGTTTTGAGGCATCAAGGGATCACAAATTTAGCATTGGAGGGCAGCGTGGAGGGTAAAAATCGTAGAGGGAGACCACGAGATGAATACACTAAACAGATTCAGAAGGATGTAGGTAGCAGTAGGTACTGGGAGATGAAGAAGCTTGTACAGGATAGAGTAGTATGGAGAGCTGCATCAAACTAGTCTCAGGACTGAAGACAAGAACAACAACATATTGAATAGAAATGTTCATATGGTATTGGTATTATAAAATGCAGGTATGTAATTGCGAAACTTTACCTTTTTTACACAATTGACTGAAATGTTGACAAGATGTGGAATTTTGGACATTATTTGGAAACAAACGAGTTACTGCTGTTGGCCAGCGTAGAGGAGTGGTGTCATTTTCTTTTTTTTTTCTTTAAATAGCGATTATTGGAAGCAATTTATTTGACGGTTTGTAGTTCTGGTTTCGATAATGGAACAGAAATGAGGCGACGCTGCACCGAATGAAAAGCTGCGCGTCTGTCGCTGTGTGGATGCTGGGAGCTTGCAGGGATTACTGTATCAGTAGCTACATTTTTCTGTAAATGTTAAATAGGTGTTTTCCTAGACTAACATTTATATTAAGGTCTAAGAGGTTGATAGAAGAGACTCCCAGCTCCAAAGTAAACTGAATTTTCTTATGTTGTGAGCTTAAATGCTGTATTGATGTATCTGTCTACTGGTACCGGTCCACTAACACAGCATATCACCGATATATCTGAACCAATACGTAACTTTGGTATTCAGTAGTTCTTACTGTACAACAAAATTTGTTCAAAACTCTCCACAAAATTTCAGATAGAGTAGGACTAAGGGGGGAACCATAGCTAGGCCATCAGACTGACTATAATACTTGTTTTGATACTGTAATTAGTTCTGTTTTACACATATGTCGGTAGCATCAATTATGTCTTGTACTTCTACACGATCTACTTTAGAATTGTGCAAAAGATTTTAGATTCAACAGTAGGAACATTTGTAAATCGACTGATACTGGTTTAGAACTGCATGGATTTGAATATTTAATTTTATCGACAAGCGCCATACAGTTTTTGATACGAAACTTACATTAAAAACTGGTCTTCCTTTTAACGATATAATCAAGCTCTTTCGCTAGTAAGAAACATGGAGGGAAAATGACTGAGCGTAATGGGTGCTTAAGGTAATTATTGTAATGTTTTCCTACACTACGTGTCGGGACACGTGGCTGAAAATGACTTACAAGTTCGTGGCTCCCTCCATCGGTAATGTTGGAATTCAGCCTGGTGTTGGCCCACCTTTAGCCTTGATGACAGCTTCAACTCTTGCAGGCATACGTTCAAGCACGTACTGGAACGTTTATTGGGCAACTGAAGTCCATTCTTCACGGAGTCCTGCACTGAGGACCGGTATAGATGTCCGTCGGTGGGGCCTGGAACGAAGTAGGCGTGCCAAAACATACCAAAAGTGTTCTATAGGATTCAAATCAGGACTCTGTGCAGGCAGGTCCATTATAGGGATGTTATTGTCGTGTAATCAGTCCGCCACATTATGCTTTATGACAGGTGCTTCATCGTGTTGAAAGATGCAATCGCCATCCCCGAATTTCTCCTCAATAATGGTGAGCAAGAAGGTACCTAAAACCTCAATGTAGGCCTGTGCTGTGATAGTGACATGCAAAACAATAAGGGGTGCAAGTCGCTCCATCAAAAAGACTACCACACCATAACACCACTTCCGAATTTTACTGTTGGCACTACACACGCTGGCATTCGCCATACTCACACCCTGCCATTGGATCACCACGTTGTGTACCGTGACTCGACACTCCAAACAATGTTTTTACGGTGTTCAATTGTCCAGTGTCTACGATCCTTGCACCAAGCGAGTCGTCGTTTGGCATTTACCGGCGTGATGTGTGGCTTATGAGCAGCCTCTCGACCGTTTTCTCACCTCCCGCCTAAGTGTCATACTACTTGCAGTGGATGCTGATGCAGTTTCCAATTCCTGCGTGATGGTCTGGATATATGTCTGGCTATTGAACATTACGACCCTCTTAAACTTCGAGCAGTCTCTGTCAGTCAGCACACGAGGTCAGCCTGTACGCTTTTGTGCTGAACGTGTCCCTTTACGTTTCCACTTCACTATCACATTGGGAACAGTGAACCTAGGGTTGTTTAGGAGCGTGGAATTCTCGCGTACAGATGTGTGACACAAGTGTCACCGAACCACCTGATCACGTTCGAAGTCCGTGAGTTCCGCGGAGCGCCCCATTCTGCTCTCTCACGGTGTCTTATGACTACTGAGGTAACTGATATGGAGTACCTGACAGTAGGTGACAGCACAATACACCTAATATAGAAAACGTATGTTTTTGGGAGTGTCCGTATATATTAATCACATAATGTGTCTAAGCACTTTATTACTTTGTATCTTATTTATAAATAATGTCTGTTTAAGTCGCACGACGTGTATATCAGTTGTCACATGTAGATGGTCTGAGAAACGAAAAGCCTGTTCGTGGGCAAATGAATGTTATGTATTATAAAACTAGAAACACACCTCGACTGCGAAAAAAGCACCTAGTGTTTACCTAGGTTTCGTCGTAGATAACTACGCCTTCTTCAGAACAATAAAACCCACAAGTAGCTAAAAACTTTGTACATATGTACTGTTTGTGTTTCCCTTTTTTCGTTTATAAATGTATAGTCATGCTGTTCTTTTAATAATTGACAGAGGTCTTCTTAGGCACTTGTGGGTTTTATTGTTCTGAAGAAGGTGTAGTTATTTGCGCCGAAACCTAGGTAAACACTAGGTGCTTTTTCCGCAGTCGAGGCGGGTTTCTAGTCTTTTAATATATTAACCAACGACTGCTGACGCACTGGAATGTTGAAGGTTCTTGAATGTTATGTGTCAGAACGTCACGAAGTGTTTTCCTTTTGATATTATAATTGAAAAGAACGCATTCTGTTGTAGAGTAATGTGCGCAATATTAAAAATTCGTCTCTTTCAATTCATCTGAAACATGATGTCGCGCCGGGCTGTTTTTATTGGTACAGTGCCACGTATGCAGCTGTCACAAATGTTTGCGCCACTGCGGCAGGAAAATGGGAGCTGGCTGCGCTACAAAAATACTCCTCCTGGTCCACCAGGAGAGAGTGCAGGCGTGGTAGCAGCGATATTCCGCGACCACCACGTTGGCGCCGAGAAATTAAATTCCTTGCCACCGGCGCGTGGTAATAACAACTCCTCCCCCCTTCAACAGCTGTGACGCACTAGCAGACATCGCAGATTCGTTCCTAACCTTCAGAAGCAGATTGTGAAGTATGGCTGAGATCAGCACTGTCCTCGAGGAACAGACTTGGCAACACTGACGTCCCAGCTTCAACTTCCCTAGTCCTCCTCCCCTCATACAACTTTTTATTTCGACCTGCATCGTAATCCCTTTAATAATAGACAAAAACGGGATAAGCGTCCAGGTTTGCGAAACAAAAACCAACGTTAAACACCAAGTCTCAACTCGGAAAAGAATTCCGTAAATGATAAAGACAATTCGTTCAGTTGTTTAACTAAATGAGCTCGTCGACTGTCAACCAGATCTCTGTAGCTAGATCAGCGATGATAATCGTCTGCTATATTGAGTGTATAATTATTTCTATCGTAATGTTCTCTTAATTCCTTACATAAAAATATCTTAGAGTTTCTTCTCGTAAAATAAAACTCTCGTAAAAAAATCGAGATAATTCGTAATAAACTACCTTTCGAAATAAAATATTCCCTCTAGGTCAATGTGAAGCCAATCGGTCAAAGTATCAGTTACGCAGTCTGCTTAGAAACAGTCCATCGCTATTTTGTTTTCAATTTTAAGTTCCTATCTGTCACAATATTAATGCATCAGTGTTAATAGACGTTGTAATAATTCAAAGAGTTATTTCAAATCAATCTCACTAATAGTCTTTCCAAATAAAAATGCAGTAATATCGTGTATCCAGAATGAATACCGTCAGACAGTTACAAAACGAAATCATTATCTTTGTCTCCCAAAAATAAACTGGTTCTTTTAATTAAATTGTAGCAACTTTCAAACAACCAAAAGTGGCTAAGGTGCGATTTCAATTGCATTCAGTAACAACTTAAACGCTGATCAAGCAAAATCCGGCAATATTTTTGTTAGGGCCGCATCCAGACCAAAACCACTATCGAGACATTTTCTCGCTCGGAGCATCACTACATCACACTATCCGACGACATAATCTTGCAACCACCCAGTTATCTCTAGAAGTGCGAAACGGCCAGCTAACGGTTCATCTCAAACAATCGGACGACTCCTATACTATAACATATAACTCCAATAGGACACATTGACTTTGGGCATGCATCTCTATACACAAGTTCCTTTATCACTAAAAAAATTAATGTACCTTCTCACCAACTCAAAATCTCCGAAATTGCCCTTACCACAACTAAGATATTTCGAAGGAGATCTTCAGGGATATCATTCGAGGTCACTTAAATCCGCGGTAGCCACATGCCTCTCTACTGACCACACAGTAAATCTGCATTATAGATTGTCTGGACCCACCACACGTCAACTCCAAATCTCTGCTGAACTCCCGCCTATGATTAGGGATACACGAAATTCTTCTAAGAAATTGCGGTAAGTAGTTCTGTCGAGTATCTCTAGCGAACAGCTCTTTAGCCTTCACGCAGTATTCATGCGTGCCGCAACTTCGACTTTTGACAATCCATGAATTATCAGACTCAGCCATTGGTGATCTCATACAGTGGCCGGGTGCTCTGAAGTGCCGTGTAATCTCCGGAGTCTGCGTTGTCCAGTGATTGATTTCTGCCACGTCTTGCGTTGTCACAATGGACTAGGTACAAGGATGGTGAATCTATAACATGTTAACATACGTACTATTAACATCTTACACACATTCTTATAATTATACCGCAGCCGTTTTTCTCACGAGAGGGACGAAGAATCTCTCGGACGTGCTTAACCCAGCACAGAGTCTCTCCCTTGCAGCTACTCATGGTCGAAGAATCAGGAACCTTTTAACTTTAGTTCTTACTACATTGCGATTCTTTCTTGTTCTGACACCAATCATTATATGCGCAAGAAATCTTGAAATTGGTGTGAGAGAAAAAAATCATTATATGCGCAAGAAATCTTGAAATTGGTGTGAGAGAAAAAAATAGGTTTAATTGGCCTGTTATTACCCTTAGGTTTCCCTAAATTTGTCGATAAATCCAATTTTACATGTCATTACACAAAAAATTTTAACTTCAGTATGATGGCTCAGACCATAAACATGTATCTCCTACTTCTATTACCGTGAGGCTAATTACGTCTTAAAAAATGCTTTCACTTAAGAAAGCCTTCTCTGCACCTCATGTTACTCCACTATGAGCCGCTTCATCCCGGAAACAACTCCTCAGAAGGTTTCAATACCAGAGATACAAAAGCCATAGTTCTGGAACCACCTATCCCTACTGCCTCCTGCAAAGATTAGTCTTCTGTTTCCAACAAAGACACTTAAATAACGCAGTAACCTAACGGTTATAAAACTATAGCACATCATCAACAAAAAGTATGGACACTTCTCAGTTACCCGCCCGCGTAGCATCATGAAATACTAAACATGTTTAATGACCCATCACCAATCTCTCCATCTTGATAAGCTCGAGGGCTTGTAGTCTCTAGTTCAAACCCATCAAACTTACGTTTCTTTGTCCTACATCCACAAACTTTTTGCTGACATATGTTGTACAAACGTCTCCTCCCAACTTTAAGCTTCTTAAGTGTAAACATCTTAAACTTTGGCATGACTTTTCACGTTTATTCCACGTGTACCAATATATCGCTGTTCTTATGTGCATCATGTTTATTGTCTCTACAAATGTACTTGATGGTATGCTTTCAGTCTTACAATCGGTTTCTAACTCCTGAACCTTTCTCATCTCTGCCAGTCTCGCCTACTAGCCATAACCCTTAAAAGTACCAATGATTCCCAGATCCTCTGCTTCCTTAATATAATCTGCACTTTTCACGTCATTCGATTTCCTAGTCATAACCAAAGTATTTAGATGGAACTTCCCTACCAATTAATCAGAGTTAATTTCTTTAACAACTACAGTCGCGGGACGGGTTACTTCCTTAACATTGTACGGACCATGATACAAATGAAATACTTCTTTATTCGTTTATCGCTTTTGCTACTTTCCTAGTGAATGTGGATCATCACTTGCTCTCCGATCTGGAATTAAACATTCGTAACTTTTTTATTTACGCCACTAGCTCTTTTCTCCGTGCTTCTATATAATCAGTCTTTGATAAATTACTCCAGGTACTCATTACAGTTACCTTCTTTAGGTGAGTATTCTGTTTTGCCTAATAACCTGTCCCCTCTGACATTACCCTCAATCACTTCTCTAGGGGCTACTCCTGTACTATTATGACGTAAGTCATTTGAAAAGACATTAGCCATCTGTTATGCTTTTGAGCACAATAGATTCTGCCTAACATTTTAAATCTTTTATCATCCATTCGAGTGGATTTGCTTGTAGTTGATATCTGGAAATTATTAATTGTTGTTCTCCCTGTACATTCAGAAAATTCTTAAACGCACTGGAAAAAAACTGTGAGACAGTGTTTGACAACAATCTCTTCGGTTTTCCTAAATTGGAAAAATGTCGTTCTGAAAAATCCTTGTTGTTGCTCTAATGCTCGCCGATTTCACACGATACAATGTAAGTATTTTAGACCATACTTCCAATATGACTACCACATACGCCAACTTTCCAGTTCCTCTAGACAGAGAACATCGACGACGGCCAATAAGTTCACAGAAGTGACAGTACTATGGGGTAACGTGGTACCTTTTGTTTATCATTCCGACTTTTACTTTGTTGACATATGATATATTTAGGTAACTCCTTACTAAAAATGTCGATAATAGCCTTGGAAAAATAATATTTTTGAAACGTAGATATATTTTTTACTCTCTAAGAATTCATACCATACTTATTCCCACGCTTACCTTTGTGGTGTACATGCTCGTCATCTCGACAGACCTCTCTCTATAATACTGAACAGTATTTTTTGTTTTCCTTCCACATTTAGCCCAAGAGTGCATCCCATCTTCCGTTACTATCTTCGCTCTTGGTTTTCGAAGCTAAGGGTCGTTTTGCTGTTCCAGGACCAAATTCTTTGCCCTGTGTTTTCATTCCCGTTCACACTGTAACAGTTTAGCTATATATGCTGTAAATTCCTTACGAAATTCTAAGAGTCTGTAATTTTTATGTATCGTAGTACTACGTCATAAGCTTGCAAGGATAAAGCCCAACATCTTAGTCGGTCTTATAAGAGCTTACTCGACATCAAAAAATTCAACGGCTGGTGGTGCGAATATATCACTAATTTGTGCTCATAAAATAGATACCCAAACTCTTTTACCGACAAAACCATAACCAATGTTTCCCCTTCCGTAGTCACATAATTTATTTCACTCGTGTTTAGTATTCTGCTAGCGACTGCAAGAGTTACTGTTTGATACTGACCATCCACGTTACATGCTTGGGACACCTGACAACCAATCCCATATCCTGATGCAACTGCTACGCAAAATTCCTCACGTTAATCATGTGCCCAAGAATCAGTGCCTTGCATAATGCATCTTTTAGCGCTTCCCATTCGGCATGATACTGCTCATTCCATTACCATCGAGTTTTTAATTTCAACAACTTGTTAAAGTTTATGCCTTTAATCACATGACCAGGAATGTAACGCCTATAATATACTACTAAGCCAAAGAATGATATCACCTGTTTCTTGTTTCCAGGAGTTGGGCACTAAAGAATAGCTTCTAGCTTCTTAGGGTCAGGTCTAATACCTTTGACAAACCAAATGCCGACACGTATTAATCTCTATTAGTCGTTGAGTTAGCTTCCGTAGTAGTTCTTCACAAACTTCAAGTTTTCCTCCCAAGTTTTAGAGATCTTTAATACATCATTTACATAAAAACAAAAGCCTCTCCGTCTATCACATCATCACCGAACGCCATGTCAAAAGCTCTAATAAACACTGCCGCCCATACATTTGACGCAAAGGGCAGTACTTCACAACGATAAGACCAACCATTCAACAGACTTCTTGTATAATTTCTAGACTCTTTTGCAAGAGCGACTTGCGAGTAGCGATCTGTGTGGTCGATCGAACTTAAATGCCTAACATTATGAAATTTAATTGACACGTCTTCTATAGGAACTGGTCTGTCCCTTTCCATTTCAATAATTTTGTTGTCAGTTCTACCATTGAGCGCCATCGTCATATCACCATTTGGTTTCTTAACTGCGACAATCGGATTAATATACTGTTTTATTTCCAATTATGTTCCAACATACCATTGTGGTTATTTATTCCCTCACTGCAGAACAAATACAATGTGCAATTAAATATGGAGACTTAAAATGGTACATAATCCTTAATCTTTCACCTACATTCGTAATCCTTAAATGTAACAGGTTTATTAATAATAGCTCTCTAATTCGCAATAAACATTAACTCTAACTCTTCCTGCTGTTCCTCACGAAATGTATTAGATTATACACGTTTTTTTATTAATTATATGCTTCCAGTCGACATCAGATGTTTCAGCTACTTCTCCTGACACACGTTCTTCCTCTTTAACAACAAATCATTTATACAACTGAATGTTCGCAGAATTTAAAACTACCTTCTTGACCTTGAGTTAAGCTACTTTTACTTAGCTTTATCCATAAATATTATAGTTTACCTTAATTCTCATTCGTTCCTTAGTAACACCTAACGGTACCTCATGTGTCATTAATCAATCCATTGCTAATCACACAGGTAAATTAATTTCAGAAACTGCTAACCCAGATTATCGCAAAACAATTCCAGAAGCATTAAATGTCAAAAGCACTTCCATCCCTACTTTCTTACTTTCACCACCGGTTAATCCTACTACATGCACACTCGTTACCGGAAACGTGGGACATTTCCAAGGTGGTTTCAATTTCTCAAAGGCTTATTTCTATAGCAGACTCACCTGACTACCAGTGTTAATCGAAAATTCTAATTGCTGTTCTGCTACTATTACAACGGACTATCAGCGAAGATGTTTTATTCACTGGCTGCTTCTTTTCTAATAATAATTCTTCACTTAGATCGTGTTCTCCGTATACGTCAGAAAATCATTTTTTTACTCATTTGGACTGTGATAAGAACAGCTCGGCATAGGAATCAATTATTATCTTCAGATACATCCCAAATAGTAACTACTTTCAGTCTTGCCATGTACTGACGGATTATGATGGTTATTTCTATTCTCTTCACCAACATACCGCTGGTCATTACGATTAACCTTGCCTTGAACTCCTTCGTTCCTATCAGGGTCATTCCATACCCATTTGCTTCTCTTATCTCTATTTCTATTTCGAGGATCGCAATTTCCATTACCATTATTATTATTGTTGATATTATTGCATCATCCATTTACAGAGTGACAATTATTGATCTATATTAAAAAACCGTCAATTAGTTACATACTGAGGCGTGAACGTATTTTATTTAACATGTAAACGTCACTAAAGATAATCGGGTTTAGATTAGGACAAGTTCGATATGCCTGACATCATTGGCGATGATTGGACGCGGTCAAATAGCGAAATTCTGCGTGACCCGTTGAAGAGTAGGAATATAGATGCTGTCGATGGCCTTCTGAATGGCAGTTTTGAGCTCAGCAGTACTTGTCTTAACTATAGACCCACAAAAAGGAATGGCATATGCTCAGATCCGGAGAATATGGCGGCCAAGCGAGGCCAATGTCAGTGGCCTCTGGGTACTCAAGAGCCAGAATACGGTCCCTAAGGTGCTCGTCCAGGACATCAAACACTCTCCTGCTTCGACGAGGTCGATCTCCGTCTTGCATGAATCACATCTTGTCGAAATCAGGGCCACTTTGTATAATTGGGATGAAATCATCGTCTAAAACCTTCACGTACCGTTCAGTAATCAAGTTTAACATTACGAATTGCAAAACATCTTCTTTCAGATGACTAACTATGAATCTAACATTCTGGCATTTCCGTATGCTGAAGGCAAAGCTCATTGAAAAGACTTTAAAAATATGACGGGAGGTACTGTATCTCTTGGCTTAAATTTAGGTAAAAGCTTACTGCCACTCTTCATTCCTATTCTCATTTCTTCTACTACGTCACCTCTACCATAATTCATTCTATAATTTGGTATAGTATGAGTTTGTGAGCTCAATGACTCGGGTACGGAACTATTACCCTCAAAACTAACATACGAACAATTAACGTCACGATTACACGGTGTGAAAGTTACTTTCATCGGTGGATTGTCTCTTAACTCAATAGGTAATCTATTCATCCTTTCGTAGCACTAATTTCAGACACAGGCTCTGATATAGATCTTAATATACTAACAACCCAAGTCTGTGTTTTACTAACCCCATGATCAACTGACTTACTTAAAACTTTCAAATCTTTTCTCAGTCCTTGTTGGAATTTCTTGCTCAGATACATCTTATTGGACAATCCCCCTGTAGAAACCTATTCCTGATTAATATGGGGCATTCTTAATACTTCCCTCCACTGCTGCCCCTTCATTTTCTAACTTTTCATATCTCTGTTTCAACTCCCCTTTGAATTCGACTTGCTCATCTTTCATAGGTCTCAATTCGACCATATATTCTTCAGACCAGCCAGTACCTTATTCAAGTATTCTTTCAAATCCTTGTTTATCTTTACAATTTAAACAAAAGCCAAACGTGTAACACTTTCTAACAGCCGTTACTTATACTTCAACAATTTTTCCATGTTTATCAATCAACCAGTAACACAGATAGCCTCACGGGTTCTCTGTTCCTGTAAACGCACTACCAACACATAGTCTGATACGAAGTGGAAAACGATAAACTTAAGATAAAAAATGTACTCATATTTTAAAATTCAAAGCCTCCTGCACTCGAGGCTACTCCCATTACGTTGTTTCAGCTGAAGTGTTGGCGTAACTGACGTGGAGTCTGGGCTGCAGCGATGTCTCGGCTGCAGCGATAGCTTGGATGAATCAACAGCTCGACTGCCACGGTGTCTGAGCAACGTGCAGCGAGCGACTCCTCCACGCAGCTCTCTTCTGCACAGCGGAATCTGCTCAAACGTTTGACTTATGTCTACCTATAGCTACCCCACGACTTCACTAACGACAAGGATTCTTTTACACTCTCCTTCCCATTTATTTACTTTACTTTTCCCATCAACGGTTTTCTTACTTATGATGGTCACTAGATATACTTTAGCACCTCCTGAAAGCTGGGTCGTCTCCAAATATACTGCGGATGTCTGTAAACAAGAATTTTCTGGTGCTAACGGCGTGCGCCAGCGCACTAACGCCACTCCGTTCTTGTACGGCCAACTGTTGCGCTGTTGCTCTAGTACAGTTACCGTACAGCACACCAGAGTTTACATAGTACAGTGATTTCTAGTTGCTTTATCTCGTCGTAGATAACAACATCTGACTTTAAATAATATTCCAGGTGTGATGTTGTTGTTGTTGTGGTCTTCAGTCCTGAGACTGGTTTGATGCTGCTCTCCATGATACTCTATCCCGTGCAAGCTTTTACATCTCCCAGTATTTACTTCAATCTACGTCCTTCCGAATCTGCTTAGTGTATTCATCTCTTGATCTCCCTCTATGATTTTTACCCTCCACGCTGCCCTCCAATGCTAAATTTGTGATCCCTTGATGCCTCAGAACATGTCCTACCAACCGGTCCCTTCTTCTCGTCAAGTTGTGCCACAAACTCTTCTGCTCCCCAATTCTATTCAATACCTCCACTTAGTTATGTGACCTACTCGTCTAATTCTCAACATTCTTCTGTAGCACCACATTTCGAAAGCTTCTATTCTCTTCTTGTCCAAACTATTTATCGTCCATGTTTCACTTCCATACATGGCTACACTCCATACATATACTTTCAGAAACAACTTCCTGACACTTAAATCTATACTCAATGTTAACAAATTTCTCTTCTTCACAAACGCTTTTCTTGCCATTGCCAGTCTACATTTTATATCCTCTCTACTTCGACCATCATAAGTTATTTTGCTCCCTACATAGCAAAACTCCTTTACTACTTAAAGTGTCTCATTTCCTAATCTAATTCCCTCACCCGATTTAATTCGACTACATTCCCTTATCCTCGTTTTGCATTTGTTGATGTTCATCTTATATCCTCCTTTCAAAAACTGTCCATTCCATTCAACTGTTCTTCCAAGTCCTTTGCTGTCTCCGACAGAATTGCAATGTCATCGGCGAACTTCAAAGTTTTTATTTCTTCTCCATGGATTTTAATACCTACTCCGAATTTTTCTTTTGTTTCCTTCACTGCTTGCTCAATATAGAGACTGAATAACATCGGGGAGAGGCTACAACCCTGTCTCACTCCCTTCCCAAGCACTGCTTCCCTTTCGTGTCCCTCGACTCTTATAACTGCTATCTGGTTTCTGTACAAATTGTAAATAGCCTTTCGCTCCCTGTATTTTAAGCCAGCCACCTTTAGAATTTGAAAGAGAGTATTCCAGTCAACATTGTCAAAAGCTTTCTCTAAGTCTACAAATGCAAGAATCGTAGGATTGCCTTTCCTTAATCTTTCCTCTAAGATAAGACATAAGGTCAGTATTGCCTCACGTGTTCCAATATTTCAACGGAATCCCAACTGATCTTCCACAAGGTTGGCTTCTACTAGTTTTTCCATTCGTCTGTAAGGAATTGGCGTTAGTATTTTGCAGATGTGGCTTATTAAACTGATTGTTCGGTAATTTTCACATCTGTCACCACCTGTTTTCTTTGCGATTCATATTTTATGGCATGAGCTCATTGTTGCCCAGTACTACATTTATTACGTGTGGTTAATGCTTTTTTTCTGTTTGAGGAAATTGTCGGCAGAATGTTGTTGTAACGGCATGTGTCACTTGTAGAGAGCTTGTGTCCAGGGGGCTGTAACAGAGCAGAGAGACGAACTGGGGACCGTAAATGCTGAGCGCAGAATCCTGGTCATGCGAATGATTCCGGGAAACAGTGTTTACTAGTTCTTACATGTAGAGGGACTTCTAGCAGAAGCTCTCTCCTCCTTCTGCTTAGGGTCGGACAGAAGGGCACCAGTTCACAAAACACTGTACCTAGGGCAGGCGCCAGTCCGTCGCTGACGACGACTTGATAGCTGAAAGTGGGTGGAGGAAGCCATTTAAGAGAGACTGCTGTAAACTGAGCTTTTGTGCAAGCGACGGGTATGTCATACAACTCCATGCATTCTAAGTTAGAAGCTGGGACGGTATGGATAGAGTAACTGGCATACATGTTTAGTGGAGGTAAGACCGTAACCCCCTCTCCTGACGCCAGGTTCTTTTAGTGAGCGGCAATAGCATATATTTCGCGGGCTCGACTGTCTGGGAAGCTTAACAGCCTTCTTCCAGAAACTGGAAATGGTCGGTTCAGAAACACATCCATGCCCGAGGCAGAATTCGAACCTGCGGCCGTATCAGTCGCGCGGTTCCGGACTGACGCCTAGAACCGCGCGCCACCGCGGCCGGCGGAACACATTAAAGATCTGGTATATGTACTGCCTCTACCACATGATGTAGGAGAGCTCCGGGAGAGAATATTGGAAGCGACTGCTACAGTCGACGATGCCGTGCTGGGACGGGTGTGGCAAGAATTTGATTACCGTATTGATGTCTGCCGGGTCACTCATGGTTCGCATATCGAACGTTTGTAAAAAAAAAAAAAACTTTCTGAATTTCTCTCTAAAATGCAACATGCATGACATCTGTACACTGTTTAGTTCTTATGCAATAAATAATTTAAAATGTTTCCAGACTTTATGTACACTGTGTATTTTTGCAAATACTCTTTCTTTTATTTTATTCTCCTCATAGATAAACATTCGCGTAGAGATTGTTTCAACTCCCCTGATGTGTTCTGCAATATATGTTGTGAATACACTCTGCAAGAACAACGGAGGAACAGCACTGACTTTGTGAAACAGGTCTACCTTGCCTATTTTTGGGTTAAACTGGGAGGCCAAGTTAAACATTAGCCTCCTCAAAATGTTTGCAAAAGCTGTGTTGAATCCTTAGAGCTGTGGACTAATGGGTAACGAAGGGATTCAAACTTTAATTCCACTGGCGTGGCGAGAGCAAGGAAAAAAAACCATGATTGTTATTTTTGGATTGTCAATGTGAAAGGTTTCAATCGCTACAAGAAGCATAAGTGGGAATATCCTCATTTAGAATCAGCAAGGTGACCTGTGCCATATGGCTGGGCTGATAGCAGGAAATTTAAAGGGGGGAGGAACTACATCTCATGGTGGAAACTCTTTTTTAGTGTAAGATCAGTGTCCAGTGGGAAACTCAGCCAGGCAAGTACTAAAGATGTTAAAAAAGTTCAAGATACTCACAAAAGTAAAGTGAAAAATAATGTTAGTATATTTCATCAAAATATTGGGGGATTGAAGAATAAAAGTACTAAAGATGTTAAAAAAGTTCAAGATACTCACAAAAGTAAAGTGAAAAATACTGTTAGTATATTTCATCAAAATATTGGGGGCTTGAAGAATAAAATTGATGAGCTTCTGCTTTGTTTAGAAGATATAGAAACCAAGAATGTAATAGATATACTATGCCTGTCTGAGCATCACATTGTCACTGATATGCAAAAGGTTAGCATCAATGGGTACAAATTAGCTGCACATGTAAGTAGAGATAATATGATGAGAGGAGGAGTTGCCATATATGTCAAAAGCTTCCACAGTGCAAAAAATTTAGAAACTAAAAAATTTTGTGTAGAGCAACATATGGAAGCATGTGCCACTGAACTTAAACTAAAGGATGGCACTTTCATAATTGTAACAGTGTATAGGTCCCCCTCACGGAATTTCCAGCTATTTCTGGAAAACTTGGATGCTTTGTTGTGCTATCTGTCAGACAGGGGGAAGCAAATTATCATTTGTGGGCATTTCAATGTTGATTCCCTGAAAGAGTGTAATAGGAAGAATGACCTTTTAGTATTACTCAGTTCTTTCAATTTGAGCTCCGTCATTGATTTTCCTACTCGGATAACAAAGAACAGCAGTACATTGATAGATAACTTTTTTATAGACCAAGATAAGTTTAAGGACATAAATGCTTATCCTGTTGAGAATGGTCTTTCAGATCATAGTGCACAGCTTGTTACAGTACATGACATAGCTCCATGCAGTATAATAAATCAGACTTTCAAAGCAGTGCGTTCAATTAACAATATAAATATTGCAAACTTTAGGGAAAGCCTACAGCAGCTAGACTGGGATGAAGTGTATAAGGAACCCGATGCAAACTTGAAATATAACTTATTTCACAATACATTTTTAAGGGTATTTGAAAATTGTTTTCCCAAGAAAATAGTTAAACATAATTCCAAGAAAACATATAAAAAACCTTGGCTAACTAAAGGAATAAGAATATCTTGCAACCGCAAAAGAGAACTGTATCTAACAGCAAGATGGAGTACTGACCCCGAAATTGTTCAATATTATAAAAACTATTGTGCGGTACTAAGAAAAGTTATTAAAAAGTCCAGAAGCATGTGTATCATGTCTGAGATCAGTAACTCTGATAATAAAATTAAAGCAATTTGGAATATTATTGAAAGGGAAACAGGGCAACCAACAGCATAGGAAGACTTTAGTGCAATAAAATTGAATGACAAGTGCACTAACAAACAATCAGAAAATGAAAATATTTTGAATAATCATTTTTTAAATGTTGTGGAGAAAATAGGATCTAGATCTTCACTAGAAGAGGCAAGGCTATTAATAGAAGAGGCCATACCTGCACAGTTTGAAACAGCTGTAATTCCACCAACCTCTCCCTCTGAAATCAGTAAAATAATAAACTCACTGAAAAGTAAAAGCTCTTACGGAATTGATGGCATTTCCAGCAAAGTACTTAAAGCTTGTTCCCCACAGATAAGTAGAATTCTCAGCCACGTATGTAATAGCTCTTTGGAGCAGGGTGTTTTCCCTGATAGACTGAAATATGCCATTGTAAAACCATTGCATAAAAAGGGGGATATGTCGGATGTCAACAACTACCGTCCAATCTCTCTTCTGACAGCTCTATCAAAAATTTTTGAGAAAGTAATGTATTCAAGAGTAGCCTCCCATATTTGTAAAAATAAAGTACTAACAAAATGTCAGTTTGGTTTTCAGAAAGGCTTTTCAACAGAAAATGCTACATATGCTTTCACTGATCAAATATTAAATGCTCTGAATAACCGGACATCACCCATTGGTATTTTTTGTGATCTCTCAAAGGCCTTTGATTGTGTAAATCATGGAATTCTTTTAGATAAGCTAAATCATTATGGTTTGAGTGGGGCAGTGCACAAATGGTTTAATTCATACTTAACTGGAAGAATGCAGAAAGTTGAAATAAGTGGTTCGTGTAATGTTAAAACAGCTGATTCCTCAAACTGGGGTGCTATCAAGCACGGGGTCCCACAGGGTTCGGTCTTAGGTCCTTTACTGTTCTTGATATACATTAATGACTTACCATTCCACATTGATGAAGATGCAAAGTTAGTTCTTTTTGCTGATGATACAAGTATAGTAATAACATCCAAAAACCAAGAACTAAGCGATGTAATTGTAAATGATGTTTTTCACAAAATTATTAAGTGGTTCTCAGCAAACGGACTCTCTTTAAATTTTGATAAAACACAGTATATACAGTTCCGTACAGTAAATGGCACAACTCCAGTAATAAATATAGAATTTGAACAGAAGTCTGTAGCTAAGGTAGAATTTTCAAAATTTTTAGGTGTGTCCATTGATGAGAGGTTAAACTGGAAGCAACACATTGAAGGTCTGCTGAAACGTCTGAGTTCAGCTACGTATGCTATTAGGGTTATTGCAAATTTTGGTGATAAGAATCTCAGTAAATTAGCTTACTATGCCTACTTTCATTCACTGCTTTCGTATGGCATCATATTCTGGGGTAATTCATCGTTGAGTAGAAAAGTATTCATTGCACAAAAACGTGTAATCAGAATAATTGCTGGAGCCCACCCACGGTCATCCTGCAGACATCTATTTAAGGATCTAGGGATCCTCACAGTAACCTCACAGTATATATATTCCCTTATGAAATTTGTTGATAATAATCCAACCCAATTCAAAAGTAATAGCAGTGTGCATACCTATAACACCAGGAGAAAGGATGATCTTCACTATGCAGGGTTAAATCTGACTTTGGCACAGAAAGGGGTAAATTATGCTGCCACAAAAGTCTTTGGGCACCTACCAAACAGCATCAAAAGCCTGACAGATAGCCAACTAACATTTAAAAATAAATTAAAAGAATTTCTAGATGACAACTCCTTCTACTCATTGGCTGAATTTTTAGATATAAAGTAAGTAAAAAAAAAAAAAACTTAATCATTAGTGTCACGCAATATTTTGTGTAATGTAATTTCTTGTACAGACATCTTTTATTAACCTGACACGTTCCACATCATTACGAAGTGTCGTATTCATGATCTATGGAACAAGTATTAATCTAATCTAATCTAATCTAATTCCTGTACTAGTTTTCACTACTCTGCCAAAACTACTTACTTCAGATGATGATGGTTCTTATGACTTTCAAACTTGTGGTAGTGAATCTGAATACGAAGGAATTTCCGCAAGACATCAGCTCTTCAGTCAGGAAATGCGAACAATCTAATAAGAGACCTCCGTCTTTATAAACAGTCTTCTGAACTCTTGGCATTTAGACTAAATGAGAAGAATTATCTACAACTAGGAACTAAAATCACGGCTTATTGGAGAAGAGAAGATCTACTTCTCTACTTCAGTCAAGATTATGCACTTGTTTACTGCTGTGACATCACTGGTTCACAAATAAAAGTGAGACTATCCTAATATCAATCTCAAGACTGGAGGCTTTTTATCGATTGCTCAACCAGAAGCCTAAAATGTGTCTTGCTGCGTAATGATAACTGCGAGGCATCCATTCCAATTGTCCGCTCGACAAAACTTCATGACGGATACGAAAACCTCCACATGATTCTCCAGAAACTTCGTTGTAGTCAACACTAATGGCCTATCTGTGTTGATTTAAAAATGGATAACTTTAGTTAGACAGCAAAGTGGATACACAAAATTCCCTTCATTTATTTGCATGTGGGACACCACAGCAAAGCTTAATCACTGGGAAAATGTTTCATGGCCATCAACAGATCGTTTTACTGTATGAGCAGCTAATATCTTAAAAAACCATTAGTTCACAGGGACAAAATCATTCTTCCACCACTTCATATCAGACTTTGTCAAATGAAGCAATTTGTGAAAGCATGGGACGAAAATAGTGACTGTTTCAAATATATATGCAAATCATTCCATGGACTCAGTAATGAAACATTAATACCTGGCATATTTGGTAATCCCCAAATTTGGAAGCTTATATATGATTTTGAATTCATTAAAATTATGAATTGCTTTAATGTATCTGCCTGGAGCAGTTCTGTCTTTGTTGTCAAGAATTTCTTGGTTAATCACAAAGCACATAATTATGAGGAATTGGTGCAAAACAAGCTCAGAAACGTCAAAAACTTGGAGTCTAATATGAACATTAAGATTCAATATTTACACAGCCATCTTGATAGATTTCTGGACAATCTTGGCGACTACAGCGGGGAACAATGTGAAAGATTCCATCAAGATTTTCAGCTGATGGAAGAACGATACAAGATAGGTGGGACAACCACATGATGGCAGACTACGGCTGGAATCTTCAGCGTCACTGATCTCACGATGAACACAAGAGAATTTCACACAGGTAGAATTTTTCCATATGCTAACTGTAAAGTTTTTAAAGGACTGTTTTTTTTCCCTTTCTACCTCTATTATATGCTGAATCAACAATGAAACTGCATTTTTGTGATCCTTTTCATAAGTTCTTGTCATTTTCATTTGACTGTGTACGCAATGTACCTCAATATTTTGAATTTTTGTTTGTTTATCTACATATTCTACGTTGCCACAATAAATAGAGCCAGTCTAGCAAAACGAGTAATATGTTCGGATTCAGGGCGATAAATGTACACTAAAGTCACTGTTAATTAATTGGCAACAAAATCACTGCTGACCAGTGTAATCAATTGATTTTGATTTTAATATAAAAATAAATTAAATGCCAAGCCAGCAGAAGTAACACGCAAAGCTAAACATAGAATAAATGAAATTGTGCACTCTTAATTTGTCTTATATCTTTAGTTAATAGTTTTTCCAGTGGAATTTTATGTTACTTTAAGTGAATGAAGTTAATACTCACAACTGCAAACTAGTTAAGCCTCTGTAATGCAATACAAGAATGAACAGTTACTGAGACAGAAAATTTAGATTAAAAGTGGTCACTAGGAAACACACAAAACAGTCAACAACAGTTAACCAATTTTCATAATATTACGACATTCGGTGATTGCGTGGAAAGGAAAGGGACCCTGCTTGGTAATAATGTCCGAGGACAATGACAACGCAGATGCCCTAGGAGTTTCCAATATTACACGTTATTTTCAAGTTAGTCATATTTTGCAAAAGAAATGCCTCTGTGTTACAGATATATAAGTTTATAATTTTTCACTTAACAGTCTTACGATGTTGTAGCTGTGCGGATGACGAAGAATGTAGCCGACGGGAATGCTGAGCTGTCGCTATTGCTCTTGGTCGAGAACCGTAAGCAGTCTTCAGAGGGCAGTCAATAGAATTGCAGCTTCCTCCGCCTGTCCACCCTACCGTGCTCTTAATACTCGCGGGATAACGACTTCGTTGCGCATACACTGACGCACTTATAGCTGCACACTGCGTCTGTGGGAGCGCCTAACAAACACTTTCACGCTATTTCACGACTCAAGCTGTTCTGCTACCTCTCTGCTCGCAACGAGACTCTCCATACCCAAAGACAAAGAACGGCACAGCTACTAACAATTCGTCGTTGCTATCGGTATATTTAAATAAAGTTCCCTTGGCTATTTCCCAGCAATTTAAAACATTTTCATTATAGCTACAATCAATTACATACAGCGGAAACAAATACGCTATTACAATGATTACATATTAATATACACCGAAGCGCCAAAGAAACTGGTATAGGCATGAGTATTGAAATACAGAGATACGTAAACAGGCAGCATTCAGCACTGGGGTCAACGCCTATATATGGCAACAAGTGTCTGGCGCAGTTGTTAGATCGGTTACTGCTGCTCCAAAGGCATGTTGTCAAGATTTAAGCGTGTTTCAACGTGGTGTTATAGTCCGTGCACGAGCGATGGGACAGCGTCGCCGAGGCAGCGATGACATGAAGATTTTTTCGAACGACCATTTCCGAGTGTACCACGAATGTCAAGAATCCAGTGAAATATCAAATCTCCGATATCGCTGAACCAGGGAAAAGATCTTCTAAGAACGGGGATAACGACGACTGAAGAGAATCATTCAGCGTCACAGAAGTGCATCATTTCTGCAAATTGCTGCACATTTCAGTGCTGGGCCGTCAACATATGTCACCGTGCGAAATGTACAATAAAACATCATCGATATGGTCCACTCGTGTGCCCTTGATGAGAGTACTGCACCAAACCTTTACGCCTCGCCTGGGCCCTTCAACACCGCCATTTGGCTGTTGATGGCTGGAAACATGTTGCCTGGTTGGACCAGTATCTTTTCAAATTGTATCGAGCGGATGGACGTGTAAGGGTATGGAGATAACCTCGTGAATCCAGGGATCCTGCATGTCGGCGTGGGACTATCGAAGCTGGTGGAGGCTCAGTTATGGTGTGAGGCGCGTGCAATTGGAATGTTATGGGACTCCTAATACGTCTAGATACGACTCTGATGGATGACAGGTACGTAAGCATGCTATCTGATCATCTTCATCCTTTCATGTCCATGCGTTTTCTGACTGACTTGGGAAATTCCCGCAGGACAATGCGACACTCCACACGTCCAGACTTGCTATAAGTGGTTTCAGGAACACTCTTCGGAGTTAAAAAACTTCCGAATGTACATTATTGAGCATATCTGGGATTCGTTACAACGTGCTGTTCACAAGAGACCTGCACTCAGTCGTACTCTTACGGATTTATGGACAGCCCTACAGGATTCATGGTATCATTTCCTTTCAGTACTGCTTCAGACATTAGTCGAGTCTAACCCCGTAGTGTTGCGGCACTTCTGCGTGCTAGCGGGAGCCCAACTCGATATTAGGCAGGTGTACCAGTTTCTTTATATCTTCAGTGTAGTTTCTGTAATAAAGCTTACAGATTCAGATTCAGAAGTACAGTACAATTTATCAATGAATATTAAACGTCGGAAAATTTTGGTTGACGCAGAAGGTATTTTATCTGCATTTTCGGTGTTACTTGTGCCCCACATTGTGAGTATTATCCTGAAGGGTAACGTAGCCAGGGAATGTCCGAAGAAATACCAAAGGAAATGCGGATGCGTAAATATAATCAGTATTGTCTACATCAGTTCTGTTAATCACTCATTAATTATCATAATTAATATGTGGCAGGTAATTAGCATGACAACACTGTGTCATTGCAATTCGAATCGTCATAGTGTACCATAACACATTTTAACCAACAAAACTACATCTTTCAAAAAACCATTACATTTGAACTGAAAATTTCATGTCAGTACTGTACAAAAACAAACAATTTAGTTAACCCTCCCGTTGCCAAACTTTTTCACAACTCTATTTTACCAAGCGGGGTATTTGGACTACCCCAAAAGAGTTTTGTGTTTTATTGTAATATTTGTTCTCATATTTCGTTATTTCCATTTAATGGGTTTATTTAGTATTGAAAAACTGATTTTCAGGTTATTAGAAGTATTTAATCAAAGTACAAATTTTTTTATATCTTTGACTAAATTCAGTACTCAGCGAACAGAAAATTAATAATCTATGTACCTGAACAATCACTGCAGTAAAATAACACAAGACTTTTTTCAACCTTTCAGTCAAGCACATTTTTGCACTGCATGCACTTCACAGTAACAGTTTCTTATCTGTGTATATTGCAAACAGGTTTCTTGCATGCTACACAACAGAATCTTGTTTTCCGATCTTCATTTCTCTTGCAATCTTGACAGCGTTGTGGCGTTGGTGACTTGCAACACTGGGTCTGGATCACTGCTGTAGGAATTGCAATACCACAAGCTTTCAGTGCATCTTGTATATCTTTATGAAGACCATTGATATTTTTGGCTCTTTCTTCCATGTTGCCTTTGATGAGCCCAAATACCAGTTCAGTCGTGAAGAGCTTACATCGGCTTCGGTTATTCTTCTGCCATTCAGCAAATCTTGGAGTGTACAGAATATATGCATTCAGTGCTGCAATATCTATCATTTCCATGAAGATTCTTAGTGGCCACCGCCTCGTTCCTTTAACACAACTGCATTCTCTTGGCATTTTGTCCCCATTATCTACAGCACCTATGGGTTGTTGTAGTGCAGTATGATTTCGGGTTTGTGTTCACTTTCTTCATCACTCACTTGTCTCTCATTATGCTTAGTAGAGAGTATTATTAATGCCTTTCCCTTCTTTGGAACATAAGAAACTAGGGTCAAGTCATTTGTGAACCCTAACATTGAAGGTTGAACTTCTCTCTTTCTGTTTGGCAAGAATTCCTTCGGAATCTCTTTCTTATTGGAACGCAAGGTACCAACCAATGTCATGTTTCGTTCTAGTAGTTCAGCAGCCAGTGGAAAACAGGTGAAAAAATTATTAGTTGTTACATCATGACCGTTACTCAGAAATGGCTCCATCAGATCCAAAAACAACTCTCTGTCCTTGATTCACTTCCCGAGTATTGTCTACCATTCATGTGTAAATTTGGATCCGTAATAAGTAAGATATCTTGACATCAGCACAACGCCAAATTTTAATGCCATACTTGCCAGGCTTGCTCTTCATATAAACCCTAAAAAGGCAAATCGTTCATCAGTACTCACGTATTCATAAGGATAGAAGTTCTTGCACAAGTTAGATTGAAATTTGTGGAACACTACCCTGATGGTTTGTAGCTTGTCCTTGGTTTCTTCAATTCTCTGTGCTATTGTGTCTATGCTGTGAAATAGCAAGAATTTCAGTAGACAAAAATCGGTTTCTTGACATGGCAGTTGCATTTATATCTCACCACTTCGTTTTGTTCGAAGAATGAACTGCATTCCACAAAGAAATTACTCGTTTGGTTTCCCTGTTCGTTTCAGTTTACAGTGATGCTCACGATTTCCGGTGAGATAAATAACAAAAATTACTCAGTTATTGTTTTGATTGTTTTTCTATCATTCACTGGGCCAGGTGTTATGTTCAAAATGTTGCGAAGTAGACGCCGCCCACTAGCAAATTGTAGTGCACTTCTAGAAACAAACAAATCTCCAGTGTCTTCGTCTTGTTCTTCTTCTTCTTCTTCATCCTCTTCTTCTACTTCTACTTGTTCACGTGAATGTGTAGTGCCTTCTGATATTTCATCATCAGCTTCATCTGATATGGTCTTTGTCAAGAGGTTCCATATATTCGTTCAGTTCATTGTTAACGTTCCATTTATTTTCATCGTCACTGACATCAGTATTGTATAAATTTCCGTGATCTCTTAGCTAGAAAGTGCTTTGGACGTACTTACTGACTCGTGTAATGTCAGCTCAACAGAGAATGTCAAATTCAACTCAAACGTTGGATCAATGGCCACACTCAACAAAGAAGTTGAGTGACAGATATATTTCCCAAAAATCTTCTTTTTCTGCAAATAAGAAAATAATACGTTTCATACCAAGCGGGGTAGTCTCACAATCCCACTAATAAATGACTTTAATATCAGTGATAAAGCCAAAAAAAATAGACAGTCGTGAGTGTGAATTCAACGTCAATCATTTTAGTACAAAGACATGTGACCACAGGCATGTGACCCTTCAGGTAACATTATTACAGTGAAAAAATCAACCTGGGGTAGACAGAACATCCCGCTTGCTAATGCGAGGCTTAAAGGTATAAAAAATGAGTAAAAGGATAAGAAGGGAGATAAGAAGCCACTAGTTACACTGTTTACTTTAGATAGTTTTTCATAAATATCATAATCATTAACAGATTACATTTCTCATTATGAGAGTTCATGTGTTTCAAGCAATTCTGCAGATAAATCTTACATGTTTACAACAATGATTTCCACTAGTTGTGATGAAAAGAAAAACACAGCGTTCCACACGCTCAGTCCAGACATGGCATTGTTGCATGTGCCTCAGCAGCACGCTTTATCTCTCTATTTGTATGTGCAGTGGCATTCCAGAACGTCCACCTACCTTGCATTTTTGAAAACTAACTCTCGATTAATCTCAAGTTCTATCACTGTGGATAACTCAACACTTGTCCATATTCCCATCCATACACAGACTAGAAACTTATACATTGTCTGAGTGCATCGGTATCCACTTACAAACTACGTGGCACAAAAGAATTTTTGCGCCAGATCATTGACAAAATTACAAGTGATACATGTACCAGAACGACATTTATACACATTGGTCGTGGCTTGGGTTTTCTTTTCATTTCAGTTGCTTTCAGAACATCTACTCTGTAAGCTAAATTTCTTGTTATACTTTTTTCAAATTCGTTGATGACAGTCTGGGCCAAGAAATAAATCTAGAATAAATTTTTGAAAATTACACTAATAATTAAGTCTTTATTGGAAATTCTTCATCACATTAATCAGTTCTTGAATGATATATCTTGTCACGTCCCAAGCGTGGGTTTTGCGAGGGATTGAGCGACACGGTTCGTAAACGGGAATTAGCCGGTTGACCTAATTGAGAGGGAGACTTTTGATCTGGCTAAGATGTTAAATTCCCTGGTGTGAAGGTACAAGGCTAGGATGTTGGTAGACACATATAGCCATTCGTTACTGTTTAGATGAGTCCAAAGGCTCTGATTCAGTGCGACTATTTTTCGCACACAATCTTCCGGAATTTCTCTTACCGGTTGCAACAATTTGGCTTCGCACTCTTCGTGGTCGAATGTTGACAGCAAGGCGAATGCTTGTTTGCACAGTCTCCTATTTTTACTTAGCTCCTTGCATTTTAGTTCCTCCGCAGAAAGTTTCGCGTACTGCCTTTTGGATTCATCTATTAGTAAGAATTCTTTCTCTGGCTGTATGTACACATATTTACCTTTCATGTTTGGAATTTCTTTTGGTAGTGGGAGTACTCTATACAAATTGAAATTGTTATTATTTATTAATGGAATATTAATTACATATCCTAGTATGCTACCCGAGATGAAAACATCTAAATCAATTATTCTTAACAATAGATAACCTGAGGACTCCGTAAGAGGAACAGGAAACTTTACATCTTTTAGTTCTTCCCGTATTAAACTTAGGTATTTTACAATTTGGACTGGATTAATTATATCAGGCTGTAGTATTCCCTTCTGAGCATTTACAATGGCATTTATCATTTGTTCGTATTCCTCTTCGATCTGACCAAACACTGCCGATAGTTGTAATACTTGCTCTGTTACTGTGGCGAAGGACGCTACACGTTTAAACCCTATATCGGTTTCCTTCACGTATTCCTTCATGAATCGTTCTAGTCTTTGCATACCTGTCTTCAGAACGTGCTCATTTGACTCTAGTGCATATACCGTCCTGTTTACTCCCGCCAATGTGGCTCTTACCACTGCCACCTGTTCCTTTGTTAGCCTCAACAACCCTTCTGAGTTTTTCTCCATAGCGTCTATTCTTTCCTTATAGTATGCTGCATCTGCTTCGTCCAACGTCCCGAACAGTATTTTACTTACCTGCCCGACGAAGTTGAATACTCCTCTCTTCCTTCTGGTCTCGTGTTTCGTTAGCTGCTGTACTAAAAGTTGCAATCCTGTGATGTTTTCCACATGATGGGTTACTTGTTGGTCTAGTACCCTGCATTCTATTAATCCTACATTTAATTGTGTTAGTGTTTCTCGGCACCTTTGTAGCGCTGCCCTACCATAACTCTCTGCATTCTGAAACCTTTCTGTTATTATATCTAGATTTACGTATGTGACTATTCTCCACGTGGTACTGTATATTTCTACCTGTCCTCTATTATCGTAATATAGTCCTGATGAACTCGGAAATAGCGTCACTTGGTACTCATTTGTTGCATGCTCTGATGCAGTGATGTAGTATGCTGTTATCACTATGACGAATTTCACGACCTGCCACTTGAGTGCCATACCTGAAATTTAAAAGAATTGTTTCAGCCTGTTGGCACGTACTTTTGTTTCCTTAATTCTTTTAACTTTTATTACTACGTTAGGACCTTCCACTTTTACTACTTCAAATGGACCTCTCCATTGTGAATCTAATTTCCGAGATCTACCCCGTCTCACCGACTCATCGTGCAGTAATACTTTATCTCCTACCTTGAAGTTTTTTGGATTTTGTTTCATGTCATACTGTTCCTTACTGATTTTCTTACTTCTTATAATCGAGTCTCTGGCCACTCTGTGGGCTTCCTGCATTCTCGCTCTTAGTTTATTTACATACATTTCATAATTGGAACTTACCTGCTGTGTTTCTTGCTGCAGTGCTCCTGGTATGTTAACCTTTCTTCCGTATAGTAATTCAAATGGTGTGTATCCTGTGCTGCTGTGTGGTGTAGTGTTGAACACAAAAATTGCATACGGTACCCATTTGTCCCAAGAACTTTGATCTCCTGTTACAAAGTGTCTGAGATACTCTACAATAGTTCTATGACTTCTTTCTAGTGCACCATTTGATTCAGGGTGGTACGCTGTAGTATTTATACGCTTTACCTTCAACAATTTACATACACTTTTAAATACATCACTCAGAAAGTTAGACCCTTGATCTGTTAATAATACTGATGGAATTCCATACCTTAATACTACGTTTTCCACAAATGCCTCAGCTACTGTTTCGGCATCTTGTTTGTCAATTGGGATTGCTAAGGTAAATTTACTCAGATCGTCTTGGAATGTTAACATGTACCTTTTTCCTGTATTAGATACATCTAGTGGACCCACTATATCCATCGCACACTTTCCGAATACTGTTTCTGCTGTGTCTGTAATTTCTAAGGGCATCCTAGTTTTCATTTGCGATTTTTTATTCTTTTGACACGATGGGCATTTCCTAATGTAATTTTCAATGTCACGCTTCATTCCGCGCCACTGCTTGTATGCTTTAATTCTTTCGAGTGTCCTGTGCATTCCTTGGTGACCTCCCAAGGGATTGTCATGCATTTCCTTTAGTATATTTTCTTTTTCTTCGGGACTAATTTCCTCACCACTATCCGTTTCCTGTTCTATTTCACACGACACTTGTGCTTGCCGCACGTTTACAGAACTTTCTTCGCCATTTGCTTTTGCTGCCGAGATCTCTGTCTCCACCTTCTGCTTCGCATCTATCTCTTCCTTCCCTTCATGCCTTATTCTACTCAGCGCATCCGCATTACTATTTAACTTTCCTGGCATGTATATTACTTCATAATCATACTTCTCGAGTTTCAGTCTCCACTTCAGGAGTCTCGAACTCGGATCTTTGACACTAAATATCCACGTTAGTGGCTTATGGTCTGTCACTACAGTGAACTTTCTGCCATATACATATGGTCTGAACTGTTTTACTGCGTAAACTATAGCCAACAACTCTTTTTCCGTTGTGCTATAATTTAGTTCGGCTTTGTTCAATGCTCTGGATGCATACGCGATGGGCAAGTCTTCGCCAATCTTCTTACCTTGCGATAACACTGCACCCAAGGCTGCGTTACTCGCATCCGTTGTAATGATGAACGGTTTCGTAAAGTCAGGGTACTGAAGTAACGGAGGGTTTATTAATTTCTCTTTTAGTTCTTCGAACGCATTGTTCTGACGTTCGCTCCATCGGTACTCCACTCCCTTTTTTAAGAGCTCATGGAGAGGTTTCGCAATCTTGCTGAAGTTAGCAATGAAACGGCGGTAGTAACCTATCAATCCGAGAAACCCTTTTAGTTCCTTAGTTGTCTTTGGCTGTGGGAAGAACTTCACCTTCTCCACCTTCGCCATATCTGGTGATATTTCTTTGTCAGTGATGCAATGACCTAGGAAGATTACTTCCTTCCTCAGGAATTCACACTTGTCTGGTTGCAGCTTCAAATTGTGCTCTCGCAACCTGTCAAATATTTCCCGGAGCTTTTCGTTATGCTCCTGCAGGTTTTTCCCATAGCATACTATGTCGTCTAGATATACAAAGCATTTCACTCCTTGTAAACCTGCCAAGACTGTATTCATCAGTCTCTGAAAACATCCTGGGGCTCCCTTCAGTCCCATCGGCATTCGTTTGTATTCGTAATGCTGATAGTTTGAGCTAAATGCCGTTTTCTCTCTGTCCTTCTCGTCCGTCAATATTTGATGGTACCCGCTTGCGAGGTCAAGCGTCGAGAAGTACTTAGCTTGCCCTAACTGATCCAGTATCTCGGAGATATTCGGTAGTGGAAATGCATCGCCTACAGTGATATCATTTAATCGTCTGTAGTCCACTACGATTCTCCATTTCTGTTTGCCACTAGCGTCTAGCTTCTTTGGAACTAACAGTAACGGTGCGTTCCAAGCGCTCTTACTCTCGACAATTATGTCATCTCTTAGCATCTGCTCTATTTGCTCCCTTAGCACTTCCTTTTGCGCTTCCGGGATCCTGTACGGTCTAGCGTTTACTACCTTTCCCGCGTGTTCCGGTGCAATCGGTATTCTGTGCTTCACTGCGGAAGTATAGGACAGGTTGTCCCCTGGTAGATGAAATACATCTCCGTATTCCGCGCAAACCTCTGCTAGAGCGCTTTTCTCTTCAGCGTTCAAATGATCCATTCTTAATTGCCTTCGCAACACACTAGTACGACTTTCTGTCTTTCCTATGACATTAGTACAACATTTTACTTCGCGTATTTTCCCTACTTTTTCTAATTCTTCCGTCATTAACCTGACGTTTCCTAACTGCACTCTGTCTTCTGACAAGTTTAATGCACTTACTATGCATTTCCCATTTCGCACTTTTACTAACGCTTCATGTACATGTACCCCTTGTGCAATCTCCTGCCTAGGAATAATCATTTCCTTTTCGATTCCCCTTTTTACATTTCCTTCCACCTTTAATAACATTATTTTTTCCTCTCGGGGCCCTATTTCCCCGCCTACTTCTGAATCTTGTTCGTTCTCATGTCCCTTTGGCTCTTCCTCTACTACTAAGGGTATATCTCGCCCTTTTAGTCTCACTATTTTACCTGCATAGTCTAACTTAACTCTATGCTCTGTCAAGAAATTTCTGCCTATCAGTCCGTCGTACGGAATATCTAATCCTCTCCCGTACACGTGAAATTTTTGCCCTACTTGCTCAGAACCGTCCACACTTAAGTGTACCTGTACCGTACCTATTGTGCTGACGGCCTCACTGGTTACACCTTTTAGCCGAAGTTTTTCCGCTTCATTAATTGCAAGTGTACTATTTATCGGAATACTCGTTCTCTTGAGCAGACACAACTGTGCTCCAGTGTCTATTAGCAACTTCAAATATCTTTTTAATTCTATGCAGTATAAAACCAAAACGTCATTTTCTGTTGCACAGTCGATTACCCTAACTGAGGGTTTACCTATCGCAACAAGGCCCGACTGTGCGGCCTTGCCGCCTCTTAGTTTCCCTGCACCACTTTACCTGTTTTGCTCGATACTGGCACCCTGCCTTTTCTCCATGCGTGCCAGGGCCCTGCGTGACAATCTTTCGCGTAATGTCCCGGCCGCTTACACTTGAAACAAGCAACGTCTTTTACCCTCGTACACGGAACTCCACAGTTCCCTGGTAGATTACATTGTGGGCACCTCCACTCTCGTAACCCTCCATCAGCTTCCCTATGATTTCCTCTAAAGTCTCTTGTATCTATCGGCTGAATTTTTCTTAATCTTACCCTGCATTCCGCGTCTGTATGTCCTGGCTTGTCGCACCCGTAACAAAAATTCGTAAACTCTTTGCCCGTCATCATTCGTACTCTTCCCTCTGGCCTATTCTTTCTACACTTGCTTGCCATGTGCCCTCTCAATCCACAATTGAAACATTTCAAATCTCTAATATCTCTGGTATTCTTCACCGTTTCGTTTCCCCGGTTGAAAGTTACTCTTGGGGCTAGTCCCCGCTCTTTCATTGACAGTATTGCACTTTCTTCTTGCAATGCTAGTTCCACGGCCGCTGCTAGCGTGATTTCATCGCCTCTACTTCTTACTATCGTCTGTATTCTATCATTGCTTAACCCTTGTATAAAGCATGCTCTTCCTAGTGAATCAACCAGTTCTATTGCACCCTTTAAGTTCTCCCTAGCCGTAACTCTGCTTACTGCTTCCCTGAAATCCCTTTGCATTTCATCTATTCGGCTTGCCCATGTCGCAATTGGCTCTCCTTGTCCCTGTCTCGATTGAAATATCTTGCACGCGTAGTAGTCAATGGTACGCTTACTCGCATAATTTTCCTCTAGAACATGTTTTACTTCCTGCCATGTCCCCGTGCGTTCCCTTACTTGCAGCCTCGATCTGGCCTCTCCGGTTATTTTGGCTTTAACAAACTTCAGTAACGTTTCGTGTTCCTCCGGTTTCACAAGTTCAAATGCAGCGTCTACATTTTCAATAAACTCCCTAAGATCTCTCTTATTTCCTTCGAACACTTTTGGAACTATACACAAGGCTTCTTTCACTGATATCTTACCGCTACTGGAGGATGACGGAACTTCGTTAGTTTGGGCCATCTTACCAACTTAACTATGTTAGCACTTTACAATACAAGATACAAAATTCTTAATATAATTTTATATGTACCGCTTCTCTTGTGGTGCGCCGTCTGTTCCGCTGATCCGCGTTGTCCCGCGTTGTGCCGCGCTGCTCCGCGCTGTCTCTGTGCTCTCTATGCCCGCGCTGTTCCGCGCTGTCGCGATGCGTCGGCCGCCGCTCTGCTGGGCTGTGCCGACCCCGTCGCTCGCCTCGGCTGCCGCTGCTACGGCTGCTGCCGCTGCTCGGCCCGGACCCCCGGTCTCGAACGCTGGCTGCTTAGGCACCTCTGTGCCTCGTCGCTCCGCGTCGTGCTGCCGCTATCCTGCGTTGCCCTGCACCCGCGAGGACTACTTCTCTGGACTCTGTCGTAGTGGGGCTACTAATGCTGAAAGTTGCGAGTCGCCACAACTTCCTGCTAATTGCCACAGTCGCTGTAGCAAAATCTACTGGCTCCTATCTCCTTTTTGCCTATATGCCTTTGTGGTACCCCACACCTGGCACCAAAACTTTTATTTATGTCGCGTCCCAAGCGTGGGTTTTGCGAGGGATTGAGCGACACGGTTCGTAAACGGGAATTAGCCGGTTGACCTAATTGAGAGGGAGACTTTTGATCTGGCTAAGATGTTAAATTCCCTGGTGTGAAGGTACAAGGCTACGATGTTGGTAGAAGTAAACTCGTATGGACGTTATAAAAGTTCTAATTTATTCATAAAGAATACAGATCACCCTAACTGCGTAGTGATTGTACCTACAGAATAGCCAAGCCCATTACAGAGACGGTGACTGACTTCCACCGTTCTGGCTGCCTGATAGAACTTTCCAGCACTTTGCTGCCCACACTAGCACCCTACGTCAGAGTCCCGCGGTCGCTGCCTAAACGCTCATCGGCGACTATCTCCAACTGTCTGCCTGCAGCCCGCCCTCAGCCCAAGTCGGCTGCTACTCACGCTGACTACCGTCGCTGCCTAAACCCGAGAGAGAGAGAGAGATCCCCGGAGCGGCGTGCCTCCGAGTTTTGTTAGCTCTTCCCCTTCGACCCCGCCAGCGCTTGGCATGACGTAGTGTCGAGTGCAACTTTTCCTTATTAGGGATTGTTTTAGTATTAACTTCAGTACTTTTCTTCAGAAGCTGGGTGGAGGGGTAGAGGGGCCTCTCCCTATATGGTCACGCACTACGTCCTGAGCCCTTCATTGGCTCCTCATGACGTAGTGCGGTCCCCACCTAGGGCCCTCTTTCTTTCTCTCTCCGCTCCCAGACTTCTCCCTCTAGCCAAGAGTGTTGATACTGCAAGTTATTGTTTATTAAGGGACCTGCCCAGAGCGCCCTGTTTATCTTAATAGCTGAGTCTGATTCCTTGCTTATCACGCGCAGCTGCCTGGCCGCTTGGACCGCCGCCTCGGCTATCTGGCTGCGTCGTTATCTTTTGTGACCCCTCTGACACGCCTGGCGTCCCCTGTTAACGCTATCTCCCCGTATGATTTCTGGTGTATCGTCTGAGAACAACTGCATTTAGACTTGGCTTTTCTGCGGTTACAACAATCTTCAAGTCAACAATGTTACGTACACCTAACAGCTTTCCAGAATTAGGAAAAGCAAAAATGTAAGTATTAGTGTGAAGTATACTGACAATCTTAAATGGTCCATTATGAATGAATAAAAATTTGAGATCTCATTATCAATCTCACTTGATTTCCCGTTCGCTTTCTCCGCAGCAATGTCAATACTAAATCGCGTAGAGAAATCAGTTCTCTCTTCCGCCAAACTCTTAGACTTATGGTCGAATGGGACTTCCCCTGTAGTGAATCCAGTAGATTCGTGTATCAAAACATTCATATTCTTATCAAAATCGTTTATATATTTGTCTCGCGCTCAGTGACTGTGGTGACAATACATTCGGGAAAGTCGCCCCAGCTGACGCACATATCGTTTCGCTGGATTTCCGGCCGGGCAACAGGGTGAGATGTGTATTGCTTCAGACCCACTGTTTTCCATACCTTCATTTCATAATTGGGAAGTAAACTGTGCCCCATTATCGGACACAATCACTTTTGGTTTGGCGATATGCACAAAGTAATCGTTTGCAAGTTTGTATTAACAACTTTAGCTGTTGCTATTCTTATCGATTATAACTTAATGAACTTCGAAAACGCTTCCAGCACTAGTAATATGTAAGCTAAAGTACCTGAGGGTTTTGGCAGGGGGCCATATAGGTCCGTACACTCTAACTCTAGAACATCGTCAGGTTTCATGCTCTGCGTCGAGCCACGATTTTTGCAGTTTGGAAATTTCACCTTCTGACACTTATCGCAAATCTTTATCCAATCTGCTGTTCTCTTTAACATGTTGTTAAGATTCACAACCTCAGCCATTTTGTCAGTACATTTTTTTGGTCCGCAATTAACATAGGCTAGGTGATAGTAGTTTACTATTTTGTTGATGTATCTGATTGGCCAATACACCCACCAGCTGTCGCTATTCTCATCTTTAGGTATATACAGGATATTGTTGTACATCCTGTAATACTTTCTAAACTTTTCTCCGTCTTTATTCTTTTCGTCGTACTTGGTCTCCACAGTTTTGAAGCATTGGTCCTCGCTTTGATGAAGACGCATATTTTTTTCTTTCGTCGTTCTAGGTCTTCAAAGTAGTACAATTTCAGTAGACTTTCGTATTCGTCTTCCACTGTTCGGAGATCGCTTTCAAGTAAACGCGACAGCGTATCCGCTATGCAGTTGTCTGTATCTTTTGCATAACATACGAGGTGCGACAATAAAGTAATGAGACTGATGTGAAAATAAATGTTGCCTTCCGTTTTAATCAAGTTTAGTGTTGTCTCCTTCCAAGTAGTTCCCTTCTGATGGCACACACCTTTTCCAGCGCTTCTGCCATTTCTGGAACTCAACTTCTGTAATATCCTCCAAGACCCTCGTCACAGTTTCTTTGGACATCTTGTGTTGTTTGAAAATTGTGTCCCTTGACCGCAGTTTTGACTATTGGAAACAGAAAAAAATCGCGCTGAGGGACATCTGGTGAATAAGGTGGCTTTGGTAGTACTGAAATTTGTTTTGAGGTTAAAAATTCCTGCGCTGACAGAGCAGTGTGGGATGGCGCATTAATGTGATGCAGAATCCAGTTATCAGCAATGTTGGCACGGACACGAAGAAATCTTTTTACGAAGTCTTTCTAAAATTTCTTTGTAGTACTATTGGTTAACTGTTTATCCAGGACGCACGCATTCTTATGAACAATTCCCTTGGAATTAAAGAAGCACACAAGCATGCATTTCACTTTTGACTTTGACATTCGAGCTTTCTTTGGTCCTTTGAGCACCACCGCGAACTTTGGCGTTTTGTCTCTGGATTGTACTGAAAAAACCTACTTACATCACCAGTGATAATACGGCTCAACAATTCTGGACTGATTTCCGGCTGCTACATTTTTCCGTGTTCCTCGCTGTTGTCGTGTGAGATTTTTGTGGGCCATTTTTGCACAAATCTTTCTCATGCCAAGATCTTCAGTTATTATTAGACGAATCGTTTCTCGATCGATGTTCAGTTCTTCTGAAATCATTTTCACGGATAATCTTCGATCAGATCGTACGAGTTCAAGCACCCTGGCCAAGATAATATCCGTCCGTGTAGTTGATGGTCGTCCACTGCGGTCTTCATCTTCAACATTCGTTCTGTCTTCACTAAACATTTTATGCCAACGAAAAACTAGAGCTCTTGACATAACCTCCTCTCCAAATGCCTTCTGAAGCTTACCGTAAGTTTTCGTCACGGTTTCAACTAATTTAACGCAAAAAGAAATGGCATACCGCTGCGCAATAGTACGTGGTTCCATTTCTGTGACGAGAGACACTAACACATGTTAACTTATTACTGCACAACTCACGACTGAGCAGTTGAATCGATATGCTGCTTGGAATAGAGGCAGCTTATAGACCAACGTCAAAGATATTGTGCCTACTCAAGCCTGCAGGGTTGCCACATCTTGCAAAGAAAATAAGTCTCATTACTTTATTGTAGCACCTCATATATCACAATTAAACAGCTATAAATAAAGAGACCATCTTGTCAGCCTTTGGCGCAGTAAACGACAATCTTTGAGAAGTGAGCACCTTCTGGTTCGTGTGAATTATCACTTTTCTGTTACACAAGTAACCTTTAAATTTCTTAAAACCCCATACGAATACGAGAGCTTCCTTCTCACAAATCGTATAGTTTCGCTCACTTTTCGTCATAGTGCGAGTTCTCGTCCTTGTTGTCTGCTTCTCCCACCTCCTGAAACAGTTCCACACCTAAACCGTAATTTGAAGAATGCGTTCTCATATGAAGTGGTTACGAAAGGTCAGCATGGTACAATATGTTACTTTGTAAGAACTCAGTCTTTCAAATGTAGCCTAAACCTTGTTAGTGCATGCAAACGGTGTATTCTTGCGTAAAAAGTTGTTTTAGGTTTGAGTCATTGAACGCTTGCCCCTCCACAAATTTGCGATAAAATCCTTCAGTTCTAGAAGATTTTTTGATTGTTTTATAGTTTTCGGACGCGGACAATTCTTTATTGTCTCTACCTTCTGGGGATCCTTAGTGATTCCTGCTGTAGTAATAACGCGAAAAATTAAATTAATTTCTTGCTTCACAAACGCATACGTTTTCAGTTGCATAACGCACCAAGAACCACGTGTAAAAGATCGCATTGTTCTTGCTAGGTTCGCATTTGCCAACAGCAAGACGTCCTCGTACTCTGTCAGCCTTAACTTAGGTCTGCATCTAGTACTTTATCGAGTGCCCTGATGAAGACAGATACTGACATGTTCTGTCCGAACGTCACAACTTTTTACTGATAACACCTGCCTGAATACAAAAAAGCAGTATATTTCCTAGATTCTCCCTCAAGAGCGATCTGCCAGTAACTGGACGTGGTGTCGAATCTGGTCATAAATTGAACATTATGAAATCTTTGCAGCATCTCTTCCATAGTTTCTGGTCTATCCGTTTCACGGAGAACAACTTTGCTCACCGTACGTGCATCTATCACGATTCTGATACTACCATCTCTTTTTCCTACTGTGATCAAGGGATTGTTAGAAGGACTGGTACTTCCCCCTGTAACATTCCATTCCAGAATTCGATCTACATCTTGTTGTATGGCCTTCTTTCTGGACAGCGGCACCGCGTAGGGTCGTGAAAAGAACGTTTCTTGAGGTAATACATTTAATTTGAACTGATATCCGGTAACAAGCGCGGATTACTCGACAACACGTTTGTCTCTAACTCGTCTTCCAAATTACTGTCAACATTTAGGTTCCGCATACTGTATTCCATATTTCTGTCTAAACCAATCTCATCAGGCCAAGTAACAGCATGAATAGGTTGGTACTGGCTAGTCACATCACCACCTGTTTCATTAAAACACACACTAATTTCGGTCTTTTATTTTGAAATGCACATATTTTTTATTGTTGCAGTCAATTACTGAATGGTATTTCCGTAATCAGTCCAAGCCCATTATTATCTCAGTGCTCAAATCTGGGACGTCGATAAATTCATGTCCAAATTCTTCTATTTGAATATCGAAACAGACAAATGTTTGATAGGATACAGGTTTGCTACTCTTTCTGGTAGCGCCGATTATTTTTACTCCCATTACAGGCAGTATTAGTACGCCAGTCTTTCCTTTAACAAATCGAAAGTTTTATTGCACATAACACATTGCTCTACCGATGCATCTATTAAAACGTAAATTTGTAGGCCGTGCATATCGACTGGCAGTATAATTTGCCTCCACTTATCTATGTCTAGTTCTTGATTCTGTCATAGGAAGTCCTCTTCCATACAAGTTCATTCCAGTAAATTCATCAATTTCTTCGAATAACGAACCTTGTATTACCAACAACTTGGTAACTGATAAGTCACGTAAATTTTAATCGGAAGTATGGCTATCATCTTCCAAATTGCTTGAAGAAATGTGCTCTTTTTCTGCTTCTAATTCTTCTCTTGAGCTCACCCAACCCATACCAAACTCGTCTGACTGTATTACGTCAACCTTAACCTCGTAGATGCCGTAATGTACATGGCCATAAATTAGTAGTACCCAGTCATCATTGGCAAACTCATCTTGCCTCTCTTCAGAAATTTCACTTCAGTTTGTTGGCTACTTCAAGTACTACATTATCTGGAAAAACCTGCATCTTCGATACAGAGCTTTCCGCTTCTTCATAAACGCTAATTTCACGCAGGTTGAGAAGCGTCAAATAATGCCCGCTCTCTTTATTAGCACACCTCCCATGTAATCCTCTGTACTTCTTCAGTGAATTGTATGACTGACCAAACTAACCACTTCGCCTTCCATGTTGCCCTACGCAATAACGGAAGTCCTACCTGATATCGTCTTCTCTAATTCCGCCGGCGAATCACACTATACTGGAGCCTGCGGTACCATTATTGTCTTAACAGAGGCCGCCTCTTCCTCGTTGACCGGTACTGCATTTTCATCATTATTTCTGACAGTGATCGCTTTGTCGACTGTCTTTTCATCTTCAGTGATTGTTACTGCAGGTGCATTACTCACTCTGTCTTTTTACACATCGCCCACCGCCGATTTCTCCATCAGTATCTATCACAGTGGTGTTGCCTGGACTTTCTTCTGGGCCGTCAAGGTCTTCCCACACCCAGTGGGCCCCAAACCCACCGGTTAATGATCTTCCTGATTAAATACGACAGCCCGTTTCTATCTGGCTGTCGTAATCGCCGATTTTCTCTTGCCTGCAATCATTCTGCTGAGAACCCATACCACATTCACATGGTATTGGCCCCTGACAGTTCTACTGTTGTTGTTCCCACTATGACTGTTATTGTTATAGTGGTGTGAGTTATTATTGCCTTGGTGGTGGTTACCATTATTGTCGTGGTTACGGTTATTACAGTTATAGCCGTTGTGGTATTTGTTGCCACTACCACGACTCTGAAAATTTTCGCGGTTATTCGGCCAGTTGTCTTCATCTTTGCCGGCCGGTGTGGCCTTGCGGTTCTAGGCACTTCAGTCTGGAACCGCGTGACCGCTACGGTCGCAGGTTCGAATCCTGCCTCGGGCATGGATGTGTGTGATGTCCTTAGGTTAGTTAGGTTTAAGTAGTTCTAAGTTCTAGGGGACTGATGACCACAGATGTTAAGTCCCATAGTGCTCAGAGTCATTTGAACCATTTCAATTTTAATCTTCATCGTTGTCCTTTTCTAAGAATACAGTAATTGTCCCGTAACTGCTGCCTACCTACCTCTTGGAATCACCTTGAAGCTTCTTCCACAACTCCCAGACAATTACGATTCAGTCTATCGATTGCGCAAATATTCTAGTTCGCGGATCAAGTTTTCACAACATTCTTTCATTCATCCACGGAAGTTCGTGTCGTAGGATTTTGGCACTCTACTTCTTCTAAGCTGACCAATATTCTTTCAAGAACGCATTCTCAAATTCCTGAAAGCTCAAGTTCACAATATCGAAAATTATGCCTCATACTTAGCCTCGCCCGCTAGCACGTCGAATACAGCGTTAATTTTTCTCTTATCCATTCACGATTCAGGCAATATCCTTTCGAAGTTTTTAATTAATTGGGTAGCGTGCAGTTCAACCTGTATTTTGTAGGAATCGAAATGCTCCTCCTTCGCCAAGATTTCTGTGTTATGTGCATGGCATGACACGCAAGGCAGCTTTTCGTCTTTGTAGTTCGATTACTTTTGAGACTATTGGGCGAGTGGTTGCCGCTAACGTTTCAACTTGCCTCTTTTCATCATCCCATATAGTCAGCTGTTTCTTCATTCGTGTATTTGTGTTTGATAGTAAGGTATGCATATTCACAACCTTTCCCCTGTCGTTTTTTCGCGCTAATTGTACCTTTTCTGTTACTATATTTTCAATAATGGGATCAACAGTCTGTTCCAGTTCAAATTCAGTTCCGTCTACTTCTGATTATAGAATTCAATTCCATTTAAGCAAATAATCAATTGATTTTGATTTTAACAAACCAACAATAAAATACATGGCAAACGAGCGGAAGTCACTCGTGAAGCTAAATACAGAGTAAACGACTATTCACGATTTCTACTTTTGACTGTATCTCTGTCATGTCCTGCTTAAGATTACCGATCTCGGTATTTATTACAATTATTTCTTCCTTGATTAAATCTTCTTTCCTGTTAACAATTATAATGTCATTGTTCACAATCTTGATTGACTTGAATTGAGCATTAATTGATTCAGATTGAGTTTTTATTGGTTCGGACTGAGCATTAACTTTAGCAGCAACTGATTTAGGCTGAGCATTAATCGTACTGATGAACACGCTCAACAAATCGTTTGTATTTCCAGTTATTACTGGTTTTGACTCTAACTCTGGTTCTTTCCTAGTAGGTTCCTCGTATCCATCGTCATTGGATTTGGTTCTGATTTTTATTCCAAAATCTGTAGCGTTCGTCAATGGCAGGAATTCCATTTTCATCTGCTCCTGTGTTCCTACGGTAACATCCGTGGTGCTAGCCACCAGGTCCTCAATGATGCGTTCCGCTGCCAGCATTCCCCTTTGTTCTACTGATTGTTCCCCGTTAAGTGCAATCAAATTATCAGTTTCATTTAAGAACATCATGTTGCCTATTTTACTGATAATTGCAAATTTAAAAACTTTGTCGCTTATTTCCTCAATTTACTGTTGCCGTACATGAGAGGCTTCATTCGTACCGAAAGCGTTTAGTGCGCTACGAGTCTGCACAGTGTAAAATTTGTGCCAAGTACAATACCAGATTGATACTTTGCTGTCACTAGCGTCGCCACATGAGCCTTCCCCCTTCCTAATCGGCCTACTGGCTTGTGATATAGCTGACCGTGATAACAAATGACTCAAGAAATTTTACAGTGAATAAGGCTATCGTACTGAAGAGAAAACAACACCGGTTAGTTGGAGGAAAGTGTACAACGCACCCTTCTGAAGGAATAATCTGTTCTAAACACAATCTAAATACCTAATGATAATGTTGAAATAGGTGGATTATACTGTGAACGCTCACAAGTCGCAATGGAGATGTGTGTGTGGGGGGGGGGGGGGGGGGGGGGGGAGAGTACCACGTAATATTTATTACAAAAGTTAATGATAATTAAACGGTCGCCAGCCCGCAAGGGCTATGAATCTCCAGAATCTTAAGAAAGGTAATGGCTAAGAAATTTAAGCAAATAACCACTGGTATGGTCACGTTTATCCACAGCACAACAGTTCACAAGAAAATAAATGAATTGGGAAGCAGTGAATTTGCAGTTTTCTGTTCTGGAATACAAAATTTTTAAAGCAAAGTTGAATGGAACTGCTGCTTAAACAAATGTAACTAAAACTCCGTCATGTAAAAAAAAATGACTTTCAATAACCTCAGTATTTCGTAATACAAAATTTAGAAAAGGGAAAGCAAATTACTTTTGATTATTGAAAGATTGAATTCAGTTCCATTTAAGCAAATAATCAATTGATTTTGATTTTAATATAACAACAATAAAATACATGCCAACCGAGCAGAAGTCACTCGCGAAACTAAATACAGAATAAATGAAATTTTCCACTCTTAATTTGTGCCGTATATTTAGTTACTAGTTACTCCAAGTGAAGTTTTACGGTAATTTAAGTGAATGAAGTTAATACTCAAAATTGCAAATTAGTGAAGCCTCTGTTGTGAAATACAATGGTCATGACCAAGCACACAAAACGTCAATAAGCCGTTAATCAATTTTCATAATTTTACAACACTCGGTGATTGTCATGAAAGGAAAGGGCCCTGCTTATTAATAATGTCTGAGAACAATTAGAACATAGGTGCACTACAGGTTTCCAATATTGCAGGTGATTATTCCAGTTAGTCATATTTTGTGAAAGAAATGCCTCTGGATGTTAACTGTATAAGGTTATAACTTTTCACTTACCGGTCTTATGATGCACCTGTGCGGACGATGAAGAATGTAGCCGACGACAATGCTGAGCAGTCACTGCTGCTGCTGGTCGAGAACCCCGAGTATCTCACGAAGTTATTCTTTACTGGGTCTGTAGGCATAAAATATTTACATTAGTACATCTATAAAATTTTATTTTAACAAATGCTGCAGTGCAACTAGAAACTAGATATTAAACAAAATGAGCAATCTCTCAACTGCAAAGACAATAGATGTAAAATTTTTCTCAACATTTCATTAGGCATTTTAGTGAATATCATAAATTAAGAGCTCCACAGTGTAATCATATGTTTTCAAGTTTGAGCGTGTCGTATTTGCGACGCTTTCTACAAGGAAATGTCAATAGTGAGCATAATGGTCTCTTTTTTTTTTTCTCCACCTGTGGCTTTCTTTTGTCAGGTGGCTGTCGCGCAGCTGGGTGCCCATGACGCATTACGTGCAGGTGGTCACTTAACTGTCTTACCAAAATATTTATGATACCAGTTTCCACTACAGTGGCAGTCTCATATAAAAAAATTCACAGGTCAAGAATTTGCGTTACACATCTGTAGAAACAAAATCCTATTGATATTTTCGTCGGCATTGTAATACATTCACGCATGTACACACATTTCATAATTCTTAAAGTACGATTCTTGGTTTCCAACATCCTTTTCCACAAATTAGTCCCTAACCACTACTCATTATTCCTTATCTTATTATACATATACATATTTGTCGACACTTCTTCAATATTTAATCATAAGAAATACGTAGCATAATCAAATTCCTCATATATGGTAGCATCAGCTTATTAATCATAAACAGACCTCAACAGCATAATACACATTGTCATCATAATAATATCATAAAAACTCAGCCAAATCTGAAAAACGTCGTAGCTTTCTGCAATAATTTCAAAACCTAAAGAAAATTCTCTGCTCATTTCAATAGTGTCATCTACCTCAAACGTACTTTAAAAATCATGATCTCATACCAAATACATCATTCAAAGCTATCGTAGTATCACAATAGTTAAAAAAATGAACAGTTCACAAAGTACAGACAAAATACAGTTTCATAAGTGTGAAGTACAAGGTAATTGGAACAGTGGCCCCAGGTTATGTTCACGGACGAGTCCAGGTATAGTCTGAACTGCGATTCTCGCCGGGTTTTCATCTGGCATGAACCACGAACCAAATACCAACCCCCTAATGTCCTTGAAACGGACCTCTATAGCAGTCGTGGTTTGATGGTGTGGGGTGGGACTATGATTGGTGCACGTATATCCCTGCATGACTTTGACAGAGGAACTTTAACAGGTCAGATGTATCGGGACGTCGTTTTGCACCGGTATGTCGGCCTTTTCAGGTGTGCAATTGTCCCCACCTTCCTCCTGATGAACGATAACGCACGGCCCCACCGAGCGGCCATCGTGGAGGAATACCTTGAAATAGAAGATATCAGGTGAATGGAGTGGCCTGCCTGTTCTCCAGACCTAAACACCGTCGAGAACGTCTGGGATGCTCTCGGTCGACGTATCGCTGCATGTCTTCAAACTCCTTCAACAATCCAGGAGCTCCGAAAGGCACTGATGCAAGAATTGGAGGCTATACCCTAGCAGCTGCTCGACCACCTGATCCAAAGTATGCCAACCCGTTGTGCGGCCTGTGTACGTGTGCATGGTGATCACCTTGCAACCGTACATTCTCGTGACCAACTCTGCCAACTATCATTTACAGTTGCTGCATTCCTGACAAGATTTTCAGCAGTGTTGCAGAAGGAACGTCCAGCTTCTCGTAGCGCTATTGTATTGTACAGAACTGGGGACCTAGAAACGACGGAAAGCCTTCGTCTCCGCCGTAGCCCTCCGTAGTCCACAACTCCACAAGAGGCTGCAGCAGTCCACTCACGCCACCGCCGCTAAACACCGAACCCAGTGTTATTGTGCGGTTCGGCTGCCAGTGGACGCCCTCCCCCCTTCTCCCAGGGGACGTATCACACCAGGCGAGTGTAACCGGAATGTTTGCGTGGTAGAGTAATTATGGTGTACGCATAGCAATCGCCGGCATGGTGTACCTGTGGCGGAATAAGGGGAACCAGCCCGCATTAACCGAGACAGATGGAAAACCGCCTTAAAACCTATCCACAGACTGGCCGGCACACCGGACCTCGACACTAATCCGCCGGGTGGATTCGTGCTGGGGGCCGGCACGCCTTCCCGCCTGGAAAGCAGTGCGTTAGACCGAACGGCTAACCGGGCTGGTCCGTAGAGCTACTACACGACCTCGTTCAAGCTCAGTGAGTTGTTGATAATGAGTTTTTGTGGACTTAAAAGCATTCTTGAATGACATCATCAACCACGTCCAATTTCAATAGCAACTAAGGCTCTCGACCGTTGCACTGTGTATTTAAAGCGATACTAGCGCCACTCTTATGCGGCTGGTACAAAATTTGAACAGACATCATCTTTCAGATGTAGAAACGTCAGTACCAACTCTCGTTTATGTCGTACAGCTCCCTTTTGTTGTGCGTTATTGTTTTCTTCAGTGCATATCCAATGCACATGTGATCAAGACTATTTTATAGAAATAACGGTAACAGCATTCGGTCTGGTGGAGAGTTGTGAATGTAATGCAAATCTGAAGTGTACATGAAAGTGGATTAGCTCCTCATAGCAGGAAAACATTTATGCTAGAGCACTAGCGGTTTAGCGCGCTAAACAGCGAGGTTATAAGCGATGTCAGAGACTAATAATGCGTGGGATTTTGGGGAGTAACGCTTAAATCAGTTCAGACGACAGCCCTGATACGGCACCTTTTCGTCATTTCGTGATTTCCTGCCAAAGAGGTAACAAATTGTGGTAACTTAAGGAAAGACGCTCGGGGAAACACATATTACATCTGGAGTTGCAAAGGATGTTCCACATGCCCTTTGACGTTCTTACTCTATGAAAGCGACTTCGGAAACAATCTTGGGTCCTAATAGATTGCTTGCAGATAATGCTATCATTTACCATCTAGTGAAGTCATCAGAATATTTAAACGAACTGAAAAATGATTTTGACGAAATGTCTACAAGGTGCGTAAAGCGGCAACGGTCTCTAAATAATTAGAAGTATGAGGTCATCCACATGAATACTAAAAGGAATCCGTTAAATTTCGGTTACACTATAAGTCAAACAAATCCAAAGGTTCTGGGGTGGGTGAATCAAAGACTTATAAGATATAAAAATCTACAAAAAGGACTGTGTGTACTACGTTTCACGTCCTCTTATGGAGGTATGCGTGATACGATTTCGTTAGCAGATTGATCAAAGAAACGTAGTGTTGATGGAAGACTTCGAAAAAGTTCAAAGATGGGCAGCTCGTTTCGTAGTGTCGAGAAGTAGGGTAGTGAGTATCGCCGATATGATACGTGAGTTCGGGTAGCAAACATCAAAAGCAAGACGTTTTCTTACGAAATTTCTATTTCCTAAGTTCTCCTCATCCCCCCACCCCCATGAACCATGGACCTTGCCGTTGGTGGGAAGGCTTGCGTGCCTCAGCGATACAGATAGCCGTACCGTGGGTGCAACCACAACAGAGGGGTATCTGTTGAGAGGCTAGACAAACGTGTGGTTCCTGAAGAGGGGCAGCAGCCTTTTCAGTAGTTGCAGGGGCAACAGTCTGGATGATTGATTGATCTGGCTTTGTAACAATAACCAAAACACCTCGCTGTGCTGGTACTGCGAACGGCTGAAAGCAAGGGGAAACTACAGCCGTAACTTTTCCCGAGGGCATGCAGCTTTACTGTATGATTAAATGATGATGGCGTCCTCTTGGGTAAAATATCCCGGAGGTAAAATAGTCCCCCATTCGGATCTCCGGGCGGGGACTACTCAAGAGGATGTCGTTATCAGGAGCGTTCTACGGGTCGGAGCGTGGAATGTCAGATCCCTTAATCGGGCAGGTAGGTTAGAAAATTTAAAAAGGGAAATGGATAGGTTAAAATTATATATAGTGGGAATTAGTGAAGTTGGGTGGCAGGAGGAACAAGACTTCTGGTCAGGTGACTACTGATGGCCTTGGGAGAGCCTGTCCTGACAGAACTCTACCATCTGGTGAGCAAGATGTATGAGACAGACGAAATACCCTCAGACTTCAAGAAGAATGTAATGATTCCAATCCCAAAGAAAGCAGGTGTTGACAGATGTGAAAATTACCGAACTATCAGTTTAATAAGTCACAGCATCAAAATACTAACGCGAGTTCTTTACAGACGAATGGAAAAACTAGTAGAAGCCGACCTCGGGGAAGATCAGTTTGGATTCCGTAGAAATGTTGGAACACGTGAGGCAATACTGACCCTACGACTTATCTTAGAAGCTAGATTAAGGAAGGGCAAACCTACGTTTATAGCATTTGTAGACTTAGAGAAAGCTGTTGACAATGTTGACTGGAATACTCTCTTTCAAATTATGAAGGTGGCAGGGGTAAAATACAGGGAGCGAAAGGCTATTTACAATTTGTACATAAACCAGATGGCAGTTATAAGAGTCGAGGGACATGAAAGGGAAGCAGTGGTTGGGAAGGGAGTGAGACAGGGCTGTAGTCTATCCCCGATGTTATTAAATCTGTATATTGAGCAAGCAGTGAAGGAAACAAAAGAAAAATTCGGAGTAGGTATTAAAGTCCATGGAGAAGAAATAAAAACTTTGAGGTTCGCCGATGACATCGTAATTCTGTCAGAGACAGCAAAGGACTTGGAAGAGCAGTTGAACGGAATGGATAGTGTCTTGAAAGGAGGATATAAGATGACCATCAACAAAAGCAAAACGAGGATAATGGAATGTAGTCGAATTAAGTCGGGTGATGCTGAGGAAATTAGACTAGGAAGTGAGACACTTAAAGTAGTAAACGAGTTTTGCTATCTAGGGAGCAAAATAACTTATGATGGTCGAAGTAGAGAGGATATAAAATGTAGACTGGCAATGGCAAGAAAAGCGTTTGTGAAGAAGAGAAATTTGTTAACATTGAGTATAGATTTAAGTGTCAGGAAGTTGTTTCTGAAAGTATATGTATGGAGTGTAGCCATGTATGGAAGTGAATCATGGACGATAAATAGTTTGGACAAGAAGAGAATAGAAGCTTTTGAAATGTGGTGTGCTACAGAAGAATGCTGAAGATTAGATGGGTAGATCGCATAACTAATGAGGAAGTATTGAATCGGTTTGGGCAGAAGAGAACTTTGTGGCACAACTTGACCAGAAGAAGGGATCGGTTGGTAGGACATGTTCTGAGGCATCAAGGGATCACCAATTTAGTATTGGAGGGCAGCGTGGAGGGTAAAAATCGTAGAGGGAGAACAAGAGATGACTACACTAAGCAGATTCAGAAGGACGTAAGTTGCAGTAGGTACTGGGAGATGAAGAAGCTTGCACAGGATAGAGTAGCATGGAGAGCTACATCAAACCAGTCTCAGGACTGAAGACCACAACAACAACAACTTTCTCCTTCGAATGTGAAAATAATTTGTTGATGGCCACCTCCATTGGAGTAAAATAACAGAAATCCTCTGAAAGATTTAAGTGTTGGAGTTTCTCGTTCTGTGTTCCAGATTGAACGGTAAAGAAATAGTGTGAGTGTAGTTCCATAAGCCCTCCGTCAGGTATTTCAGTGCGAACTGGGGAATAGACATGTAGCTGTATTGATAACACGCGCAGCCTGTGTGTTTGGGGCTCTTCCTAATGCGTTTGATGGAAGGTGGCTCCCTTTGCCTTAAAAACCTCGAATGCTTGGTGTTCCGCAGCTTCCACATATTTACTAAATGTCATCTTCTATAAAGCATTAGCTATACTAGAAACGTGTATTTTTCAGATTTATAATCCATGGTCAGTGGCATCTGATACAGGTGAACACACTGTATGTACATCAATTAGTACAAAATGACAACTGCGTAAGTAGTTACATTATGTACCCATACAGTTTTGACATGAGTGTCTTTCAATACACTCCTGGAAATGGAAAGAAGAACACATTGACATCGGTGTGTCAGACCCACCATACTTGCTCTGGACACTGCGAGAGGGCTGTACAAGCAATGATCACACGCACGGCACAGCGGACACACCAGGAACCACGGTGTTGGCCGTCGAATGGCGCTAGCTGCGCAGCATTTGTGCACCGCCGCCGTCAGTGTCAGCCAGTTTGCCGTGGCATACGGAGCTCCATCGCAGTCTTTAACACTGGTAGCATGCCGCGACAGCGTGGACGTGAACCGTATGTGCAGTTGACGGACTTTGAGCGAGGGCGTATAGTGGGCATGCGGGAGGCCGGGTGGACGTACCGCCGAATTGCTCAACACGTGGGGCGTGAGGTCTCCACAGTACATCGTTGTTGTCGCCAGTGGTCGGCGGAAGGTGCACGTGCCCGTCGACCTGGGACCGGACCGCAGCGACGCACGAATGCACGGCAAGACCGTAGGATCCTACGCAGTGCCGTAGGGGACCGCACCGCCACTTCCCAGCAAATTAGGGTTACTGTTGCTCCTGGGGTATCGGCGAGGACCATTCGCAACCGTCTCCATGAAGCTGGGCTAGGGTCCCGCACACCGTTAGGCCGTCTTCCGCTCACGCCCCAACATCGTGCAGCCCGCCTCCAGTGGTGTCGCGACAGGCGTGAATGGAGGGACGAATGGAGACGTGTCGTCTTCAGCGATGAGAGTCGCTTCTGCCTTGGTGCCAATGATGGTCGTATGCGTATTTGGCGCCGTGCAGGTGAGCGCCACTATCAGGACTGCATACGACCGAGGCACACAGGCCCAACACCCGGCATCATGGTGTGGGGAGCGATCTCCTACACTGGCCGTACACCTCTGGTGATCGTCGAGGGGACACTGAATAGTGCACGGTACATCCAAACCGTCATCGAACCCATCGTTCTACCATTCCTAGACCGGCAAGGGAACTTGCTGTTCCAACAGGACAATGCACGTCCGCATGTATCCCGTGCCACCCAACGCGCTCTAGAAGGTGTAAGTCAACTACCCTGGCCAGCAAGATCTCCGGATCTGTCCCCCATTGAGCATGTTTGGGACTGGATGAAGCGTCGTCTCACGCGGTCTGCACGTCCAGCACGAATGCTGGTCCAACTGAGGCGCCAGGTGGAAATGGCATGGCAAGCCGTTCCACAGGACTACATGCAGCATCTCTACGATCGTCTCCATGGGAGAATAGCAGCCTGCATTGTTGCGAAAGGTGGATATACACTGTACTAGTGCCGACATTGTGCATGCTCTGTTGCCTGTGTCTATGTGCCTGTGGTTCTGTCAGTGTGATCACGTGATGTATCTGACCTCAGGAATGTGTCAATAAAGTTTCCCCTTCCTGGGACAATGAATTCACGGTGTTCTTATTTCAATTTCCAGGAGTGTACAATAGGATCTGGAATCCGTCCAGTCACATAGTGTACATGTTGTCACGTATGTTACTATTATCAGACCTAGGGCAAGGCAATTCTTGATAACGTTTGACATAAGTGTTTATAGTGTAAACATGGGAGTGACAGGTCAAAGTGTCTATATCACTTCCTTTTTTTTCTAATTCATATTTGCATACATCTGTGACATTCATTCAAATATGTAAATGACAGTTTTTGACAACTGGAATATGATGACAGAATATAAAAAGGAATAAATTTCAAAATAATCTGACATATTACGACAAACTACAATTTTACATGCAGGAAATAGATTCCAAACCAAAATTATTCGGTTAAGCTTCTGTTGAAATTTAATATGTACAGATTATTACGCAGTTCTGTTTGTTCATTAAGTATGTTGTCCGGTTGTTTTGTGATATGGGTGTCTATATCAATTTGTTGTAGAATATTTAATAATCTGCATTTTAACAAGAACATCACAATTCTCCATAAAGCAAAAAAAGGCGGCTTATTAAATATTCTAAAAGAAATTTATATATACACTTATATGACAAAACAACCGGACAATATACGTAATGGTCTAAAAGAGCTGCTAATAAGACGTCTATATAAAATTCAACAGATTTTTAACCGAATAATTTTGGATTGGAGTCTAGGTCCTGCATGTAAAATTGTCCAATTTGACGTAATGTGTTACATTATTTGGCAGTTTTATCCATTTTATATATTCTACCTTCACTCAGAAGTAACAAAGAACAGGTAATGTAGACCCTTTGACCTCTCACTTCCAAGTTTACACTATGTGACAGCTATGTCCAAGGGTATCAAGATTTGTCACTGCCTAAAATTTGACAGCAGTAACGTACAAGGTAACCTGTATATTCCGTAGTAGTACGAATTTCGGGTTTTATGGTATTAACTGATACGCATGTCACTGCTATAGAGGTACATAATGTGAGTAGATTTATGTTGTTGCTACTGTGTACTCAGTTGTCAATTTGTAATTATCGATGTACGTACAGTTTGTCTCTGTATCCGATGCTACTAATGATGGGTTATAAACCGAGAAAAGTAGTTTTAGCCAATAAACATTTCTAGGGACGCTCACGATGGGTAGAAGATATCATTTATTAAATTTCTTTGTTTTACTTTCTTAATGGCTACCTCCATACTAGAATCAGATGTCTGTGAAAGGCCCTGATACATTTTGCTGGATATCTAGTGCACATCTCATCTATAACCTCATGTGTGCGCCTCTGACTCTTCTCAAGGTTACAGACACTGTTACAGTCAGAAAGACGCCACTGATCTTACAAGTTGTCAGTTTCTTCTGCGGAATTGATGCATGCAGTTTGTTTTGGTGTGGTGAGGTCTCTATCTAAAGATTGCGGTGTATGGAATTTGGTAATTCGATTCCCACTATGATCTTCCCAGCCTCCCTTCCCTTTCCTATTAAGATTCATGAATGGTTCGCAGCAAGAATGACTGTCGCTGTCTCCGTATTTGTCTCATTTTCCGTCAATGCCGTTGCGCTACTTGTATGAGAGAAGACCTAATATATTCCTTGACTCTCTTTGGAATGAAAGTGCTCGCAGTTTTAGCGATAAACATAATTGTGTTGCATAAAACCTCTCTTGTAATGACTGCCGCTGAACTTTAATGAGTGACTCCATGACGCAATTCATTAAACGAATATTTTACTTTTGTTTGGATCTGCTGCAATTCCCACATCAGTCTCACTTGATAAGACTCCAACATACGAGTAACAATCAAAAACACATATCCAGTGATTTCTGCAAGCTACCTCAGATATTTGTCTCTGGATCACGGAGTCCCGGGTTCGATTCCCGGATGGATTGGGGATTTTCTCTGCCCGTGGACTGGTTGTTTGTGTAGTCCCCATCGTTTCATCATCATCATCATCATTCGTGAACGTGGCTAAAATTGGACTCTGTACATTTTGGAACATATATGGGCGCTGATGACTGCACTGTTGAACGCCCCACAAACCAAACATGATCATCAGATGTGTGATGTGTCTTTTTGTATGTTAATATGAATTGTTCCGCTAACAATGAATCTTCACCTTCGTAAGATGAGCTTGTAAAGTACTTTCAGTTCAAATGTTCAAATGTTTATAAAATCTTATGGGACTTGTTAAAATCTTAGGGGACTTGACTGCTTAGGTCATTAGTCTCTAAGCTTACACACTACTTATCCTAAATTATCCTAAGGAGAAACACGCACACCAATGCCCTAGGGAGAACTCGAACCTCCGCCGGGACCAACCGCACAGTCCATGACTGCATCGCCTTAGACCGCTCGGCGTACTTTCAGTCTCAGATTAACTTATTTTCTAGATATTTAATATGAATTGCACAATATAGCACAGATCATTTACAATAATAATAGTGTTGCAGAATGGGAGATAACCTTTAGAGACTATTAAATATTTCCACATGCTCTCTGACAACGAAATTAATGTTGCCATAAACACTTCTGTAACTAAAGACATAAATTATATGCAGGAATGCGCTTATTAAAAAAGTTCCTTTATATAATTCAAGAACACAGTGCGAACAATAGACTATTTCCTAATAGTTAAAGAGGAATTCAGTATTCAAAATCGCTCGATTGTCATTTATTTCAGTCTCCTTTGAAGAATATTACGACGCGTTACTAAGTTAACTAGGAGGAAGGAGATGTGGAAGCCATAAAATGTAACATGGAGGGTGATGAAATTCCTCTGCAGGCTTCGCCCTAGACAAGAAGAAGGGCAGGGAAAGGATTCCACGATGGAAGGCCGAGGCCGAGCGCCAGCAAAAGGAGGGGCCGACGGACAGAAGACAACCATTAAGACGGTCAACGTCAGGTACACTTCGCGGCTGCACACGTCAAAGTGTTTCCCCAGTCTAGCACGAGCGGATGGGCCCAAGGCGTAAATACAGAAAACTTTTCCGCTCGCACCTTGATTCTGAGCAGATATAGGAATTTATCATCAGAGGTAACTTGTGAGCTTGTGTTTCATACTTACGATGACACCGAAATAATAATGACGTTTATTGTGGTATTAAGCTTTTGTCAACCTGAATAGCTTCACCGTATCGCATCGAAGCGAACGAAGTCTCGTTCAGATTTACAAAACTTATAAAGGACAAACAATACGATGGCTACGAACCGATGGTCAGTACGTCTCATAATAATTCTTTATTTTCTGCCTCATTCATAGATAGAAGTTAGACTGATCGCTTTGCAATAAATATTAAAGAGATTACCAGTCAGATACTTTAGCATAAGGTTACGAAGAACACAGACGATAATTGCAGTTCATCTGTTCCTTCCTCCCTTTTATCTGCCTCTTTCCAAAGAAAAAGAAGACGACAATGAGCACAGAGATCAGTTCTAGGCCAGCATTCAAGCAGATCATACACAGTCGATTTCTCGTCTGTTGTTATTCGTAATATGGTGTACAGTTGGTTACAGAATTCGCGAGAGACCTCGCCTCATTGTTATGCTGATATGGGAAGTTTCACTGTGTGTTAAGACAGCATCACATGCACGGAGACGATTTGCTATGAACATTTTGTCCACAGGCGTCAAGTCGAGAAACAATCCCAACATAGTGAGACTGATTTAGATCGTGTGGGAGAATATATAGCTGCTGATAAATTTATGTTTAGTGTTTATCTGCGATGTTCAACAAACTAACGAAAAAACGCTATTTTGTATGCACTGTATCAACATAAATGAATTACACTTTATGATACCGTCACGGAAAAGATTATTTTAAATAAAACAAAGTAGTCCAAATTGTCATTAAGAAGCAGACTGCCTGCGCCTATGTTCAGTTCACAGTCATACTGAAGAAGCGTTACTGCATACCAATGCATCAGTAGGAGCAGATAAATAACGAAATCCTGATAACAAACCGTTCAGTGCCACAGTTAAGCTAATACAACTAACAGAAGCAGAAAAATCCAAGTGTGCAATTCAGCAAATTTTTCGCATTTAGATCCAACGTAGCAATAATATTATGGGGGAGAAGCTGTCTTGAGGTTTCTTTGCTGATTGTCGATCTGCCTGCTAGTGGCTCTATCAAAGGCAAGGTAAAACTCTGGTCTCCAGCGATTTTAGAATCGTAAACTAACGCAGTCTTCTACTACAACGGCTAACATGTTTCCGGTAAGCTATCATACAACTGCATCCTTTGTCTCCCAGCGATAAAAAGACGGAGGATTCGCAATGTAAATGGCCGAGTAATACGCAGTTTCTGTTGGAACGAGTTTCCTGTGCACAAAAACAAAAATGTGCTACTTCAATGTCGTCCCTTAAATGCGAACAGTTCAGAACACCAAACGTAAATGAATTTACCTGAATGATTCTGATCCCTTCCAGGAAATATGTCGAAGGCCACATGGTCTCCAACTTGTTCTACCCTAGTGCCAGTTCGCTATTTCTTTTGTGATAGGCAAAAAACGTTTTGCTTAGTTGTCGTGTCCCTTGAACTGACTGGCAGTGAGAAAGACTGTCCTTCGAAATCGCGTCGACACCAGCTGCCAACATGTTGAATAGGTGCTGAAATATCTTAAAGGATATTCGCATTTCTCCATTTACGATTTATGTCTAAAGCGTAATTACGAATTATATCCAGGTGCGTCAACTGCAACTTGAACGTCATAAATAAAGAGCAGAGAAAATTATGTAGATGGACTAAAAAGCCGCGTAGAAAACTGAGTAAGTGATAACATTGCAGTGCATGTTCAGTTCCAGATTCTGACCAAATGAAGGGAGAAGCAGTTGCGATGAGAATGTGCAACACAAGGAAGAAAAAGTGCCAACAGTAATTTGTCGAATATAATAATAATAATAAGAATATAATAATTCCAATCCCAAAGAAAGCAGGTGTTGACAGATGCAAAAATTACCGAACTATCAGTTTAATAAGTCACAGCCGCCAAATACTAACACGAATTCTTTACAGAAGAATGGATAAACTGGTAGAAGCCGACCTCGGGGAAGGTCAGTTTGGATTTCGTAGAAATGTTGGAACACGTGACGCAATACTGACCTTACGACTTATCTTAGAAGAAAGATTAAGGAAAGGCAAACTTACGTTTCCAGAATTTGTAGACTTGGAGAAAGCTTTTGACAATGTTGATTGGAATACTCTCTTTCAAATTCTAAAGGTGGCAGGGGTAAAATACATGGAGCGAAGGCTATTTACAGTTTGTACAGAAACCAGATGGCAGTTACAAGAGTCGAAGGGCACGAAAGGGAAGCAGTGGTTGGGAAGGGAGTGAGACAGGGTTGTAGCCTCTCCCCGATGTTATTCAATCTGTATATTGAGCAAGCAATAAAGGAAACAAAAGAAAAATTCGGAGTAAGTATTAAAATCCATGGTACAGAAATAAAAACTTTCAGGTTCACCGTTGACATTGTAATTCTGTCAGAGACAGCAAAGGACTTGGAAGAGCAGTTGAACGTAATGGACAGTGTCTTGAAAGGAGGGTATAAGATGAACATCAACAAAAGCAAAACGAGGATCATGGAATGTAGTCGAATTAAGTCGGGTGGTGCTAAGGGAATTAGATTAGGAAATGAGACACTTAAAGTAGTAAAGGAGTTTTGCTATTTGGGGAACAATATAGCTGATGATGGTCAAAGTAAAGAGGATATAAAATGTAGACTGGCAATGGCAAGGAAAGTATTTCTGAAGAGGAGAAATCTGTTTACATCGAGTATTGATTTAAGTGTCAGGAAGTCATTTCTGAAAGTATTTGTATGGAGTGTTGCGATGTATGGAAGTGAAACATAAATAGTTTGGACAAGAAGAGAATAGAAGCTTTTGAAATGTGGTGCTACAGAATAATGCTGAAGATTAGATGGGTAGATCACATAACTAATGAGGAGGTATTGAATGGAATTGGGTAGAAGAGGAGTTTGTGGCACAGCATGACTAGAAGAAGGGATCGGTTGGTAGGACGTGTTCTGAGGCATCAGGAGATCATAAATTTTAGCATTGGAGGGCAGTGTGGAGGGTAAAAATCGTAGAGGGAGACCAAGAGATGAATACACTAAGCAGGTTCAGAAGGATGTAGGCTGCAGTAGGTACTGAGAGATGAAGAAGCTTGCACAGGATAGAGTAGCATGGAGAGCTGCATCAAACCAGTCTCTGGACTGAAGACCACAAAAACAACAATAGTACAGTGAATACCGAACAGCGTTTTTTCGTTAGTGTAGCGAACATTTCAGATAAATATAAGAGATAAATTATCAGCAGCAATAAATTCCCTCACATGATCGGATAGTTTTTTTGACTGCACGCCTCTTGACAATATGTTGGTAGCATTTCGTCTCCATGCATTCTGTTCGTTTTTTCTCTATAAAAATTCAAAATATTCTTATATCAGAAATATTTGTGGATGCTGTTTTCACTAGGAACACCAGACATACACTGTCTTTACCCAGCATCATGAAAATTTTTAGACAAACGTCGTTACCTGAAAACAGATGTAATCAGTCACTAGCAATGTACTCACGCAATACACAATTATGTACATTTATTTGCTTCCACAATCTCAGTCGCAAATGGATACCTCTCAGTAGCACGTCTCCTCGTTGCATCATTACTTTTACGACCCGTTCTACAGTAGAACACCATTTGAACTCCCAACAACGATACTTCCAGTTGGTCAAAGTAAAATATAGTCACAACCCCAGAAAATAACTTTGTCAAAAAATTATTTTAGAACACAGAAGATGTAAAAGGCAAATAACGTGTAATAACGATAGCATACTTTTTGAATTATAGTTTCGTAGAAAATTATTTTTTTCTTGTTACTGTCAAACTATTTTGGCTTTTTATACTGTTTATATATAATTAATTTTTGTCAGACAAGTTGGATGGTTCAACACTCTAACAAAAATTTCATAAAATGACTCTCGCCCAATAATTGCAAAATTTCTCAGTTAAATGATTTTAATTTAGAGTTTTCAATTTTATAGTTTCTGAGTCTTTACCTGGAGACAAGAATCACTTCACTGTTTCCTAATTTTCCACTAAACATGAAAACTGTTTTTATAAATGGCAATTTAGTTATATACTCTAAGACATAAAACAGATAAATGAAAAATAAAGTAATCAGCGTACCGTCAATGAAGTGCCCGAGTTGGTTGGAAATCGATAGACGCTGTTTAGATGTATAGACAAAGAAATGATTGCATTTTCAGAAATATGTCATGATTTATTCAAGAGAACTCCACAAATTGAGGGTGTCGGTTTATCTTTGGCCTTTATGTAATTACTTTTTCGACTTGAAATTACCTAGATGTCAACCTGAGGGATATCGTGACAAATTCTGTGCAACTGATGCATACGATCCTCAAAACTGCCAGCTAGTTATAGGCCCCTGTCCGTAATGCGCTAAACACTCTCAGTTTGGCAGTGATACGACGACCTTGGTGGCCTAGGAAGAGTTTGGCAAGCACTAAGAGAATCTGTAGAAGTTATCGTCGTGGGCAGGGGGGCATTATCTTGCAGAAATGAGAGTCCAGGATGGCTTACGATGAAGGGCTATGAAACGGGGCGTAAAATATCGTTGGCGTACTGCAGATGACAAACAAAGGAGTTGTGCAATGAAAAGAAATGGAAGCGCAGACCATCGCTCCTTGTTACGGGGCTGTTGGTATTCCACCGCTTTCCGCAGCGTCTCTAGACACACATGTCTACGCTGCTCGTCGGAGCTCAGTTCGAAGCGCGAATTATCAGCGAAGACAATTCTACTCCCATGAATGAGAATCCAGCGCGAAGACGTGTCTGGAGACTCCCCAGACAGTGGTGGGATACAACCTGACTGTCGCCCTTCATGTGGAATTTGACAATCTAACGCGCCAATTCCAGAGAATTTGGACACTGTGAACCTCAGAAGGCCATCTATTAATCAATTCTAAAACCGTGTATCAGATAACTCCTTGTAAAACGGCGTGATGTGAACAGATGCACTACTGACATGCTCAATTTGTGAAGCTCTTCATCTTGAATAAATCATCCAATATTTCTAAAATTTTAGTCGTCGACGGATTTCTCGCGTTCTGGGTTAACAACGGGACAGCAACAGCAATTTGTTTCTCTGTACATGTACATCATATCTACCGATTTAAGTCCCCATCGGATAATTCCTTGGTAATGCATCGTATTTTTTGTCTCATAATGTATTTTCTCCACTCCACTGTTCTAGCCGAAATATATCTTCAGGATTTTTATACTTTTCTACAGACAAAAATATTCATCACATTGTCAGAGTTATATTAACCATTTCTGATATGCTTCGAAAGTAACTACCAATTTAAATCCAGCTTCTGTTTTTCCCATGACCACTTCACTTCAGTCATAGTTTAAACATCTCCAAGGAGCTCTGCCACTTATGTTTAGATGGCACTGGCATCTTTTGTTCGTTGGTGCCTTTTTCCTTAACTTCTACTCAGCATGAAAAATGAAACATTAATTTTGTTGTTACACTTTCTCGTGCACGGAGAAATAGGTCCACATATTGTATTAAAACGTATGACCGACTTCCACAAAATATCCTATATACTCCTCGAAACAGACCGGAAAATAATCTTACCGTACATTACCCTGTTTTCTTAACTTTTTTGGTCTGAATGTCGTTCGTACTTCTCTTACACTGTAAAGCAGAAATACAAATCTAAAAGATGCAAACACAAAAAATGGTTCAAATGGCTCTGAGCACTATGGGACTTAACATCTGAGGTCATTAGTCCCCTAGAACTTAGAACTACTTAAACCTAACTAACCTAAGGACATCACACACATCCATGCCCGAGGCAGGATTCGAACCTGCCACAGTTGCGATAGCGCGGTTCCAGACCGAAGCGCCTAGAACCGCTCGGCCTCACAGGCCGGCGATGTTAACACAGGATAGCGGGCAACTGTGGGAGGAATAGCCAATGACGGCAGAAGTGTGAACAGATGACAGAAGAGCCTTTTTTGAGGGAGTAAGTGTTGTGCTAAACAAGTGACTCTGACCTGGAATAAATGCATAAATATAAGTTAAAAAGTGCCACAGAAACAGGTTGAGGTTAATGTAGAGTCGCGTCTGCTGCACAGAACGCCTCCACAATGATAATAAACAAACGAAAAAAAAATTGCAGCTACAAGAAGTAGTTGTGTGACTTAAGAAAGTTGGTAGAGGTGTTTCTACATCTGACAGATGATATCAGTTGAGATTTCACGCCAGTCGCATAAAAGTGGCGCTAGCAGTGCTACTATGGTGATGCAAACATGCTTTGCTGTAAAAAAACACGCTGTAACGGTCGTAAGCATTAGTTATCCTTGAGATTGGACTTGGTGAAGTATGTTAGTCAAGGATGCCTGTAAGACCACAAGTACGCCGTGATCATCACGTGACTACGTTTCAACGAGGTTGTGTAATAGGGCTATGAGAATCTCGGTGTTCCTTCTGTGATACTGCAGAAAGACGTGACACGAATGCAACCGCTGTACGTGACTGCTGGCAGCAGTGGTCACGAGGATATACGGTCACAAGGAGACGGGGCCCCAGGCGGCCGCGCGGCACCGCGGAGAGGGAAGACAACGGTATTCGTCGTATGGCTCTGGGATATCGTACTGCATCTGCAGCAGTAATTTCAGTAGCAGTTGGCACCAAACTGACACAACGAAGTAGGACAGCTCAGAGCCAGACGCCCTGTAGGGTGCGTTCCACTGACCCTAAAGCCGTCGGTACACGGACCGTCCTGTCAAACGTTGACGTTGAGCGTGCCAAGTTCAACGTCCTGCTCAACGCTCAGCAACGATGGAACTTGTGCATACGGTACGTGGGCCCCAAAGTGGTACACGCGATCGCAACGCAGTCCAGCGGTGGTTGAGGTATGTTTCTAGTTCGTAAATCACATTGTTTACTCAACGGGCGAGCATAAAATTCCCACGTTAGCTCTATTAAAACGCACATTTCCGCCATCGTTCGCGAAAAGGAAAGTGCCGTGTCCAACCAATAAGGACACAGGCTTATAAAAGTTCCATTACAAACAGTGCGGTACAAGTTTGGAATACTTCTCCGCATAAGATAAACATTACTTCATCATTCCTACATTTTAGTAAAACCCCAAGGTCAGTCTTACTTGATGAGTGTTTGTGCCCAGAAGCAGGATCTTCGCAACATGTGAAATTACGATGAGGAGCAAAATATCTTTATACAAGTAGCGCAAGCTGTCTTGTAGATTAAGCCAATCGAACAAAGTCACCCCTCAAAAAAAGGTCAACTTATATTAACATAACATCAAATATTTTAGTATATACTCTAATAATAAAGTATAAGAACCCAATAAAAACGCGAATGTTAGGAGAAAAAATTCGGAAGTGGCAAAACGTGAAGCACAGCCCCATCACGTTACAGTGACGCTACTCATTAAGCTACACGAATTTCGAACTCCGAAACTCTAATCGTAGTATGTTACGTTCTGCAGAAAAATCTTAATCGTAGATTTGTTACTAATTGAATTTTAATTATAACAAATTGTACCGAGAACAGGGCGTCTTGGGTGGATCTTCAGTGTGTAGCTGGCTTAAAATAGCCTACTCTCGTAATACGCAAGTTAAAATAATTCTATTGCCAACGAATATGATGTTTCTCATTATTTTATTGAACGATCCACACAGTTAACAACGGGTTTTCCAGTGATTCTCAATTTTCTGGATCTCAGAAGCGGCATATACAGGGTGATACAAAAAGGTACGGCCAAACGTTCAGGAAACATTCCTCACACAAAAATAAAGAAAAGATGTTCTGTGGACATGTGTCCTGAAACGCTTAATTTCTATGTTAGAACTCATTTTAGTTTCGTCAGTATGTACTGTACTTCCGCGATTCACCGCCGGTTGGCCCAATTGAAGGAAGGTAATGTTGACTTCGGTGCTTGTGTTGACATGCGGCTCATTGCTCTACCGTACTAGCATCAAGAGCATCAGTACGTAGCATCAACAGGTTAGTGTTCATCACGACCATGGTTTTGCAGTCAGTGCAATGTTTACAAATGCGGAGTTGGCAGACGCCCATTTGATGTATGGATTAGCACGGGGCAATAGCCGCGGTGCGGTACGTTTGCATCGAGACAGATTTCCAGAACGAAGGTGTCCCAACAGGAAGACGTTCGAAGCAATTGATCGGCGTCTTAGGGAGCACGGAACATTGTAGCCTATGACTCGCGAGTGCGGAAGACCTAGAACGACGAGGACACCTGCAATAGACAAGGCAGTTCTTCGTGCAATTGACGATACCCTAATGTCAGCGTCAGAGAGGTTGCTGCTGTACAAGGTAACATTGACCACGTCACTGTATGGAGAGTGCTACGGGAGTTGTTTCCGTACCATGTACAGGGTGTGCAGGCACTATCAACATCTGATTTGCCTCCACGGACACACTTCCGCGAATGGTTCATCCAACAATGTGTCAATCCTCATTTCAGTCCAAATGTTCCCTTTAAGGATGAGGCAACGTGATCAAATTGTAAATTTTCATAATCAACATGTGTGGGCTGACGAGAATCCGCACGCAATTGTGCAATCACGTCATCAACACACATTTGCTGTGGACGTTTGGGCAGGCATTGTTGGTGATGTCTTGATTGGGCCCCATGTTCTTCTACCTACGCTCAATGGAGCACGTTATCATGATTTCATATAGGATACTTTACCTGTGCTCCTAGAACATGTGCCTTTAAAAGAACGACACAACAAGTGGTTCATGCACGATGGAGCTCCTGCACATTTCAGTCGAAGTTTTCGTACGCTTCTCAACAACAGATTCGGTGACCGATGGATTGGTAGAGGAGGACCAATTCCAAGGCCTCCACGCTCTTCTGACCTCAATCCTCTTGAGTGTCATTTATGGGGGCATTTGAAAGCTCTTGTCTACGCAACCAAATGTAGAGACTCTTCGTGCTCATATTGTGGACGGCTGTGATACAATACGCCATTCTCCAGGCTGCATCAACGCATCAGGGATTCCATGCGACGGAGGGTGGATGCATGTATCCTCGCTAACGGAGGACATTTTGAACATTTCCTGTAACAAAGTGTTTGAAGTCACGCTGGTACGTTCTGTTGCTTTGTGTTTCCATTCCATGATTCTATGATTAATGTGATTTGAAGAGAAGTAATAAAATGAGATCTAACATGGAAAGTAAGCGTTTCCGGACACATGTCCACATAACATATTTTCTTTCTTTGTGTGTGAGGAATGCATCCTGAAAGTTAGGCCGTACCTTTCTGTAACACCCTGTATACATATAGACTTCAAATGAATGCCAATATGGCGCCTTACAACTCTGTACTGAAGGGAGACGGCGTGCGTGTGACGTAGGTGGCGTCGTGCCATCTCATTGGTCAACGCGCAGACGCGCGCTCAGAATATCTGACATGTCAGATGTTGCTCTACACGTTCGGAAAGACTCCCGAGCGTGCTGTTCCAGGCTATGACGTCAGAAACTCGGCACGCTCAACGCTCAACGTTCGGATGCACGGTCCGTGTGCCGACGGCTTAAGCCACCGCCATTTGCGACTTCAGTGGTGTCAAGTGAGAGCTGATTGGAGAGCAGGATGACGGTCTGTTTTATTTTCTGATGAAAGATGGTTCTGCCTCGGTGTCAGCGTGTTGGTTAGATGGAGGTCAATTGAGGGCCTGCAGCGAACCTGCGTGATCGATACACTGGACCACACTGGACCTCTACCTGGAGTCTTAGGTGCGATTTCGCATGACAGCAGAAGCACTCTTGTGCTTATCCCACTCACCCTGACTGCAAATTTGTACCTCAGCCTGCTGATTCGACCTGTTATTCTGTCACTCATGTACAGAATTCCAGGGGGTGATTTCCAGCGGATAACGCTCGCCCACATGTCGCTGTTGTAAACCAGCATGTTTTTCAGAGTGTCGACATGTTGCCTTCGCCCATTTGATCACCAGATCTGTTCCCAGTCGAGCAGATATGAGACATCATTAGATGACAACTCCACTTTAACCCACAAACATTGAAACATCCCCTTTGAAAAATTTATGCACGACTGTACTTAATCTGACACACAATATTTTTAGCGCAACGCAATCTGACTTTCAATAATCCCTACAAAAGAATGGCCCTGACTAACATTAACCTATACCTTTCACAAATCACTTACCTCACAAAAAATCTTCGGTATTCGAACTACTGCAATACAGCGAGCACCACTACTGCCAGCCAAATAAAAGATTCTAACTATGGAAGGCACTAACTACTGATAGGTATAGTTAGCAAATGAAAGATTTTAATAGAGAACAAACAGTGTATTTACCTTAATAGTCAAAATATATATGATAATTTATGACATCCAGTCTTACAAATTACAAAACTCCGCCATCTCTCTCCCCACGTCCACCACTGCTGGCGGCTCACCTCCAACTGCGCAACGCTACGCGCTGTTAGAATCCAGCTGCCGCTGCCCAACACTACAATGGCAGACAACAATGCAAACTAGCCACAGACTGCGGACAGCACAGCCAGTGATTTTTCATACAGAGCGCTATGTGGTGTTACCAATAAGAAAACCTAAACAGCCTACTTACATAGCCCCCATGCTCCCCACAAAAAAATTTACAAACTGTTTTGGGCAGTGGCCAATACAGATTTGAAAATTTTTTTCATAATTACAATGACAAAGAAATGAAATGCACACACTTATCGACACAATGTTGGTCAAAAGCTAAAATTTTCTCACAGTCCATAAAGACAGTCCTGATCATTCATCAAAGTAAAATTGCAGTGTTTTTCTCAAAGTCTGAGTAGTAAAAGAAAATGCACACGGAAGTAGTGGATTTCCATGCAGTCTTGAAGAAGTAGTGTTGTCCTTCCAACGGAAAGACAGTGCTGACTCTTGACATGCAGACAGGTAATGGGCCATAGCAGAGTTAGTCGACATTAAAGACTATCGGTAGGTAGGTCATCACACAGCAGACCCACTGTAGTCCTGGTAGAGATTACTATTGGTGGGCCTCTAGAGGTGCAGACCCACTGCAGTTCTTGTAGAAATAATGGTATTGGTGGGTCATCAAAGGTGTAGACCCACTGTAGTCCTTATAGAGATGGCCAGCAGCCATCTGTTTGACTGTGCAGGCGCACAGTCTTGCGGGTAATATAGCAAGTCCATAACCACCACTTGTGCACTTACAGAAGTTGTTTTTGAAATGTCCTTACAACCAGCAATGCTGTTATCCAGTCCCTTACCGAATTATTAACACACGTGCAAACACTATCAGTCCCTACTTCTCACATATTGTCTATATACTATGACCAACAGAAACGTGTGCATAGAAATGTAATTTACAAGTTACTTAATTTGATGAACTGGTGTCACTTACAAGTTTCTAACATAAGAATACAATAACAAAGGTACAAAATATATCATTAAAGAACATAACAGTACAGATAACTTTTGCAGTAATACAGGCTTTACAAAAGAATCGAAATAACAAATATATCAGTGTTACAAAAATTATGACATAAGTACATACATAAAAGATCAGAATAACTTTTGAAACATCAACTTCACACATGAGCATTAGAACAAAACAGAATAAGTAATGTGTAAACATCTTTACAAAGTAAATAACATGTTATTAATGCAAATTATATTTGAGGATAACAGTATTCCTCATCATAGTGAATGTAGCTGAATATTAGAAAATTCTACAACATAAGTCTTATCAGATGAACATATAAAGACAGGAAGAACATAAATACACAAGGGTACACAAAGACATAGTGGGATAACACAAGGAAAGGGCAGGCTTTGTTTTACTGCAGTATTTTGCAAACAAAACTTTCTTTACTTCTCGGAGATCTCCCTTCATTCTTCATTATTTCCAAAAAGTCCTATCTATACCTGCTTTCTGTACTTTTCTCATATAACCTCTCAGTGCATTTCTTCAAATTCATCGCAACTCGTTCTCTTATATAGGCTACCCCCTTTTAAGCTAACTTAAATCTACTGAGCTCAGATGCTTAACTAAGGGACGAGGCAATGCAGCAGCACAAAACAATTAATACAAACAGCAATGAAATAAATGGAAATTGGCAAAAAAAGGCAGCAATATTACAACTAATATAAGGCAATGCGCAGAAAACAAGAAAAAATAAATCAGTAATAAAATTGGCTTAACCTAGTAATACAAAGTGACATTCAGTAGCACTATGAATGGCAAACAGCAACAGCAAATGCTATAACTTATACCTAAACACGACAAAGCTCAAGCAGAAAAAATGTTACACTAAAGACAACAATGCAGATAAGGACAATGTCTATTCACATCTTAATGTCTATGCAATTAAAGTGGTGCACCACAAAAACTAATGCTACAACAAATTACCAAGTACTTGAAAAGAAAATTATATATACAGTTACTGTTATTAGTCGCTTCTTATTGCTCTTTCCATTCCAAGAGCTCCTTTTTCAAAGAATGTGGATCATAAAATAATTATTTAATAGATCTGTTGACAGAAAGTGTTCACATTAGCAAATGCATTTAATTTTATTTTATAAAACCAATGCCGCAACACAGCTGGAAAACAAATATCAAATGAAATAAGCAACTATGAAAGGCAAAGCATAAAAATATCATTCAATAGTCATGTGACGTTTCATAAGTTAGTAGAAATTCTGTCAACTCTCGTAGACAGACGTTTGTTATAATCAGGTGTCAGATGTAAGTATCTTTCCAAGTAATGGGCGTGTCGTATTTGCGATGCTTTCTACAAAGGAATGTCAAGTGCCCTTTTTTTATGGCTTTCTGTTGTCAGACGACTACCTCTCAGCCGGGCGCCCAAAACGCATTACATCAAGGTCACTTACCTTTCTTACTGAAATATTTATGACAGCAGTTTCCGCTACAGTGACAGTCTCATATAAAAATTTCACACGTCAAGAATTTGCGTTATTCATCTGTAGAAACAAAATCCTATTTATATAACAGTGTCCAAAAAAGTTTTGTCGGCATTGTAATACATTCACGCATTTACACACATTTCATAAACTCTTAAAGTACGATTCTTGGTTTCCAACAACCTTTTTCACAAACCAGAGTCCCTAACCACTACTCTTTATTCCATACCTTATTCGTCGACACTTCTTCAATATTTCATCATAACAGATATATAGCATAATCAAATAACTCATATAACATCAGCTTATTGACCATAAACATACCACAACAGCATAATACACATAGTCATCGTAATAATAACATCATAACACCTCAGTCAAATCTCAAAATCGTCGTTGATTCCTCCAATAATTTCAAAACCTAAAAAAAAAATTCTCTGCTCATGTCAAGTGTCATCTACCTCAAACGTACTTTAAAAATCATGACTACATACCAAACACATCATTCAAAGCTCTCATAGTATCACAATGGTTCAAAAAAAAAATGAACAGTTCACAAAGTACAGACAAAATACAATTTCATAAGTGTGAAGCTATTCAACTGTGTAATTGCGTAAATATCTGTCACTGACGTAGTAAAAAAAAGTTGGTTTCTCTGTTAAATAAGCAGATAGCTGAGTAATTTATGTGTTAGAGAAATATGGTACCGATGTGTAAAGTTGTATAAGCAAATACCATATTAGCTAGGGCTCCTTGCGCTTGCCATACACATGGTACACAAAGTAAATGTAATTATATCCTCAGGTGTTACAGCTTACAGCAATGGGATGAAATGCATCACGGAAAACCTTTGTATCATTGTACTTCAAATATCTTTAAAAATAAATGTTTTAAGTACAAAATTAATCACTCAAATACATGTACTGTAGCGCTAAACTGTGCGTCTTGTTGTAAGATAACCTCTGTGGAAGTGTCGTAGTTATTGCCCTCCGAAAGCTAAGTTCTGCAGAAGTCAATGTACTTACCTCATCATAGACGAAAGTGAAATGCTTTGCGTATAGATATCGTAGTTATTACGTACCTTACCGTGATCAAGAAAGTACTATAATGTAACGTATTGTTGTGCTACGGAAAAGGATGTCTCATTGTAGCTATACCACAAAAGTTACTAGTAAAACATGTTTTTCTTTCCAGACTAATTCATAAAAACTGTGCAGATATAAAACAGATACACCGCAAAAGCAACAATGTAAATCGTGTCACATATTAGTAGCGTCGTGATATAATCGTGTAGCTATCAGAGAAACCAAATGCTAAGTCATCTTTAATCTCACCGAATGTACTTCAAATAAAGAATGTATTTTCAAGTAAACCAAAATGTTGCATTAAAATCTCATTAGCAGTACTGGTAAATGTTCTCAGTATGTAAGCCTTATAGTCATTACGTAATCGTGCAACTAACAAGCAAGAATGTACACACACAATAACACTGTGACGCCTATTCACTGTAACAAAGCATTCGTAATTTCTGTTTAAATAAGTTCTCTAGGTTCTAGACTGTATATTCCACTTCAAAACATTGTTGCATGTTAACAGTTTCTCAGTGTGACAAATTGTACTATTAGCGTGAAGTGAAAAATTTTATGGCAAAGACTAAGTTAAAAAGCACATTATCTCTCAATAAACGGTTTTACATGTGAAATGTAGTACAATACGTTACTCTTCCTAGTACACAGACTGTCAACTGAAAAGCAATTATCATGATTTATACGTCGGTAACGAATGCTAAATCTTTTCTCAAGGTTAGTGTCTCTGTTATTTTTCTTTGAGCCAGCAGGCGCAGGTGGCTGCCTGCGGTGCGAGTCATTGTCTGTTTCTTTGTTGGCGCGCGTCGTTATAGGGATTAGGAGACCTAACTTCTACAAATTCACCTTGACGAGGAGGCCCTGCCCTGTTTGAAGCTCGACAGTTCTGATGCAATTCAGGTCTGTCGTTACGATCATATCGTCTGTCGTCATGTCGGTAATTTCTGTAATTAATTTCTTGTCGGTCACGTGGTGGAGAATTTCTCTCTGAATCGTAACTGCGCGCTAGACCGTTGCTTCTGAAGTTATTCTGTCTCCCGTGATATTAATAGTTCTGGTTGCCATATTGTCTGTTTCTATGATTGTCTCTGTCATGTTCATTACTACGGAAATACGATCTTTCTCTGTAACTATTACGCTGCCAGTGGTTGTCATATGGTTGGTGTCTGTTTTGGTCACGATTTGTGTTGTGAGAATAGACTTGTCGTGTCCAGTTGTTATTTCTTTCATCGCGGAATTGCGACGGATGTGACCTGTAATTCTTGTGTTCCTGTTTTCGCGTTCCGCGATTGTCAGTGTCAATTTCCAGTTCTTGTAACTGTCCCTGAAAAGCTTCAATGTCGTCTTTGCATCGTCCTGCTAAAATAATCTGTCGTAAATGTTCAGGTAATTTGATTAAGCAAATGCGGATGAGTTCTGACGGGCTGTATGGGTTTGAAAGATACTGATTCTTATGTAACATGTCTTCAAAATATTTGACAAGACTAGAAAATTCAGATTGTTCGAAGTGTTTCATCATTATGATGCTATGTTTTACTCGGTCTTGTGTAGCTTGAGACCAATATGCTGAGAGGAAGGCATGATAAAATTCTCCTTCACTATGACAATCGTGAATGACCGATCGTATTCTTACAGCTGGTTCATTCTCTAAATAGCCACACATAAATTCTAATCTGTGTCTTAGTGACCAGTTGGGAGGAAAACAATGAGAGAATTGATGGAGCCATGCTTGTGGATGAATGTCATTGCCAGAATTCTTAAATGTTTCGAATTTACGTGCAGTAATGAACAGCTTATAGTCAAAATCATCGTGTCGGCGGGTAGCATATCGTTCATTGTTACGTCGTGTCGGCAGTTCCATCTCAAAATTCGGTGCACTTTGCCAATTTCTTTCACAATTTCCGAAATGCCCTGTGTTATTATTTTGTGGCTTTTGCGTATTTCTAAGTCCCTCTTCCCGTGTTGGAGCGCGAGTGTCCTCTGAAATACGTAATTCTTGTATTACCTGTGTCAGCTGATCTTGCACTTCCCGGATTTCTCTTTGGTGTAGTGTATTAATTTGATTCTGATTTTGTTTGAATTTCCTAATTTGTTCGCACTCTTCTGTATCATTCAGATCATCATCTACCTTTGTAGATAAGTTAGTGAACTGATCTGAAAGTTCGGCTACTTTCTCCGATAGTGAACACATTTCCTCAGTGTGTTTTTCTGAACCAAGTTTCAGAGTGTCCATTTGTGTTGAAATCGAATCTACTGTGACCTTTAAGTTTTCCTGAGTTCTTGCAAGTTGCGTAACCGAATCGGTGTATGCAACTGAGTCCATTTTAGCTTGCAAGGTGTCGTGATTTTCACGAACAACAGTTTGCAATTCTTTTATGGCTGCTTCGTGACTCTGTAATGCGTGTTCATGCCGCGAAAAAATAGGTTGAAAATGCTCACAGATTTGTGTTTTTACGTCATTACAGATTTTTTGACATTTCGATTCAATGTTATGTAACTCAGTAGTTAAATCTTCACGTGTTTGTTCAAGTGTGTTGTCTAACTTCCGAAGATTTTGTTGCATTGTGTCTAACTTTTGAAGCTTTTGCTGTGTTTGTCTCTGGTGTTGTTCCATTGTGTCCAACTTTTGAAGATTTTGTTCCATTGTGCCTAACTTTTGAAGATTTTGTTCCATTGTGTGTAACTTTTGAAGATTTTGTCCCATTTGTTTCTGATTTTGTTCAAGCGTTGTGTCTAACTTTTGTAGCCTTTGTCCCATTTGTTGCATTAACTGTAATAACAGTGCACTGGTGTCTGAAACATGTTCCTCAGTGCTTTTCGTCAGTGCATTTGATCCAGCAATATTCGCATTTTGAAAAGCATAAAATGTCTTGATTTATTTGAGGAAACGGTGAGGACGCAAAACCTGAATCTACAGTATTTGCAAGATTGTGTCCTGTCATTTCGGAATCCTGAGGCGAGCTGTTTCCGACCGATCGATCGATAACGCTTCCCTGTTCACTAATTGTTTCACTGCCTACACCATTATTTGCAGCCCGCACCATTTCCCTATGCGCTATTACCAAATTACTACTTTGAACGTTAGTGAATTCATTACATGGTGACGCTAACACACTGCTTTCGTCTTCACTGTCATTTCTCAGTTTACTTTGGAGCCTAGTGTTACGTTTTTCACACGCCATTATTGTCACAATTTTTCACACAACAACACAGAAAAACACAATCTGAAGAACAAAAATAAGAGAACACATTAACATAGCACTGAAAATAATATCTAGGTATTTGAAGCGCAGCTGCGAAATACTTCGTGCAAAACTACATGCATGCCACAACTATTTTACTGTACAACAATGAAAGACTGCAACTACAAAGGAAATTCTCTCTATGATTACGCGCTAGCAATAAACAAAAGCTACACTAATTACACAAACTACAAGGAAAAAATCAGATTCCAGTGAGGTATCCTTGGCTTAGGGTCGACATATGAAACGTCCCCTTAGAAAAATTTATGCACGACTGTGCTTAATCTGACACACAATATTTTTAGCGCAACGCAATCTGACTTTCAATAATCCCTACAAAAGAATGGTCCTGACTAACATTAACCTATACCTTTCACAAATCACTTACCTCACAAAAAATCTTCGTTACTCGGACTACTGCAATACAGCGAGCACCACTACTGCCAGCTAAATAAAAGATTCTAACTACGGAAGGCACTAACTACTGATAGGTATAGTTAGTAAATGAAAGATTTTAATAGAGAACAAACAGTGTATTTACCTTAATAGTTAAAACATATATGATAGTTCATGACATCCAGTGTTACAAATTACAAAACTCCGCCATCTCTCTCCCCACGTCCACCACTGTTGGCGGCTCACCTCCAACTGCGCAACGCTACGCGCTGTTAGCATCCAGCTGCCGCTGCCCAACACTACAATGGCAGACAACAATGCAAACTAGCCACAGACTGCGGACAGCACAGCCAGTGATTTTTCATACAGAGCGCTATGTGGCGTTACCAATAAGAAAACCTAAACAGCCTACTTACAACATCATTAATCGTCCCTGTATTTGCCGCCCACATGTTTGCATGCCTGCATTCAACGTTCTGACGGTTACACCGACAGTTAATGTATTAACGTTTCACATTTGGAATGATATATCTCGCTCTTACATTAACCTATAATCTTGCTATGTTACTCACTTCCATATGTTACATAGTAAAACGTATCCATGAAATTTCATTTTTTGATATTAATTATCTTTTGATGTGGTGATTTTTCCATCAGTGTGTAAGAAATTGCAATTTAATTTTATGTAAATACGTTGTATTGTACTGTATGCTAACCGGGGACCTAGAAACAACGGAGAGGGTCCGTCCCCGCCGCAGCCGCAGTGGCCCACAAGCCCACGACGACTACCGCAGTCCACTTCACACCTCCGCCGCCCCACACCGAACCCAGGGTTATTGTGCGGTTCGGCCCCCGGTGGACTCCCCAGGGAACGTCTCACACCAGACGAGTGTAACCCCTATGTTTGCGTGGTAGAGTAATGGTGGTGTACGCGTACGTGGAGAACTTCTTCGCGCACCATTCGCCGACATACTGTAACTGAGTCGGAATAAGGGGAACCAGCCCGCATTCGTCGAGGCAGATGGAAAACGGCCTAAAAACCATCCACAGACTGGCCGGTTCACCAGACCTCGACACATATCCGCCGGGCGGATTCGTGATGTGGACCAGGCGCTCCTTCCCGCCCGGAAATGTAAATACGCTACTCACTATTAACCGACTGTTAGGTATATCTGCACTGTAATTTACTACCTGGAGGTGATGTTGAGCCTACAGGAATTAACGTACTGCCTAGATACATGGTATGAAACAGGTTGGGGATGAAAACTATATGTAGTTGTAGTGCTTTGAGACTTACGGAACACACACTAACCGGGGGAGGGGGGGGGGGGGCTAATCTTACGAGAAGAATACAGACAGTGTAATAGAAAATAATACTTGTAGACATGCAAGTGCTGTTGAAAGTGCGAAAGAGTTTACTAGTCATGGGGTAAAATACAAGAACACCGATGAAGCAGAAAACCAAAGAGCATAAAAAGACATCCACATAAGCGAACACTTTAAAAACACTGAAACGTATCCATATTTTTGTTTTATAAGATATTTTCATTTCGAAATTTTCATATGTAAACAGAAAATTTGATGTGCTTACTGCTAAGTTACAGGGTGTTTCAAAAATGACCGGTATGTTTGAAACGGCAATAAAAACTAAACGAGCAGCGATAGAAATACACCGTTTGTTGCAATATGCTTGGGACAACAGAACATTTTCAGGCGGACAAACTTTCGCAATTACAGTAGTTACAATTTTCAGCAACAGATGGCGCTGCAAGTGATGTGGAAGATATAGAAGACAACGCAGTCTGTGGGTGCGCCATTCTGTACGTCGTCTTTCTGCTGTAAGCGTGTGCTGTTCACAACGTGCAAGTGTGCTGTGGACAACATGGTTTATTCCTTAGAACAGAGGATTTTTCTGGTGTTGGACTTCCACCGCCTAGAACACAGTGTTGTTGCAACAAGACGAAGTCTTCAACGGAGGTTTAATGTAACCAAAGGACCGAAAAGTGATACAATAAAGGATATGTTTGAAAAATTTCAACGGACTGGGAACGCGACGGATGAACGTGCTGGAAAGGTAGTATGAAACGTCCCCTTTGTAAAATTATACACGACTGCTAAAACTGACACACAATTTTTTTTTAGCGCAACGCAATCTGACTTTCAAAAATCCCTACGAAAGAATGGCGCTGACTAACATTAACCTATACGTTTCACAAATCACTTACCTCACAAAAATCTTCTTCACTCAAGCTACTGCAATACAGCGAGCGCCACTACTGACAGCTAAATAAAAGATTCAAACTACTGAAGGCACTAACTACTGATAGGCATAGTTAGCAAATGAAATATTTTAATAGAGAACAAACAATGTATTTACCTCACTAGTCATAATATATATAGCAGTTCATGACACCAATTCTTACAAATTTCAAAACTCCGCCATCTCTCTCCCCACGTCCACCACTGCTGGCGGCTCACCTCCAACTGAGCAACACTACGCGCTGTTAGCATCCAGCTGCCGCTGCCCAACACTACAATGGCAGACAACAACACAAACTAAACACAGACTGCGCACAGCACACCCAGTGATTTTTCATACCGAGCGCTAAGCGGCGTTACCAATAAGAAAACCTAAACAGCCTACTTACAGTAGGGCGACCCGGTACGGCAACCACAGAGGGCAACGCGCAGCTTGTGCAGCAGGTGATCCAACAGCGGCCTCGGGTTTCCGTTCGCCGTGTTGCAGCTGCGGTCCAAATGACGCCAACGTCCACGTATCGTCTCATGCACCAGAGTTTACACCTCTATCCATACAAAATTCAAACGCGGCAACCCCTCAGCGCCGCTACCATTGCTGCACGAGAGACATTTGCTAACGATATAGTGCACAGGATTGATGACGGCGATATGTACGTGGGCAACATTTGGTTTACTGACAAAGTTTATTTTTACCTGGACGGCTTCGTCAATAAACAGAACTGGTGCATATGGGGAACTGAAAAGCCCCATGTTGCAGTCCCATCGTCCCTGCATCCTCAAAAAGTACTGGTCTGGGCCGCCATTTCGTCCAAAGGAATCATTGGCCCATTTTTCAGATCCGAAACGATTACTGCATCACGCTATCTGTACATTCTTCGTGAATTTGTGGCGGTACAAACTGCCTTAGACGACACGTGGTTTATGCAAGATGGTGCCCGGCCACATCGCACGGCCGACGTCTTTAATTTCCTGAATGAATATTTCGATGATCGTGTGATTGCTTTGGGCTATCCGAAACATACAGGAGGCGGCGTGGATTGGCCTCCCTATTCGCCAGACATGAACCCCTGTGACTTCTTTCTGTGGGGACACTTGAAAGACCAGGTGTACCCCCAGAATCCAGAAACAATTGAACAGCTGAAGCAGTACATCTCATCTGCATGTGAAGCCATTCCGCCAGACACGTTGTCAAAGGTTTCGGGTAATTTCATTCAGAGACTACGCCATATTATTGCTACGCATGGTGGATATGTGGAAAATATCGTACTATAGAGTTTCCCAGACCGCAGCGCCATCTGTTGTTGACAATTGTAACTACTGTAATTTCGAAAGTTTGTCTGCCTGAAAATGTACTGTTGTCCCAAGCATATTGCAACAAACGGTGTATTTCTATCGCTGCTCGTTTAGTTTGTATTGCCATTTCAAATATACCGGTCATTTTTGAAACACCCTGTACATTGTATGAACTGCTGTGTTTCGTATTGCATTATCAGAGCTAAGAATTTAAAAGAATTACTAAAATATTAATAATATTCCACGGATTGAATATACTGTATGACATGTCTTACACACAATGTAAGGTAGGTTTTCTAAAAGCAGAAAATAATTTTTTTTAAATAACTGTAGTGAGTAATTCTTCATTTAGGAATGCATCACATAGACGGATCGTTTGTAAACTTTCGGTTTAATCTCGTGCATTTATTCCCAGTTCGACACACGAGGGAGATTTCGTCCGTGATAGAAAGAAACAGTATTTTTCGATACGTAATTCGCAACGATGTCAGCACCCATAACTGGTTAGTTTTGTGTGCTTATGCGGCTTATTATTTAAGCACAGGTTATAATGCGAAGAGCTAGTAGGACAACATTAGTACCAGTTACGGTTTCTAGCTTGTTCCAATTAGAGACTGGCTAGTCACGTAATTAGGTGCAATATATTTGCTCTGCAAGCACAAGTTTGAGAGCAGGCTCAAACGTAAAAGCTGAATATTTTCATCGAATTCCAGGACGCTTCTCTTTATGTTTACTGTCTGTCAATAGCAGAAGCTGTTAATTTGATTTGAAATTTGATGCGTGAAAAGAGGCCTGCAGTAGGCAGAAATTTGACTGACAGATCAAGTACATCACCGGACAAAAGAAATAAAAAAAACATAAAATTCTGCACCAGATGGAGAGCGTCAGTTTACGCCTTACGTTAACAATGCTGATACAAATAAACGATTTTAGTTCCCCAGTAATAAATATAACTTGGTGCCCCTGCGGCGTAGAGTCAGAGCTACAGATCCGCTGCTCAGTTCTCGTTTGATCCTAGGATAGAATCTGTAACTGATCGCGTGTTTCACCTGTGGCAACAGACTGTTAATGTGAAAAATGCATAGATGCACCGCCATTAGTAATCTGCTGGGTAAATTTGTGCAATGTCAAAGGAAGGTATTGTCTGCCATAGCAGCTATCAACTTGGACTTTTTATTGTTTCGCTATACCGTTCGTGGAATCAACAAATCACTCTAATGCATTACTCTCACTGTCATAATATTATGATGTGCGTTTATTTTTCTTCCCAGCAAATGAACAAATATATTGCCTGACAAAAAAAGCAAAAAAAGAAAAAGAAAGGGAAGGTGATGGACCCAGAAGGAGGGAAGGAAATGAAGCTTCACAGGTTAAAATCTAGTCAAATTGAAAAGTTACTTGTCAGTATGAACCAACTTGTATGACGCTGCACCCCACCCAGCCTATATGCAACCACTGTTCCGGTGGGAAAAGGTGTTATAAAGCCGTTGAATCATCTTCTGAAGCAAACTGCCCCACAGCTGTTGTAAGATATCCTGACTCTGGGATGGACGTCCAAATTAGTCCAGCACATGTTCTTTCAGGGACCAACAGGGGATATTTCTGGCCACAAGATTATCTCAACATCACTTAGACACAGATAGGAACATGAGCCAATTGTGGATTAGCATTGTCCTACTGAAAAAATGGCACCACGATAGTGTCATATGAGAGTTAACACATGGGGACACAGTACGTCCTTGCTGTATCCATTTACCTACGGAATATATTCAATAACTACCAACAATAACCTGGAGTGAAGGGGCACTGCGGCTTCTGGGCCTAAGATACTGACATCAGCATCAGCATTCCTTGACTGATGATATCAGCATCAGCCCTTTTCCCAGAATCTCTGACACTGGCGTCTGGCACTTGGGTAATGACATTATCGCTGGACTTCGCCCCTCCCCAATCCCCCTGTGACAAATAGCATACTTGTATTGCAAAAGTGTGGGGTGACCAATGGTGTGCACTTCAAGCAATGTTAGTTTTTATAGTTCAGTTGCATGAGTGCCACTACTTCTTTGCTGTCTGGACATGTAATTGCATTTGTTGTAAACATATATCAAAGAAATGTATTCACAGCTTTCTGTGGTACGTAAAATCAGGATCTTTTACGACTAACAAGGATGAGGTGGCTTCCCCTGCATTTGAAGCAATTGCTCTCCATTCTAGGTCAGTACTTGGGTATTTGTCACGAGAAATTATTATTTTTTGGCTAACCTAACTGTTTTACAGCGTTGCACTGACGTCATGTCAGCACTGCGATGGCGTCACAACGTGACACGCACTGATGTAATGTCGCCTCGTTGCCCATAATCAAATTATTGCTCAAAAGTACCTGTTTTGTTCATCACTCTTGCGATGTTGCTCTCATATATAACCTGTGCTCCGTAGTGAGGGAATCATGTGCTGCGAAATGTGCTCACAGGTTTCCACATCGTGAATTGGAAAGACATGATAACAGAGGAACGGTATAGAAGGGGGGATATTGTTCCTGAAACCTATCAGTCTCCATGGTAGTGGATAGTCAGAAATTGGATTACTTCAAAGTATTAAAAATTCCTCAGCTTTTACGGGGGAAGACAAGGCCAACCGACCAATGCTTTCGTTTGTGGTTTTTACTGGAGAAACTAGACAACCTTCTTACTAACTTTGACGACGTAAATCACCCCGAAATAGTTATGCTCCTTAGCAAGCAGTATTTAAATATGATTACACCCATTACATAATTGTCCTGAGATAACGTTACCTACTATCTAGTGGACTGTAAAGAGCGATTAGAAAAAGAATGGTCAGTAATGTTAAAGAAGGGGATGTGTGTGTCATTTAACCATTATCTGTTTAGTAAATTCTCCAAGTTCGTCACTGCAAGATATGGTATCAAGGAAAAACTACCGTTTCTCCTTCATTTGTATGACGATGTGACCACAACAGGAAAAATTTGGAAAAAATCTACAGGTACTGGAAATCAATCATTTAGATTAAATATAGAGATATTGTAACCATACCATACAAAGTGGAATTCACTAACATTTAAATACATGTTCTAATGTCAATTTTGCGAGGGATGTTCCAAATGATTTGTGTAGAAGATTATTACTTTTGGGTTTGGACTAAAACGTTATGGTTTTTTTTTTAAAGAAAATGGAGACATCTGTCTGCTCAGTTTCAAACCACAATTTATATGTGGGAGGGAACAACTAGTGAAACAGGAAAGCCGTTTGCAGATTTTAAAACTGTTAAAATAATTACATGTAATGCCACTTTTCTGCATAAAACAGATATTTTGCAGGAAAAAATTAGTACATATTACAATTCTAGAAAATATTTTTTTGATACTTTTCAAATTACAGGCTAGAAAAATAATTAATTCCAATGATAATTAAATTATAGGTTAAAAACTAAGTTGGATATTGTTACAATTGCACTGAATAAAAAGCTAACAGGTTGCACAAGTTTAAGGTAACAATTTTGACGATGTTCTAATACCAGTAACGGTATGCTGTTTGGAAAGATACTGATGTATTGCTGTAACAGTTGCGTATTTCATAGAGCTGAGCGTTTATCACACTACTTGTGCCCACTAAGTGGCGCGCTCTACACTACGTTTGCCTGACATCTCCAGTAGTCGCAGCACTTTCAGTCCAGTGTCTGCTCTTTTAACGTGCTGTACATGTGTAACAATTTTTAAATTTCCATGGAGGATTTTATTCAATATTTTCTACTCTTTGACATGAGCGCCTTAGCTCATCACGTCTGTTTACAGTTTTAGTGTCATGTAAATTACGTAAGCACCAGTTTTATTCCATGTCATACTTTTGACTGTTGTCAAGGATTGAGTGTTTTACATTTCCTGCTGAAGAAGGTACCCTTATTGGCATTGGAAACTGGTCAAGCTTTTTGCGTTAAACTTGTGTAACTGGTTGGCTATATACTTTATACACTGAAAATCTATTTACGCTTGCTGCTGTCAACCATGTTCAAAATTGTGAAAACTAGTTGTTTTCTGTGTGTAAATGTATATGTATATATAGAATTTAATGAAGATTTTGCACAAGCATATTTTTTATGTATTCTCTACCCTGCCAAATTATCTAAACAAGTCTCCTGTTTATTATCTACATGTGTAGAGAGATAGAAGCTACTGCAAATGCACAAGCAAGGTTTACATATTGCTTCAGACACCGTAATATGTTAGCATTTTACAGGTGAGTAGCGAAGCATTGAAGTGGAAAACGTTGAAATCTGAGATCGTTTACTGCATTATGGAATGAGCGACAGAAATCTGCCTACAAAGCTCGATCCACATCTCGACCTGCTTAGACGTCGGACACCTAACAACATAACAACCGTTGGCAGAGATTTAAAAAAAGTAGAATAAGGGCTGTTAACGGTAATTCGTTCGCAAATTAAAAAATAAAATGGAAACTTTCTACACGTCTACACGACGGTCGAAGTGGAGAAGGTCTACAGCAGTCAGCTTTCATACTGCAATGGAGAGCCTCTGGGCATAAAGTAGAATGCCAATCTGTGAGTGGAGTTGTACAATTCGCGTAATGGGGAAGTAGGCCCCTAAAAACGCGGTTAATGTGTTACGTATACGTAAAGAAGCTAAATGTATTGGCTAGATACGATTGCAAGCCCCAGTTAGTCAGAACGAACATTCTGTTTCCTTGTCGTCTCGGTTAGTACAGCACTCTTAATACAGCATATTACTTCTCCAGTGATCTGTCTCCAGGTCCTGCACTTCCACTCTGCAAACGGTTATTATGTTGTTGGTGTACAACATCTAAGCAGGTCATGATGTGAGTGGACATTTTTTGTATGCATTCCTTAATGCAGTAAACGATCTCGATTTCATCGTTGTTGACCAGTACTCCAATGTCGAGTAAAATGCTAATATCACTCTGTGTCTAAAGCAATAAGTAAACCTTCCCGCGGGTAGGTGTGGCAGCGCGGTAGCAGTACCGTAGGTGCAACCACAACTGAAGGGTATCTGTTCAGAGGCCAGACACAATTTATTGGTTATGAACTGTAGATTAAAACTAAAGAACCTGCAGAAAGGTAGGAATTTAAGGAGATGGGGCCTGGATAAACTGAAAGAACCAGAGGTTGTAGAGAGTTTCAGTGAGAGCATTAGGGAAGGATTGACAAGAAGAACGGAGAGAAATACTGTAGAAGAAGAATGGGTAACTTCGAGAGCTGGAATACAGAAGGCAACAAAGGATCAAATATGTAAAAAGTCGAGGGCAGTAGAAATCCTTGGGTAGCAGAAGAGATATTGAATTTAATTGCGAGAGGAGAAAATATAAAAATGCAGTAAACGAAGTAGGCGAAAAGGAATACAAACGTCTCAAAAATGAAGTCGACAGGAAGTGCAAAATGTAAGGGTCTAGAAGCATGTATCACTAAGGGTAAGCCGGCCGCTGTGGCAGAGCGGTACTAGGCGCTTCAGTCCAGAATCGCGCGCCTGCTACGGTCCCCGGTTCGAATGCTGCCTCGGGCATGGGTGTGTGTGATGTCCTTAGGATAGTTTGGTTTGAGTAGTTCTAAGTCAAGGGGACTGATGACCTCAGGTATAAAGTCCCATATTGCTTGGAGCCATTGGAACCATTTGAACAAAGGGTAAGATAGAATCGGCCATCAGGAAAATTAGAGACCTTTGGCGAAAAGATAACCACTGTATGAATACAAAGAGCTCAGATGGAAAATCCATCCTAAGAAACGAGGATAAAGCAGGAAGGTGGAAGGACTATAGAGAGGGTCTATATAAGGGCGATGTACTTCAATGCAATATTGTGGAAATGGAAGAGAACGTAGATGAAGATGAGGTGGGATTTATGATACTGCGTGAAGAATTTGATAGCTCACTGAAGGACCTAAGTCCAAACAATGGGCCGACAGTAGACAACGTTCCAGTGGAACCACTGATACCCTTGGGAGAGCCAGCCATCACAAAACTCTTCCATCTGGTGAGCAAGACGTATGAAAGGCGAAATATCCTCAGACTTCATAAAAATGTAATAATTCCAATCAAAAACAATGCAGTTGCTGACAGGTGTGAAAATTACCAAAGTATCAGTTCATTAAATCACGGTTGCAAAATGCTGACACAGATTCTTTGCAGACGAATGGAAAAACTGGTAGAGGCCGACTTTTGGGAGGGCTCAGCTTGAATTCCGTAGAAATCTAGGAACACGTAAGGAAATACTGACCCTACGACTTATCTTAGAAGACAGGATAAGGAGAGGCAAACTCTTTTGTAGTATTAGAGAAAGCTTCTGTCAGTGTTGACATGAATAATCTCTTTCAAATTCTGAAGGTGGCAGGAGTAAAATACAGGGAGCGAAAGCAATGTGTATAGAAACCAAATGGCAGTCATAAGACTCGAAGGGTATGAAAGGAGAGCAGTGGTTGAGAAGGGAGTGAGACAGGATTATAGACTTTCCCCAATGTTATTCAATCTGTATGTTGAGCAAGCAGTAAATAAAACAAAAGAAACATTTGGAGTAGGAATTGAAATCTATGAAGAAGAAAAAAGAGTTTAAGATTTGACGACGACATTTTAATTCTGTCTTAGACAGCAAAGGACCTGGAAGAGCAGCTGAGCGGAGTGGACAGTGTCTTGAAAGGAGAATTTAAGAAGAGCATCAACAAAAGCAAAACGAGGATAGTGGAACGTAGTCAGATTAATTCAGGCGATACTGAGGGTATTAGATTAGGAAATGACATTCTTTAAGTAGTAAATGAGTTTTTCTACTTGGAGAACAAAATAACTGATAATGGTCGCAGTAGAGAGGATTTAAAAGGTAGACTGAAGACGCAAGCAAAGCGTTTCTGAAGAAGCGAAATTTGTTAATATCGGGTATAGAATTAAGAGTCAGGAAGTGTTTTCTGATAGTATTTATATGGAGTGTAGCCATGTATGGAAGTGATACATTGACGATAAACAGTTTAGACAAGAAAAGAATACAAGCTTTCGAAACGTGATGCTACAGAAGAAAGCTGAAGATTGGAAGGGTAGATCACATAACTAATGAGGAGGTACTGAATAAAATTGGAGAGAAGAGGAATTTGTGGCACAACTTGACTAGAAGAAGGGATCGGTTGATAGGACACGTTCTGAGGCATCAAGGGATCACCAATTTAGTACTGGAGGGAAGCGTGCAGGGTAAAAACCGTAGAGGGAGGCCAAGAGATGAATACGATAAGCAGATTCAGAAGGATCTAGGTTGCAGTAATTATTCGGAGATGAAGAGGCTTGCACAGGACAGAGCAGCATGGAGAGCTGCATCAAACCAGTCTCAGGACTGAAGACCACAACAACAACAACATCGTAGGACCACGTCCCGTTTATATGAGATATCCTTTTATCAGTAAACATTGTTCATCGCAATTCTGTGTTACTTTCATCAGTTACAGACATTAGAATAGAGCCCTTTTTATTAAATTATTGATTTATATTTTACTTTTTATTCCGTGTATTCTATTAATTTGCAACTCTAGCCAATACATGGACTATTTCACTGGAGGAAGCCAGCTACAGTTTATTACGTGCAGCAAATTAACTGCAGAACATGAAAGCAGGCGGGTGTGGCGTGATCTCATGACTACAGCGAGATATTCTCTTTTTTAGCAACCACGGTTGAAGACGCAAGTGGTTTGCTCGTATGGACTGCTGTTTGGAAGAGCACTTACACTCAGCAGTAACGTAGGTATCGTCGCAACATTTCACCCTTTATTTTCAAATTATATTCAGTCAATGTATCACTTTGACTATTCAAATTTCACTCTTTGTTTTCATTGACTCTGCGCTGCTTTTTTGGTTCCTTCCTTCATCAGTAACAAGAGTCTGACTTTCGAACCAACGACAGGTCTTGATTTAAATAGCCGTACCAATGAGTGGCCCCAACCGTAGCGAAATACAAAACATACCAGAAAGGCTTTGAATGGTCCACATGTTCCAGAACATTCAGTAAAATTCAAGAGTGTTCTAGAATGCTCCACAATGATCTGGGATGTTCCTGAAGATTCTAGAATCTTCCAGAATGTTTAGACTATTCCCTAACATCAAGAATCATTGTGGAACATTCCAGAACATTTTTGAATGTTGTGGTATGCTCTAGAACACTCTCGAATGTTTTGCAGAGTTCTCGAAAACTCTCGAATATTTTGAAATATTGTAGAAATTTCTAGAGGTTGATACGTCCAAGCTCTTATATCTTCAAAAGAAAGCCCTTTAGGTGGAAAGGGAACCTTATTCAAAGATGTGGGGTAGAGAGCAACCACACTACATAACTCTCTCGATCGTACAGGAACTCATTTCCGAGATTTAGCGGAATGCACATTGTGCACTTACTTTTATAATATACAGGGTGAGTGACCTAACGTTACCGCTGGGTATATTTCGTAAACCACATCAAATACTGAGGAACCGATTTCACAGACCGAACGTGAGGAGACTGGCTAGTGTAATTGGTTAATACAAACCATGCACGGAAGTATGTATTTTAACACAAACCTAGTTTTTTTTTTTTTAAAAATGGAACCCCGTTAATTTTGTTAGCACATATGAAGATATAAACAAATACGTAATCAGTGCCTTTTGTTGCATTGTAAAATTTTAATTACATCCGGATGTATTGTAACCTGAAGTTGACGCTTGAGTACCACTCCTCCGCTGTTCGATCGTGTGTATCGGAGAGCAGCGAAATACGTAGGGATCTAAAGGGAAGGGTGTTGGACCTTAGGTACAGAAGAGACTGGAACAGCACATTACGTCCACATGCTAACACCTTTTTATTGGACTTTTTCACTGACGCACATGTACATTACCATGAGGGGTGAGGTACACGTACACACGTGGTTTCCGTTTTCAATTACGGAGTGGAATAGAGTGTGTCCCGACATGTCAGGCCAATAGATGTTCAATGTGGTGTCCATCATTTGCTGCGCACACTTGCAATCTCTGGCGTAATGAATGTCGTACACGCGACAGTACATCTGGTGTAATGTCGCCGCAGACTGCCACAATACGTTGTTTCATATTCTCTGGGGTTGTAGGCACATCACGGTACACATTCTCCTTTAACGTACCCCACAGAAAGAAGTCCAGAGGTGTAAGATCAGGAGAACGGGCTGGCCAATTTATTCGTCCTCCACGTCCTATGGAACGCCCGTCGAACGTCCTGTCAAGGGTCAGCCTAGTGTTACTTGTGGAATGTGCACGTGCACCATCATGCTGATACCACATACGTCGACGCGTTTCCAGTGGGACATTTTCGAACAACGTTGGTAGATTATTCTGTAGAAACGCGATGTATGTTGCAGTGCTCTCCGATACACACAATCGAACAGCGGAGGAGTGGTACTCAAGCCTCAAGTTTAGGTTATATTATCTCCGGATCTAATTAACATTTTACAATGCAACAAATGGCACTGATTACGTATTTGTTTATATCTTCAGATGCGCTAACAAAAAAAACGTGGTTCCATTTTTTAAAAAACGTAGGTTTGTGTTAAAAAACATACTTTCGTGCATTTTTGTATGGTTTGTATTAAACAATTACACTAGCCCCTCTCCTCACGTTCGGTCTGTGGAATTTGATATGGTTTACGAAATATATCCAGCTATAACGTTAGGTGACTCACCCCGTATATTGATGAAGGAATAACGGCATCTGAATCAGCCGGCTATGAGTAATAATTTTTAGCAATACGTCGCTTTCGACAGTATTCACTATTGGAGGCGCTGCAACTCTACTTGCGCTAGGGGGCAGCAGCAACGATCGAGAGCTTCCGCATTACTTTAGGGCATACGCTTTCGTATTTTCGCTGCATATGAAAGTTCCATTGTTCACGGTTTGAATCAGTTATCACCTAAAGCCGCTTAGGTTTTCTCACTTGTTGATGGCAGTTAGGTGGACCGCGAAAGTATTGTGTGCAGATGACAGTCTGATACGGTTGAAGAACCGACAAGATTTTGATTTCGATTAAATCTAATTTAACGTTACCAAAAGCAGCGTTGGATGTTTAAAGTGAAGCGATTTTTCAACCACTGTCAAATGGCCGTGCGGTGGCCATATGCAGAGTTAAGCTCTGCACTGTCTAATAGCATTAATGTGCGCACCGCCTATGTTCGACGTTAGCGTGCAACAGCCAATCACAGACGGTAGGTGTCAGCACTAGCAGTGCAGTGTACACAAAGAGTGTCGGTGGACGAGGGAAAGAGTGCGGTCGGCGTCGTAACGCGGAAGCGGAGAGAAGGGCATGATCATTGGCTTCCGGGCAGAGGGTGGTAGAATTTGCGAATTGGCTGATTACGAGCTGCCACGTTTGAAGTATCCTGTGCATGGAAAATAGCGCTATCCAAAACCGGTGCTGGGGAACCAGTGATGCAGCACGTACCATAGACGATAGAGGTGAAAACGGCTGAGGCCATGTGTACGGGCGAATAGGGGTGCCACAGTTGAAAAATTGACTGCTCAGATGGCCCAAGCGGCTACCAACAGTGTCTCCTCAACTACCCATCAGCGAACCTTGCAGTTTATTGGTCACCGCAGCAGGTTTCTGGTTCATGCATCAATGCTGACTGCTGTCCTCAGCGACGGCAGTTGGAATTTGGTGGCCAGTATCACAAATGGATGTCCACTGAGGGATTTCAATCCAAATGGATGTCCACTGAGTGGCGCTGGGTGACCTTTGCTGATGAATCACGTTTTATGATAGATCGCACTGAAAACAAACACCCTGCAACATACGTCGGAAGAATCCAGGCCAGAGGAGGAAGCGTTATGGTCTGGGGAACGTTTTGGTGGCGTAAAATGGGTGATTTCATCATTCAGGATAGCACAGTGGATTAACATTAGTGTTGGGTGTGCCGTGCGGGTGGCTGCGCAGTCCGAGGCGCCTTGTCTTGGTCCGTGCGGCTCCCGCCTTCGGAGGTTCGAGTCCTCCCTCGGGCATGGGTGTGTGTGTTGTCCATAGCGTAAGTTAGCTTCAGTTAGATTAAGTAGTAAGTAGTGTGTAGGCTTAGAGACCGATGACCTCGGCCGTTTGGTCCCATAAGACCTTACTTACCACAAATTTCCAAATTTCCTATCCTTGGGTGCCATGTCAACCCTTACATCCAGTTTGTGTTTCCTCAGGACGGATGTATCTACCAGCAGGATAGTGCAACGTGTCACACAGCTCGCTGTATACATGCGTGGTTCAAAGAACAACAGGATAAGTTTACCATACTCCCCTGGCCACAAAACCCCTCAGATTTCAACTCAACCGAGAATCCGTGGGATCACCTCGATCGGACTATTCGCGCCATGGTGCCTCACCGAGAAATATAGAACTGCTGCCGGCCGGTGTGGCCGAGCGGTTCTAGGCGCTTCAGCCTGGAACCGCAATGCTGCTACGGTCACAGGTTCGAATGCTGCCTCGGGCATGGATGTGTGTGATGTCCTTAGGTTAGTTAGGTTTTAGTAGTTCTAAGGCTAGGGGACTGATGACCTCAGATGTTAAGTCCCATAGTGCTTAGAGCCAGTTGAATAGGGCTGCTGACCGCGGCCGTAGATTCGGCGTGGCACCGCATCCCTATCCAGAATATCATTTACTCCCTTCCTCTACAAACCGCAGTGGTCCGTGCTGCATTTGGTAGCTATTCAGTTTCTTTATAGGTAGTCAGTTCAATGTTACTGGAGAGTATATTTTGGTGCCTGTGGAAGTATTTATTCAGTTATTTTCTGTAATTACATTTGTGAAACTGGGAGTTTAGGGAAATAACGACACTTATTCGGTACGAACGGTACGACACTCCTACCGTGTATCAGAGTGGAGATATGGAAAAAATATTTTTCGAGAAATGCGCTAGAGCAAGACAGAGGCTAAAGATAGAAGGAAAGGAAGAAGACAGGCAGGAAGGAAGGGGCGGTGGCTATGGCGGTGGTGAGGGAATCACCTGTAGGCGAGGGGCGAGGGGCGAGGGGCGAGGGGGAGGGGCAGACGTGCCATTTCCATGACAACGTCCGGCAGGCTCTCTGATTGCTTTCTCAGACCCCCCCCCCCCCCCTGCTCCAGTAATAGGGCTGCTCTTATCGAAGGGCCGCCAGAAGTTGCCGCAGGGCGGCCAGTGGTTGCCCGCTCCCATCGCGCTCTTCATTTTCGGCTCCAATTATTGGCATTTACTCTCAACTCCCTCAGTATTGTTCTCTGTTGCGGATTCACCGAGGTGCTGCAACTGCTTACATCTGCTCAGGAATAATTGGTGGCATGCTGCGGATTACATAATTCCTGGGATTCTTATTAATCTGAATATACTCCGAACAGGACTTTGTATACATGCTAAAAGAAAACACCAGAATTGATAAGTGATCTGACAAAGTTAATTGTACACATTTATGAATTTAATTCAAAAAATCAAAGAGGAGTAATACAACATCTGCGGTTTAGGTCAGTCGATAGTATCAGTAGCCATCAATTTACAGATTGCAGCAAGAAATGATCCAACATTTATTTCGGCACTAATTTTTAGGTTAACAGTTATTATAGTGTGTTACGTTGGTACAAGGGAGAGTAGCTCATGGAGATTCGTTCATTTTTATTTCCGAGTGCACTTTTGTGTTTCTTTCCAAGATGGCTGACGGTGAAAATCTGTTAAACTGCGCGTCAGATCTGTGTTATTTTTTCATTAAACGAGAAGTGTTATTCTTTCGCCGGCCGGTGTGGCCGTGCGGTTCTAGGCGCTTCTGTCTGGAACCGCGTGACCGTTACGGTCGCAGGTTCGAATCCTGCCTCGGGCATGGATGTGTGTGATGTCCTTAGGTCAGTTAGGTTTAATTAGTTCTAAGTTCTAGGCGACTGATGACCTCAGAAGTTAAGTCGCATAGTGCTCAGAGCCATTTTTTTGTTATTCTTTCACTATTTTGTGCCTGTTTTAAAACTCGATTCTTGCCCTCATTTAAAACAATACTTAGACTTTACGAAACCTTTAATAGTGACGCTTAGATGCTTGAGAGGAAGGACGAACGGTCTGCCAATGTTTGTTGTCCACATGATGTGGAAGCTGCTAAAATAGCGTTACTGAGAAGACCAGGCAAGTCAACAAGGAAATCAGCAGCACACCTTGGGGTGTCTAGAGAATCTATACAGCTAACTTTAAAAAAACTGATATGCATTTATATCTGTACAAAATAATAGCGTTGCTAAATTAACCACGGACAACAACTGCCGAAGAATGACATTCGCTGAAAGGACTGTATAACAAATCGTATTGATGAAGAATGTTTGGTTCTTGAGATAGTCACATTTTCATCTTGACGGCGTTGTTGGTGAAGAAAATGTGCGCTTTGCGCTTCCTTAAATTCAAACGTTCTTCATGACAAGGTGCATCACGCTCCAAAAATTACTATATAGGCCGCTTTCTCAAGTCGTGGAGTGAGAAGGCCTTTCTTTTTTGAACACACAGTGAACAGTGCACGTTATGTAACCAGATTTTTCAAAATGGTTTCAGCTGGAAGTCAGGTGTTTATTCAGGATGGAGCCAAACGACACCCTGCTAATATTGTCTTAGACTTACTGCAGCAAACTTTTAGGATAAATATCATCGCAGACAAATTTCCCAATCACTACGCATGTGGAACAAACTGGCCCCGCAATATTACTGATACGAATCTGCATGATGTTTTACTTTGTGGATTTATAAAGGCAAAGATTTTCCTTAAACATCCTCTTACAGTGGTGGAACTGCGCATACTGATATGTGAGGCGTGCCACGATATAACCGAGGATATGTGTCGGTGAGTTATTCGAAGCATAGGAGTTCGTGTTGAAAAAGTGTTGGAGTACTTTGTGCGCCCCTCTTTAGAAAGGGCCTGTTTGCACATCAAGTTCAAAGTAAGAAACAAATCTGAGACAATAAATAAATTACAATGGGCTATCATCAATATGAAGAAAACAGAATATTTAGAAGTAGTATACAATAAGGTACACTGCTACAGCCGGCCAAAGTGGCCGAGCTGTTCTAGGCGCTACAGTCTGGAACCGCACGACCGCTCGGTCGCAGGTTCGAGTCCTGCCTCTGGCATAGATGTGTGTGATGTCCTTAGGTATGTTAGGTTTATTTAAGTAGCTCTAAGTTCTAGGGGTCTGATGGCCACAGCAGTTAAGTCCCATAGTGCTCAGAGCCATTTTTCTACACTGCTACACAATGAAATTGAGTGAGTTAAGCGCATTAAATCACTGAAGTACATATTTATGGAATATCTGATTATGTACCAGGATTATGTAAGAGGTCCATAATTAGAGAACTTGTTGCTAGCGCACTCGAGCTGATGTAATTTCGATGTATTGCTCACGCGCTGCCTGCGATGTGTAAGCTAGAAGAGAATCTGAGACCAAAGAGCAGTATTGATTGCAGTAGGAACTGTTTAGCAGTGGGAGTAAGTTGTTGCTAGCGAGCAGTCGTGTCTGGTGTATTGTGTTGGCTGGGCCGGTCGTGTGCAGCGATGGCAGAGCCTGAGAGTGGTAGGATAAGGTAAAAGCAGCCTCGCGCATATGTAGTATTGTTACATCAAGTCCCAAGTAAATGTTTTTAAAAAATCTGTTAATAATAATCTTTCTCATAAAAAGTAACTTTTGACATTTTATCTCAATTTAAAGAATTCACTAATTTCTCCAATCCTTGGCAATCCCAATTATTGAAAGGAAAAGTCAGTTCATTCCTTTTTTATAAGACAAATCTATCGGCCAGCATTGCACTTAGCTGCGCCAGGAAAATTTCTTATAGGAGCAGATATATACGCGTTATCCGGCGATCTAATTAAGGTAAGATTTTTCAGTTTATTCAGAATGATGTATCAGGGCCATGACGCAGCATTGCTGACGTCCAAAATTTACCAGGCTAAATTGACTGTCAATTATTGAAAGCTTATAGGTTTGTCACATTGTATTATATTTTCACTGTTGGGTAGTTACGCTAAATGAGAATATTATTCATATTATTTTATATTTTGTGGGGAGGTTACAACATGTTATTCAGACCTACCGGTAACAAATCTAGCAGTCCGCCTCTGAGTAGCTTCTATGTCTTCCTTCAATCCCACATGGTACGGATCCCAAACACTCGAGCAGTACTCAAAAACAGGTCGCCCCAGCGTCCTATGTGTGCGGTCTCCTTCACAGGTGAACCACTCTTTCCAAAGATTCTCCCAATAAACCCAAGTCGACCAGTCGTCTTCCTTACCACAGTTCTCACATGCTCGCTCCATCTTCTATCACCTTGCAACGTTATCCCCATATATTTAAACGACTTGATTGTCTCAAGCAGGAGAGTAGTGATACTGTAACCGAATATTACATATTTGTTCTTCCTACCCATCCGCATTAACTTGTATTTGTCCCACACTCTGGGCTAGCTGCCATTCATAACACCAACTAGAAACTTTGTCTAAGTCGTCTTGAATCTTCCTACAGTCACTCTACTTCGACACCTTATCTTACACAACAACGACCATACAAATGATTCAGTTTGATAGCAGAAACTCACTTCCGGGTTGCCATTTTTTGGATATCAAGGACATCGAGAATAACGGTGGTTCCACATCTAGATCTAAAGTACAGGTTATCTGAATATACACTCGAGACAACAAAACGACGGACCACGAATGGGACTAAAATTGATAAATGTCATGTACATCTGTCGACAGAAGAATGATTACAATTTCACAAAAGTTGTATTCAAGAGAAGGAGTTGCACAATCTTAGCAGGTCAACAACGCGTTGGTCCACCTCTGGCCCTTATGCAAGCAGTTAAGCGGCTTGCTTTTCATTGATAGAGTTCTTGGATGTCCGTCTGAGTCTTATCGTGCCAAATTCTGTCCAACTGGTGCGTTACATCGTCATGGCATCATCATCATCATCATACAACCGCAGACTGCTGCCCACCCTGTCTGTCAAGTCATTTATGTATACAGAGAACAAGAGCGGTGTTATCACACTTCCCTGATACACTCCTGACGATACCTTTGTCTCTGATGAACACTCGTCGTCAAGGACAACATACTGGGTTCTGTTACTAAGAAGTCTTCGAGCCTGTCTCATACCTGTGAACGTATTCCATATTCTCGTATCTTCGTTAACAGCCTCTAATGGGCACCGTATCAAATGCTTTCCAGAAATTTAGAAATATGGAATGTGCCTGTTGCCCTTCATCCATGGTTCTTAGCGTATCCTGTGAGAAAAGGACAAGTTGAGTTTTGCACGAGCGATGCCTTATAAAACCATGGCGATTCGTTGACATCTGGGTGAGAGATTCGCTATAAATGCAAGCTATGTAAGGGGCTAGTGCCTTAGAGTACTCTTCATAAAATTGAACTGGGATTACATGTACTATATGCCTAGTAAGTGTATGGAAAAGACCCCCCATGGTTTAATAACAAAATTCGGAGGATGCTGTCTTGCGTGTATATTCAGATAACCTGTAGATCTAGATGTGAAACCACCATTATTCTCGATGTCCTTGTTATCCAAATAATGCCAACCTGGAAATGAGTTGCTATCAAATTGAAGCATTTGTATCGTCGTTGTTGTGCGACATAATGCACAGGTAGTTCAGGCGATAACTAAAGTAGCTCTCAAACTTTCATCAGCAATTTTCCGTTTTGAACCGACATTGCAACGAAGAAAAGCTCTAGAAACTCTCACCATGTGCGGGTGAACATTATCTTGCTGAAATGTAAGTTCAGGATGGCTTATCATGTAGGGCAACAACTCGAGGCGTGGATGTCGTCAACGTACCGCTGTACTGCACGAGTACCACGGATGAAAACGAGGGGTATCCTGCTACGAAAAGAAACGTCATCAGAGATCGTCACTGCTGGTTGTTTGGCCATACGGCCGGATCTCTTCCCAATTGAGAACGTTTGGAGGTTTATGGGCAGGGCCCCAGTTAATACTCGAGGTTTTGACGATATAACACACCAACTGGACAGGATATGGCTCAGTATCCCCCAGGAGGACATCCAACAACAGTATCAATGTGAAGTCGAATAAATGCTTGCGTAAGGTGCACAAGTAAACCAACGCATTATTCACTTACTTGAATTGTGGATCTCTTTTTCTTTAATAAATGACCAAATTGTTTCTGTAATTGTAATCATTTGTTTGCCTGTTCATGTACATCACGTCTGCCAATGTCCTCCCCTTTCTGATAATTCCTTCACGGTGCGTCCTTTTTTCTTTCCTTAGAACTTGCTTCTACCTGCTGTGCTTAGTTTGTATGAAGTCTGCTTGCTAACAATTTGCAGCGCGCAAATACTGGACATTAGCATCATAAAAAGTTATGTAGTGCACGGGAGCTATGTGTTTCATGAACTTGCTGATAAATTCTCCAACTCGAAAGCAAAGTTGTTCTCTTCATTAACCATTTATCTAACATTACTTCTGGTGATCGTTAAAGTGTTGATCGCTACTCTAAACCTGCTCCCCTCCATAAAACGGAACTTCAAAATCTACTAATCACAAGCTGAGTGGTAATCAACGCTGATAGCTGTGTTCAGTGAATTCAACCACGACTTGAAAAAGGTCTATTGTATGGTATCCACTCCTTCCAGTGGCTGATTAAAATCAGTGTTCCTTCTATGCTTCGTACCTGGTCAGGCGGAACAATACTTCAGTGCAGGGGAACTGTCTTCCTCTGAAGACGTTGTGTGACCGAACTGCAAAAGCCTTTTACGTTGCTTTTCTTGTAGTTGAATCCACATCTTCTTCAACACCGTCCACATTATGAATTAAAATTCACACTTGCTTGTTTGTCAGAGGGCTAACTGCTGCTGTACTGCATTCCAGTTGTGGAGTAACACGCTGTTCAGTGGTCGGTCATCATGTTTTGGTCCAAGGGTATATCGATATGTTAAATAATTTATCTTGTAGAACAGTAAACACACAGAAAAATGGCGGTATCAAGAAACTAAATCATCAATGAACCAATCTCAAAAAAAAACTTTCACTCTGTGGCGGCTCCCGTTCTTGACATTTGATAATTAATTTATTTAAAAGTTATTTGATAGCCTCCAATCCCGAGTGTTCACATTCCGACTAAAAGTCCATTATTTTTAAAAATTGGCTCCAGGAAAGCACCACAATAAGGGGTCTTAATAAAAATCACCTGGGAAACGCAAGTTACCAGTGTAAAAGTCATAACTGAGACCTTAGATTTAGCCGCTTCGATGCTACTACTTAAGCAGGTGACCGCAAAATGTCGGTCTAAGTGTAAATGTTTTTATTAGTTAACGCAGCGAGATACACTTTATGCTAAACTGCCATGGGGGTATAATAATACTGAAAATAGATATGCATGTTTCTCATATCAGTTCACTCTGAAAAATAAACCATAAATGACTGCATTAAAAAAATAAACTGCTGTTGAAGTGAGGTACTACGTGTCGTATATATATATATATATATATATATATATATATATATATATATGTGTGTGTGTGTGTGTGTGTGTCAATCCAGCCTACGCAGATATTTATATATGTGGTATCTTAAAATGTACACACTCCAGACTGTTGGTTTTGTTTTCTCTGCATCGTACAGTCGTCCCACCAACACATCACAGACTTTCCGACCTGATGTTTTCTGCATGGCCGTAGATTCACCACCAAGTGGGCTATCCCTGTCAGTGTAGACTAGGCTTCTCGCGTCCACGTGTCCACGTTTCAACACCTGAGCAGCTGCTCTGGAGAAAATAACATTAATGGCTTGCTCTTGCAAGCTAAAAAGTTACTACCCTTAATAACCATAATTATTAGTCTGCAAATGAAATAAATATTTATGTAATGTTGTTCAGTACACCGTCCACAGCCATCGGCAGAAATATGTACATTTATACCCGTTACACTCTGTATATTTTAGGAGGGAATGAAAAAATTTAAAAACGTGCATAACTGATACGCAACAGCATTACCATCGCAGGAAATTGAGATGTATCATAGGAGAACAATTCGTTTTCACAACCTTTTCACGGTATAATTTGCATCATTAACTCTGTCTACAGCTTGGATAAGAAGCAGATATCTATCCATCCGTCTTCTGAATGAGTACGCATGACGGTTGGTCAAAATAATTCGATTAAGTTTTAAGTACTGGAGGTGAAACCCAAAGAATCAATGAATTAGGTGAATAGCTTACTGACAAAACGAGAGATAATCTGCAGCTACAGGTAGTGTTTGGTCACGAGAAAAGGGAAATTTGATTGAATGAAAGTAATTAACTGGGCCATGGCCAGGTATATTTGCAGTTTATGGCGTGCTTATTCACTGCTGTAAACGAAAGGAAGCAGAGCTTCTCGCAGATGAAGGCCGATGTTAATGACACAGTGAACACTCTTTGCCAAACTTTCCTGCCTATGATTTCATTTACTGTTTCCTAACAACAGAAAACATCGGTATACATTAACAATACTTGAACGTATACAGTACTACCCGACATAGAAAATATTTGCCTCATTAGGTAAAGTAACACACGTTGTATAACAGCGTACGTCGTTTTTCTTGTCAGAACGGCGGTTTTATGGTAACACAGTTTTATTCAATATATGAAACCGGATACTGATGTAGAAAAGGACAATTTGTATATTTCATTATTCTTATGTGCACTTCCATCAAAAAATAGATCCCTATATCCAGTTTTGTGATGTTTGAGAAATGAGTGAATAGTTTGTTGTCTGATGACCACAGATAGTGGATGTAGAGCCTGTAATTATATTTGAGACAGGCCTCTGGTCACCTTTGGCAGAACCAAAGAAAGAAAGCATTCTAGAGCACTAGAGAGCCTGGAGTGTGGCTGACGAATACGGTAACAGGATTCTCCCCCACTTCTGAGGAATCGTGGAATGGCCTGGTGGGCGGCCATATTCGGACACTCTGTGTCGCTGGTTCCTGAAGTTGAAACACGCATTTTGCGTGTGCTCCGTACAACTAAAGAATATGGGAATGATACGCGTGTTGAATATTTAAGAGTAGCTAGAAATAATGATTTCCCTTTTCAGAATATCGACGAGAATAAAATTTTTTGATGGTAGACTCATGTAATAGTAGGCAGGTATAACTCATGGGGAACTTAGGACTCACTGGTAGTGACCAACGGTCACAGTGAATCCACGTGTGGTAGTTTTAAGCGGAGATACTTGCATGTGGTAATTTTAAGCTGAGATACTTGCGTGTGTAAATTGAAGCTGAGAATATTTAAGACTTGCATGTGAGGAATTTGAATTAGGAACAAACACTTCCACATTGTGAGTACCGACTTTGTCTAAATCTGACCAAAAGATAATAGCAAACGGGAGTGTTTGAGCAGAGTTTCAGTTGAGGATCCGTGTGGGAGATAATTAAGTAATCACAATACCAAAATTACCATTATTAATTACATTCGTGTGAAGCAAGATAGAAATTTTGATACTCTGAGAGAGAAAAAGGTGAGTGAGCCATCTGGCCAGCAAACACAATGGGGGTTACATTGCAGAGCGAGATGAACATAAGTCCACCAGAGTATGTGGTAGATCCGTAGGAAAGGTTATGTGTGAAATTTAATATGAAGGTCTCTGACTTGTTAGTCTTGGTTGAAATTTTGCTGTAGGAAAGATTTGATACGTAGGCCTACTGGCTAAAGTCGATTGTTCTGTTTTATATAACATGTATAATCTGTGTACGTTGAATGTAGAGACTTAGTTACAAGTACTTTGCCAAAAAGCAAGAATTTTCTTTGAATAGTCTGACCCCTAGTAAATTATCTAGGTTATTAAAGAATGAGTTTATGAGACTGAGAGAGAGAAGTATCGGATATCCGAACCAATCTACAAAGTGCACTGTAGTAATAAGGAAAAACGTTAAGAGACCATAGGATATTGAAATGTGTAAGTAATATCATGCCCACTGGGCACACAATTCCTTGTTTTCTTTTATGTTTAAATGTAATGAAGGGAACTTTTTATAATTGCAGTGGTAGAATCTCAGAAAATAAAAGAGGAGATATGAAACAAAATGGTGCTCATGGTCATTCACTAAAGGGTAGCCATTTTGCTCAGACATTTTTGCCGTGAGCTCCCTATTACTAGAATAGCCAATCTCTGATTAACACGAATGTAATAGAAAGGGAATGTGGTCTTGCCAAGATGCAATGAGTCAATCGGAAATGTTTGCAGACTGTGCCATATTTAAAATTTATTAGATACGTTTGATTCCGTTGCGCTGAGATAATTATACAGAAATAATTATAGCAAAACATTTGGGTGATAGGGCTTTGCTCTCAATGTACAGTGGCAGTGGCTACGATAAGTCATATCAACATTTCCGATGCACAAATATTAAAAGCACTTGCTTGGCAGGCCACACATCTATTAGGCCTGATTGGTAGATGCAACAGGTGGGAGAGTTGCTACCGAAAAACATGACGGTAATAACTTGCCAGACTAAATAGTTGTCTTACTCTAATTTTCTGTTTTTATGTGCAAGATATTTGATGCACTACAGTAATGGTTGATTTACAATGAATGGGACAAAAGCAGTACTGCGGCTGCAGTGGTTACTTTATTTCAGAAATATACATACATACTGAAAGATTAACTCTCACTGTTCGGGTTGGCAACAATGAAACAGTGGAACGTCTTTGTTCTTCATTGCTGGCCTAGGTATTGGAAATGATGGCATCAGCGATAGAAAATGAGGATTAAGTCATAGAATACGCAAAGAGATCATCAATAATCGTTGTTCAGAGACATTTTCGCACACATTTTGTAGAGAAACAAATATATGACACATGATAATCCACCACCTTACACATAAGTGGACCTTAATTATCTACATTATAATTGTTTTGTTGGAAGCATTTAATCTATTCTCTGTATTCTCGGATTATCTACAGGAGATGAAGAGTTATGTTACGCTATGGGCTGGTCTAACTGTCTACTGAAATACCATTGCTACTATCCTAGCAAGCCAACTCCTGCAGCGTTACAAGCGTGCCAGCTAACCCCAGTGGGCGTGCCCCTGCACAGGGCTGGCCTTAACTGCAAGGGGTTCTGTTCATGATTGTTCAGAAAACTACATTCTGCTTAAAATTACCTAACTACTATTAGTCATCATTAGTGGTGGTTGGTGGTTAGTGTTTTAACGTCCCGTCGACAACGGGAGTCATTAGAGACGGAGCAGAAGCTCGGGTTAGGGAAGGATTGGGCAGGAAATCTGCCGTGCCCTTTGAAAGGAACCATCCTGGCATTTGCCTGAAACGATTTAGGGAAATCACGGAAAACCTAAATCAGGATGGCTGGAGACGGGATTGAACCGTCGTCCTCCCGAATGTGAGTCCAGTGTGCTAACCACTGCGAGTCATCATTAGTGTGCTATGAGTCTTGATCGGGATAGTTTCGCACCTTCCCCCTGATCCAGGACGTGGCGGATTCCGACCGCCACAGCGATCGGCCAGTCCACCACGCCCTGGTGGAATGATATAGGTGCGGGAAATGTCAGTTTATGTTTTACTAATCATTGATTCTCCCTGCGGTATTCTTGCAAGACGTTTGCTGATATCCCGCTGGCAAGACTGTCAATGATTCTGATAGTGGATGGATTTCTGATTAGGTGATAAGTGTCTCTATTTGGTAAGTGACGTCTTAATTCGGTGGCTATGTCATCGAAGAGGGGACACTCGTAGATCACATGGTCTGGCGTGCCTATTTCAGCACCACACTCACACGAGGAGGTAGCCCTCTTCTTGAAATAGCAAAGATATTCCGCGTACGGTCCATGGAAGTGAAGCAGATCTTTACTTAGTTGGAAGTGTGTAAGATGGAGCCGTTGGTTGATGTTTGGAAGCAGCTGGTATATTGTTCTTCTTGTCTCATCTTTATCTCAAAGCTCTTGCCGCAATCCCCCCCCCCCCCCCTTCTTCTGATTTCATATTTATTCACTACCTGCATCCCCAGAATATTTTCAGTCTTTTCAATTTCTCCTCTTTTGACCAAGTAACCACGCTGCCTGTTCCCTGACTTTTCTGTCTAAGGGATGCAGCCCCATGAGAATCAATAGAGTTCCCCATGCCATCTTCATATCGTTAAAGGCTAACCGGCTGATGACCTCCGTCAGTGGGTATGCACACAAATTGCCTGAACTCTTACTAGACTCGATTGTTTGTCTGCAGAGAGTAATGGGTATAATGGCAGGGGCACTACGAATGTAGTGAGTGGACTATAAGTTGAGAATGTGGGTCTCACAGGGAGCGTGGCGGCGATAAATTCCTGCAGTCGCACTATCCTCTGTGCCCCGGTGGCTCAGATGGATAGATCGTCTGCCATGTAAGTAGGAGATCCCGGGTTCAAGTCGCAGACAGGGCACAAATTTTCAACTGTTGCCATTGATGTATATCAACGCCTGTCAGTCGCTAACGGTATTGATTTAATTGTAATTTCACTATCGTAAATATTTCCTAGACTTTGTCTTGACCAAGCAAAAGTCTTAGGAAGACTGCCATATCTGGTCTTTGCAACACTAAAACAATTGTCTCTCCGGTGGTTTGGCTTTTTGGTGCAGCTTGAGTCACCACCCCAGCCCATGATTTGGTAGGTTGCTTGCACAGCCTTTCATTTTCTTTTTGAAGTTCTTCGATCCGCCCCTTGATCTTCACGAAAGTGATAGCCCAGGATGAAAGTTCATTCTTTAGTGCCAGGATTGCAGCCTGGGTTATTTTCCTATTTTTAACATTGTTTTCCAGGAACTGCGTTATCCTGCCATGCATTTCGCTAGTACTTCCCTCTGTTCCAAGCCCCCCCTGTGGGGAGGGAACAGAAAGCATAGATGCCCTCACAGGCACACACGATTCGCTTGTCTCTTCTTTGGCTATGATTGTTGACAAGCAAATATGGATTGGGAGCCTATCTCTCGCCACAAACTGGGTCCTCCTGCATGGGGGGGGGGGGGGAGGGACTGCTGCAGCTTACCCACCGACCTCGCCCCTAGGTCAAAGACACTCCTGAGCTGCCAGGTTTGGCGCATCATTGCCAATGTACTGGTCCTTCTTGATGGCCCCGTCATTGATGATTTCAACCTGCGCTCCTCGGCAAGTACACACCGCATTCTGGAGAAAAGGATGCACTTCTCGCCCTTTGCCGCCTACTAGCCCGAGCTTCCATCTTTTGGCGAAGGACGCACTCCTACTCAGGTGGTGGGCTGGTCACCCAGTCGTTCAGCGGTCTGGACCCAGCTAACTTGGACCAGGCAATGTCACCACCTCCTGGGTTTGGCAGAACACACTCCGGGTACCCACGGGCACTGTGAAACATCCTTGCTGACTCGCCCTGAGACCCCACGTCGACAAACGAGACCGCCGGCATGCAGAGCACCTGGTGTTCTGTACTCTGAACAGAGAGGGAGAGGAGCGCAGCTGCCAAGCAGAGAGGGGTCGCACACAGAGTGAGAAACACCCCTCCCAGCCAAGCAGCCCCACTCAACCCTTCCCCCAAGGGACAAATCTTTGGTCCCTGGACAGAGCTCCCCCTGTGCCACGCACCCTTCACTTTCGCATTGGGCTGGGTCGCAGCTCTTCCTTTTGACATAAGGCAACATCCGGGTGAGCCCGAGAAATGCGGAGCATGACGACTGGCGCCACGAGAAGGCGGAAAGATCCACTTGGGTAGGAGAGGCTATGTATGACACATCATTCCCCATTTGAGGCCTGTCACTGGCACGCCTGACCAGAGCGATACTCCCTGGTGCGGGATTCCGTGCCTTGGGTGTGCTGACAGTGGGTGGGCCCGCGCCAAGTGCACCATGCAAGCGACTGAGACTTTTTAAAAAGAAAGGGGACGAATCATCCTGCCGGGTGATGTCTCTGACTCAGCCCCACACAAGTACATAGTCAGCATCATGGTGGATATCAGTGGCGCCACTGACAACCTGTGGTGGCCTTCGCTCTTCTCCTGCCTGTGGGAGAGGAAGTGCCCAGGGCCGCTATATGGCTGTCTTAGGAGCTGTTATGAAAAAAGAGGGGTCTGGATATCGTCCCCTAGCGGGAAAATCGGTAAAAGAATGACAATGGGGTGTCCACAAGGCTCTGTCTTGGGGTCACTCTTTTCAGATGTCAACATGGAACCTCTTCTCGACATCTTGAACAATAGTGATGATGTGCTAGAGGTCATAACCAACGTAGACGACCTGCTCCTGCTGGCTGGCGATCGTAGCCGCAAGTGTTTAGAGCCAAAAGTTGAAAGGACTATCTCAATCTTGACAGCATGGCGCCACTGTGTGATGACTGTAGCACCTAGCAAGTCCATTTATTTACCACTCATCAGAAATCCCATGGTCAGAATAGACGGCTGACCAGTTCTTTGGTGTCACGAGTACTTGGGAGTAGTCGTCGACGAGAAGTGTAACTAAGTGGCACATATTGACACTGTGACCCAGAGGTCCCTGAAAACACGTAATAATCTGATTGGAGTTGGCTGTAAACATTTCACCTACCAACGGACCTTATAAAACTGTACCATAACAACATCCTAACATCCATCGTAGGGTACAGTTCGGGAGTCAAGGCACATAGCTCACGAGAGTCATGCCTGCCACGGCCGTGAGAAGGGTGCAGCGGAATATGGTCCTGCACTCGGTAGGGACATACCGAACAACTTCTGAGGGACACATTTAGTGTTAGTGGGACTCTGTAAGCTTGATATAAAGATCAGGCAGCAGGCATCTTGGTACTGGGCAAAAAAAGGAAAAATAGTTGATATAATGGGATTGCACGTAGGAGACAAAGCCGAAATGAAGGGGTGATGAACTATGGCAGGAGCAGTGGGATGGGGATGAAACCGAACATCAGGGAGCGCTTGCAGCTATGGTATTTCAAACCAACCAGAAGACTTCTACACTTTCTTTCTGAACACGGACCATATACGGCATATCGACGCCAGTTTGGGAAGCGGGCTACACCATCGTTTGACTGTGGCGTACAGGGCATTTCAGACCATAAGGTGTACGAGTGCCCCCATTTCGGCGACATTGCATCACAACTTAGGCAACAATTACCCAATTGTGACACGCACTATCTGCTCAGACAACAGGACACATTCCAAACTCTTCATGAACTCGCAAACGAAATCTCAAATAAAGTACTAAGCGAGTTTCAAAGAAACAATCATAATTAGGATAACACACCAATGAAGACTCCGTGCACCTGCCCTATTCTGCCGGAGCGTAGAATTGGCTAGCCGGCTCAGCAGGGATCCGACACGTCTCAGGTTTAGGGGGAGGGTACATAAATCATCGATTACGACAAAGCACTAAATATGACAGTAGTGATAGGGATTTTGGGTTAGATGTAGGTTATGATAGGATAAACTGTTAGTATAAAACTGCAGCGAATTCAAGATCTTGGGCCAGCATAGTGCCAGGGACATTCCCGCTAGGATTAACTCGGTGGGCGCAGCCGATATGTAGCTCCATATGTCACGCTGATAGATCTCGAACGCTGAAGGCAGTATAGACTAGTTTAAGCATTTGTACAGCGTTTCAGAAGAAGAGAAATTTGTTAACATCGAGTATAGATTTAAGTCTCAGGAAGTCGTTTCTGAAAGTATTTGTATGGAGTGTAGCCATGTACGGAAGTGAAACATGGACGATAAATAGTTTGAATAAGAAGAGAATAGAAGCTTTCGAAATGTGGTGCTACAGAAGAATGCTGAAGATTAGATGGGTAGATCACGTAACTAATGAGGAGGTACTGAATAGGATTGGGGAGAGGAGAAGTTTGTGGCACAACTTGACTACAAGAAGGGATCGATTGGTAGGACACGTTCAGAGGCATCAAGGGATCACTAATTTAGCATTGGAGGGCAGCGTGGAGGGTAAAAATCGCAGAGGGAGAGCAAGAGATGAATACACCAAGCAGATTCAGAGGGATGTGGGTTGCAGTAGGTACTGGGAGATGAAGAAGCTTGCACAGGATAGAGTAGCATGGAGAGCTGCATCAGACCAGTCTCAGAACTGAAGACCACAACAACAACACACAGTAGTATAGAACAAGAGAACAGAAATTAGCTTATTAACCCTGTAGATGGCTCAGAAAATCGAAGTAACATGTAGAATAAATAATGATAGCATAAGCAACAAATGCCCATAGTGGATTAATAACGTAACAGAACACACAACCTGTAGTAAAATAATATAGATGCAGTAAATGAAATGTATGTGTAGAATTAGGGCCCACTAATGAGTAAGGTAGTGTGCTCTTTATGTATCAGATTTTTTTTTTTGAATAACGATTTCCTTTAAAAAAAGGAAAAGAAAGTACACTCATGCTCATACATTAAGGATAATTGCAGAATGTGGTGCAACACAACGTGGCACTAGGCACTACCCAAAACTGGCGCTAATAGAATAGACACATAAGAAACACACACGACACAAATCTTTAAGTCCATGGTATTGGTGATAAGTTGAGGAAACCGTCCCGAAACACATGTGCTACAAAACGCCACTGTTTCCTGCGCATGTACCCCTACAATATGGGATATGATCACCATGCACACGTACACAGGCCGCACAACTGGTTGGCATACTCTGGATCAGGTGGTCGAGCAGCTGCTGGGGTATAACCTCCTATTCTTGCACCAGTGTTTGTCGGAGCTCCTGAAGCGATAAGTCGACCAAGAGCATCCCGGACGTGCTCGATGGGATTTAGGTCTGGAGTACAGGCAGGCCACTCCATTCGCCTGATATCTTCTGTTTCAAGGAACTTCTCCACGATGGCCGCTCGGTGGGGCCGTGCATTATCATTCATCAGGAGGAACGTGGGACCCATTGCACCCTTGACAAGGAGGTCATACTGGTGCAAAATGACGTCCCGATACACCTGACCTGTTACAGTTCCTCTGTCAAAGACTTGCAGGGGTGTACGTGCAGCAATCATAATCCCACCTCACACCATCAAACCACGACTTCCATACAGGTCCCTTTCAAGGACATTAAGGGGTTGGTATCTGGTTCCTGGTTCACGCGAGATGAAAACCTGGCGAGAATGACTGTTCAGGCTATACCTGGACCAGTCCGTGAACGTTACCTGGGACCGCTGTTCAAGTGACCATGAACTGTGTTCTTGACACCAGGCTTTACGGGCTCTCCTGTGACCAGGGGTCAGTGGATTGCACTTTGCAGGCTCTGGCCGAATAAACCATGTTTGTTCAGTCGTCTGTAGACTGTGTGTCTGGAGACAACTGTTCCAATGGCTGCAGTAAGATCCCGAGCAAATCTGTCTGCAGTACTCGGTGGCCATCTGCGGTCACTGATGGTGAGATATCGGTATTCTTGTGGTGTTGTGCACTCTGGACGTCTCGTACTGTAGCGCCTGGACACGTTTCCTGTCTGCTGGAATCGTTGCCACAATCTTGAGATCACACTTTATGGCACACGGAGGGCCTGTGCTACAACCTGCTGTGTCTGACCACCTCCAGTCGCCCAAGTATTCTATCCCTCTTAACGTCATCAATATGTGTTCTTTGAGCCATTTTTAACTCACAGGCACCATTAACACGCCTGAAAACGTCTGCACACTTACTCACTGCACCGTTCTGTGACATGCATCAACACATCTCTGCGTATGTGGACTGATGCCTGCGCCACCATGCACCGCATGATCATACCCCGAGGTGATTTAAATCCGCAAACCGCCCACCAGACCGTTGTTTCACCATGTATCAGCATTATCCTTAATTTATGCATGAGTGTAGATCACGCTGTCTAAACATTGCTAGATGGGGAAACGAAGTAACCAAAGCCCGCAAGCGTCTTTGAAACAATAAAGTGATTGTCTGAAATTTAATGTTTTCAGCGCCACAGAATCTACGGTCACGGACTAACCTATTTCGATATTCTTTCACTTTGTTTGCTGCTTCAGTTGACAGAAGAGTTACCCACTTTATTTTGCAGCAGGATGGAGACCCGTCATCTCGTACATAGTCACCTCATCGAGCACCTTCCACAGCTCTGGACTGGTATTGCTGAATCGAATGTTCTAGCCGCCCAGGTCACCTGATATTACAACAACTAATTTTTTGTTTTGGGGATGTGACAAGGGCGTGATTTACATACCCCCATTTTCACAAGACGCAGCTAAGGCAGCGGATAGTCGGCGCGGTTAACTCCACTGATCGGGCTACTACAGAACGGGTTTAGGAGGAATTTGAGTAGCAGATGGAACTTGCGATTTTGCAGATGGAGTCCAGATCGAACATCTGTGAATGTCCATAGTTAACCTTTAAGGCTATACGTATATTTCTGAAATAAGCTCATTTTAGTAGTCACAGGCATAGTTTACTTTTTTCCAATTCATTTTGAATTACACTGTATATTCTTATGTCTTCTGTGTTTCCTGTAGTTACATTTTAACGTGAATTACACTGATATGTTTTTGTTGTTATTGTGGAATTGAGTCGATAGATGATTTGAGGCAGCTCTCTACGGTAGTGTATCCGTGCACGCCTCTTCATCTCTAGATAACTAAATCAACCTACACCCATTTAAACCTCCTTACTGTGCTCAAGCTTTGGTCTCTCCCTCTATAAGTTTTATCCGTAACACTTCGCTCCATATCCAAAAGAACTCTTCCTTAATGTCTCAGGATACTTCCGATCCTTCTTGTAGTAAACGTGTGCCACAAATTTCTCTGTTTGATTTAGTACCTCCTAATTAATTATTCGATATGACCCTATGATCTGCAGCATTGTTTGCAACCTAGAATTTCGTAAGTTTCTTTTCTATTGTTGTCTGGGCTTTTTGTTCCGTTCAAGGCTACACTAGAGACAAATAACTCCAGAACAGACATCCTAACATTTAAATTTATGTTCGATATTACTAAGTTTGTCTTTTACAATAAAGTTCTGCTAGTTAATGGCAGGTTGTACTTTATATCCTTGTTACTTGAGTCATCGTGTCTTACTTTTTAGCGGAAATTGCAAAACTGAACGACTACATGTAACGTCTCATTTTCTTATGTAATTCGACTATATTCCACTATCGTTCTTTTACAATTTTTGACATTCATATTCTAATGTGTTTTCAGTTTGCAGCTGAATACCTAGTAGTAGCGTCTATGGCTGCTTACATTTTTAGTAGACATAGTCAGCAATGGCAGCGGAGGGCTTCCAGTAATAGCAGTCACCCCCGTTCCGACAGCGGCCTTCTCAAAGAGGTGCACGACAACCTGTGACCCCTTCAGATGTGTAGAATCAGTAATCAACGGCATGAGGACGCAGAAGGCAAAGAAACCATATCATTAATAACATGCAACATATATCGACAAGACATGTGGCCTGTAACTGAAAATGGGTCATAATGAATCTCTAATGGCAAAAGATTCCGGATTAGTTCCCCATTCGTATCAGTTGGAGGGGTCTGTAGAGAGGGAGGTAACCATGAAACAAAGCTCCAAGAACACCCGAAAAGGTAACATACCACTACTCAGAGCGTGGAATGTCAGAAATTAAACATGAATATCGAAAATGTAAATGCGAAAGTTCAGTCTAGATATAGGGAGCGTCGGTGAAGTGAACAGAAAATAAGGATTTCTGGTCAGATGAATATAGTGTAGTATCAAAAGTCCACAGCAAATGGTGTAAAGGGGATACGATTCGTTATAAAAAGGAAGGAAGAGAAAATGAGAGGCTTGGCTTGAAAAGTTCAGAGATAAGTGAAAGCAAACCAACCTTAACAACATTAGTTCTGTTACACACGAAGACGTCATCTCAGAATTTGGTAATGATGAAGAGTAAATTTGATTTTATGAGAATCTCCCTGAGGAGTTAATGAGGAAAGAAATGAGATACTGAAGTATTGAGGAGTAATGAGATGGGTGTGAAGGTCTCTCAAGCAGACGTCACTGCTATAATGAATACCACAGTAAGCAAGTCTGTTAGAGAGAAATGGACATCTGTAAGAAGGGCTGTCACTTCATTTGGGCGCCCAAAAGTAGGCAAAGAGAAGTCATCTGCGAAGAAAATTTGGGTAATTGAAGAAGTGCTCCAATGATCGACGAGAGAAGAAAGTACAAAACCGTTTAGGGGAATACAGCAGTACAGGAATATCAGTGACTTACTATGAAACAAATAGAAAGTGCAAAGAAGAAAAGGCAAAATGGCTGCAGCAAAATGTGAAGGAATAGAAAAAGAAGTGACAAATAAATAAAAACACCTAGATCTGATCTTATGATTTTATTTTATTTTGTCGCTACCAGTTTCAACGCCTCAGCGTGTCATCTTCAGGCTGTTTTTGATGTGATACAGGTTGATATGATCCCCATGCATAACACATCAGTTGCCGGCATTATCTGCGTATCCAGTAATGCTGGCAACTGATGTGTTATGCATGGGGATCATATCAACCTGTATCGCATCAAAAACAGCCTGAAGATGACGCTCTGAAGCGCTGAAACTGGTAGCGACAAAATAAAATCAAATCATAAGGACGGGTCTAGGTGTTTTTATTTATTTGTCACTATAGTAAACGGCCGTCGTCCCAGAGACCCCTCCTGCTAAAAGAATGGAGATACAAAAGAAAAAGAAGTGGTCATTGTAAAAAACTGATTCAATGTACGGAAATGTCAAAATAACTTGCAGAGAAATTAAAGGCAAAGGGATAATCATTAAAAGTGAAATGGAAATTTCACTGTTAAAAGCGGAGAAGAGAACAGTCTGGCGGAAAGAGTACATTGAACACCTTTACGAAACGGAGTAACTGTATGTTGACGCAATGAAAGAAGAGTTCGAAACGAGTTGTAAGAAGTAAGGGATCCCGTATTAGAATTTTCTATTATGTCATTCGGTTCTAATAACTGCAGTCTCGTGTCTGTACAAGTTGTTAATAACTTTTTGATGCCTGTATTTTATCCCTGTTACCTTCAAACTTTTAAACTATCAATTTCTTCTTTTCTCACTGTACTCGTGACCAATACATTATAGTCAGAGTGCACCTCTGCCCCTGGTAACATTAAAAGCTGATTTTTAATCTCTGTTTTACCATCACAGAAACTATCTGAAAACTTATGGTGTCGCCAGGTCTTTCTCACGTATACAAGCATCTTTCATGAATTTTAAAACAAAGTGTAGCGTGGTCGTTACAGTACGGCGATTAAATGAAATGACAGATAAGGGATGTGATCCATGTTACAATACTTTGTGCAGATCGCCTTGTGCAAGATACAGTTATGTTATGGCTTTTTTAAAAAGTGAAAAGTGAGCAGATAGTAATAGCGTACTCTCAGCATCCTGAAGTTACTACTCACGTGCGTGACCGAGTTGTAGGAAAACTTACCTGGCTGTGACTTTTAAGATCAGCAACTTTGCGAAACATGAACGTTCTACAGCGACCAACTACTGGTACATCTACTGCACACCATGAGTAATACGCTCAGCCAGGCATATGTGACATTTACATGATTAAGCGGTGTCATTTATTCAGATAATTTATTCGTCTCAATGGACGATGACTCCACAGACTTTAGTGCGGATACACATATACGTTAAACCTCCAGCTGGAATCTAAAATTAGGAAAATGGCGGACATGGGCGGACACTGTAGATAGGTGCCGCTACGTGGCAGTATGAGTCGGCCGGGGAGCGTACCGAAATAGCCCATGCACTTGCGATTAGCACTGTGTACAGGTGGCCCAGGGGTCAACACCGAGATGCAACTGGACCATGCTCCCAATGTAACAGAAATACCTGCACTACAGGTGGCGCCATATATCGTGGGCAGTGAACGCCCCTTTTATTGACACCATTGCACGCTCCGCGCGGTATGTCACCGTCGACGGGAAACAACCCAGCCATTCTCGTCTCAATCACGTTCACCTCGCCAACTCCCCGCTTTCCATCACGTGCGGCGTGCCGTACACGGGTGACCATCGCTTCTTTTGTGGCCCAGCAGAACAATATGTCTGGCACTTGGCCCAGCAAAGTCTGGCCTTTCTTACACGTCCCACAGCTGAATGAATTACGCCACACATGACCATCGCTTCTTTTGTGGCCCAGCAGAACAATATGTCTGGCACTTGGCCCAGAAAAGTCTGGCCTTTCTTACACGTCCCACAGCTGAATGAATTACGCCACACATGATACCATTCATGGATGACGTGTACTACCCGTAGAGGAAGACTCACTCTGTGAACTGATTCCGTGGTCTTACAGTTCATTTTTTTCATGTAGCTGGAATGTCCGTGCAATGAGCAGTTGCTTTGATCTGATATACCCTTCTTGGATTTCTGATACTATGATCCTCAATGATATTCCTCCTCATTTTCGGAAGTATGTGCATGGACGTCTCTATGGCTACGGGCGGCTTCACAGACTTCACTCCACAGGCTTTTTGTTTTTCTTTTCTTACGGTCAAAGTGGCGGTGGCAAATAGGTCCTTTTTTGTGTAAGTTCCTTCATAATCAGGAAAATGAGGGAGCGATCACTAAAAAAAATACCACAAAAAATAATAAAAGAATCTAGTGAATGATGGGACATTGCATGGACGGACAATACACTGCTAATTCCTCACGACAAGAATCTAGGGCTCGCTAACACTTCAAGCGATATCATTTGTAGTAAGGGAGTAACAATGAGAAATGATGTTAGTTGCCGAGCATTCCTGGTGAAACTTGGCAACACGAGGTATCATGACAGCAGGAGGACACGTCCTGTCACGCATAACGTATTCTTAACCACTGAAAGACACAGACGAACTTATAAATTAAGTCCGCAAATGTATTCAGAACACACACTAACTTATAACATGACCGTTGAAACACTTATGAATAATGCAGAGGTGCCTGAAGGAGACAGGACGTGACAAAAAATTAAGCTTCCACACACAGTCGTACTTAGCGAGTTCCTGTCAAGTTATTCACAACAATTTTCAGCAAAGAGGCAGCTATTGAACATTCCCTTCTCCAGGTACAAAGGAAATGTTGTGACACTTATCAAAATCAGTCAGAGCCTGTGTTAATTAATGGGGCATAGAACATTGTCCGTAGCTAATCTGCAGTGTGCCATTATATCACTATCCACAAATAAGGTGACACTCGGTTGGGGGAAGACTGGGTGCATGTTACGAACAATAAGATATCTCCTTCTGTACACTCAGACGTATGGAGTGATTCGGTTGTCTTCGCGCTACACTGGTGTTTTGTGAAGCTGAATTTCATTATGTGGTATAGTTATCCGTCAATGTGCTGAACTAACCAGTTTCTTGAAGTTTTCCCGGCATATAGAATACTGCACCATCTTTTGGACGTGAACCCGGGACCGAAATATTCCTTCTTCCGGCAGTTGGGTTGATAAACGAGCAAACCTCTCTAATATTTATCGGTTACAGAACTGAAACGACTTGACACAATATTGTAGAGTAATTGCGCGTTGGTCAGAGATAGGACTGCTGTGAAAAGTGCTGTTGATAAAACAGCTGCACAAATTTCCTACGTACTAGCGCCTTGGCCTGGCTTCGCATTGTTACCATTAGACTGATGTGATAAGTCATGGGATACTTCCTAATATTGAATCGGACCTCCTATTGCCGGGAATAGTGCAGAAACTAGACGTGGCGTGGGCTCAACAGATCTTTGTATGTCACCTACAGACATATTGAGCCATGCTGTTTGTCCCACAAATGATTTATGGGATTCGTATTGTATGATATGGGTGGCCGTATCATTCGCTCGAATTGTCCATAATGTTCTTCAGATCAACTGCGAACAATTTTGGCCCGGTGACATGGCACATTAAAATTCCATCGCTGTTTGGGAACATGTAATCTATGAATGGCTGCAGATGGTCTACAAGCAGCAAAACATCACCATTTTCCGTCAATGATCGGTTCAGTTTGACCAGAGGACCCAGTCAGCACCACTTAAACTCAATCCACACTATTATGGAGCTACCACTAGGTTGCCCAGAGCCGTGTCTTCATGGAGTCTGCACCATGCTCGAACTCCACTATCAGCTCTTGCCAACTAAAATCGGGACTCATCTGAAAAGGCTACGGTTTTCCAGTCGTCTAGGGTTCAAACGATATGCTCTCGTGAACAGGAGATGCTCTGCAAGCGAAATCGTACTATTAGCATAGGCACCCGCGTCGGTTGTCTGATACCGTGGTCCCTTAAAGCCAAATTTCACCACACTGACCTAATGAATACGTACGTCGTACGCTCCTCATTGATTTCTGCAGTTATTTCGCGTAGTGTAGTGTGTCACTTAGCAGTGACAACTCTACTCAGAAACCTCTGCTCACACGCGTTAAGCGAAGGTCGTCTGCCACTGTCTCAATCATTGTGAAAGGTAATGCCTGAAATTTTGTATTCGCGCCACACTCTTACCACTGTGGATCTCAGAACACTGAAGCCCCTAATTTCCGAAATGGAATGTCCATTCTTGTTGTTGTTGTTGTGGTCTTCAGTCCTGAGACTGGTTTGATGCAGCTCTCCATGCCACTCCATCCTGTGCAAGCATCTTCATCTCCCAGTACCTACTGCAACCTACATCCTTCTGAATCTGCTTAGTGTATTCATCCCTTGGTCTCCCTCTACGACTTTTTCCCTCCACGCTGCCCTCCAATGTTAAATTGGTGATCCCTTGATGCCTCAGAACATGTCGTACCAACCGGTCCCTTCTTCTTCTCAAGTTGTGCCACAAACTCCTCTTCTCCCCGATTCTATTCAATACCTCCTCATTCGTTACGTGATCTACCAATCTAATCTTCAGCATTATTCTGTAGCACCAGATTTCGAAAGCTTCTATTCTCTTCTTGTCCAAACTATTTATCGTCCATGTTTCACTTCCATACATGGCTACACTCCATACAAATAATTTCAGAAACGACTTCCTGACACTTAAATCTATACTCGATGTTAACAAATTTCTCTTCTTCAGAAACGCTTTCTTTGTCATTGCCAGTCTACATTTTATATCCCGTCTACTTCGACCATCAACAGTTGTTTTACTCCCCAAATAGCAAAAGTTCTTTACTACTTTAAGTGTCTCATTTCCTAATCTAATTCCCTCAGCACCACCCGACTTAATTCGACTATATTCCATGACCCTCGTTTTGCTTTTGTTGATGTTCATCTTATACCCTCCTTTTCAAGACACTGTCCATTCCGTTCAACAGCTCTTCCAAGTCCTTTGCTGTCCCTGACAGAATTACAATGTTATCGGCGAACCTCAAAGTTTTTATTTCTTCTCCCTGGATTTTTATACCTACTCCGAATTTTTCTTTTGTTTCCTTTACTGCTTGCTCAATATACAGATAGAATAACATCGGGGAGAGGCTACAACCCCGTCTGATTCCCTTCCCAACAACTGCTTCCCTTTCATGTCCCTCGACTCTTATAACTGCCATCTGGTTTCTGTACAAATTGTAAATAGCCTTTCGCTTCCTGTATTTTATCCCTGCCACATTTAGAATTTGAAAGAGAGTATTCCAGTCAACATTGTCAAAAGCTTTCTCTAAGTCTACAAATGCTAGAAACGTAGGTTTGTCTTTCCTTAATCTTTCTTCTAAGATAAGTCGTAAGGTCAGTATTGCCTCACGTGTTCCAGTATCCCTACGGAATCCAAACTGATCTTCCCCGAGGTCGGCTTCTACTAGCTTTTCCATTCGTCTGTAAAGAATTCGTGTTAGTATTTTGCAGCTGCGGCTGATTAGACTGATTGTTCAGTAATTTTCACATTTGTCAACACCTACTTTCTTTGGGATTGGAATTATTATATTCTTCTTGACGTCTGAGGGTATTTCGCCTGTCTCATACATCTTGCTCATCAGCTGGTAGAGTTTTGTCAGGACTGGCTCTCCCAAGGCCGTCAGTATTTCCAATAGAATGTTGTCTACTCCGGGGGCCTTGTTTCGACTCAGGTCTTTCAATTCTCTGTCAAACTCTTCACGCAGTATCTTATCTCCCATCTCATCCTCATCTACATCCTCCTCCATTTCCATAATATTGTCCTCAAGTACATCGCCCTTGTATAGACCCTCTATATACTCCTTCCACCTTTCTGCTTTCCCTTCTTTGCTTAGATCTGGGTTTCCATCTGAGCTCTTGATGTTCATACAAGTGGTTCTCTTATCTCCATTCCGCTTTATATGAATCACCCGCGTACAAATGACAGCTCCACCAATGCACTGCCCTTTTATACTTTCTGTATGCGATAAAACCGCCATCTACATTTGTGCATATCACTATCCCATAAATTTTGTCACTCAGTGTAAGTGTATGAAGCTAGATGATTAGCACAGCACATTTTGTTTCGGAACCACTAATAAAATTCGGAGATCAACGTTACGTTAGTGAATATCATCAGTCTAATATAACACGATGTAAGCAGTGCGCGCCACGAAACTTGTCTGGAAGCGTGAATGTAATGTACTCCTTATTAAATTGACAATTGGAGAGACATGAAGTGGCAACGTTGGGAGGACGTAGTGACGTAATTAATAAATTTACAACGTAAAGATTTTATGCGAGACTTGGCCGTATGAGTGAATGTGAGTGATTCAATGTGTAACGGGGGCAGGCTGAAGTGGCACAATTAAAATAAAAAATATGAAAAGAACCTGCATGACCTCCATGCTATTTAGCTCATGTTACAGCATATTGGGAAGTACGTCTTGTGAAGCATTGTTGAGATTCACTGCACCAGTTCTTTGTCGTGAACTGTTTATGGCAGAATTCTACCCGTGCCATGAAAACAATCGTGTGCTACATCCAGGTTTCATTCAAGGATGGCATAAACCTGAAACCTGAGTCTTTTGTTGTGCTATTGAAAGAACGTTCTGTATGTAATCGAAGCAATGTTGCTGAAGTACTTTTCGAGAACATTTATGGTGGAGAATATCAACGGCCTCGGCAAAATCTTTTAAAGCGGAATTAAAAACAGTCTTAGCCACAATAACATATTTATTGGTAATGGTAATGAGTTTCAGTCAAAATGTGACAGTATGCAGACCATAAAACCATGGCGCGCAGTAGCGGCGAATGGAGAAGGTATCGTGAATTCACAAACGTCTACCGAAGCGGGCTACCATTGCAAATAAATATTTTATTGCGGTCAAGACTGCTCTTAATTCAATTTTGAAAAAACAAAAACACCACATGTTTTAGATTCTCGTATTTTTTGCTATGCACCTGTTCTCAAACGATTTCAAATAATTATAAGGTTAAAATATTTGATTATTTGAAATGGCCTCACAGTACATGCTGATGATGATGTGGCTATCTTTTCGTTACTGGTACAAATAATATTAATTAAAAAATAATATCTTTCGTCCAACCAGGGAGAAAATCATAGTCGCATCTGTATTTGGCTCAAGGAAGGCGGAAAGCTGAAAACTGAAACGTCTGCTGGACTGCTGCAAAACCTTTTTAATACAAACGGAGGAAAGCTATGTTGCGTTTTATGCTATGGGCAAATAATTGAAAACCACAGGCTTTGGACCCTCATGTTTTTTCACCATGCATTTGTTCTGAAACAAGTGCAATTAATTCGATGTCACCTAAGCGACTTGTGCGTTTCTAAGAAGTTATGCAACCGGAGAAATGGGAGGTACACTGTAACTTGGAATCTGAATTAGATGTCGACATCATTGAGAGGTGAATACCGGGTTGAAGGGCAGTGTGGAAAATGTGCCATAGCTGGGATTCGATCCTACAACTTTTCGATTTCCAGCTCAACAATTTACCATTTCTTTCATTTTTTTCAGCATAAACCTACTTCTCTTTTCTTTACAGCCCTTCCATATGCTCACCTTTACTTGCCTTCTCGGCCTGCCGCGTGCCTTCTGAGCCTTTTATCTTGTTTCTTAAAACACAGTGACTGACCTGGGAAGTGGAAGGAAGTAAAAATTTAATTTGAGGAGCAGCTACTTTGTTATTTATTTAAATTTAATTTCTTCGTAATAGTGCAGTAAAGATATGGAAAAGTTTTCATTTCGTGATACTGACAAAGAAAAGTAATAATACAGTAAAGCGCCTTCTGATGTTTGTATATGTCTTCATCCATAAAATGCAAAGTAATTTCTCCTTCTTCTGACATCTTTTATCTGTCTCTACCTTCTAAAACTCAAATGTACGTTTCTTGATAATCGTAAAAATTCTGAGATTGCCGCGCGGTCTAGGCGCCTTGCAACGGTTCGCGCGGCTCCCCCCGTCAGAGGTTCGAGTACTCCCTCGGCCTTTGTTGTGTGTGCGGTCCTTAGTGTAAGTTAGTTTAAGTTAGATTGAAATAAGAACACCGTGAATTCATTGTCCCAGGAAGGGGAAACTTTATTGACACATTCCTGGGGTCAGATACATCACATGATCACACTGACAGAACCACAGGCACATAGACACAGGCAACAGAGCATGCACAATGTCGGCACTACTACAGTGTATATCCACCTTTCGCAGCAATGCAGGCTGCTATTCTCCCATGGAGACGGTCGTAGAGATGCTGGATGTAGTCCTGTGGAACGGCGTGCCATGCCATTTCCACCTGGCGCCTCAGTTGGACCAGCGTTCGTGCTGGACGTGCAGACCGCGTGAGACAACGCTTCATCCAGTCCCAAATATGCTCAATGGGGGACAGATCCGGAGATCTTGCTGGCCAGGGTAGTTGACTTACACCTTCTAGAGCACGTTGGGTGGCACGGGATACATACGGACGTGCACTATCCTGTTGGAACAGCAAGTTCCCTTGCCGGTCTAGGAATGGTAGAACGATGGGTTCGATGACGGTTTGGATGTACCGTGCACTATTCAGTGTCCCCTCGACGATCACCAGAGGTGTACGGACAGTGTAGGAGATCGCTCCCCACACCATGATGCCGGGTGTTGGCCGTGTGTGCCTCGGTCGTATGCAGTTCTGATTGTGGCGCTCACCTGCACGGCGCTAAACACGCATACGACCATCATTGGCACCAAGGCAGAAGCGACTCTCATCGCTGAAGACGACACGTCTCCATTCGTCCCTCCATTCACGCCTGTCGCGAAACCACTGGAGGCGGGCTGCACGATGTTGGGGCGTGAGCGGAAGACGGCTTAACGGTGTGCGGGACCGTAGCCCAGCTACATGGAGACGGTTGCGAATGGCCCTCGCCGATACCCCAAGAGCAACAGTGTCCCTAATTTGCTGGGAAGTGGCGGTGCGGTCCCCTACGGCACTGCGTAGGATCCTACGGTCTTGGCGTGCATCCGTGCGTCGCTGCGGTCCGGTCCCAGGTCGACGGGCACGTGCACCTTCCGCCGACAACCGGCGACAACATCGATGTACTGTGGAGACCTCACGCCCCACGTGTTGAGCAATTCGGCGGTACGTCCACCCGGCCTCCCGCATGCCCACTATACGCCCTCGCTCAAAGTCCGTCAACTGCACATACGGTTCACGTCCACGCTGTCGCGGCATGCTACCAGTGTTAAAGACTGCGATGGAGCTCCGTATGCCACGGCAAACTGGCTGACACTGACGGCGGCGGTGCACAAATGCTGCGCAGCTAGCGCCATTCGACGGCCAACACCGCGGTTCCTGGTGTGTCCGCTGTGCCGTGCGTGTGATCATTGCTTGTACAGCCCTCTCGCAGTGTCCGGAGCAAGTATGGTGGGTCTGACACACCGGTGTCAATGTGTTCATTTTTCCATTTCCAGGAGTGTATGAGTAAGATAATGACAAGTATTAATCCTAATTAAAAAGTGAAAGGAGGGGATTAGTCAATTTACTCACTGGTCTTAATAACATACCAGGTACACAGATACTACGCTCTTGCGTAGTTGGCAAAATTGTTTTCATAATTTCGTTTGTTTTGCAGTTCATGGTGTAATGTTGTCAATTTAAACTTAAGTGCTATTAACCTCGCTGTATCTTACGTTATCACACAGTTCACCAATTGAGCCAATAGCTTGGTTACCATACTCTTTTCCTGACCAAGATTTCGCTTTTGGTCTAGTGTCACAACTTCTTGTATCTTGAACGTTATTCCAGTGGTAGCCAATCTGATCCCTACTGCCCACTAGTGTACATTCCAGCTTGTGTGATGGGTAGCAGAGAGTATCGATTAAACATAATGGTGTCCAAAATTAATGTAACAAACAGAAATTTTGAGAGGTTGCGTTTACTTTGTCACAAAACAGTATAAAGAAATGACAGGAAAGTAGAGACAACGTAAAGAACACAGAACGTAAAGAACTGCAACGTGCATAACGAAAGACAAAAAGTTCTACGTTTTCTCCAACTTAACGTATTTGCACATACATTCCGACAACTGGTTACTGTATTCGGTATGGTGTTTAACCATCTCTGGCATCAACACGGCCCGGACGACGAGAGGGTGTGCTGTGAATACTGTCACCAGTCTCATGTTAAGGCAATAAGGACATTCTTCCTGCAGAGTTGCTCGCAAGTCTTGGAGAGTGGTTGAAGGATGCTGACGTGATGCAGTCCGTCTCCCTTGTGCATCCTAGACATGCTCTATGGGATTCCAATCGGGAGGGCGAGCAGCTAACGACATATGTACAACATTTTCCGTTTTCAAGAAAACATCAACCACCTGTTCTCTATGAGGTCGAGCATTATCGTTCATCTGTTCGAAGTCTGGGCTCATAGCACATCCCAACAATGGCACATGGGGTCCCAAGATCTCGTCACGTTACCTGACAGCAGTTAAACGTGGCCGATTCACCCGATGAAGGGCTGCTCCAGTACTCAACTTAATACCTGTCCACACCATTAGAGATCCACCTTCATATCACTCTCTGTCCTCAATGTTTGTGTCCCGCAATCGCGTTACACTTTCCCTTGAATTGCTGACCCGTCGAGAATCACGCTCCAGACCAAATCGGAACTCATCTGTTAAAAGAACATTAGCCCATTATTCGAGTGCCCAGGTTCCGTGTTAACGCCTCCACTCTAGACGTTCCCTTCTGTGAAGATGAGTCAGAGGCACACAAAGTTTTACTAGTAGCAAAGATCCAAAAGTGCCGGTAGGCAAAATAGGTTGACCAACCGATGATTACACCAATACAACAGCTGCGAATTTGAAATCACTTCCTGTTGCCTCAGGGCACAGATGCTCTCTCGGTGTCAGTGGTGTCGTTTTTCACATTTTAACTTTAATTCATGGTACATCAGACATTTGTATGAAATATTTATGGGTTACACACAAAAACTTTCCTTGTGAGTCAGTGGATCTATTAGTGAGAATTGCATCAAAATCCCTACAGCATTGCCTGAGGTTAGCCTGCACATAGAGGCGGACTTGAGAAGGCAACCTGAATATAAATATGAAGAACGGATAAAGAGAAGAGAAGGAATCATGCGAAACATAGAGATGCGTAACAGTTTTTAATAAGGAGAAGAAATCAAAAAGTCTGTGGCAAAATGTTCAAATGTGTGTGAAATCTTATGGGACTTAACTGCTAAGGTCATCAGTCCCTAAGCTTACACACTACTTAGCCAAAATTATCCTAAGGACAAACACACACACCCATGCCCGAGGGAGGACTCGAAGCTCCGCCGGGATCAATCTGTGGCAGACGATACTATTCACATGAAAGTGTACACTATTGTATGGTTGTCATAATGTTTAATTTGTGGAGTGACTGAAAGAAATGTTTGATGGTTTAAAAGAAAGAGTATACTTCTTATCGGTTGAAAAGGTCGTTATAGGGCTACAACACTTGACAGTCTTCAACCTACATTTAGAAAACATGAGGACATTTCGTGAAATTTTGATTGCAAATTTTAGCGTACTTTATCTCATTGTGTATATGAAAATCTCAAGTATAAAAGTAGCTGATAGATGGGAAATTTGATCGAAAAACGTATATCTTCTATATGTAATATTTGGTTTCTTTAGACAATCATCGAAACATCTTTTGGCATCACATTTCACGCCTTTTCTGCTATTTAGGATGTAGTATTAATTATTTTTCCTTCTGGTGGTTGGTCTCTTAACTCTGCAACTTTCCATAAATGTGGTATGGGATTTTGAGAACAGATTCCAGCGGGGAACATAGATACCACGGGTCCATTGCTGGTTTCGTGTTCCTTATAAGTACTAGAAGTGTTGAAGATATAACCGCACACACAATGCAGCAGACTCTTCATATGAGGTGTGGTCGGCCACCGATAACCGTTTTCGTCGACAAGTGCATTACAAGTGTTTCATTCCAACATACAATCATTGTTAGATATTAGACCTTGCATATTCTTGCCGAAGATGTTTACAGCCTCTCACTACTGGGTGGTTATATTTAAACCGACGGTGTTATGAGTGCTCCAGTATGGGCTCTATAGATGGCAGAGTGTTGGAACATCGTAGATACGTTCATTAATCGGTGCACTCGCGGACCATGGTGAAAAAATTATACACTCCTGAAAATGGAAAAAAGAACACATTGACACCTGTGTGTCAGACCCACCATACTTGCTCCGGACACTGCGAGAGGGCTGTACAAGCAATGATCACACGCACGGCACAGCGGACACACCAGGAACCGCGGTGTTGGCCGTCGAATGGCGCTAGCTGCGCAGCATTTGTGCACCGCCGCCGTCAGTGTCAGCCACTTTGCCGTGGCATACGGAGCTCCATCGCAGTCTTTAACACTGGTAGCATGCCGCGACAGCGTGGACGTGAACCGTATGTGCAGTTGACGGACTTTGAGCGAGGGCGCATAGTGGGCATGCGGGAGGCCGGGTGGACGTACCGCCGAATTGCTCAACACGTGGGGCGTGAGGTCTCCACAGTACATCGATGTTGTCGCCAGTGGTCGGCGGAAGGTGCACGTGCCCGTCGACCTGGGACCGGACCGCAGCGACGCACGGATGCACGCCAAGACTGTAGCATCCTACGCAGTGCCGTAGGGGACCGAACCGCCACTTCCCAGCAAATTAGGGACACTGTTGCTCCTGGGGTATCGGCGAGGATCATTCGCAACCGCCTCCATGAAGCTGGGCTACGGTCCCGCACACCGTTAGGCCGTCTTCCGCTCACGCCCCAACATCGTGCAGCCCGCCTCCAGTGGTGTCGCGACAGGCGTGAATGGAGGGACGAATGGAGACGTGTCGTCTTCAGCGATGAGAGTCGCTTCTGCCTTGGTGCCAATGATGGTCGTATGCGTGTTTGGCGCCGTGCAGGTGAGCGCCACAATCAGGACTGCATACGACCGAGACACACACGGCCAACACCCGGCATCATGGTGTGGGGAGCGATCTCCTACACTGTCCGTACACCTCTGGTGATCGTCGAGGGGACACTGAATAGTGCACGGTACATCCAAACCGTCATCGAACCCATCGTTCTACCATTCCTAGACCGGCAAGGGAACTTGCTGTTCCAACAGGACAATGCACGTCCGCATGTATCCCGTGCCACCCAACGTGCTCTACAAGGTGTAAGTCAACTACCCTGGCCAGCAAGATCTCCGGATCTGTCCCCCATTGAGCATGTTTGGGACTGGATGAAGCGTCGTCTCACGCGGTCTGCACGTCCAGCACGAACGCTGGTCCAACTGAGGCGCCAGGTGGAAATGGCATGGCAAGCCGTTCCACAGAACTACATCCAGCATCTCTACGATCGTCTCCATGGGAGAATAGCAGCCTGCATTGCTGCGAAAGGTGGATATACACTGTACTAGAGCTGACATTGTGCATGCTCTGTTGCCTGTGTCTATGTGCCTGTGGTTCTGTCAGTGTGATCATGTGATGTATGTGACCCCAGGAATGTGTCAATAAAGTTTCCCCTTCCTGAGACAATGAATTCACGGTGTTCTGATTTCAATTTCCAGGAGTGTAGTTTCTCTTTCTGCCACAAGGTAAAAATATGGTACTCTGAGCATAGTGCGGTGTGGTTGCAGGAAAATAGGAGGAACGATGTAACACAGGATAACCGTAGTTCTGGGACGTTTAGTAGGATATGGCCACAAGTAACAACAAGTGTTCAGTACTCTCTCTCAACTCAGCAACATGCAGCGTCTGTAACACGGCATGGTCAAAAGTTGCTAAAAGCATATGCGGTATGCTGTCCCTGATACATTGTCTTTCAGAGAGCCCCACAAGTAAATGTCACATTGATTTAAGCTAGGGGAGTTGGAAAGTCACTTGTCTTGAAACTGCCTAGAGGTAATGCAGTCGTTACTGAAGGTTTCTCGAAGCAAACATTTTATCTGACAAGCGACTTGTGCCTCCGCCCCCTCTTTCATGAACATTGTCATGTGGACACAGTTGTGTTCTTGCAATGCTGGAATCAAGTGTAGCACCGGCAGGTCCTTATAATGTACTCATACCACTGTACACCTAACAGCCCCTGCGGTATCACCTCCTCGAAGAAAAATGGACCGAGAATGAAAGGGCTTGCGAAACCACACTATACAGTTGCATAAACGGATGCAGTGGATGTTCCTGCATAACAAGTAGCGAGGTAAAACCCTGTATGCGACAGATCTGTGCATTCAAGGCATCCTGCAGAGGACAGTGTGCTTCCTCTATCCAAAGAATATTCCCGAGCAACAGGTCATCCTTTTCCATGTGTGCCAGAAATCAAAGGGCCTTGTCACGGCTTGTAGCCTATCTTGGTGCTAAATTTGGTGCAGATTTTGAATCTTGTAGGGTTACTAGCACAAAATACGCAATAAAAGCTTTTGAACTGTTGATCAGGTTAGAACCAATCCCATTGACACAGTTAAGAATATGTGGCATGTGCCGCACTGTCGGCTGCAACTACAGCATCTTCATGAATAATTGCCATGAGGATGGACCGCCTCGCTCCTCCTGAAGCACCACCCAATTCATATATTTCTTCAATTTTCATGATCATATTCTTTAGTCCATTTATTGACATGGGGTTTCTTCGCAGCAGTTTCTGTTAACGATATTCCCGCAGTGCAGTTCGGCTATTGGTGCCGTTGTGATAAAATAACTTTACTGGCAGGACGCATCTTTGTTCTCAATAGCCATTGCGTTTCTTACAGGAAACATCAACCTTATTAACCCCTAACTAACAATCACTTCATAAAAAAAATCAACAAGCTGCGCCATATTTACACCTGGTGGCATAGAGCTGAACTATAATTGTTTAACATATTCTGTGAGCACTCCAATTAATGAATATATCTAGGTTGTTTCAGCGTTCTGTGATATTAACTGCCAATGCTGCAGCATTTGGAACACCGTCAGTTTCATTATAACCACCCAGTGCATCAAATGATCACTTGTTTAAGGCACAATGGAATTATGGACATTGGCTGTGTGTGAGTTGGCATCGTTTTAAATCAATGGGGAAAGTTGAAACCAGTGTCTCTTGCAAACTCTGGCCGAGTGGTTCTAGGCGCTACAGTCTGAACCGCGCGACCGCTACGGTCGCAGGTTCGAATCCTGCATGAATGTGTGTAATGTCCTTAGGTTAGTTAGTTTTAAGTAGTTCTAGAGAACTGATGACCTCAGAAGTTAAGTCCCATAGTGCTCAGAGCCACTTGACCCATCTCCTGCATACTAGGCAGATACTCTGACCACTAAGCCATCTGGACACAGTGGTCATCGTAACTACACAGACTATCATGGCACGCCTCCCGTCTGACGTAAACTCTTAACCTATTCACTCACCACTAAGGTAGGCCCCTTGCCCATTACCCTCATTACTGCAGCATATCACTGTTTCCCATAAGGGTTTGAGCCTAATACGCATCCGTAGTGAACAGGTCATTGACTGTTTTCATCTTAATTATATACGCTGTCTGTTCTATCGGACCCGTCCGAAAGTTGATCTGGTCTCTAATCTTTTGGTGTTAATTAAGTGTAATGATGAATGACTATGTTTTGTATGTTGACGATAACTGAGATGCTGTGATGTCGGCTGTTATTTTAAACGACAGTTTCTCCAACTCACCCTGGCTGGTAATAAGTACAATGCTACACGTGGCAGCCTCTATAATTTGTTTTGCATATTATAACTTTTGCCTGTCTCCGCAGTTTCTTTACCTCAGCTTTCCAGCCCCAAGTGAGTTACTCGTCGATACCGTGTTCGACAGTCCATAAAACTCTTTGGTCTCTCTTTCTTTACCCTATCTATTCCATTCGTGCCTTATCGTCTACTTGATTATTAACACTACCGATAGCTTACATTTTATAGGTTATCGTTTCCTTTCCATTTTCCTCGTGTCCACACTTCACGCTATCGCGTCTCCACTGAAACGTGATAAAGTCGTAAAAGTCCTTGCTATTCCATTGCGCGCCTGATTTTCACCTCCGGCAAACTGTCTTAATGGAACTTGGCGATATTCTTTGCTAGACATGCAAACCAAGACAACTATCAGCGTGTTGGATATATATGTTTGCGATTTCATTAGCGATCAAGGTCAAAACAAATTTTCTTAAGAGTCATTCCACAAAGTTTGTGTTGAATGTGACTCCAAGTTTTCAGTTCTGTAATATATAGGTCAGAATATTATTGTTATAGCAGTGCAAATCCATTACTATTTACTGCATCTTTGTTTCGTACATTCTGCCATGTAATCACAATGTGACGAAACATGTAAAATATTATAAGCAGCCAAACCTGAACTGCGTCAAATTGATCTGGAAAAAAAACTGCTCGAATTCTTCTGCACTGTTCATACATACGAGATTGCATCGGACTACACCTGAATTATAATAGAGAACAGCTATATTTTCGGACATAAAAAACTTTACAACATTTCAGTTTGATCGAACCAGTGTATTAGAACGAGCTTTACTGCGTCTTTACACCACTGTTAATTAAAGACAGAATAAATTATTTTCATTTTGGTAAAGAATAATATCTAAAATGAGTAAAGTTTGTTTGAGATTAAACTTCCGTTATTTGTACACACAGAAATTGAAGGTTTCAACATAACCAATTCACTTCTCTGCACAATTTTAGTGCTTTTTTCTTAAATAACCGTCTAACGCCAAAGATAAATTAATAGTCAAGAGACTGTTAATAAGGCAACGTTTTATTTTTCCGAAACATTCATTTCAATATCTGTTCCATGGGTAGCAGGATGCTCTGTGAAGGGTTTAAAATTCCGCTTACAAACAGTCTTCGCTGTCTGAGGTAATGCTCCCTGTAGGAGCTAACTACTACCATTTCGTCCAAGTTTGTTGCATTAAACGGTTCAGAGAGCCCATTGACTGGCAGGAGTTTCCTTCAGTACACCATGTCAAACGGGCAGGAGTTTCCTTCAGTACACCATGTCAAACGTAGTCCGCCTCAAATAAACAGAAAAGAATTTTTTGTGTCTTGTGCCATTCCTTACTATTATTAAAGCTAATAATGTTTTCTTCAATTTTAGTGTCCGTTTTATAACTTTCCAAGGCATCGGTTAGTAATTCATTAATATTTGTGACAATGCACTTGTGTACTGAAGGAATGAAGGAAACTAAGTTTGTTTTAGCTACAAAACTTGTTATGCCATGTCAGAACAAAGTGTGTCCTTGAAAGTTCCATGCAGTGTTGTCTTTCAGGTACCGCTATTTCTCAGTATCACATCAGCAGGATTATTTTATCGAAGAACATTTCCTGCTCCTGCCCCAACCTACGAATTATGTATTCCTTCTTTCTGGTACCCTGTGTAATTTTGCTTCCTCTTCAGGACAATTCTTCTAGTATCAAGCAAGCAGTTATTTATTTTCTACTCCTTTTCATGAGATCAGTTTTTCCTTTGATAAGGTCTTATGCCTCCTTACATTATATAGGGCTTCCTTCGTTTGCATGATCAATAGCAATATATCGTTATTAAGTGAAATTGAGGATTCATTCTCCGGTTCTAGCCCTGTTTGCGGATGAGACAGACCTATGCCCTTACCTCATAAATTATTCTTTCTTTTCTTCTGTACATTATTCCTTATTAGTTAACAAGAGTGACATGTCATATACATTGTTTCTACAGTTTTCAAATTTTTTCGTTCGTGCCGCTATTTTGAAAAATCTGATGATAAGTCAGCTGCCTCATAGAATACTGACAAGCGCTGAAATAGTAATTCCTATAAGTCCGACAGATCCTAACATTTTTCAAAGTATACTCCTGACCCAGCTTTAAAATTAACGAGGTAATTAATATGGTGATAAGCTCATGTTATCTTGTTACGTTTCAAGTACCTATACTCCCATGATTTATTAATTTCTCTTATACACGAATACTTTTGTTGTTTTTGAAAAGTCTGATTTACACCGACGCAATATGTTCAGTTGTATATATTGAGCGCTTGACTGAGAAGCTGTATATGTGGATAATAGTTGAAACAGCGATGAATGATAAAATTCTCAGAAGTATTTCCCTCTTTGGAATATACAAAACTCGACAAAATGTGTAGTAAAAGTGAAGCTCACAAAGTTGATGCATAATCTAAACACATTGCTATCAAACTCACCACCATCATATGACAAGCTGTAATTTACTCAATATCTGAACCATCTACACCTGTATCGATACTCTGCAAATCATAGTGATGTGGCTGACGTAGGGAGCTTCCTATTATACCACATATTACGCTTTCAGTGACGTTACATTCGCGTGTGGTGCGCAGGAAGAAGTCTACTGAAATGTCAGCGATAATAAAATGAGAGAATTCAAGTGATAAACGAAGGGATGTAGTCGTATCAGATACTAATAACTGATAATATGCTCGGTCGACCATTGTTCGAGAGGACCTTTGTGGCAATTTGCCTACAAACATAATTTCGAAAGTGCAGCACAACGTCGGTTATCCCAAGCGAAGACCATCCCTTGTTTTCACGGAAGATTAGGCCGTGCTCGTAATTCGTCGTAAGGATTCTTCAAGGCAAGGCGCTCTTGAACTCAAAGTAAGGAAATTTCCTTAGGACAATTGTACCGGACACTCCGAAGTTTTATTTTCAGAAATGGGAGAAAGTTTGCAGCAGAGCGTTTGAAGGGTTGTGGAAGCCCTATAAAGATTTAAATGAGAAAAAGTTTCGGCGACGTCAGAGAAGCGGTGGGAGCAAAGTGGTCATGCAGTCGTTCTCCTCTACCTAGAACATCAGTAGAATCGGATTATCAAGGGGTAGTGAAAGCTTTGAACGAATCCGGTTTTCAGTTACAAATCTTTTCGCCTCACACTGCGTGTGCAGGTAAGACTCTATTTTTATTTATTCAGTTTTGTTCTAATGCTGCAGACTCGAGATGGTTCTAGGTCTTTCGCTTACTATGACATTCCACCAGTATTACACTTCACACAGTGTCTGTTTATTAAAGATCAATTTTGTTGCCAGTGCAACGTAAATCACGATTATTTTGCCCCTAGATCATTGTAGCACTTTCAGTTACGTAAGTAATGGACCAGCTGGTATAGCAGATTAATAATTAAGTATCGGACTATACATACTTTGCGTGGTAGAGGATGCTAAACACACACAGAAAATGCTGAGATGTCAAAGTAACCACGTATTCGTGCGTACCATGGGAGGGTAAGTAAATGATTAGTGTTGCAACTTCTGTTACAGAGCGTTCACCAGAGTGCATTAGTGTTTTGAGTGATTAGCATTGTTACCAAATCTGGCAGAGTCACTGAAAAGGACACGGTGCTACTTAATATTCGTGGGAGAAAGAATTGACAGAGTTTGAAAGGGGCTCATTCTCTGTCTTCGTTCGTCCCCTGGTCGATTCGTACAGTTATTCAGATTTATGAGGAATTCGGTTGTGACAGTGGCCCGATGTTTGACTACATAGGAACGCGAGGAAAGGCATACTGGTCGCCATGGCTTCAGTCTGAGCACCACAAGAGAGCATCGCCGTGTTGCTGACCGAGCACATCGTAACCCCTCCACACCTGCGCCTTTTATCCGATAACAAGTAGTGGACTCAGTTCAGCGTTCTTTGTCATCACGCACTAGTGGTCGGGGAATGGCAGTAGGGAATTGCCGTCATATTTAGGTAGACTGCCGTTGACACCCCTCCACAAATGTGTGCGATTGGAGAGGTGCTGTGACAGCGAAGAGTGGACCGCTGATGAATGGCACTGAATAGTCTTCAGCGACGACTCGCGATTCTGCACCACTCCGGAAGATCATCGTCGGTGACTGTGGTGGCAGCATTGCTACTCACGGAACTCCCAAAGTAATAGTGTGCGGGGTCATCGAGTGTGCCTTTAGGTCACGTCTGGTAGCGACTGACTGAGCTCCAACGGGACAGCGGTACGTCATGCTGCCTCCTCATGTGTTACTTCTCAAGCGAGAGGACAGCGCTTGTCCACACATGGCACAAGTCTCTGCGAACTGTCTGCTTGAAGCTGTATATAGGAAGAGTAGAGGGACGGATCCTCAAAATTACAGACCAATATCCTTATCATCGGTTTGTTGCAGGATTCTCGAACATATTCTCAGTTCGAAAATAATGAATTTCCTTGAGACAGAGACGTTGCTGTCCATGCGTCAGCACGGCTTTAGAAAGCATCGCTCCTGCGAAACGCAACTCGCTATTTTTTCACATGATATCTTGCGAACCATGGATGAAGGGTGTAACCTCCCCACAGTAAATAAAATAATATGAATAATACTCTCATTTAGCGTAACTACCCAACAGTGAAAATATAATACAATGTAACAAACCTATAACCTTTCAATAATTGACAGTCAAGTTAACCTGGTAAATTTTTTACGTCAGCAATGCTGCGTCATGGCCCTGATACATCATTCTGAATAAGCTGAAAAATCTTACCTTAATTAGATCGCCGGATAACGCGTATATATCTGCTCCTATAATAAATTTTCCTGGCGCAGCTAAGTGCAATGCTGGGCGATAGATTTGTCTTATAAAAAAGGAAAGAACTGACTTTTCTTTTCAATAATCGGGATTGCCAAGGATTGGAGAAATTATTGAATTGTTTGATTTGAGATTAATGTCAAAAGTTACTTTTTATGAGAAAGATTATTATTAACAGATCTTTTTTTTAAACATTTACATGAGACTTGATTAACAATACTACATATGCGAGAGGCTGCTTTTACCTTATCCTACAACGTTCAGGCTCTGCCATCGCTGCACACGACCGGCCCAGCCAACACGATACACCAGACACGACTGCTCGCTACCAACAACTAACTCCTACTGCTACACAGTTCCTACTGCAGTCAATACTACTCTTTGGTCTCAGATTCTCTTCTAGCTTACATATCACAGGCTGCGGTTGAGCAATACATCGAAATTACATCAGCTCGAGTGCGCTAGCAACAAATTCTTTAATTACGGACCTCTTACATAACCCTCCACTGGGGGGCAAAAATTTGGCAGCGATCGTGGGTCAATTGGACTTGCCACCAGCAACAAATTTTTCTATAATCTATTTAGTTTACTAAGGCTACAATCACAGAGTATATACATCATTGATAAGTACAGAACATATTAAGAAATTAGAGTGCACATGCACTGAGTACAAAACATATTCAGAAATGACAACGTATATACACAATGAGTACAAAATATATTAACAAAATAGAGTGCACACGCACTGAGTACAAAACGTATCATTTTACAAGGATTTAAATGCACTGTATAGCTTTTACTATTTTACAGGAACTAGGAAAGGAATGGGAAGGATTGCATCAAGGTTGTAGCACAGTAGGTAGCACGTAGCTGCACTGAAAGTCCATATCTTTCTACAGAAGCACAACACAAAGTGAGACAATCTGAAGTTCTCTTCCCTGAAGTATTTATTAGTGTAGCCAAGACACTGAAATGTTGTATTAATATTCAATGTTATCATTTTGGTAGTACATTAGGTACACCAAACAGTGGGACCATAATAACATCTCCATCGTTCAAGGTGGTGGACAGCTTGATATGTCAACACCATATTCTTGTAGAATCCATACTCTTACAGCAACGTAGAATTAGTGCAAAAACCAATATAGTGCTCCATGATCATGAGGATGGACAGGATAAACGGATATTGCAGTAATTAGGTCAGAAGGTGAAGGACACATTAAGTCTTATGCTAGTCATCATAGAATTACACCAGTGTATCAACCGATATGAACAATATTGAGTATTACGAAACACTATTCATAACTCATCTGACTGAATCAGTGGCATTCATTGGCCAGTTACAAAGTATTCATATAGTGTTACAAAACATTATTCAGTGTCATTCACAAATCATCATTTAAAACACGAGCTATTGAGTTACTGACATTCATTGGCTAGTTACAAAACATTATTCAGTGTTATTCACAAGTCATTCAGTGGCATTCATTGGCCAGTTACAAAGTATTCATATAGTGTTACAAAAATTATTCAGTGTTATTCACAAGTCAATCAGTGGCATTCATTGGCCAGTTACAAAGTATTCATATAGTGTTACAAAACATTATTCAGTGTTATTCACAAGTCATCATTTAAAACAGGAGTTATTGAGTGTAGCATTAAGTTACTGGTGTTCATATACGATATCATGTAAGTGACATAAGACATATTTAAAATGTAAGTCATTGGAAGTATTACTCAAGGTCGGTAGTCCAATAACACATAGACATAATGCAATCAATACACAGAAAATTTGCATTATCTTTAGGACTAAAAATATGCCTTAACCTGGTAGCATTATTTAGTTGTATACTGGTAATAGTTGGGACTTGCAAATTTTTTTTTTTGCTAGCAATGCATTGTACTGGGATCGATAATTAATTGCTGAGGCATGAAAATATTTGCTTTTGACTTATTGCTGGAAATAAGGACTATTAACGTCATTCGTCATGAGTCAGCTGTAGCAAGGTTATGAACTAAGTACAGTATATGTGATCACATTCATAAGTGATCGACACAACTGGGTAACAAAATGCAAGTACTAGAACAGGTTTAATAACTAACTACTTATAGCATATTATGTCACGAAAAGCTTCTCCTGGAAGAAATACAAATTGGATTATTGAGCTGAAAGAAGAAATGCATATTATGCTGAAAAATAGTGAACTTCGAATTAACAGGTAATGAAACGTGTACTTAATATGTATGTACTCTAGCTGTCTTTTCCAAAACATTCAGTCATTATACTATGCAACATAAGACATACTGTCAAAAGGAACTGCCACAAATACTGAAATAACTACATAGCATTTCTTAACTAACAGTAAATATATAAACTTCATCATTATCATCATCTGCAAAGAAAAACTTCATTCATCACCTGCAAAGAAAAACTTCATTCTTCGTATTAGCATATTCTTCATATAACTATTCATCATCATTTATTACCATCTGCAAAAAATAGACATTTATCATTCATTACTTCATATAGTATTGAGTTTATTACTTATAGCATATTTCATCACTAAAATTAACATCTGTAGTTCTGTCTGACAGTCTGCATTAATCGCCTTGTATTCTGAAAGAAAAATAATTAGTCAAGACTGCTACCATACGATGTGTATAGTATATTCTGGTTAATGCTTGTTAATTCTGATCCATTTACTCTTCATGACAAGACATTTCATTTTCTTTCCTTCATTCTGATGGTAAAACTTCCATTTCATAGTAAACCACTGTGGTTGTTTAATTCATTTCTTTTACACGGTATTGCTTTCTGAAAAATGATGAATATGGATTAATATCTTGCATTTAATTCATATACCAATTAAATAAAAAGTTGTTTCCAGTAATATAATTAAGCATACAGGATAGCATGACAGAAAACGTATTAGGTCAAAAACATAGACAATTTTCAAGTGCAAAAAATGTATACACAGTATCATAATGTAGTGCCAAAAAAATCTGGAATAGGCAAAATATCATGACAGAAAACGTATTAGGTTAAAACATAGACAGTTTTCAAGTGCAAAAAATTTACACACAGTATCATAATGTAGTTGCAAAATATGTGAAATAGTCACTATGTTGAGATATCATAAGGAAAAATGTCAAAGTCAACTGTTGTTTGTTACATCTTCAATATTTGATAGTGCATAGAGACAAAAATTCTACTTTCGACAGGAAAACAATCATACATACACAAAATCGAAAATGTGCACGGTCTGATATATAACGACAAGAAAAGCGACCTGCTAACCTTACCGTGCCGGGCACTTGCCAGGAAAAAATATGATAATCATCAGTAAATAATCACATAAATATAATTGCATGAGTGGTCATACAAATATCAGAAATGGCGGTACAGTGTGATAGATCGTAAAGTATGTTCATTCAATAAAGGGTTTAATATTGGAAATATGGTGATTGCTTTTTCTCGTTCTCAAAGTTTCAACATGTACCACATTGGGATGAGGAATGCTGCGAATTCTGTATGGATCTGCGTATAGAAGTTCAAATTTACTGCATCTACTCTTTCCTCTGTTGGATAAATAGTGTGTGCGTACTAATATCTTCTGTCCAATGTGAAAGTCACGGCGTGTACAAACCTGTTTTTTCTGTCTTCTCCGGCGCTCTGCGTCACGTTTGATGTTGTTGAGCGCAATCTCAATTACTTCATGGTGGCGTAGTCGACGAGATGTAGGAAAAGATACTAATTCTTTAATTTTATTAGGTGGTTCAACATTTTTCAATATAACAGTCGGAGATAGCATAGTAGATTCATTTGGTATGGAGTTAATTACATCCTGGAATGAGAGTATGTGTGTATCCCAATCAATATGTCTTTTATGGCAATACATTCTACACAGTTTACCAATTTCTTTCATCAGTCGTTCACAGGGGTTCGAAGAAGCGTGATACTTGGATATATAGATCGGAGAAATGTTTCTAGCTCGTAACATAGGTGTCCATATCGCAGATCGAAATTGTGGTCCATTGTCGGAAATTACTTTCAATACATGCCCTACATGAAATAAAAAATGTTTTACAAATGCATTCGAAATAGATTTGGCAGTAGCTTTGCGCAACGGAGTGAAGGCAACAAATTTCGAAGTGAGTTCAACAGCGACAAAGATGTAGCAAAAACCTCTACTAGTTCTGGGAATCGGCCCAAAAATGTCTACAGCGGCCATGTGTCTCAATTGAACAGGTACAATGGGATGTAACGGAGGAATATGTGAAGTCGTGTCTGATTTAGCTTTCTGGCAGATTTTACATGACGCTACAACTCGTCGATTACGTTTCTCCATGTTGGCAAAATAACAGTTCTGTCTCAGTATAAGAAAACATTTTCTGGCTCCATAATGTGCGTAACTTAAATGAGTATACCAAATTAATTTGTTAACAAGTTCGTCAGGAATGCATAATAACCAGTTGTTGCCGTTAGGGTGAGAGCGGCGGAACAGAATGTTATTGCGTACCATGTAATGGTTTCTAATGGTAACGTTATTCTTATCTTGCCAAAGGTGTTTAATTTCTTTCCATACGTTGTCTTTACTCTGCTTTTGTGCTATGTCTCGTAATAACGATGAAATGAAATTTTCAAATGCGACTTGTTGAATATACATGAGGCTAGAATTTGCTTGGCAGAAATTGGTTGCGATGTCTTGCTGATTGTTGCAGAGAGAACGGGATAGTGCGTCTGCTACAATATTTTGTGTTCCGGGAATGTGAACAATTGTAAAATTAAATTCCTGTAAATACAGTTTCCATCTGCTTCATCTGTCATGTGTAAATTTAGCGGAAAGTAAAAACTGGATAGCTCTACGGTCTGTGTAAACGGTAGTATGTCTTCCATAAAGAAAATGCCTAAATCGGGTAAATGCCCATAAAACACATAATGTTTCAAGTTCTGTAACAGAATAATTGCGTTCAGCAGGTGACAGAACGCGACTTGCAAAAGCGATGTTTTTAATTACTGTATTACCGTCTTCTTCAATTTCCTGAAAAATGTGTACGCCTAAAGCTGTGTTAGAACTGTCGGTGGCAATGGAAAAATTTCTAGTGAGATCTGGGTGTGATAAAACATTCAACAAAGCTTGTTTCAGACTGACAAATTCAGACGGCGCTTGGCTATCCCAGGACCAAATAGTGTTCTTACCCGTCAGTTGGCATAATCTAGGGGTGTCTAAAGCAGAGTAATGAATAAATTTACGGAAAAAGTTAATTAACCACAGAAAGCTGCGTAGTTGTTTCTTCCTCGTTGGAACAGTAATGTCACGTAAAGCTTGAAGTTTTTCCGGGTCAGGCGCAATGCCTCCTGCTGAAATTACATGTCCAAGAAATTTTATAGAAGTTTTGCCAAAGTGCGATTTGTTAAGATTAACTGTGAGTCCTTGTGCACGAAAAGTTTGCAACAGTTGTTCCAGAATCAAATTGTGATCAGACCAGTTAGCTTCTGCAATAAGAATGTCGTCTACATACGTTGTGATTCTGTCTTTAAGTTCTGTCTGAAGTATAGCATTCAAACCGCGAATAAATGCTGCTGAAGAAATTGTTAAACCGAACGGTAATTTGCAAAATTGATAACAGTCACCAAAACAGAGAAATGCTGTGTACTTTGTGCAGTTCGGATGGAGCTGAATTTGCCGAAATCCCGATCTCAAATCTAATGTGGAATAAATAGCAGTACCATGAAATTTCTGTAGAAGTTCTTCTAGTGTTTGTGGGCGATCTGTTTCATTAACAATAATGTCGTTGATGTGACGTGAATCAAGTACGAGGCGAAGTGAGCCATCCTTTTTCTTAACAATATGGAGCGGGTTTATGTACGGACTAACTGCCGGTTGAATAATACCTTGGTCAAGCGTAGCTTGCAATTCTTTCTTAACCTGTTCTCTGTGAATATACGGTATGGGATAATGTTTGGCTTTAAACGTGTCGTGCAGTTTAACTTGAAATTCATACATGTAACCGGATATAGTACCAGGGATGTTATCAAAAACTGGAGCTTGCTGTAAAAGAATTTTGCGTAGTTGCGTACGTTCGTCGTCGGTATTTGCGTTGCTCTGTTTAACGTTATCAGAAATCATTTGCATAACGTCATAGTCGGCTTCGTCTGGTGTATTATAGTTGTGTACGAACGTATCTGTGAACAATGTGGAATGACAGTCTATGTTACGTGATGCAGAAATGACCTCTGTCCGATTAATTGTTTGTTATTCTGCAGATAAAGAGTGCTGAAAATCTAATGCCAGTTGTACATTTTCATCCTTTAACATTAAATGGGAATTTTGAAAGTCAATAATTGCGTCGATTTGTACCAAAAAATTCGTACCTAAAATAACGTATGTTGTCAATAAGGGAACAATCCAAAAATTTGAGTGGAATGTATGACCTGCAATACAAAATGATAAGTGTGTCTGTAATTTTACATCTACTCCTTTACCAAATACTGCTCCTTTTACTTTAGTTTTGCCTACTGGTAATGTAGGATAACTATTCTCTTTGTTACAAGCGTTGAAAGTTTCCTCATTTATAACTGACATAGGTGATCCAGAGTCGATTACTGCTGAAAATATGGATGATCCAATCTTTACTTCAATGATAAGGTGGGAAATGGTTTTTTGAATAACTGGTTTTTCATGCAAAAGAGTGTCTCGGATGTCGTCAAAAGTAATAACATTTTCGTGAACAAGAGTCTGTGTATCAAAAGTATTGCTTACATCGCTGGAAGGTTCAATCTGTGCTGTATCTAGTCAAATTCTATCTGACATGCTGTTATTTGTGGGAGGTTGCTGTGGCATTTCCACTATTTGTACTGTTCTGTTATTTCTCCATGACGTATTACGTTCGGGATGATATCTACTGTCTGGTTCATTCATGATAGTCTGTTGTTGCCGATGATTCTGCTGCTGGTAAGACCGACTGTTACGCTGAAAACTGTGCTCATTACCTTTACGTCTGTCATAATAATTGTTGCTATACGGCGCATTGCGATATGAGTTGAAATGGTGTGTTTTCTGTACGTAGTGATTTCCTTGTTGCTGTGCGTTACTATTTGGTGGAGCCGACGCAATACATGTAGGCGGCGAAACATTAAAGCTTGGTTGACCTTGCAGACTGCATTGTTGGTTATGTATGCTAACCGGCTGCTTTTGATGCTATTGCGGTGAAAACCCTCTATTGTTCCCAAAATGTGTTTGCGATTGCTGATAATTTTGCATATACTGATGATTAAAATTTTGTCTTATTAAAATTACGCTGGTAGTTCTGGAGTGTCTAATGAAAACTGTCACTTACGGTAAAACTTCTCATGTCAGGTTTTCTTTACACATACTTAATTCTAGATAGATCGATAGTTGAAGAGCTGTTTTGATAGATATAAAGGATAGTAGAAGAGAAGGCAGTAGTGCAGAAAACTAAAGATGAAATAGCACTACTACGCCTCGGGGCCCTGTGCACGCTATGGGACATATTCATCGAAGTGTAATGAATCCCCTGAGGTCACTTATGCGCTGCAAATACACTCCTGGAAAATGAAATAAGGACACCGTGAATTCATTGTCCCAGGAAGGGGAAACTTTATTGACACATTCCTGGGGTCAGATACATCACATGATCACACTGACGGAACCACAGGCACATAGACACAGGCAACAGAGCATGCACAATGTCGGCACTAGTACAGTGTATATCCACCTTTCGCAGCAATGCAGGCTGCTATTCTCCCATGGAGACGATCGTAGAGATGCTGGATGTAGTCCTGTGGAACGGCTTGCCATGCCATTTTCACCTGGCGCCTCAGTTGGACCAGCGTTCGTGCTGGACGTGCAGACCGCGTGAGACGACGCTTCATCCAGTCCCAAACATGCTCAATGGGGGACAGATCCGGAGATCTTGCTGGCCAGGGTAGTTGACTTACACCTTGTAGAGCACGTTGGGTGGCACGGGATACATGCGGACGTGCATTGTCCTGTTGGAACAGCAAGTTCCCTTGCCGGTCTAGGAATGGTAGAACGATGGGTTCGATGAAGGTTTGGATGTACCGTGCACTATTCAGTGTCCCCTCGACGATCACCAGAGGTGTACGGACAGTGTAAGAGATCGCTCCCCACACCATGATGCCGGGTGTTGGCCCTGTGTGCCTCGGTCGTATGCAGTCCTGATTGTGGCGCTCATCTGCACTGCGCCAAACACGCATACGACCATCATTGGCACCAAGGCAGAAGCGACTCTCATCGCTGAAGACGACACGTCTCCATTCGTCCCTCCATTCACGCCTGTCGCGACACCACTGGAGGCGGGCTGCACGATGTTGGGGCGTGAGCGGAAGACGACCTAACGGTGTGCGGGACTGTAGCTCAGCTTCATGGAGACGGTTGCGAATGGTCCTCGCCGATACCCCAGGAGCAACAGTGTCCCTAATTTGCTGGGAAGTGGCGGTGCGGTGTAAGTAGGCTGTTTCGGTTTTCTTATTGGTAACGCCACATAGCGCTCTGTATGAAAAATCACTGGCTGTGCCGTGCGCAGTCTGTGGCTGGTTGGCATTGTTGGAATACTCGCCATTGTAGTGTTGGGCAGCGGTAGCTGGATGCTAACAGCGCGTAGCGTTGCGCAGTTGGAGGCGAGCCGCCAGCAGTGGTGGACGTGGGGAGAGAGATGGCGGAGTTTTGAAATTTGTAAGAATTGGTGTCATGAACTGATATATATATTATGACTACTAAGGTAAATACATTGTTTGTTCTCTATTAACATCTTTCATTTGCTAACTATACCTATCAGTAGTTAGTGCCTTCCGTAGTTTGAATCTTTTATCTAGCTGTCAGTAGTGGCGCTCGCTGTATTGCAGTAGCTTGAGTAACGAAGATTTTTGTGAGGTAAGTGATTTGTGAAAAGTGTAGGTTAATGTTATTCAGGGCCATTCTTTTGTAGGGCTTTTTGAAAGTCAGATTGCGTTGCGCTAAAAATATTGTGTGTCAGTTTAAGCACAGTCTTGTATATTTGTAGTAAGAGGACGTTTCAGCGGTCCCCTACGGCACTGCATAGGATCCTACGTTCTGTCGTGCATCCGTGCGTCGCTGCGGTCCGATCCCAGGTCGACGGGCACGTGCACCTTCCGCCGACCACTGGCGACAACATCGATGTACTGTGGAGACCTCACGCCCCACGTGTTGAGCAATTCGGCGGTACGTCCACCCGGCCTCCCGCATGCCCACTATACGCCCTCGCTCAAAGTCCGTCAACTGCACATACGGTTCACGTCCACGCTGTCGCGGCATGCTACCAGTGTTAAAGACTGCGATGGAGCTCCGTATGCCACGGCAAACTGGCTGATACTGACGGCGGCGGTGCACAAATGCTGCGCAGCTAGCGCCATTCGACGGCCAACACCGCGGTTCCTGGTGTGTCCGCTGTGCCGTGCGTGTGATCATTGCTTGTACAGCCCTCTCGGAGTGTCCACAGCAAGTATGGTGGGTCTGACACACCGGTGTCAATGTGTTCTTTTTTCCATTACCAGGAGTGTACATATGCGCGAGGCTGCTTTTATCTTATCCTACAACTTTCAGGCTCTGCCATCGCTGCACACGACCGGCCCAGCCAACACGATACACCAGACACGACTGCTCGCTACCAACAACTAACTCCTACTGCTACACAGTTCCTACTGCAGTCAATAATACTCTTTGGTCTCAGATTCTCTTCTAGCTTACATATCACAGGCTGCGCGTGAGCAATACATCGAAATTACATCAGCTCGATTGTGCTAGCAACAAATTCTTTAATTACGGACCTCTTACAAGGGTATAAGACGGATGCCATATTCCTTGACTTCCGGAAAGCGTTTGACTCGGTGCCCCACTGCAGACTCCTAACTGAGGTACGAGCATATGGGATTGGTTCCCAAGTATGTGAGTTGCTCGAAGACTTCTTAAGTAACAGAACCCAGTACGTTGTCCTCGATGGTGAGTGTCCATCGGAGGTGACAGTATTATCCGGAGTGCCCCAGGGAAGTGTGGTAGGTCCGCTGTTGTTTTCTATCCAGATAAATGGGCTTTCTGATAGGATTGATAGCAACGTGCGGCTCTTTGCTGATGATGCTGTGGTGTTCGGAAAGGTGTCGTCGTTGAGTGACTGTAGGAGGATACAAGATGACTTGGACAGAATTTGTAATTGGTGTAAAGAATGGCAGCTAACTCTAACTATAGATAAATGTAAATTAATGCAGATGAATAGGAAAAAGATTCCTGTATTGTTTGATTACTCCATTAGTAGTGTAGTGCTTGACACAGTCACGTCGATTAAATATTTGAGCGTAACATTGCAGAGCGATATGAAGTGGGACAAGCATGTAATGACAGTTGTGGAGAAGGCGAATAGTCGTCTTCGGTTCATTGGTAGAATTTGGGAAGATGTGGTTCATCTGTAAAGGAGAACGCTTATAAAACACTAATACGACCTGTTCTTGAGTAGTGGTTGAGCGTTTTGGAATCCTATCAGGTCGTATTGAGGGAGGACATAGAAGCAATTCAGAGGCGGGCTACTAGATTTGTTACTGGTAGGTTTGATCATCACGCTAGTGTTACGGCAATGCTTCATGAAATCGGGTGAGAGTCTCTAGAGGAAAGGAGGCGCTCTTTTCGTGAATCGCTACTGAGGAAATTTAGAGAACCAGCATTTGAGGCTGACTGCAGTATAGTTTTACTGCCGCCAACTTAAAATTTGTGGAAAGACCACAAAGGTAAGATAAGAGAGATTGTGGTACGACGTAGCCTCCGCCACGCACCGTATGGTGGATTGCGGAGTATGTATGTAGATGTAGATGTCGAAGCTGAGGTACTCTCGTAGCCAGCAGTATCGGCAGATCTGTTCCCAATAGAAAATGTGTCGGACGAGCTCAAACGTCAACTCTACGTCAGTGCCAGTAGCCAGGATATAAGGGATCAGTTACAACAGGTGTGGGCCATCTTGTCTGAAGAAAAGATAAAAGAGCCTTACGACATCCTTCACAACATAGTGCACGACATAGTGCATCGATCCGTGTTATGGCGGTTACAACTTCATAGTAATAAATTGTCTTATACTTGGTCGTCGTTCATTTGAATCGATTTTGTAGTCACTGCAGTAACGTCACTTACCATTCAATGAAGCTGTCTTTGTATATATATATTGTGTAAAAACGGAATTGTACTCGTTTTTAATATCAGCCTTAACAAGGTTCCATAGTTTAACGTACGCATCAGCCTTACACAAATATTGGGCCAATTCGAAAAGTAGTCATATTAATTAGAGGAAATGTTCAAATTATAATCCCTGATAAATTGTTGTCTGCTGCTCTGCATATAGTATTATTATGTTTAGACGGTATGTGATGCTGATACAGTGATCCCAAAATCGATCCAAATTTTATAAGAATTTGGCAGTGTCAACACACTCATGATTGGGGCGTTGCCCACTTACTAGCCCCGTTGCGTGCACTGGTTTGGTTGGGAAGAGTGTCATAAAGCTGTTATATCTTCCCTTGAGGCAAACTGGCCGCAACAGTTTTAACTGGTACTTGATATCCCTAATACTGCCTGTCGGATGGAGTTGAATCCCGAGCTGGCCCCACAGCTGCTCTATTGGTGACAGACCATAAGATACTGCTGGCCATGGAAGTACCTCAACATCATGCTGATAGTTCACAGAGTCACGTGTTATGTGCGGACAAACATTGTCCTATTGGAAAATGCCATCACGGTACTGCTCACACTGGTTTGCCTTTCTAAGGCACTGGAAGACAGAGACATCTCAGCCGGTAGCTCCCATACTCGCTGACGAATACTGAACCGAGATTAACCTTTAACAAAATGCGCCACTATTCTTCAGCAATACTTGCTTCATGGTCACAGCACTAGGTCAGACTTAGCCGTTTGGTGTTCATGGCAGACTTCACATGGGACAGTAATTCCGTCGTCCGGCTGCAGCTAGTCTCGGACCAATTTTCTGGGTTGATACAGAACGTTATAGGGAGACCATTATCTGTTCTTGCATGGCGGAAACAGATGTGAAGGAGTTACACTGTGTTTGGTGCACAGCACCTTGATTCTCCCTTGAGGTGGTGTGATGTGGTCGCCCGGAACCGTGATGACGAGGATGCCTTTTATCACATTCCCATGCTGTCTAACATCTGGCCCGGTCACATCTGGATGCCTCACAAACCTGGATATTGTACGTTTCAACAAGCTGGCCAAATCTGGAGCCATAATGACGCAGCTATTCTACAGATGTAATTAATCAATAATATAAATGCCGACTTGGATTCATTATTACTATTAGGTTTTGCGAAGATTCGTAACTTAGCTGACATAGACGTCAGGGAATTTATGAACAGTTAAACTGCTGAGCTCGCGTATTATTTACTTTGTTACTAGCTTCGCTCTTCAAACGAGAGCCACTTCAAGTAATGCAACATGTTAAATCTTGAAACCTCTCCCGTTTGGCCATCAGGTTAATGATGCTCTCTCTCAAGTGCGGGAGTGGTAATAAAGTAAATAGGCTACTGTAAAACGTAAGCTGTAGCGGCTCTTATTTAAACTAAAGTTCCACAATTAGGTCGGCTATACTTCCTCGTACAGGGCAGCACGGGAAGGCATAAATCGTCAGTAAACAATTTCCAGATTCCAGTATTAGACTTTCACCACAGAATTTTACTATAAAAATGAACATGGGTACAATGATTTAGATATCCCTAAGAGGCTGCGGTAGGTTATTCAGCTCTCCCTGCGATGACAAGCCGTACTGTTAGTAGCCACTTATTGGGGAGTCATTCTGCCGCTGTTTTCAAAGCGAGTGAGGTTGTGAATGGCTTTATAAGCTACACGATTTCTGAATTTCTTTTTGGAATCGTGTTTGCCTTGTGTTTGTAGTATAAATGCATGAAAATATCTCCATAACCTTTGAAGACTGGTGTACATATGTTTAATTATCATGTTTTGTCACTGTGGACATTGCTGTATTTCTTTATTTGTGTAATAACAGTTGTTTCACCCAATTTCTCCAAAGCATATACCTTAAGCCATATGATACTCCTTGAATTTTGTAACAATGCAGAAGCAACACAAAGGCTTGCATCACACTTAACAGCACTTCCGGAGGGTCGTAAGTTTTTGTTGTGACTGAAAACTTTGTTGCTGGCTGAAAGGTCTGTTGAATTACATCCTTTTAGGATGGATACTATAAAGCATGTGAATTAGTTTCCAAGAATTGCAACAGGCATTATAGGAGTAATTCTATTTTTGCCTTCTCTAAATTTCGAATGAATGTTTCCCCATATAAAAAATATGGATTAGAAACATTAAGTCTTTTGCTTTCCTGTGAACATAGTTATTGGATTTAAATTACATCTTCAATTACATTAAGAAGATAAAAGTGATCGGTCACCTCCTAATATCTTTTTGCACGGGATAGTTCAGCAATTCGACGTGGTATGGGCCCAACAAATCGTTGAAAGCCCCCTGTCGAAATACTGAGCCATAATGCCTCTATACCCCTTAATAACTGAGAAAGTGTCAGCAGTCCAAGAGATTGTGCTCTAAGTGACAGTTCGATTATGTCCCATAAGTGTTCGATGGAACTCAAACCGGGCCCCCAAATTGTCCAGAATGTTCTTCAAACCACTCGAGAACAATTGCGACCCGATGACAAGGCACGCTGTCATTGATAAAAATTCCATACTTGTTTGGGAACACGAAGTCGATCAATGACTACAGATGGTCTCCATATAGTCGAACATAACCATTTCTAGTCAGTGATTCGTTTAGTTTGACCAGAGTACACAGTCTGTTCCGTGTAAACACAACCCACATCATTCTGGAGGCATCACCAGCTTGCACAGTGCTTTATTGACTGCTTGGGTCGTGGCTTCTTGGGGGCCGCGCCACACTCGAATCCTACCGTCAGCTCCTACCAACTGAAATCTGGATTCATCTGATCAGTCCACGGTGATCTAGTCGTTTAAGATACAACTGATATGGACTGATATGGTCACTATGGTCATGAGACCAGGAAGTATGCTGTACCTAAGGCACTTAGTCGGTCGTCTCTGCTGTAGCCAGTTAATGCCAAATTTCACTGCACTGCCCTAACAGATCCGTTCGTCGTACATTCCACAATGATTTGTAAGGTTATTTCACGCTGTGCTGCTCGCCTGTTAGCACCGTCATCTTAAGCTGACTTAGCTGGTCTCGGTCGTTAAGTGAAGGCCGTCGATCACAGCGCTGTCCATGGTGGGCGGTAATCCCTGAAAGTAGGTATTCTCTATACACCGTTGTCACTGTGGGTCTCGCAATACTGAACTCCCTAACTATTTCCGAAATGGAATGCCCCATGCCTCTAGCTCCAACTACAATTCCACATTCAAAGGCAGCCGTAACCACGTCGCAAACCTTTTCACATGAACCATTTGAGTGCAGATGAAAGCTCCGCCAATGCACTGTTCTTTTATATCATGCGTACGTGATAGTAGCGCCATCTGAATATGTGCATATCGCCGTCGCATGACTTTTGCCACCTCAGTGGAGAACAGACCATTGTATTAAAAGTAAAAGGCGCAAATTTCTCTACGATAAACTCGTGGTATGCTTTTATACACGGATAGTCATTTTGCAAGGTCTCGATATATATGGGGTGGTCATAAACAGTCTGGAAAAGCTTGGAAGGGTATTGGAGGATATGTTCTGCTGAGAAATAATTGCTAAGCGATGCATCGTTTCCGAGTTACTTAGAATTACGATTAGCCAATCAGACCGCTGCACGTGCAAATTCAAGCGACCCACCAGGTACAATTAGGGTCAAATGTTCTCATAGCTTATGTGACAGCGCAATAGACTAGCCAAACGTTATCTCGGGTTCGGTCCTCACTACCACCCCATGTCCAATTTCTGTATCAGCTCTCTTGTTCGATTTTAGGAAACCAAATGAAGAATGCGTTTGCCGACACCATCTCTGGCGGGCCGCTTAAATTTGTGTGTCATACGGACGGAGTGGCTCACTTCAACGCTAATTAACTAGGAAACTGTGCAACATATGGAATTTTGGCCTTTACAATTATTTCTCTGATTAACATACCATGGAACACTCTTACAAGCCTCTCAGAGTGCATGTAATAACTCTCTATAATGGGCAAATGACAAACAAATTCAGAAGAAGGTCGCGGTTTAAGGCTTATTTCTCTGCCTGATGATTCGTCATCCATTCCTGAAGACATCATTAGAGGGTATAACGACTCATAATACAATCAAAGTTTCAAATAAGCTGACCATATTACTGTTATGCGTATTCTAAAGATTTGATATGATATTACAAGCGGTTTACTCCTTCATGCTCTATGTCACGATAGCTATTCCAATGACTGAACAAGGTGAAGAGCTGCCAATAAGTACTGCAGCGGGATATCTACATCCCAGCCGTTCTTCTCCACATTCACCCACCGCCACATCGCAACCAACTGTTGACAATCTTAACCTGCAGCACGCGGCACTTGACGTCCACCATTATCAGTCGCTTCCATGACAGCAAATTTGCTCAGCTACCTCCACAGCATTGTGTTCAGAGATTTGGAGGAAATTTTTATGTCGCTCAGTATCGGAAGGCGATGTAAATCACGTATTCCTTTCTATACAAGTTCAAAATAAATTAGTTGTTTACTGAAACATATACGAAAGAAGCTTTTATGATTACTCTTATGGTACTGTACGGTAAATAGATTACCATACTTGCTTGCTGTTGATTTAATAAATTAGTGATACTCAACGTAGTGACCATGGCAACTAAAAAACTCAGAAAAGAAAACGATTGACATGACATGATGATGCTTATCTAAGACTGCACAGCGCAATTTCATCACAAAATATAAAAATCTTGGAGAAACATCCTTGTAATCTATTACTAAGTACTGTGATTCTGAAATTTCCTGGCAGATTAAAACTGTGTGCCGGACGGAGACTCGAACTCGGAACCTTTGCCTTTCGTGGCAAGTGCTCTACCAACTGAGCTACTCACAGATTCAATTCCGCCACTATCTCGTCTCCTACCTTCCAAACTTTACAGAAGCTCTCCTGCGAACCTTGCAGAACTAGCACTCCTGAAAGAAAGCACTTGCCAGCGAAAGCCATATGTCCCGAGTTCGAGTCTCGGTCCGGCACACAGTTTTAATCTGCCAGGAAGTTTCATATCAGCGCACACTCCGCTGTAGAGTGAAAATTTCATAGTACAGTGATTCTTCTTGCCAGAGTGCTACCCTAGTACTTCCGTTAGGACTGCTTGTGTCAAATTCCAAGCTGTAATGCTATTTCGTGGTGAACTGCAGCCTTACTCTCCTTGAAATTCCAACAACAGCCGTGTAGGTCAGAGCACTAGCAGCGCTGCAGTGGATGTCTTGACCACGCATGTAGCAGTACGCCAATGACACTCGCCGTAAGATGTCGGTGGAGCAGCGAGGCCATCTCACCTGTTTGAATCCTCCATCGTTTGTGGGTGAGAATTCGTCGAACTCGACTCAGATACCGAGAGACAGGTTCCTGGTCACACTCTCATGACAGTGCCCTAACCCACAAACATATCGTGCGAGTTTTGGCTAGCAAACGAATCACAGTCCTGGATTAGCCACCGTTTACGTCGGATTTAGGCGCAGCCGACTCCTTGTTCTTACACAAACTGAAGTTGCCGGGGAAAGGACACCGCTACGACCTAATAAAGGGCATCCAAGGAAACGGTTGCTACTGCAGCACTAAATGCAGTTACAAAAAAAGAACTATAGTGACAGTTTGAGAACACTTTTAATACGATATCAGTTGTGTATTAAATCTAGGGACGCTGTTTTTAATAAATACGGTGAACCTATGAATATGATCCATGGTTTTTGTTTTTCATAGGCACGGTTCTAACGAAGCTTTGTCACATTGGGCACTGTCTGTTGTATATCTCCACCTATATTTCACTGGACACTTTACAATATCTGGGCGGGGTTGTTTCCAATGCTGTTACCATATCTACGCGTCCTTGATCCATTAGTGAATGGCGGAAAGGATGAATTTCATAAACCTCAGTACGATCTCTAGTTTCTCTGATTTTCTCGTAATTGTCGTTTCGCGAGATAAGTGTTTCAAGAAATAATTTCATGTTCGGCTCTTCTTGTAATGTAGTGAGTAAATCTCTCCGTCATGGACTAACCCTCTTGTGTAGTGATTTGTGGCGTTTCCTCCCTGTCTTTCAGTGAGACTATTCAACAGAAATTCTCTCAGAGGGGTGACATATATTAGTAATTAACAAGGTTAGCGATATTTACCAAAATTAACTGTCGCGATATGGAAGAACCCTCATTGATGATGAACAATCAGCTCTCTTAGGCGCGATTCACAGAAATATCTGTTACATTTATTTGAACATTACCGTTGTGGATCTATCATGTTACCATTGTTGACACAATAGCGTCTGCACCAGGCGCTTCAGTAGGGGCTTCAGTAGTGGTCACTGTTCGACGGCGGAGAGCGATCAAACCCATGAAGTTCTATCGATTAAGCATTATGTATGACAAAGGGTAAGATCGGATGAATATCTCAAGGGATTCCAGCTTCCGACAGAAAGGCTTTTAACGAAGGAACACCAGTAGTGCTCGTTGCCCCTTATCAATCATGCGGATTGGTAATTCTTTTCCTGACATTTGGTCATGATTATACAGCCATCCATCAAATGTACAAAGTATCTTTTTTAATGGTTTGGTTTTTCTACTATTTATAAAAATACTTAGGATGGGAATAAGTGACTGATACATGTCACAACTATAAACTACTCACAAACTGATTATACCACGATAATAAAAAAAGAAACATAACTCCACACCTCATGTACACAGTGTATATAAATAATTAGGTCACGCACATACGTACATGGTCTGAACAATTTATTTAAAATTAGTGCATTCTTTTGGGTTGACAACTGCGCTGCACCCGACGTTGGAAGAGGAATATTTGCGTTAACCAATGCGCTGAGAAAGGATTTTTATGTGTCTTGTGTCTGGTACACGAGAACAGTAGATGATTCACGTCTCCTTCTTCATTGGATAAATCACGTAACGACACAAAAAAATGGCTCTGAGCACTATGGGACTCAACTGCTGTGGTCATCAGTCCCCTAGAACTTAGAACTACTTAAACCTAACTAACCTAAGGACGTCACACACATCCATGCCCGAGGCAGGATTCGAACCTGCGACCGTAGCAGTCGCACGGTTCCGGACTGCGCGCCTGGAACCGCGTGACCACCGCGGCCGGCCGTAACGACACAGGTAGGTTGGAAATTTACCATATTTAAGCCCATGCGCATAATTGTTTTTATGAATCACCTGCCCCTTTTCCAATCAGTAAACCAAGGGGATAAAGCTATTTTAGGCTGCAGCTGGCCATATCGTATTCTTTTGATATCTTAGTCGAATCCCATTGCGTCTGCCAGTCGTTTCCTACTTTTTCATTGTTTAAGCTCAGCATTTCTTGATAAGGAAGCCCCTCATTTAGAATTTCACCTAAGACAATTGCTCCATTGGCTAAGACGTCTACTATTTCATTATGAAAGACGCCTCTGTGCCCAGGAATCCCCAATAAACTTTTTACTAATCCTTCTTTAATAGTATCTACAATTATAGGCGAAATTCTTTTATTCCATTTGCATTTTTAAGGCCCTTCAGTACACTTAGCGAATCTGTTAATATCACCACACTGCTTCGTCTGCAAGATCTACCGTAATTTTCTGCTTTTCTAACTACCATGGCTTTCACGTAATAGATGTTTGCTTCCGCGGGTAGAAAATATAAGGCTTGATAATTTTCTGCTGGGCTGTGTAGTGCGCATCCTACTATATAGTTGTCAGTGGTCTTAGATCCAACCGACCTGATCTTCGTCGAATTCAGAAAACAGTACTGAGCGAAATCTAATTTCAGTCTTCAAAGGTGGAAAATCTTATATGACTTTATCAAAGATTATAACATTTTTTGGCGGTAGCTGAAAGGGGCTAGGAATTCTGTTAAGATAACATATTTCTGTATTTTATTTTCATAGATCTCACAAGAGCCCTATGGAAGTTCAGCAGGATTCTCGTGTGTGACCTTCACCAGATGACGGTCATGCATGTCAGTACGATCATCCATGTCTCTATCTTGGACGGAATGTCATTTACATGACCTCTCTATGTGAGTATAGAGCCAGTTCTTATGTATAGAAACTTGACTCCTGAATCGGATATCAATTCCACCAACCAAAGTAACCCAAATTGTAAGGTTTGCTACAGAAGGATCCATAACTTCTTTTGCTGCTTCTATGTAATAAGCAGTCGAATACAAGCAAAGTTCATCAGATAAATCTAAGGTAGATACTGTCGGCGAGAAATATTTTTCAAGATCTTGAGTGTACATCATGTACAGGAGAGAGCTCAGTATGGCTCCATCGTCGACTATCCGAGATCTGGTGGCTTTTCGATTGTACTTAAGGCAGGTTCTTCTTTCTTAGAACAAAAATTTAATTAACAGATTAGTTTCAGTGGCAATCCGGTTGAGACCACTTTTCTTTCTAATGGTGTGATTTTCATATTTTCATAACTCCAACTACATCACAGAATACTGAAAACAGAAGACATCTGTTCACGAAGGTCCTTTGAATGAAAGTGTGAAAATACCTGTGTACTGAGGGGCTCTCTTTCCTTTCAGAAATCCAAATTTTATACTGGAAAGACCATTATTTCTCTCCATCCCACCAAGGCCAGGATGGACTCGCCCCTTCAGTCGTTATACGTGCAACTCCCACTAACACATGAGCATTGTAGTCCCCACGTAATCCATACGGTCGTTGTATCCGTTGAAACAAAGCCTCCCACTGATCTTCGTTAACTAGCGTTTTTGGTGGAATGTACAACGGTACAAAAGATATTGGCATATTGTAACTCTTCAGGTTTTCTCGGTGATCTAATGACATCTTGGGTTGTCAGGTGCTCTCCCGAATATCAGCCTCGTACTGCACGATATTACGGTAATGCAGCTCGTAATCTTCATCAGGTAGCCTGTAGCCTCCCCCTCCACCGGCGGTTGCAGGCGTTCCCCTGCGGTCAGCGCCCGCTCCCTGCGATCTTCTGGAAAGTTACCGTTACGTTTTCAGTATGCTGCAGTTCTAGGTGTTCCCTCTGTGGTACACTCCCACCAGACCAGGTCCTGGATGTCTCGTCTTCGGTCTGGTGCGTTTGGAATTCTTTCTGAGGTACCATGCGTTCCCCCTGCAGTCCGCTCCCACTAGCTGCAATCTGCTGAAGCGTTGCCGTTTTGTTTTCGGTCCGGTGCAGTTCTGGATGTTCCCTCTGAGGCCCACGCCCGCCGAACCCGATGCAGGACGTTCTCTTATCGGTCCGCTGTGCCTAGAACTCCGTCTGGCAATCGTTTTCTAAACTCCTGGAAATTGAAATCAGAACACCAAGAATTCATTGTCCCAGGAAGGGGAAACTTTATTGACACATTCCTGGGGTCAGATACATCACATGATCACACTGACGGAACCACAGGCACATAGACACAGGCAACAGAGCATGCACAATGTCGGCACTAGTACAGTGTATATCCACCTTTCGCAGCAATGCAGGCTGCTATTCTCCCAAGGAGACGATCGTAGAGATGCTGGATGTAGTCCTGTGGAACAGCTTGCCATGCCATTTCCACCTGGCGCCTCAGTTGGACCAGCGTTCGTGCTGGACGTGCAGACCGCGTGAGACGACGCTTCATCCAGTCCCAAACATGCTCAATGGGGGACAGATCCGGAGATCTTGCTGGCCAGGGTAGTTGACTTACACCTTGTAGAGCACGTTGGGTGGCACGGGATACATGCGGACGTGCATTGTCCTGTTGGAACAGCAAGTTCCCTTGCCGGTCTAGGAATGGTAGAACGATGGGTTCGATGACGGTTTGGATGTACCGTGCACTATTCAGTGTCCCCTCGACGATCAACAGTGGTGTACGGCCAGAGTAGGAGATCGCTCCCCACACCATGATGCCGGGTGTTGGCCCTGTGTGCCTCGGTCGTATGCAGTCCTGATTGTGGCGCTCACCTGCACGGCGCCAAACACGCATACGACCATCATTGGCACCAAGGCAGAAGCGACTCTCATCGCTGAAGACGACACGTCTCCATTCGTCCCTCCATTCACGCCTGTCGCGACACCACTGGAGGCGGGCTGCACGATGTTGGGGCGTGAGCGGAAGACGGCCTAACGGTGTGCGGGACCGTAGCCCAGCTTCATGGAGACGGTTGCGAATGGTCCTCGCCGATACCCCAGGAGCAACAGTGTCCCTAATTTGCTGGGAAGTGGCGGTTCGGTCCCCTACGGCACTGCGTAGGATCCTACAGTCTTGGCGTGCATCCGTGCGTCGCTGCGGTCCGGTCCCAGGTCGACGGGCACGTGCACCTTCCGCCGACCACTGGCGACAACATCGATGTACTGTGGAGACCTCACGCCCCACGTGTTGAGCAATTCGGCGGTACGTCCACCCGGCCTCCCGCATGCCCACTATACGCCCTCGCTCAAAGTCCGTCAACTGCACATACGGTTCACGTCGACGCTGTCGCGGCATGCTACCAGTGTTAAAGACTGCGATGGAGCTCCGTATGCCACGGCAAACTGGCTGACACTGACGGCGGCGGTGCACAAATGCTGGGCAGCTAGCGCCATTCGACGGCCAACACCGCGGTTCCTGGTGTGTCCGCTGTGCCGTGCGTGTGATCATTGCTTGTACAACCCTCTCGCAGTGTCCGGAGCAAGTATGGTGGGTCTGACACACCGGTGTCAATGTGTTCTTTTTTCCATTTCCAGGAGTGTATATCCACGCCTCCCGTACTTCTACTCGTGGAGTGCTGCAGCTGTCCCTGTTGCTCCTTTAACAATTCCAGTGCAGGATCCCAGGCTCTACTTAGCTGGCACTCATTGTCACTATTCATGAGATTGTCAGTCACTTTTATCTCAATCGATTCCCTTATAACACTGTCTCAATATCTGGGTGTCTGCGCTACAATCTTGGTTTTATTATAATTAATGGCTTATCTAGTTCTAGGCAGTGTTCAGCAATGGTGACTTCGGCATCTTTCTTAACTGGGTGTGCCTCTGATGTTCTTTGCACCTGATAGCCACTGGCCTATGTAGGACTTGCCATACTGACAAGGTATATTACAAAAGCATGGTATCCGTTATCTCAGGTCGTCTTTAACACTCCCCAACACTCCCCCGATCTTGCTGGATGTGCAAAAACACACGAGATGTTGTGTTGACGGTGCTCTGTTGGTCCTGTTCAGGCATACACTGACATCCACGTATTTCCTGTACAAAAACAGGTATTACGACCAAACTGAAGGTGCAGCGATGGGGAGCCCACTGTATCCCACCGGGACACAGCGCTATACCGATAACGCTGCGTCCCAGATGGCGCAGTGACTACAACAACTGCCTAGTTAGCAGAAGATCCAGGGTTCGAATCCTGGTCCTGTACACATTTTCGCTCGTCCTCGCAGATTCCGCTTAATATTCCGCTGCACGTGACAGCAGTGATCCCCCTTCAATTTACATACAGTGCTTCGCAGCTTCGAGATCGGCGTGTTGGCTGTTCATTCGAAGCAATAGACACCGTGCATTCAAATAATTGTTCTTATTATGCCACGTATACCTTGGTAAGTATTAGTTTTTTTCTGTATATCCATATGTCAATCTTATAAAATGTCACAGCCTAAATATCTGAAATGGGCTATCTGTTTTATCGGACTATTATTGAGAACTATTTTTGTTCGTTCTGGGTGAATACTTAAAAGGGCTACAGTTTTATTTATAGATATATTCAGATTGTACCTTGCACTTACCTCATTTAGTTTATGTAATATCATTTATAATTTTTCTTCACTATCTTGTATGATAACTTCATCATCCACTAATTACATCTTGTTAATACGAGGGTTGGAACTTAAACAATGGCAACTATTTACTCATAACCGATATAAAAGAGTTACATGTTTGCACCTGTGACTGTCCTTCAACGTAGTTACCAGCGTTGTGCAGAATCCTTTGCCAGCGATGTTAGCAGAGCCTGTTCTGTTGATGGTACGAAGGGAGCTGCCTACTGCCTGTCGAACCTCTGGAACAGTTCTGAAGCGAATGCCACGAAGTGTTTCCTTCATCTTTGGAATCAAATCAAAGTCACCATCACCTGACACCTTCCGAAAGAAGCGGCGACACGTTCTGCACAACCCACCCATCATTTTGCACGACAGTGAGTGGGCGCATACACCGCAATCTGTGACTGCTCTGCTCGGTCAATGTGACTGGGAAGTACTGTACCATCCACCATACTCCCCGGACTTAAGTCCTTGTGACTTTGATTTGATTCCGAAGATGTAGGAATCACTTAGTGGCATTCGCTTCAGAACTGTTCCAGACATTTGACAGGCAGTAGACCGCTCCATTCGCACCCTCAACAGAACACGCTCTGCTAACGGTATAACGCCTTCCACATCGCTGGCAACGGGTTCTACACAACGCTGGTGACTACTTTGAAAGACAGTCACAGTTGCAAACATGTAACTCTTTTGTATCGCTTGTGAATAAGTGGTTGCCACTATTTAAGTTCCAACCTTCCTAGTTTTATTACTCCCCATAGTTACTCTTGTTGGTCTTCTATATCTTATCTATTCCCCTGAACATGTCCTCTATATAACTACTGAATAATTTTGGTTACAAACTACAGCCTTGATTAAATCGTCGATTTGTTTGTATTTTTACCTCTTTACGTCTGCCCTGGCCTTGACACCAATTTTAATTAATTGCTTTATCTTCTATCCTTATCGAAGATAAAGTTGGGACTCAATGTCCCTCCAGGAAAATTTAACTAAATTTTAATTCTGTTGTTTACATATAGGCTTCCTGCGACATGCATTCCTCTTTTTGTTATTGTCGACCATAGCTTGGCTTGCTGAGTTCTTCCAAACGCTTTTTCATAATCATCAAATGCTAGGGGAGTATCCAGATGAAATTCTCGTCTCTTTCGAATTATTTGTTTGAGTGCAAAAATGTCGTCTATGCATGATCATCCCTTTGGGAGACTTGGTTGTTCGTCTATTAAAATTACATCCAAGATATGTTGCAGTCTTTCATTTATTATTTTGTTGTAGATTTTGTAAGCAGTTTTCAGAACACTTACGCCCTGTAACTAGATGTATTACTTCTTTCGCCTTTCTTATGCACTGAAATGTCCCTTGCCATTTTCCATTCTCATTTTTATCCTGCATATGTTAAAGGGTCCTGCAATTTTAGTTCTAAAAGAATTCCTCCGTGTTTAATCACTTCGGTATTTATCCAATAGAGTCCTGGTCAATTTGTTTTTATTTAATTTTTTTGACAACTGTCTTCAATTCCGTCACTTCAGTTTAGTGTATTCTTTGCAGTTATTCGTTTTTTACTTATTTTTTTGAATTGTATCATAGTTCTTTGTAGTGTGTCCTCCAACCACATGGTTTTATTATATTTAGATTTACGATATCTCTTTCTCCTTTTGTTTAGATGTTTCATTAACTTGTGCACTGTTTCTTGTCTTCCGTCGACATCACGTTCAACTGTGCTTATAAACGCCTCACACGAGGACCTGCGTGCTGATCTTACCTTAACTTTTGTCTCTTTTCTTTTCCGATGGTAATTTTCTTTAGTTTCTAATGATTATTTTTTGTAAATATTCATTATATGCTCTCTGTTTGTCGTTTATGGCTTTTTGTATCTTTTCGTTCCTAATTTTTAAACCTCTTTTCCCAATGGTCCTATGTTTCTCACGCAGCACTTCACTTTCTATCTGTTTTATGCGTTTTTAATGGTAGACCATCCTTCAGTTCTGCCTTCACTAGTTGGTATTTAACTGAGCACTTGCGTGAGCCTGTTCTGATGCATATTTTTTTAAGCTCTGCTCTTGAAACAGATATACCTTCAGTCTCGTGTTTAAATTGTTTCCTTAATTTTTATTTTTTATTGATTACTTTTTATAACTTAAGCACAGTTGCAATTTTGATTTGACAGGATATTAACCTGTATTTATATCTTTACTTCTATATAAACGAGTGTCTGCTGTTGACTGCTGATTGATTATTACATAATCTATTAGTGAACGGTAAGACCCGCGCACATCAAGTAAATTTGTGAAGATTTTTCTTCTTAAGGAAGGCGTTTTTAACCTTCAGTTCATTAAATACTACGAATTCCCTTAGTTTTGCTCCATTATGATTTAGAGTATTTTTCCTCATTAGAACCTATCAAATTAGGAGCTGCCAGTTTTCTAATTCTAGCATTTAAATCGTCCATTAAAATTACATAGTCGTTATTGTTTGTTTGTTTGTTTGTTTTATTCAGATATTTCTGAAATTCTTCGTAGTAATAATCTATTTCTTCCTTGTTCCCTTCCTCTGGTGCTAAGTTCCTACTACTGTTTGATGTCGCCTGCTGACTTTTAATCTTACTGTAAAGAATCTTTTATTTAGTAAAGAATATCTCTTACATTAGCCTCTATTTCCTGTCTCTTAAATTACTTCTCTCGTTGTATGCAAAGCACAACATAGTCTTCACCACGCGGGATTAGCCGAGCGCTAATCCGATCCAGCAGCAGGAACAGACAAGCCTCTCTTCGAACCATTCTCCCAGTTCCTGTGGGCACTGACTCACTGACCACTGCCGTGCAGGATTAGCCGAGCGCTATCAGGCGCTTTAGTCATGGACTGTGCGGTTGGTCCCGGCGGAGGTTCGAGTCCTCCCTCGGGCATGGGTGTGTGTGTGTTTGTCCTTAGGATAATTTCGGTTAAATAGTGTGTAAGCTCAGGGACTGATGACCTCAGCAGTTAAGTCCCATAAGATTTCACACACACACATAGTCTTCCAGTTCCTTTGTGCCCTTGACTCCATTTTGTTTCCGTGATCACGGAAACATTTATTTTACATACTTTCAGCATTCTGTTTAGTGGAATTTCATTTCATCCTAGTCTCTATACATTTCATGTGGACATATTTACACATAAGCGCCAAAGATACTGGTATAGGCATGCGTATTCAAATATAGAGAATTGTAAATAGGTAGAATACGGTGCTGAGGTCGGCAACGTCTATATAAGAAAACAAGTGCGTGGCGCAGTTGTTAGATTGCTTACTGCTGTTACAATGGAGGTTATCAAGATTTGGGTGAGTTTTAATGTGGTGTTGTTGTTGTGGTCTTCAGTCCTGAAACTGGTTTGATGCAGCTCTCCATGCTACTCTATCCTGTGCAAGCTTCTTCGTCTCCCAGTACCTACTGCAACCTACATCCTTCTGAATCTGCTTAGTGTAGTCATCTCTTGGTCTCCCTCTACGATTTTTACCCTCCACGCTGCCCTCCAATACTAAATTTGTGATCCCTTGATGCCTCAGAACATGTCCTACCAACCGATCCCTTCTTCTGGTCAAGTTGTGCCACAAACTTCTCTTCTCCCCAATCCGATTCAATACTTCCTCATTAGTTATGTGATCTACCCATCTAATCTTCAGCATTCTTCTGTAGCACCACATTTCGGAAGCTTCTATTCTCTTCTTGTCCAAACTATTTATCGTCCATGATTCACTTCCATACATGGCTACACTCCATACTAATATTTTCAGAATTGACTTCCTGACACTTAAATCTATACTCGATGTTAACAAACTTCTCTTCTTCAAAAACGCTTTCCTTGCCATTGCCAGTCTACATTTTATATCTACTTCGACCATCATCAGTTATTTTGATCCCCAAATAGCAAAACTCTTTTACTACTTTAAGTGTCTCACTTCCTAATCTAATTCCCTCAGCATCACCCGACTTATTCGACTACATTCCATTATCCTCGTGTTGCTTTTGTTGATGTTCATCTTATATCCTCCTTTCAAGACACTATCCATTGCGTTCAACTGCTCTTCCAAGTCCTTTGCTATCTCTGACAGAATTACGATGTCATCGGCGAACCTGAAAGTTTTTATTTCTTTTCCATGGACTTTAATACCTACTCCGTATTTTTCTTTTGTTTCCTTCACTGCTTGCTCAATATACAGATTGAATAACATCGGGGAGAGGCTAAAACCCTGTCTCACTCCCTTCCCAACCACTGCTTCCCTTTCATGTCCCTCGACTCTTATAACTGCCATCTGGTTTCTGTACAAATTGTAAATAGCATTTCGCTCCCTGTATTTTACCACTGCCACCTTCAGAATTTGAGAGTATTCCAGTCAACATTGTAAAAAGCTTTCTCTAAGTCTACAAATGCTAGAAACGTAGAGGTTTGCCCTTCCTTAATCTAGCTTCTAAGATAAGTCGTAAGGTCAGTATTGCCTCACGTGTTCCAACATTTCTACGGAATCCAAACTGATCTTCCCCGAGGTCGGCTTCTACTAGTTTTTCCATTCGTCTGTAAAGAACTCGCGTTAGTATTTTGCAGCTGTGACTTATTAAACTGATAGTTCGGTAATTTTCACATTTGTCAACACCTGCTTTCTTTGGGATTGGAATTATTATGTTCTTCTTGAAGTCTGAGAGTATTTCGCCTGTCTCATACATCTTGCTCCCCAGATGGTACTGTTTTGTCAGGACTGGCTCTCCCAAGGCCGTCAGTAGTTCCAATGGAATATTGTCTACTCCAGGGGCCGTGTTTCGACTCAGGTCTTTCAGTGCTCTGTCAAACTCTTCACGCAGTATCGTATCTCCCATTTCATCTTCATCTACATCCTCTTCCATTTCCATAATATTGTCCTCAAGTACATCTCCATATACTCCTTCCACCTTTCTGATTTCCCTTCTTTGGTTAGAACTGCGTTTCCATCTGAGCTCTTAATATTCATACAAGTGGTCCTCTTTTCTCCAAAGGTCTCTTTAATTTTCCTGTAGGCAGTATCTATCTTACCCCTACTAAGATAAGCCTCTACATCCTTACATTTGTCCTCTAGCCATCCCTGCTTAGCCATTTTGCACTTCCTGTCGATCTCATTTTTGAGGCGTTTGTATTCCTTTTTGCCTGCTTCGTTTACTGCATTTTTATATTTTCTCCTTTCATCAATTAAATTCAATATTTCTTCTGTTACCCAAGGATTTCTACTAGCCCTCGTCTCTTTACCTACTTGATCCTCTGCTGCCTTCACTACTCCATCCCTCAAAGCTACCCATTCTTCTTCTATTCTATTTCCCCCCCCCCTCCCCCCCCCCCCCATTCCTGTCAATTGCTCCCTTATGCTCTCCTTCAAACTCCGTACAACCTCTGGATCTTTTAGTTTATCCAGCTCCCCCCATTCCTGTCAATTGCTCCCTTATGCTCTCCTTGAAACTCCGTACAACCTCTGGATCTTTTAGTTTATCCAGGTCCCATCTCCTTAAATTCCCACCTTTTTGCAGTTTCTTCAGTTTTAATCTACAGGTCATAACCAATAGCTTGCAGTCAGAGTCCACATCTGCCCCTGGATATGTCTTACAATTTAAAACCTGGTTCCTAAATCTCTGTCGTACCATTATAAAATCTATCTGAAAATTGTCAGTATCTCCAGGCTTCTTCCATGTATACAGCCTTCTTTTATGATTCTTGAACCAAGTGTTACCTATGATTAAGTTGTGCTCTGTGCAAAATTCTACCAGGCGGCTTCCTCTTTCATTTCTTTGCCCCAGTCCATATTCACGTACTACGTTTCCTTCTCTCCCTTTTCCTACTACCGAATTCCAGTCACCCATGACTATTAAATTTTTGTCTCCCTTCACTATCTGAATAATTTCTTTTATTTGATCATATATTTCTTCACTTTTTTCGTCATCTACAGAGCTAGTTGGCATATCAACTTGTACTACTGTAGTAGTTGTGGGCTTCGTATCTATCTTGGCCACAATAATGCGTTCACTATGTTTTTTGTAGTAGCTTACCCTCATTCCTATTTTTTTTATTCATTATACCTACTCCTGCATTACCCCTATTTGAATTTGTGTTTATAACCCTGTAGTCACCTGACCAGAAGTCTTGTTCCTCCTGCCACCGAACGTCACTAATTCCCATTATATCTAACTTTAACCTATCCATTTCCCTTTTTAAATTTTCTAACCTACCTGCCCGATTAAGGGATCCGACATTCCACGCTCCGACCCGTAGAACGCCAGTTTTCTTTCTCCTGATCCTCTTGAGTAGTCCCCGCCCGGAGATCCGAATGGGGGACTATTTTACCTGTGGAATATTTTACCCAAGAGGACGCCATCATCATTTAATCATACAGTAAAGCTGCATGCCCTCGGGAAAAATTATGGCTGTAGTTTCCCCTTGCTTTCAGCCGTTCGCAGTAGCAGCACAGCAAGGCTGTTTTGGTTATTGTTACAAGGCCAGATCAGTCAATCATCCAGACTGTTGCCCCTGCAACTACTGAAAAGGTTGCTGCCCCTCTTCAGGAACCACACGTTTGTCTGGACTATCAACAGATACCCCTCCGTTGTGGTTGCACCTACGGTACGGCTATCTGTATCGCCGAGGCACGCAAGCCTCCCCACCAACGCAATGTGGTGTTATAATCGGCAAAAGAGCGATGGGAAACATTATCTCCGAGGTTGCGATGAAGTGTGGATTTTCCCGTACTCCCATTTCACGAGTGTACCATGTATATCACGACTACGGTAAATCATCAAATCTCCGACATCGCTGCGGCCGAATGAACATCCTGCAATAACGGGAGCAACGACGACTGAAGAGAATCGTTCAACATCACAGAACTGCAACTCTTCCGCACGTTTCTGCTGATTTCAGTGCTGGGCCATCAATAACTGTCAGCATGTGAACCATTCAGCGAAACATCATCGATAAGGGCAGTCGGTGCTGAAGGCCAATTCGTGTAGCCTTGATGACTCGTCTGCGCCCATCAACAACGACACTGGACTGTTAACGACTGGAAGCTTGTTGCCTGATCGGACGAATCTCGTTTCTAATCGTATCGAGCGGATGGACGTGTGCAGGTACAGACACAACCTCATGAATCCATGGACCCTGCATGTCAGCAGGGGACTGTTCAAGCTGGCGGAGGTTCTGTAATGATGTGGGGCGCGGGCAGTTGGAGTGATACTTGACTCCTGATACGTTTAGGTACGACTATGTCAGGTGACATTTACGTAAGCATCCTGTCTAATCACCTACACTCATTCATGTCCATTGTGCGCCTCGATGGACTTGGGCAATTCTAGCAGGACACTCCGACACCCCACATGTGCTACAGAGTGTCTCCGGGAACACTTCCGCTGCCAATCAAACTCTCTAGACATGAACATTATGGAACATATCTGGGATGCCCTGCAACATGCTGTTCAGAAGAGAGCTCCACCATCCACTCTTACGGATCGATGGATAGCCCTGCAGGATTCATGGTGTGAAAACCCTCAGCACTACCTCGGACATTATTCGAGTCCATGCTACGTCATGTTGCAGCACTTCTGCGTGCTCGCGGGTGCCCTGGACGACATCAGGCAGGTGTACCAATTTGGCTTTTCAGTGTAGTACATCCATTAATCCTTTTTTCGTGCCATTATTCATGCCTGGTTGTTTTCAAATACGCCGGCCTTGCTTCGAGGCTCATAGACAGACTTCTGAGTATATACATTTTTAGACGCATGGGTTACCAGCCCATAGCGAAGCCCCCAGCCCGGGGCGGCCAGGTAATTTTTCTTACAGGTGTTTTTTCTTCCAGCCTCTGACTAGTCAATGGCTATCGACTAGGCAGCAGAATTTTGAGGTTGCTTTTAAAATACCTCTTCCGCCAGTTAAGTCGGTCCACAGGACTCCTCTTCCGCCCTGTTTGGGTTCTTCGCTGTTAGATACAGAAACAGATATTGAGAAACACCCTTGACAGAAAAAAGCACGAGTTCACCAGTGTAGGTAGGCAGGAAAAAAAAGAACAGAAAAAAGATGCCGCACACAAGTAAGGTGAAGAAATGTGAGACCTCGTGTGGAACCTCATCCACTGACCATTCTGGCGTGGATGATCCTACCAATAGCATAGCTCCTGCCAGCATAGCTCAGATCCAAACCTCCAGATGTCAGACACTCAGATCGGAACTAAACGTTGTGTGTCGATGGAATATCAATCAAAACACCGATTTATTTTGCGCTGTGTGCTGGTAAACGATGATTAAATGTGACAACAGAACTACGGAGTATAGTGAAAGCGTATATGTGAAGGAGAGGAAAAACTCTGGTAACTGAGTTGGTAGTCCGCAGCTCGTGGTCGTGCGGTAGCGTTCTCGCTTCCCGCGCCCGCCGCTTCCCGGCTGGGTCAGGGATTTTCCCTGCCTCGTGATGACTGGGTGTCGTGTAATGTCCTTAGGTTAGTTAGGTTTAAGTGGTTCTAAGTTCTAGGGGACTGATGACCATATACGTTAAGGCCCATAGTGCTCAGAGCCATTTGAACCATTGTTTTTGAACCGAGTTTCTGGATTTCTGAATCCACTGATGACGATTTTTCTTTTGCGCGTGAAATTTTCATATGGTAGAACACTTTTATAACCTGTAAAACAACCTTTCGAAGTTTGTAGGAATGTCCTTTTGACACTCTGCTTTTGCTTCGTTAGCTGAAACTAGCAAATCTATAAAGTGAATTTGTATAGAAATGTGTGGTGTTATTTATACAAATGTAAGCTATAGGATTGCTACTCTCAAGTAACGAAGCGGAAGCAGGCTGCTTAAAACAGGTTGCAACAGGCACCGAAACGTCCTTTGACATGTCAGAAAAGCGTTCTACCATATAACAGATTCAGCGTAAACTGTAAAGAAATCATCAGGAGGTTACGAACTAAGGACGGTATGTCGGTGTTGCTGTCTACCAACTCCCCTATCACACTCGTTGCACAGAGATACACTTCTGCTGTATTCCGCAGGTCTGGTGTTAATTTTAATTGCCATTTACACATGTTCTACTAGACGACAGCACACAACACGAACTATATCGGTGATTTGGTTGCTACCACATCGACACGCAGTCATTCGTACCGATCTGAGTGTCTGACATCTGGAGGTTTCAGTGTCAATGAATCATCGAGAAACAGAAACCTCTCCGATGTTAAGGTGGTAATACATGAGGAGGGCTGCCTGTAGTAAAAAGTGAAATATAACCTCATACGAAAGATAGGTAAAAAGTCTAAACAATTTTTTAATGTACTAACATCTCGTTGCAGGAGGGTATAACACCGGGAAAATGGGTAAAGGGGAAATGACATCTTCATTACAGCCTGCATGTCTAGTTGTAGGTAGCGTTAACAGTTTTAAGTGTCAAAATTTGATTCTTCTGAAGAAGCGGTTTTTAAAGATGTCGAAACTTAGGTCAAGTGGTTTTCAATAACTCTTGCACTATTGCAACTGATTTTGCTGTTTTTTCACATTTTCCTACACGAAGGGTGTATTACAGTTACTGCCTCAACCCATGTTCACGATTTTAAATAAGTCCTTGTGCTGTGCTCTTAATTATTGTAGGCTGCAAGTTCACTCATTTCATTTGTTTCATTTGAGTACGTCTGTAATTGCACCCAGCCGCAGCCGGTACGCTGGTGTAAGTACGTATAAAACAATTATTCGCCTGCATTTGAAATTTTGCAGGCATTATTGGAGGGCTTTTCCATTCTTCTTCACTAACAAAAAACGAGCTTCTCGTTGGAGAATATAACACTGAAAACGAACTATTTCCAGGCCATTCACAGCGATTGGCTATCAAGAGAACAGTACCGCATGTTACACATCGTCGACCTTTCAGACGATCTCCACAGCTGTCGTAATTTGTGCCAGCTTTGAGAGATTTCCCAGCTCGTAATCGCTGCCCTTTCCAGGGACCCCAGCATGATCCAGAGGGTCCGGCCTCCTCCATCTGTCGCTTCAGCACTGATTCTGGACTCTATTTCTCACAAGTGCCAGGGCGCGCCGCGCCTGCTGGATTGCTCGCATCGGTGTTCGCCTCCGTCCCTCCGCCCCTCCCTCTTCCAATCCGCCGCCCCTAGCGGTGGATGAAAAACGCCCACTGCCGGCCTCGTCCCGGACACGGCTCCCAAAGACGGACAACAGCGGACTGGTAGCAGAAGCGGGGGGCGGTGCTGCCAGAAGATGGAGGGAAGACGCGGCGACGCGGAAGTAGGTTAAGATTGAAGGCTGCCGGGTCGGCGGAAAGCGCAGCTCGTCTCCCTCGACTCCCATTGAGAAGCTTTCCGCAGGCGTCGCCTTGCTTGTGTTTGCTGTTGTCTCAGATGCCAGTGCGATCTGCGGTATTGTGGAACTTCGCGAAAACTGCAAAATACACTGACGGGGATGGAAAGTGTTACGCCAAAGTACTGCTTTTGCTTGTGATGAGATCCACCAAATCTGAAACTTGATGCTGGGTTGTTAGGAGACAATTATTGCAGCCAAATAAAGTGGTATTTGGAAACTGTAGCAGTTTGTAGTGTAGTAGGGGAGAAAATTCAATTGGGCAGGACGGGCTGCGTGCGTGGGCGATTACGTGAAACGACTGAGAAATACGCTCTCTAGTCTCCCATTGATCGTCTTACGCACATTCAGATAAGGGGAACGTTGCGTTTTGTGGCTCTGAGTGGCTGGCGTTTGAGAACACAGATTGCAGGACGGCCTTGCGCGAAGAGTAAACATCTACAGAGAACGACGTACATAATGCGACAGTCTGCTGTGTTGAAACTCAGTAATTACGCTTCTGCTATTGTAACCGAATGAACGTGAAAATAGTATTACGTTTTACTAGCGAACAGTATAGTTTTGAAATTCCGGCCACAGATTCTGACCTGGAATTGCTTTACCTACCCTATCTTCGAGCGTTAACTTAACTGTACTAATTCCTTTCTGTGCGTAATTAAACTGAATGTCAAGAATAATTGTCAACGATACGCAGAATGGCTTCCTCATCAAACAATCACCCTAATGGCTAACTTTTACGTATTAAAAATCGGTCCTATTAGAAAAAAATGCTTCTACACTATTTATATGAGTTTTTTTTGTAAACGAAAACTCATTTTATCTGAGAAGGTTCATTCAGGCTCTACAACATAAGTCTCTTACCCTTGCAATGGACAACTCCTCTCTACTCTGCACACTGCAAGAATCTGAAGCGCTGATATCGGTATTCCTGAAATAAATCATTGCACAGAAAACTGCCTTATATTATTTTATGTCCACTTTCATGAATGAGTGGTCGTCGTTGTGGGATGTCAAGCAAGGGGCCTGGGCTCGATTCGCGGAAAGTGCGGTTCACTGCAAAGATTCACTACAGAGACTTGATCCAGGCGGCCGGGCTCCATGCAGTTGGGGATTCCGGACTAGCTACGCGAACTTCATTTCATTTCGTCTTATTTCATTTCACTTGTATAAATTATACTTCTTTTCTCTTTCCGTTTCGCTGTGCACGGAATGGTGCAAGCCGTGACAGTATACAGGTTTTACCAAATCTGTCTTTCACTTAACGTCTGAAGATAATCTTAAGGAAATATTTATAAATGACAAAAGGAAAGCATTCTGCAGTTATAAAGGATCGGTTTTAATAACTCAGAGATTTCTCGAACTACCATGAGCTTTAACTTTTTCTCAGCACTGTAACACACCATAAAAATTACGTTTAGACACAATATCTGTATTATGTAAAATTTACTATTTACCTTAATAATGCTATTCATTTAACAAACAGCGATGGGAGGAAGCTAATAAGAACGTCGAACGCGTGACTGATAATTCACCCTCGATACCAACACGTACTACCGTTAAACACAATGAAATTTTACACTACAATAATTACTTGGCTGTCGATTGTAGCAAGTACATTTTTTCAAGTGAGCCATCTCTCTATAAAATCCTCTTAAAAATCATCCTTTATCATTAACACTCAGTCACACATCATGGAACACCTCAAATGGAATTCATTCTCATGCGGCCATCGAAACTCCGTCTGACAGCTGTGTCATTTGCTCGCCCGAGCTCTACTCAATAATACAACCACTGGTAGCCAAAAAAATACGCATCACTCACGTGTCGAGTCATGCAAAGATGCTCATAGTGGTAAAAATTCCAAATAAATTGACTAATATTGTAAACAAACTATCATTTCTCATAATATATACATCTTTCATAACCACTCCTCCTAACATATGCGCCTTTCAATATTGTATTCCAACTGTGTGTGTCACTATTTTTCAGATTGCTTCTGATCACACCTGGTACACTCTCCACAAGGATAGCTTTCTCGATAGATAGAAAGTATCATCGCATCCTTAAAATTATTTAAAAGTCCATTAGCAATAGCAAAGCAGCCTATGAAACTTCGACCGATTCCCATCACAGTCAAGGGGATTGCTCACGGCTCTGTTCGGAATTCACTTGCTCGGCTCCGTGCAGCGACCTTTAGGCCAGCACACCATTACAGACACCTCGGCCGTCGCCCCAATCCAGCCCCCTGCAGACGTGCCTCAAGCTTGTCCAGCGCTTCCACCGTGGCGACAGCTCTGGTCTCCGGAGGATGTTAGTGGTTTCACCCGCTGTAACTGAATGGCGACTACAACCTCTGAATCCCAGGCTGCCTTTACGGATGCCTCCACGATCATGCCAGTTCGGCCCCTGGCGAAGCACTGCAATCTTGCCCACCACATCCACCATGGTGCCGACGCTCACCTCTGGAAGATGATGATGCTCCCATCTGCTGCAACTGATTGTCGACTCCAGTACCTTCAGTTCCAGCCTGTCACTACGGACACCTCGGCCACTGTGCCAGTCCGACCTCTGGCGCCGCGCCGCAGTCTTGTCCACTGTTTCCACAGCGGTGACGGCGCTGGTCTCGAGAAAATGTTGCTGGCTCCATTTACTACAGCTGTGTGCCCTCCCTCCCCTTCCCACCACCATCCGTGGTTGTGATCAGTTCGGTCACGGCAATCATGAGCCCTCGCCGGCTGCTCTTTTGCGGCACCAGTGCGACACTTCGCTCAGAATGGCCCTGGAGGCCGGGAAATCAACCGTGTCCTTGGATACGGCACAGTAGGTTCTTATCTTCGAATTTATGTAAGAAAATAACTTCTAATGGCTCAAAACACTCTTCCACCGACCACTTCAGTTAATATGCTACATTGTTCTGTGGGTGGTGTCATGGTGCTGCCTGCCTTTATTGTTAAATAAATGTCGTGTTACTAGGGCCTCCCGTCGGGCAGACCGTTCGCCGGGTGCAAGTCTTTCCATTTGACGCCACTTCGGAGACTTGCGCATTAGTGGGGATGAAATAATGATGATTGGGAGAACACAACACCAGTCCCTGAGTGGAGAAAATCTCCGACCAATTTGGGAATCGAACCTGGGCCTAAGGGACTGACATTCTGTCGCGCTGTCCATTCAGCTACCGGGGCGGACGCCTTTATTGCTAAAACTGTTACTATAAATACCCCTCTTATCATTTCCTGTATCACTCAAAGTAACTTATCATGACTTACCAAATATCATTAAAAAAAAGCACGCCATTCTACTGAATTCAACTGTTCTCATGTAAGGACATTTTTTTAAAAAAAAGTATAAATTTAACGCAATATCATCCCTTTGCTTCCAAAATTTGCCAAAAAGGTCTTTTCGGTATGTCACATCGTTTATGAATTAGTATTTCGAATGTTGTGACTTATCCTGCAGGTATGTGTGTCACTGTGTTTGTGATAGTCTGCCTCTAATTAAGCCACAAACGAAATGAAAAATATATTAATAAAAATGCAATAAAAAATACTGTTTCTGGATGTGACTGACTGATTTAATTAATTTCAAATGAAAAATAAACGCAAAACTCTTCAGTACATCCGGCATCGCATGGACAGCTTCGAAAGCGACGCGATACTATGCACTGCCACCGTATAAAATTTATTTACTCCAGACTGAGAGGAATGTGACTTACCATCTGATTTCGGAAATAATTTTAGTATTCTACTCACATTTCTCACGGTACGCAAAGAATGCGAAGTGACAATATACTAGTTTTTTCGCAGGACAAATCCGTAAATTCAGTGCGGATCGTTATTTAAATACAACACGTCTTAATAACAGTGAGAAGTAAAGGAAATATAGAGACTGCGACGTGAGACTGAGATTTAGAAGAACTTTTCTTTTTTTATTTTATTTTATTATTTTTTATTTTTTTACTGTACACTTATTTCAAAATCGCTTGTTAAAGACGACAGAATGAATTACAGTTCACTGTTTTTTCATACGGAAGGTGGAATATTTACCGACTTACTGATTTCAAAGATAGATATTTACTTTTCGTGCATTACTTTTAACGCCCAACATGTGACACAAATTGGCTTAGTATCTCACTCTCCGCCTTCGGCCTGTTACTACTGCTGACAAAGTTAAGCATGAAAACATCCAATAGGCAACAAAGAGACGCTTGATGCTCGAGATAGGACTGCGATTGGCTGCTACTCTATGGAACGTCACGCATAAATTCATGTCACTTGAAACATGTTGTAGTAAAGATTGTATGGTGCTTACACTATAAGGCGTCAGGCAAATCCAACACCTTCCATGAAAACCCTGACATGATAAGCAAATCCAGTAGTATGTCACATAGCTCCGAATAAATCGTGACATTAAATTAACCAAAGTAATACGAGTAACGAGTGAGCAAATGGAATACCACAGACTCACACAAGAATGCCTAAATGCATGTCATACCTCCCACTGTGAGACCGACGCAGTTCCGAGGGGAGAAACGAGGACAGAAGCCGAGTGCAGAACCGTGTTAAGCTAGAAGGCCATACGATAAGGGACAGACTGGACACCCATGTCGCCAGCTAACCACTAGGGCCACACCACTAGCAAGTTTTAGCGTGAGACTTTTTCGCGTCTTTGTTACGTCAAGGACAACCCGCCAGCCCATGTTAAAAGCCAGAGTCCTCCAGAAAAACACTACACATCTTACGATAACACAAAAAGGGCCACACCACCCGCAAGTTTTGGTGTGAGACTTTTTCGCGTCTCTGTTACATTAGGACCACCACCCAGCCCATGTTAAAAGATAGAGCCCTCCAGAAGAACAGTATAGATCTTACGATAACGCTAAAAGGACCACACTAGCTGCAGGTTTTAGCGTCAGACTTTTTCGCGTCTCTGTTACGTTGCAAACTTTAAAAATATTGCCCCACCACGAAAAGTATAACGTTTCTTATTGGATAGACAGAATTTTTATGGGCGGAGCTTAAGGTTAACATTGAGACCCTGATTGTTCAGATGAAAACACAGCCAGATAGTTTTTTTTAAACCAACTTCGGTAAATGTAGTAAGGAGAAGTTAGGAGAAGAGTTAGTTCCGAGACGGGCTAGCTGGATGGCTGCTGCGCCGGCCGCCGCCCCCCTGACGAACACCGACAAGGTAATGAACGCACGCGATGCCGCGTAACAGCGCATAAAGCTTCACTCAGAACTGCATAAGTCTCATCCGTTACACCTCCTTTTTGCGTAATACTAGTGTCGATCGTCAACTAAAGCTAATGGTTTTCACATTTGCCACTTGAAGTAAAAATCTGAAATGGGATTTTTCTGTTATATAGTTATTGAGAAGCCACATCAACCACTGTAATTTACGACAAGTTAGATAAGTTATTAAAGATAATTGAGGGTCACTGTAGACAATTTTGATAGTTTTTCTCTTTTGTGAAACTTAATTTAAACCTAGATTACAGATGTGATATGGCATAGGTCATCCTTCGATCCATTGTAGAACTTGGAAACCCATTCAGGGAATATTCGTTCACATTTTTGTTGAACGCAGTTGGTTTTTACAATCCTGCGTTAAAACACTTCCTTTTATAAATAGTGCAATTTATAAACAATGTTTTGTGAGTAGAATAAACTTTCCAATGGTCAATTTAACTGCTTATTTTACCAGCTTAGTAAAAATATGAAATCCTTGAACCCCTTCCACCAAATTTAGTTAGTATTAAGATTCTTTTACAGGAAGTGCAGTGGAGCTGACGCTGAGATCATTTAGAATTTGGTTATATCATCGCTAGTCTCACTGAACTCTTCTGAATTCTACATGTCATGTGTGGTCTGGCGTCTCCTTACCAGCAACAGGTCCCAGGTTCAAACTAGTCAATTCCCCAAAAAACACGCTCAGAGCGTCGTTGCGCGAAAGTGGTAGGGAGACACGATATAGAACAAACAGACACCACCATGAATGTTTAGAACACAACCAGATTAATAAGTGTAGCTGTTTGTTCTCGCTTGTAATGGAAGTTCAATTTGGTTGACAACGCATTAAATAACTTGGAATATTTAGATAATTAATTCACAGCCTAATTAACAAAATTTGATGGTATTCTTCTGCAGATAATCATTACAAAATTGGCCATTGCCTTAGGATTCGCGTAAGCTTTTTCGCTCGACATAGTTTATCGTTTATCAGTTCGTCAATAGTGCCTCTCCACTGCGAACACTGTAAATAATCTAATCACAAAAAGATTTACAAAAAAAATGGCTCTGAGCACTTTGGGACTTAACGTCTGAGGTTATCAGTCCCATAGGACTTAGAACTACTTAAACCTAACTAACCTAAGGACATCACACACATCCATGCCCGAGGTAGGATTCGAACCTGCGACCATACCGGTCATGCGGTTTCAGACTGTAACGCCTCGAACCGCTCGGCCACCCCGGCCTGCAAAAAGATTTGCAGCAAAACTGTTCTTCACTTTACACTGTGAAAACTGTTTACGACTCATATCATGAACAACCATTCCACTACTGCGATGCGTGCCCGTGCACCCGAAATATCCACCGCCTCGTAACTAAAAACTCGCAACACGCAATTGAACATAAGAAATATGTACAACATTTTCCAGGACCGAAAGTTGGTTCGAACATTGCGGTGCTTTACTAGATATGGTTATATGGAACAGGGTGTACAATTACCTTAATTCAATCTCTGGATTGACATACCTTGCCAAACGTGGCGGAGTCAGAAACACTGTGGAAAATTGAATTTTTCATATGAACAGTGCATTATTAAGATGATATTGCTGTGGGCGACAGAAAAGAATCCTCGAATCTAGGGAGAATGAAACTGTGGACTTATAGATCAGTAGCGTGATGCTTATTCACATAGTCTATGAGCCAAACGCTATATACATACAATAAAGGAAAGGTTACAGTGCACCGAGGAAATAGAAATATACACTGAAGTTAAAAAAGAGGGAAACACTGCGTTTAATGAACAAATAGAATTCCCAGCATAACGTGTATAGCCGGCCGCGGTGGTCTAGCGGTTCTAGGCGCTCAGTTCGGAACCGCGCGACTGCTACGGTCGCAGGCTCGAATCCTGCCTCGGGCATGGATGTGCGTGATGTCCTTAGGTTAGTTAGGTTTAAGTAGTTCTAAGTTCTAGGGGACTGATGTTAAGTCCCATAGTGCTCAGAGCCAACCATAATGTGTATACAGAATTTAATTAGAGTATTTGAGCAGATGGAATGGAGTAAATGTTGAAAATATGTACCCAGACATCTGAAATCAGATGTGTGTTATCATGAGAATCCTTATAACTTCGTGAAGCTTGTGAAAGTCTTAAATATGGGTTTTTAAGATTTAGACTTCATTTTATAGAATGACACATCATTACACGACCTAAGCAAGAACCATTTGTATGTGTGAGGTGCAATACATATGAGATAAGTACTTGAGTACCCTGCATTGCTGAGGTATAAATTTATTCTAAACTTCTGTTTACCCATCTCCTCTTCCCAGCCTATCTGTCAATATCGTACTCTTCCCCTCTGTATCCGTATCCTCTTTCTGTTCGTCTGGTCCTACCCCATTTGTCCTTCTGGTCCTTCCCCTTCTGACATCTCCTCCTCCATCGCCTATCTCATCCTCCACCTCCATCTCCTCCTCCACTTCTATCTCCTCCTCACCAACTTGAGTTCGATCTCCTCTCCCTCTCACATTGTCGATCTTACACTCCCCACCTCTCTGTCCACTTCCTCCGCCCTCTCTCACTATCCATCTCCTCCTTTCTCTCTCTCTGTTCATCTCCTCTTACCTCCTTCTCTGTCCATCTCTTCCTCCCCCTCTGTCCATCTCGTCACCAATCTCTCTGTTTACCTCTTCCGTCCCCTTCTCTTTGTCCATCTCATCTTTCCTTCTGATGTCTATCTCCTCCTCTTCCTTCTCTGCCCAATTACCCATCCCCTGTCTCGGTCCATTTCCTGCCCCCTCTGTCTTGCCCTTTTCAATCTGACCATCTCCCCTCTTGTCTCTCTACGTTATCACTCCAACCCCAATAGGGGATTGCTGGTTCTTATCCCCATAGCATTTCTTTACACACAGTACGCAGTATATGTAACAAGTTTGATTGAAACCTATCGAGGGGATCAAAAATGACTGTGAGCACTGTGGGACTTAACATCTGAGGTCATCAGTCTCGTAGAACTGAGAACTACTTCGAACCTGTGACCGTAGTGGTCGCGCGGTTTCCAGTCCAGGGGCTTCGGAGGAGGTTTCCACCCATGGATTTGCCCACATATGCTCATGTCACATAGACTGCACATGTATTTTACGTATTTAACACATATTTCTCTTCTATCTTGGCCGAATTTCGCCCTACGGTTTCGTTTTCCGAAAGCTCAATGTTTATGACGCCATATCTCATGAACATTGAGTCGTACGATGATATAATTTTGGAGGTACATTCAACGGCGTAAGAGATGATACTCTCCGCGAAACGTGCTGCTAATGGAGTTAGTAGCAAAGAAGCAATAAATTTAAATTTCATGGATGACGCGGCAGTTTTTCAAGCAATCCTGCGTTTACGACATCATATCTGCTGAAGTATTTGGCGTACAATGATATAGTTTCTTAGATACATTCAGCAGCATATGTCTATACTGGCTGCGAAATGGGTTGCGAATGGAGGTAAGAGCAAAGGAGTAACAAATTTAAACGTTATGGCTGTTGGTGCGTACAGCATGATACGTCTGAAAGTAAACACCCTGCAACAATCGCAGGAAGCGTCCAGGCCAGAGGACATTGCATGGGTGATCTCGTCCATCTGGAAAGCTCAGTCTGCAGCTATCCTTGGGAAGAGTGTCCACTGTACAAGCAGTGTGTATTTCCTTGGCACGACAGCATCTACCAGTAGGACAATGCAACGTGTCGTACAGCTTGCAGTGTTCTCGCGTGGCTGTTCGTGCCATGAGTCCTCTACCGCGACATCTAGCGCACATGACCTTGACACTGGAGTCGGCATGGCTGCAAATCCCTGTCGGTTCATTCCAAAATATCAGTGACTCTCTTCCTGTTTAATCTTTCTTTAGTGGGTATTTTAGTGACAATCGTCTCAATCTGTTTTTGGCCGGGCGCTGAAGACCTTGCCGTCGGGTACCCTTGCCACCATCTCCATCCATCTATCCTCTCTTCCTGCAGGTCTCGCAGCAGTGCGCGCTGCAAAACGTGGTTATTCGAACTTTCGACAGGAGGACACTCCAATATGAGTAGATAGTGTGTTGCAGTATATTATCACATAAACTGTACAGATGCGATGATAACCGCTCAACACACACTTTCGAACGTATTGTGACTTGTCGGACGATGTGTTCGCGCTTTTCTTGTAAGAGTGTAAGTCTGACATACGGTGCCTCTTGAAATACCAAACACCTCTACTACCTTGATTGCGGATGATGATGATGTTTGGTTTGTGGGTCGCTCAACTGCGTGGTCATTAGCGACCGTACAAAGTCAAAAATTTGACCCTGTCATCCTGATTTAGGTTTTCCGTGATTTCCATAAATCGTTCCAGGCAAATGCCGGGATGGTTTCTTTCAAAGAGCACGGCCGATTTCCTTCCCCGTCCTTCCCTAATCCACCGAGACCGATGACCTAGCTGTTTGGTCTCTTCCCCCAAAACAACCTAACCCAACCCATAATTTGACACAGTCCAATTTTTTTACAATTCAATCTAGCCACTGCCACGACTTATGATGATGATGATGAAATGATGAGGACAACACAAACGTACAGTCCCCGGGCAGAGAAAGTACCCGAAGCGGCCGAGAATGGAATGCGGGTCCCCACTATCCAGAGGGAGCAACGTTAGCCACTAGATCACGAGTTGTGGACAACCTTTCTTACGGAAACACCCACCACCATACGAGCCCCAACAATTTTCACACGTTTGAATTCACTCAGCTGCGAGATAACGCACTCTCAACTGCACGGAATACTGATCCATCGCGGCTGACAGTTGCAACGTGTTGAGGACATTGCACAGATGTCGTTCGTGATCAAATACAACTTTTAGACTTGGCCAGCATCTGCATTGATGCTAAAGCAAGCATTTCTCGCTGTGTTTACATATTTTTGTTCAACCTTTCTACTTGTTACATGGTTCGTTGCACAATATATTGAGATGAATCAAAATCAGTCTGTTCAATGTTGTGTGACGTTCGTCTGTGGTTCGTGACGTCGTATACGAAGGAAATTATTTATATATTTTATATATTTTTATTTTTATTTTTAATTTATCAGCATGCATCTTTCTCTCAGGGATATTGTCTCTTCTTATCACTTTTATTTACGGGCATAAGTAAATATGAAACGGGTTCTTGAAGGGCCTCAGTTATTCATGTACCAACTTTAGATTTTGATCGTGATGACTAAAATATAGTTGCCGTTAACTGAATTGAATGTAATTTTGTTAATTTCTATTTACAGATTGCAAAGAAAGGCTTGAGAGCATTTCGATTGTTGCCGTGGAGCGGCCAATATAAAACTTACTGAACTCATGGAATCTGTATAGTTTAAAAACATGAACTTTAACGTAAATTAATTATATGTTGCAATTAAAAAAGGTTCTTATAACTAAATCTCTCGCATTTACAGTTACTGTTAACACTGAAAAATAAATTAATACTTCGGCGCGTACTTTTGTGGTGACAACTATTACAAAGAAATTCATATTGTAATAACAATAACAAGTTTATTTTAGCAATTATTACGAATAACTTACATTAAATATGTGTAGCCGCTCAATGGCTGCCTTCCGTATAGCGAAATAATAAGTGTGCGTACCACAAAATACGTCCTTCCTCCTCGGCCGTACAATCGCGTATCCTTTCAATCGATTTTTATTTTCATAGACATTAAATAAAGATGCTATCGCAGCATATCAGTTGTTTCAAGAACATTAACTATATCTTTTACACTAATTATATTCATAAAATACGTAAACTACGATTTACAACCGCTAAAAATATCAATATTTATGTGACGTACCGTCACAATGGCCCCCTAGTGAAGGTATACGTAATAAAGTCCACTGTTTATGTACAGACTCACTAAGGTTCTATGTTTAGTTCAGTTTTGTGGACGGCCAAAAGTTTATGTTCGGCCCACCTATTTCAATTCACTGTTCAATACTCTGCTCATTACACAATTATGGTTGTCATACATAAATCACAATTGCAGGTGAGTACGTCTATCAGTCCCATCTGTCTTTCTGTTTTATTATGAATACGAACAATCAGGTATCGTGCAGACCCGAGGCACTTTGACTTACGCTCCCCCATTCGGCTACAGGCGTAAGGGAAAAAAACGGGAAAAAAACCCGCCCGGAGCCTTCGGATTGTTGTTGTTATTACGGTTAATTTTGATTTACATTGAATGTGTAGCACCTGCACACAAATTAACAGACAAATATATACATATACATTTACATTGCATAAAATCATCATAAAAACATGAAATTACATGACGTCCAACAGTCTTTTTCCTTTTCTTTTGTACAGATAGTTGTTTTAGTCTTTGTGTTTTTGACTCTTACAATTTTACATGGTAAAACATTTTTAGATGTGATCGAAGTAAACGTTGCCGACGGCGGTTTGTTGTTGGTCTGGCGGTGTGTCGCTGCTGGAGTAGACGATAGCGTATGTGACCGCTTGTAGCAGCCGGCGCCGGTTCGTTGGCCCAAGCGGTGACGTAGGCGCGAACAGCTGCCGGTCGGTGGGCGTGGCGCGGCGTCCGCTGCCCGGACAGGACAACCGCCGATCGCTCGCCGCGTCGCGCAACATGTAAACATTTCACCGAGCAGCAGTTCATCAGAATAATAAAGTAAATATACCTGCTATAAGTGTTGGAAGAAAATTCATTAATTTCCCAAACACTCCACAGTCACTCGTGTTCACTGTTTACGGAATGCATTGTAAGAATGTACAAACGTACGAGTTCCAGGTCTTTAAACAAGTTCTGGTACGAACTCACACATTTTACACAGATTTAACATAACTGTAGTTTTAAGCTAAGTGTTCACTTGATCGCAGTACGCATTGTCACGTTGGAGAGTGTTCAGTTGAGTACGTCGCGGTGACACTTCTAGCTTAATATCACTTGGCCTGCGTCGCTTCTAGCGTGCATGTGCCGGTCCAGAAACTACAGTTCGCTGTGCGCTACCTATAGCCTATTTTCACAGTCCACTCAGTTTATCATAGGTCTCACTTCTTTGCTGAAACATTTATCCACTCTGTGAATGTCTATCATGTTTCGCATCTAAATAGTTTTCTGGGAAAGGCACACCATTTGAGCTATTAATTTTTATTCTTTTGTTCACTAAACCTTCAGAACAGTCTTCAACTGTTAAACAAAAAAAAAGGTTCACATGGCTCTGAGTACTATGGGACTCAAAATCTATGGTCATAAGTCCCCTAGAACATAGAACTACTTAGACCTAACTAACCTAAGGACATCACACAACATCCGGTCATCACGAGGCAGAGAAAATCCCTGACCCCGCCGGGAATGGAACCCGGGCGTGGGAAGCGAGAACGCACGACCACGAGCTGCGGACCTGCTAAACTGTCACACATGTTGTGTTCTTGCACAGTTAACTGTTCACACTTTTTATGTCGTTCCAATTCATAGTTCAGTTCATCCGTTTTTTCACTATTTGTGCGTTCGGATAGTAACTTTTAAACGGGAACATGGTTTATAGCATTTTACTAGATTTACATAATAATTTTGCTTTCCATTTTACATGTAAATATTATATATATACAGATAGATATGGGACATTTTGAGTTCCTTCTAGGTCCGTTTATTACTTAGAATTCATTGATTGACCTAGTTGTCAACTCTTACTTAAAGTGTTGACCAGTTGGTCGTACTGGACCCGTGAGTTCAGTAGGTTTTATGACATGTGTATTATTTATTCATTCAACACTGATTCAGAAACTTTTGTCATTGTTGCGTTTGCAGCTACCTTGCTTACGCGCAGGTGTACCTGCAAGCGCCTTGAAGCTGGAGTCAGTGTGGAAGTTAAGAGATATTATTGTGTTTGAAAATTTTTTATTACGCGAATTCTCGCGTTTGTACAGCGATTTGCTGTTAATTTGCGCGTCCGACGACCATGCACAATGCTTCCTCCCTTTTCAAGTTTATCCTGTGCAGAGCGTCCTTATGCAGATTCATTTACTAATCTCTTTTCTGTCACGGCACTTGTTTAAGTGCAGTATTCTCCTTCTGTCAAAACTCACTCGTAGATACACTTAGCAACTACTCTATATCTAACAAGCGCAAGTATAAAATCAAGTAAACATTAAATAAATCTTACTAACTAAGCATACAACTTACATCTTTACATCTACATTTACACACTACACACTTTAGACTTAAACCCTTAAGTATCCCTGGGTACAAATGGTTTTATTATTTTCCACCGCAGAATTCTCTGAATTTCTCTCCCCACGGTTTGTCTTTTAGACCACGGCATTGAATAGGAGGCACGGCAGAAAGTTTGGTGAGGTTTTTCTTGCATGTCGAACTCATACTCTTTTATTATCCCCGGTTTTTTCTGAAAACACTTGTACAAACTGGTTCAGCACTTGGCTCAAATCAGATTGCTGTGGCAGGCTGAGGTACGAAGATTCGGCTACTTCTGATGCATTAGTTGCTTAATAATTGCATTTTCCCGTTCCCAAACGGGTTCCGGTTCGCTGCTGTCTTGATTTACAACACAGTTGTGATTCAACGCATCTGGAGCCTGTAAAGTTACCCGCACGTTCTCGCAGTAGTTCACATACGCGTCCTGATCAATTTGTCGGTTTAGATAGGTTAAGGCGCTTCTGGCTCGGGAGAGGTCAATTTTTGCCTTCAATTCCCTAAGCGCGTCAAGGCCCAGGATGCGAGGTATTGTGAGATTTTTGACCACCAGGAATGAGTACAGTATGGCTTCGTGTCCCAGGGCAATCTCTGCCTGCACCTGATTCTTTATTAGTTGCACCCTGCCCGTAGGGCATCTACTATCCTACAGTTTTCTACTGGCAGGCTCGGTAACTTTTTCACAGATCCACACACTTGAATAACTGCTCGTCAATACAAGATTCACTCGCCCCTGTATCCAATATTATTATTACTTCGACCTCAGTTATCCTTGCCACAAATGCAGCCTGCACATGTTCTTTTTCTTGTTGGTCCGCAGGTCGCGGATCAACTGTCAGTTCATCTTTCATCTCGCATCCGTCATTGTAGCGGAGCATATTCACCCCCACATTCTGTCTGCCCCCTACCCCCCTCTTTCATCTTGCTGACTGTCTGGGAAGAGCCTACAGAGGTCGGCCAGAGTTTGACGGCCTGTTACACTCTGCCGACACTTGATCAGACACATCGGTTATTCGAACATTATCAGTCACAATTGGTGACGTACACTGCGGTGCGTACACGTGTGACTGATTGTTCGGAGGCTGAGGTGGAGGCGGTGGCATCGGGATGACATTGATGTGATTAACAGGCACATGACCTGACGGCATGTTTTGATGTGCCTGCCAGTTTGCTGGCCTTGCCCGTTGCCACTGTTCATTGTAAGTTCTCAAATTTTTATTGACGAAGTTGTAGTTTCCTCCCCCTTCGCCTCGTCCCTTTCGATTGTAGTTTTCTCCACATCTTTTTGGTGAAAACGAGTTTGGCTTTCCATGCTGGTACGTATTGCATCCAGTACTGCACCAGTGACCATCCACAGTGGGCACACTATTCATAGTGTTTCCTTTCTTAGTTAAGTTTTCCCATTGTGAATATGCGTCACTCTTTGAATACCCGTTCTTACGAGGGCTATTATTGGATTGGTTTTTTCCTTTACCGTTCGCTTGTCCGTTGTTTGTACTCCCCTGATCTCCCTGCCTGGCATCTTCGTGTATTAAATCGAGGGAGTCTATGGTTGCCACAATCAACTCCAAGTCCGTGTCAAGGACGTGTACGAGCTTCTCTCTTATCGTTATGGGCAGTTAACCATTCAAAATTCTTAGAACGTCCCTGGCATGCATGGGTTCGTCCCAGTATCTGGTTTTGTTCAGATACGCTCCTGGAAATTGAAATAAGAACACCGTGAATTCATTGTCCCAGGAAGGGGAAACTTTATTGACACATTGCTGGGGTCAGATACATCACATGATCACACTGACAGAACCACAGGCACATAGACACAGGCAACAGAGCATGCACAATGTCGGCACTACTACAGTGTATATCCACCTTTCGCAGCAATGCAGGCTGCTATTCTCCCATGGAGACGATCGTAGAGATGCTGGATGTAGTCCTGTGGAACGGCTTGCCATGCCATTTCCACCTGGCGCCTCAGTTGGACCAGCGTTCGTGCTGGACGTGCAGACCGCGTGAGAGGACGCTTCATCCAGTCCCAAACATGCTCAATGGCGGACAGATCCGGAGATCTTGCTGGCCAGGGTAGTTGACTTACACCTTCTAGAGCACGTTGGGTGGCACGGGATACATGCGGACGTGCATTGTCCTGTTGGAACAGCAAGTTCCCTTCTCGGTCTAGGAATGGTAGAACGATGGGTTCGATGACGGTTTGGATGTACCGTGCACTATTCAGTGTCCCCTCGACGATCACCAGAGGTGTACTGCCAGTGTAGGAGATTGCTCCCCACACCATGATGCCGGGTGTTGGCCCTGTGTACCTCGGTCGTATGCAGTCCTGGTTGTGGCGCTCACCTGCACGGCGCCAAACACGCATACGACCATCATTGACACCAAGGCAGAAGCGACTCTCATCGCTGAAGACGACACGTCTCCATTCGTCCCTCCATTCACGCCTGTCGCCACACCACTGGAGGCGGGCTGCACGATGTGGGGGCGTGAGCGGAAGACGGCCTAACGGTGTGAGGGACCGTAGCCCAGCTTCATGGAGACGGTTGCGAATGGTCCTTGCCGATACCCCAGGAGCAACAGTGTCCCTAATTTGCTGGGAAGTGGCGGTGCGGTCCCCTACGGCACTGCGTAGGATCCTACGGTCTTGGCGTGCATCCGTGCGTCGCTGCGGTCCGGTCCCAGGTCGACGGGCACGTGCACCTTCCGCGGACCACTGGCGACAACATCGATGTACTGTGGAGACCTCACGCCCCACGTGTTGAGCAATTCGGCGGTACGTCCACCCGGCCTTCCGCATGCCCACTATACGCCCTCGCTCAAAGTCCGTCAACTGCACATACGGTTCACGTCCACGCTGTCGCGGCATGCTACCAGTGTTAAAGACTGCGATGGAGCTCCGTATGCCACGGCAAACTGGCTGATACTGACGGCGGCGGTGCACAAATGCTACGCAGCTAGCGCCATTCGACGGCCAACACCGCGGTTCCTGGTGTGTCCGCTGTGCCGTGCGTGTGATCGTTGCTTGTACAGCCCTCTCGCAGTGTCCGGAGCAAGTATGGTGGGTCTGACACACCGGTGTCAGTGTGTTCTTTTTTCCATTTCCAGGAGTGTATCTTTCAAAATATTTTCTCAAGTTACCTGAACGGGGATTGAATGGTTCCGGGTTATACACATGTTTCCGGAGACGCTCCTGAACAGACCTGGACTAGTATCTGGCAAGAAATTTACTGCTCCGCGATTTCCATCGCCCACAGTACCGCGTCGCCTGTGATGAAAGAGGTCACAAACTGAACCTTTTGGTGCTCAGTCCATGATGCCGGGAGTACATTCCGGAAACTTTTTATAAACATTACCGGATGGACATTCTTTTTCTCATTATTAAACGTCGGGAACTGCCTGTGTTTTAACAGTGTTTCCTCGTGCTTTACTTGCGCCACAGTTGGTAGCGCTACCTCTCCGTTCGCGGCGACAACGCCTGAACAATTGACTGGCGAGCACGGTTGCACTTTCTCGCAGTCAGCTTTTTCCACTCGGCGTACATTTATCGGCACATTCCCGTTCTGTACGTTGAGCGGTTTTATGACTACTTGGCCCGCGTTAATTGAGCTACAGCCTGTGATACGCAGTCCTCGACTCGCCGCTCGATCGGGTTGGAGATTTCATCAGTAGTTTTACCAATATCTTTCATCTGTGTTTCCAACACGCACTGAGCTTTGTCCAATTGAACTACGCGTTCGTCCAATTGCGTGACATTTTGTGGAATATCTTTGTTCTGGTGTACCAAGTCAGCCACTTGCTCTTGTACTACATCGATCTCCTGTGACAAATATGACACTAGCGCCCTGTCACACTGTTCAAACATTTCATTCATTTTGGCCAGGAACTGAGCATCACGCTCCTGTTCTCTGCTTTCGCGTTCAAGGCGCTCCTGTCTTTCTCTTTCCTCACATTCGAGACGTTCTTCCGCTATAATGTGCTTGGTTAATTAATGCCTGCTCCCGTTGATTGTCTCTCATGTCTAATTGTGCCATCAGCACAGCACAGAAAATCGGTCGTTGGTACAGGTACTTGTACAACATTCGCAGTCGACGCAATAGCATTCTCCTTCCCTGTGCCAGTAATCGAGTCGATTTCTTTGCTCAATTGAGCAAAGCCGACAGATCTTCCCCCTCTAACCGTTTGTCCTTACGTGTCTTCACCATTTCGACTAGTATTAATCCTGACTGGTAAGACACGAGTAATACTAGTCGAAATGGTGAAGACACGTAAGGACAAACTGAGACACGAGTCCCCCCCCATGAACCATGGACCTTGCCGTTGGTGGGGAGGCTTGCGTGCCTCAGCGATACAGATGGCCGTACCGTAGGTGCAACCACAACGGAGGGGTATCTGTTGAGAGGCCAGACAAACGTGTGGTTCCTGAAGAGGGGCAGCAGCCTTTTCAGTAGTTGCAGGGGCAACAGTCTGGATGATTGACTGATCTGGCCTTGCAACATTAACCAAAACGGCGTTGCTGTGCTGGTACTGCGAACGGCTGAAAGCAAGGGGAAACTACAGCCGTAATTTTTCCCGAGGACATGCAGCTTTACTGTATGATTAAATGATGATGGCATCCTCTTGGGTAAAATATTCCGGAGGTAAAATAGTCCCCCATTCGGATCTCCGGGCGGGGACTACTCAGGAGGATGTCGTTATCAGGAGAAAGAAAACTGGCGTTCTACGGATCGGAGCGTGGAATGTCAGATCCCTTAATCGGGCAGGTAGGTTAGAAAATTTAAAAAGGGAAATGGATAGGTTAAAGTTAGATATAGTGGGAATTAGTGAAGTTCGGTGGCAGGAGGAACAAGACTTCTGGTCAGGTGACTACAGGGTTATAAACACAAAATCAAATAGGGGTAATGCAGGAGTAGGTTTAATAATGAATAGGAAAATAGGAATGCGGGTAAGCTACTACAAACAGCATAGTGAACGCATTATTGTGGCCAAGATAGATACGAAGCCCACACCTACTACAGTAGTACAAGTTTATATGCCAACTAGCTCTGCAGATGACGAAGAAATTGAAGAAATGTACGATGAAATAAAAGAAATTATTCAGATAGTGAAGGGAGACGAAAATTTAATAGTAATGGGTGACTGGAATTCGAGTGTAGGAAAAGGGAGAGAAGGAAACATATTAGGTGAATATGGATTGGGGCTAAGAAATGAAAGAGGAAGCCGCCTAGTAGAATTTTGCACAGAGCACAACTTAATCATAGCTAACACTTGGTTTAAGAATCATGAAAGAAGGTTGTATACGTGGAAGAACCCTGGAGATACTAAAAGGTATCAGATAGATTATATAATGGTAAGACAGAGATTTAGGAACCAGGTTTTAAGTTGTAAGACATTTCCAGGGGCAGATGTGGACTCTGACCACAATCTATTGGTTATGACCTGTAGATTAAAACTGAAGAAACTGCAAAAATGTGAGAAATTAAAGAGATGGGACCTGGATAAACTGAAAGAACCAGAGGTTGTACAGAGTTTCAGAGAGAGCATAAGGGAACAATTGACAGGAATAGGGGAAAGAAATACAGTAGAAGAAGAATGGGTAGCTCTGAGGGATGTAGTAGTGAAGGCAGCAGAGGATAAAGTAGGTACAAAGACGAGGGCTGCTAGAAATCCTTGGGTAACAGAAGAAATATTGAATTTAATTGATGAAAGGAGAAAATATAAAAATGCAGTAAATGAAGCAGGCAAAAAGGAATACAAACGTCTCAAAAATGAGATCGACAGGAAGTGCAAAATGGCTAAACAGGGATGGCTAGAGGACAAATGTAAGGATGTAGAAGCTTATCTCACTAGGGGTAAGATAGATACTGCCTACAGGAAAATTAAAGAGACCTTTGGAGAGAAGAGAACCACGTGTATGAATATCAAGAGCTCAGATGGCAGCCCAGTTCTAAGCAAAGAAGGGAAGGCAGAAAGGTGGAAGGAGTATATAGAAGGTTTATACAAGGGCGATGTACTTGAGGACAATATTATGGAAATAGAAGAGGATGTAGATGAAGACGAAATGGGAGATACGATACTGCGTGAAGAGTTTGACAGAGCACTGAAAGACCTGAGTCGAAACAAGGCCCCCGGAGTAGACAACATTCCATTAGAACTACTGACGGCCTTGGAAGAGCCAGTCATGACAAAACTCTACCAGCTGGTGAGCAAGATGTATGAGACAGGCCAAATACCCTCAGACTTCAAGAAGAATATAATAATTCCAATCCCAAAGAAAGCAGGTGCTGACAGATGTGAAAATTACCGAACTATCAGTTTAATAAGCCACGGCTGCAAAATACTAACGCGAATTCTTTACAGACGAATGGAAAAACTGGTAGATGAAGACCTCGGGGAGGATCAGTTTGGATTCCGTCGAAATGTTGGAACACGTGAGGCAATACTGACCTTACGACTTATCTTAGAAGAAAGATTAAGAAAAGGCAAACCTACGTTTCTAGCATTTGTAGACTTAGAGAAAGCTTTTGACAATGTTGACTGGAATACTCTTTTTCAAATTCTAAAGGTGGCAGGGGTAAAATACAGGGAGCGAAAGGCTATTTATAATTTGTACACAAACCAGATGGCAGTAATAAGAGTCGAGGGGCATGAAAGGGAAGCAGTGGTTGGGAAAGGAGTGAGACAGGGTTGTAGCCTCTCCCCGATGTTATTCAATCTGTATATTGAGCAAGCAGTAAAGGAAACAAAAGAAAAATTTGGAGTAGGTATTAAAATTCATGGAGACGAAGTAAAAACTTTGAGGTTCGCCGATGACATTGTAATTCTGTCAGAGACGGCAAAGGACTTGGAAGAGCAATTGAACGGAATGGACAGTGTCTTGAAAGGAGGATATAAGATGAACATTAACAAAAGCAAAACGAGGATAATGGAATGTAGTCAAATTAAATCGGGTGATGCTGAGGGAATTAGATTAGGAAATGAGACACTTAAAGTAGTAAAGGAGTTTTGCTATTTAGGAAGTAAAATAACTGATGATGGTCGAAGTAGGGAGGATATAAAATGTAGACTGGCAATGGCAAGGAAAGCGTTTCTGAAGAAGAGAAATTTGTTAACATCGAGTATAGATTTATGTATCAGGAAGTCGTTTCTGAAAGTATTTGTTTGGAGTGTAGCCATGTATGGAAGTGAAACATGGACGATAACTAGTTTGGACAAGAAGAGAATAGAAGCTTTCGAAATGTGGTGCTACAGAAGAATACTGAAGATAAGGTGGATAGATCACGTAACTAATGAGGAGGTATTGAATAGGATTGGGGAGAAGAGAAGTTTGTGGCACAACTTGACTAGAAGAAGGGATCGGTTGGTAGGACATGTTTTGAGGCATCAAGGGATCACAAATTTAGCATTGGAGGGCAGTGTGGAGGGTAAAAATCGTAGAGGGAGACCGAGAGATCAGTACACTAAGCAGATTCAGAAGGATGTAGGTTGCAGTAGGTACTGGGAGATGAAGCAGCCTGCACAGGATAGAGTAGCATGGAGAGCTGCATCAAACCAGTCTCAGGACTGAAGACAACAACAACAAGACACGAGTACACACAAAATCTATTTCTCCCAAAAATGACATACACACAAAATATACTAATTACACAAACCACATACAAAATATTGAAATCAAGTAAAGCGAAGAAGCTACCTACTACTATTGCTACTGAAACTAACAGTTACACTTTCGCACTCGTTATATTTCCGTTGCACTGTGAAAAATTTTACTTCTGCTAAAGTATTATTTGCAAATCAACTGCACTAACATTTATTTGATTCAGATTGCTGATTGTGTGGCCTCAAATCCAGAACACTAATCACTGTCTCAGAATTCCAACACTGAGTTTCGTTCAGTAGTAGTAAATGAATCTGTTTCACTATCCCCTGACGTTACAACAAATTGCATAAACACTTTTGACAAATTTTAACTCAAGAAGATAAACACAGTGCATGGCCCCTGGATCCTTTCTTCCTTTAGTTTCCAGCCCACAAGCGCATGCACCCTTACATTTATTAGTTATTGTTGCTTGGTGTTGTCTTTATCTCAGTCGAGACAATGGTACGCATCTCATCAGCTTCATATCCATTTATCTTCACTGAATGGATCTCGTACAAGTTTTGTATTTTTGGTACATGGAAATAGATTACATATATGGCATTAATTTCACATACATATAATTACATATACAAAAATTTTTCTTTTAAATATAGTTTTCTAGACGGACAACCATATCTCAGTCATTTCTTCGTACTTAATATTGGTACATAAAATTTCGGGCCCTCACGTTGTTGGGCGCCACTTGTGGAGTCCATCTGGGATTCGTGACGTCGTATACAAAGGAAATTATTTATATATTTTATGTACTTTTATTTTTTATTTATCAGCATGCTTCTTTCTCTCAGAGATATTGTCTCTTATTATCATTTTTATTTACGTGCATAAGTAAATATGAAACGGGTGCTTGAAGGGCCTCAGTTATTCATGTACCAACTATAGATTTTGAACGTGATGACTAAAATATAGTTGCCGTTAACTGAATTGAATGTAATTTTGTTAATTTCTATTTACTGATTGCAAAGCAAGGCTTGAGAGAATTTCTATTGTTGCCGTGGAGCGGCCAAGATAAAACTTACTGAAATCATGGAATCTGCATAATTTAAAAACATGAACTTTAATGTAAATTAATTGTCTGTTGCAATTAAAAAAGGTACTTATAACGAAATCTCTCGCATTTACAGTTACTGTTAACACAGAAAAATAAGTTAATACTTCGGCTCGTAATTGCCGACCAGAGGCTGCATCGGAAGATGAGCTTCTCGCAGGGCAAATTACTGAATAAATGCTTATTAAAAATAATTAGTCACTTCGTCCATTTGAGGTGACAACTATTAGAAAGAAATTCATATTATAATAATAATAACAAGTTTATTTTAGCAATTATTACGAATAACGTACATAAAATATGTGTAGCCGCTCAATGGCTGCCTTACGTATATCAAAACAAAAAGTGTGTGTACCACAAAATACGTCCTTCTTCCTCGGCCGTACAATGGCATCTCCTTTCGATCCTTTTTTTATTTTCGTAGACGTTAAATAAAGATGCTATCGCTGCATAACAGTTGTTTCAAGAACATTAACTATATCTTTTATACTAATTCTATTCATAAAATACATAAACTACGATTTACAGCCGCTAAAAATGTCAATATTTATGTGACGTACCGTCACAGTTGGAAACCCGCTGTTACTATACCCATCGTGTTACATCCACAAATATAAGCTTTCCTGGAGAAAAGGGATGAAAGGAAGGTTTATTCTTTCCCGATTCCAGTGGGTTTTTGTCTTGGATTTCGTGAGATATTTGATTTATGTGACTGCAAATACATTTTGCAGTATATGATGCACCCTGTGTCTTTACTTTATTTCCATGGTTTAATTTAAACTTGAATTGCAAAGTTTTTGTAAAACATTTTCATGTTTCTTTTATACACAAGTCATAGAAGAACAACAAAAATAAAGTGCAAATAACAATCAAAATAAAAGTTACATGTTATACCACTAATATATCGAGTACGTACTGTTAACTGATCACAAATAGAAGTATTGAATTCAGTTGTACTTAGTTGCGTTTATTGCCTGTATCCTTACTGATTTATACTTTGCTTCATGTCTGTTAAATTGAAAATAAATAAAAAGTAATATAATCTTTGAACTAATCTATTCTGGGCTATTCTGATGTGCTAATGTTATCTGATGTGTCTCCGCCTAGTAGTAAAGTGTAGATTCACGGTATTCGCGCTCTCCAGGTCATTCTGAATATTCTTAATAGGCCTCGGATTCTTGGGAAGGCTATGTCATTTCTTTCTCTGTCTGCACAGAGAATAAACTAGTAATAAGATTTTTGTTTCCAACATATTGTTTCCTATTATTAAATGCTGATTGCTAACATCAGAAATAAAGAGCAAACTCTATAGAACAGAAAAATAAAGGGGAACAACACAAAACTTACTTTTTTTAACACGTACGAGCGTGTGCAAAATGAACGCAGCTTCTCGCCAGTGACGTAATGCGTAGAACGGAGTAAAATGTCGGTTCCAGATACCCTCATTGCTCACGAATATTTCCACTGCCGATGAACTTAAAAGTATTGCTTCTCAGAATGTCTTCATTATCTGACTAAAATTGTCTCTGCAAATCTATAGCTTTTGTATATATGTGTACCAGCTTTCTGCTTATTTCTATTTGAAACCGAAGATGTGAAATCAGAGAGCTCTGTATCTTGTTCTAGAGAACTTCTTATAGAGAGTGGCCAACGGTGAGATCGTACGTGATTGTCTGGCTAGCTGAACCGCTGCAATGCATTTTTTTCTTTTTTTTGCCACGGGTCTCTCTCGAGTTGTATTTTCACATTGCTTTCCGGAACTGGGTTATTATTTTGACGACTTTGTGAAACTATTAGATGTTATTTCAATTATTTGCAATTTTTTTGCGCTTTTTATGTCTTTGAACTTTACTTCTACAGCTTTTTGCACAGTATTTATGCGTGCGAACTTGAATTCAAGTTCAAACCAAAACGTATTTTGTGATTAAACTTGTACCGTTTCGAAGTAGTCGCAATATTAGTTGTACCACATGTACTGGACCGTCTGCAATCCGTTCCGCAGCCATTCGGAAACCATGCCAGACAGTGCTTCTTTCGGATATTCCACAAGAGGCGAAGATGTATTTCAAATGCTCGATTTGCAGTGAACGAGGGTAGCCTCAATGACAAAAGAGCCTTGTGGAGAACCGACGAAGTAGTCTTTCTTATCTGTGGGAAGTAAGTTGTTCTTGCTCTCCAGCTGCTTATAATACGAGTTGCAATAGATATATTACTGTGAGATGTGAGGTTTGACCGGTAAATTAACTGTGCGCAATTTTTTACAGTACACCTTATTCTTATAGACATAAAATTAAAATGTGATTGTGTGTCAAACGTGGACAGATTCTTCAAAACTACAAACCCGTCGTAAATACGTCTCTGTGAGCTATGATTCGTTTTTAACAGTACCTAAACCCTTTCAGAGATGCCTTTTGATTTATACAGTTAGTGATTACAAATGATTTCAGTATGTGCGTATCAGTTTATCATTACTGTTTCCACAGTTTTTCAGCTTTTAACTTTTTCTTTCTTTCTTTCTTTAGTATAGTTGCGCCAGTACATTTTTTGATACTGAGTTACCTCAGTTCTCCTTTTTTGTCTTTGCTTCTTTATTATAGAAACTTTTCACTGAGGGCCAGTGGGAGAAAATGAGAGTGATAGAGAGAGGGAACTGAAGTCTAATGCACACCAGTAAAGTTTCTCATACGGTATCAGAGCACAAAAGAAGGAAACTTACTACGCCATCAGCACATGACTCAAGACAATGAGTGCAGTAATCGCTCACCAGACACAGACGCAGAATGCCAGCAGCAGTATGAGGAACCTTCCATTTGCAGTGTGGAAGTCAGTGACGTAAGTACATCAAGAAGTTTCGTTGTTATGACTAGCTTCACGTTTTAAAAACGTCCACGTAGTTCTGTTATTTGTTGCCTATGTGTGTACCACCATACGTACGAGTACTTCTGGCGACTCAGTGAAATTTAAGAACCTGATGTCAACTGTAAACAGTATTGCTTCCAGTTATGTGGTGTGTGCTGGCGTACGCTGGCGCCATCACATCGCGCGGCATAGAGGTTACGAGAGTATCGATAGAGGCCAACAACAAGAATCGCTGGAAACGCGCCGCGAACGCCCTCTCAGCCGCCGGTGTTTAGGACGGCCGCTGTGGAGTGGAGGGCCAGTTTAGCCAGTTAGTCAGTTAGTTAGTTCGAGCCTGTTACGCCAGTTAGTTCGCGTCTGTACGCCGTGGAGTTCCAGCGTGTCAGCGAGATGGAGTCGCAGACTTAGCCTCTAGCACACACACAGGCAGCACATAGTAATCTTATTGTGAACATAGCGGACTTCTGCTTCAACGGCATTGAGGCTACATGAACTATACAGAAGAGAGCTTGTACCATAGAACAAGGAAACTTTAGCAACTCTTTCTTTAGGAATAAAGAACCCAGTTATTAATTGCGTGCAGTTTATGTTATACAACGAGGATGCAGGCCATCACCCAACTTGCTTCAAATGGTACAACTTTACAGAGACAACGAGACGACATAAAAGCGGCTAAAGAGAATACAACATGGTACATTACTTACAATCGCTAATGGAAACCACTGCACTGCTACCCCTGTGTTTAGATACTCTTGAATTAAGAGATTCTTCTCAGCACAGTTAAATTTTTCATAAATATAAAATATCTCACTGCTTTCCATTTTGATTTCTAGTTGGGATAGAAACCATATTCTTACTCTCCCAGTCAGTCTACGAGGCTGAAGTTTCTTTAACAAAAATTCGTGGTTTGGTGTGTCAAAGATTTTATTTGGATCCGGGAAAGTGCCTGTTACATATTCCTCTATGTCCGACGTTTCCGGAACTACAACTGTGAATGGAGACACCGCAAATGTTGTACACTTTCTAGGTCTGAATCCAAAATGTTCTTTACAGGCGCATCTTCTGCAAGTAATACATAAGAATGCTCTTTCATTAATTTTCATTATTTACGTGAAGGATGGCAATGTTGAGTCTGACCTGTAATTTCCTCCATTTGCAGTGCCATCTAATTTGCACACAGGGAGAACCTTTGTGTCTTCTAAATGTGGTGAGTTGTAATTGGATATCAGTGACATGTTACTAGCGTCCGACAAAGGCCTTCAGTCCAGTTTATGTATTCTACTGGCAAATTCACTGTTATTTAAACGTCTACGTGTTTTATTTTTAATACTGAACACTACATTACTGACTGCCTATTTCTAGGCAATAGCACAGACACTAATTCTAACGCAGAGTTATAGAGCGTCCAGTAGTCTGTGTTGGTAGAAGTTATGTTTTTAAGAAAGTCTGTAGCAGACAAATTTTCTCACTGATAAAACAATTCCTTACAAGAAGTTTCTAGGACCATGTAACACACCTACTTTTTTTCTGATTTTCATGTTTAGCTACATTTGGTCTCTTGTTAAGAGTCTCCTGTGTGGCAGTATGCCATACTGTTGGCACATACTTGCAGTCAAAATAAATTTCAGTTATTCTATCCAGCAAATCTGAATGTGTGTTTTCTTTAGGCACTTGTTTGTTGGACTTTATTTCCATGGTTTAATTTAAAGTTGAATTGCAAAGTTTTTGTAAAACATTTTTATGTTATTTTTATACACAAGTCATAGAAGAACAACAAAAATAATGTTGTGCAAATAACAATCAAAACAAAAATTATATTTCATACCACTAATATATCGAGTACGTACTGTTAACCGATCACAAATAGAAGTATTGCATTCAGTTGCACTTAGTTGCGTTTATTGCCTGTATTCTTATTGATTTATACTTTGCTTCATGTCTGTTAAATTGAAAATAAATAAAAAGTAATATAATCTTTGAACTAATCTATTCTGGGCTATTCCGATGTGCTGATGTTATCTGATGTGTCTCCGCGTAGTAGTCAAGTGTAGATTCACGGTATTCAGGTCATTCTGAATATTCTTAATAGGCCTCGGATTGTATGACGATTTTTTGTTGTCTCTAGTCACCCCACTACGATTTATTTACGGCCGTGTTCAGTCATAAGACCATTTTCACAATGCCATACACATAAAACGAAAAAGCAAACACCGACCGAAACAGCCCTTGAAGGTCCAACGGTACCGACCGACCACCGTGTGGTCCTCAGGCCATGGGCGTCACCGGATGCGGCTACGGAGGGCCGTGTTGTCAGTACTCGGCTGTCTCGGCTGTTGTTAGTTTTTGCGCCCGATACACTTAAAACGAAACCAACAGAAAATAGTGAAACTTCGAAATCGAAATAAAATTTACACAGAAATCGTAGCTATTAAATACGTACGAAAAATATCATTGCATTCATACTTTTTTAAGAACACTGAATGAAATGAAAATCGTAAGAGACATAAATACTCTCCATTGAACCACTGCGCCCCACGACAATAAGTACACTACTGATAGGTAAGTTACAAGTGCAATCTAACAGGACACAAAGTTAAACCAAAGATCGTACGGTCAAATAAAAATTGAAAATAATGTGAAATACAACGTAAAATTGACACAGAAAGGACCGCCGACAGTGGAAAAACAGTCTACTAGTCTACTAATCGAACAACGATTGTAGTTATAAACTCTTTTTGTAAATCACTTTCATGTTATTTTTATATACAAGTTATAAAAGAATAACAAATATAATGTTGTGCAAATAACAATAAAAATAAAAATTGTGTCATACCACCAATACCTCTTATTCAAATAAAACGTCGGAAAAATAGTATAAGCCATAATCTAAAATTAGGTTCATATTTCACACGCGTGTATATGTACCTTAGGAGACAAGCTGTCAGTCAGAGCGTAGTTTTATAACAATAAGGTTCAAATTGATTCCTATTCTTTAGTAGTTATGTTGTTCTTTTTGCCAAATAAATCTGTAGGTAGTTCCTCTGTTGTTCGGATCTATTTACCTTTCGTGTTGAAACGATCATAGAGCAAGGAGAAAGGCGCTTACTATGATTAATAAAAGATTTAGACGATATTTTGTATGTGCAGCAGAAGAATGCGAAACGATTTTCTACAATTAGTTCCGGCGGATAAAATTTAGATTAGTCGAGGGTTGATCTTAAAGTCTACAGTTGGACCAAACTGTTGCTTAAATCTGCTGTTTCTAGTTCATCTAGTTGGATTTTCATATTTTCATATAGCCCATATAACAAAAATAAGTTTTGGGACTGTAATACACTGATTAAAAAATTAACAAATCACTCGTAAGCTTTTTACTGCACTTGTGCGTGTGTTTTTAACTGGTAGTTCGTAGTGCATGTGCGTAGAGGGCACAAGTATAAACAATATTACATGTAGAATTACTATGTCTAGTAGAAAACTGTTTATCATTCAACAGAGTTTGAATATAACGTAATTTTTTTACAGAAATTCTAAGAAATATGAGCATACCCATGGACAATTGCCATAGCCTGATAGTAGATAGATACGTATCTTAGTTTATATTCTGGAGCCTCAAACGTGCCGCTAATACTTATTTACTGAACATATTTTGGCCTTATTTCGTATTCGATTAAAAATGGACCTTGAGATTCGGAGGACTCCCCCCCCCCTAAACAGCCATTTGGTGAGGCGTAAATTTATTCGAAGTTTTCACTCTTTAATCTCTCTAAAAATCCACAAATTACGCGCAGTCTTTACGGAACCCGACTTGTTACCGCTGAAACACAGTCAAAGCACTTATCTACCGTTCGTTTGCACCCTTTTGTTTACGCCAACAAAATTGACGTCCGCGCTTGGTATTGAATCCAGTCTTCACTCCTTCCATCCATAAAGTATCAACGAGAATGTATCTTGTTATTAACTTTATTCGAGACAACATAACTACTGTCTGTCATTGAACTATCTTGCGAATCATTTGTTTCCTCTCTTCTGTCTTTTACACTTCTTCAATGTATACTTCTTATTTCCTGTCTCCTTCTCTCTTATCTTGCACTCTTCTCTGTCTAATTATTTAGAAGTTTAATGTTATTCCGAAAATTTCATTGACTCATCATGGCACAACACAATTACACCGTCTTCGACAACCTGTTTTTAAGCTCATTACTAATATTTGCAAAATTACCTCAGTTTAATCACTTCACGCAACCTTTGCTCCTGTTTCTGAATCACACGACACAGTCCACGAATTTAATCAAAAAATTTCTTCTCCCCACTGTCACCCAAATCGTAACCTTGCTAACGCGTCTGTGTCAAAACTCTCATCATTCGACTCGTCTAACTTCAACCGTCTTCCTGTTCGTCTTTAATTTCTACTCTAGCGGGCCGTAGCACTTGTTTAAAAAAAAGCCGAAATTTACCGCATAAATTGCGATAACAGTACATAAATTTACAGCACTATATTTCATTCCAATACAAGCTACAGGATTTGTGTAGAAAAAAATTAGTAACACGTTTATTACATACGTAGATAAGAAAATGAAAAACGAGTGATATTATCTGTGCATGATGGAGAAGGTGGTTCTGAATTTTTTTTAATGAACCGTGGCTGTATTTATCAGGGTACAACAAATAAAAAAAGCCTTTGTGTTCTAATGAAATCAGGGATGAACTTGAGTTTCATGTTATGAACTTTAATTCAGCGCCATATTTATTATGATTCTGCATTTTTCGAATGTTAAGAAAACACGGAAAGCGCTTAGCCGTCTTTTTTCTTCTTCTTTCTCTAGCCACGTTATTAGAAGGTCTTGGAACTTTTATATTCTAAAAACAACAAGGCTTTTCAGGAGCCGTGTCCAACGCGATGTTTTCAAAGTATTCCATGAACAGATTGGCTACAACTGGAGCTAATGGGCTTCCTTTCGCAACGCCGTGCGTCTGGTTGAAATATTCTCCATGATACAAGAAAGACGATGACCTCAGAGTATGCTTGAATAAGTCCACGACACTGTCTTCAAATATCTGGGACAGCGGATCTATAGAGTCTTTAATGGGAACGCACATGAAAAATGACACTATATCAAAGCTGACCATAATATGCCTTCTCCAAGACGCAGGCTGTATTCTAGATGTGGTGCACACAATGACCAACGTGAAAAGCCTATTTGCTTTTTCCGTTACGTCGACGACACGTTCGTTGTCTGGCCTCATGGATGTGAAAATATGGGAGAATTCTTGGACCAATCAACAAGATCCATGACAACATCGAGTTCACGATGGAGATAGAAACAGATGCTGACTTGCCGTTCCTTGATGTCCTCGTCCGCCGCAAGGCAAATGGTTGACTCAGCTTCAGCGTTTACCGGAAACCCACCCAAACAGACCGATATCTGCACGCTAACAGCTGTCACCATCCGTCGCAGAAAAGTTCTGTTCTGAGAACCTTAGTGCATCGAGCCGAAACGGTCTCAGATTCTGAAACGGTGCCGAAATACGTAAGCTAGAAGACAGTGGCTCAGTAACAGGAAAGATAAGCCGGCTTCTAAAGACACATAAAATCGATTCGGTCTTTAGGGTTCCAGCAAAAATTCGGCAACTCTTGAGACCATTGAAAGGCGACGTAGGCCTCAGAACGCCAGGAGAATATAAAATACCATTGGGTGTGGACGTTTCTATATCGGACAGACTGTGGGTACCATTGAACAGCGCTGTGTAGAACATGAGAGATGTTTTCGCCTACGATACGCAGAGAAATCAGCCGTAGCAGGGCATGCATTAGAAAACGGCCATCGTATCGTATTCGACGAGACATCTATTATCACACGGACTAACAGTTTTTGGGATAGCATAATAAAAGAAGCGATCGAAATAGAACTTTGGGACAACGCACTCAATAAAGACGGCGGCCTGCAGCGTGAGACCTGGCCATCGGAAGGTTGACTCGGGCGCGGCGACAGCAAAACACAAACAATACCATATATGTCGCCGGAGCGGGTACCAGTCACGTCATAGAAAGCAACGCGGCTATATAAGGACGGCAGCAGCTACCAGAAGACATAGATATTAAAAAGGATGGGAGATAGCACCGATCCTTGCGGAGTGCCTGCCGACAATTGGCGAATGCCAGAACGCATTCCCCGTCGAGCCACTAGGAAAGTCCTACAACGGAGGAAGTCATCCACGATCTTGACATAAATATCCGGTATAGGGGTCTGTGTCAGCATCTTGTGTACGAGGTTGTCTTGCCAGATTTTGTCATAGGCGTTTTTCAAGTCCAGAAAAACGGTAGCTGTCGACTTGGCAGTGTTGAAGCCTTTGCTGATGTGTTCAGTGATCCGTAGGACCTGAAGTTCAGCAGAGAGGTGCGAAGTGAATCAAAACTATTCAGGACGGATCGTCCCAGCTGGTGCTAGAGGTTGGGAAAGTCGGTGAAGGATCACAGATTCAAGGATTTTTGCCATAGTGCTTAGGAGGCTGATGGGCCGGTTGTTGGTAGGGACTGTAGGGTCCTTGAACCTCTTGGGGATCGCAATCAGCTTGGCTTGTTTCCACTGAGGGGGGAAAAGGCCAGATGTGAGACAACAGTTTAAAGTCTTGGTGAACAAGATGAGTGGCGTGCGGGGAAGGTGGCAAGAATTTTCATTTAAAATTCCGTCCAAGTCAGGGGCCAACCGGCCCCGTTTCCGTCGAAGGATGCGCTGAATTTCTGCCATGGACGTAAGAAGGGGAGCAGACTGGGATGGGTGGTTGCGGAAAGCAGCAACAGCTGTCAGGACTTCATGTTCTTCCTGTAGTTCGTTCGGAGAAAGGTTCTGTACCAGAGGGCGGTTTTGGGCCTCGAACGCATCTGCCAGCGTTTCAACAATTTGCAGGGTATCATATGACAGTCACCACTTGACAATGGTCGAGTAGTACTCGGCCGAAAGCTCGTGGATTTTAAACCATTTGACTCGGCTGGAAGCCCGAGAAACCTTTATTACTTCACGACCGTCTGCTGAAAAAGAGGAGGACTTACTTACTATGAAGCCCCTTTCCCTACATCTCCATCGCAAACGTTTTACTGACTGTTTTAATGATACTGCACACTCATGATCTTTGTTTCGTATTGTTTAAGTGTCTTAAGATATTTATATTTAGCTACGTTTTGTCAACCATTATAGCATGATATGTCTGTTGCAGTTAACCCATTTAGTGTGAGAAAGATAATGCGTAAGGCACTTTCTTCTCTAAAGATTTTAATTTTCTTGTTCTGGACAATTCAATGCAATTTTCTCTCGTCTTGCAGTATAGTAGATAATTCGTGGATGATAACAAATGTCTGATACTACAAAAACGTGCTCGGTAACTTCGTACATCATCAATTTTTTGTTGTGTCACGAAACATTACTTAACGTCCTTAGCATGTTTACAGTGTTAGGTCTTCAATTGTTAGCATCCTACCTAGACAAAGAATAAATGCGATTAGGTTTCTAGAAAATTCTGATCCTACTTAAAAGTAATGAGCTGTGGGACCTTTATCCAGCCATTCGTCGACTAGACTGGAGTGGCAATAGAAGACAACTAAAAACGTGAAGCTTTAAATTTCGCCTTTAGGAAAAGTGGTTCACGCAGGAGAATCGTATAAATCTACCGTCGTTTGACCACCACAAAAACATCCGTACGCATGACGCAGAAATAGATATTCATGGCGTTGAAAAAACAATGAGAGACGAGAAAACAAATAGCCCGCCAATTTGGTTGAGATCCCTACTCTTCATCATTGGCCCCTCTTACTTGGTTAGCATTTTTGTCTAATCCAGTGATGAATATAAGCATCTTTCCTCGGGGGATAGGGGTCTGCGAGGGATATCATGTTTGATTTCAGGGGAAGGGGCGAGGGGGGGGAGCGGAGAATTTTATAGCCTTCAAATTTTAGTGATGCCACACTAAAAAAATAGCAACGATTCTAGTATTTAGAAGATTACCTTAATCCATGACATTTAATTAAATTATTCGTACGCACTAGGTAGATATAACCTAGGTTAATTTACTATGGTAAGGAGACTCCAAAGAGTAATATTATTGCATGCAATATATTTACTGTACATTAGTGCGTCGAGCCTTTTTTACAGCACGTTTCTTGATGACATTGTCAATGAAAGCTTCAATGGGTTCCTCAACTGCTTACGCATAAGCATGAGGTGTATCCAGACCCATCCGATTTCTTAATTTCTTCATAACCCTATCCATTGTGCTAATAGATCTTTCTACACTGAATAAATCAAACGGGAATGCACAGCACATATTCAGCTAAGGCGTTTAGTGCTTCACAGCCGATGTCGGTTCTTAAGATAAAAGAAGCAGCATCAGAAGACAAATCTTCTGATTTATTGCGAGCAACATACTTAAAAGAACGCAAGGCCGCAATAACAACTTCAACATTTTTAAGCCCTCACATCAAGCGCAGTTTTTTTACAATCATTTCCACTAAATTCTTGAAACGTTTCAAAACTTTGATAATACGCACTTACTTCTATCACTTTTACAGACTAGTCGTTCAGCCACCGCTCAGTTTCATCGATGGTAGTTTGCACAAATATCCTTACTTTTTATAGTTTATTCCTGTTCCCCGTCAACAGCACAACTTTAGCTTCTGTTGCGTCCACTTGCAGTTTTGGTACTCAACCAACGGATGTCAAAAGTTTCGATATTTTTAAAACAGGTTGTTCCAAAGCATATTTCATTTCACATAAGCGTTTTATTACAGCGTGTTCATTTCTACAGCGGGTGGCAGCAGCTGACAAAAACGTGCTCTGCAGTGAATATATGGAAACACGTACTCCCTTCTTCCTGATGACCATGTGCGCATCCCAATATCATAGCCACTGAAATTAGCTGCAGCGTCGAAGGAGAATGTAAGTAATTTGCCTTAAAAAGTTTTGATTTCCTTTGTTCACTGTCAATTACTGTAAATATAGATTGTGCTGTATTACTCTCCATTTTCGTCAGACGTAAAAGCGTTTCCTTCACTTCAAAAGACGGAAATGGTGCAACCTAAAGAACTGGCAAAACAGTTCACTTTTATTAGAAACACTTGTAGATTTGTTTGCTATTACAGAAAAGTAGCTATAATGAAGACGTGTTTCATCTTGATTGTCTAGAACCCCAACGATGCAATTTAATTATTCTGAAGCGGAATGCGTTTTGTAAATAAAAGCCGCCTTTCTCTTGCTGTAATTTATTTTAGTTATTCCAGATACTTTTCGTATTTTTACTTTAAGCGGAATCTAAAATGATAAAGTTTTGTTTTGATATGCGGTATTTGTAGATCATGAAACAGTTCACTTCTGGTTTTTTGCATAAGTAAGTGATTACTTACAGTTGTTCGAGTGTTTGGCTGGCAACTATTTTTCATCTCTTCTTGTCACCTGCTGGAGGTCGCACTATCATTTCACTTACGAAACATAAGCACATTTTCACGTTACGAACTTTTTTCTTCACAATTCTCATGTTCTTTGCGCTAATTGCTTTGGAGCGCTGTTATTCTTCTGTAGCTAGTTGTATCTATTTTACCAAAAACTGCGACTTAAAGTGGTAACTACTGCGTGTTCACTTTATATCTCTTCCTATATGGTTTGTTTATGTACATATTGCCAGCCTTACTAAGAATATGTTGAAAACTAACAACTGCTCCTTTCTGTTCTACTTATATCTGTGAGTGTGTGTATGTGTGTGTGTGTGTGTGTGTGTGTGTGTGTGTGTGTGTGTGTGTCTAAGAGAGACAGAGGTTGGGTATCTGTATGGTCTTTTGTTTTTCTTGTGTGTGTGTGTGTGTGTGTGTGTGTGTGTGTGTGTGGCTGGGTGGTTAGTCAGGATCAAGATGAGTTGTAGAAAGTTGTATATGAATTGTAGTAAACGTGAGAGTGCTTGAAACTATTGGTGTTCAGCTGAATTGAGTTTTGGTTTAAATGTTTCATGGAGGGGTTCACGGAAGTGTGATTGGAAGAAGCTTGGATGGTGCTGTGATAATAAAGTATTACTTTCTTATTTTATCTATTAAGGTAAACTTCCCCATTTGGGGAACTCTCGGCCTTCAGTGCCACACAATCCTTTCATTTTTCATCTCGTGTTCAACGCATTGCTCCGGATTGCGATTTATGGAAGGGTCAGAAATAAAACATTTTTCATTCGAAGACTGAGGACGAGTAACTGAAGATTCAGCAAAGCAATCACTGCCACATTCACTAGCATTTCTTTCAATAGTATCCCTTTCACCTACGTCTTCTGCAATACGCTATGTTTTATTAGAGAAGAAAGCAATCAATTCTGTTGTTTCGGCACTAACATTTCTTTTTATATGACGAATAGACGAAGACTCGCAGGAACATTCACAGTCACATCACTCTTTCCTAATAAGCTGTTGACTGACTAACAAAAAATGGTTCAAATGGCTCTGAGCATTATGGGACTCAACTGCTGTGGTTATCAGTCCGCTAGAACTTAGAACTACTTAAACGTAACTAACCTAAGGACATCACACACATCCATGCCCGAGGCAGGATTCGCACGGTTCCGGACTGCGCGCCTAGAACCGCGAGACCACCGCGACCGGGGACTGACTAACAGTTAAAATAGTTACATACAAGAAGTTTGAAATTTATTACAACAATGGAAGCTTACTGTTGTCGTAGTGTGTAGCGGGCAACATCCTTTGCGCATCGATAGATCCTTTTCGCACGTAGCAGTGTATGTAGAGTTATCACGACTTGCTCAGTGTTGATTTCAGACTTCGTAAATAGCGGTTGCCGGCAGATTTGAAATTTATCAAAACAATATAAGCTTATTAGCTATTACATTACAGCAGCACAGGCGACGATTTAAATTAATACATTATTATGACTTTTAATGTAACGTACAAATAGAAATGAAGTTTTCGTGGGGAGGAGGGGGGGGGGGAATTTTTAACTTCAAGGTGGAGGGGGGGGGGGGGGTTCCTCCGCCCCTCCCCAGCCCACCATTGAATTCATCACTGGGCGAATCTCTTGCCCAGCGGAAAGTTCCAAGTTACTGGAAAAAAAGAAGATGACTCCCAATATCCGAAAAGTGTTAGGAAATTACAGTCCAATATGCCTGACGTCGATTACCTGCAGATTTCTTGAGCAAATTAGAATCTAAAATATAAAAACAAAATTCCTTGAGGTAGAAAACTTTCTGTCCATAGATTATCACGGATTTAGAAAGCATCGTCCCTGGGAAACTCGGCTTTCCATTTCTCGCGCGTTATTCTGCGACCCACGGACGTACGCCAAGAGGCAGATTCCATGATTTCGGAAAAGCGTCTAACGCAGAGTCACGCGTTCTTGAAGGTCCGAACGCAAGGAATAGTTTCTCAGATATGCGAGTGGCTCGAAGACTTTTTGTGTAGTAGCACCCAGTACATTGTCCTGAACAGTGAGTGTTCATCACAGACAAAGGTATCGCTAGGAGTGCCCCGGGAAATGGTGATAGGACCGCTCTGTATATAAAAAAATGTGATCTGACGGATCGGACGAGCAGCAGTATACGATTGTTTACTGATGACACTGTAGTGTACGGGAGGGTGCCATTGTTGGGTCTCAATAGTAGGATACAGAATGATTAGCAGAAATTGTATTTGCTGTGTTGGATAGCCGCATTCCTCAAATGTGAAAAAATGTAGGTTACTGGAGATAAATAGGAATCAACAATACTGCAGCTTTCGAATACAGTATTAATGGTATGCCGCTTGAGACAGTCACGTCGGTGAAACAGTGAGGCGCAACGTTTACAAACGATATGAAACGCAACGAGCACGTAAGATCGGTTGTAAGAAAGGAAATTGTGCGACTTTGATTCCAGGGCAATAGATCTCATCTTCAAAGGACACAGGTATAGGACAGCGCATATCTCTTGTAAGGTCTATTGAGACAAGATACGAGAAATCAGGGCTTCTTCGGAAGCATGACAGCCGTTCTTCGCTCACAACGTTAGCGAACTGAACACCAAAGGGAATGCTTAGAAGTGTACATGGAACCCCACGACCCGTGTGGTGGCTTCCGGAGCATGTATCTAGATCAACAAAACTTAAATTGTCAGTTTTTGGGTACAGTGAGCTGTATTTTCTATCTGTAACCAGAAGATATGATGTTTGTGATGTCATAACGGACACTATGTTCATAAAAAAATGGGCTACAATTTCGTAACGAATGAAATAAGCCGCTCAGGAATCCCATTAACATGTGCTGTGAGACCAGTCTTAAAATGACTAATGGTACTTCTCCCCCTTTCGTTATATTTCGATTGCTCATTTCTCAGTCACAAATTTAAGCAAGCCCATGGAAATAAGACAGGGTGAAAGAAGAGACTTACAGCTGAATAAGGGAAGGATAAGAGCGGTGAACTCGGATCTGTTAAGTTGCTCGTACTAACCTTTGAAGCGGTGTTTATAGTAATTCAGTAGATATTACACGGTGAGACTGTAGGAAAGATACATGCCTTGACGGGGAAACTATTAGTGATTCTGAGCGAAAAACTTTGTAAGGACATATTTCCTGTTCTGAGTGGTTTTCAACACAGTACACATTTAATATACATTGTTATTTATTCGCTGTTTTATTCCAACATCTTTATTGTTTAGAAAGTACCACAGTACTGTTGAGACGAACAATTTGATATTTCACACTCTGGTGAACTACCTATAATACAGCCCTTGCGTGACACGCGACATTTTCAATATTCACACGATCTCTTGTCGCAAACTATTAGGCGTAGAAGAGAAAAAGGAATAGGATTCTTTTTGTAGGAAATTTAATGTAGCTTGGTTTTGTGTTGCATTGTTGTTGTTGTTGTTTTCAGTCCTGAGACTGGATTGATGCTGCTCTCCTATCCTGTGCAAGTTCCTTCATCTCCCAGTATTACTGCAACTTACATTCTTCTGAATCTGCTTAGTGTATTCATCTCTTGGGCTGCCTCTACGATTTTTACCCTCCACGCTGCCCTCCAATGCTAAATTTATGATCCATTGATGCCTCAGAACATGTCCTACCAACCGGTCCCTTCTTCTTGTCAAGAGTGCCACAGATTCCTCTTCTCCCCGATTCTATTCCATACCTCCTCATTAGTTATGTGATCTACCCATCTAATCTTCAGCATTCTTCTGTGGCACCACATTTCAAAAGCTTCTATTCTCTTCTTGTCTAAACTACTTATCGCCCATGTTTCACTTCCGTACATGGCTACACTCCATACAAATACTTTCAGAAATGACTTCCTGACACTTAAATCTATACTCGATGTTAACCTACTTCTCTTCTTCAGAAACGCATTCCTTATCATAGCCAGTCTACATTTTATATCCTCTCTACTTCGACCATCATCAGTTATTTTGCTCCCCAAATAGCAAAACTCCTTTACTACTCTAAGTGTCTCATTTACTAATCTATCTCCCTCAGCATCACCCGACTTAATTCGACTACATTCCATGATCCGCGTTTTGCTTATGTTGATGTTCATCTTATATCCTCCTTTCAAGACACTGTCCATTCCGTTCAACTGCTCTTCCAAGTCCTTTGCTGTCTCTGCCAGAATTACAATGTCATCGGCGAACATCAAAGTTTTTATTTCATCTCCATGGACTTTAATACCTACTCCGAATTTTTCTTTTGTTTCCTTTACTGCTTGCTCAATATACAGATTGAGTAACATCGGGAACAGGCTACAACCCTGTCTCACTTCCTTCCCAACCGCTGCTTCGCTTTCATGCCCCTCGACTCTTATAACTGCCATTAGGTTTCTGTACAAATCGTAAATAGCCTTTCGCTCTCTGTATTTTACCCCTGCCACCTTTAGAATTTGAAAGAGAGCATTCCACTCTACATTGTCAAAAGCTTTCTCTAAGTCTACAAATGCTAGAAATGTAGGTTTGCCTATCCTTAATCTATTTTCTAAGGTAAGTCGTAGGATTAGTATTGCCTCACGTGTTCCAACATTTCTGCGGAATCCAAACTGAACTTCGCCGAGGTCGGCTTCTACCAGTTTTCCATTAGTATGTAAAGAATTCGCGTTAGTATTTTGCATCCATGACTTATTAAACTGGTAGTTCGGTAATTTTTACATCTGTCAACACGTGCTTTCTTTGTGATTGGAATTATTATATTATTCTTGAAGTCTGAGGGTATTTCGCCTGTCTGATACATTTGGCTCACCAGATGGTAGAGTTTTGTCAGGACTGGCTCTCCCAAGCCCGTCAGTAGTTCCAATGGAATGTTGACTACTCCAGGGACCTTGTTTCGACTCAGGTCTTTCAGTGCTCTGTGAAGCTCTTCACGCAGTATCGTATCTCCCATTTCATCTTCATGTACATCCTCTTCCATTTCCATAATATTGTCCTCAAATACATCGCTCTTGTATAAACCCTCTATATACTGCTTCCACCTTTCTGCTTTCCCCTCTTTGCTTAGAACTGGGTTTCCATCTGAGCTCTTAATATTCATACAAGTGGTCCTCTTTTCTCCAAAGGTCTCTTTAATTTTCCTGTAGGCAGTACCTATCTTACCCCTAGTGAGATGAGCCTCTACATTCTTACATTTGCCCTCTAGCCATCCCTTCTTAGCCATTTTGCACTTCCTGTCGATCACATTTTTGAGACTTTTGTATTCCTTTCTGCCTTCTTCATTTACTGCGTTTTTATATTTTCTCCTTTCATCAATTAAATTCAATATTTCTTCTGTTACCCAAGGATTTCTACCAGTCCTCGTCTTTTTACTTACTTGATCCTCTGCTGCCTTCACTACTTCATCCCTCAGAGCTACCCATTCTTCTTCTACTGTATTTCTTTCCCCATTCCTATCAGTTGTTCCCTCATGCTCTCATTGATACACTGTACAACCTCTGGTTTAGTCAGTTTATCCAGGTCCCATCTCCTGAATTTCCCACTTTTTATGCAGTTTTTTCAGTTTTAATCTACAGTTCATAACCAATGGATTGTGGTCAGAGTCCACATCTGCCCCTGGAAATGTCTTACAATTCAAACCCTGGTTCCTAAACCTATGTCTTACCATTATATAATCTATCCTGTACCTCCTAGTATCTCCAGGATTCTTTCATGTATACGCTATGATTAAGTTGTGATCTGTGCAAAATTTCACGAGACAGTTTCCTCTTTAATTTCTCTCCCCCAATCCATATTCATCTACTATGTTTCCTTCTCTCCCTTTTCCTACTCTCGAATTCCAGTCACCCATGACTATTAAATTTTCGTCTCCCTTCACTACCTGAATATTTTCTTTTATCTCATCATACATTTCATCAATTTCTTCATCATCTGCAAAACTAGTTGGCATATCAACTTGTACTACTGTAGTGGGTATGTGCTTCGTCTCTATATTGGCCACAATAATGCTTTCACTATGCTGTTGGTCGTAGCTTACCCGCACTCCTATTTTTTTATTCACTATACCTGCTCCTGCATTACCCCTATTTGATTTTGTATTTATAACCCAGTATTCACCTGACCAAAAGTCTTGTTCCTCCTGCCACCGAACTTCACTAATTCCCACTATATCTAACTTTAACCTATCCATTTCCCTTCTTAAATTTTCTAACCTACCTGCCCGGTTAAGGGATCTGATATTCCACGCTCCGATCCGTAGAACGCCAGTTTTCTTTCTCCTGATAACGACGTGCTCTATAGTAGTCCCCGCCCGGAGATCCGAATGGGGGACTATTTTACCTGTGAAATATTTTACCCAAGAGGACGCCATCATCATTTAACCATACAGTAAAGCTGCATGCCCTCGGGAAAAATTATGGCTGTAGTTTTCCCTTGCTTTCAGCCGTTCGCAGTACCAGCACAGCAAGGTCGTTTTGTTAGTGTTGCAAGGCCAGATCAGTCAATCATCCAGACTGTTACCCCTGCACTTACTGAAAAGGCTGCTGCCCCTCTTCAGGATCCACACGTTTGTCTGGCCTCTCAACAGATACGCCTCCGTTGTGGTTGCACATACGGTACGGCCATCTCTATCGCTGAGGCACGCAAGCCTCCCCATCAACGGCAAGTTCCATGGTTGATGCGCCCTAAATACGGAGAAATGTAAGTTAATGAAGATGAGTAGGTAGACCAAAGCTGTAATGTTCGGATACAGTATTACTAGTGTCCAACTTGATACAGTCAAGTCGGTTAAATATCTGTGTGTAACGTTGCAAAGCGATATGATGTGGAACGAGCGTGTGAAAACGGTGGCAGAGAAGGCAAATGGTCGACTTCGGTTTATTGGGGGGATCTTAGGAAAGAGTGGTTCACCTGTAAAGGAGATCGGATATAGGACGCTGGTGTGACCTATTCTTGAGTACTACTCGAGTGTTTGGCATCCGTAGGACGGTAGGAAGGCATCGAAACAATTCAGAGGCGTGCTACTACATTTGTTACCGGTAGGTTCGAACAAAGCTTAAGTGTTACCGAGATACTTCTGGAACTTAAATGGGAATGAGGGAAGGCGGCATACTTTTCGGGAAACACTACTAAGAATATTTAGAGAACCGGCATTGGAAACCGACTGCCGAACGATTCTGCTCTCGCTGAGATATATCGCACGAAGGGATCACGGCGATAACATACGGGGAAAGTATGGTTAATACCGATGCGCACAGACAATCGTTTTTCCCTCGCTCTGTTTGCGAGTGGAATGGGAGGGGAAGCGACAAGTAGCGGTACAGGGTACCCTCCGCTACGCACATAACGTTGGCTTGCGGAGTATCTATGCATATGTAGATGTTTTCGCTGGAGGTTGCGGTTTTCGTGCTATTAAAGGTAAACTTACAAAAATGATATTAAACGTATTCTATTTGGGAATCCATTTGGAATAGGGGATATGCCCATGCAAAGTTTTTTCTTCAGAATAACTAATACTATCATTCATCAAAGCATGCACCTTTCCTCCTGACTCACCTTGTGTAATGTCCTGAGTTATTTTTCAATAATTAGTCATAATAACTTGTAATTAAAGCCCCTTTTCACTACATAACAATTGCAACCAAACAATACTTCATTATCCGGTACACAATTTTACAGTTTTTCCCCTTGTTAGTGTCACATTGCAGCATTTTTCCTGATAGTTACGTATTCTTAAAAACAGTTTGAGACAAAGATCGTTTCTCATGTGCACGGGCGATTGCTAATTGTAACCCTTTGAGTTACTTGATTCAGTCGTAGATTCATTCAGAACCTACTGTTGCATCACCCACTCCTGAAGTTTTTCACTAATATCTTTCTTTTTATCTCATTATAACTGCTTACCATCCATCGATATTTAACTCACTGAAAATATCTCAGTATCCAAAATAGCGAAGGACGTTATATTAAATGTATCTACGTTGGGCAACTGGTGCATAACATTCTTAGTACTGGCTGACACAATTTCACGATGAATTTACAACTGATAACGACTTACAAGTTGCATCTTCTGAAGTGCATAATGCCATGCAGCACAGGAACTTTTTAAAAATCTTGAGAATGGGTTTAGGTAGCAACTGTAATACACTGTTCGTGTAGGAAAAGCTGAAAAAACAGCAAAATCAGTTGCAATAGCGCAAAATTTCTTGAAAACCACTTGACCTAAGTTTCGAAATCTTTAAAATCCGCTTCCTCAGAGGAATCAAATTTTGACACCTAAAACTGTTAACGCTACATGCAACTAGACATGCAGGCTGTAATGAAAATGTCGTTTTCCCATTTACCTATTTTCCTGGTGTTATGGCCTCCTGCAACGAGATGTTAGTACATAAAAAAATGTTTGGACTTTCTACCTTTCTTTCTTATGAGATTATATTACAGTTTCACTACAGACAGCCCTCCTCATGGACGTTGGAATGTTCTCCGTTTCTCGATGATCAACTGACACAGAACTCTCCAGATGTCAGACACTCAGCTCGGTACCAAACGTTGGGTGTCGATGGAGTGGCAACCAAACCACCGATTTAGTTCTTGCTGTGTGGTTTCATACACTAGAACACGTGTAAAAACATGTGTAAATCGTAATTAAAATTAACACCAGACCTGCAGAGTACAGGAGAAGTGTATCTCTGTGGTAAACCGCAACGCAATCATACTAAAGGCCCTTAGTTCGAAACCTCCTGATGATTTTTGGTTGATTGACCATTCATACAATGTAACACAGGTATTTACATTCAAGTTTAAAGGTATTAAAATATAAAACTGAATGAAAAGTCGGACGGCAACCCATCACACAGCCCATACGATTACTATTATGTCAATGACAAACTCACGTAAGCGTGTCGGCTTCCGGACACACTACTTCCTGGATAACATTTAAAATTTTCCAGGGGCATCGTCCACTGCTTGACATGGGCCCACAGGAAGAATTTCAATCTGTGACGGGATGACAGTTCATTCTGATTTTAAGACAGACTTCACGTTCATCATTGATGATGGTTTCTACCAACTGAATAAGGCTGCGGACTTTGCCTGGCTACGACCACTGTTACTCTGTGAAACTCAGTAACAGCTCCCTATGTCATATGACATAGCATTATGCACACCAGAAGATGCTACTTGTACGTCGCGAAACTGTTTGTGCAAGCCTCCAATCGACTTCAATAAATACGACTATTGACGACTATTGGACTTTTCATTCACTTTTGTAACTTAACTTGAAAACACATGTGTTAAACTGTATGAATGGCCAATCATTTACGTATAATTACCTTAGCTGTGGCTGCTCTAGTTTCAAAATTACCTGAGATAGCAGTTGAACTTTCTAGCACTTACAATTCTCTCTACTTCTCCCCGCACCCAGCTTCCGTACTCGACTCTTTACTCCTGTTCTCTCTCTTGAATACGCCATATCCTAGAGGACGACGGTTCAAATCCCCGGTCGGCCGTCCAGATTTAGGTTTTCAGTAATCTACCGAAGTTCAAACGTGTGTGAAACCTTATGGGACTTAACTGCTAAGGTAAGCAGTCCCTAAGCTTACACACTAATTAACCTAAATTATCCTAAGGACAAACAAACACACCCATCCTCGAGGAAGGACTCGAACCTCCACAGGGACGAGCCTCACAGTTCATTACTGCAGCGTCTAAGACCTCTTGGCTAATCACGCGCGGTGATCTAAGTTCATCAAGGCGAATTCCACGATGCTTCCTTTGAAATGGCGTGGTCGACTTCCTTCTCCCACCATTCCCCAATTCCAGCTTTTCGTACCTTTATCAAGGCCTAGATGTCGAAGGGACGTTAAATCCCAATCTTCCTTCATTCCTTCTCTCTTGGAAATGCAACCGCGCTCAGCTTGTAAAACTCTTCACGATAATGCCCAACGACTCTGTCTTCCGAAAGAACTTCGTACCACAGTTGATATGGTACCCTTACAAGCTGGATCAGATTATCTCTTTTTGCAAGCAAGAGACTCAATTAAATAAAGTTATGGGCATTTACATTTTGCTATTATGAATAGCCAGTAGCAAGCATAACTGATAACGTTCCATACCTTCACTGATTATATCTTCTAGAATCCTTAGGCGTTTTCCTCACTTTATTCGAGATATATTAAGAAACTTTACCAAAAATATGGTTGGTGAATACGAAAAAACACTTCCGCCCTCCGTTACGAACGATGGCACAGATCCATGAAATCAACTGAAAGGCTTAAGTACAGATCACGACTTAAGTTCGCATCGGTTGCTTGCAAAGTGGGCCGCGAGGATTCTGTGACGTCACTAGGGGGCCCAGCTGCTGCAGTATTCAGCAGCAATTCGCGCGAGAGCCTGTTGACTCGTAGCCGAGAGCGCCCCTCTCACTGCCCCTCACGGGGCGCTCCAGTCTTTTTCGCCCGGCTCTCCATCCCTGTCCTGGCGACTGATGGTGATTAGGTAGCGAGCACCACAGGTGGCTTCCACTTGAGAAAAGTGTAAAGATGTAATTTGGTTCTCACTGCGCAGATTCGTTCTTCTAGACTAGGTGAACTGGGCCCAGAATGGATTGGTCGCTATCTTCTGTGACTTTGAGGCTGCCATTCAGGAAACATTTTTGCTACTGTGTAGGGTGAAATTACTGTCTTCAGGTTTTGCCGTTGTACCGGTGCCGATGAACGATGGGAAAGGTTGCCTATACTGTTAACATGGAGCACGGGAGACGATTATTGACGTGATCTATCTCAATTATGGAAATATACCAAGCGCGATGTAGATCACTCTCTTTTCTCAAAACAGAAGTGATTTTCGGAAACTGTAATTCGGTTTCCAAACGAGTTGGGTATTGCCAGAACATTCATGCTGTGAATACCGAATCCATACAACTTGCTTATAAAGTATTAATTAGGGTTCAAGTATGGAAAGCAGTCTTACACTGTCAAGAAATTCCATTGTTGTCATTAATATCTTTTCTTGTAACTTATTCATCCCTGCATTAGTTACCCTTCAAGTAATAATTATGTGAGTTTATATTAAGTCAGTCATTCCCTAATGTATTCGTCAAGGTCCTTTAGCTTGTTCACATCGGTTTGGAGAATACTTTTTCAAAATAAATAAATGTGAATAGAGAAACTTAATAAAATCGAGTAGTCTTCCCAAATCCCAACATCATCTGAGTACAATGAAAAAAAAAAGAATTTTCAAACAAAACACCCTAAACTTTTTCTCCCTTACAAGACAGTAAATAGGCGGGTATTAATTAATTGCTACCAAAAGAAGTCATTAAATTAGATAATAATATGATAGTATAGAAAATAATAAAATCTTAAATATCCTACAAAAGGAAGCAATAACAAAAACATTCATTGAGTTAAAGAATAAATATATGTGGTAAAGAATTAGAGTAGGTAGAAAACGTCGGAAAAAATTTCCCTGACGGTAGGTGTATTGCCTCGAAAACGTTATTCAGCAAAAGGTGTTTCGTTCAGAACTAAAACACAGTGTAAAACTGAAAAGGCAACCATATTTTTTTTTAAATCATGGAAAAGTATACAATTTGCATCTCCCGAAACAGCAAGAGGAAATTCACATATGTATATCAGAAACAAAAGAATTTCTACCGTTACGTGGTTGACATAGAAATGATACACATTGCTTCCCGTCATTGAGATAAGATAAAAACATGAACGTGCTGTGTGTACTGTTCCGTAATATTTTAATTTTGCATTAGGATATCACAATTCTCACAATCAAAAACCTTACACAAGTCACAAAATATTTCAAACTGTAGTAATTTCTGATTTACTGATTCTAATAAGTCAAGTGTCAAGGCAAATACAGTCTGTTCAGGAGACAGTCCTTTTGGAAATCTAAACGTATTTTCTACTGAGTATGTCTTTCTGTACTAATTGTGTGAATAGAGCTACAAAGTTCAATGGGATTGAGGTATCAGTGGAACCGTGGAAACAGTGCAACTTAATGGTTGTAGTTCTGTGCTAATTAATCGATTACCTATCGCGTATTATCTTGTATCTTATCACAAAGAAAAAGAACTCCATTTGTCACATATGTTGTTCCGCTAAAGTCTGTACTTCCTTCAACGTGGCCAAAATATCTTATAGTAGCAGTTGGAGTACTATTTAACTGTACATTGTCTGTACATACGATGAAGGAGAAAAATACCAACACCAATAAATAATTAATGTAGAGTAAAGAAATTACGTAAGTACATTTGTCTAGGTAACACATTTAAGTGATTGACGTTGCAGGATCACAGATTTCTGTAAGCGCGAGAAATGCCATTGCAAATGTGAAATGTTGGTACATTAATAATGGGATACCCGCCAATATATTGAATGCAGGCATGCAAATGTATTTACGCTGTATCGTACAGGTGACAGATGTCAGTTTAGGGAACGGAGTTCTATGTCTGTTGCCCTTGGTCGGCCAATACGGGGATGGTTAAGGCTGGTTGTGGATGATGCTGTAGTTGTCGTCCGATGATGTCCCATATGTGCTCAACTGAAGACAGATCTGATGATCGAGTAGGTCAAGGCGACAAGTAGATAGGCTGTAGAGCACGTTGGATTACAGCGGCGGAATATGGGTGAAAGTTATACTGCTGGGAAACACCCCTTGGATTGCTCTTCCTTAATGGCAGTACAATAGGCAGAATCAGCAGACTGACATACCTGCAGTCAGGGTAAGTGAAATAACTACGAGAGTGTTCCAGCTGTCATTAGAAATCGCACCCCAGACCATAAATCCAGGTGTAGTTCCAGTGTGCCTAGGCGGCAGACAGGCGTTCACCTGGCCCCTTCTAACCAACAGACAGGCACCACTGGCAGCGAAAAAGAACAGGCTTTCATCAGAAAACACAACAGACCTCCACTCCGTCCTCCAATGTGCTCTTGCTTGATACCACTGAAGTCACAAACGGAGGTGGTTTGGGGTCCTTGAAATGCCTCGGAGCTGTCCTTAAAGGAATCGATCTGCTACGGTGTCACTGTGATGCTAACTCCTGCTCGAATTGCTGCTGCAGACGCAGTGCAACACGCCAGAGCCTTAAGCCGTTCGGACATGGACCGTGCATCGGAACGTTGAGCGTTGAGCCTTCCGAGTTTCTGACGTCATAACGTGGAATAGCACGTTCGGGACTCTTCAGTACAGAGTTGTGAGGCGTCATATTGGCGTTCATTTCAAGCCTATGTGTAAATATGCCGTTTCTGAGCACCAGCAAATTGAGAATCATTGGAAAACCCGTTGTTAGTTGTGTGATTCGTTCCAATAAAATTATTAGAAACATCACATTTGTGGCAAAAGAATTATTGTAACCTGCGTGTTATGAGAGTAGGCTATTTGAAGATTGCGATACACTGAAGATCCACCAAAAACGCATTGTTCTTGGTATAATTTGTTATAATTAAATTTCAATTAGTAACATAATTATCTACGATTAACGCTTTTAGCAAGCTGTAATACAGTATGAGTAAGTAGATAACCGGAGTTAGGGGCTTAGAGTAATGGTTAGCGTCTCTATCCAAGAAGAAGATTTTGTTGGGGTGGTGGTTCGCGTCTTAACACTTCCAAATTTTTTTTCCTAACATTCTCGTTTATTAAGTTCTGATACTTTATTATTAGTTTAATATAAGTATACGCTATAATATTTGATGTTATGTAAATATAAGTTCACCTTTTTTTGAGGGGTGACTTTGTTCGATTGGCTTAATCTACACGACAGCTTGCGCTACTTGTATAAAGTTATTTTGCTCCTTTTTCTTTTACGCTTCGTAATTCACATGTTGCAAAGATTCTGCTACTGTGTAGGAACAGTGATCAAGTAAGCCTGACCTTGAGATTTTACTAAAATGTGAGAATGATGAAATAATGTTTATCGTATGCAGAGAAGTATTCCAAATTTGTACCGCGCTGATTGTAATGGAACTTTTATAAGCCTGTGTCCTTATTGATTGGACATGGTACTTTTCATTCCGTGGACGATGGAGGAAATGTGCGTTTTAATAGAGCTAACGTGGGAATTTTACGCACGCCCGTTGAGTAAACAGTGTGATTTACGAACTAGAAACATCCTACAATTGCCGCTGGAGTGCGTTGAGTTCGCGTATACCACGTTGGAGCCCACGTACCGTATGCACAAGTCGCATCGTTCCTGAGCGTTCAGCAGCACGTTGAACTTGGCACGCTCAGCGTTAACGTTCGACAACACGGTCCGTGTGCCGACGGCTTTAGGCCGCACACGACAGGCTTCGCCGTCGGTAGGGACACGGGGCCGTCAAGAGCCTGGTCGTCTTGCGACCGTACTTTCCCGTGACCACTGCTACCAGAAGTCAGGTACAATTGCTTCATTGCTGTTTCTTCTTTCCGTAGTACCGCAGAAGAAACATCGAGCTACTCTTATCCCTGTCACATGACCTCGTTCAAACGCAGCTTCTTCGTCGTCTTAAAGGCAATCTTAACTAACATCAGCCCACAACGTCCAATCTCAAAGGTAACTAACGCTCATGACCGCTACGGTGAGTACTTAACGGAAACCTGATTTGCACCTTCATGGTGGCGATGCTAGCTCCATTCGTATGCGACTGTGGAACCACGCGACTGCTACGGTCGCAGGTTCGAATCCTGCCTCGGCCATTGATGTGTGTGATGTCCTTAGGTTAGTTAGGTTTAAGTAGCAGGGGACTGATGACCTCAGAAGTTAAGTCCCATAGTGGTCAGAGCCATTTACCGATGTTTTTATGAGACTGGCGCTGAATTCGAAAAGGCGTCACCTTTCAGATTTAGGAACACGCCTACCAACTTTCGTTATTTCGCACAACTCTTGTTTCTTGTTCGGATGTTTTTTTCGGTCAAGTTATTATAAATTAATTGCGTTTTTATTAGATGGCTAATGTCAGAAACAATGTCAGAAACTAGTGTAGGGTTTTGGTGAGGTTTCCAATAAGAGACAGACTGATTAAAGAGGAATGTTTGGATCGCTATATATTATAAACAAATTGGCCGGCCGTCGATGGAGAGGATGGACCAAAATGTGGAAACACCATGCGAAATTCATTTTTGAACATAAATACTCATGTCAGCAAGCCTGCAGGTTGCACTGTTGAATTTTATCATGAATGGCACCTGTTCAATGCCCTCTATACGTTGGAAGTGTCAGTCGTGGCCAGAACAGTGTTCTGTGCACTTGTGAGTGCAATATGTCACAGCTTATTGTATTCGAACTTGGGCAAATTGTTGGTGCTCAATGTGGGCGGGTGGGGGTGGGGGGGTGGGGGAGGTTGGAGGAGGATGCTTTCGTAAACAAAGTAGCTGCAGTATTTAGTGTTTCGAGAGGTCCGGTATTGAAGATTTATATGCCCTATAGGAGAAGAGGGAAAACACTGTACGCTAAGTCACAGCTCGGACGAAATTGTTCTTGAGTGACCATGACGCACAGTCATTGAAGAGGAAAAATGACAATATCACTGCAGAACTGAATGCCGCACTCGTGAACCCCGCCAGCAACAAAACAAAACTAGGGGAGCTCCATAAGCAAGGAATTCATGGTGCAAACGCTCGTAACAACAAACGTGATGCCGATTCCAAAAAACCTGTACTATGGAGCAATGGAAGAACGTCATTGGGTCGGATGAGTCTTGTTCCATACAACCAACATGTTGGCCGTCATTATCTCCAAAGAGTGAAACGTGACTTGGGTTTATTGATGACTCGTTCAGCCATATTGAACGATCCCAAGAGCCCAATGGCTAATGTTCAAGATCGCATTATTGCCAAGGGTTATGTGACCGTTTGGTCTGAGCACATCAATGGCATGGTACATTGTTTGCTCCCTAGTGATGACGTTGTCTTCCAAGACGATCGCACCCACGTTCTCACAGCTCACATCTTCCACGACTGTTTCTGTGAGCAAGACGAACTGTCGCAACTCCCCTGACCACCACAGTTACTAAGTCTCTAAATTATTGAGTCTTTGTGGTCTATTTTAGAGGGAAAGTGGTGTGATTGCTATCCACCTCGCTCACCTTTCCCTGAACTTGTTATTTTCTTCAGCAACAATGGTACAAGATTCCTTCAAAAACCGTAAAGAACTTGTATTCATCCATACCGAGATTACTGGAAATTTTTTTGAAAGCCAACTGGTTTCTACATCGTATTAGGTATGGTAATGTGTATTATTTTTGGTGTTTCCATGGCTCTGTCCACTCCCTGTAGTTCGTGCTGCCTGTACACAGCTGAGGCGGTCTCTAATCCCAACTACGTATCGCCTAACACGATCCCAGTGGACAAAATTTAGTATTTCACTGTCTCATAGAAGTACTGACCGGCATCAAAAATTTTAAATGCTGTCATAATATACTTAGCAACAGATATAGTGCTACGTTAATCGTTTAACGCAGTAAGACAAGCATTAAACTTACAAACTGTATATGTTTCTTCAGTAGCGTAACTCACCGCGCACAGATTACCCAACTCTATTTGAGGAAGAGAGCACTTATTGACTTCCGACAAAGTTAACATATACTGTCAAAATTTTAGGAAACATTTGGTCGCTGATAGCCTCCACAAGGTAACGAAATGGACAAAGTTTATCGCTTGTATTGTATTGTATTGTATCGTATGAAACTGGGGACCTAGAAACGACGGAGAGGCATCGTCGCCGCCGTAGCCCTCAGTGGTTCACAATCCCACAACAGGCTACAGCAGTCCACTCACCCCACCGCCACCCCATACCAAACCCAGAGTTGTGCGGTTCGGCCCCCAGTGGACCCCCCACCCCCCACCTCCTCCCTCGGAAACGTCTCATACCACACGAGTGTAACCCCAATGTTGGCGGGGTGGAGTAATTATGGTGTACGCGTACGTGTAGAAAGTGTTTGCGCAGCAATCGCCGACATAGTGTAACTGAAGCGGAATAAGCAGAACCAATCCGCATTCACCGAGGCAGATGGAAAACAGCCTTAAAAACCATCCACAGACTGGCCGGCACACCGAACCTCGACACGAATCCGCCGGGCGAATTCGTTCTGGGACTGGCACGCTTTCCCGACCGGAAAGCAGTGTGTTAGTCTCCGCACGGCTAACCAGGCAGTCAAGTTTATTGCTTACTACACGTGAGGCAATACTGACCCTACCACTTATCTTAGAAGCTAGATTAAGTGCAAACCTGCGTCTCTAGCATTTGTAGACTTAGAGAAAGCTTTTGACAATCTTGACTGGAATACTCTCTTTCAAATTCTGAAGGTGGCAGGGGTGAAATATAGGGAGCGAAAGGCTATTTACAATTTGTACAGAAACCAGATGGCAGTTATAAGAGTCGAGGGCCATGAAAGGGAAGCAGTGGTTGGGAAGGGAGTGAGACAGGGTTGTAGTCTCTCCCCGATGTTATTCAATCTGTATATTGAGCAAGCAGTAAAGGAAACAAAAGAAAAATTTGGATTAGGTACTAAAATCCATGGAGAAGAAACAAAAACTTTGAGGTTCGCCGATGACATCGTAATTCTGTCAGAGACAGCAAAGGACTTGGAAGAGCAGTTGAACAAAATGGTTCAAATGGTTCTGAGCACTATGGGATTCAACTGCTGTGGTCATCAGTCCCCTAGTACTTAGAACTACGTAAACCTAACTAACCTAAGGACATCACACACATCCATACCCAAGGCAGGATTCGAACCTGCGACTGTAGCAGTCGCACGTTTCCGGACTGCGCGCCTAGAACCGCGAGACCACCGCGGACGGCTGCAGTTGAACGGAATGGATAGTGTCTTGAAAGGAGGATATAAGATGAACATCAACATAAGCAAAACGAGGATAATGGAATGTATGTGGAATTAAGTCGGGCAATGCTGAGGGAATTAGATTAGGAAATGAGACACTTAAAGTAGTAAAGGAGTTTTGCTATTTGGGGAGCAAAATAACTGATGATGGTTGGAGTAGAGAAGATATAAAATGTAGACTGGCAATGACAAGGAATGCGTTTCTGAAGAAGAGGAATTGGTTAACATCGAGTATAGATTTAAGTGTCAAGAAGTCATTTCTGAAAGTATTTGTATGGACTGTAGCCATGTACGGAAGTGAAACATGGGCGATAAGTAGTTTGGACAAGAAGAGAATAGAAGCTTTCGAAATGTGGTGCTACAGAAGACTGCTGAAGATTAGATGGATAGATCGCGTAACTAATGAGGAAGTACGGAATAGGATTGGGGAGAAGAGAAGTTTGTGGCACAACTTGACTAGAAGAAGGGATCGGTTGGTAGGACATGTTCTGAGGCATCAAGGGATCACCAATGTAGTATTGGAGGGCAGCGTAGAGGGTAAAAATCGTAGAAGGAGACCAAGAGATGACTACATTAAACATATTCAGAAGGATGTAGGTTGCATTGGGTTCTAGGAGATGAAGAAGCTTGCACAGGATAGAGTAGCATGGAGAGCTGCATCAAACCAGTCTCAGGACTGAAGACCACAACGATAACAACTACAACAACAATTATGTTGTCCGTGCAGTAAAACTGCTACCTTTGGTGTGATTTTTTAACTTATTGCTTCTTTACTACCAATTCTGTTCGTATCACTTTTGCAGACAGTATCCATATATACCTCCAAAATTCTCTTATTTTACTACACCTAGTGTAGGTGAAATGACGTCATTAACATTGAGACGTGTGAAATATTAGCGTTTGCTTAAAGCGGAGCACAGATCACCCTGATTATACGCAACGGGGGCTTCTTAAGGAGGGCACTTACATACTGCACCTAAATTTTAAAATTTTAAAAATTTTTGTCGCTTGAATGCTTAACGTCATATATTTAACACGTAAACTCATTTGTAAAGTATTCAGAAGTTATAAGGTGTCTTTTTAAATGGGCGCTCGATTCTTCAAAGAATCATCAGTTTGCTGGTATACATTATAAAACATTGATGATGAAGACAACACAGCACCCAACCTTGGACGGAGAAAAATCCCCGATCCGACCTGACGACAAGTCCAGAGACTACCAGTAGCAGACTAGGCAATCCCCCCCCCCCCCCCTCCCTCGAACCCCCAGGACAGGCTGCCGTTAGTGCCACAAAACAAACGACTACGTGGCGAGTGGTTTCGAGATCGGGGAGCCTGGACTGTTGATGAATGGTGTCACACTGTGATCAGCAATGAATTGCAGTACAGTATTATACTAGATGACCATTGTTGACGATTATGGCAGTGACCAGGTCAGAAATTCAATTCTCCCAGTGATTTGGAGAGGCAGTGGTGTTGATCCTGTCGAATGGTCTGGGGAACCATAGAGTGTGACTTCATGTCACGGCTGGTGGTGACTGAGGGAATTCTGATGACACAACAGTATGTCGGGGATATCCTGCGTTGACATTATTTACGTCCCATGTGGCAGTATCGTGGTGCCATTTTTCGACGGGACAGTGCCCCTCCACACACATGACAAGTTTCTCTACGAAATACCTGTGTGATGATGAGGCGCGCTCGTGATCAGCAAGATCCCATGGTCTTCCCCGATTGAAACATGTGTGGGATCATCTCGGATGGCGACTCCGTTCCAATACTAGTATCCAGCATATCATGGAACATTTACACCTTTTGTGGACCAACCTGCCATAGGAGACGAGGCAACGGCTTTGTGTCAGCTTCCCCAATCGAATCACTGTACGCATCCAGGCCACAGGAGGGTTACCGTAAAACTAATAAATGGGTTCACACTGCGAAGTCCTTTGTAACCTTGACCCCGATTTTGCAGTCACTGGAATAAACGCATACTGTCTCAAACCCCTAAAGTTACATTTCTTTTCCTTCTTCCCTTCTAGATGCTCCACTTTTTTTGGCAAGGCAGTATGTACAAAATTGTGGTGCTGATTCTAAAAATCATTATTATACAATTCTAATTCAACCAGTACATTTTTATGATTTTGACTACCTTTCTTGTTACGAAAATGTTTGCTTCCATAACTGAAATGGAAAGACAGAATTTTCTTCAACGTCCTTGACCATTACGCGAAGTGCAACTTCATGAATGGACATCCCCTGTTACACTGCGGTTGTCTCTAAACAGTTGATTACATAACAAAATAACAATTTCCTTGTACGTACGTGTACAACCGAGCCTACTCTACTTCAGATTAACTGTTGACACGACTAGGACTTCTAGAACTGAGGATCAGCCGACATTGCATGCGGTGTATAGTTAAACGCTGTATCAGTCGCAGTGTGGTGTTGAAACAACTCCAGATCAAACAGACTATACGCAAGCTCTACACTTCTCGATTAAAGGTTATCGTAGTTCCTACTGGATCTGTAATTTTATTGATATTAATAATAATAATAGTAATAAAAATAACGGTAATAACCGTAGTAGTAATACCACAGTAACCCTGCGTAAACTACACAAAAAGAAGAAGATAACCACATTCTTCGTTCGATACTGAACGTTCCTTTCGTTGCACACTTCGATTACTCAAAGAGGGAAATAATTATCTTCCATCATCTGCCGTGAAGAAACCTCGTTTTGGATGTTCAAATGGTTCAAATGGCTCTGAGCACTAAGAGACTTAACTTCTGAGGTCATCAGTCCCCTAGAACTTAGAACTACTTAAAGACTAACTAACCTAAGGACATCACACACATCCATGCCCTCGGCAGGATTCAAACCTGCGACCGTAGCGGTCGCGCGGTTCCAGACTTTAGCGCCTAGAACCGCACGGCCACTCCGGCCGGCCTTTTTGGATGTCTTTGCCGCTCAGTTTGCTTGAAAAAATGATATATTGTAGAAGACTAATTTCTTGAGTAATTCTTAAAGCTAACGGTAAAATGACAGCTGGCACTAAACTACACTCTTGGAAATTGAAATAAGAACACCATGAATTCATTGTCCCAGGAATTGGAAACTTTATTGACACATTCCTGGGGTCAGATACATCACATGATCACACTGACAGAACCACAGGCACATAGACACAGGCAACAGAGCATGCACAGTGTCGGCACTAGTACAGTGTATATCCACCTTTCGCAGCAATGCAGGCTGCTATTCTCCCATGGAGACGATCGTAGAGATGCTGGATGTAGTCCTGTGGAACGGCTTGCCATGCCATTTCCACCTGGCGCCTCATTTGGACCAGCGTTCGTGCTGGACGTGCAGACCGCGTGAGACGACGCTTCATCCAGTCCCAAACATGCTCAATGGGGGACAGATCCGGAGATCTTGCTGGCCAGGGTAGTTGACTTACACCTTCTAGAGCACGTTGGGTGGCACGGGATACATGCGGACGTGCATTGTCCTGTTGGAACAGCAAGTTCCCTTGCCGGTCTAGGAATGGTAGAACGATGGGTTCGATGACGGTTTGGATGTACCGTGCACTATTCAGTGTCCCCTCGACGATCACCAGAGGTGTACGGCCAGTGTAGGAGATCGCTCCCCACACCATGATGCCGGGTGTTGGCCCTGTGTGCCTGGTTGTATGCAGTCCTGATTGTGGCGCTCACCTGCACGGCGCCAAACACGCATACGACCTTCATTGGCACCAAGGCAGAAGCGACTCTCATCGCTGAAGACGACACGTCTCCATTCGTCCCTCCATTCACGCCTGTCACGACACCACTAGAGGCGGGTTGCACGATGTTGGGGCGTGAGCGGAAGAGGGCCTAACGGTGTGCGGGACCGTAGCCCAGCTTCATGGAGACGGTTGAGAATGGTCCTCGCCGATACTCCAAGAGCAACAGTGTCCCTAATTTGCTGGGAAGTGGCGGTGCGGTCCCCTACGGCACTGCGTAGGATCCTACGGTCTTGGCGTGCATCCGTGCGTCGCTGCGGTCCGGTCCCAGGTCGACGGGCACGTGCACCTTCCGCCGACCACTGGCGACAACATCGATGTACTGTGGAGACCTCACGCCCCACGTGTTGAGCAATTCGGCGGTCCGTCCACCCGGCCTCCCGCATGCCCACTATACGCCCTCGCTCAAAGTCCGTCAACTGCACATACGGTTCACGTCCACTCTGTCGCGGCATGCTACCAGTGTTAAAGACTGCGATGGAGCTCCGTATGCCACGGCAAACTGGCTGACACTGACGGCGGCGGTGCACAAATGCTGCGCAGCTAGCGCTATTCGACGGCCAACACCGTGGTTCCTGGTGTGTCCGCTGTGCCGTGCGTGTGATCATTGCTTGTACAGCCCTCTCGCAGTGTCCGGAGCAAGTATGGTGGGTCTGACACACTGGTGTCAATGTGTTTTTTTTTCCATTTCCAGGAGTGTATTTGTGGATACTTTCTGTGCGACACCTCGGTCTATTAACGTCTTGTGAGAATAAACTGCACTATCCGTTCTTCTTCTTCTTTTTCTCATTTGTTTGTGTCTTACGAAAAATTGTATTTTTCCTAGAGAAATGGGACAGATTTTTTAAAACATACACTTCACTGCGGAACAGTAGACCAGATTTTCTATTATTATGGTTTCATCTCAGTACTGAATACTGAAGTAGTTTCACACATGCAGGAATGACGACAGAAAGTAAGATCAACGAAGGGAAGGGAGTGACCTTCGTTTTAGAGGTGGCACACCTCATCCTCACTGGTGGGTGAGACTTGCGGTCTGTACCTTGTGGTGGACTAAGAGCCAGTGGCAGTTTACAACTGTATCGACAGTGAAACTGCATATCATCTCGGTCATATCGTGTATCACTATGGTAAACTTATTTGTCCTGAGTCGGCCGTCTAACATCTGGCAAATCCATCACGCACCGTCATACCTGTGAGTCAGATTGGTTTGGCCAGACCAGCGAGCTGGTGCACCTCACATTGAAATGTGTCGTGATTTCAGGACTCTGATAGGGAAGTGTTCTGATAATCAGAACACCAGACCGCGTAGTTTGCAAATTTTCGAGGACGCGTCTGAACATTACAGCTGCCACAACGCACAGCTCCTTGGCCACAGCGCGCCGTTTTCTATTGCCGGTTGAATCAAAGTGAAAGAATAAAATAATGCTGTACCACTGTAGAGTTGTTAAATGAAATTCACAGCTCGTTGTTCTCAGGGGAACCGTAGTTTATGCTGTACCTGGTCGTAGTTGATTCCATTTGAATAGAGTTGGGCCTCACAGTGGATTCATGTAAACAAAGTCAGGTTGCATTGTACTATAGATTAATTCAGGCACAATTTGTATAGGTTTCACCCCAGAGTATGCTTTGTCAAATAAACACCATCCTTTTTCTGATCTGTGTTTGTAATTTTTGTGCAAGATTTATCATATAGTTGTAATTACAAAAGGATTACTAAAACTTGTTATTATTTTGTAAACTTAAATACTCTACTGTTCCTGATGCATACCCCTTAACTATTCACTGTTTTTATTTTATTGTGGTGCATGTGTACAACAGCAATTTAAAGTTCAGTCTTTCGAAATTAATTAGGGTCCTGAAAGTGACCACGGTCATAGTCAACATAATCGCCGTGAGTCAATTCACTAACTGATACATAAAAATTAAGAGTGTATCTGACGATTTGAAACTTAGTGAGAAGATTATACTTTTCTTTATGCAAAAATAATAACATTAAGCATCACTCAGACATACCTATTTATGATGAAAGCAAGTAAAAGGCTTGCAAGTTGTGACGATTGTATTATAAAAGTATTGATTTACTTTTGGGTCTCAACTGTCATTACCTTCATTGCTGTATGAGAACAGCCCTCCTCCATCACGCTTGTGACAGAAGTTTTATCCTTAACTGTGTGCTGCCGAGACAACTCGTATCAAATTAGAACCTTCTGGGCTTCTTTCAGCACTCTCTGAAGTTAGTAACTATGACGTAGCTCTCCCTTTGCGCAACTTGATGCTAGTGAAGAACAAACATTTGAAGTCTGAAATTTGATAGACAAACCTCCTATCGTTCTCTGCCAACGTACACTAACAGTTCGGGACATAGGCATGAGAAATAAGACAACCTCCTACGTACACTTCATTGACAAGTTGTGTGACTCAGGACACAGTTCGATTTGCATTTCTGGGACTAATATTATTGTTGATATATATTTTTCTATGATTAAAAGAAGAAAAGGTTTGATTAATGTTTATTTAACATTCAACTGACGATGAGGTAATTAGAGACGGAGCGAAAACACGGTTTGTGCTGTACAAGGATGGGGAGCGACATGCACCGCGGTCATTTGGTGGGAAGCATTCTGGTATTTGCCTCGAGGGCAACAGTAACTGGTTGTCATCAACATCTCCGAGTATCTTAAATTGAAGAGAAAGGACAAAAATTAAGAAAAGAAAGACATCTCAAAAATCAGCGTTGTTGACGTGATGTACCGATCCAACGTTGTTGTGAGTGGTATGTCCTTTGATGTATCAGTGACAAGCCGTAATGACTTGGACCCCCAGCACAAACCGGTACACTCCTGTTCCACAGCTTCACAGATGCGCTCATCAGGACAGAGGTCAAGTGCTGAGAAACGTGGATGTTTTGCCATAAAGCAATTCAAGAAATCGACGAGCTGGTGCATAACCCTGCTCAACATATGGGTATCCACAAGGCTGTTATGGACTGTTGCAAGTGATCTTGCAGCGTTTCATTTGTCTCTTAGGGACGGAGAAAAGCATACCGACGGTCCCATTTCACCTATATGTGACGATATTATCATTCTTCCCACTGTAACATACACCCAAGGACGACGTATCTTTTCTGCTGGTTTTAAACGGACGTATACCAACTTACATTATACCTCACCAGTCCAAGCGATCACCCTTCATCCACGTAGAATCTGACGGATACATCCAAGCTTATATTCCTGTCTCTGGTGTGTGGCTAGCGATGACCGGTGACACTTGTGCGAATTTTTAATTCTATATCAAAAGGCGAGGATTTGTTTCTGGGTAGCGCACATCTTGTGTGGAGTACTGAACCTTAATCAGCTCTATTGTGCACTTTCACAGCTCATCCACTTACCATGAGCTCTTGATCACTGCGGCAAAACCGTCAAAAAAGTAGACTCTCTTCGACTTAGTTTACTCAGTAATTTATGATTTGGTCCTGTCAAGTTAGGTTCTTGTACGTAAACGGCTATCTCTGTAGAAATATTAAAATATAATTTCGTTGTACAGTCTCAAATTTGCCTAAATTTCGAAATAACATGTATTCATTTTATAAAAGAAACCAGTAGAGCTAACATTTTTATTTATCTACTACTAGCGAACCCGGCAACGCTTCGCAATACCTAATGTGTACGAGAATTGGATATATGTTCTAATCTCTTTCTTTCCCCCCCTCCCCCCTTCCTCTCTATCCCTTTCCTCCTCGCCCCTCCTCTCGTCCATCTCCTCCTGCCCCTACCTCTGTCCATCACCTTCTTTCGCGCTCTCTACATATCTCTTGTCCCACACTTCCTTTATCCATCTCATCCTTATTTCTCTGTCCATATCCTACTTTCCCTTTGTTATACAGGTAGACAGATATTCAGCGATCACAGACCCTGCAGACCACTCGCTGCTTCCACAAACTGCCTCCATTTTTTCCTGTTTTGTGCCCAGTTCCTCCAGGTGTCTTCAATTCCCAGTGCTGCCAGGTCCTTCGCCAGGTCGTCCATCCAGCGCTGCCTTGGTCGTCCAATGAGCCGTTTGGTGTTTGGTTTCCCCGATAGTGCCATTTTCGCTTGTCTTCCATCTGGCATACCGGCTACATGGCCCACCTACTGTATTCTTTTGCTCTTAATCTTCTTTAGGATAGTTGGTTGTCGTATCAAAAGGTAGATTTCCTCGGTTTTCCTCCTCCATTCTCCGTTATCTAATACTGGTCCCCATATCCTCCTCATTCCTCTTCCTTCAAATATTAATAGTGTTTCCCTTTCTCGCTTAGTCATGCTCCATTTTTCTGAACCGTACATTACAGCTGGGCATATCACTGTGTTGTAGATTTTCATCTTAGTGTTCACTGAGATCGATTTAGAGCCGAGCGTCTCTCTGAGGGAATGCATGTACTTCGTTCCCACTGCTATTCTTTCCATGATGTCCAATTTTATGTTGTCTGTAGTAAACCAAGATCTCAAGTATTTGAACTGGTCTACTCTCTTGAACCTCTTGCCATCTATCTCAAGAAATTGTACGTGCTATTGTCTTCATTCGAATTGCATGAACTCTGTCTTGTTTCGATTCCCTTTGAGCCCTACATTCTGTGCATTATTGTTCATTTTCTGGTACATTCGTTTCAACTAGTGCTTTGATTCACTTAGTAGTACTATGTCATCTGCATATACGAGACAACTGAAGTTACCGTCCATTTCTACTCCAGCCCACTCCTGTTGCCTACACTCTTTTATTACTTTCTCTAAGATGACATTGAACAGAACACATGAGAGAGCATCGCGTTGAGGCCTGTCTCAATCTCGATTGTTTCTACTTGGACACGTACTGCTGCCCTTGACCCTTCCATATAAGCTCGCACCATTCTCACTAGCTTCTCAAGCATTCTGAAGTCCCGCATTACATTGTATAGGCTATTCCTGTGGATGCTGTCAGAGGCACGTTGAAAATCGACGAACAGACTGGTGATACCTTTATCATATTCCCAATGTTTTTCAAACAATTGTCTTAGTGTGAAAACGTGATCGATTTCGATCGGTTTGGTCGAAAGCCAGCTTCGTACTCCTGTATGTTGTTCTCTATGAATGGTTGCAATTTTCTGAGGATAATGATGGACAGCACCTTATACGTTACATTCAACAAGCGGATTCCTCTGTAGTTACCGCATTCATTTTTGCTTCCCTTCTTGTATATTGGGCATATTAAGGCCAATTTCCATTCTTCTGGCAGTGTCTCCTTCTCCCATATCAACTGGATCAGTTTATATGTCTCTACGTGTAAGCTCTCACCTCCCTCCTTGATTAATTGTGATGTTATTCCGTCCTCCCCTGGGGCTTTGTTGTTTCTGAGTCCTTTGATTGCGATTTTCAAGTCTTATTGACTAACTTCCCGTTCTTTTTCATCTTTCCTTTCCTCCGTGGTGTTTGCAGGTAATATCCCATCTTTATCTGGGCGATTCTACAGTTCTTTCTACAGTTCTTTCTTCAGTTCTTTCCTTGCCATTTATCAAGTTGCCGTTCTTACTTCTAATGAAAAAAGTTGTGCTCTGAAATCCACGTTTCCGTTTTTTTATGTATTGGAAGAATTGTCTTGAGTTCTTGTTTTGGCGCTCTGCCTCAACTTGTTCTAGCAAACTGGTTAGATATATTCTCTTCTCTGCTCTTAGGATTCGCTTTGTCTCCCTTCTGATGTTGATAAAATGTTCCCTTTTCTGCTCATTTTTCCTGTCAAGTAGTCACTTCTCTCTCTTCTCCCTTCTCTTCTCTATAGCCTTCTGACATGTCTCGTTGAACGATTTCCTCTTCATTATCTTCTTTCTTCCCAATATATCCTCCGCTACACTTAGTACCGTGGACTTTATTTCTTTCCACCTTTCCTCCGCGTTCTCTCTTGGTTCTAGGATCTCTAGAACTTCAAAACGGTTTTTGATTTCTATAGCATATATTTCTTTAATGGCACTTTCTCGTAGTGTCTCAACATTCAAAGCAGGTTCTAGTGTCCCCTTCTTCTCATGCATGTAGGTGAATATGCGTTTAAGCCTGCACACAATGAGGAAGTGGTCTGACGCACAGTCGGCTCCCCTACACGACCTGACGTCCATTACTGTATGGCAATAGTGCTGGTCCACCAAGATGTGATCTATCTGGTTGCTCGTTCTTCCATCCGGTTTCCCTTTGTTATATCCATTCCCTAGTTCCGCCTATGTCCACCGACTCGTCCCCCTCTCTCCTCTAGCATTATTTTGCAAACGAAACCTTGGTCTATAATAGAAATGGAAATGAATAGGTAAATCAGTTGGAATCATTAGTACACTTGGTATGAGGGAGACCTTTCCAGCTACAGGATCTGTGAGGAAAGTAGCTTTAATGATAATATTTCGCATCGTTTTAATCTCCGAACAAGTAAGATTATAAATTTAGCAATAAACACAACGTTCATTTAAAAATGACTGCTCAAAGGGAAACAAAACCGCACATTTCCACTGCACAGCTTATCTTACTTTTTCTCGCAGCCAGTTTAACAGAAAGTGTTCATTGTATAACATGTCTGTACCTCTCATATCTCCCTCGGGCATGGGTGTGCGTGTTGACCATAGCGGAAGCTAGTTTCAGTAATGTGTAAGCTTATAGACCGATGACCTAAGCAGTTTAGTCCCATAAGATCTTATGACAAATTTATGAATTTTTATGATTCATATGACTGAAACTTATAAATCGAAATTAATTGTTCTGACAGTCAATCAGTTGGATGGTCGAGAAGGAAATCATCCAACCAAATCTTTCCCTAAATTTGTGTGAACTGAACAAAATAACTGCAATTAGATCATTAAATTATTGAAATGTGGTAAATCGGAGTTAACTCTTTTGACAGAAATTTGTTTGCGTTTCTAATGCGTTCATCGCAACACTTGATGATCAACGATAGTTTTTGTGTGTCCGTCAGGAGAGAAAACGAATTGCGCCAACGGCTTACCAACTCTAGAGCACGCCACGTACAAATGCCCACTAGAAAAACACGGCAATTCAAGGTATATTCCACATACTTCCAACGATTAGCCTTGCGATTTATTAATCATCATCGTGAATGCAAGACTAACCGGAAACTCGACACCTTTAAACTGAAACGGAAAGGTGGTTAGAATCAGGGGTAATCAGAACATTCTCGCCTTTGAATTTTCCTATGATTACCGTTGCTTCAATCAATTTATTCATTAGCTTCTTGACAGCGAGTCTTGTCTCATTGCATAGTTTCGAGTGGTTCACATTCCGTTACCACCGAGCCGACCGTGAGCTGCTAATTGTGCCGTGGCATTCCTGTCAAATCCCATGAATTCAGGAATTTAGTTGGAAACTGACGACTTCACCTGGATCGGTAATGGATTCTATTCAACTGAATGAAAGCAGCTGACCAGAGATTTGACTTTGAATTTTCATGTTAAAATAGTCTATGTCATTAGTTTTCGCTACCAAAACGACAACAGCCTGTGTTTATGTCAAAGCTGTTGTAGATGCACAATAATCTGTCTCTTTACCGCACGACTGATGCACAATGCTGACTGATTTAATCATTAGAATTTTCGAGGGAATAAATTTCGAGAAATTTGTGATGAACATTCACTGATGGCAATAATGCTCTCCCACAATGGTGAATATGTCTTTGAATCTGTAAAAATTAAGGAAAATTATTGATATATGAGCCTCCACGAAACTGAATCGTTGATTTTGTTAGACCGTCAATACAGGATTTACCCTAAAAGTCGGGTTTAAATCTCCTACTTCGATAATATTCGCCACAATGATGCCATTTGGAAGGAACTGTTGTACATTTGCATATTCTGCAAGGAATGCTACAGTCGATGTTCTTGCACAGAAAGCAGTGGTGCCAGGATCTGCGGTGGCGGTGTCAGTTGCGGTAAATGGGCCTTCCTCTCGCACAACATAGTCTTGGCGGTTCGTGTCTAAACCTGAGAGCATTGAAGTGTTGACAAACGTTGTTCATCGTTCCGAAGTCGGCCAGATGGATAGTATATGAACGCAAAAATTTCAGTTCAAATTGTCACGTTTGCTTTGTTCTACGTTCCAAATTAGTTGGTGCGTAAGCTCCAACTGAGCGAGTGGAACTCGACTGTATCCGTTGTTCCGGAGTCTTAATGGATCGCGCTTGAGAAGTTCTTATTCCATTTGACCCCAAACAATGTCGATCACACTGACTCGACAATCGCGTGATTGGCTTGCGTTGCGCATAAGCCGACCGATATTTCGACGCCTGAATTTTCTCCCAAAGAGATAAATCACGAACTGATAACAACTGATTCTTTGCAACACGTCAGATTACCACGCACTGACATCGGTTAAATCTTTGCAACACGCCAAAGATATGATCATCCCCGACAACACACTGAAATATCGTCTTCAAGTTTATTCATTCCCCAAAATAAGAATATTCAATGCGGAATTCGTTGAAAAGATGCGTCAGCAGAGCTGTAAAACTGAACGTGGGTCTTTTCTTTTGGTAAGAAAGGAGGTGAGAGCAGAACCGGACCGTCACGTTTCGTTCTTAGAGATTTTCATACAAACATACCATCCAAATTTCCAACTTTTCCAGTGGACTTTCCAAACATTTTCTTTCATACAAACCTTGTCCTGACAATTACTGACCAGCCAAATCGGCAGAGCCGTTCTCGAGTGATGTTCTTTCATACTACGGCAAATGACTTTTATTTACTTTTTTGATGTACATTATGGCACCGTTCTGTCCGAATTAGTCATCCGCACAGCTAAAATCATAGAGGATTTTTTTATTGGTTTAAGGGCGCTCAACTACTGAGGTCATTAGCGCCCAGTCACAATTGTAAGAGCACATAGAATCTAGTCAAACTCAAGGGGGGGGGGGGGGGAGAACACCAGAAAGTTCTTACAAAGATGCAGATAAAACAAGTGAAAGAGTTACATGTCTTTGGACAAGCCAGTCAAAGTAATAAAACGAAGAACACGAGCAGCTGCTCGAGCGTCATCAGCTAAAATATCCTGTAAAGTAGATGGCAGAGACAGAACAACACGAGATTGACTAAAACGGGGACACGAGTATAAAACACGGAGCACTGTCAATGCATGACCACAAGGGCACTGCGTGGCTGGGTCACCGGAGAGCAGGTAGCGGTGGCTAAACCGGCAATACCCAATCCGCAACCAGGTCAGAAGGACCTCTTCTCGCCGAGATCGTCGGGAGGAGGTTGTCCATGCAGTAGGGAACGGTTTTACGACCCGGAGCTTGTTTCCTTGAAGTGATGACCAAGTATCCCACCACAATGACACAAGCCTCTTACAAACAACCCCACTTATGTCAGGTGACGGGACACAATGGGAGGCTGGCCGAGGCAGGAGGACAGCAGCCTTGGCTGAGGCATCAGCAGCCTCATTCCCAGGCACTCCTACATGGCCAGGAACCCACAGAAAGCTGACAGGAGAGCCATCATCAGCAAAAGAATGGAGGGCCTGCCGGATCCGTTGCACCAAGGGATGGACCGGATATGGAGCTCCAAAGCTCTCAAGAGCACTGAGTGAATCAGAGCAGAGTACATACGATGAATGGCGGCGGCGGCGGGCATACTGAACGGCCTGATGGAGAGCAAAAAGCTCGGCCGTAAAGCTGGAACACTGGTCGAGGAGCCGGTATTTAAAGGTGACGGCCCCGACGACAAAGGTACAGCCGACACCATCGTCAGTTTTGGAGCCATCAGTGTAAATAAAGGTGTGACTGGCAAGTCGCCCACGAAGTTCGACAAACCGTGAGCAATTCACTGCAGCCGGAGTACCCTCCTTCGGGAGCGAGCTGAGGTCGAGATGAATATGAACCGGAGCCTGGAGCCAAGGTGGCGTCGGGCTCTCACCCTCTCTGAAGGTGGTAGGGAGGGCAAAATCCAATTGTCGAAGTAGGCGACGAAAGCGAACTCCAGGGGGCAGCAGGGCAGACACGTACAACCCATACTGACGGTCGAGAGAATCGGCGAAAAGGACTGATAAGAGGAGTGGTCGGGCATTGACAACAGCCGGCAGGCATACGGACAAAGCAGTAGGTTGCGCCGGTAGGTCAATGGTAATTCGGCAGCTTCATCATAAAGACTCTCGACGGGACTAGTGTAGAATGCTCCGGTCGCAAGACGTAGCCTCCTATGATGGATGGAGTTGAGACGGCGTAAGAGGGATGGCCGAGCAGACGAGTAGACGTGGCTCCCATGATCCAGCTTTGATCGGACTATGGGCTGATAGAACCGAAGCAGGAAAGTGCGATCTGCTCCCCAAGATGAACCACTAAGAGCTCTGAAGACATTAAGGGAACGTGTACAATGGGCAGCCAAATAAGAGACATGCGGAGACCAACAAAGATTCCTGTCCAGTGTGAGCCCTAGAAACTTAGTTGTTTCCACGAATGGGAGAACAACGGGACCGAGATGTAAGGATGGCGGAAGGAACGCTTTATATCGCCAAAAGTTGGTGCAAACCGTCTTCTCTTCAGAGAACCGGAAGTCATTAGCCACACTCCATGAGTATAGGCTGTCAAGACAACGCTGAAGGCAGCGGTCCAGTAGGCATGTTCTCTGGGCACTGCAGTAGATCGCGAAGTCATTGACAAAAAGAGAACCTGAGACATTAGGTAGAATGCAATCCATAATTGGATTGATCGATATGGCAAAAAGGGCTACGCTCAAAACGGAGCCCTGAGGCACTCCGTTCTCCTGGAGGAAGACGTTGGACAATACTGAACCCACACGTACCCTAAACATTCGATCTGTTAAAAACGAATCAATAAAAAGGGGCAGGCGACCGCGTAGACCCCACCTGTGCATAGTGATGAGGATACCTCCTCTCCAACAGGTATCATAAGCCTTCTCCAAAGCGAAGAACTCGGCTACCGTTTGGCGCTTTCACAAAAAGTTGGTCATGATAAATGTCGACAAGGTCACAAGGTGGTCGACAGCGGAGCGGCGGCGACGAAAGCCGCATTGAACATTGGTAGGTAGCCGTCGAGATTCAAGAATCCAAACTAACCGAGCATTAACCATGCGCTCCATCACCTTACAGACACAGTTTGTAAGAGAAATGAGGCGGTAACTAGAAGGAAGGTATCTATCCAACCTGGGTTTGGGTACAGGAACAACGACGGCGTCGCGCCAACGCATGGGGACTTGACCTTCGGCCCAGACGCGATTGTAGGTACGAAGAAGAAAGCTTTTGCCTGCCGGAGAAAGGTGTGTCAGCATCTGAACGTGAATGGCATCTGGCACCGGAGCAGAGGACCGGGACAGTGCAAGTGCACGTTCGAGTTCCCGCATCGTAAAGGGGGCATTAAAATTTTCCGGATTCAGCGAATGGAAGGAAGGTCACCGAGCCTCTTCTGCTTCTTTCCTGGGAAGGAAGGCAGAGTGGTAATGGGCGGAGCTTGAAACCTCCGCGAAAAAGCGGCCGAAGGCGTTGGAGACATCCACAGGATCAACAAGTACCTCATTACCTGATGTCAGGCCAGGTACCGAGGAGTGGGCCTTAATGCCCGACAGCCGGCGCAGGCCACCCCAGACGACAGAAGAGGAAGTAAAACTGTTAAAGGAGCTGGTGAAAGAGGCCCAATAAGCTTTTTTGCTGTCTTTGATGACTCTACGGCATTGTGCTCGGAGTCGTTTGTATCCAATACGCCAACGTAGGATGGCGGCGAAAGGTGCGTAAAACACGTCGTCGAGCACGGATAGCGTCTCTACAAGCCTCATTCCACCAGGGGACGGAAACGCGACGTGAAGAAGATGTAGTACGAGGAATGGAACGTTCGGCAGCATTGATGATAACAGCCGTGAGGTATTCGACCTGACTGTCACAACTGAGAAAATCGTGGTCCGGAAAGGTCGCCAGGGAGGAGTAAAGTCCCCAGTCAGCTTTCGGTATGTTCCAGCTCGAAGGATGTGGAGATGGGGTGCGGTGCAAGAGACGAACGACACAGGGGAAATGGTCGCACGAATAGGTGTCAGAAAGGACATACCACTCGCACCAACGGGCAAGAGTGGTAGAACACATCGACAGGTCCAAGTGGGAGCAGGTATGAGTAGAGTCTGAGAGGAAAGTCGGGGCGGCAGTATTGAGGCAGACAAGATTGAGATGGTTGAAGACATCCGCCAAAAGGGAGCCTCTCTGACAGGATGCAGGAGAGCCTCAAAGGGGATGATGGGCATTGAAGTCGCCAAACAATAAAAACGGCGGAAGAAGCTGAACAATCAGGTGCATCATGTCAGCCCAACTAACTGCGGATGAGGATGGAGTGTAGACAGTACAAACAGAAAAAGTAAAGGCAGGAAGAGTAATACAGACAGCTATTGCTTGGGGTGGGGTGGTCAATGGGGTGGGATGGTAATAGACATCGTCCTGAACGAGCGACATGACCCCACCATGAGCTGTAATACCGTCCCCAGGGGTGAGGTCAGACCACTCCGAGGTATAGTGGGTAAAAGCAATACGGTCAGTTGGGCGCAACTTGGTTTCCTGGAGACCAAGGACGAGTGGACAGTGCAGGCGGAGGAGCAGTTGTAATTCCTCCCGATTAGATCGAATACCTCTTATGTTCCAATGTAACAAAGCCATCGCTAGTCAGAAAAAAGGGGGAACGAAACGGGTGAAGAGCTGGTCACCTCGACGGCAGCAGAGGGCCAGGTTTCGAGGGAACAATGCTACAACCGGCGGGAGGCGGATCCTGTTCCATCGAGTCGTCGCCAGCTGCGGCCGCATTCCTGGGTTGCGTAGGAGGGGCAGCATCATTCGCTGACGACAGGCCAGCTGAGCGCCTGGCAGCAGAGCGTCCCGGCGAAACTGAGGACAGCTGGGTGCAGTGACTCACGGATGGAGCGTCAGACCGCCGGGGTGGAGAGAGGGATAAAGACTTTTTCTTGGAGGCCTTCTTGGAAGTCCGATGAGGCATGGGGATGGTGGGCTGGACCTGAAGAACGTCCTCACGATCAGGGTCCGTTTTGGAACGCCAGACCTTGGAAGCCGGGGTCCAGAACGTTTCCCCGATTGACGCCTGAGAAGAGGATCGCTTCTCAGGTGGCGGAGGGGGAGGAGGAGGAAGGGTGGCCCCTGGGGGAAAGGGGGCAGGGACTGTGAGGGAGGAGGATTTGGAAGGGAGGGATTTGGGAGGCGGAGGCATAGACCCCAGATGGGGTGAGGAGTTGGAGGAGGGACAGGATAGGGGTGAGGATGCTGTGGAAGGAGTGGACAGAACTGAGGCAAAATAAGTTGTCAGCGTCACGGGATGGAGGCGGTCATACTTCTTCCTGGCCTCAGATAAAGAGAGACGGTCCAAAGTTTTAAATTCTTGAATCTTCTTCTCCTTCTGATATGCGGGGCAGTCTAAAGATCTAGACGAGTGGAGGCCAGGACAATTGACACACCGAGGTGGTGGGGTGCATGTATGTTCCTTATGAAGAGGACGTTCACAATCGCTACAAAGGGGCTCAGCCTCACACCGTGACGACATGTGCTCGAAGCGCAAACACCGAAAGCAGCGCATAGGAGGCGGGACGTAAGGTCGCACGTCGCACCGTTAGCAAATCACCTTTACCTTCTCCGGGAGAACGTCCCCCTCGAAGGCGAGGATAAAGGCCCCGGTGTCGATGCGACGGTCTTTGGGGCCGCGCTGGACTCGCCGGACGAAATGCACTCCTCAGCTCTCCAGGTTGGCCCTGAGCTCCTCATCAGATTGCAGCAGGAGGTCCCAATGAAAAATAACCCCCTGCGTCCTATTCACTGCCAGATGCGGGACAATGGACACAGGGATGTCCCCTAGTCAGTCGCACGCTTGGACTGGGTGGCGGAGGTGGTCTTTATAAAAACGGGCCCCGAAGGCATTTTACTGAAAGCCTCGATTTCCCCGAAGATGTCCTCAATGTGCTGGACAAAGAACACGGGCTTGGAGGTGGCGAACGTCCCCCCATCGGTCCGAGAACAGACTAAATAGCGGGGGAATACTTCGCCCCAAGCCGGCGGGCCTGTCCTTCCTCCCAGGGAGTGGCCAAGGGGGAAAGGGCAGGAGAACCAGAACCAGAGACAGTACCTTTCTTTTCAAATGACTCGGCCACAGATCGACCTGATACATGTTGACGTTTCATCTGCGAAACATCCGCCCTGATACCACCCACTCCGACCATGGGCTCTCCCCACCGGCGCCACCCAGCCTCAGCAAGAGCCACCTGGTAGGATGACCGTTGCCGGGAGTCCTGATGTCCCAAGGAGACGGGCATCTACTCCTGGGGAGGGTGCAGCTCAGGTATCGGCAGTACGATCCCTGTGGTGTCAGGGGGCTACAACCTAGAGGGTACATGACGACCCCACCACAAGGGGCTGGCTACCATTCTGGATTTCAGGTGACATGGAAAGTCCATCATGATCATAGGTGCAGATATGGACGCACTATGGGCGTAACTTGTGCAACCCATCAGGCGTTTAGGCCCAATTTGAGGACTAGGGGGTGCGGTTACAATGCCGTTACAATGCTGAGTGCCAAGGTCCTAGTGCACTCAGGACCAGTGATACACCACGTAAGGCATCCTTCCCCAAAAGGCTCCTACTTCTGTAGAATTTTGAACAATGGAGGTCAAACCCCAAGGGGACAATCACATGGAAGGCCAAAACGTTTGAAACTCGTTTTAGTCGCCTCTTACGACAGGCAGGAATACCTCGGGCCTATTCTTACCCTGGACCAGCAGGGGGGACATAGAGCAAGGAGACTGTTGCTCCCAAAGGTGTCAGGTGGGGTGCATTGGCACCAGCTGGTGGCAATTAAGATCTGTAACTTGCCAGTCTCTCAATTTAAATGGTTCAAATGGCTCTAAGAGCTATGGGACTTAACTTCTCAGGTCATCAGTCCCCTAGAACTAAGAACTACTTAAACCTAACTAACCTAAGGACATCACACACATCCATGCCCGAGGCAGGATCGAACCTGCTACCGTAGCGGTCGCGCGGTTCCAGACTGTTGCGCCTACAACCGCTCGGCCACTACGGCCGGCACAAATTATTTATGTTTTCTATTCGTCATGCATATAGCATCTAAATGTCCCCTAATACATTTTAGTTTCTTCATATATCACTGTCATTCAGTTTTAACATTTCACGTTCTGATTTAACCTTATTAGTAGCCCTTCTGAATACCACTTCCTGAGTAACCCCATCGGATGGAACTAATGGATATTATTAGTTTACCCTTAGGTATCTTAGCAATGGAAAAATTACACCATAATTATTAATGCGTTGCATTCCGTGTTGGTGCACTTTTTGTGCTTTTGATGGTGTGCTTTGCATGGCGTTCTCCAACCCACTGACGTTGATTATTATCATTTTGCAGCTTTGAAATGTATTTTCCTATTCCAAGGACAGAAATGCACCTTGAGGCTCTACCTGGTTCTTCGCTGCTTTGAAAATATTTGTGGTGAATGAAGGTAACTCCTTGTACAGGCAGTTTTCTGGCTTCATAGCGGATGCGATTCATTTAAAATCTTTCGGGTCAGAAATGAGTCTCTTAGACTAGTTGCATAGTAATCTAGCCACTGTTTTAATAACTGAAATGCATCTACTTTGCACCACGTTACATTCACACATTAAGGTGACGCTATTCTGTCAGCTCTAAAGAGGCATGTGTGTGGATGGTCCTCTGAGAAACGAATGTCTTCGTACTGGATATCCGGCGAAGGATCTCCTGATTTCAAAGTATCGTATCTTGAATATTAAGATCGATAGACGAGTGCAGCAATGTTGTAGTTGTGGTCTTCAGTCCAAAGACTGATTTTATGCAGCCCTCCAAGCTACTCTATCCTGTTAAAGCCTCTTTATCTCCTGGTAACTACTGCAACCTACATCCTTCTGAATCTGCTTACTGTAGTCATCTCTTGGTCTTCCACTACGATTTTTAACCTCCACGCCTCCCTCCAGTACTAATTTTGAAATCCCTTGATGACGCAGAACGTGTCCTGCCAACCGATCACTTCTTCTAGTCAAGTTGTACCCCAAACTTCTTTCCTCCCCAATTCTATTCAGTACCTCCTCATTAGTTACGTGCGCTACCCAACTCATCTTTAGCATTATTCTGTAGCACCACATTTCAAAAGCTTCTATTCTCTTCTTGTCTAAATTGTTAATCGTCCATGTTTCACATCCATACATAGCTACACTCCATACAAACACTTCTAGAAGAGACTTCCTGACACTTCCATCTATACTCGATATTAACAAAATTCTCGTCTTCAGAAACGTTTTTCTTGGAATCGTCGGTCTACATTTTATATCCTCTCAACTTCTCCCATACTTATTTTTCTGGCCTAATATCAAAACTCATCTACTACTTTAAGTGTCTCATTTCCTTATCTAATTCCCTCAGATGTTCGTTCCGTTCAGGTGCTTTCAAGTCATTTGCTGTCTCCGTCAGAATTACAATGTTACGTCAAACCTCAAGGTTTTTATTTCTGCTCCCTGGATGTTAATTCCTACTCCAAATTTTTCTTTGGTTTCCTATACTGCTGGTTCAATGTACAGGTTGAAGACACCGTGGATAAGCTACAGCCCTTTCTCACTCCCTTCTCAACCCTTCATCATGTGCAGAACTAGTTGGAATACAAACTTGTACTTCTGCGGTAGGAGTGGCCTTCGTGTCTATCTTGGCTAAAATAATGCGTTCACTATGCTGTTCGTAATAGCTCATCGAAGTTCCTACTTCCTATTCATTATTAAACCTACTCCTGCATGATCCCTATCGTTTCCGTTTTTAAACTGTCTAACCTGCCTGCCCGATTAGGAGATGTGACATTCCACGCTCCGATCGATAGAGCGCCAGTTTTCTTTCTCCTGATAATGACGTTCTCTTGGGCAGTCCGCTCCCGGAGATACGGATGGGTATTATTTTATCTCCGAAATATTTTGCCCAAGAGGACCCTATCATCATTCAACCATACAGTAAAACTACATTCTCTGGAGAAAAATTACGGCTGTAGTTTCCCCTTGCTTTTAGCCGTTCGCAGTACCAGCACAGCAACACTGGTTTGGGCGATGTTACAAGGCCGCTTCAGTCAGTCTTCCAGACTGCTGCCGTGCAACTACTGAATAGGTTGCTGTCCCTCTTCAGGAACCACACGTGTGTCTGGTCTCTAAACAGATACCCCTCCTTTGTGGTTGCACCTACGGTAAGGCAAGCTGTATCACTGAGTCACGCAAACTTCCCCACCGATGTCCATGGTTCATGGGTGGGTGGGTGGGGGGGGGGGGGGGGTGGGGCTCCAACTAACTGTATGTTTGTTGTGAAAACTGTAAGAAGTTTTAGAAAAGTTATGCAGATTTTAAGAAATAGTGCGAAAAGCTGTTAAGAGATGACGCTGTAATCATACTGCGAAGTGCCTGTTAACGTGTCGCAACCCTGATCAATCAGTTCTACAGCTGAAACATGAAAGGATGTTACCGCACCGAAAGAAGAGGTTGAAATTATGTATTCCGTCGGGCATCGTAGTTTTCTGTTACGGGAATATCACACCTTAGGACCCAGTCCTACATGGCCCAGATCTCAAACCTGATTTGATGTTCCGAAAGGACCCGACGCGAAAACCGTTCACACGCTCTTCACCAAATTTCAACAGACAGGCAACGTCGATCTCGCGTTGAATATTGCTCCCAGGCAAACTGTAATTACTCCAGAAAATGTCGCCACGATTTCTGGAATATTCAGCAAAATCGAAGGAAATCCGGTCGACGAATTGCAGCAGAGACCGGTTTGAAGCGTTGAAGCACGCATAAAATTCTGAGACAGATCCTACACATGTTTGCATTCTAAATTCACAGCCATCAGGTCATACCTGTACGAGCTGTGCAACACATGGCTGACTTTGTGAATCAGATTCTCACGACGATTGATAATAAAGGATTTGATGTTGGCCACAAGTGGTTCACTGGTGAAGCGTACTTCCACCTGATAGGAATCGTGAATAAACAAAACTGGCTACTCTGGGCCTCCGGAAATCCCAGTTTGTACGAAGCGAAACCGCTTTTTTCTAGCAAAGTTACTTTTCGGTCTGCGGTATGCAACAAAATCTTTACGGACCTTTTTTATGCAACAAGCGTTCAGTAGTGAATATTACGTTATACATTTGGAACCATGTGTGGCCTCACAACTTGGAATATCGATCAGGCACCGTGTGAATCATGCACGACGGAAAAAAGATCACATCCTACCGGTATTTCGCTTTCTTGATGGATGATTCGGGGACGGAGTCAATGCGTTGCATTTCAGCAGAATTTACTGGCGCAAGGATGGATTGGCCACCACATTCGCCCGATCTCCCTCGTTGTGACTATGTACTGTTTTTTGGAGCACTGAAAGACACTGTTTTCGGGAAACATCCCGCCACGCTGGGCGAGCATGAACCAGCGATCTGTGTGGCATCGTCCGTTGAGATACTACAGGACGTGGTGTCAAATTTTATTTTTCGTTTGCACTGCGGGTGGTGGGCGTTCAGGAGAGACTGTAAAGTAATAGCAAAGACTGCTTGTAGAGGACGAGTTTAATTATGCTTTCTGAAACCTGTGAGTTGCACTGCATACAGCACTATTGTTAGAAACTTTACGAATTATTTCTGTAGGACTTCTTTATGAAATTCTTTCACCTTTCATAAGAAACATAGCTGTCTCTGCACCCACCTGTCTTACTTTCGAGGTATTTAATGTCGAAATTAGGGACTTCTTAGCTGGACACCCTGCGTGAACAGGGACTGGAATGACAGACATATTGCGTTGCAGTTAGTAACTGTACGGGGGACATGTCTTAATGGGAGAAAGACTCTTTGGATGCGACAACCAGTCAGATCGTTTACCGTGACAGTTTGGTTCACTGCAGCTAAACATTGGTGTTTGGTACTCTTACTTCTGTCTTAGCTCTGGGCCACCACGTGCAATTTGTCGATCGCTGTGCTGTGTTCACTTGCTTCACTTGCTGGTGAGATCACGTTTAGGGCATGGTCGAATTTCTACATGGAGATCCCAATTATCGTGTGCACTCAGTAATTGACTTATCTTTTCTTACGACACTAAACAATCATACTCGTGATTAGTCATTTCTTTCTGACACTCAACGCTCTGTTTTCCGTTGCGCTTGCGAAGGTTAACTGTTGCCGTCACATAAAGTTTAGTCCAAGTCATATTTGCATGAGCTTCTCGGAAAAACTACTGAAAACTTCTTGGAAATGTATGAAGATGGTGTAACTAACCTGTTACTGCGGGTTATTACGTTATTATCGGGAATGTAAATACTTATTGTTTGTGAAGTTAACTTCAGGGTCGCCACCGACTCTAACCATACAACTAATCGAAGGTTTGGTCGAGTCGGAAAATAAATTAATTTGATCACAGACCAAAAACTCACAAAAATGCATACGTAGTGAGGTTGCTCATAGCGGATACGATGCAATTAATAGTATTGCCCGTGCACTGTTCATGACAATCAAACATTTAAAATAAAATAGAAAATGCATGAACACTGCATAAGATCAGCTCCCAGCAACATACCTGAAAATAAGACTTAATCTAAAGCATTTGTTATAAAATACAAGGGGAGACTAATCATTGGACCTGTGCATAAGGAAACGCATTGGATGTGCTAACGGGAAAGCTACGAGGTGAGTGGCTTAGGTGCAAAAACCTTATCTCGGAACAAGAGAAAATTGTAGAGAAAATCATTTATTCCTTGGTTAGGATGTGAGGCATGTACACGATTCCTGATAACATGTGGTTTGTGCAGACACAATTTCTAGGTATAGTGCCCAAATTCCAACAATATCACATCAGACAATCATGTTAACATTATCTAAAACAAACATGCGATCGGACAGTTAGTGATGTGGGTAGCCCAACAACTATAATGTTCTACCACGTGGTTGGCTCCCCACGGACGAAAGACACATAAGGCAAGGAAAATTTACTAGAAGGCAAAGCTATAAATATTTAGAAAGATGAAAGCTTATACAGGTACAGCTGAAGGCAAACAGACATTCATACAGAAGCGAGTGCTCACTTCTTATCGACACCTTTGTGTGGCGCTCTTCCGGTGGATCCAAGTCTGCTATAGAAATTTACTAAAAGAAAAATCTACCAAAGTTTTGCATTCCTTGCTGCAACAAGGCAAAGCAATAATTCAGATTTGAAAAACAAGTCCACCAAAAGCTAACAGGTCTCCTCTCGCCAAGTAACAGCGCGCCACGCGGTCAGTCTAACTCACCCTTCTTCGACTGGAGCACAGCTGTGGACGCTTCCCGTACCGGCGGTAGACTGCCTTCCCGCTTCCTTTCCAGCCTCTTCCACGCTCCGCGTGGCCCGGACACCCAAAGATGCCATTTCCGCCACCAACCTAACGCAGATGGATTTCTCACAAATAGCGAAAACCTCTTTGGCTACTTGACCACTACGCGAGTTGGCTATTCTGTACACTCCTGCTAAATCTGTACGACTATCATAGACTTTCTGAAACAGACCACGCCACCGTCTAGAAACGTGACACACAACCACATTCAATCAATCACGCCAATATGAGAGTAAAGAGAAAAGAGAATCAAGGAAAAGAAAGAGAAATGGTAATGAAAATGGGCTACCGGATTAATGAAAGTGGCTACGGGACCCTTTCATCGGTATCTGTTCCCGAAAGAACAGTTACCATTAATGACCGTGCAGCTTCTATACAACGAAATGATAATTAAATCGAAACCCTTAGCTGCCGACATGTGTTGCTGACTTACATCAATAGGGACAGCTGAAAATGTGTGCTCCGACTGGAACTCGAACCTGGGTTCTCCTCCTTGCATGGCAGACGCTCTATCCATCTGAGCCACCGAGCGCACAGAGGATAATTCGACTGCAGGTAATTATCCCTTGCACGCTTCCCGTGAGACCCACATTCCCAACAGTCCACAACCTACATTCGTAGTGTTCCTAATAAACATTTGCCCAATCACTCATTACTCGCATCAGACTGTTGACGAGTCCCGTAAGAGTTTTGGCAAAGCGTGCGCATTCGCACAGAAGGTCAATGGACGGCTAGCCTTGAACTATATGGAGATGGTATCATCTTCATATGCCATGGTAACGGTCTAGGGACCGATGACCTAAGCAGTTTGGTCCCTTAGAAATTCACACACATTTGAACATTTTTTTTGCCTAAAAATTAATGTAGGTATCCACTTCATCGTTTTGTTTTGTCACTTTACATCAGATTCAGATGTTATTCCTCAGTATTTCTTATCTGTTTTATCCTAATGTAAAATCTTTGTGCTCCGAAGTTTCTTTATACTACATTGAAAATAGCCTTACACAACACATAGGCGTTTTGGGTGTCAGTCTTTTCTGTATCTATACCGATTTTTATTTTCCGATACATTCTTTGATGCAACAACTATTATTGAGAAATATCTCCTTTTTAGCACCTATAAGAACGGTTTTAGCTGTTATGAGCAGTAAATTAAGTGCCTGGTCGCTTGTTTACTTAACACGTCGCCGCCTGCAGCGGCTGCGTTTGTCAATCTGTCTGCAGCTGCTCTTCTCAAACGACTGACATCCTCTTGGCGGCCGAATTCATCATCGCCTCCTTCCCTTGTTCGCTAGAGGCGCAGCTGAAAGTGACAAATTCCACAGACAGACCACTTATCGACGAAAAGAAGTTTCTGAGCTCCCCCCTTATAGCGGAACGTGGCTTTCCGAAAGGGAATAATGCGCCTCTGAAGACTAAATGACAACCGATGTAGCGTACAGGCTACTTTTGGCACCGAGACAAAAGCGGGCCGAAACTTAGGGTTGTGGATGATGTTTGTGAGAGTGAGGGATAGAGGCGATGGAACGGAGCAGAGGTTGGGAGAACAAGAGGGGGGAGGGGAGAAGAAATTAGAGAACGAGGAACAAATGCACTTACTGATCCATCACATGATTTAATAAGAGTACACCAGCCCCATATTCTATGAAGCAACTATTAATTTAACAGCCAAAGAACTGCAATAGTCAATCTATGAAGGGAATAAGGTAACATGCCATACAAAACAAACTCGTTAGTGAACTTGTTCGGTTTGCACTAATCTGGGCTAAGAACAGAGGCATCTGCTTGGTGAAAGAGATGTATGTAACGGCATCTCTTTTTTTTTAATTTTGGTTTTTATTTAAGTAGCCAAAGAAAGGATAATGTTCTACGAGCGGGGAATGTCAGAAGCTCGAACATGGTAGGGAAGCTAGAAGGTCTGAAAAGGGGTATGCAAAGGCTCAGTTTAAATATACACTACTGGCCATTAAAACTGCTAAACCACGAAGATGACGTGCTACAGACGCGAATTTTAACCGACAAGAAGACGATGCTGTGATATGCAAATGATTAGCTTTGCAGAGCATTCACACAAGGTTGGCGATGGTGGCGACACCTACATCGATCTCGCATGAGGAAAGTTTCCAATCGATTTCTCATACACAAACAGCAGTTGACCGGCGTTGCCTGGTGAAACGTTGTTGTGATGCTTCGTGTAAGGAGGAGAAATGCGTATCATCACGTTTCCGACTTTGATAAAAGTCAGATTGTAGCCTATCGTGACTGCGGTTCATCGTATCGCGACATTGATGCTCGTGTTGGTCGAGGTCCAATGACTGTTAGCAGAATATGGAATCGATGGGTTCAGGAGGGTACTACGGAACGCCGTGCTGGATCCCAACGGCCTCATATCACTAGCAGTCGAGATGACAGGCATCTTATCCGCATGTCTGTAACGGATCGTGCAGCCACGTCTCGATCCCTGACTAAACAGATGGAGATGTTTGCAAGATACCAATCATCTGCACGAACAGTTCGACGACGTTTGCAGCAGCATGGTCTATCAGCTCCGAGACCATGGCTGCAGTTACCCTTGACACTGCATCTCAGACAGGAGAGCCTGCGATGGTGTACTTAACGGCGGACCTGGGTTCACGAATTGCAAAACGTCATTTTTTCGGATGAATCCAGTTTCTGTTTACAGCATCATGATGGTAGTATTCGTGTTTGGCGACATCGCGGTGAACGCACATTAGAAGCGTGTATTCGTCATCGCCATACTGACGCATCACCCGGCGTGATAGTATTGGGTGCCATTGGTTACACGTCTCGGTCACCTCTTCTTCGCATTCACGGCAGTTTGAACAGTGGATGTTACATTTCAGAAGTGTTACGACCCGTGGCTCCACCCTTCATACGATGCCTGCGAAACCCTACATTTCAGCAGGATAATGCACGACCGCATGTTGCAGGTCGTGTATGGGCCTTTATAGATACAGAAAATGTTCGACTGTTGCCCTGGCCAGCACATTCTCCAGATCTCTCACCAAATGAAAGCGTCTGGTCAATGGTGGCCGAACAACTGTCTCGTCACAATACACCAGTCATTACTCTTAATGGCCTGTGGTATTGTGTTGAAGCTCCATGGGCAGCTGTTCCTGTACACGCCATGCAAGCTCTGTTTGACTCAATGCCCAGGCGTATCAAGGCCGTTATTACGGCCAGAGGTGGTTGTTCTGGGTACTGATTTCTCAGGATGTATGCACCCAAATTGCGTGAAAATGTAATCACATGTCAGTTCTAGTATAATATATTTGTCGAATGAATACCCGTTTATCATCTGCATTTCTTGTTGGTTTACAATTTAATGGCCAGCAGTGTAGTAGGGAGTTAGGGAGTCAGTGAAATGAAATGGGGAAGAAGACAAGGATTTCTGGACAGATGAGTACAGGGTAATGTCAACAGCAGCAGAGTATGGTATAACGGGAGTAGGATTCGATATTAATAAGAAGGTGTGGCAGAGCGTGTGTTACTGTGAACAGTTAAGTGACAAGGTCGTTCTTATCAGAATCCACAGCAAACCAACCCACAACGATCGCTCAGGTGTTCATGCCGATGTCGCAACCTGAAGATAAATAGATACAGAGTATATATGAGGATATTGAAAGAATAACACAATACGTAAAGGAAGATGAAAGTCTAATAGTTATGGGGGACCGGAATGCAGTTGTAGGGGAAGGAGTTGAAGAAACGGTTACAGTAAAATATGGGATCGGGACAAGGAATGAGAGAGAAGAAAGACAAACTGAGTTCTGTAAAAAATTTCATCTAGTAATAGCGAATACTCTGTCAAGAATCACAAAAGGAGTAGGTATAATAGGAAAAGACCGGGTGTTATGAGAAGATTTCAGCTAGATTACATCATGGTCAGACAGAGATTCCGAAATCAGATACTGGATTGTGAGGCGTACCCAGGAGGAGATGTAGGCTCAAACCACAGTGTAGTAGTGACGAAGAGTAGGCCGATGTTTAAGAGATAAATCAGGAAGAATCAATACGAGAAGTAATTGGATACGGAAGTACAAAGGAAAGACGAGATACGCTTGAAGTTCTCTAAGGCTACAAATACAGCAATAAGAAATAGCATAGTGGGCAGTTGAGGTGGAATGGACTCTCTAAAAAGGGCAATCACAGAATTTGGAAAGAAAAACATGGGTGTAACGAAGGTAATTGGAAGAAAGTAACAGAAGAAATATTCTAATTGATCGACGAAAGAAAAAGTACAAAAATGATGAGGGCAATTCAGGAATACAGAAATACAAGTCGTTGAGGAATGAAATAAATAGAAAATGCATGTTAGCCAAGACGAAATGGCTGCAGAGAAAATGTGAAGAAGTCGGAAAGGAAATGATTGTCGGAAGGACTAACCCAGCATAGAGGAAAGTCAAAACAACCTTCGGAGGTTATTCATTTTTTATTTATTTCTTTATCGTATGACATACGTTACAGAACATGGTTCAAATGGCTCTGAGCACTATGGGACTTAACTTCTGAGGTCATCAGTCCCCTAGAACTTAGAAGTACTTAAACCTAACTAACCTAAGGACATCACATACATCCATGCCCGAGGCAGGATTCGAACCTGCGACCGTAGCGGTCGCGCGGTTCCAGACTGTTGCGCCTACAACCGCTCGGCCACTAGGCCGGCTCATACGTTACAATCCTTATATATTTTGTACATAGGTTAATTACAGATTGACGTCAAGACATTTAATATAATCAAATGCCTCCTCGTTATTTTTCAGCGCAGCAGTCGCAATTTGGTGTTGGTATCGTTCTCCATTTGTAGAGGGCGTCAGCACATCTCGCGTGGCCAGTACGTATGCGGTTTAGAGTTATCCACACTTTGCGTGACTGGTTAAAACCAGGCGGTTTCTCATCTGTCATGAAACATTTGTATTTTGGTGGGTAGTGTTCTCGTGAGTTTTGTTTTCACAAATTGTCGACATCAAAGTTGGAGTTCGTCCTCTCTTTAGCAGAGACTAATGCTAGTCTCCTTGATTTAAGTCTTCTGCGCTACAAGTCAGCTCTGTCGTTGTGTATGGGCAGCTGTGGGTTATTAGTTTTCTTGCTGAAATCCCTGACAAGAGCGTTTTTTCGCCGCATATCTAGGGGTGGTATGTGGCTCAGGATTGGCAGCCATACAGTGTGCGTATATTTTACTGCGCCACTCATAATGCGCATGGCGTCATTTAGTAAGACTTCAACCATGCTTGTATGCGTGCTGTTAATCCACACGGGAAGGCACTATTCTGCCACCGAGTGGACAGGCCCAACTGCTGATGTGCGGAGTGTGGTTGCCGTGGAGCCCCACGTGGCGCCGCACAGTTCATAGATGATGTTTCCTGTCCGCATTTTATCTGCAGTCTTTGTCAGGTGCTCTTTGTAAGAGAGCGTCCTGTCCAATAACCTTGCTGAAATTAAAAGCAAGGGTGGTAACATCAAAAAGGCAACGGGTATTCCACTGTTAAATGCAGAGGAGAGAACGGATAGGAGGAAAGAATACACTGAAGGGCTCTATGAGGGGGAAGATGTGTCTGATGTGATAGAAGAGGAAAGGGGAGTTGATTTAGAAGAGATAGGGGATTCACCATTAGGATTGTGAATTTAAGAGATCTTTGGAGGACTTCAGATCAAGTAAGGCAGAATAGATAGATAACACTCCATCAGAATTTCTAAAATCATTGGGGGAAGTGACAACAAAATTTCTATTCACATTGGTATGTACAATGTATGAGTCTAGCGACATACAATCTGACTTCCAGAAAAATATCATCCATACAATTCCGAGGACTGCAAGAGCTGGAAGAGCCAGAATTACTGCACAATCAGCTTAGCAGCTCATGCATCCATGTTGCTTACAAGAATACTATACAGAAGAACGGGAAAGAAAACTGAAATTGTTAGATGATATGTTTGGCTGTAGGAAAGGTAAACGCACCGAAGAGGCAATTTTGACGTTGCGATTGATAATGGAAGCAAGACTAAAGAAAAATCGTCGACCTGGGAAAAGCGTTTGACAATGTAAAATGGTGCAAGACATTCGAAATTCTAAAAAAATTAGGGCTAAGCAATAGGCAGAGACGGTAATATATGCGTACAAGAGCCAAGAGGAAATAAGTGTGGAAGACCAAGAACGAAGTGCTTGGATTAAAAAGGTTGTATGACAGTTATGTAGTCTTTAGCCCTGCTGTTCAATCTGTACATCGAAGAAGCAATGATGGAAATAAATGAGAGGTTCAGGAGAGGAATTAAAATTCAAGGAGAAAGAATATCAGTGATAGGATTCGCGGATGACATTGCTACCCTGAGTGAATTACATGATCTCCTGAATGGAATGAACAGTCTAATGAGTACAGAATATTGATTGTGCGTAAACCGAAAACAGACGAATGTAATGAGAAATAGCAGAAATTAGAACAGCGAGGAGCTTCACATAGGAATAGATGGTTACGAAGCAGATGAAGTTAAGGAATTCCTCTATCTAGGCAGCCAAATAACCAATAATGGATGTGGCAAGCAAGACATAAAAAGCAGACTACCACTGGCAAAAAGGATATTCCTGGCCAAGAGAATTCTTCCAGTATGAAACATAGGTCTTAATTTGAGGAAGAATTTTCTGAGAATTTAAGTTTGGAGCACCGCATTGTATGGTAGTAAAACGTGGACTATGGAAAAACGGGAACAGGAGAGAATCGAAGCATTTGAGATGTAGTGCTACAGAGAACTGTTGAAAATTTGGTGGACTAATAATATAAGAAATTTGGAGGTTCTGCGCAGAATCGGAGGGGAAAGGAATGCGTGGAACGGACGGGATGATAGGACATCTCTTAAGACAACAGGTATTAACTTCCATCGTACTAGGAGTTGTAGAGGACAAAAACTGTAGAGGAAAACAGAGATTGGAATATATCTAGTAGATAATTGTGGAAGTAGGTTGCAAGTGCTACTCTCAGATGGAGAGGTTAGCACAGGAGAGGAATTCGCATCAAACCAGTCAGAAGGCTGAAAAAGAGAGGTCCCGTGTGTTAAGTAGCGCCTGCGAACTTCCGTGACCTTGATATAACTTTCAGTTGCTACGTACGCGCAAGCTATGCACACAAGTGGTCTCGCAAAGTGAAGCATAAAGACAATTGACCAATGCTTTAAATGAAACTGCTACTGATTTAAGAATTATGTTAAGTAATTTAATTTGTTAAAAAGGTTAACGTAGTTCTAACACTGGTCCCAACTTTTGCATAGGCTGTCGTGATTTTCTGAGGCATCTATTGGATAGCATTGAAGCCGTTGTCAACACTTAACTAACATCTCACTGCTTACCTGAGATATATACTTGGTAACTTTGTGTTATTAACTAAACAACAGTGCCAGTATTCACAACTGGGATAGGAGCCTGTGAAATCTTACTTTAAGAAAATTCGTTTCTTAACATATTAAATAATGAAGAAAAATTTCGCGATTCCTGAAGGGACAAATGAAAAATATTTTTGATCTAAAAAGTTTGTTTAGCTGAACCTTACTTGAGACTCTGTAGATTTACTTTAATAAAAACAAAGATGACTGAAGCAAGCACAGATCCAAAAAGATCAGCAGTCAGATATAGTGAACCTCTTCATAACGAAATGTAAGTAAATATAAATAAACACTTTCAGGTTAGATGGCTTAACCGCAAGAATGTTGAATGCAAGCATGCAAACGTGCATACATTTATGTTGCACAAGTGCTACATGGAGATCCATACCTGTTGCACTTGGTCGGTCAATACAGGGACGGATAGTGCCATTTGTGGGTGACACTAAAGTTTTCGTCCAACGATGTCCCATATGTGCTCGATTGGAGACAGATCTGGTGATCGATCAGACGAAGGCAGCATGTTCACACTTGGTAGAGCCTGTATGGTTACAACAATAGTACGTGGACGAGCGTTATCCTATTGGAAAACACCTACTGGGATTCTGTTCATGAGTGGCGCTACAACAGATCGAATCACCATATTGCCGTACATATTTGCATTCAGGGTGCGTGAGATAAGCACGAGAGGGCTCCCGCTGACATACAGAATCACACAAATACACACGCCAGACCATAACTCCAGGTGTAGGTCGAATGTCTAAAAGGCAGACAGGTTGATTGCAGGCCGTCAACTGGCCACCTCCTAACCAACACACGGCCATCACTGTCACCGAGGCAGGACCAGCTTGTACTAGAAAAGACAACAGACCTTCTCCTACAGTGAGCTCTCGCTTGACTCCAGGCCGTGTTCTGGGGTCGATGGAATACACGCTATGGGGCCTATGGCTCGGAGCTGTCCTTGAAGTAACCGATTTGTAACACATTGTTGTGTCACTGTGTGGCCAGCTGCTGCTCAAATTGCTGCCACAGTTACCGCGCGATGCGACAGAGCCATACGCCAGACACGATGGTGTTTCCTCTTGGAAGTGTCCCATGACCGTTCGGGGCCCGGTCGTCTTGCTACTGTACACAGTCGTGACTACCGCTGCCATCAATCATGTACTGCGGCTACATTCCTGCTAAGTATTTCTGCAGTATCACAGAAGGAAGGTCCAGCTTCTCTTAGCCCTATTACAGGATCTTGTTCAAACTCACTGGTGTGTTGATAATGGCCTCTATATCTCCTTAATAGTATTCTTGACAAATAACAACTCCTCACGTCAGATCTCAAATATAACCAATGTTCAGTACCGTTCAGCGTGTATTTAAGTCAAACCTGAGTTACATCCTGATAGTGGTGCTATTAGGGCCGCTTTTATTCGACTGGCGTGGAAGCTGAACTGAAATCATTTTCCACGTGTAGAAAGGAGACTACCAACATTCGTTCATGTCGCACAGGTCTTTCTGGCTCTTGCGATGACTTTCCGTCACTGTATTTCGCGAAAGTGCCTTGCAAGTATAATTAGAAATATTCGAACTTACCAGGAATCGTTCTTCCTACTAAGCATTTGTGACTCCTTTTGGAGATAAAAATCAGGACAAAATCATGCATGAATATGTTAAATTTACTGTGAGATCACGAATGAGATAAATTGGGGAATTCTCTGATTTCTTGCATAAAATGTCATATTGTTAATACCAGAGCCGATTTGACTGGGCATGGACACAACTCAGTTATTAAGGGAAACGATGGGGGAGGGTGGAGGAAGGAATGATCCTACCGCTCTTCATAACCATTTGTCATGTGATGATGACGGTGTCAAACGCTGAATCGGTGCGGTGCGTCTTCTCGGAGCTGTGCGTCGCTAGCCGGCGGCTATTCCTGTTGTCCTGCAGTTGTGCAGCGAGGGCCCTGAACGGGGTCACGTTGACCGGCGCCGTGTGTTGCCGTAGGCGAAGCAGCGTAATCGGTGTCCCGGAAGGCGGGTGTTGGCAACGGATGGAAGAGTACCCATATGTGCATTATCTCACTGACTGTCCATTTTACTCCTCATCCACCTGTAAGTTTGACAACTCTTCGAAATTTTCCTTCTCTCGACGTTGTCATTGGCGGACTAAATTTGCAGTGCCATCCAATGACTGATCCCCGTTTCATGTCCACGCCTCCCAGCGCAGAGCAGGAATTATCTGTCTGGTGTAGGCTAGTGTCGTTCTCGCGATTCCACTGTCAAGGCTGTTCACTTCGCTGGTCACGCATTGCTTCTATGTTCATCTGCATTCTTAACTTGATTTGAAGGCAGCCACTTCTTAACGGCTCTCTTTGAATAAGACCTGGACAGCCTCGTCTTTTTACTTCGCCTAAGAATCGGCTGGCATTCATGATTTATAAAGAATGTACCTCCTGCTCAGAAAACTTCTTTTCAAGCAGGCTCTTTTTTAGTCCCACCTGCCTCCCTGTGCGAATTCTCGGCCCTTTGTTCCTACGCTCCCTCTCGGCACGTTCTCGCTTTTTAAGGTCGCCAAAAACGGCTGCTCTCAGTCAGAAGATTCACACGTCTTCACGTATGCATTCTTGACGCTTTTGTTCTTTGCCCGTCCCAGTGGCTGCAGGGGCCCATTAGTTCTCGGCACGCTTCTCGTTGCCCGCCAGACTCTTCGCAGGATGTTCATTCTTACGTAAGGCGAGGCATCCTCCCGCCTACGCTCAGCGTCGTTTGCATAATGACTCACAGGTCCGTGTCTGGGGCGCTGGCCGCATAGGAAAGGCCTTTCTCCTCATCTTGGGCTGCTGGAGTTGTGATGTGGCGAAAGACGTCACCGGCGGAGGTATTGCATGATGTAGTTTGCTGGCTTCCTCGGGATTGTGAAAGCGATATGTTCTGCCTGTAGTCTTCCCTGCCATCAGATTAAATCATCTCACCTGCTAGTCCTCTGCTCCTTGAACTGAGCTGGCGTCAGGCTCCTTCACGTCTAGACGGGATTTCTACTGCAGGCTGAAATTAATTCATTAATGAACAAACAGAGAGAGATCACAGACCAGTAACAGACATCTCAACTAAAACGGGATATATTCTGAAAACACACAGAAATGCGAGACTGTCTCGCTACCGAAAGAGACGGGAGCTTGCCAGTCATCCGATCTGGAGTACATAGGTGATACACAGGCATTCTGTGAACAAAGGTAAAGATACATGAAAACCCATACAACTCCAGGGATTGGAGAGAGTACTGACGCACTAAATTACAGAAGAATTTCCGAAATTTGAAATCGCAGAAGATGGTGATGAGCCATGAGTAGACACGTGCTACGACCACAGGCAAAGAGGAACAACTTGACAGAGGTTACGGCTCTAGCATTGTAATTGTCGCGAAGCTAATTTTTCTAGGTGCAGATCGCTGATTTGGTGCTCATTCACAGATGGGCGTGCTTCGAGCATGCTGCCGGAATCTTCATGGATAAAACTTGACGTAACAGTGCGTGGTTGCTCCAAGGTGGTGGAAACAAATGAATCGCGGAGGTGGCAGCAATAAACGTGCTGCTGCTGTTAACTAGCTAAATCCTACCAAGAACTTCAAAGAACTGAGGCCGAGAGGGCGTCTCTTAGAACTTTCGTTACCTCCGTACTCCTCACAGTGTGGTTCCTCAGAGAGCAAAAGATCCCTGTGCCATATTAACTCGGGTCGTAGATGCCGAAGGTCATTTAGCCTTCCTGTCAAAGGGCAGTTCATCCCGCTCTAGCACAGATTGGTGGTCCTGGGGGTGGTGTCAACTCTCGGACAGCGGGAAGGGTGGTTGGTCCCCAACACATAAAAACCTTGCCTTGGCTTGAATTTAAATTAACGAGCACTGGAAAGCCTGTAGATTTACAACAGCTTTCGTATTTTAAGAATTAATTGATTGATAATCATGGAAATGGTCCTCTACTCAGATAATTAAGCTATCGTTGGCTTCTTTAAGCATGTGAAAATTCCATTAAAGATCAAATAAGCAGATTAAATTCGTCGAAGATTTAATGAACTTGTACTGACGTATGCAGGCCGAATCTGTGGTTGGCAACGCGGTTTTGATTGTTCGTACTCTCCCTCTCCACGCGGTCAATAATGGACCTTGCCGTTGGTGGGTAGGCTTGCGTACCTCAGTGATAGATACCCGGACCGTAGGTGCAAACTCAACGGAGGAGTATCTGTTGAGAGGCCATACAAACGTGTGGTTCCTGAAGAGGGGCAGCAGCCTTTTTGGTAGTTGAAGGGCAACAGCCTGGATGATTGACTGAACTGGCCTTGTAACATCAACTGAAACGGCTTTTATTCGATGGTACTGCGAACGGCTTGAAGCAACAGTAAACTACTGCCATAATTTTCCCGAGGGCATGGCATCCTCTTGGGTAAAATATTCGGGATATAAAATAGACCCCCATTCGGATCTCCGGGCGGGGACTACTCAGGAGTACGTCATTATCAGTAGGAACGAAACTGGCGCTCTATGGATCGGAGCGTGGAATGCCAGATCTCTTAATCGGGAATATATGTTAGAAAATTTAAAAAAGGGAAAGCTATAGGTTAGGTAGTGTGGGAAGCAGTGAAGCTCGGTGGCAGGAAAAAAGAGGACATCAGGGCAGGTGGACACAGGGTTATAAATACCATATCAAATAGGGCTAATGCTGGAGTAAGTTTAATGATGAAAAAATGAACACCGATAAGCTACAACAAACAGCATCGTGAACGCATTATTGTATCCAAGATAGACATAAAGCCTACAGACACCTCAGTAATACAACTTAAGATGCCAACTAGATGGATGGAGAAATTGAAGAAATGTAAGACGAGATAAAAGAAATTATTCACATAGTTAAGGTAGACCGAAAATTTGATAGTAATGTGGGACTGGAATTCGATAGTAAGAACAGGAAGACAAGGAAAAGTCATAGGTATATATAGAATGTGGGAAATGAATGACAGAGAAAGCCGCCTGGTAGAATTTTGCACAGAGAGTTATTTAACCACACCGAACACTTGGTTTTAGAATCCTGAAAGAAAATTATGTACGTGGAAGAGACCTGGAGAAACGAGAAGGTTTCATATTTATTATATAATAGTTAGACAGAGATTTAGACACCAGGTTTTAAATTTAAAGACATTTCCAGGGGCAAATGTGGACTTGACCACAATTTATTGGTTATGAACTGTAGATTAAAACTTAAGAAACTGCAAAATGTGGAAATTTAACGAGATGAGACCTGGAGAAACGGAAAGAAGCAGAGGTTGTAGAGAGTTTCAGAGGGAGCGTTAGGGAACAATTGTCAAGAAGAGGAGAAAGGAATACAGTAGAAGAAGGATGAGTAACTTTGGGAGATGAAATACTGAAAGCAACTGAGAATCAAGTGGTGTACAGACGAGGGCTAGAGTAAACCCTTGGGAAATACATTAGACACTGAATTTAGCTGACGAAAGGAAAAAATAAAATAAAAATGCAGTAAATGAAGCAGGTGAGAGGGAATAAAAATGTCTCAGAAATGATATCGACAGGAAGTGCCAAATGCTAAGCAGGGGTGGATCGAGGACAAATGTAAGGTTTCAGAAGCATATATCAACAGGGGTAAGGTAGATGCCGCCTGTAGGAAAATTACACAGACCTTTGGAGAAAAGAGAACCACCTGTATAAATATAAAGAGCTTAGGTGGAAAATCCGTCCTAAGCAAAGAGGGATAGCGGAAAGATTGAAAGACTATATAGAGGGCCTATACAAAGAAGAAGTATGGGAGTGTAATATTATGGAAACAGAAGAGGACATAGATGAAGATGAGTTGGGAGATATGATAGTGTGTGAAGAACTTGTCAGAGCACTGAAACACATAAGTAGAAACAAGGCCCCGAGACAGCACTCCGTTGGAACTACTGATAGCCTTTGGAGAACCAACCGGACAAAAATCTTCCATCTGGTGAACAAGATGTATGAGAGAGGTGGAATTTGCCTCAGACTTCAAGAAGAATATAATAATACCAATTCAAAAGAAAGCAGGTGCTGACAGATGTGAAAATTACGTACTTTTAGTTTAATAAGTCAAGGATACAAAATACTGACACGAATTCCATACAGACGAATGGAAAAACTGGTAAAAACCGACCTCAGGGAAGATCAGTTTGAATTCCGGAGACATGTAGAAGCCCACGAGGCAATATTAACCCTACGATTTATCATGGAAGACTTGTTACGGAAAAGCAGATCTACGTTTACAGTATTTTTACTTAGAGCAAGCTTTTTACAATATTGACTGGGATACTCTCTTTCAAAGTGTAAATGTGGCATTTTGTAAAATACAAGCAGCGAAAGGCTATTTACAATTTGTGCGAAAGGCAGATGGCAGTTATAAGAGTCGAAGGGCAGGAAAGGGAAGCGATGGTTGAAAAGGGAGTGAGACAGGGTTGTAGCCTTTCAACGATATTATTCAGTCTGCATATTGAGCAAGCAGTATAGGAAATAAAAGAAAAGTTAGGAGTAGGAATTAAAGTCCAGAAATAAAAACATTGAGATTTGCCGATGACAATGTAATTCTGTCAAAGACAGCAAAGGACCTGAAAGAGCAGTTAAGCGGAATGGACAGTGTCTTGAAAGGTGGATATATGGTGAACATCGCCAAAGGCAGAACGAGTATAGTGGAAAGTAGTCGAATTAAATCTGGTGAGGCTGAGGGAACTAGATTAGGAAATTGGACATTTAAAACAATAGACGACTGGTGTTATCTGGGCAGTAAAATGACTGCTGGTGGTCGAGGCAGAGAGGATATAAAACGTAGACTGGCGAAGGCAAGAAAAGCGTTTTCAAAGAAGCGAAGTTTGCTAACATCTAGTATAGAGTTAAGTGTCAGGAAATCTCTAAAAGTGTTTGTATCGAGTGTAGACATGTATGGATGTGAAAGGCGGACCATAAACAGTTTAGACAAAAAGAGAATAAATTCTTTTGAAATGCTGAAGATGAGATGGGTAGATTATGTAACTAATGACAAGTTACTGAAAAGAACTGAGGAGAAGACGAATTTGTGGAGCAGTTTTACTAGAGGTAGGGATCGGTTGCTAGGACACATTTTGAGGCATCAAACGATCATCAATTTAGTACTGTAGGGAAGATCGGAGGGTAAAAATCGTAGAGGGGGACAAAGAGATGAATACATTAAGCAGATTCAGAAGGATGTAGGTTGCAGTACGTACCGGGAGATGAAGAAGCTTGCAAAGGCTAGGGTAGCACGGAGGGCTGCATCAAACCAGTCTCAGGACTGAAGACCACAACAACAACTCTCCCTCTTTGTAGAGGGACCGGGCTGCACTGCTGTAGATACCTCTTTACGAACCTAAAAGTTTACGAATGCCGCTGTGTTGCAATACTATTACGCCTCAGTACTAACTAGTATAAACTACCCACCAGGGTAGCCGAGTGAGCTAATGCGCTGCTTTCTGGATTCGGGTAGGCGCGCCGGCCCCGGATCGAATCCGCCTGGTGGACGAGGACCGGTATGCTGGCCAGCCTGGATGTGGTTTTTGGGGGGGTTTCCACATCCTGCTAGGTGAATACCGCGCTGGTTCCCACGTTCCACCTCAGTTACACGACCCACAGACGTTTGAAAACGTTCACACTATATCATGTCTTACACTAGATGCAGACAGCTAGGGTACACTACTTACGTCCCTGGGGGTATGGGGTGGCGGCAGAAAGGGAATCTGGCCACCCTCTGCAACTAACACTGCCAGATCCGTACTAATACGGCCGACCCCGCGTTGCCGCGGGACAAAGGACCAAAGAAAGAAAGAAACTAGTATAAACTATTCAGTCAGTTCGACCATCCCCTCCACCGGGGCCAGGAAGACCTCCGGGTGCCCGCCATATTCTGGGGGTGTTACAGAAGACGGGTATGTGAGCAGACGTGCCCTCAGTGCGTCTGTCTCAATGTTCACGCATGGAAGAGAGATATTTGAATATTTGTACTAATTCATGTGTTTCCAGCTTCGCAGTGTGTAAGGAAATGAATGTGCTCGTTTAACTCCGGAAATTTGACCCCCTGTGTTAAAGTATCTGGTCCCCAGTTTGCCCGTTATCCTCCTCACATAGTGAATGTCCTATGTAAAATATTGGGAGACTTTGGTGGTATACATTTGGCCAACGCAATTCCGCCTTACCCGTTGAAATGTGCGTGCAGATTAGTATATAATATACCCGAGCTATAAATTGTAAAATTGTAATATCTGTAAACTGAAACAATTGCTGCTATCGCTGTAAAGTCGAGTGATAATGTTTAAAATAAATAGGAAATCAACTGTCATCAGTCAGACAAGCTAGGAACCCGGTCATATGCCTTTTCTAGATATATAAAGCATAGATACAATTCCCTGTTCCATTCATAACACATCTCCATTATTTGCCGTAAGCAGTAATGGTTACCATTTGCCGTAAAGAACAGTTTCAATTAATTTGTTTCTTCAAATATTAAGAGAAACAACTTGGAAGAAATTGCAGTTTGCCGTGATACTTTTCTGGGTATTCTGCAAGTAGGAAGAAACAGAGTACATTGATTAAGTGAGAAGTCACTCCACAATCCAGTGAGCCAAAAAGTAACAAGAGACGGTGACAGAAAAGCCGAAAAATATGCCGATAGAAATGGAAAGGTGATCAACCACATTAAATGTTTCTAACCCAAGGAATAACACTACTCGAGAGCAAAGAAATGTGATCGCGAATGTCTGATCTCAGACCGGTCAATCAGAAAATGTGGAATATGTAAAACGCCGCTTATCTAAAAACAGAGTTTACCTACTGTGGACAAGTGTTCTACCTGTGTGAGTTTCGAATCTCGATTACGTGTAGAAAAGGATTCCAGTGAAAAGTAGAAACTAGAAGCGGAGCTTGTTGGTCTCAAGAAAAGAGTCCCTGTTTTCAATGAAATATTGTAAGAATACAAATAAGGAGTATTCATAATAAGCTATGAGCACCAAAATAACGCGCCTCTTCAAAAATTGTCTGATGAAGCCACTTATTTCTCAAGCTAGCCGTACCTGTACAACTTCATGGCTTGCATCGGTAATTCTCATGTTCCCCAGTCTCCGGAAAATGTCTCCTCGTATATGTGGCTTGAGAGCAACTGCGTAAAGGGATCAAACCAGGTAGCGTCTACTGTGCATCACACAATGTACGAATCAAATTTCGGCAGTACTGAAAAGGTTCCTTTGGTCGGTGACGGCTGTGGTGGTCAGAAAAGGGACAGAACCATGATCGCAGTGATAATGCACTGGTTTTTGAACAGCGTTCCCCCTGCTGTACAAAAGATTGAACTGTGGTTCCCCCGAAGTTTAGAAAAAAATTAAAGAACCTGAAGTTATCTAAAACCCTGACGGGTATATTGAAATTATGAGAAAACGCACATAATATTGTTTGTTTAGGAAATGATTGCGATGTAAGGAACTGGAAAGCAATCACGGACAATGTGCTTAAAGGAACAGGTAGATGGTATTTCGCCTTCCAAAAGGCTAAAAGGATACATATAACAAAAAGCAAGATTATAAAGATTTGTCTCTTAAAAGGGGAACAGCCTCATGAGTTGGAGATTCTAGAACCAAACAGTATCCTCGAAAAAGAAAAATCTGTGGAAGACACTGGAAGGCTTGCTGTTGTCCTGAAAGGTGCAGTATTGAAAAGTACTAAAGTAAAAAATGTACAAGCTTTGGTACGTAACCATTATAGTGGTAACTGTGAACAACACGAAAAGCTTTAATTTCATGCTCAAATATTCCAAGGTCAAGAAGAGATAAAAGTAGCTAATGAAAGATAGGAAGAGACTTTCAAGTTAATGGACACAAAAGTAACGGAGATGTAAGCTTTTCTTGTCAACCATTGTTTGCTGCTTTTGTTGGACCTTTTTTACATTTAGTACTGGCAGTAACTGTAACCGATTTCTGTACACAGCTGTCAGTTTTGAGGTGTTATTTTATAGTATGTATGATTTTGTTCTATTTTTTGAATATTTTTCGCAATCGAGTGCATTGTGTTTTTCTGCAATAAATTTGTAACACCATAATTTTGCTTTCCTTTATTATTTCTTAAAAACCTCCATAATTTCAAATGGCACTTTCAGTACTGAGCTTTTATCTAAAAATATTTTTTATTTAAAATTTACTATTTACGTAATTCTTATTCACCTATTTACTTCATTATTTACTCCTTTTATTTGAAAATTTGCCTGGCTACAGAACTAGCGCGCACATCAAAGCAATATTACCACGTATTGCATAAGGAAACAAGCTAAGATGGTCGAACGGCTGCAAAACATACCTAATGGAAATTTAGTATCAAAGTATCAAAAAGACAATCAATATGAGATTATACAGATTTCTACATTCGAAAAAAAGAGTTCATTCCATGTTTTAAGAAATAGAACAGTTTGTTTATCTTGCAGAAAACGTGCTGTCGACGTTGTTGTCGCAACTGGACGATTCAATTGTAGGCGTTGAAATTACAAATGTTACTTTGTTGTAACATAAACGATATAACTGTATATGATACTATGTTCCAGACGCATTAGGAGTGGGGATCTGACATAAAATCTGTCCAGTCCAATTAAAAATTCATCGAAGTGTATTAATTATTAATATTAATACTAAAATGTGGAGACTGTATCACCGTAGGTATCACTCACAAGCAGTGTCACCACATAGACCCGTGGCCATCAGCGACATGTGCACAGTCAGCAGAGAAGAGTCAGTGAAAGTCATACAGCCAAATATGCAGTCTTGAAAGTCTATAAATACCGACAACAGCTGAAACGTTTTGTACATTAAGCAAACATAGTGGATGACTGTGATTAAAATTGTCTGATTATTCTAGCACATTTCAAGAGTACGTCTTCCTTGTTTTACGTACCTCTATTAGACTCCGTAGAGGAGGTCGCTATTGTATACCTAAGTCGTGACGCTCGATTCGGAGGGAAAACGCTTGGAATCCTGATGATGGCTGCATTTTTCACTGACGGTATTGGGCCGTCAAGGGGAGAAGAGGTGGTGCCATAAGGTTCCTGATGACCAATTGTTGCCCCAATTGTAGAGGATTAAATTTCAGTCAACTGCAGTATCTCATGAAGTGAGGCATATGGCACTGACCGTGGTGATCTATCTGTTAGGTGAGGACGTCAAGCTCGACTTCTCTAATCATCATAGAAGGCGAACGTAATACTACTCTGTACACTGAACTACACTTAAAAATACACCTAACACATAACTCCCACATATCCACAATGGAAGAGACAAACGTGTGCGGAGGAAGAACACTCTTTTAGACGAGGCAGCTGAACTTGCCCTAGGGATTTCCCAGCCAACTGTGCTGTACGACATTTAATTACCATTTGTGATATTTTTTGATTATGCTGTACACTGCCAACTTCGTGTATTAATCGATTAGATGGTTTCTGAGACCACTGTTGTTCCAATCATACATGTGCTTTCTAAAGCTAATAGAATTCTTTTTTTCAGAATGAATCTGTCAGCTTACAGCGACTGTGCACTGTTTTAAAATTTCCTGACAAATTATAACCTCCCCTCACAGCCTCATTTCCATCTGTATCTCTCTATAACTTTCCAAATTTAATGCAAACGATCCTGCAGACTGAGTGCAGTACTCTGTAACAAAAACCTCCCAGGTTTGGGCTAAGCCATTTCTTCGTTGTATTCTTTCTGCTACGAATGCTACTCCAGTGAGGTGTAGACCAGGGAATCAGTGAAAATAGGAAAGAAACAGACATTTACGTGCAAAGTTGAAGCTATTGTTGGGAAGGGCGCAGCGTTGCCCAATAAAAAAGGTTCCAGGCTAGAGTCGTGGATCGTTGTCCGCCGCACAGTTTTCATTTGTCGTACATTGTTAGGAAGCTTCAGAGCATGTTTTGTACATATGAACGCCACACTGCTGTATAGGCTTCACTGACGACTCCGCTAACTCCTGAGTCATTAAATATTACGTTCCTTGGTGACTATTTGGGACGCTCTGCATCCCAAGCCCTTCAGTTAGCAAGCACATATTCCCTTGAGCGGAAATGAATTCTCATGTCAATCCTGCAGCATAAGTGACATTGTAGATCATAGTATCCTACTTCGTATTATCCTAAAAATCTACTAGCCACATTTCTTTCTCGTTTAATATATATGTTAGTACCGATTCTCTTTCTGCGTCTAGTGTCTCTGGCAACTTGCCCATTTGCACTTAGTTAAGTCTTATGCCTATTATTTACAAGTGGTAGTTTCAGGATCTTGAAATTGTTGATATGAAATACTGATATTTAAATTTTCTTGAGAGACAAGAGTCGGTATTTACATTGTCCGTCCTTTTTTGATTTACCTACCGTATTTAATTATAGGATACATAACACACTCCATAAGTAATATATAAGGTGAATATTATTACTATCACTTTCAAAAAAATTTAATGTTTCTTAAAATCCGTCTTGATTGCAAATTTATTTTTTATTTTATATTATTTTCTTTTTAAATTCATATGACCGGTTTCGGTTCATTCAGAACCATCTTCAGATCTGTAAAAACAATGATACTAATTTACTATTTCACGGAAGCAAATATTTTTTTTCATCGTATCTAATCAACATCGAATGTACCAGAGCGTAGCTGATTTTTCAGTTACAGGAGTAACCCGTCCAAATCCAGCAATTTTCACATGCTACGTCACATAAAATTGGTTGGCAGAGTGCACGTCATTTATATTAATTATAACACTATTACCGACAGGTGGCGTCTGGTACATTTGTTACATTCCATTTGCACATACTGTATTCAGTAGATCTTTTTTTTATATATATTAAAAATACTTAATTAAAATATGTAGATGTCAAGGTAAAATCTGTACTTGTCAGAAATAAAAAACAGTAAAATTATCATTTTTATACGATCTAAAAAGCATAAGGCGATTTATATATCTATGGTGCTGGTGTGAACTTGTTTTCCCCTGCAGTCTGCTTCCGTGGTTCCCGCCATTTCGGTGTTGTGCCGCGGTCTGCTCAGTCGTCTGATGTCCATCGCCGCGGGCAAGAGGGCCGCACAGGAGGGCCCCGTCAACGACGCCAGGCACTGCACGCGTCTTCCGGCTTCTCCACCACGCACCATCTCTCATCCCTCGGCCTGGATCTCCACACGCAACAGTTGTCATCTTAGTAGGTCGTCATAAATGCTAAAATAGGTGTTATGATTGAATTCGCTTTGCTCGTTGAGGATTAAATCCGGATCTGCATTTTTGTGGGTGTACATTTCAATTTCTTCAAAAATGTTAAGAAACCGTCCCTTATGAGCTCTGTGCAGGATGTCTAAATTGTGTTCAATGTTCGTGACAGTGCTTTGTCGCAGCCATATGCGCCCCAAAATCTGTTTTGTTTTGAGAGTAGGTGTGCTCCCTGAATTTGGTTTCAAAGTTGCTACCAGTCTGCCCTATATATTGTTTACAGCATTCATTACATTTGATCTTATATACACCTGAATCCTGAAATTTATTCCTACTATTACATATTCTATGCCGGAGCTTCACTTTTAATTTGTTATTTGTTCGGAACCCTATTTTAACGTCGGATTTACGGAAGCATCTTTCAATTTTATCTGTAATTCTTCCATTGTAAGTCAGAACTACATATTTTTTCTTGTTGTTCCTCTTAACTGCTACTTGACTTCCTTCTATTTGTTCCATTTGCCTCTTCTTTATCTTCCTATAAATATTCATCACCTGCTTACACGTATATCCGTTCGCTACGGCCATTTGTTTTAAAATACTTAACTCCTTTTCTAATTCCTGTTGGCTTAGTGGCAATCTTAGTAGCCTTTATATCAACGCATCGTTAGTAACAAGTTATTTTATCGAAGCTATCCAGATTAGAATTTTATATTTTATGGATGATAAGTAATTCAATGCACATCTCCTGCACTTCTTTTTGAGAAAATATCATATCATAAAATTTAAAATAGTTTAACGGGACTAGTAGATATGAAATGTCAGGGATCTCAGGACACTCACAAAAGTAGGGTCAAGAATTAAAAGACTTATTGCATTAATGCCACACATTTCTCCAATGGGTTTCTTAGCATAGAAGTATACCATGAGTAATAGACGGAGATTAGCATCTTCTCTAACCTTACTATCTTGTCCTGAAGACGTATGCGCACAGATTTTTTTTATTAAAAGATCTTCCGTAAGTATAAGTTCGTTTCATTCTTTATTACAATTCTCAACAATTTTACTATTATTTAACTTTACATTATTAACAAAAACTCTTATTGGATTAGAATACAGCGTCTACCGTAAACCAACGAATACAAATTTATGCTCCGGTTCCTCCAGCCGTCTGGCTCACTCACGACGAGACGGCGTCCTCGGCAACCTAGTGAACAAGGCTCGTGAAATGTCCGAAGGAGAGATTTTAGTAGGAGAGTTCACCCTCTAGAGACAGAAGGCTGGTTACAAAGAGTGCCATATCCAGCACGCCATGAAACTGAAAGGCAGCCTGCAGGGGAACAAGACAAACTTGTTGCGACGGCGTTTATCCTGTAAGTCAGTGAAACTTCCCTTCCCTCAGGAAGACTCCACTCCTGTCGCTATCCGTGCAGCCGCTATGATGCGTGGGGGCAGTGTTGGGGTGGCTACGATTTCTTGTGAACTGCCACCAGCCTCAGTTCAGTCGTGAAATAGACGGAGGAAGAGCAAAGCGTTCTCGTAGTGTAAGGTCTGCAACCAACGTCGATAGCGATGAGACTGAAAATGGAAGTTCTCAGTCACCATCCTCCACAGTGGCAACAAATGAGGGATAATGGAAGGGGTAACGGCCAATGTATCCAGAGCGTCCCAGAAGAAAGGATCATTATACAGGAATATGACAGAAACAGTCATTTGAAACAAAACAGTCCCGTAAACGCTGCTGTAGAATGCGTACCTTAATAGCTATGAGGTCTTCATCTCCAACACTGTGAAACAAATCTCTGCTACTGCAAGCTCTGAGCTTTCCACATTTTAGGTGGTGGTGGTATGGACCAAAGAAGAAAAAAAAGGGGAGTAGTATAGGTAAGAGCGATCTGGAACACACGACAAAACGGTTATTCTGAGAGACAGATATGTAATACATTCAGGGCCAGCTGAGTTGAACCTATGGAGCAGAACGAAGATACGAAGACACCCACCACTTTGACCTTTTTGCCGTATTTTGGTGCCATGTCCTCAAGAATCGCAAGAGTCCTCGGAAAATATAGAATTAAGTGTGTTTTTCAACCATCTGCAAAACAGAGAAACCTGCTTGGTTAGGTTAAGGATGACCTTGGCGGAAGAAAAGTGTGGTGTGTACAAGATTCGTTGTCACTGTGGGCCAGCTTATGTAGGCCAGATATGCCACAGAGTACAAGAATGTTGCAATGAACATCGGCGTCATACATTCCTTTGTCAACCGAAAACGTCGGCAGTTGCGGAACACTCCCTGAATACTGGACATCGCATGAGTTATGAAAAGACAGACGTTTTATCCTGAGCATCATCTTTCTGGGATTGCGTCATTAAGGAAGCAATACACACCCATACAGCCGATACTCTCATCAACAGGGATTCGGGATTTCAACTGAGCACAGTCTGGGACCCTGCATTGGCTGTTATAGGGTGTTTCAAAAATGACCGGTATATTTGAAACGGCAATAAAAACTAAACGAGCAGCGATAGAAATACACCGTTTGTTGCAATATGGTTGGGACAACAATACATTTTCAGGCGGACAAACTTTCGAAATTACAGTAGTTACAATTTTTAACAACAGTTGGCGCTGCAAGTGATGTGAAAGATATAGAAGACAACACAGTCTGTGGGTGCGCCATTCTGTACGTCGTCTTTCTGCTGTAAGCGTGTGCTGTTCACAACGTGTAAGTGTGCTGTGGACAACATGGTTTATTCCTTAGAACAGAGGATTTTTCTGGTGTTGGAATTCCACCGCCTAGAACACAGTGTTGTGGCAACAAGACGAAGTTTTCAACGGAGGTTTAATGAACCAAAGGACCGAAAAGCGATACAATAGAGGATCTGTTTGAAAAATTTCAACGGACTGGGAACATGACGGATGAACGTGCTGGAAAGGTAGGGCGGCTGCATACTGCAACCACAGAGGGCAACGCGCAGCTAGTGCAGCAGGTGATCCAACAGCGGCCTCGGGTTTCCGTTCGCCATGTTGCAGCTGCGGACCAAATTACGCCAACGTCCACGTATCGTCTCATGCGCCAGAGTTTACACCTCTATCCATACAAAATTCAAACGCGGCAACCCCTCAGCGCCGCTACCATTGCTGCACGAGAGACATTCGCTAACGATATAGTGCACAGGATTGATGTCGGCGACATGCATGTGGGCAGCATTTGGTTTACTGACGAAGCTTATTTTTACCTGGACGGCTACGTCAATAAACAGAATTGGCGCATATGGGGAACCGAAAAGCCCCATCTTGCAGTCCCATCGTCCCTGCATCCTCAAAAAGTACTGGTCTGGGCCGCCATTTCGTCCAAAGGAATCATTGGCCCATTTTTCAGATCCGAAACGATTACTGCATCACGCTATCTGGACATTCTTCGTGAATTTGTGGCGGTACAAACTGCCTTAGACGACACTGCGAACACCTCGTGGTTTATGCAAGAAGGTGCCCAGCCACATCGCACGGCCGACGTCTTTAATTTCCTGAATGAATATTTCGATGATCGTGTGATTGCTTTGGGCTGTCCGAAACATACAGGAGGCGGCGTGGATTGGCCTCCCTATTCGACAGACATGAACCCCTGTGACTTCTTTCTGTGGGGACACTTGAAAGACCAGGTGTACCGCCAGAATCCAGAAACAATTGAACAGCTGAAGCAGTACATCTCATCTGCATGAGAAGCCATTCCGCCAGACACGTTGTCAAAGATTTCGGGTAATTTCATTCAGAAACTACGCCATATTATTGCTACGCATGGTCGATATGTGGAAAATATCGTACTATAGAGTTTCCCAGACCGCAGCGCCATCTGTTGTTGACAATTGTAACTACTGTAATTTCGAAAGTTTGTCTGCCTGAAAATGTACTGTTGTCCCAAGCATATTGCAACAAACGGTGTATTTCTATCGCTGCTTGTTTAGTTTGTATTGCCGTTTCAAATATACCGGTCATTTTTGAAACACCCTGTATTAAATCACCATGCGAAAATCAAGATTCTTCGGTTGCAGGAGGCCCGTTATTACATTGGTCTAGTACGGCCGTTGGTGAGTAACGCCTGGCCGCACTGTTATCCAACGCAGCACTCGCAAGAGAGCCGCTCTGCGATTTTCGACGGAGCGAGTTTGAATATGGCACCATCTACCTGCAAATTATTAGTGAAAGTTTTGATGGAAGAAGGGAGTTTGTATAGGGGTTCGTAGGGTGGAGTGTATAAGATTTGCAGACGACATGGTTGTCATGGCTGACAGTGCAACAGAGATGAAACAAATGTCAGATGATCTAAACACAAAATTAGAAGAACATGGAATGAAGATTAACTAGAAGAAAACGAAAAGCATGGTAACTGGAGGAAAGGAGAGAAAATGCTATATGAAAATAGGGGGAGAGGAAATAGAGCAAGTGAATAACTTCAATTACTTGGGAAGTGTAATAAAGGATGATATGTATTGCTCAACAGAAATTAGGAAAAGAATTGCAATGGCAAAAGAAGGATTCAAGAGGAAACAGAAATTACTTTGTAGACCACTAAACAAAGATCTGAGGAAAAGACTTGCCAAATGTTACATCTGGAGCGTTGCACTATATGGTGTGGAGACCTGGACATTGAGGAAGGAAGATGAAAGAAGATTGGAACCACTAAAAATGTGGATATGGAGCAGAATGGAAAAAAATGATGTGAGAAGACCGAGTAAGGAATGTATGAAGAAGAGATGGAGAAGAAACATGCTGAAAGTCATCAGAAAGAGAAAACGGAACTGGTCTGGATATTGTTTGAGGAGGGACTGTTTATTGAAGGAAGGAATAGCAAGAATGGTGGAGGGAAAAAGGGAGAGAGGAAAAAGAAGGTATCAAATGCTGGACAATATAAAAGTAGACAAATATTCAGAAATGAAAAGACTGCCTTTGGACAGACAAAAGTGGAAGAGGCTTAACCCATGACAAGACCTGCCGTAAGGCACAATACCATACTTCTAGTACTATCTGCAAGTCATTACTGTTGCGTGATTTCCGCGCCTGCGCATTCTTCGCACATTTGTTCGAGAAACGAGGCGTCGACGTTCGGATACCGTCAGTCGTACCTAGCCACCAGCAAGGTTGCACCACCTAAAGATGTCGGACAGTTGCTCTGAGGAAGTATTGTGGAATGTGCACAACGTGATCCGACGGCACATCAGTGAAGACTATTTACACATTATTTACCTTTCCGACATTCTGTGGTGGCCGTACGGTTCTAGGCGCTGCAGTCTCGAACCGCGTGACCGCTATGGTCGCAGGTTCGAATCCTGCCTCGGGCATGGATGTGTTTGACGTCCTTAGGTTAGTTAGGTTTAACTAGCTCTGGGGGACTAATGACCTCAGATGTTGTGTCCCATAGTGCTCAGAGCCATTTGAACCATTTTTTTGACATCCTGTGACCTAGGTCACTGAGCTAATGACGTCATCTACCTTATCAGTGATGTCATAGCGGCTATCGGTGATGTCATGATCACTATCAGATGGACGCCACAGCTCTTCCCCCCCTCCTCCTCCTCCATCATAACGCAGTATTAAAAAATTCAAGACAGTGGAAGTGTCCAAATACTATTAGTACAAAATAGAAAGCCCTGTCTTCCTCCTCCTATCTCTAACCTCTCACAGTGCAGTACTCCTTACCTCTAGCGAATTATAGGATGGTATTAAAATTCCAATATCGTGGAAATAGCGTAATTATGTTAATGGAAATTTTAAAATCTTCTACCGCTATCTACATGCACACAGAGCCAAAGTCTGTACGTTCTACCCCCACCTCCCTTTCCTTTTCAGAGTTTTGTATCAGAAAATGTCCTGGGAAATTAATGAAACACTCTCCTCCGACCCTCCCCCCCCCCTCCCTCTTCTTATTTGACTCCAATTATTGCACAGCAAGATATGAGAAACAAATTGTGTGCTTTATACTTCATGCTTCTCTCTATCCCCAACCAGTCAGAACACATATTTAAAATGGAGTAAATTACATTGTTTCTGACGTACACATAAATTCATGCCACATGCTCTATTCCTTATCTCCAGAAGACCATGGAAAAGTATTAACAAATGTAAGAGATGATGGAAACAGACCAATTCTCTGCTCCCTGTTCTTTTTCTAACATTGATATAATGTTCAAAAATGGTGCGAAATTTGTAGTAAAAGTTATGTAACCTCCACTTGAAAGTAAAAAATATTTGTTATTTCCTTGAAAGTCAAACATATTCGACTTGCAACTCTCATTAATTCCTTGAAACTCAAAGATATGATTATTTCGTGCATAGAAAGAAGTCAGATTACATTAATTACACACATAGAAGATGTGCGCGTTATGACCCCATCTCCCCCCTGCTTTGTCATTCAAGCTCAATATTAAAAAGTCCAAGTTGATAGAAACAGACCAATTTTGTCTTTTATACCCTACACACCCTCTAGTAAAGTGTAAACACTAAACAGTAAATGATAAATCCTAACAGCAAATCGTAAAAGCTAAATGCTAAACACTGAAGACGAAAAACTGAATAATAAATGGTAAACACTAAATGGTAACGGTAAATACTAAACGGTAAGCGCTAAACTTCCAGATAAATGCTATATGCTATACAGTAAGTATTACATTATGCTATACAGTAAGTATTAAATGCTTAACGATAAATGTTGAACGCCTCACGGTAAATGCTAAATGCTAAGCGGTTAACTGTAGATCCCTTTGCATAACGCCTATTGATTACTGTCCATCAATACTCAATGACCATCGTTAATCACTGACCTACATTGACCGCTGACCATTATTGACCTCTGCAAGTGTAATCACAGATCTCTACAATAGTTTATGATGGTGTCAAGCTATATATGATATATCTCTATATTTCATAAATCAAAAATACCTTACATACTTTTTTGTCTTTTAATCATTTCTTCTAAAACACAGCTGCGTCCAAATTATCTTATTATTTTAATATATTATTGAGGAATAAAAGGAAAAAGAAACAGTGTATGATAATTTTAGTAAATAAAAATTTTAATAAGCTATAATTACCTTATGCGCTGTCACGTGCAGAGGAAATTTAAAGCACATTCTACATGGTCCTCCACACTTTCGACGATATCGTGTATTGCAAAAAGTGATATCTTGCTATTGAAATAGGTATTTGAAACAACTCCATTAGACAACAAAGATTTCACTGCTGTATCTGCTTTAATGAGATCTAAACAGCACAGAACAGCGATCTGTGTAATAACAGTATACATTATGACTAATATATTTGTAATGTAGCAATCGACAGGCTTCTCATACTGGAGCAGGAACAGTTCGGTGTAGTAAATACACTACTACAGGCGTACGCTTCGAATTAACATAGTATTCAGAATCGGTAAAATACACTCTCTGAAGCAATTGCTTCATTCCCCATTTTATATCACCACTGGCCTTTTATATGAGGGACGAACTCTCTTGTGAATAAAACAAGAAGTCACAACAGTCTTCATTTACAGATCTAACATGAACATCTCTAATTCTTCCACTGCATGACACTTTGTGAATAAGATACGACATTCTTCAACACTCGGTCTGATTCCATTGGGAAGCAGTTGTGCCCAGCGATGGCATTTACTTCGAATAATAAACAGTGCAGCAATCAGTCACAAATAATGGTTATTACATATCTAGATTTCAGTCACTGTATGCCCATCTTCAGTGCAGTAAATGTAAGTTACAACATTAAAACCACTTATATATGCACATTTCTCAACTCAACCATTCGTGTCATAGGTTCACACTCATCTTTATATGCACATATGCACAAACAAGCGTTTATCTACGCATACGGAAACAGAGTAATTGTTTACCCCCTCCCCCCAACTCTCTTTTTTCTATCATCAGACCATAGTCTTTAAATCATGTATCCGATGCACATTAAAAATTACGTAACCTCTACTTGAAATTAAATGATGTGCACTGTTTACTTCAAAGCCGAGGATATTAAACTTGAAAGTCTTAATTTTTGTTGAAAGACAAAGATATTCATTATTTCCAATATAAAATAGTGTCAGGTGGGAAAATTTACATACAGACCAATAGTATGCACTATAACATCATCACCCCTTCCCTCTCCTCTTTACTGCAAATTATTCAAAAATCCAGGATGGTGTAAATATGTCAATCACGTGTTTTATACTGCACACCCCCTCTTCTACTAAACATTAATGGTGAAAGTTAAATGGTAAACATTAAAAGCTTAAAGATAGACGCTAAACGGTAACCTGTAAACGCTAAGCACTAAACGATAAACAGTAAAACAGTAAACCCTAAAGACTTAACGGTAAATTCTAAATCTCAGACATTAAACGTTTAATGCTTAACAGTGAACGCTTACGGTAAACGCTAAATGGTAAAAGGTAAACGCATAAAGCTAAATGGTAAATGTAATATTGAACACTAGATGCTTAATGCTGAACCGCAAACGCTTAATGCCCAGTGCATAATGCCCATTGATTAATGACCATCGTTGATTACTGATCATAATCGATCAGTGAACATCAGTGATCACTGTTATCAACTTACCCAAAAGGAGCATCAACTTGTTCCCCACCACTGTATCAAATTACCCTTTAAAATTTATGAACTTACCCCTGTAGATGGATGTGTAGAAAACTGCACACAGTTCTGCGACGACAACGTCTAATTTATGAAGCTGCAACATACTGATGAAGCACAGGACCAGCAACATGGATTTTAAAATCTTGGTTTCCATTAATAACTGTCGCAGACACATAATACTCATTTGTTCCTGGTGACTCGCTTTACACAATCACGTTCATTTTGAAACCGCGAATTACAAAAAAAATTATGGTGTTAACAAAATCAAAATAACAATCTAAAGTACCTCCACGATTGTACACAGAAGTGGGACGATACACAAAGCATTAAAAAAAATTAACATCGTGCAACACATGTTTTTGCATACATGACGCTAGTGTAATCATAGCATTCCCTCCACTATACATGTCACCAACCAATTATGCAGTATTTCTCATCATTAACGATTACAGAGATACAACATGACACACCACTCATGAGTACACAGTTTGAACTGTTTCCTACCGAACGCAGCAATTTGATGCACTGTCCTTCGCTAATCGGTTTGTAACCTCGGTAGCGGTCGCGTAACAGCAGCTTCGTATACAATTAAAACATCTCCTGCACTCTTAGCCTGTGGTAACAAACCATTCGTAACAGCATAAACCTTCATCACCATTGTTACAATTAATGATAATCATTTAAATTTCTTTTACACACGTAATTATGATTCATCACACATTATATTAAAAGGTTCAAATGGCTCTGAGCACTATGAGACTTAACATCTATGGTCATCAGTCCCCTAGAACTTAATTACTTAAACCTAACTAACCTAAGGACATCACACACGTCCATGCCCGAGGCAGGATTCGAACCTGCGACCGTAGCAGTCGCGCGGCTCCGGACTGAGCGCCTAGAACCGCTAGACCACCGCGGCCGCCCATTATATTAAAACTTAAAGAGAGCCATAATATGGCATGCCCATAACTAAATACCTGTCAATCATGCCTGACATAATTAGTGCATCAGACGAGAAAGGCCAATGATCGCTTCAGTGCGAATGCACACCAGGCTCGAATTCTGACAAGAATCAGCGAGTAATGGATAATGTGCAAGGCGAACTACATTGGTCGTGTGTGGAAGAGGTGAGAGTTAGGGTGGGGCGGAAGGCACGCTAGAGTCGTCCGTGCAGTTGCCATGACCACCGTGTCCGCCGGATGGGTCAGTGGTCAGCCTGCTTTCGGCACTGGTGAGGCGAGCACATCTTGTCCGCGTCTCGCTTGCTGTGCTGCGATGTTTGAGTGCGAGCGCGCGTTGTTCTTCCGCTTAGCGACTTGTCCTCGTTGCCGAATTCACCGACCATCATGGTATTTTCCTATCGCGAAGCCGCCATTACATTGGTGTCTCTTTTGGTTCATGAACAACCAACCGCGTATGAAGTCCAACGGTCTATAAGGATCAAAATGGTTCAAATGGCTCTGAGCACTACGGGACTTAACATCTAAGATCATCAGTCCCCTAGAACTTAGAACTACTTAAACCTAACTAACCTAAGGACATCACACACATTCATGCCCGAGGTAGGATCGAACCTGCCAACCTGCGACCGTAGCGATGACGCGGTTCCAGACTGAAGCGCCTAGAACCGCTCGGCTACACTGGTCGGCTATACGGATCAAAGTGTGGCTCCCGCCACAAGATGTACTTGGAATTAATTTTTCTACCCTTACTACCACTGTGCACATAAAGCTGGCAAATGAAGAGCTACACGCCGACATTGTGTGGCGCCATTCTAACGATCTGAAGTTCCGATACTCTGACGGCCATATAGAACGTGACGTGGCTGATCACGTTGTTTTTGGTCTCCAAACGTTGCGGGCTTTCGAGCTCCCTTTACAGGTGTCATCGGACGTAGTGGTGGCCGCCTTTAAAACCATACAGCAACGTCGTCAATCACGTTGCTAAAACGTGGAACACGTTCAAAACATGGTATCCATTAGATAAAAATTGAACTGAAGAAACATGTGCCTTGCTACTTGGTAATTGCCATCTGCAAGATTGTCGTCTCGTATGATGACATCAAGAGCTCAGATGGAAACCCAGTTCTAAGCAAAGAAGGAAAAGCAGAAAGGTGGAAGGAGTATATAGAGGGTCTATACAAGGGCGATTTACTTGAGGACAATATTATGGAAATGGAAGAGGATGTAGATGAAAATGACATGGGAGATACGATACTGCGTGAAGACTTTGACAGAGCACTGAAAGACCTGAGTCGAAACAAGGCACCGGGAGTAGACAACATTCCATTGGAACTAGTGACGACCTTGGGAGAGCCAGTCCTGACAAAACTCTACCATCTGGTGAGCAAGATGTATGAGACAGGCGAAATACCCTCAGACTTCAAGAAGAGTATAATAATTCCAATCCCAAAGAAAGCAGGTGTTGACAGATGTGAAAATTACCGAACAATCACTTTAATAAGCCACTGCTGCAAAATACTAACACGAATTCTTTACAGACGAATGGAAAAACTAGTAGAAGCCGACGTCGGGGAAGATCAGTTTGGATTCCGTAGAAACACTGGAACACGTGAGGCAATACTGACCTTACGACTTATCTTAGAAGAAAGATTAAGGAAAGGCAAACCTACGTTTCTAGCATTTGTAGACTTAGAGAAAGCTCTTGACAATGTTGACTGGAATACTCTCTTTCAAATTCTGAAGGTGGCAGGCGTAAAGTACAGGGAGCGAAAGCCTATTTACAATTTGTACAGAAACCAGATGGCAGTTATAAGAGTCGAGGGACATGAAAGAGAAGCAGTGGTTGGGAAGGGAGTAAGACAGGGTTGTAGCCTCTCCCCGATGTTATTCAATCTGTATATTGAGCAAGCAGTAAAGGAAACAAAAGAAAAATTAGGAGTAGGTATTAAAATCCATGGAGAAGAAATAAAAACTTTGAGGTTCGCGGATGACATTGTAATTCTGTCAGAGACAGCAAAGGACTTGGAAGAGCAATTGAACGGAATGGACAGTGTCTTGAAAGGAGGATATAAGATGAACATCAACAAAAGCAAAACGAGGATAATGGAATGTAGTCGAATTAAGTCAGGTGATGCTGAGGGAATTGGATTAGGAAATGAGATACATAAGGAGTAAAGGAGTTTTGCTATTTGGGGAGTAAAATAACTGATGGTGGTCGAAGTAGAGAGGATATAAAATGTAGACTGGCAATGGCAAGGAAAGCGTTTCTGAAGAAGAGAAATTTGTTAACATCGACTATTCATTTAAGTGTGAGGAAGTCATTTCTGAAAGTATTTGTATGGAGTGTAGCCATGTATGGAAGTGAAACATGGACGATAAATAGTTTGGACAAGAAGAGAATAGAAGCTTTTGAAATGTGGTGCTACAGAAGAATGCTGAAGATTAGATGGGTAGATCACATAACTAATGAGGAGGTATTGAATAGGATTGGGGAGAAGAGGAGCTTGTGGCACAACTTGACCAGAAGAAGGGATGGGTCGGTAGGACATCAAGGAATCACCAATTTAGCATTGGAGGGCAGTGTAGAGGGTAAAAATCGTAGAGGAAGACCAAGAGATGAATACACTAAGCAGATTCAGAAGGATGTAGGTTGCAGTAGGTACTGGGAGATGAAGAAGCTTGCACAAGATAGAGTAGAATGGAGAACTGCATCAAACAAGTCTCAGGACTCAAGACCGCAACAACAACAACAACAACAATGATGACCAGATGCAGTTGTTCGGTTTATGGCCAGGAAGGCCATGTCCGTTCTCAATGTCTCTTAAGTAGACTGGTTCAGACGCCAATCGGAGACGTCGTTCTCCCCACAATTCCCACTTGTGCTGCCTCTATCTTATGCGGCCGGGCGGGACTGCCTGCAGCGCCCTGTCTGAACCAGCCGGCATCGGTGTCGTCTCCTCTCGACAACGCGACGGAGAGAGTACCGACGGACGATGGCCGTCAGTAGACGCAAGCCGTCTGTCCCGACCCCATGTTTGTTGATCATGTAGGTGTACCGACCTCCGTCTTACTGCCATCTGGCTACATGTCTGGTGACAGCCGCCGGCCATCCGACATGGAACAACATGTTAGGAAGCAAAGGTCGCCGAAGAAACGCAAGAGACTAATGACTGCCTCCAGCGCATGTGTGCACAGGATGACGATCCTCCCACTAATGATGGGCTGTCCTCACACGCTGACAGCTGACGACGCGAAATCTTTCCCCACCTCCGCTCCAATCAGCGTCCACCTACGGATATTGTCCTTCCCCGCCTGCGTTTGACGCGGTTGCCTCTCTCTCTTTGACTGATGCTACCTGCGGGCATATCTCTGAAAGTGTTCCACTGAACTGGCTCAGTGAGACGTCTGTCTCCTAGCCGGACGACGTCGATGCTGAGGATGGACGTTCTGCAGATGTACAGACCGATTGACCCCCTTGATGGAGTATGCTCCTTCCTCGTCACCGTGATGTGTCCTTTCATGTGGACCTAACAGGAAGTTCCCTATACCTCTCCCTCGTTTGAATCGTCCGTCCTCCTGGCGATGCCAGCTTTTCAGGCTTATCGCATGGTCCCGGTCAATGCCAATAACATTCGTGTACGCCGCGAACTGGCTTTAACCCGTGAAGTACTGAATGCTGCGGACGTTGAGTTTCCCTGCTTCAGCAGGAGCATATCGCCACCCTGTGCACTACTCACGGTTTTATGCCGCACGTATCCATGCTCCCCGATACAGTTGCTTGTGTCCCTGATGCCACATTTAGTGGCGTAAGGATTATCAACGTCTTTGCCCATCTGGTTCAGGTCGCCGCCGCGAACGTTCCACTCTCTTCTCAGGAGGAGTTACGTCTCTCTTTCTTGGTCGGCTGGATGCATTGATTATGGCAGGCGATTTCAAGTCCACCAGGCTTCCAAAGACCAGCTGCCGTATCACTCTCCGCGCGCGGCACTAGCGGCAATTATGGATTGTTGGCAGCTTGTTCATGGTAATGGTTGAGGATTTACGCATTTCACTAGGAATTCTTTCAGCAGCCACTGTTGAGATTACACCTACCATGATACGGTCAGGGACGTACAGGCTGCTAAAGGCCGACTCATTGCATTCTCTTGGTATGACTCATATATACATGCGCTCAATCTCTGCCACCAAATGTTGTGGCGCGGGCGGGGACCATTGAAACTGAACACGATCCATCGTACTTCATCTAAGTGCAGGCAGCTCATCGACACCACGTGGGCAGCTTCTCATCGACAGAGTTATGCATATCAGTCTGGTCTGTCATGGTGGGTGCCCTGCACAAAGCCCGCTCACCGGTAGGCCGTGATTGGTTATGGAAGGGGGGTCGAGGTGTGGCAGCGACGTATCCTAGATTTCTACTTCATCCTTCTCCTGGAATATACTATAATGGCGTATTCACGAGAGCGTCAGATGATGGTGAAGCGTGCCAATGCCCAGCTCACATCCATCTCTTGTCGTAGATTTGAAGCAGCTATGGCCAGGGCATGCGTGCACAACAGCACAAGAGCGTCCATCTAAGTATCATGTGACAGCGGAAAGGCACCACCGTCGGATGACTTTGGTTCATGTCATTACGAGTTATGATGGAGGGCGTTTAGATACCTAATGCGATATAAGGTCTGCTCTCCATGCACATTCCGTTCTGCTGTAGTCTGTACATCACCACCCGTCCAACACAATGGCAGTCTCCAAACTCTTCTTGGGCTCAGTTCCTAGGGATGCAACATGGATCTGCTTCACCTGCTTTCCGACGTAATTAACGACGAAGTCCATAATGCTATCCAGGCGGCTTCTACGAACAAGCCGCCTGGCCCTGACGGCTTCCCACTGGATTTTTATTGCACATTTCGTCATAATGGTGGTGGTGTCAGGTCCTTATGTCGCCTCTTATGGAGATCCCAAATGTTTCCTCGACCGTCTCCTCATTCTCATCCACAAGCCTCGGAATACGTCATAGATTTGCGTTTACTGCCCCTTTACGTTCCTCAATGGTGGCACAAACATCATTACCTGGCTATCGGCTGCACTGCTTAAATGGATGACCCAGTACGTGGTTTCCCCTGACCAGACTTGTAAGGTGGTAATAACATCCGCACAGCCCTCTGTCACTGTTGGGACATAATCACTCTTGCTCATGCTCATCATGTGCCTGGACTTTTGACAGCTCTTGACTTCAGCCAGGCGTTCGATCGGGTCGACCACGGCTAACTGTAAGAGTCACACCGCAGTGTGGGATACCCTGACAGTCGTACAGTGTCTCCTTCGTGGAGCTACGGCCCGTGTACTCTACAACAGCCGTCTCACTCCTCCCATCTCGACCCGCTTTGCTGTGTGTCAAGGCAGCGCGCTCTCTGCTTTGTTGTAAGCTTTCGCCATGGAACCATTGCTCTGCGGCCTCCATCAACTGCTTATGTAGACGATCTCGTAAGCGTTCTTCGTAGTGGTCAGTGAGTCATTGGCATGGGTTTTCTCCTTCTGGTAACTACTTTAACGTCCGGAAATTCAGCGCCATGGCTTTAGGCGCAGGGCTTCCTGCGAACAGTGCTGTTCCATTGCGTGTAATTGATATCATCCTATCCTTAGGACTCAGTTTCGCAAGTGATCTGCCTCGCACGATTGCCCTCAAATGCAAGTGCGTCCTGTCCCAACTACGAGCTGGTCTCCTTGATCATCTTTTACAAGTCGTTCATATACTGCAGCGGACACAATATGTAAATGTATATTTGGCGTCACGTATTCCCCACGTGGCACAAAGACTTCCTAATCTGCCGTCCATGGCCGTCGCATGCTAGCGGCATTAGTTTTACATGCTTGTCAGGTCTTGCCGTTCGAAATAAGGTACGGTACCCTCCCCCCGCAGAGGCGGTTTAGGTCTGTATCATGTCCCTGACAGACCGGTAGCCCGTTTCGGCAGCTCTCAAATGGCGCTGTGGTGCCAGTCTCCTACATACCTTTTCAGTCTGTTGATGGAGGCCCTTGAGCCACATTTTCTCTCAGCACGTATCTAGATATAGGACGTCTCACCGCCCTTCTTTTACTACCGCCATTTTTTCCTCGAACTGAGCTGCATCTGTACTGCAATACTGCCAACGCGCTTGACACCCACGAAGAAGATCTGTGGTATTCCCCAGCAAGACCGATTACCGATGTGGATAAGGGGAAGTATCCTCATGTCGACTGGCGTGCCGTCTGGCGATCACGTGCGATCCTTATCTTCACACTGACGTCCATCCTGCAGGGTACATTACAATCAGTGGGCAGCAAGTATGCCGGTCACGCTCTCATCGGATTCATCTTTCAGACGCTCCGCTGTGTGTCGCCTGTGATGTTTCCATCACGGACGAGCACCACCATCTGTGCGGATCGGCGATAGATATCTGCTTTTTGGTGCAGACAGATGCTGGCCCTAATTACCTGTACGACGCCTCATCAGATACGTACCTTCTCAGCTGCACCTCTTTCCAGACGCGGGATGCTCCCCACAAGAAAAGACGAAATCCGTGAAGCCGATTTGTCGACATGTAGTTCACTACTTGTTTGCTGACGGGATAAAAAGTCCTTGATTTTTAGCACTTCTTTAATGAACGCCATCGTTCAGTAGTCCGCAATTACAAATACAGGCAATTTTTCTCCAAACAACCCGTCTCAGAGTTGAGGTGTTACTGCATTGAAGAGTGTTTTCACGCCTTTTCCATGCTTTGAATGTTATTCTCCAAAAAACTGTGCATCGATATAGTCTCCTAGTGTCTGGCGGCTTACAGCTCCTTCCTCCTCGCGACATCAGTTTCATGGTATTCTCGGTGGTATTAATAATAACTGAAATATACAACAAAAAAGGAAACAAATGAATAAATAATTGATGTTCTTTTACCTCCACTCCACGTTCCCTACACTTTCCTTGGTTTCTGTGGGAGGGAACGGCACGAGGTGACCAAGACTCACGTTGTAACCCCTGCCCACTTTGCCCCCACCCGGCGCTTTGGGCTCTAGAAAGATTCCTTTCAAAATCGATCATGGCAGACAAGTATTTAGTTTTGGCCATGCTGTATTGTGGCACTGCTGAAGTTGTTATTATAATCCGTGACACGCCACACTAGTGTATGTAAAAGAAATATAAATGGCTGTAGTTACTTGTAGCGATGGATATAAAGGCTTGTGCTGATAAGAGTGGTTTCTTACCATCGACTAAATGTACATCAAATGTTACAATGTATATGAAGCTGCATGAGATGTTTCAGTTGAGTTTGAAACTACTGTTAGCGACCACTACCGAGGTTATAAGGCGATTAGGGCAGAGCAGTGCATCAGATTGCTGTGTTCAATTAACAAAGAATGCACATTGAATGCTCATACAATATTCCTCGTGCTGTATCTCTGCAATGGTTAATGATGAGGAATAATGTACATTTCTTTACTCACATGTACAATGGAGAGAACGATATGATTACACTAATGTCTAAATTCTGTAAAAACATGTATTGCACAATGTTAAATTTTTGTAATGCTTTGTGTATCGTGCCACTTCTGTGTACAATCGTGGAGGTACTTTAGATTGTTATTTTGATTTTGTTAACACCATAATTTTTTTTGTAATTCATGGTTTCAAAATGAACGTGTTTGTGCAAAGCGAGTCACCAGGAACAAATGAGTATTATGTGTCTGCGACAGTTATTAATGGAAACCAAGATTTTAAAACCCATGTTGCTGGTCCTGTGCTTCATCAGTATGTTGCAGCTTCATAAACCAGACGTCAACGTCGTGCTGCGTGCAGTTTTCTGCACAGCCAGCTACAGGGGCAAGTTCATACAGTTTAAAGAGTACTTTGATACACTGTTAGGGAACAAGTTGATGCTCGTTTGGAGTAAATTAGTAACAGTGATCACTGATGTTCAGTAATCGATTATGATCAGTGATCAATTAAACATTTAGTGTTTACTATTCATCGTCTATCGTTAGCATTTACTGTTAAACATTTAACATTAAGCGTTTAGCTTCTGACATTTAGCGTTTACCGTGTAGTGTTTACTGTTTGTTGTTAAGTGCTTAGCGTTTACAAATTACCATTTAGCGTTTATCGCTAAGCATTTAATGTTTCACATTTATTCTTCACCGTTAGTGTTTAGTAGAAGAGCGGGTGTGTGGTATAAAACACATAATTGACCTATTTCCACAATCCCGGATTTTTTAATACTGTTCTGTAAAGAGGAAAGTGGTGGAGTAATAATGCATAGTATTAGCCTGTACGTAAATTTAACGACTTAGCACCATTTTATGCTGTAAATAATGAATGTCTTTGTCTTTCAATCAAGTACTGAACATCATTGCCTTTGAGGGTGAGGTTACCTAATTTTCATAATGTATCTAGCATATCATTTAAATAGTATGTTCTTATGGCTAGAAGAAGATGAAGGGAACCACACTGTAATAGGTGTAATGATCGTATGTGTAAATATTTGTTATAAAATTAAGTAAGGACTTGGTGAAGGAAGTTACAGGGACTCAAGCTCGCTAGCAGATACACGGAAGTGGAGCAGGACCGCGGAGAGGTAATCGTCCGATCGAGTATGCGAACCAAGCAGTCAGCAGTCTACTGGGGGCGTCGTCCGGAGGACATTGCCTGCCCCGCTGGAAAGCAGGGCAGACGGATCAGGAGCCAGCATAAGTCACCTGTACGATACACGAGGGAACCTTCTAGCATCGAACCACAGAGGTCAGTCACTGTGCTACAAACGTTACGCCGTCAGCAGGAACACGAAATAAATACCCCGGAAAGAGGCAGCTCCCTCTCGAAGTTTGCAGCTTCTTCTGAAGTCTGCTGGGAGTCTGCTGGAAGTCTGCTGGAAGTGCTGGTCAACTTATGGAGTAAGCTTGTCATGTTCCGGAAGCCTCGTGACGGTTGCTGGGCGTGCTGATGTACTCCCGACGGTACGCATGAAGAAGAAGCGGCAGCTATGGAGGTCATAGAACAGCATCGAACCTGATAGCAGCGTCTAGCTACCACGACTTACGAAGAAAGAAGAAGATGTCGTCCCTTCGCCAGTAAGTCACAGAAGTCGAGTCTTCGTTCCGAGTCAGGTCATTAAAGTCGAAGTCTCACCTATAGCAACAGAGGGAGACGTATAGTGAATAACCCGGGTGACTGGTTCCGACAAAGGGATGCGGCCGAACCAGTGAAGTCACCCGTGAATAGGAAAGAACTCCAGTTCAATGGACGCCGCCCAGAGCCGCCGAATCTGAGAACACGGGTTCGCTCCTAGCACGGGGCAACTTTCGTCATCGCAGTGGCCGGCCAGCCGCTCGGAACTGCCAGCCAGTGCACTCGCCGGCATAAAGTCTTGCCGCGTAAGCAGCGCTCGCCACGTGCGGCCGTCGTCAGCTGCTGTTTCTGGGGCATTCCTTGCAGTCTACGTTAGCATCTCCCGCCGCCGCCAGCACCGAGGCCACTACGCCGTGTTGCTACGGAAGCACTGAACCAAGCGAGTAAAGTAAACCGGTTGAAGTCCGCTGAATGCACTGTTGTCAAGGAAATGTTTGTCAATAAATAACTCTTGGAGAAAGGGATGTTTTATTGTACCTCATCCTCTGAGCCAAGGGAAGAACCTATGTAGCTCAGCTCTCCATGCCTGACAAATAATAAGAATAACAAGAAATAAATAAAAAGAGACTACATTTTTGGTGTCAGAATACCTTGGCTCTTTCGGGTGTACGACATAAATATATTGACAGAAAGAACTTGAATCTATCCGGTAACTAAACGTCGGTAGTGGCTATATTGATTCGAGGACCACGGCGCAAGAAGTCATCAACACTAGTATCAGCCACAGGCACAAGATAGCTAGCAACCATCTACAATCAAAAGACGTTAATTCAGTTTTTCGTGAGTGCAAAATGGCTAACGATATTTCTTTTGCTCTTTCGTTCTTTTTGTTTTTAGCGAAACTCACGTGAGTCACTATTATTCTTTTCAAGTAGTAATTGATATTGTATTTTGTTTTTCCCTCTTGGTAATGACATAGACAAGTACTCAATATTTCTTGCATTAAATCAAATACTTGGTAGTGATATCTGTAGTAAAGTTAAATATTGGTTTGTATTGTACTTGTGTAAACAGGAAAATAGTACAATGCCAAACAGTGAGGTACAAAAAGTTTCCGCAACGGAAGCTATACAAAGCTTAGTTAATCAAGTTGCTCAGTTAAAACAAGATAACAATGGCTTGCTAAACAGATTATCCCAGAGTAGTTCATCTTCCAAAGCAAACCCAACCATGTTAGACCCATCAACAGCAACCTTAGTGACCCAATTTTCTGGCAAGCCGGGTGAGGACATAGAAGCGTTTTTTGCAGATTTATTAGCAGCACTTAAACTAGGGTTTTGGACGGATGAACAGCTCCTACAAATGACAAAATTGCGATTAATTGGAGAAGCAAAGACAAACGTCTTATACCAAGAGGAATTGCGGAATGTATTAACATTTGAGGAATTGAAGCAAGGCTTGTTAAAAAGATATAAAAAACAGAACAGTTGCCGTTATTACAGAGAAGAACTAAACACCATGTCTCAGAGACATAATGAAACACTTGAAAGTTTTGTGGATAGGATACGAAAAGTCAATAGTCACACATACCAGTTGACCGCGAGCGACGAAGCAAATAAGTACATTTTGATGGAAGCTGAAAATAGAGCTTTAGATACTTTTTTACGTGGTTTTCCACCCGAATCTTCACGCCGTGTCCGTGCAGAATTTCCGAAAAACTTAAACGAAGCACTTAGCATTGCTACAGCTTTCGAGGAAATCGATGTCGTGACAAAATACACTCCTGGAAATGGAAAAAAGAACACATTGACACCGGTGTGTCAGACCCACCATACTTGCTCCGGACACTGCGAGAGTATCGAGGTAGTATCGAGGGTGAGCGACGCGTACGATGCTATCCTAGGGTTAGATTCCCTGCACAAACATCACGCCATAATCAACCTCGGGCAACAAACCGTGGAACTTAGTGGAACCGTGTTTCGACTACGTGAAACCGTTGCCAAGGAAATTCAGCTGCAAGATCCCTTACCCTGGAATGAGGAATCACCAAAACTGCACGCTATTTCCTTGAAGGTAGATACGCGGGACACAATACCGGTCGGTACGGGAAAAATACCTTGGGTAGACATTCATACGGCCGCACCCACAAACGCACTATGCGTAGTGGAACCTTTGGAAGAAAATGACGAATTAGACGCAGCACATTGTTTTGTGCGCAGGAGTGTAGTTCATGTTACAGAAATTGACGGAGTACAGAAGGTACCGATACATGTAGATAATTTTGGGTCTGAGGATAAAGGATTAAGGAAGGGAATGCTAATAGCTAATATAAGTACACTGGAAGCGGATGATTTTGATTGGTCAGATTCAAGTACTGAGCCAGCCGCCTACAGCACTGCATTGCGCCAAAAGATTTATCATTTGAAAGGAAGCAAACGAGAGGCAATAGAAACAGTGTTAAACGAATTTCAAGATCTTTTTAATTCACAAGGACCACTACCAGCTACAAATATAGCCCAACATTGAATTCCTACAGGAAATAGTGCCCCAGTTTACAAAAAACCGTACAGAGTTCGACATAAATTACAGCCAGTACTCGATGAGTTCATAGATCAACAGCTAAAAGACGGTATCACAGAATATTCGGACTCCCCGTATAACACGAACGTTGTCATTGTTCCGAAAAAATCGACTGACGGCACGAAGCGATACAGGCACCTAAATAGCAAAACCATTTCAGACGTTTACCCATTACCAAATATTACTGACACCATTGACCATCTCGGTAACAGTAGGTATTTTTCCACCATCGATCTACGCAGTGGTTACCATCAAGTAGAAGTAGCCCCAGAGGACAGACACAAAACCGTGTTCTCTAACCCTAGTGGACATTGGCAATTTAAAAGAATGCCTTTTGGCCTCAAAAACGCCCCTGCAACATTTCAAAGATTGTTAGATGGTGTGGTACCTGGATTAAAACCTCGACACTGTCTCGTGTATTTAGATGACGTAATTATTTTCTCGAAGGATATCAACGAGCATGCGATTCGTTTGCGAGAACTTTTCCAACGCCTGAGGGATGCCAAGCTCACGGTAAATTTAGAAAAATGTCAATTCGCTCTGAAAGAAGTTACATATTTAGGCCACGTTATAAGTGAAGATGGAGTAAAAACAGAGCCTCGATTAATATCAGCAGTCAGAGATTTCCCAAATCCCCAATCAGTTAGAGAAGTACAACAATTCCTGGGACTCTCGAATTATTACCGTAGATATGTAAAGGATTGTGCAGAAATAGCACGACCACTCACACAGTTACTAAAGAAAGGTAGTAAATTTCAGTGGATTACGGAATGCGAGGAATCTTTTCAAACATTAAAGAACAAATTAATACACAGCCAAGTATTGATCTATCCTGACTTCAGTAAAAAGTTCATTCCACCGTGCGATGCATGTGGTCACGCGATTGGTGTGGTGCTGAGTCAAAACATTAATGGTGCAGAGCATCCAGTAGCGTATGCGTCAAGACAGTTGAATACAGCAGAAAAAAATTATTCAACCACAGAAAAGGAATTACTAAGTGTCATTTACGGTATTAAATATTTCAGGTGTTACTTATGTGGTAATAAATTCAAAGTAATAACAGATCACACAGCCCTTAAATGGCTACTTGGATTAAAAGACCCTTCGAGTCGGTTAACGTGCTGGTCACTGTGCTTATCGGAAATGGACTTTGAAGTCATTCACAAACCAGGCAAAAATCATGTAAATGCTGACTGTCTTGCAGTAATAGAAGCCGTAGGTCGGAATGCAGAAGAATGGAAAAGAGCTCAGTCATCAGACGCTGAATGTATAAATATGCTAAACAAAGACAATTTTGCGTAGAGGATGGAGTCCTTTGTCGAATGACGGGACTCGGACCGAGAATAGTAGTGCCCGAACACCTTAGACAGGAAGTCATGCGGGAGGCGCATGAACACATTCTACCAGGACATGGAGGTCAGAGAACTACGGAACGACGAGTAGCCGAACGTTTTTGGTGGCAGACGAGAAAGTTGGACGTCGCGCACTACGTACGTAATTGCATACCTTGTGCACAACGAGCGGATGTTTGCCGTCAACGTATACCTCTACAAAGACTCCCTGAAGCTTCAAAACCCTTCCAAATCGTCGGCACAGACGTCTATGGCCCTTTTAACAAAACAGCCGCAGGAAATAAATACGTATTAACTATTTTGGACCATTTTTCAAGATATCTCACGATGGTTGCTCTACCTGATCAGCAGGCGAACACTATTGCACAGGCTCTAGTAAATTATTGGATTTTGAAGTTCGGTGTGCCGGAAGCTATCATAACTGACCAGGGGCAAGACTTCATGTCTGATATCATGCAGCAACTTTGTCACCTCTTAAGAGTACGGAAGTTACGAACCACTCCTTTACACCCACAGGCTAACGGACGAACGGAGAGAGTACGCCGCACTATAGGGAAAATGCTTAGTCACTATATAAATAAGGAACACACAAACTGGGGCGTCTATTTACCCTACTGCACTTCCGCGTACAGCACCATAATTCACGAAGGAACGGGTATGTCTCCTTATGAAGTAGTCTTCGGCAGAAAGATGCCATCACCTTTCGACGTCTTTAAGCCCAAAGAAGGAAAGAATGGAGAAGCAGCTAGGAAGATTGCTAGAATACTTAAAGATGTATGGAGAAAGGTGCAAAAATCGAACACAAAAGCTTTGGAACGACAGGAAAAGGCAACCAACATACAGGCCAAGTATCCGAATTTTAAAATTGGACAATGGGTTCTGCTATCAACACCTTACATTCCGAAAGGAAAAACTAAGAAGTTCGTACAAATTACCAGGGTCCGTACCAAGTAGTAGAAATAACATCACTAGTGAATGTTAAGTTGCAATTACCAACCAAAACAACTGTAGTACATGGCAGCAGAGTAAAACCCTACAAAGGAGATAAGACACCTCCACCAATACAACATAAACGTGCAGCACCAAGACAACGACAAACAACAGACACATCTGCACAAAAAATACATACAGCACCATATCGTCTTCGACCGCGCACAGTGAAATAAGCATCCACTGCACAAGCCATCCAACACACAGTCTTGCCGCGTAAGCAGCGCTCGCCACGTGCGGCCGTCGTCAGCTGCTGTTTCTGGGGCATTCCTTGCAGTCTACGTTAGCATCTCCCGCCGCCGCCAGCACCGAGGCCACTACGCCGTGTTGCTACGGAAGCACTGAACCAAGCGAGTAAAGTAAACCGGTTGAAGTCCGCTGAATGCACTGTTGTCAAGGAAATGTTTGTCAATAAATAACTCTTGGAGTAAGGGATGTTTTATTGTACCTCATCCTCTGAGCCAAGGGAAGAACCCATGTAGCCCAGCTCTCCATGCCTGACAAATAATAAGAATAACAAGAAAGAAATAAAAAGAGACTCTAAGTCGTTTTCATGTCGGGATGTGAAGGTTTTCCATCAACACAATTCCGATATTTCCTCCATCTTGGATTCTTTATACTATGCTATGGTTTTTTGGAGAAAATTAGTGGGGGGAGGGGCTGGGCTATGACATGATGCGTGCATCAAAAGTAATGTAATTTGACTCCATTTTAATGCTACACTGTGATTTATTGGAAGAAGAGGAGAGGTAGGAGGTGGCATTAAACATATAGTTGGTCTCTGCATATAAGACTGTGAAGAGGGTTTTAAAACTTCCATTAACACGATCGTGCTGTTTTCACCATTCTGGATTTTTTAATATTGCCCTATGTTGGGCAGAGGGGAGGGAGCAGGGGCATGACTTCACATTGGTGAGGATGGTGTCCCTGATGATACTGATGACAAAAAATGGCTCTGAGCACTATGGGACTTACTATCTGAGGACATAAGTCCCCTAGAACTTAAACCTAACTAACCTAAGGAGATCACACACATCCATGCAAGAGACAGGATTCGAACCTGCCACGGTAGCGGTCGCGCGATTCCAGACTGAAGCTCCTAGAACCGCTCCGCCACGGGGATCGGTTATTGATGACACCACTGATGTCATCATTGATAAGGATGCAGACGTTACGAGGTCAGCGTTCTAGGTCGCATTACGTCACAATCCCCGGTAGCTGAGTGGTCAGCGCGACAGACCATCAATCCTAAGGGCCTGAGTTCGATTCCCGGCAGGGTTGGAGACTTTCTCCGCTCAGGAACTGTGTGTTGTGTCATCCTAATCATCATCATTTCATCCCCATCGACTTGGAAGTCGCCGAAGTGGCGTCAAGTCGAAAGACTTGCATACGGCGAACGGTCTACCCGATGGGAGGTCCTAGTCAGAAGACATTTATTTATTTAGTTGTCTAGTAAATACAAGCTATGATCATTTGTTCAGTACAAGAGACGTGATTATCAAACTTTTATACTTTGAATGCTTGTTATTGTGATATCTCTGAATAATAACCATGTCTTCTGGAACATCCTGTGCAGGGCTTCGACATGAGCAGAGGACATGACCAGGTGCGACATGAAGATGGCAACGAACCTGTTTGCCACCGGAAAAACCTACAAGCTATAAATATGCCGGGAAGACGTGTGATCGCTAATCAACGAAAACTGGAAGAAAATCCGGAAATAAAACGTCACCCACTGCCTAAGAAGAACTGTTGCTCGAGTCTGTTAAGAACGTCATAGTAATCCAGAAATCAGTAGTCCGCCACAATCCGTCCCATGGGGAAAAACTTTATTTGTATCAGGCTAGGCAGACCTACAGAAATGGTGCAGAAATCAGAAATATGACAAAGATAAATTACAACGGAAAAAATGGGCTGTCGCAGAGCATCGCATCTCGAAAGGGCAACGCGTAAATTTTACGCCACCAATTTGTTGAAACAGGCCACGACATTCTGGGAGTCCCCTTTCAAAAGAATCTGTTTAAATATGGCTACGTAATAAATGATAGATAAATACTAATTAAAATAATGCATGGGAGCCAGTCCTGAATGTGCTGAAAGGACAATGACAATCTGATTAAATAGGCAATTCCCCCCCCCCCCCCCCCCCCCCGTACAACAGTAATTAAGGTTCACAACTCTGTCTGCATAACGATGGGTGTTCAAGTATTAAATTTAAATTTACCAACAAACTATTTCTGTTCAGAAATATTTTTTCTATACCACTTCCTGTTGGTTAGCTAAAATCTGTTTTGCATTTATGAAATATATAAGGGGCAATCAAAAAGTTTCTCTTTGAGGGCGCTGCTGCAGCGTATACTCAACATAACGTGACTTCAATGTGTGTATATATGCCCCGACATGTAGGCAATGGATTAGTGTAGCATTCGTGTCTTGCGGACGTGTGTGTGGTAAACGCCGGAACGTGAAGTATGACGACGTTGTACCAAATGCGTCCAAAGATAACCAACGTGCTGTTATTTTTTGCTTGACTGCTGAAGGACAAACACTGGCAGATATCTGTCGGATAAGTGTATGGGGCAGTGTGTCTGTCGAAAACCACCTTCGTGGAACGGTGCCTCAAGCAGAGCTGTTGCTTCGTGTAAGCGCATCCTCATATCGCAAATGTCAGAAGTTACTCCAACTAGAGTCCATTGTCTCGATCTCTCCCCAAGCGATTTTCACGTCTTCGGTACAGTACAAAAAAGTCTGAAACGTCGACGATTCCCCGTCGCACGAGGATGCGCAGCAGGCGGTTGCGGACTTATTCATGCAGCAGGCCATCTTGGTGCGTCAGTGGGAGGGTTGTCTCAACGCTCATGGCGATTTTGCTAGATAGACATACAAATTTTGACTTTAAGGCCTTAGAACGGAGACTTTTTCATCGATCCTTACGTATGAAAATTGCAAGTGAATCAAGAAGATATTTAAAAGAAATTGTAGTCTAAACAACCTGATATTACGGTCAATTATTCGCCTGTAAGTTTTAAGTATTAACACACAGAACTTCTCTTCTAACATTCACAGATAAAGGTTATGTTGAACTGTCTTGAATTTTTATCGTTGAATATTCTGCTATAAAGTTCTGCTGTAAACAACGACACTTACCGATTTTTGTTTCACTTAACATTTCCATAACTTTCGTTGTCATCCTATAAAACTGGGCAGCATGAACTGTAGCCTCAAAGGACTCTGCTTTGTCGCTATTTGACTTGAAATCTGCGTACGTGTGTACAATCGTAGTAGTCTTTTTTTGCAAGTTTTCTTACTCAACGTACTTTTAAACTGCATAAAACATACACATTTAACGCGTTTTCGAAATGAAGTACTGCAGATTTAATACTTCACCACCGGAAATCCTAACAGAACATTTAGTGGAAAACTTTCACTTTATTCTCTTCATGTGCGCACAACAACCGTGCTGTTAACATGGTAACACCTTGGCTGTTATTGATTGTTTTAGAAATACTTTGATGTAGTGCATTTTATACGAGTGGCCAATTACGGCCAGACTGGACATTCTCAAATGCTATAGGTGCCAAAACACCGACAGGATGTAGGTTGTCGACGGACGGCAAGACGGCCAGATTGTGATCTGTGCGCGGCCGGCAGCGCCCGACGGACCCAATCCGCCGGAACGCGGTCCTCAGAGCTCACGTGCAGTGTCTGTCACACACAGACCGAGGTGGAGTTGTCTTCTTGTAATGCTCCCAATGCAAGTAGGCTGTTTAGGTTTTCTTACTGGTAACGCCGCTTAGCGCTCGGTATGAAAAATCACTGGCTGTGCTGTGCGCAGTCTGTGTTTAGTTTGCATTGTTGTCTGCCATTGTAGTGTTGAGCAGCGGCAGCTGGATGCTAACAGCGCGTAGCGTTGCGCAGTTGGAGGTGAGCAGCCAGCAGCGGTGGACGTGGGGAAAGAGATGGCGGAGTTTTGAAATTTGTAAGAATTGGTGTCATGAACTGATATATATGTTATGACTATAAAGGTAAATACATTGTTTGTTCTCTATTAAAATCTTTCATTAGCTAACTGTGCCTATCAGTAGTTAGTGACTTCTGTAGTTTGAATCTTTTAGTTAGCTGGCAGTAGTGGCGCTCGCTGTATTGCAGTAGTTCGAGTAACGAAGATTTTTGTGAGGTAAGTGATTTGTGAAACATGTAGATTAATGTTAGTCAGGGCCATTCTCTTTTAGGGATTACTGAAAGTCAGATTACGTTGCGCAAAAAAAAAATATTGTGTGTCAGTTTAAGCAGAGTAGTGTATAATTTTTCTAAGGGGACGTTTCATATGTCGACCCTTAGCCGAGGATACCTCACTGGAATCTTCTGATTTTTTCCTTGTAGTTTGTGTAATTAGTGTAGCTTTTGTTTATTGCTAACGCGTAATCATAGAGAGAATTTCCTTTGTAGTTGCAGTCTTTCATTGTTGTACAGCAAAATAGTTGTGGCATGCATGTAGTTTTGCACAAAGTATTTCGCAGCTGCGCTTGCAATTAACTATATACACTCCTGGAAATTGAAATAAGAACACCGTGGATTCATTGTCCCAGGAAGGGGAAACTTTATTGACACATTCCTGGGGTCAGATACATCACATGATCACACTGACAGAACCACAGGCACATAGACACAGGCAACAGAGCATGCACAATGTCGGCACTAGTACAGTGTATATCCACCTTTCGCAGCAATGCAGGCTGCTATTCTCCCATGGAGACGATCGTAGAGTTGCTGGATGTAGTCCTGTGGGACGGCTTGACACGCCATTTCCACCTGGCGCCTCAGTTGGACCAGCGTTCGTGCTGGACGTGCACACCGCGTGAGACTACGCTTCATCCAGTCCCAAACTTGCTCAATGGGGGACAGATCCGGAGATCTTGCTGGCCAGGGTAGTTGACTTACACCTTCTAGAGCACGTTGGGTGGCACGGGATACATGCGGACGTGCATTGTTCTGTTGGAACAGCAAGTTCCCTTGCCGGTCTACGAATGGTAGAACGATGGGTTCGATGACGGTTTGGATGTACCGTGCACTATTCAGTGTCCCCTCGACGATCACCAGAGGTGTACGGTCAGTGTAGGAGATCGCTCCCCACACCATGATGCCGGGTGTTGGCCCTGTGTGCCTCGGTCGTATGCAGCCCTGATTGTGGCGCTCACCTGCACGGCGCCAAACACGCATACGACCATCATTGGCACCAAGGCGGAAGCGATTCTCATCGCTGAAGACGACCCATCTCCATTCGTCCCTCCATTCACACCTGTCGCGACACCACTGGAGGCGGGCTGCACGATGTTGGGACGTGATCAGAAGACGGCCTAACGGTGTGCGGGACCGTAGCCCAGCTTCATGGAGACGGTTGCGAATGGTCCTCGCCGATACCCCAGGAGCAACAGTGTCCCTAATTTGCTGGGAAGTGGCGGTGCGGTCCCCTACGGCACTGCGTAGGATCCTACGGTCTTGGCGTGCATCCGTGCGTCGCTGCGGTCCGGTCCCTAGTCGACGGGCACGTGCACCTTCCGCCGACCACAGGCGACAACATCGATGTACTGTGGAGACCTCACGCCCCACGTGTTGAGCAATTCGGCGGTACGTCCACCTGGCCTCCTGCATGCCCACTATATGCCCTCGCTCAAAGTCCGTCAACTGCACATACGGTTCACGTCCACACTGTCGCGGCACGCTACCAGTGTTAAAGACTGCGATGGAGCTCCGTATGCCACGGCAAACTGGCTGACACTGACGGCGGCGGTGCACAAATGCTGCGCAGCTAGCGCCATTCGACGGCCAACACCGCGGTTCCTGGTGTGTCCGCTGTGCCGTGCGTGTGATCATTGCTTGTACAGCCCTCTCGCAGTGTCCGGAGCAAGTATGGTGGTTCTGACACACGGGTGTCAATGTGTTCCTATTTCCATTTCCAGGAGTGTATTATTTTCAATGATATGTTAATGTGTTCTCTTATTTTTGTTCTTCAAATTGTGCTTTTATGTGTTATCGTGTGAAATATTGTGACAATAATGGCGTCTTAAAAACGTAACACTAGGCTCCAAAGTAAACTGAGAAATAATAGTGACGACGAGCGTCGCTTATCAGCACCAATGTGTAGTGAATTAACAGACATTCGAAGTAGTAATTTGGAAATTGTGCATAGGGAAATGGAGCGGGCGGCAAATAATGGTGTAAACAATGAAACAAGCAGTGAACAGGGAACAATTATCGATCGATCTGTCGGCAACAGCTCGCCTCAGGAATCCGAAATGACAGAACACAATATTGCAAATACTGTAGACTTAGGTTATGGGTCCTCACAGTTTTCTCAAATAAGTAAAGACACATTTTCTGCCTGTCAAAATGTCAATGTTGCTGGTGAAAATGCACTGCCAAAAAGCATAGAAAAACTGATTCCAGACACTAATACATTACTATTGCAATTAATGCAACAAATGGAACAAAATCAGAGACAAATGGGGCAAAATCTTCAAAAGTTAGACAGAATGGAACAAAATCAGAGACAAACACAGAAAAAGCTTCAAAAGTTAGACACAATGGAACAAAATCTTCAAAAGTTAGACACAATGGAACAAAATCAGAGACAAACACAGCATCAGTTGGACACAATGGAACATAATCTTTGGAAGTTAGACACCACACTTGAACAAACACGTGAAGATTTAACTACTGAGTTACATAACATTGAATCGAAATGTCAAAAAATCTGTAATGACGTAAAAACACAAATTTGTTAGCATTTTCAACCTAATCAAAATATCCACGGGTGTACTGCCGGTCTACAGTGTCCAACGGGCACAATATTTCGGCGATCAAACATGTCGCCATCATCAGGTGAACTGACGGACTGAGCTCCTGTGAACGTGCCGGCACGGAGATCCGTACGCTATGGCTGCTCAGGGGGAACTGGGTTCGGTCGCGGCGGCGGCCGATTTAAATACCCTCCGCCCGCGGCGCGCTCCCTCTGCCGTCCGCGCCCCGCGCCACGGTCTCGCGGTGGAACAGATTGCGACGGCGTCTGAGATGACGTCGGTGTGATGGCTCTGTCCGCCGTGGTCGTCACAACTATGCGTTTGCTCGATTTACTCTTGATTAACCCTATCGCTGGTTCCCAAGCCTTGCTAAGATTATAGCCACAGTCACGGTTTATGAGGTCGTCATTGGTGCGAATTTCGATGGCCTCTCTAACAACGCTGTCCCAGTATCTCGACGTCTGTACCAGAATCCTCGTGCGGTCATACTCCATAGCGTGATTTTCCGACAAACAATGTTCAGCGACCGCCGACTTGCTCGGATACATTAGTCGAGTGTGCCTCTGGTGTTCACGGCATCGATCCTCGACAGTACGCATCGTCTGACCAATATACGACTTGCCACATTGACACGGAATCTGGTACACGCCAGCCTTCCTCAAACCGAGGTCATCTTTGGCGCTCCCCACCAGTGCACGAGTTTTATTCGGAGGACAAAACACAGTTCTGACACGGTGTTTCTTCAGAATGCGGGCGATTTTCCCCGAGAGTGCGCCTGTGTATGGAATAAATGCAGTGCCTACCTCCTCCCTCGTGACTTCATCCATATCAACAGGTTGTGCTGCAGTGGTTGGGCGGAGAGCACGTTGGATCTGACACTCTGAGTACCCATTTTTTCGAAACACAGTTCTCAGATGTTCCAATTTCTGGGGTAGACTGTCTGTGTCAGAGATAGTGCGCGCCCTATGTACTAGAGTTTTAAGTAACCCATTCCTCTGTGAAGGGTGGTGGCAGCTGTCTGCGTGCAAATACAGATCAGTGTGTGTTGTCTTTCGATACACCCCATGACCTAGGGTGCCGTCAGCCCTTCTCCTGACCAAGACGTCAAGGAAAGGTAATTTACCCTCCTTTTCAGTCTCCATAGTGAATTTGATGTTGGGGTGTATGGAGTTTAGATGTGTAAGGAAGTCAAGGAGTTTATCCATACCATGTGGCCAGATGACGAACGTGTCGTCCACGTAACGGAAAAAGCAAGTAGGTTTCCATTCGGATAACGACAGGGCTTCCTCCTCGAAGTTCTCCATGTACAAATTCGCCACCACCGGTGAGAGTGGGCTACCCATGGCGACTCCCTCCGTTTGTTCGTAGTATTCTCCATTAAAAAGAAAATACGTGGAAGTCAAGACATGCCTAAAAAGTTCAGTGGTATTCTCGTCAAATCTCTGACCAATCAACTCTAGCGACTCTCGCAGGGGTACCCTCGTAAACAAGGAAACGACGTCAAAACTCACCATGATATCTGACTCATCCAACCTGAAGCTATCAAGGCGTTTAACAAAATCCACGGAATTACGGATGTGATGAGGGCATTTACCCACATAAGGACTTAATATTCCCGTCAGGTATTTGGCCAACAAATATGTAGTTGCCCTGATGTTGCTGACAATGGGGCGTAATGGTACCCCCTCTTTGTGAACCTTCGTGAGTCCATATAGTGTAGGCGGTACCGGACCTTGGGGTAACAATTTCTTAGCGTCACCCTCCGGTAAATCTGCGTCTTTGAGAAGAACCCTCGTCTTGTTCTCCACCTTCTTTGTAGGGTCAACGCTGATCTTCCGGTAGGAATCGTCATTTAGCAGGCTCTGCATCTTATCAGTGTAGTCCTTACGGGAGACAACAACTGTAGCATTGCCTTTGTCAGCCGGTAAGACAACAATTTCAGAGCGTTCCCTCAGATCACGAATGGCCGCCCTCTCTTTACTGCTGATATTTGACTTCATCGGCTTGGATTTCGTCAACGCACGACAAGTTTCACGACGTATTTCCTCGGCTGATTCTGGTGGAACTCGAGCTGCAACCTGTTCAACAGCACTAACAATTTCTGCGACCGGAGTGAACTTGGGGGTGGGAGCGAAGTTGAGACCTTTCTGCAAAACCGAAACCGCATCATAACTCAACACCATGCTACTCAAATTGATGACAGTCTTGCACGGAACCTGCAGAGATGGTTTGTCAAGGAGACGTGAGAACTTAGCTGTTTGACGTCCTGTAGCCTTCTTATGGGCGGAATCAGCTGACACCCAGGTGACACCATCAATCCAATCCCAAGAAAAAGAAGTGAACTTAGTAGCCAGTTGCAAATGTAACTTGAGTAATTCCTGTGAGATAAACTCAAGGCTCCGGCGGGTGAATTGCACTCTCTCACGTACCAATGCGAGGCTGGCTCGTTTCTTGATTCTCTTAGCTGCTGCAGAATCGATGTGATGCATAACCTTAGCAAAATTTGGAACAACATTCTCGGAACGACATCTCTTTAGAAAGGCAAGAGTACTTAGCAAACGACATCTACGGTGGCGCAACTTTTCAAATTTCTTCATGCTGCGATACATCTCCTGCCCGTAAAGGTGTATGATGTGATTCTTGAGTTTCTCCCGGCGTATTTGATAATCAAAATATTCACGGGTGTACTGCGGGTCTACAGTGTCCAACGGGCACAATATTTCGGCGATCAAACATGTCGCCATCATCAGGTGAACTGACGGACTGAGCTCCTGTGAACGTGCCGGCACGGAGATCCGTACGCTATGGATGCTCAGGGGGAACTGGGTTCGGTCGCGGCGGCGGCCGATTTAAATACCCTCCGCCCGCGGCGCGCTCCCTCCGCCGTCCGCGCCCCGCGCCACGGTCTCGCGGTGGAACAGATTGCGACGGCGTCTGAGATGACGTCGGTGTGATGGCTCTGTCCGCCGTGGTCGTCACAACTATGCGTTCGCTCGATTTACTCTTGATTAACCCAATCGCTGGTTCCCAAGCCTTGCTAAGATTATAGCCACAGTCACGGTTTATGAGGTCGTCATTGGTGCGAATTTCGATGGCCTCTCTAACAACGCTGTCCCAGTATCTCGACGTCTGTACCAGAATCCTCGTGCGGTCATACTCCATAGCGTGATTTTCCGACAAACAATGTTCAGCGACCGCCGACTTGCTCGGATACATTAGTCGAGTGTGCCTCTGGTGTTCACGGCATCGATCCTCGACAGTACGCATCGTCTGACCAATATACGACTTGCCACATTGACACGGAATCTGGTACACGCCAGCCTTCCTCAAACCGAGGTCATCTTTGGCTCTCCTCACCAGTGCACGAGTTTTATTCGGAGGACAAAACACAGTTCTGACACGGTGTTTCTTCAGAATGCGATCTGAGGGAACGCTCTGAAATTGTTGTCTTACCGGCTGACAAAGGCAATGCTACAGTTGTTGTCTCCCGTAAGGACTACACTGATAAGATGCAGAGCCTGCTAAATGACGATTCCTACCGGAAGATCAGCGTTGACCCTACAAAGAAGGTGGAGAACAAGACGAGGGTTTTCTCAAAGACGCAGATTTACCGGAGGGTGACGCTAAGAAATTGTTACCCCAAGGTCCGGTACCGCCTACACTATATGGACTCACGAAGGTTCACAAAGAGGGGGTACCATTACGCCCCATTGTCAGCAACATCAGGGCACCTACATATTTGTTGGCCAAATACCTGACGGGAATATTAAGTCCTTATGTGGGTAAATGCCCTCATCACATCCGTAATTCCGTGGATTTTGTTAAACGCCTTGATAGCTTCAGGTTGGATGAGTCAGATATCATGGTGAGTTTTGACGTCGTTTCCTTGTTTACGAGGGTACCCCTGCGAGAGTCGCTAGAGTTGATTGGTCAGAGATTTGACGAGAATACCACTGAACTTTTTAGGCATGTCTTGACTTCCACGTATTTTCTTTTTAATGGAGAATACTACGAACAAACGGAGGGAGTCGCCATGGGTAGCCCACTCTCACCGGTGGTGGCGAATTTGTACATGGAGAACTTCGAGGAGGAAGCCCTGTCGTTATCCGAATGGAAACCTACTTGCTTTTTCCGTTACGTGGACGACACGTTCGTCATCTGGCCACATGGTATGGATAAACTCCTTGACTTCCTTACACATCTAAACTCCATACACCCCAACATCAAATTCACTATGGAGACTGAAAAGGAGGGTAAATTACCTTTCCTTGACGTCTTGGTCAGGAGAAGGGCTGACGGCACCCTAGGTCATGGGGTGTATCGAAAGACAACACACACTGATCTGTATTTGCACGCAGACAGCTGCCACCACCCTTCACAGAGGAATGGGTTACTTAAAACTCTAGTACATAGGGCGCGCACTATCTCTGACACAGACAGTCTACCCCAGAAATTGGAACATCTGAGAACTGTGTTTCGAAAAAATGGGTACTCAGAGTGTCAGATCCAACGTGCTCTCCGCCCAACCACTGCAGCACAACCTGTTGATATGGATGAAGTCACGAGGGAGGAGGTAGGCACTGCATTTATTCCATACACAGGCGCACTCTCGGGGAAAATCGCCCGCATTCTGAAGAAACACCGTGTCAGAACTGTGTTTTGTCCTCCGAATAAAACTCGTGCACTGGTGGGGAGCGCCAAAGATGACCTCGATTTGAGGAAGGCTGGCGTGTACCAGATTCCGTGTCAATGTGGCAAGTCGTATATTGGTCAGACGATGCGTAATGTCGAGGATCGATGCCGTGAACACCAGAGGCACACTCGACTAATGTATCCGAGCAAGTCGGCGGTCGCTGAACATTGTTTGTCGGAAAATCACGCTATGGAGTATGACCGCACGAAGATTCTGGTACAGACGTCGAGATACTGGGACAGCGTTGTTAGAGAGGCCATCGAAATTCGCAGCAATGACGACCTCATAATCCGTTACTGTGGCTATAATCTTAGCAAGGCTTGGGAACCAGCGATAGGGTTAATCAAGAGTAAATCGAGCAAACGCATAGTTGTGACGACCACGGCGGACAGAGCCATCACACCGACGTCATCTCAGACGCCGTCGCAATCTGTTCCACCGCGAGACCGTGGCGCGGGGCGCGGACGGCGGAGGGAGCGCGCCGCGGGCGGAGGGTATTTAAATCGGCCGCCGCCGCGACCGAACCCAGTTCCCCCTGAGCAGCTATAGCGTACGGATCTCAGTGCCGGCACGTTCACAGGAGCTCAGTCCGTCAGTTCACCTGATGATGGCGACATGTTTGATCGCCGAATTATTGTGCCCGTTGGACACTGTAGACCGGCAGTACACTCGTGGATATTTTGATTATCAAATACTCCGGGAGAAACTCAAGAATCACATTTTCAACCTATTTTTTCGCGGCATGAAAACTCATTACAGAATCACGAAGCAGCCATAAAAGAATTGCAAACTGTTGTTCGTGAAAATCACACCTTCCAAGCTAAAATTGACTCAGTTGCATCCACCGATTCGGTTACGCAACTTGCAAGAACTCAGGAAAACTTAAAGGACACAGTAGATTCGATTTCAACACAAATGGACACTCTGAAACTTGGGTCAGAAAAACACACTGAGGAAATGTGTTCACTATCGGAGAAAGTAGCAGAACTTTCGGATCAGTTCACTAATTTATGTACGAAGGTAGATGATAATCTGAATGTCACAAAACCGGTAGTCTTTAATGACACAGAAGAGTTCGAACAAATTAGGAAATTCAAACAAAATCAGAATCAAATTAATACGCAACACCAAAGAGAAATCCGGGAAGTACAAGATCAGTTGACACAGGTAATACAAGAATTACGTATTTCAGAGGACACTCGCACTCCAATACGGGAAGAGGGACATAAAAATACGGAACTGCCACAAAATAACAACACAGGGCACTTTGGAGATTATGAAAGAAATTGGCAAAGTACACCGAATTTTGAGATGGAACCGCCGAAACGAAGTAACAATGACCGATATGCGACCTGCCGACACGATGATTTTGACTATAAGCTGTTCATTACTACATGTAAATTCAAAACATTTAAGAATTCTGGCAACGACATTCATCCACAAGCGTGGCTCCATCAATTCTCTCATTGTTTTCCTCCCAACTGGTCATTAGAGCACAGATTAGAATTTATGTGTGGCTACTTGGAGAATGAACCAGCTGTAAGAATGCGATCGGTCATTCACGATTGCCACAGTGAAGGAGAATTTTACCATGCCTTCCTCTCAGCATACTGGTCTCAAGCTACACAAGACCGAGTAAAACATAGCATCATAATGATGGTCATTAGAGCACAGATTAGAATTTATGTGTGGCTACTTGGAGAATGAACCAGCTGTAAGAATGCGATCGGTCATTCACGATTGCCACAGTGAAGGAGAATTTTACCATGCCTTCCTCTCAGCATACTGGTCTCAAGCTACACAAGACCGAGTAAAACATAGCATCATAATGATGAAACATTTCGAACAATCTGAATTTTCCAGTCTTGTGAAATATTTTGAAAACATGTTGCACAAGAATCAGTACCTGTCAAACCCATACAGCCCCTCAGAACTCATCCGCATTTGCTTAATCAAATTACCGGAACATTTACGGCATATTATTTTGGCAGGCCGTTGCAAAGACGACATTGAAGCTTTTCAGGGATCTGATGCTATATGAGTTATTTGGTTATGCTACGTATCTGTTATGATGACATATTTAAGAAGTGTCGACGAATATACATATGTGTAATAACGTAAGGAATAATGAGTAGTGGTTAGGGACTCTGGTTTGTGAAAAAGGATATGGGAAACCAAGAATCGTACATTAAGAGTTATGAAATGTGTGTATACGCGTGAATGTATCACAAGGCCGCCAAAAATTTTTGGACACTGTTATATTTAAAGGATTTTGTTTCTACATATTTGTAACGCAAATGCTTGACCTGTGAAATTTTTTATATGAGACAGCCATTGTAGCGGAAACTGGTGTCGTAAATATTTCGGTAAGAAAGTTAAGTGACCACCTGGACGTAATGCGCCGTGGGCGCCCCGCTGGGCGACAGCCACCAAGAAACAAGCCATTAGTGTGTGCCTTTCAGAGGCACAGGTAAAAAAAAAAAAAAAGGTGTCATTATCCTTGCTGTTGACATTTCGTTGTAGAAAGCGTCGCAAATACGACACGCTCAAACTTGAAGACATATGATTACACTGTGGAGCTCTTAATTTATGATATTTACTAAAATGCCTAATGAAACGACGAGAAACATTTCATGGCTATTGTCCTGCTAGTTGAGAGAAATGCCATGTGGCTTGCTTTATGCATTTATTTACTCATTTTGTTTAATATCTTGTTTCTAACTGCACTGAAGCATTGGTTAAAATAAATTTTATGGATGTACTAATATAAATATTTTATGCCTACAGATCCAGTAAATAATAACTTTATGATGTACTTAAAAAAAAACGAAGTAGCACAAAAAAACATTTCCCTTCACAGGAATTGCATACAGAATTGTCTTTTCAAGTACATGGTAATATTTTTTACAATAAATTTTTGTGGTGCACCACTTTAATTGCATAGACATTAAGATGTGAATAGACATTGTCCTTATCTGCATTGTTGTCTTTAGTGTAACATTTTTTCTGATTGAGCTTTGTCATGTTTAGGTATAAGTTATAGCATTTGCTGCGGCTGTTTGCCATTCATAGTGCTACTGAATGTCACTTTGTATTACTAGGTTAAGCCAATTTTATTACTGATTTATTTTTCTTGTTTGCTGTGCATTGCCTTATATTAGTTGTAATATTGCTGCCTTTTTTTGCCAATTTCCATTTTTTTTAACATTGCTGTTTGTGTAAATTGTTTTGTGATGCAGCATTGCCTCATCCCTTAGTTTAGCATCTGAGCTCAGTAGATTTAAGTTAGCTTAAGAGGGGGTAGACTATATAAGAAACTAACTATGATGAATTGGAAGAAAAGCATTGAGAAGCTTTAAGAAAATGGTTTGGTCAAAAAAAGTAGTGTACAGTGGAGAAAAACTATTTTTGAAAGAGGATGTGAACAGAATACAGAAAGCAGGTTTAGATAGGACTTTTTGGGAATAATGAAGAATTAAGGGAGATCTCTATGCAAAATACTGCAGTAAAACAAACCCTGTCCTTTCCTTTAGTATTATCCCTCTATGTGTTTATGTACCCTTGTGTATTTGTTTTTTTCCTGTCTTTATGTGTTTAGCTAATAAGATTTATGTTGTAGAATTTTTCAAATACTATGTTATTTTCTTTGTAAATATGTTCAGACATTATTTATTGCGTTTTGGTTCATTGCTCATGTGTGAAGTTGATGTTTCAAAAGTTATTCTGACCTTTTATGTATGTACTTATGTCATAATTTTTGTAACACTGATCTATTTGCTATTTCGATTCTTTTGTAAAGCCTGTACTACTGCAAATGTTATCTTAGTGTTATGTTCTTTAAAAATGTATTTTGTACCTTTGTTATTGCATTCTTATGTTATAAAATTGTAATTGACCCCAGTTCATCAAATTAAGTAACTTGTAAATTACATTTCACTGCACACGTTTCTGTTGGTCATAGTATATGGACAATATGTGAGAAGTAGGTTCTGATAGTGTTTGCACGTGTGTTAATAACTCAGTAAGGGACTGGATAACAGCATTGCTGGTTCTAAGGACATTTCAAAAACAATTTTTCTGAGTGCACAAGTGGTGGTTATGGACTTGCTATATTATCTGCAAGACTCTTCAATGGTGATTGTGCGCCTGCACAGTCAAACAGATGGCTGCTGGCCATCTCTACAAGGACTGCAGTGGGTCTACACCTTTGATGACCCACCAATACCATTATTTCTACAAGGACTACAGTGGGTCTGCACCTCTGGTGGCCCACCAATAGTAATCTCTACCAGGACTACAGTGGATCTGCTCTGTGATGACCTACCTACCGATAGTCTTCAACATCGACTGACTCTGCTGTGGCCCATTACCTGTCTGCATGTCAAGAGTCAGCACTGTCTTTCGTTGGAAGGACAACACTACTTCTTCAAGATTGCTTAGAAATCGACTACTTCCAAGTGCAATTTCTTTAATGCTCAGACTTTGAAATAACACTGCAATTTTACTATGATGAACGATCAGGACTGTCTTTATGGACTGTGAGAGAATTTTAGCTTCTGACCAACATTGTATCAATAAGTGTGTGCATTTGATATCTTTGTTATAGTAATTATGAAAAATTTTATCAAATCATTATTGGCCACTGCCCAAAACAATTTGTAAAAATTTTTTGTGGGGAGCATGGGGGCTTTGTTGACGGACGGCAAGACGGCCAGATTGTGATCTGTGCACGGCCGGCAGCGCCCGACGGACCCAATCCGCCGGAACGCGGTCTTCAGAGCTCACGTGCAGTGTCTGTCACACACAGACCGAGGTGGAGTTGTCTTCTTGTAATGCTCCCAATGTAAGTAGGCTGTTTAGGTTTTCTTATTGGTAACGCCGCTTAGCACTCGGTATAAAAAATCACTGGCTGTGCTGTGCGCAGTCTGTGTTTAGTTTGCATTGTTGTCTGCCATTGTAGTGTTGAGCAGCGGCAGCTGGATGCTAACAGCGCGTAGCGTTGCGCAGTTGGAGGTGAGCAGCCAGCAGCGGTGGACGTGGGGAAAGAGATGGCGGAGTTTTGAAATTTGTAAGAATTGGTGTCATGAACTGATATATATGTTATGACTATAAAGGTAAATACATTGTTTGTTCTCTATTAAAATCTTTCATTTGCTAACTGTGCCTATCAGTAGTTAGTGACTTCTGTAGTTTTAGTTAGCTGGCAGTAGTTGTGCTCGCTGTATTGCAGTAGTTCGAGTAACGAAGATTTTTGTGAGGTAAGTGATTTGTGAAACATGTAGATTAATGTTAGTCAGGGCCATTCTCTTGTAGGGATTACTGAAAGTCAGATTGCGTTGCGCAAAAAAACTATTGTTCTCAGTATAAGCACAGTCGCGTATAATTTTTCTAAGGGGACGTTTCAAGGTATACTCTAAATATCTTCCACGACAGATGGAAGCATAAGTAACACACATATCGAAAGCGAGAACATACTCGTAAAATCGTAAAAAAATGCTGCTTCAATATAGTAACCATAATCGTTAACACTACAAAAAAGGTAAATGTACACTCGATGTGCTCACTTCCATATTTACAGACAAACACGACCACCTTATCAGTTACTCTCTCTGTCCATTTAATACTCAGCATTCTTCTCTATCACCACACTTAAGTATTTTCTGTTGTCTTCTCAGAACTACTGCTGTCTGAATCTCACTTCCGTACACGTATACCGTTCAAAAAAATACTTTCAGATATCCTACACCACGGAGGATAAAAAAAGAAAAAAAAAAGTAAAAGGAGAGAAAAATAACGTAGTGGGGACATCGCTCCTGACCGTCAATGAAGAACATCAGAACCGTTCTCTCGGCTCCATAAATCACAGCCACTGTCTTTCGGAATCCCACAGAATTTTTGCCCTAGTGTAAGAGAGTTAATGCTGTGCGGTACCGTGAAACCCTAAAATGATCTACGGTGGCCAATACAGAACAATAGAAGGGGAATGTTAACGAAGGAAGTGCGCTAGCTGCATGACAATGCACATTCCCAAGTAGCTACCACCACAAAGAAACCTTCAGTTTTTCGTCTTCTCAGGTGTCTGAAGTTGTTTACGGTGGCAAATGGTATTCTACCGATGATGAAGTCCAGAGTGATGTCACCAATGACCCATAAGGGCGGCGGGGGACTGCTTTGACGAAGGTACAAGGAAAATCCCACCCCTATGCTCACAATGGGAACGTATTCGACTACGTCAAAGAACACTGGTTGGCGTACATGTGTAAATTTATAACTTTTTTTTAAGTGTATTGACTTTCAGATGTTAACAAAGTTGAGTAGTGGAGAGTGTTTGACCTTGATACTCATTTTGGACTTTCGCCTCCAGCCAGCCCTGTTACAGAAGTTTAATGTAGTCCCATATACCATTTTTAACGATGGAATTCATTTTTACGCGCACTGCAGCCTTTGGCGAAAATTACAAAAGTTACTCTCGAAAATTAAGGTATTTACAGCTGTGAGAATACGTTCTGAGGTGAATCATGGTTAGGTACCTAAGAACAGATATTCGAATGAAATTTTAACAGCGTCTTATCAGTACTGTCTATATGTTACTGTATACTGTCTGTTGCTGTCTATCTGTTACATTATTACTCCACTTCAGACCAACAAGCATTGGGTAAGGTCAAATGAAGCAAAACTACTACCGAAAATCAGTTACAAGTTGCATACTTCTTGATATAGATGTTATCGGAAACTACCACAATATCCCATTTATAAGAGAGTTAAAATTGTTAAGGCACTAAAGAAACTCTGTTCATCTGTAAGTATCACATATTCTGTGGCCAAAGACCTTCGTCTGTTTTGTGGCACAAGGTGATGCACGAGCGACGAAGTACTGCTTAACTGTCCACATGTTATGTATATAGTTCTAAAAAGATATAACATTTTATTTACCATATAATTAAGTACCTGAAGAATTAATAATATCTTCTAAATAGATTTAATATATTAAATAGCACTTAAAGGTGCAAAAGACCAAATATTTACAAATGCAGCGCAAAAAGCAACTTCATGTCAAACGAAAGCCAATATTGTATAACTGGCAGTAAAATGAAAACGATACACGTGGAAAAATGTAAGTAAACAGTTTATTATTTCAACAGTAGTCGCCATAACTGCTGATACATATATCCCTTTGAGAGACAAGACGGTCACCTTTCATGGAAAAATGTTTGCAGTTGCTACTAGATCATAATGGTACCGAGGTATGCATCTCTTCATTCGAAGTAAATCGACGGCCGCTACTATGTTTATTCGGGGCTCCGAAAATATGGAACCTGCATGGGAAGAGATCGCGACTGTATGGAGGATATGAAAGGAGTTCGCAGCGAAACTTCTGTAGCGTAGTCGAAATAACTTTGACAACTTCTGGGTTCGTCCACGCGACTTCCATATTTTTTGAGCCCTGAAGAAAGACGGCTGTGGCCGTCGGTTTGCTTCGGACGAAAAATATTTTCATAAGGTTTCTATAAAATTTAGCAATGAAAACTTGGTAAGTACCTAATTTTATATCCTTTAACTTGCTGTAACACTGCTTTATAAATTTTCTAAGTTAAGTTCCTCTCCCATTTTATGAATCAACACCACAGTTGAGCCGGCGGGCGGTTAGAAAATTTTGCTGCTCATGGAGATACAAAAGTGAGCAGTATATAATGAAGGTTGACTACCCCTATTCTAGGTGCACCACTCTCCCCTACTCTTAATTTCTCGATATGCTTCGTAATTCCTCCGACCGCCCTCAAGGTGTCACTTATTCTACGGTCGCAGGTTCGAATCCTGCCTCGGGCATGGATGTATGTGACGTTCTTAGGTTAGTTAGTTTTAAATAGTTCTAAGTTCTAGGTGACTGGTGACCTCAGCTGTTAAGTCCCATAGTGCTCAGAGCCATTTGAACTATTTGTCACTTATTCAATACGACTAATGAAGAAGCGGCGCTCTTAGCGTGTACAGCTCTCTCTAATTTTCCATTGTGTTCTGTGTGCTTCTCCGCTTCATATATTGTTCCTTATGCTACATGTACCCATTGTTTTGAGTGTTCCATTCTGTTACGGACCGAACGAGGTGGTGCAGGGGTTAGCACACTGGATTCTCTTTCGGGTGGACGACGGTTCAAACCCGCTTCCCGTCTTCATGATTTACGTTTTCCGTGATTTCCCTAAATCGCTTCAGGCAAGTGCCGGGATGTTTCCTCTGAATGGGCACGGCCGACTTCCTATCCAATCCTTCCCTAAGCCGAAGAGTCCGGTGACCTCGCCGTCTGGTCTCTTCCACCAGATCAACCTCAACCCCCATTCTGTTACGGAGTTTTTACCTAATCACAGAATAACAACATCTCGATGTAGGTTAACGTCTGTGTCCTTGTGCCACAAATGTTTACGTTGATTTTTCTTAGGTTGCTATATTTGCAGATTTTTCTTCCTTCCTTCTTATAAAATACAGATGTTATTATCGGCGAAAAACAATCAAGAATTGTGAAGCCTGAATTTGGAATACATTGGGAACACTCGTTTTATTGGAGGCAGTTAAGAGCGGATTGAGAGTCACAGGCCTAGCCAGCGGATATCGGCGGGGTCGCAGCCGGAAAGCCGGCCGCGGCCCGTCGGCGTACGCCCACGCTCAGAGAGTCTCCCTGCTTCCAGAATGTGGGGGTGGTGTCCTCCCTAACTCCCACCCTCCCTCATCCCTCCGCCTCTTTCCGCATCGATCTGCTCTGCGTGGTCGTTTCACAGCCAACCCATCATGCTGCCACACCGACGCCCGCCGCCCCCACTGAAAATTCCAAGAAGACATTCTTTGGCAAAACGCCTAAGTGTCTTGCGGAACACTTTAAAGTATCAATGGCTCTTGCACTTGCAGAAGCCTATACTATTGCACCGTAATGGCTCAATCACGCTGAGTGTTACTCACAGCATCAAAGCGACGTTATCCCTTAAAGGGGCGTGTGTCTTCAAGTACTCTTCTCATCTTGCAACGGCCCTCAATAATGTTTTCATAGCTTGTTAAAATTAAAATTAAGCTAAATAGATATATCGATCTGACAGAAAAAGAAGCTATGGCAGGATGAATTTTGCAGCCAATTCTTTGTCAATTATTTACTTATTTAGCATAGGTAATACAAAGTGAACTACAACTAAAATCAATGAATCGCATGATTTTACAAAATAAATAGAACTAAACAACTAAATCCAGAAATTAAATTTTCAGCCCATTCGGCGTCCTCGTCTGTACTTCGTTTGCTACAGCTTGTTAGAATGTGTTTGATGGTCTGATGTTCTTTGCACACAGTCACACTGAGAAGATGAAATTATCCCCCATCGATGGAGGCTAACTGCACAGATGCCATGGCCTGTACGACTTCGATTAACTGTTTTCCAAGCACGTCATGATAATTCCATGACGGCTGGTCTTGTGCCACGTCTTACGATAATGAGTCTAATATGCCTTATGGGCAAAATTATCCAACGTTTATGACAGCTTTCTAGTCAAGTTGAAATCGACTGCTTGCTGTGATTCTGTCAAAATGATAGGTGGTTCAAATGCTTCAAATGGCCCTGAGCACTATGGGACTTAACTTCTGAGGTCATCAGTCTCCGAGAACTTAGAACTACTTAAACCTAACTAACCTAAGGACATCACACACATAAATGCCCGAAGCAGGATTCGAAACTGCGACCGTAGCGGTCGCGCGGTTCCAGAGTGTAGCGCCTAGAACCGCTCGACCACCTCTGCCGGCTGATGGGCGGCTGCTGGGTTTTTAACCGGCTCATTCTAAGAATCTTTCTGTCAGTGCAAAATTACGACATTGCTAGTCAGTGACCCGTACAGATGTCTTATACTCAGTAGAAAGACTAAAACATGTAAGACCAGCGTTTTCAACATTTCTAGTCTTGTAGTCCTCAGTTGCACATAATCTTAGGGAAATTTAGATTTTTAATTTTAATTTTGCGGCTTTATATAAATACAGAGAACTACAACATCCTGAAAGCCATTGCTGAGAACAAACATGTGATAAACGAGGAAACATAATCAATACAGACTCTAATAAACTTAATAAAAGAAACGATTTGATAAAAATCATTCTCTTTCTCTCCCTTCCACCTTCCCTCTCTTCCTCTAACTTTCTCCCTCCCTCCCTCCCTCCCTCCCTCCCTCCCTCTCTCTCTCTCTCTCTCTCTCTCTCTCTCTCTCTCTCTCTCTCTCTCTCTCTCTCTCTCTCTGTCTCTCTCTCTGTCTCTCACTCTTTTCCTCACACACACACACACACACACACACACACACACACACACACACACATCTTCATATTAAATGAAAATAATGTTATCACCTAATCATACTAAAACAAAAACCATTTCTCTCTCTCTCTATGTCCTCTCTCTCTCTCTCTCTCTCTCTCTCTCTCTCTCTCTCTCTCTCTCTCTCTCTCTCACACACACACACAGGGAGAGAGAGAGAGAGGGATAGAGAGAGAGAGAGGAGAGAGAGAGAGAGATAGAGAGAGGGGGGGAGGGAGGGAGGGAGGGAGATAGAGACATCGCAGATGTCAAAAACGCATTAAATGCTTAGAAAAAAATAAACGCACATGGCACACTAATTGTGTTTCATTCAGTTGTAATTAGATGATCCCAAAATAGACAACTGTCAACATACCATAAGAGCAGGATTACTTAAGAGACTATAACTTGAGTAACGAGGGACTCTTATTTGGATATTTGGATTTCAAAGAACTGAATACGGCAAGTAGAGAAGACCAGCATACTAAAAAGTGTATTCTCAGCTACAGGAAACATCTGACACCGCCAGGACAAGAAGGAGCATGTTCTTCGGATACATTCTTAGAATGGGAGGGGAATGTAATTTAATTTCTTGTGCCAAGGGAATCAAAATTCGTTGTATCCAAGAGGTAAAAAGGGATCTGGAAGAAATGGAAATACAGGATACAGAGATTCATTAAGAGGTGACTCTGAAATAAATAAAAGAAAAACATTGCTTTATAGGACACCATTATACCGAGAGCAAAATCATCTTGGGTACAGGAGCAAAAAGATTGCGAACTATGACAATGAAAAACGACTAGAAACAGACAAGTTGACACTAATTCATGTAAACTGCAGACGGGCTAACGAAAACAAAACGAATTTCAAGCTGAAATGAATGAAATTTATAAAAATTGTATTTGTCTGCGAACAAAATACGTTTCCAGACATGTGGTTTCTTCCCAGTAAAGTGACACGTCGGTTACGTCAGTACCTCAAAACTGCAGCCAAAAAGTCTTAGATAACTCTTCAACATCGATTTTAGTAACATATTTTTTTCATTGGGAACGAAAAAGCGTCTCTGATTTGACAAATGGGATGAGACAATCGTTAGAGGTTAATGCCCTGTCAGGGAAGATGTAATTATAAATGGGTGATTGGGCTGGTAGCAAAAGATCTCAGTCGCTATAAATGCACGTAAACCGTCTATCAGACTTATTTCTACCTGACTATTTACGATCAATATGATATGCATTTAACCAATTCATCGCAGAAAAAATATCATGACATTATCAGTAACGTTCTTTAGATATATTAAATGTTTTTAACTGTGTGTACACTGTGTATCTGAGTTCGAGATAGGATCTGGCTGGGTATTCATGCTTACAAATGTGAAAACCCGACTAGAAAATAACAATGACTCGAGCCTGTGTTGCAGACTGACGGTAGAAGGCGCGTTATACATTACTGTATCCGAGCCCTTCTTAAAACGTAGGTCACATAAGTGAATAATGGTTAGCACAAGCCCATCTGAAGGCCATTTTTGCAGCGGAGACACATGTGATGCGTAGTTTGCGCTACACGTTCTCACTCCCAGAATTGTCATTTGTCACGGAAAACGTACCTTACCGAAAGGAACACATCACTGACTTCTATTGACAACGTTTTATGAGCTAGGAAGTAAATACAGACTTAATTAAAGTATTGCGAAAGCACTGCAACAGCTGCGTTTGGCAATGATTTACTCCAAATTCCTAGTCATGTAGTATACAGTTTTCAAGAAATATGCAAACGCAACTGCAGAATTGAAACTAATCACTGTATATAATTAAAGAAATCGATAGTATATAGCAAAAAAGAAATTAATTTTTAGAATTTGAACTAAAGAAACGATTTATTTTCTAAAATGTTTAAGGATATGAACGGTGAAACAATTGCCAATAGATAACAAAGCATGAATTCACACCCTCGTTAACTATAGAGGTAGCACCACCTATCAATTTCCTCATTTGCATGGAAGAACACCTCCCACCACTCCCCTCATGTGGATGTGGACATTTCTATTTAATATCAAAATAAATGCAAACACATGTTTTAAGTCGATTTAACAGCAATGAAATTCACGACAGCAAGCATCCTTCGAAGAAATGAGTAGCGTACAGACCTGTATTCTAAAACGTGGGCCAGAGCCAGCTTTGGGAGGATCTCTAAAGGTGAAGAGGCAGTCGGTTGGCGGAGTCACTGTTGAGGAAAATAGCAGTCCATGTGTAATCCAGAGCTCTAATGTAGAGAATAGATTTTTTCGTGCATTGTTTTAGAAGGTCATCCAATTCCAGGTTAGTCACGCACAATACCGCCGTTGTAAATGATATGTGCCATGATAGCTGCTTGTAACAGACTGACCGTACATGTGAGGGTTGTCCTTGGAGATGTACAATATCAGGTAACCCCCGCAAATGTCCTAGTTATCGTTAACTGTTGTTCCCGGAGCTGCAGAAGATTGCATTCAGCCGTGGCTTCGTTTATGATGTGGTGCTGTAATGATGAGAATCGTAGACAAATCTGTAAGTACTTTTCACTAAAGAGCACACATATTTATGTTTCCAAGCGATGCCTTTTTAATTCCTTGCTGTACTTCTTGACACAGCACTGTTAACTTTACACATGAGGTATTACACAAGATGAGGTACTTGACACCCATGAATAATACATGTTAACTCCATTTTATACTCTTGGTAATCGTACGCGACGTCACCCGCTTCCGACCCACGTCTCAGTGTTTCTAATAAAATCGTAACACACTCTTACATATTCAGTGACTTAACACTCGATATCGGCTTGGACTACAGCCCATGGCCAACTCGTTCTGATAATATCTCAAAACTGTTAACCCACTCTAATAACCTCACCGCCTTTCACTAAGGCCCGTACCCAACTCTAACTCTAATAATGCCATATTTCTTAACAGTTGGCTAGAGATGAAACCTGTGCGACCGCCCACTTCGGCCGTTACTAACCAACTCTGCCTGCGATTACGAAAGACCTTCTGTCTCGAGCTTATCAACCAATCACAGCCTTAGAAAGAACTGTGAGCTAATGGCAAACTGGAGGATTGCTGAGCAGTGTGGCATTCTTACCAAGTAGGATGGACGCAGGAAATAGAAGTTCAAAGAAGGACAGCTTACTTAGCGAAATAGGGAACAGAGTCACGGATGTGATACGCGGATTGGGGTGGCAACTGGAGTTTACTTAAGAGAACTAGAAATGGCCACAAAAGGGTTTAGAGCTCATAGCTGTTCTTCAGCACAGGCAGAGAGGATTTGCTTTGGCCCATCTCTACAGACCAGGGTCCAAAGGACCGCCATAGCCGTCATAAAAAATTCCATTCTACGACGCCTAATGAAATCCTTTTTGAAATAAAATGTATGCACCCAGAATGGAAGGATCATGGACTCTGCCGCTTTCTGCCGTGCCTACATGTGCGCCATTCAATACACCTAGGCCAAAAGGTGCACAAGGAGTGGGAGAGACTTTCTGCCTTCCTCCTCTCACCAGGCCATCACTGGTTAGTCGTGACCAAATCCGCAGGAGCAGCGATTATTTGACTTATGTACGAAGTTGTTATTGGATAGAACTCACAAGGTGTGCTGCAATAGAGTGGCAAGATTCCTACATTGGCAGACGGAGCCGGGGTTGAGAAAATTAATTCAGACCACACTTACTGCTGGGGGATGGAAGAGAGAGCACTTGCTGCCAGACAACCAATGAGATGAGACTTGTCGTCATACTAAGGGATGCCTCCACTTTAATACTGAGTACAGAGGCCGAGCTGGACTCAGAAGTGCCAGCCCTTAGTGCCACTACTTTCCACATTCGTACTGTATACAATTGATAGTAACGAGCCAGAGATACAATCACCAAGTGGAACGTGATGATAGTTTAACTTTCGTCAGAGGCTAAGTGTATGGTTTTCATAATTCCTGCCAGCTAGTTGCTTCCATCATGCACTTTGTGCGATTCTACTGCTGTTCTTACTTAGTGTTCTGTGTCATTTCATCAACCACTAACCATTCTCAATTAGAAAAATACACATTACGGTGCACAGTGCCACCTGAGATTTCTGAGTGAACAGGAATAGAGAGAGCTGGATCCTGAGTATCTCATTTGTCATAAGACAACAAGCTGCACCCAGGCACTCGTTGCTGTGACTAAGTCTGCTATAGTGGAATAATATGGCATTGGCAATGGATGTACGTCCTAATGTCCTTCTCCCCGTGCCTCTTCCATCTACTCCTCCCCCTCTCTGTATCCACCTCCTCGTCTTTCCCCCATCACCTTCTTCTCCACCTTATGTCTTCCTGCCAAATCCCTCCATCTCCTCCTGCCACCTCTGTTTCACCCTCATTTTGTCCATCACATACTCCCGCCGTCCTCTGTTCTTCTTCTTCTACATCCTCTCTCTAAATCTCCCTCTGGCCTTTCTGTCTCCAACTCTCTCTGTCCATCTCTCTCCATATGGCCCTGCCCTCTCCTCTCTCTGTCCGTTTACTCCTTTGTGCTCTCTGTGTAAATTTAATCTCAATTCTTCATCCATCCCCTCCTCCTCCCGCTCTCTCTGACCTTGAGTCTTGTTTATTGTTATTGCAAGTTTTGATTCAGTGCTAATATTCTAATCACAAGCCTATAAGCCATAAATACATCTATTCTGCCTGATAGCGACGTTTCATTCTTACATGTATTTTGTATATATTTATGCATGATGTATATTAAAGGTATGTAGCATATACATGTGCGATTGTTTACTATAGTAACGTGTAAAACTTTGAAGTAAATAAATCACACACACACACACACACACACACACACACACACACACACACACAAGTAAATCTCTCAAGAAAGTTTCGAGATTTTTGGTAACAGTGTTTCCCGCTTTTTACACACATCAAAGAAAGTTTGGCATCACGCCGGTTCCCAGAACTCCTGAAGATAGACGATAACTGTGGACAATGTATCACAGACACAGTCCCTTTTACTGTTCATAGATGTCAGTAAATCCGCCCAAAGATGTAAACAACGGTGCATGGGCAGCGCCTATTAGGGGGTGTCGGACAGCCGATCAGTTCCAGTCATTCTACCAGGAAGGAGGTACACGGCTGGAGTTGTCTGTAGTTCAACCATGCCTAGACGGTAAATATCGCTGTTCGATCGCGTCCGCATTATTACTTTGTGCCAGGAAGGGATATCAACAAGGGAAGTGTCCAGACGCCTCACAGTGAACCAAAGCTATGTTGTTCGGACATGGAGGTGATACAGAGAGACATGAACTGTCGATGACATGCCTCGCTCAGGCCGCCCAAGGGCTACTACTGCAGTAGATGACCGCTCCTTATCGATTATGGCTCGGAGGAACCCTGACACCAAAGCCACCACGTTGAATAATGATTTTCGTGCAGCCACAGGACGTCGTCTTATGGCTCAAACTGTGCACAATAGCATGCACGATGCGCAACTTCACTCCCGATTTCCCTGGCGAGGTCCATCTTTGCAACCACGACATCATGCAGAATGGTACAGATGGGCCCAACAACATACCGAATGGACCTCTCAGGATTGGCATCACGTGCTGTTCACCGATTAGTGTGGCATATGCCCTCAATCAGACAATCGTCGGAGACGTGTTTGGAAGCAACCCGGTCCGGCTGAACGCCTGAGAGACACTGCCAAGCGAGTGCAGCAAGGTGCAGGTTCCCAGCTGTTTTTGGATGACATTATGTGGGGCTGAGGTAAGCCGCTGGTGGTTATAGAAGTTGCCGTAACGGCTGTACGAAACGTGAATGCCATCCTCCGATCGATAGTGTAACCATATCTGCAGCGTATTGGCGAGTCATTCGTCTTCATGGACGTCAGTTCACGGCCCCATCGTGCACATATTGTGAATGACTTCCTTCGTGATTACATCACTCGACTAGAGTGGCCAATGTGTTCTCCAGACATGAACGCTATCGAAGATGCCTGGGATAGATTGAGAAGGGCTGCTTATGGACGGCGTGACTCACCAACCACTTCGAGGGATCTACGCCGAATTGCCATTGAGGAGTGGGAGAATCTGGACCAACAGTGCCTTGATGCACTTGTGGATAGTATGCCACGACGAATACAGGCACGCATCAATGCAAGAGAATGTGCTCCTGGGTATTAGAGGTACAGGTTTGTACAGCAGTCTGGACCACCACCTCCGACGTTCTCGCTGTATGGTAGTACAATATGCAGCGTGTGGTTTTTAATGAGCAGTAAAAAGGACAGAAATGATATTAATGTTGATCTCTATTCCAATTTCTTGTACAGGTTCCGGAACTCCCGGAATTGAGGTGATGCAAAACTATTTTTGATATGTGTATATAAAACGTAAATATTAATATGTTATGTATATTAAAATTTGTAGCCTATGCCCATCTGAATGTTCATTAGAGCATCCTGTAAAAATCTGAAAGAAGTCGGACAAGGTCTTTTCGAATATTTTGATAAAAATATTGCCCCTTTTACATATTTATTTATGTATTACATTTATTTGTATATCAGAAAATGTTAATCAGTACATAGTACAACATTTGTATAATGCTAAATTTCGTCTTCAATTCAGGCTGTCCTATAAATTATACGCTGGTTGTCCAGTGCCGTGCGACAGCTGGCGCACGGCATTTAATTAGTTCCTTCCCACGCGTCAAAGGTAGGCAGGCTGTCACTTTAATAAATCCCAGCTCATCCGAGCAGTGCCTGCTTATCACTGAAGTTAGAAAGGGAATGCGTGCAGCTAATAAACGCATTAGAATCGTTATTATTTTCTATTCGTAGGTTGTAATTTGTAACACGTCAGAGTCTGCTGCTGTAAATACTTAGATAACACAATATTTTAGTATCCAGCTGTGCAAAAAAGATGAACCGTCTGCCTGTGGAAGACAGCAGATAACAGACCATTCAGATGATGTTTAACCTAAATTCTGATTTTAAAGAAAACCTTCTAGTACGCTTTGGCGTGGAATACCATTAGCTAACTAGCAGAAGGAAAAATACTCATTCCTCTGAATAATATGGGGCTACCACAAATTGTCTATTCTTATATATGATTAGAACATATATTACCAAAATCTTAACGTATAACGGAATTTATGAGCACCTCTCACCATTTCGGCATCATTTGTGAAGTATCAGAGCAAAGTCGGCCATTGCCTTCGTAGTTACGGAGTTTACACTAGTTAGCTGCAAGTGAAAATGTTACTGGACAGTTTAAACTCTTTAAAATATCATAATAAATTTATACCTGGGGTTCCAGAGAGAATAATAGAAAGTCACAGATGTAATAGGAACGATCACTCGAAACAAAAATCCTGTATAGATGGACTCTAAAATCTTACCCTAGAAGCTATGAGCACTTCTTCATCTTCGATACGGTGAAACAAACCTCTTCCACTGCAAGCTCTTTGTTTTCATATTTGATAGGTGATAGAATGGGCAGAAATAGGAAAAAAAGGTCCAGTAAACATGGAATCTAAAGTGCATGTCGTGAGAGCTGTGAGTACTTGTTCATCATCGCTACTGTGAAACACATGTCTCCTACCGAACAAGTGCTCACAGCTCTTAGGTACGCGTGTTAGAGCCAATGTTTACTAGACAATTTTCTATTGTTTTCGTCCGTACTGCCTCCTCCCAAAGTAAGGAAAACAAAGAAGATGAAGAACTGCTCATAACTCTTAAGGAATACATTGCGGAGCTCATATTTACTAGACTTTTTCGCTTCGAATGTAATTCCTGTGGCATCTCTCAAAACTGACTGTTTGCGCTGAGACATTCTGTATATAAGTATTTATCAGTGCATAAATATCACTACAGAAATTGCGCTTGAAGCTTTGCTTACTTGTGTTATGTTGGAATAGTGAAATTTACCACCTTGATTTGCAATTTTACTGCTCTCTATTTTCTTTTATAATTTTTTTTCTGTTTCGCACAGTGTTTCAGCAAAATGAAAACTCAGGTATTGTCATCAGAAGGAAGACAATCGATAGCCAGGAGTGGAATTACGAAAACTTTTCTTGTAATAAGATGTACAGGAGCAAAAAAGGAAGCAGTTGGTTAGTGTTACCCTGTAACTAAGCAAACCTTTTCTTCTTCATTGTCTACTTAGAAAAACATTAGTCATTATTTGGGGAAATCCTAAAAGCAGCCTGTGTACGTTGTACAGTACTAGAGGACACGCACAGTTTGTTCTTTCGTTTATAAATATATAATTTGATTTATTAGTTTCTCAAGAAACAATCTATCAAATCATTCTCAGTTCCTTTTATGACTTGCCCGTCACATATTGCTGAGTGATTATTATTCATCTCATTTCGTGCTGATTTCTTAGGAGATTACAGCACCTGCTAACTCAGGAAGAAGAATTCATATTGTCGTGATAAGGAACAAACAAATAAAAAAGAAATAAGCTGGCCCTGGCTTCGTCGTGTGGTTTGGCTTGACCTTATGGTGTCAGTCACACAGGATCCAGTGTAAGGCCGTTGCTTCCCAGGCACTGCAGTTCACAGGAGTGGTTCCGATTAACCTTTGCTTCATGCTTTGGCGGCGAATGCGGCTTTCTCCTCTGAGGGCATCTGCCACTAAGCCACTACAAGAAAGTAGAGCGTACCTGTTGTTGATGTTGTTGTAACTCCTGGTTTGTTGCAGCACTCCATGCTACTCTACCCTGTGCAAGCTTCTTCATCTCCCAGTACCTACTGCAACCTACATCCTTCTGAATCTGCTTGGTGTATTCATCTCTGGGTCTCCCTCTTCGATTTTTACCCTCCACGCTGCCCTCCAATGATAAATGGGTGATCCCTTGATGCCTCAGAACATGTCCTACCAATCGATCACTTTTTCTAGTTAAGTTGTGCCAAAAACTTCTCTTCTCCCCAATCCTATTCAATACCTACTCATTTAATTATGTCATCTACCCACCCATCTAATATTCAGCATTCTTCTGTAGCACCACATTTCGAAAGCTTCTATTCTCCTCTTGTCCAAACTATTTATCGTTCATGTTTCACTTGCATACATGGCTACACTCCATACAAATACTTTCAGAAATCACTTCCTGACACTTAAATTTATACTCGATGTTAACAAATTTCTCTTCTTCAGAAATGCTTTCCTTGCCATTGCCGATGTACATTTTATATCCTCTCTACTTCGACTATCATCAGTTATTTTGCTCCCCAAATAGCAAAACTCGTCTACTACTTTGTGTCTCATTTTCCCACTCTAATACCCTCAGCATCTCCCGACTTAATTCGACTACATTCCATTATCCTCGTATTGATTTTGTTGATGTTCATCTTATATCCTCCTTTCAAGACGCTATCCATTCCGTTCAACTGCTCTTCCAAGTCCTTTGCTGTCTCTGACAGAATTACAATGTCATCGGTGAACCTCAAGGTTTTTATTTCTTCTCCATGGGTTTTAGTACCTACAAATTGTAAATAGCCTTTTGTTCCCTGTATTTTACCCCTGTCACCTTCAGAATCTGAAAGAGAGTATTCCAGTCAACATTGTCAAAAGCTTCTCGAAGTCTACAAATGCTAGAAATGGAGGTTTGCCTTTCCATAATCTAACTTCCAAGGTATGTCGTAGGGTAAGTATTGCCTCACGTGTTCTAATATTTCTACGGAATCCAAACTGATCTTCCCCGAGGTTGGCTTCTACTAGTTCTTCAATTCGTCTGTAAAGAACTCGCGTTAGTATTTTGCAGTAAACTGAGAGTTTGGTAATTTTCACATCTGACAACACCTGCGGATTGGAATTATTATATTCTTCTTGAAGTCTGAGGCTATTTCGCATGTCCCATACATCTTGCTCACCAGATGGTAGAGCTTTGTCCGGACTGGCTCTCCCAAGGCTGTCAGTAGTTCTAATGGAATGTTGTCTACTCCCGGGGCCTTGTTTCAACTCAGGTCTTTCAGTTCTCTGTCAAACTCTTCACGCAGTATCGTATCTCCCATCTCATCCTTATCCACATCCTTCTCCATTTCCATAATATTGTCCTCAAGTACATCGCCCTTGTATAAACCCTATATATACTCCTTCCACCTTTGTGCTTTCCCTTCTTTGCTTGGAACTGGGTTTCCATCTGAACTATTGATATTCATACAAGTGGTTCTCTTTTCTCCAAAGGTCTATTTAATTTTCGTGTAGGCAGTATCTATCTTACACCTAGTGAGATAAGCCTCTACATAGTTACATTTGTCCTCTAGCCATCACTGATTAGTCATTCTGCACTTCCTGTCGATCTCATTTTTGAGACGTTGGTATTCCTTTTTGCCTGCTTCATTTACTGCATTTTTATATTTTCTCCTTTCATCAATTAAATTCAATATTTCATCTGTTACCCAAGGATTTCTACTAGCCCTCGACTTCTTACCTACTTGATCCTCTGCTGCCTTAACTACTATATCCCTCAAAGCTACCCATTCTTCTTCTACTGTATTTCTTTCCCGCATTCCTCTCAATTGTTCCCTTATGCTCTCCCTGAAACTCTGTACAAGCTCTGGTTTAGTCATTTTATTCAGGTCCCATCTCCTTAAATTCCCAACTTTTTGCAGTTTCTTCAGTTTTAATCTACAGTTCATAACCAATGGATTGTGGTCAGAGTCCACATCTGCCCCTGGAAATTTCTTACAAATTAAAACCTGCTTCCTAAATCTCTGTCTTACCATTATATAGTCAATCTGAAACCTGTCAGTATCTCCCGGCTTCTTCCATGTATACAACCTTCTTTTATAATTCTTGAACCAAGTGCTAGCTATGATTAAGTTGTGCTCTGTGCAAAATTCTACCAGGCGGCTTCCTCTTTCGTTTCTTACCCCCAATCCATATTCACTTACTAAGTTTCCTTATCTCCCTTTTCCTACTACCGAATTCCAGTCACCCATGTCTATTAAATTTTCGTCCCCCTTCACTATCTGAATAATTTCTTTTATTTGATCATAAATTTCTTCAATTTCTTCGTCATCTGCAGAGCTAGTTGGCATATAAACTTGTACTACTGTAGTAGGCGTGGGCTTCGTGTTTATCGTGGCCACAAGAATGCTTTCACTATGCCCCTTGTAGTAGCTTAACCGCATTCCTATTTTTAAAATTCATTATTAAACCTACTCCTGCATTACCCCTATTTGACTTTGTATTTATAACGCTGTATTCGCCTGACCAAAAGTCTTATTCCTCCTGCCACCGAACTTCACTAATTCTCACTATATTTAACTTTAACCTATCCATTTCCCTTTTTAAATTTTCTAACCTACCTGCCCGATTAAGGGATCTGACATTCCACGCTCCGATCCGTAGAACGCCAGTTTTCTTTCTCCTGATAACGACGTGCTCTTGAGTAGTACCCGCCCGGAGATCCGAATGGGGGACTATTTTACCTCCGGAATATTTTAACCAAAAGGACGCCATCATCATTAACCATACAGTAGAGCTGCATGCATTCGGGAAAAATTACGGCTGTAGTTTCCCTTTGCTTTCAACCTTTCGCAGTACCAGCACAGCAAGGCCGTTTTGGTTAATGTTACAAGGCCAGATCAGTCAATCATCGAGACTGTTGCCCCTGCAACTACTGAATAGGCTGCTGCTCCTCTTCAGGAACCACACGTTTGTCTGGCCTCTCAACAGATACCCCTCCGTTGTGGTTGCACCTACGGTATGGCTATCTGTATCGCTGAGGCACGCAAACCTCCCCACCAACGGCAAGGTCCATGGTTCATGGGGGGAGAGCGTAACTATGCAATATGAATTCATTTCCCAGTAGGCCGAACTAAGAAAGGGCCGCCAAGTCGTTGCTTGGCCTCCGACTCATGATATCCAATCCACTGAGTCTGGCCGCCACCGTACTCAGGCACGAATGGCTCGGCCAATGAGTGAACACGCCTAGAAGCCGATACCAACTTCTTGCTCGTTTAAATATGGTCTGTAAGTCAAGAATGGGAAATTTATGCGGTGTTCCGCTGTATACTCGTAAATAAAGAGAAATTCTCACTAGTCTTTCTGGCAGAGCCTCGATCCCCTCTGTTTCGTGCACATATTTTGATGAGAAAAGGGGACTTTTCTTTAGAGGAGGGGAGTTTTCGGAGTCCAAGACGCACAAAACAATACAATTAACCCGGCTACACAAGTAGCGTAGTAAACCCCGTACATTGTGAGCTGCTCAGAAAGTGGACAGCACTAACGCAAAACGCGACACTTACTGAAAACTCGGTGTCAGGACTAGGACTCTTTTCCTTCGCTAGCTGGAGGCAAAGTGCCGAAAATTCTCCTCCAGTAAAGCTACGTCCCTTTTTTTTTCTTCAAGATATTTGCAAGGAAGAGAGGAGATGCAGGCACTGCCACAATGTCTAGTGAGTATTTCTCTTCATTTACGTGAATACAGCGGATCCCCGCATAAATTTCCCATCGTGGCTTATAGACGACATTTCAGCGTGCAAGAAGTCGGTATCGGCTGCTAGCCATGTCCCACTCACTGACCGAGCCAATCGTGCCCGAGCACTGTGGCGGTCAGCCTCAGCAGATTGGATGCGCTGGCCGAGCAGTTATTTGGCGGCCTGTTCTTAGTTCTGCGTTCAGGGAAATGAACCTATCATGCACAGTTATGCTCTAGGTACTTCTTATTTGTGAGCTGCGCAGAGCACGAAGGCTCGTAACGTTTCCCAGGCGGTCTTCCACATAGATAAGGTACCTTCACACCGTATTAACGGGATGTGATCAAATTGAGCTTCTAGAGACATTTGCGTTTCAATATTTTAGGTTACATTATGTGCGTTGTATTAGAGCAATTTCGTAGTCAACATTACAAGACTATCTTTATTTCGTTGGAAACTTATTCTCTGACATTTCAGTGTCGTATGAGTCTAGATCGCAGAATAAATGAATGAATTATAAAACACAGATTTAATTTTGACTCTAAGAACCAAACTATTCTGGTGAGACGACACCTAAAATCCAAGTTTTACGACTCTGTTACTAATCTGACTGTGTCACCGAAACGGTGTCAAATTGGAAAGCAAGTGCGACCACTTTTGCTTAAATATTAGATAGGAGAGTATTTTGGTATGTGATTGTAACGTCGGATTTACGTGCATTGAACTGAGATCGAAACATATGTGATCTGATAGAGATTCCAAAGATAGATAGGCAGGCAGCATAGGTTCGGTTCATGTCGATCCTGATCGAGGATAATCGTAATAGGTACAGCACAAAATGATCGGATCCAGGATATCCTAACAGGTACAGATCACTTGCTTGTGTGTTGTTATGAAAACGTATTTAGTGGTTGGAGCATTCTATATAGAAACGTATTATGTGAATCCCATGGATTAAACCAGAGTTACATGAATAATTTACGTAGATATAATACGTGGATAATGACTCACAGCTTTTTTTCTGCTTCTTAGTCTGCTGTATAACCGTTATTAATCAAATTCAGATTCTAAGTTTTCATTGATTTGATGCATTTGAGGTTTCAGCAGTATATTTTTACATTTGAACTTACCTTATACCTTAGTGTAATTGGCTTTTCTATCCTCTTGTGCGGAAATTCAATCGGCCACTTATATATGGACTAGTATTGCTTTTCTTATGTTCTCAGGAAATATAATTAATGATATGAAACTATTTTGTATCTGTACACAATTTGCTATTATTATTTTAGACATTCCACTGAATACCTTAACCAACATTTTAAGTTATTAAAGCAGTTTATTTGGATCGCTAATACATACGAAATGTCATTGGTATTTACTTTTTTAGTTTCACTTATAAACGGCAAGCTATTAAACGACTGGGAGTTGTCATACTGGTCTTGTACAGCACAGTACCATAGCACCATTCAGTGCAGCAACAATAATATTAACTTCTGCATTTGCAACAACATTCTCGTGTTTATCTGTGGCCATCAACTTTAGTCGGTTTCAGATTTCTCCATGGTGTACTGGTTTTGTTATGATAATGGTGTATTGTGATGTTCACCGTCGGTTAGGTTGGATGGATAAGGAATATAACTGGAAGTTCTCACTCTAAATATGAAGAAACTGATTGTTGTGCTTATAATTTTATTTCACAATTAATATGTACATACAAACATATTTTTGATTCCACAAAGATCACACACATAGCCAAGACTAGGCCGGTTACAACTACATACTAGGTAACAGAGGAGTAAATTTTAAAGTTCGAGATGACAATCACTTCGACACATATAGATAACGAGATACATAAAAAGGATTATTCCGTGCGTTTTAGACATCGCCGCTTACTCTATAACTAAATAGACAGAGAGAGAGAGAGACAGACAGACAGACAGACAGACAGAGAGAGTGAGTGAGTGGGGAAGACAGACAGAGAGAGAGAGAGAGAGAGAGAGAGAGGGGAGAGAAAGAGAGAGAGAGAGAGAGAGAGAGAGAGAGAGAGAGAGAGAGAGACAGCACGGGAAAACAATACACATAACTGTCGTGGTAGTGTAATTTCAATGTGTAATTTAAGATGTAAGAAGACTGCCACAGTTACATTTTTATTTACGGGCAAATGTAGTAGTCAGCTGTTTTCTAGACTTTCAGAAAGATTTTCGTTGTAGAGACCCTAAATGCAGAAACACAAAAAATTTAATTTTACCAAATGTTTGACTACGGTCTGGTGTATAAAATTAATAAATGCACGTGGCACCAGTGACAAAGCAGTTAGAATGAATGAGAAAGATTGGTGACTTATCGAAATACATTGCACTGACTATGCTGAGTGGTTCAATAACTTCGTTCTACGCTGCATGCAGGAAGATGTGGGAGACACGCTGTAAACGTCAGAAACAGAGGAGGAAGGGCAAAAAATATTAAAACTGTGCATGGGCCGGCTTTCTTGCACGATAAATAGTGATTTTAATTACTTACTTGGATAAAGTGCACTTTAGCGTCGTTTTGTGCGGGTCAAATAAAAATATGTATTCATTCAGAAATACATTAATTCATGGCGATGGATCTGACTAGTTATCAGAAGAAAAGTGAAGAAAACATGTTTATTAACAAAGATTTTAATTTCTACGGCTATCGAAAGACCTGTTTTCATTGAGGCTACATAATACTCACGTCACGCACAGACATTAATTAACGGTCAAATACGGAATACAGAATTAACGTGTTTACTTGTTTGTAGTGAGCTCAAGTATATTCATCTTCACTACTGGGGAAGATATCATAGCATAGGATTGTCCCAGCGTACAACAGACAAAAAGTTACCGACAAATAGTACTGATAAATTTCAGACATAACTCTTACAGCCTCAGTTTAAAATATGTCATTTAGATATGTCCGTAAATTGAAAGTTTAGTGGAGTACACGTAGTTATCGGAGCTCTTACACATACAGGAACAGCTAAATTCTTTACAAGTGAAAGGGGGTGCAATATGAAACATGTTTCAAAATATTTTAAAGAAACAGAAGGTAATATACGCAGCCACAAACACCATAAAATATCGTCCTTAAAGGAATATAACAGTTCATTTTAAGAACCAATCTTTCGGTTCCACAATTTTGCTCTTCAAAATCTTAATTTAAAAGTTGGAAACAGGTACTGAAGTATGGATTTCCCATTACACGTGCAGGCGTCGATGACATGTTTTTCGTGTAGCTGTACGAATAATAAATTTCATTACATTTTTCTTTTCATCACTTACACTCACAAAAAATCTACTGCAAACACTTCATTCGATATTATTGTCCATTGTTTTGACTTGCTGAATTGGAAAGGTTAATAACCACATTAGAGTCTGAGATTCCTGACGCCTACGTTAAGTCTTTGAGTTCTAAATGTTCGTTCGGCGATAGACTAATGCGCAAATTTTATATCTATGGTTTTAATTTTCCAGAGTTTTAGCCCGTCTTCGGCTGTACCGAAATGGCCCAAATCCATCCAAATTAGTATCTTCGACGACTGTTGCCTTATAGGACTTCTGAATTTGGGCATCTGAGAATCATTTACAAGTTTGAATAGTGATTTACTCGTTTAGTAGGTCCTTAACGGATGACTCTTTGTCAGAAGATTCACCCCCACAAAGGGATACCATCGCAAAAAAGGGACACAAAGGCGGATTCAAAGTGGTAATGCTGAAAGATCATGGCACTGGCACTCTTATAAGTACTGATATCATAACCTTTTACTGTTGTGAAACTGACAATAGTTTCTTCTTACATTGTACTAGTGCCCTTACCCTGACGAACACCTAATCTGTGCTTCACTATTTACGAAAATACTGAGTTCGAGCATTCTCTTGACGTAATCGATCAACTGCTATACGATCTGATGGTCGAACAGAGGCATATTTAATGCTGTAAGTATACTGATTTGCTTGCTGAATGAAACCAGAGAGATATCCAGGTACCTTACCGTCTGAGAAGGTTTAGTGGCAAGATGCTGGTTGGTGGTTCAAGCCATCCAGGTTATGGTACTTCCTTGTTTCCCTAAATCGCTCAAGATAAAATTTCCACAATAGTCCCTTTGAATGAATAAGACCAATTGCCTGCCTAGGAGTTCCTTAATCTGATCATCTGAAGCGTCTCTCGTGGTCTCGTTGTCAGCTGATCATTGTACCCAGTACTGCCTTCCAACACTTAGTTTATTCTTAGTTAAAGTTACATTGGTATAAACCTTAAATGAACGTTGTGAGCCGATTAAAAAAGTCTATTTAGCTTCATACTGTGATCAACCTAAAAATATTCTCATTTGTTTTCATCTGATAGTGAAATATATAATCCAATGCTATCTTACTCTAATATTCGGAACAAGTTCTTTGGTAATGAACACGGATCACTCCGCCAAGATTCTGCGCGCACTCAAAAGTCTGTTGAAACTTGACTCCAGTCCAACAAAGTACTTCAGGCTGGCATAGAAAACTGAACTTCAAGAATAGAAAATTGCAAAACCATTCAGCAATCATCATAAAGTAATGAGTCTCTTCTTTGGTTATGAACACGGACCAAGCCACGAAGATTCCGCAAGTATGTTGAAGCTTGACTCCAATTCATCAAAGTACTTCAGGCTGGCATAGAAAACTGCACTTTAGGAATAGAAAACTGCAAAATCAGTCAGGAATCATCGGAAAGGAATGGTGTCTCTCACTAAAACCATATCGAACCAAATAAAACAAAACAGACACAAACATAGGGAAATTTTTGTAGCGCTATCTGAATATAGCGATCTTTTTTTTTATTTTTTTATACTTTCTAGCCTTGTCATCTGGAGCTATCGAAGAGGTCCATCAGAATGATCTGTAATGGTCAATACATCTTCACAAGAAAGGTTTCCTTGCGGCCTAGTCCTAATTAAGGCGCTTGTCTTAAGATATAGGCAATATGATCATTCACTTATTCGGTGTCCCCACGGTTTCGGCATCAATGGACGTGAGAACATTATGCGGATCCAATGTGCAGAACGAGAGGTGGAAAGAAGAGTAAGGGCAATCCTTCCAGAAGGACTAGTTTGCAAGAATATCGTGGTGTTGGTCTAATGGGTCTGACGAGTAGACATTTTACATCGGCTAGAACCCAAGCCGGGGATACAGCGAGAATGTCACCACAAACCGTTGGGAACAGATTACTGGCATATATATGTGAAGTCTGTTTTTTCGGACATGCGCAAAAGAACAGACACCACTTTTGGACCTGGAACCTTTTGTTTTGGTGTCTCTTCTTTGGCAATGAACACGGACCACGCCATAGTAGGTGTTCGGGAGAACTGAAAGGACAGATATCACATATGTGTAAGCAGGTGAGTTGGCCAACTATCCTTCCAGTGCAGATGCTCAAACAAACCGGAACTCTTGTGGGAATCAGTGGTCGTACTAGTAGTGAGGGAAGTGAGCAGTGTCGGTACGTAGTGGCGTGTGGATAATTACGGAATTTCCGGCGGTCAGGCACCGTGTCCGGATGCCAACCATTCGTCAGTAACGGGAAAATCTGGGTCGAATCCTTTTAGAGGAGATGCACAGACAAGCCCGAACTGCTATGGAAATTACCGGTGGCTGCAAGTAGGTGGACTGCGTCAGTAGTGTGTAAGTAATGTGGGAATTTGGGTTCGCCAAGGACCGTGTCCGGGTTGCCGAGGCGGTCAAGGCGACCATTTGTGAGAATCAGAAAAATCTGGGCTCGAGTCCTAGACAGGCAACAAGTTTTAAATGTCCCCAATTATTTCCGCTTATTAATAGTTGTGAGCTAGGTTATAATCTTAAGTCGCATACCCTTGACATCACAGCATAGACGCAATAGACTCGCTCGGTGTATTGCCAGAGTCAGCTTCGTTACTGAGTGGCGTTCCATAACGTTCAACGATGACTACTCTACTCCATAATACGCTAAAGAAAAACGCCTTATTTAGTTACAACAAATCGAATCGATAAATTTGACTATTTGGAGGATACACTGAAACAGAGTAAATAACACCATGTGGACAGAAAGGTTAAAGAAAACGGAATTAACATACAAAGTCACCCAAAACCGACACAATGAATGATCAGTATCGTTCCAGGCAAAAATGAAACACTACACAACAGTAATTAATCAGGAATATTTATGTAGCTCTGAATGAGAGAGGCAAACAAGAAGAATTGAAAAAAAAAAAACAGAAAGCAAAAGACTTAGAAAAATTTTAGGAAGACAGAATATCAGAGACTGCTACTGAATAGAGAGGAGAAATGAAAATTAATACATAAATATACATGGAACCACTCATAGAATAAGGAAGAGGTGCTTAAGGTCTTACCGTCACATTCGCAGAATGAATGACAGCAGGCCAAAGAATAAAATTTTCGATTTCATTTGCGTATTTAAGAATTAAACGTGATTTCTGGGAGTGACAACAAGGTATCTGAGAAGACTTACCATCACAGAACGCAACATGAAGGACAGGGAAAATATCAGCCTTCTCAACAACAGTGCAATATTTGCTGTCCAACAACAAAAACTACAACCTATGACATCGATGTGAAACGAGCAGAGGCGGGCCATCATCCAACGAACGTAGACGCTCTGGGAAGATAAGAAGAGAAAGGCTGTCCCACTGTCGTCTGTTATAAACGGTCTAGATTGGCCAGCACAGAGTGTGCTATAGCTGCAAGCATCATACCTTAATAGAGGCAAGCGGTGACCCATACCTGTCCCACTGCCTGATATGTTTCACCTGTTGGGGTCCAGTTTGGCTGATGGTAGGAATATTCTGAAACGACGCAGCTGAAAAAGACACCAGCCCGGTATGTGGGGTTGGGTGATTTAGTTCCAGCAGACATTGCTTTGTAGTTCCAACCGTTATATCACAATCTGAGGAAGGAGTGATCCGTACCTGCCCTGCAATCTGTCACGTTTTACTGATTGGCATCCAGTCTCGGTGACGGCAAGAATGGTGCGGCGACCACACACCTGGAAAAGGCCTCAACCAAGCATATAGCCACGGCTGATTCAGGTCCCACAGCCAAATTTATAGTTCCAGAACAGGTGTATCAGTGGGGGAAGTAGTGACCCGTACTAGCCCCCCTACCTGATATGCTGACAGCTTGGGATCGAATTCAGCTAGCAACAGGGATGACGCCGCAACCCCGAAACCAGTAAAAAACTGGAAGAGGAACCAATAGAAATACTTATCAGCTACGAGCCGGCCAGTGAATCTCTCTTGCAAAAGTAATGGAGAAGATCGTGTTTGCTACGCCGTCACACAGTTTCCGGTACGAACACCAGACTGGCGTCGGGACGCTGTGCCTGGCAGAGGTGAGGCGAGGCCTCACTCGGGCAGCCAGAGGGCGGAGGCGCGGCCCCCGGGCGGCCCTGCGGCTGACCGTTACAGGTGCGAGTCCGAGTAGACGGCGGGTGAGGGCGGGCGCGCGAGCGCCTGCGCCTCGAGCAGCGCGCGCTTCAGCACCAGCTCCTGGTCGCCGCTCAAGTTGAGCCGCGTGTTGGAGTTGCGCAGCGGGTGCGGAGAGCCGCCGCGCGGCTGCTGCTGGCTGCTCGAGCTGGTGGTGACTCCCTCGCTGGGCGGCGACGACGTGGGCCGCGGCTGCGCGTCCGACTGGGGCGCCTGCTGCGGACTGCCCGCGGGCCTGCCGGGCCCGTCCGAGAACAGCCCGGTCGCCGTCGCCGTCGCCGTGGCGACCGTGGCGACGCCCGGCGGCGGGTGCGGGCCCGCGTGGTGGTTGGAGCAGGCGTGGTTGGCGGCGGCGGCCAGCGGCTCCTTGCGGCCGCGCGAGGCGGTGCCGGAGCGGCCGCCGCGGCCCAGCAGCGCGCGCAGGTCTCGCCGGTACTGCTTGGTCAGCAGCGCGTACAGCACGGGGTTGGCGCACGCGTTCAGCGGGTAGAAGCACACCAGCAGGATCTTGGCGCGCGGCACGCCCAGCAGCGGCCGGCCCGCCAGCGCCGTCAGCCCGAAGAACGCCACCGGCGCCCAGCACGCGAAGTCCGTGAACACCAACAGCGCCATCCGCTTCGCCACCGTCGCGTCCGACCGCGCCGCCGCTCCTGCGGGCCGAGCCAATCAGCATCGTTACAGACACTGTCAGGGCCATACCGAGGGCACAGTCCGGTAGACGAAGGAAGTGCGGGGAAAATCGCGTAGCCATAGTGTTTCTACAGTGGTACAATAGAGTAACATTCACTACTGGCCATTAAAATTGCTACACCTCGAAGATGACATACTATAGACGCTAAATTTAACCGACAGGAAGAAGAAGTTGTGATATTCAAATGATTAACGTTTCAGAGCATTCACACAAGGTTGGCCCCGGTGATGATACCTACAACGTGCTGACATGAGGAACGTTTCCACCCGATTTCTCATACACAAACAGCAGTTGACCGGAGTTGCCTGGTGAAACGTTGTTGTGATGCCTCGTGTAAGGAGGAGAAATGCGTACCATCACGTTTCCGACTTTGATAAAGGTCGGATTGTAGCCTATATCGATTGCGTGTAGCACGACACTGTTGCTCGCGCTCGTCGAGATCCAATGACTTAGGAGAATATGGAATCAGTGGGTTCAGGAGGGTAATACGGAACGCCGTGCTGGATCCCAACGGCCTCGTACCACTACCGGTCGAGATGACAGGCATCTTGTCCACGTGGCTGTAACGCATCGTGCAGCCACGTCTCGATCCCTCAGTCAACGGATGGGGACGTTGCAAGACGACAACCACCTGCACGATAAATTCGACGACGTTTGCAGCAGCATGCACTATCAGCTCGGAGACCGTGGCTGCGGTTAATCTTGACGCTGCATCACAGACAGGAACGCCTGTGATGGTGTACTTAACGACGAACCTGGGTGCACAAATGGCAAACGTCATTTTTTCGGGTGAATCCAGGTTCTGTTCACAGCATCATGATGGTCGCATCCGTGTTTGGCGACATCACGGAGAACACACATAGGAAGAATGTATTCGTCATCGCCATTCTGGCGTATCACCTCGTGTGATGGTATGGGGTGCCATTGGTCACACGTCTCGGTCACCTCTTGTGTGCAGTGATGGCACTTTGAACAGTGCACGTTACATTTCAGATGTGTTACGACCCGTTGCTCTACCGAGCATTCGATCCCTGCGAAACCCTACATTTCAGCAGGATAATGCACGACTGATGCTGCAGGTCCTGTACGGGCCTTTCTCGATACAGAAAATATTCGACTGCTGCCCTGGCCAGCCCATTCTCCACATCTCTCACCAACTGAAAACGTCTGGCCAATGGTGGCCGAGCACTGGCTCGTCACAATGCGCCAGTCACTACTCATGATGAACTGTGGTATCGTGTTGAAGCTGCATGGGGAGCTGTACTTGTACACGCCATCCAAGCTCTGTTTACGGCCGGAGGTGGTTGTTCTGCATACTGATTTCTCAGGATCTATGCACCCAATTTGCGTGAAAATGTAATCACATGTCAGTTGTAGTATAATATATTTGTCCAATGAATTAAAATTGCTACACCACGAAGATGACATACTATAGACGCGAAATTTAACCGACAGGAATAAGAAGCTGTGATATTCAAATGATTAACTTTTCAGAGCATTCACACAAGATTGGCCCCGGTGATGATACCTACAACGTGCTGACATGAGGAACGTTTCCACCCGATTTCTCATACACAAACAGCAGTTGACCGGAGTTGCCTGGTGAAACGTTGTTGTGATGCCTCGTGTAAGGAGGAGAAATGCGTACCATCACGTTTCCGACTTTGATAAAGGTCGGATTGTAGCCTATATCGATTGCGTGTAGCACGACACTGTTGCTCGCGCTCGTCGAGATCCAATGACTTAGGAGAATATGGAATCAGTGGGTTCAGGAGGGTAATACGGAACGCCGTGCTGGATCCCAACGGCCTCGTACCACTACCGGTCGAGATGACAGGCATCTTGTCCACGTGGCTGTAACGCATCGTGCAGCCACGTCTCGATCCCTCAGTCAACGGATGGGGACGTTGCAAGACGACAACCACCTGCACGATAAATTCGACGACGTTTGCAGCAGCATGGACTATCAGCTCGGAGACCGTGGCTGCGGTTAATCTTGACGCTGCATCACAGACAGGAACGCCTGTGATGGTGTACTTAACGACGAACCTGGGTGCACAAATGGCAAACGTCATTTTTTCGGGTGAATCCAGGTTCTGTTCACAGCATCATGATGGTCGCATCCGTGTTTGGCGACACCACGGAGAACACACATAGGAAGAATGTATTCGTCATCGCCATTCTGGCGTATCACCTCGTGTGATGGTATGGGGTGCCATTGGTCACACGTCTCGGTCACCTCTTGTGTGCAGTGATGGCACTTTGAACAGTGGACGTTACATTTCAGATGTGTTACGACCCGTTGCTCTACCGAGCATTCGATCCCTGCGAAACCCTACATTTCAGGAGGATAATGCACGACTGATGCTGCAGGTCCTGTACGGGCCTTTCTCGATACAGAAAATATTCGACTGCTGCCCTGGCCAGCCCATTCTCCACATCTCTCACCAACTGAAAACGCCTGGCCAATGGTGGCCGAGCACTGGCTCGTCACAATGCGCCAGTCACTACTCATGATGAACTGTGGTATCGTGTTGAAGCTGCATGGGGAGCTGTACTTGTACACGCCATCCAAGCTCTGTTTACGGCAGGAGGTGGTTGTTCTGCATACTGATTTCTCAGGATCTATGCACCCAATTTGCGTGAAAATGTAATCACATGTCAGTTGTAGTATAATATATTTGTCCAATGAATACCCGTGGATCTTCTGAATTTCTCTTTCGTGTAGCAATTTTAATGGCCAGTAGTGCACTAAAAGTCTCCATCCATAGAGTGTGAGCGTGGAAAGGAGAGGGTTTGAAGGTCATCTTGTTCGCGAAATTTCAAACGTCTAAAAGTTGTCTAGGAGATTGATAAGACAATATTTTGAATGGCAACACATGTACTGAACTGAACCTTTCCTTTGATACAGCTCTTCGAATACTCGTTTGATATGTAAGTATTCTACTGGCTATTCACGGTGGAGGCGGAGGGGTGGAGGAGATGTTTACAATGGATCGGCTGATGTAATTTGATGTCTATCCTACCTCCGTGAGCTGGTCCGAGTCCGATTCACGTATCTGTGAGTGTTAAGGTAACGTGGTTGATTACACAATTGCAGGATAACCTGACATGATCTTCCTGTATGGCAAAACTCACTGTAATCGAAGAGCTGCTTGTTGCCTTTATCAAGATCGTAATCCTGAATATCTGACTCCATCGCATACCCTTTTCGCCACAATTAGGCCACGGGTGTGAGAAAAGGGTACCTCCACTTCACTACCAGCAGGCATGACTGTGGTACTGCAAGGAGGTGCCGCTCTCCCGAACTGGACGACAGCGCCTGTGAAAACTAATGAGCTTTCCTTACTGTTCCTTTGCTTATTAATAAATGGCTTTGTAAAACAAGCGATGTGCTGGATCACACCTATTAAATTACTTGTAAAATCGGTCACTTTACTAACACGTTTTCGAATAGTTATATCAGGGATATGTTACGTTTCCAGACATGGGTTCCTATTCAAAATATTGTCTACTCAGTTCGCTCTACAAGTTCTAGAAGTTTTAAGGTGAATTTTATGGCACCCTGTATATTCTTTTTAATAACTTGAAAATCGTGTCTTCTATCGGAAAGGTTTCCCCGTGCAAAATAAAACTATGTTACATTTGCCACAGTAACATCCCGTTCAGTGGGACTAATAGTTCCCATGGTACAGAGGATGGAAAAACCGGAGATTCGTTTAATGATAAAGAATTAATGTTTATCATTAAACTGGTCTTTCCCCTGCAACTTTGCTCATATATGTGTTTGACACGTATTTTGCAGACATCTCTCCTCCTCCCTCTCCAGCTTTACCTCCCTTTGCCCACTTCATCCTCCAAACTCGATATGCCCACCTCCTTCTTCCCACTGTCTCTCCATCTCCTATTCCCCCTCTCTTTGTCCATCTAAATCACCTCTTTCTCCCACCACATCTTCTTCCCCCCTCCCATTTGTCCATATCCTCCTCTTCTCCCTCTGTCTGTATACTGATCACCGTTTCACTGTCCACCTCATTTTCCACTCTCTAACACCCCACCTTCTCCCTGACCCCCCCCCCCCCCCCCCTTACCTCTCTCTTCTCAGCTGTGTCTATCTGCACATTTAGCCGCAGCTAAAGGAGGTCGAGAAATCAGGCCAATACTAATCCCACACAAGACGCCTATTATGCAGGGCAGGTTACATGTTGGGGAATGGAAATCGATTCTAGCCCCTGAGTTTAAGGCTGCACTGCAAAGAAGGGGGCGGCCGGAGTGGCCGAGCGGTTATAGGCACTACAGTCTGGAACCGCGCGAGCGCTACGGTTGCAGGTTCGAATCCTGCCTCGGGCATGGATGTGTGTGATGTACTGTGTTAGTCAGGTTTACGTAGTTCTAAGTTCTAGGGGACTGATGACCTCAGACGTTACGTCCCATAGTGCTCAGAGCCATTTGAACCATTTTTGCAAAGTAGGGTGACAAGACAGGCCGATACTCTTCCCAAACAATTTGCTTGTAAAGTAGGACAGCCTATGTGGCTATACTCTACGGACTGAAAAAACACGTTTTTGTCCACATCTCAGTTCCTATTGGAGCTAGGGGGGCTAATTGACTTGAGACCTGCTGTTCAGGTGCCAAATTTGGTTGAAATCGATTCAGAGGTTTGGGAGAAGATCCCAGACATACACACATACACGGTGTAAGTGGGTCAGGAACAAATATATTAAATGTGTGCACCATATACAAGTGTAGTAGAGCAATGCTAAGGAGTAAAATGTGATCTAGGGGTGTAGAACGGTGGAGCGGGAAGTGAGTGTGGGAGGGTGGGTGTCGAGAGAGTGTAGGTCGTCAGATTGTGCACATTCACTTCATAGGTTGGTTCTTTGATTTGTGTGGAGGGGACCAAATAGCGATGTCATCGGTCCCATCGGATTAGGGAAGGATGGGAAAGGACGTCGGCCGTGTCATTTCAAAGGAACCATCCCAGCTCTTGCCTGAAACGATTTAGGGTAATCACGGGAAACCTAAATCAGGATGGCCGGACGCGAGTATGAACCGTCGTCCTCCCGAATGCGAGTCCAGCGTGCTAACCACTGCGCCACCTCGCTCGGTCACTCCATAGGTAAGAAGACCGAAGAGAACGCAGGTAATTCCACACTCTACCAATCGCACTACGTCACAAGAAGCAATTGTGGGATGGTTTACAAAGCTATGTCGATCCTCCACTGCGCAGCCTATCTAAATGGAGTACAGATATGAGTTACTAATAATATTAACATAAGAAACTCCTTTGGACCTAATATATGTAAATCATTGTGCACAGTTCTACATTACTAGACTGCTAGAGACGTAACTGATACTTGGTCATCTCGTACAACAATTATGGGGTTCTTCCAGCAAAGATAACTTCCACTACCATGAGCGCATCTCGCTTTTAACTTTACAGACAGCACTTGTTGTGCCTTTCCCTTATGAGAGTGTTTATATAACGAAGTTATTTTCAGTTTATTAAATGAGTACTTATTTGCAATCGTTATCTTTTATGTAAAATACGCTCCTATAAATAATGGGTGAGGAGTGTTTAGCTTGTGAGTGTGATGTCATCAGTGACCCATGTCGTGTTGGTGGGAAAGTAATTGGATTGGTAAATTCTCTAACCGAATCAGATGTTCCAATATCCAACTTCAGAAAGTTGTATGGGGGCTTTCGCGGCGAACGTCAGCAATGAAATGATCTCAGACCATCGTCTGAATAATCGTGAATCGACAAGGTACTGTTCATAGTATTCCTCGAAAGGAGCTCGAGGTGGCCAGTTCGCATGCCTTTAGACCACCATGTCCTGGATGGTCGTGCGAGAGATAGTAACTAGAGATATGGGCATCGAGTCGTAGCGCAGCCAGTACATACCGTCATGGGGCCCCTCAGTCGAAACATCCCTAAATTACTTAAGGGTGGACGTCGGGATCTTTCCTTTCGGAGGAATGACTGATTTCGTTCCCAGATATTCCAAAATTCGAGGATATACTTAGTCTCTGATGGCCCAGTCGTCGACGGATGTGATATTCTAAACTACCTTCGCCCTCCTTTTGTTATTTCCACCGCTCCCTCGAATATAATGCCCCAGAAGCCTAGCTCTTAAGCCTGCTCAGAGTCACGGACGTGTGCTTGGCTACTGTGCTTTGCCACGACACAACTTTTTGCCTGGCTGAAGCAAATGCTTCTTCCGTTTTCCTAACAGTACTTCGAGATACAGTGTTCCGCGTCGCCCATGTACCAGCGTACATATTCGCACTCGAAGCTGTGGTATTTGATGAAACACTGTGAGTCGTTAATCCTAAATGTTCAATGGTATACGATCTTTATTTGCTATTTATCCAACGTCTTCGCAATCTCATTAGTTGACGGTGGGGTGCAAACGACCGACATGCTAAACTACCAATGTCTTTGGTAAAGTCTTAGTTGGCGATTGATATTTTCCGAAAAGATTTTGCTGCAACAAAAAACGGTCTTCGTTTTAATGATTTCCTCCCTAATTCGTTTATCATATCTGTGACCTTGTTTCACCTGCCTTCTGAAAATCTAGAAATATGGAATCAAACTGAGATCACTTGTCGGTATCATACTCACCTTCGTGATGATGAAGAACCAGTTGTGTTTCATATAATCGAAATTTTCTGCATTAATGATGGACCTCTTCGAGGTACGAGGGGCGTCTAATAAGTATTGTAACGCATTTTCCTAATTGGCCAATTTCGGTTGAAAAGTATTTGTGGGACATCGTAGAATGCTGTAGTATAATTGTACGATTGAAGAACAATCGCCTGAAGGAGTTACATCAATTAAATATATGGGAGCATGCATACAAAGCGATTTCAGGTGGAACGACGATAATAATAATAATGGCGTGTGACGAGGGCCTCCCGTCGGGTAGACCGCTCACCTGATACAAGTCTTTCGATTTGACGCCACTTCGGCTACTTGCGCGTCGATGTGGACTAAATGATGATGATTAGGACAACACAACACCCAGTCCCTGAGCGGCGAAAATCTCCTATCTAGCCGGGAATCGAACCCGGGCTCATAGGATTGACAGTCCAGCGTGCTGACCACTTTTTTTTTTTTAATTTCATTTTGTTCGTTGTCGTTCGTTGTATCTGATCGGGGCGGACGTCGTAAGACATCCTTTTAAGTTCGTTGTTGATCTATTAACTCAGTTTTTTTTTTATTACAGAGGGCGGCTAACACTCTGACCAAGCACGTTGAGGTACCGTGCCGGCAACCACTCAGCTACCGGGGGCGGGGAACGACGATTAAAACTAATCTCCTTAAGGGAAATGAAAGACTGAGGCTCACTGGAAGAATCCTGAGGAAGGCAGTCCATCCTCGAAGGAAGTAGCATGCAATATCGTCGTTCGACTAATACTTGAATATGGTTCATCAGCCTGTGACCCTAACCAGATAGTATTCATGGGGGACATAGTGATGATCTAGAATAGAACAGTGATCTTTGTCGCAGATTCATTCAGCAAGCACGAAAGCGTCACGCAGACGCTCAGCCAGCTCCAGTGGTAGACGCTACAAGGAGGTGTTGTGCATCACGGAGTGTTGGGGTTGGGTTGTTTGGGGAAGGAGACCAGACAGCGAGGTCATCGGTCTCATCGGAGTAGTTAAGGATGGGAAAGGAAGTCTGTCGTGCCCTTTCAAAGGAGCCATCCCGGCATTTGGCTGGAGCGATTTAGGGAAATCAGGATGGCCGGACGCGGGACTGAACCGTCGTCCTCCCGAATGCGAGTCCAGTGTCTAACCACTGCGCCACCTCGCTCTGTCCACGGAGTGTATCCCGGAGCGTACGTCCCTACAAGTGTAAAATAATATATTGCTATCTGCTACGTACCAGGTGCTCGTAAATAAACTGACGATGTTGCAAGTGCTGCAGTGCGATCTGTACACATCACTGAACGATGAAAAATTGTAGGAATGTTAATTAATCGGTGCGCTTGTTGAGTATGCTGAAAAAAATAATGCACACATCAAATACAGTTTTGCATCACCCCGGTTCCCAGAACTTCTGAAGACAGACGTTGCAGTGGATGATCGCTACCTACGGATTACGGCTTGCAGGTGCCCTGACAGCAACGCCACTATGTTGAATAATGGTTTTCGTGCAGCCACAGGACGTCGTGTTAGACTCAAACTATGCGCAAAAGGCTGCATGATGCGCAACTTCACCCCCGACGTCCATGGCGAGGTCCATCTCTGCAACCACGGCACCATGCAGCGCGGTGCACATGGCCCAACAACGTGCCGAATGGACCGCTCAGGATTGGCGTCATGTTCTCTTTACCGATGAGTGTCGCATATTCCTTCAACCAGACAATCGTTTAGGACGTGTTTGGAGGCAACCTGGTAAGGCTGAACGCCTGAGACACACTGTCCAGCGAGTGCAGCAAGGTGGAGGTTCCCGGCCGGCGGAGCGGTTCTAGGCGCTTCAGTCTGGAACCGCACGACCGCTACGGTCGCAGGTTCGAATTCTGTCTCGGGGATGAATGTCCTTAGGTTAGTTGGGTTAAAGTAGTTCTAAGCTCTAGGGGATTGATGACTTCAGCTGTTAATTCCCATAGTGCTCAGAGACATTTGAACCATTTGGAGGTTCCCTCCTGCTTTGGGGTGGCATTAAGTGGGGCCGTCGTACACCGCTGGTGGTCATGGAAGCCGCCGCAAGGGATGTACGATACGTGAATATCATCCTCCGATCAATAATCCAACCATATCGGAAGCACATTGGCGAGGCATTCGTCTTCATGTACAACATTTCGCGCCCCCATAGAGCACATCTTGTCAATGTCTTCCTTCAGGATAACGACGTCGCTCGACTAGAGTGAGCAGCATTTTCTCGAGACATGAACCCTATCTTACAATCGTGGGATACATTGAGAAGGACTGTTTATGGACGACGTGACCCACCAACCACTCTGAGGGATCTACGCCGAATCGCAGTTGAGGAGTGGGTCAACCTGGACCAACAGAGTCTTGATAAACCTGCGGATAGTATGCCACGACGTATACAGTAATGCTTCAATGCCAGAGGACGTGGAAACAGGTATTAGATGCACCGGTGTGTACAGCAATCTGGACCACCACCTCTGACGGTCTCGCTGTATGGTGCTACAACATGCAATGTGTGGTTTTAATGAGCAATAAAAAGGGCGAAAATGATGTTTATGTTGATCTCTATTCCAATTATCTGTACAGGTTCCGGAACTCTCGGAACAGAGGTGATGCAAAACATTTTTGATGTGTGTCGTTGACTTTTTGCGGCGAGGTGAAAATATGGCACTTTATGCAGTCATAATATGGTGTGGGTGCAGGAAATGAGTAGGAACGATCGAACATGTGTCAGTGGTCTTTCTGGCACGTTCATTAGGATATGGCCCTAAGTTACAACGTCTGTTCAGTCTGATCTCCCTCTCAGCGAAATGCTGCATTCGTAACACTGCATGGCCGACAGCTGCTCACAGCGTATCCAGTATAATTGGAGGGACATGTTGTCGTACGATGTGCTTCAGATCAGGAAGAGTCCTCATACATACCTGATAGACACGATCTTTCAAGTATCTCGTCAAGCAGGGGTACATGGAATTCTGATTCCAGCCTAAAATGGGCCGCAATATCTTTTGAACTGTTGGTGTGAGGAGAGACAATTCCAGAGACACAGCTGGAGGACTGACTGCAGAATTTGTGACATGTGCAGCTATGTCTGCTGTAGCTACAGCAACTTGACCAACTATTGCAATGGGAATGGGTCGCCGCCCTCTCCCTGGTGCACCGCCTAATTCACCAGATCCTTCAAATTTCTTAACCATATTCTGTGGTCCATTTATTGATATGTGGCTTCTTTGCAGCTGTTTCTGTAGACGATATTCGCGCTACTGTAGCCGTTCTGGTAGAGCCACTTTACTAGTAGTGTACGGTCTTTCTCCTCAGTAGCCACTGCGTATCACGCAGTAAACTTCAACCAGCTTAACCTTTTACACCAGAGTCACTTCCCAAAAGAAACCAACAATTATGACGAAGGAACACACAGCATACTGACACCGCACGAAACATTCTTGCCAGAACTATTATTTTACCAGAATAGTGCGACAGTGTACCAAGTAATTGACATAACTACGATGTTTCAACGTCCTTCGATGTATGTAGCCCGCTCTGCGCCACTCGGAACACCGGCAGTTTAATATCAACCACCAATGAAAAGAACATGGGGAGAGGAGTAGGTTGGAGCTCACGCATAGGCTCCCCAACAATCATTCTCAGTGCAGATAATTAGGTACTGGAGCAGGAAAGGGGAAGTGACAGAGGTGCACACAGTATCCTCCACCAAATATGACAGGGTGAACTGCGAAGTGTAACTGTATTGTAGCGGCAGAGCCGAGAGCGCCGCGAGCACCCACCGGCCCCGGCGGTGGCGTTCCCCGGGCCGACGCCCCTGCTGTCCATGCCGGCCGTCGTGGCGCCGCCGCCGGCGCCGCCGCCGCCCCGGCGCGTCCCGCCGCTCCCGCGGATGGCGCAGTAGATGCGCGCGTAGCAGGCGCACACCAGCGCGAATGCCAGCGCGTTCACCAGCAGCAGCGTCGCCAGGTACGCTGTGTCGCCCGCGTCGCGGTTCTCCATCGGCAGGCAGATGCTGCAACAAGCGCAGCCCCGGGGCTCAGGTAAGGGCAGTGCGCGTAAGAGGAAGGCGGCAGCGACTCAGGTCTGCATTACGTCGTGCTCTGGCGTCGATTGCTACCGGCCGTTCCTGTGTCGCTCCTTCCCAACGTACTCACATTGTTTTACGGTTCTCTCCATTACTCGAAGTCCGTTACTTATTTTACACTACTGGCCATTAAAATTGCTACACCAAGACGAAATGCAGATGATAAACGAGTATTCATTGGACAAATATATTACAATAGAACTGACGTGTAATTACATTTTCACGCAATTTGGGCACATAGATCCTGAGGAATCAGTACCCAGAACAACCACCCCTGGCCGCAATAACAGTCTTGATACGCCTGGGAATTGAGTCAAACAGAGCTTGAATGGCGTGTACAGGTACAGCTGCCCATGCAGCTTCAATACGATACCACAATTCATCAACTGGCGCATTGTGACGAGCCAGTTGCTCGGAAACCATTGACCACACGTTTTCAATTGGTGAGAGAGCTGGAGAATGTGCTGCCAGAGCAGCAGTCGAACATTTTCTGTATCCAGAAAGGCCCATACAGGACCTGCAACATGTGTTCGTGCGTTATCCTGCTGAAGTGTAGGGTTTCGCAGGGATCGAATGAAGGGTGGAGCCACGGATCGTAACACATCTGAAATCTAGCGTTCACTGTTCAAAATGCCGTCAATGCGAACAAGAACTGACCGAGACCTGTAACCAATGGCACCCCATACCATCACGCCGGGTGATACGCCAGTATGGCGATGACGAATACACGCTTGCAATGTGCGTTCACCGCGATGACGCCAAACACGGATGCGACCATTATGATGCTGTAAACAGAACCTGGATTCATCCGAAAAAATGACGTTTTGCTATTCGTGCACCCAGGTTCGTCGTTGAGTACAGGCGCTTCTGTCTGTGATGCAGCGTCAAGGGTAACCGCAGCCATGGTCTCCGAGCTGATAGCCCACGCTGCTGCAAACGTCGTCGAGCTGTACGTGCAGATGGTTGTTGTCTTGCAAACATCTACATGTGTTGACTCAGGGATCGAGACGTGACTGCACGATCTAGTACAGCCATGCGGATAAGATACCTGTCATCTCGACTGATAGTGATACGAGGCCGTTGGGGTCCAGCACGGCGTTCCGTATTACCCTCCTGCACCCACCCAATCCATATCCTGCTAACAGTCATTGGATCTCGATCAACGTGAGCAGGAATGTCGTGATACGATGAACCGCAATAGCGATAGGCTACAATCTGACCTTTATCAAAGTCGGAAATGTGATGGTACGCATTTCTCCTCCTTACACGAGGCATCACAACAACGTTTCACCAGACAACGCCGGTCAATTGCTGTTTGTGTATGAGAAATCGGTTGGAAACTTTCCTCATGTCAGCACTCTGTAGATGTCACCAGCGGCGCCAACCTTGTGTGAATGCTCTGCATATCAGAGCATCTTCTTCCTGTCGGTAAAATCTCGCGTCTTATCACGTCATCTTCGTGGTGTAGCAATTTTAATGGCCAGTAGTGTACATTTATTTTTATAATAGACGTTCATGTTAACTGAATCTTCCATCCGTTCTTGGTACAAAAACATTATAATAAATGTAAAGCACTAGTTTGCCTTTGTTCTACTGTATTTTAACGAGAATTGCAATGAGAGTTCACATCGAAAATTGGAAATTTATGGTAAGGTCTTATGGGACCAAACTGCTGAGGTCATCGGTCCCTAAGCTTACACACTTTTTAATCTAACTTACTCTAACTTACGCTAAGGACGACACACAGATTCATGGCCGAGGGAGGAATCGAACCTCCGACGGGGGAGAGCAGAGTTCACTTGATTTGAGTAGCTGTCGGAGGAGTCAAAGGAGAGCGTTTACATCAGATACGTAGGTTCATATTCAGTTTTATTGCGTGCCTAAACCGACCTATTCACTTCTTCCAATGCACATAGAGTTCTGTGCTTAAAAGCAATATTAGAACGATAAATGTCACTCGATTATGACTCCGTTTACCCTTGAAACAAATATAGGGTGTGTCGAAACTATTCGTTCAAATAAATACAGGCGGTAAAGAACACCAAAACAAATATATTCGATAAGCAACATATTGTCTCCGAAATCATCTTGTAATGCTAGGGAACATTTTATTAGTGCAGCTGACGTAAGTTATCGTATCGGTATCACTTACTGAGAATGCGTACTGACATTTAAAACTGTTCTGTGTACAGATGATTGACTCAAAGTCTGCTTGGAAAAACACCGATTCATTCGCAAACATCACCGCCTTTTGAAAACAACGGAAAACATTGAGCAGTTTACGTATACTGGCATGACTGACATGCATCTGATATACGGGTCTGCGAATGGACGTGGGCGAGCTGTAATGAGCTTTCCCAACCGATTGTTTCCACAATACCAAACATTCAGACGTGTGCATCGGCTGCTACGTGAAACCGGCATTTCCCATGCAAGTATGCACGATGCAGGATAGAATCGATCACTTAGAACTCCCGAAATGGAAGACGAGATTCTGCGGCATGCTCAGGACAATCCATCTACAATCACATGAAATATTTCAAGCAGCTTTGGCGTCAGGCATAAGCTTTTGTGGAATGTGATACATCACCAGCAGCTTCATCATTTCCATCTATACCGAGCGACAGCACTAGCACCTAAACATTGTCCCCAACGCGTGCGGTAGGGCAAAGGATCTTATAACAGACTGTCTTGCGCCCGTTATTTCTGGGTGAGGCCCTGTACGCCATCGATGCTTAGTTTACTCGTGAAGGTTGCTTCATTATCCACAGTTCGCATTTTTGGGCACATGTGAATCCACGAGATACTCGACCTCGTGCTCATCAACACCGATTCGGTGTTAATGCCTGGGCTGGCATTCTCAGCGGTAAGTCGATTGCACCATACATTCTTCCATTCGGCCTCAGTGTATGGAGGTATCGCAACTTGTTGGAACATGTGTTACCAGACCTGCTGGAGGGTATACCTCTGAATGTTAGACAAATGACGTATTTACAGCACGGAGGGGCACCTGCCCATTTCAGCATTGCTATGATGAATCATCTGAGAGACACATTTGAGAATAGACGGGTTGGCCAAGGCGGTCCTGTTTCCAGACCATCCCCGTCGCCTGACCTCCCGTACCTGGAGTTCTTCAAAATGGTTTAAATGGCTCTGAGCACTACGGGACTTAACATCTGAGGTCATCAGCTCCTATACTCAGAACTACTTAAACCTAACTAAGCTAAGGACATCTCACAAATCCGTGCCCGAGGCAGGATTCGAACCTGCGACCGTAGCAGCTGCGCAATTCCGGACTGAAGCGCCTAGAAACGCACGACCACAGCGGCCGACTCTGGAGTTCTCCCTCTGGGGGAGTATGAAGCAGTTAGAGTATGAAACCGGTCTACAGGCTAAGTAACACGCAACATGCCCCACTGTTGACGCTCATTGCTGTGCTGCTGATCCTCACTGCTTGTACATCTCTGTGAGGAGCTTTGATAAATCGATGTAAAAACGGATTTTTTTCATTGGCGCCTTTAGGTACGATCGATTCGGTTGCCTCCAAGACTACACGTTATGGCATCAGCTTCTTCGAGTAGAGGCAGTGTGGGGCACGTGAGGTGAACCACCACAGTGAGAAGTTGTATACCTAGGAGCCAACCACAACTTTCAGAAAGTGCAGAAGATGACAATCAGAGGGTATCTGTTTCCATGCAGCAACGAATACGAGAGTGTAATGGTGCCCTTTCGTGCGGTGCCTCATAATAATGTTGGTGACTGACATCGGCTATATGAAGCACCCAAAAGAGGGGAAGAAAACAAAATGAAGCTTCACAGGTGTAGAGGATATGTGATGTTACTTCAGTGATTGCAAAGCGGAGTAATACAACTTGGCCGTAGGAGCCCTCTTGTCAGTATGTCGTTGCACCCTCTCTGGACTGGATGTATGCACCAATTATGTTGGGAAGGACGTCATAAAGTCGTTGTATCGCCTCCTGGGGCAACCTGACGCACAACCGTTACAAATGGCCCTTGATATTCAGGACACTGCCACAGGGACACAGTCGGAGTACGAGCTACTCTGGCACATGTTCAATCAGGGACAGACCTGACGATGTTGCTGGCCACAGTATTTCCTCCACATCAAACTGAAAGTTTATAGGTGTGTGTCTTTCGCGGAAGAGAAGTGTCCTGTTGGAAAAGGACACCACGATGCTGTCACTTGGTAGGTAACATGTGAGAATATAGGATGACCGTGACGTACCATTGTGGCGTCAGAGTTGCTGTGACCTAAAGCCATACCCGATGGCTTCCCAAAGCATGACGGCAGAAGTAATACCGTTATTACTCTCTAAAAACAAAGGAATAATGGACCTCTCCACAGGTCGCCGTCACACTCGCCGACTACGGTCATCCAGGTTTGTACAGAACAGTGGTTCATCAGGGAACGTAATACGAAATGTTTCATCAACAGTTCACGCTTTCCGAGCCCGGAATCACTCCTAATGCAGCCGTCGACGTTGTAAGAAGAAAGGATGGATAAATAGCGTATTTGCCGACGGTGTGAACATGTACGAAGTTACGAGGAGTGTACAATAAATAATGCAACACATCGTTTTTCTCGGCCAGTTTCGCTTGAAAAAAGGTGGAATTTGTCGTGTGACATCGTGGTGTATTCCCACGTCAGCCCCCATAGTTCGTGAAATTCGAATAAATGTCGGTGCTACACGTAGCCCTCAACACGGCGTTTGTAACGGAGGCACGTTTCAAGCTATGTGCAGTCACTGAGTTCCCTTCAGCGGAAAACCATAGTCTCGCAGGTACCGATACGTGCTTTCTAATATAGGTGCTATCTAAGGAGACCCGGTAGCGAGCAAACACAAGGTGAGTCGTTGGGCGAGACGTCTGAAGGTCACACAAACCCATCCAATCTCCCACGTGCCAGCCGCCGCACACAGCTGTGACTCTTGTAATGTTAAAACCAGCAGACACTCTGATTCGAGGTGATCTATGAATCACAGTCTATCACCTCGCTGCTCAACTGGACGTTTCTGTTGGTACTGCTGACACCCTCGTCTACCGGTTGAGTAACTCAAAGGTGTGGAAGCTGTGTTCCTCTCCGCCTAACAGACGAGTATACAGAGCAGCGAAGGACTGTCTATGCGGAATTGCTCGTGCGTTACAAGTCTGATAGTTATAGTTTTTGTCGAACATCGTAAGAGGCGATGAAATCATGGGTTCATCGTTTCTAACCAGCTTTGGGGTGCTGTGATCAACTCAGAAGTGTATTATGCCATCCTCAGAAAATTGAAAAAACAACTTCAGCGTGTTTGTTGCCACAATGATGGAAACGAAATTTTCCTTCTCCAAGACAATGCGAAGCTTGTGAACCCGAAAGGAACTCATCCACTCTATAGCCAGGGTCTCGCATCTTACGACTTCTGACTATTTGGCCCAATGAAGGATGCCGCTATCGGGAAGTAGTACGTGAATAATGTGGAGGTTGTTGATGCAGCAGGACGCTGGCTCCAACATAGACCGAGCGAGGTGGCTCAGTGGTTAGCACACTGGACTCATTCGGGAGGATTACAGTTCAAACCCGCGTACAGTCATCCTGATTTTGGTCTTGCGTGATTGCCTTAAATCGCTTCAGGCAGATGCCGAGATGGTTCCTTTGAAAGGGAACGGCCGATTTCCTTCCCCATGCGTCACACAGTCAGAGTTTGTGCCTCTAATGACCTCGATGTCGACGGGACTTTAAATCCAGTCTTCCATCCTTCCTTACTTCCTTGTAACGTCGGCCAGCAAATTTGTACTATGCGGGCATACCAGGCCCTTCCAGTGAAGTTGTGTGAGGCCACCGCATTTAGCGAAGATTATAATGAAAAATAGGGTTTTGTAGCCGAAAGGGTGGGGAACAAAATTGTGTATTGGAATCCTGAATGAATCCAAACTTACTTTCAGGCAGAATTTAAAAAGAAAGTGTTGCATTATTTATTGAATGCCCCTCGTGCACTGTCGACCGATCATTCTTCTTCTTCGTTTGGCAGTGTATTTGGTTAGGTCTTGGTAGCGTAGTGCCATCCACGGAAGCCAGTGTTGTTTAAGACAACGTGAGCAGAAATGGGACGCGACTGCCCACCTGGTCCTGGAGTAGCCGCTGACGCCGAGCAGCGGCAGCGCCGCCATGGAGACGGCGTACAGCCAGCCGGCGGCCATGACGCGGCCCGCCGTGCCCAGCCGCAGCCGGCGGTCCAGGTGCAGCGCGTGCGTGATGGCGTACCAGCGCTCGCCCGTGATCACCGTCAGCGTGTACACCGACAGCTCCGACGCGAACACCGTCAGGAAGCCCGCCACCTGGCAGCCCGGGCCTGCAACGGGTACCACTCAGTGGGGCCTCCTCCTGAGAGTCAACTGTGCTACTGGATCGAGCCTGTGCTGGTTGGTCTAAGGAAACTCACAGATCAGAACGAACATATTTTCTTAAATTGATCTATATTAATGATAAATCTGTAAAATCGTCAAGTCTGTCTGTCTGTTTTTGAACATTACAATCTTCAAAATTATTACGCAAATTTTCAAGAGATTTTCGTAAGTAATTTGTGCATAGCTCGAGGCACCGTATAGGCTATATTCCATCATCTTCGGATAGCGGAGAAAAAGATATTCACATATATAATAAATTGTATGTGTGTGCGTAATTATATCCCACATCTGCTCCTTGCCAAGGAGTTAACTTGAACCCTCAGAAATAACATGGCTAGTTTAGAAACTGTGTAGCACGAGAATTTTATTGGTTTTAAGAACATTACCCGAACGGGAGAAAAACATTCAGTCTTTCAAAAAGTTGTTTACTCTTTGGCTTTTGAAAGTGATCATCTTTGTGAAAATTCTATTACTGATTGATATTACTATGTGATACGATTCAAACTAATGAATACAATGCTTATGGAACCTCCAATGTGTTTAAGCCATGTTTCCAGATTTTTTGTTGGATAATGTACAGATTGCATAATATAGTTACGATGTGTACTGTACAGTATTTTGGAACAAGAACACTTATGGACCAGCAAAAAACTTCACATATAATTTCAGATCTTTATCAAACTTTTCTTGCTGACAAACCACAAAAAATGTCGAAAGAAAAATGTTTATCGCTTACTATATTTTCGCTGTTCAAGCAGTAAAACTGTCCCATCACGCATGACATCATGATGTTTAAATGTACAACTTCTTTGCTAGTAACTTTATTCACAACACATTTAGCACATACTATCCTGAATGTACCTACAAAGTTCTATCGATGTACGACACAGTTCAGTAGACGTGAGGGAAGGAAGAGACGGACAGAGAGAGATGGGGAGGAGGTGATGGACAGAGGCAGGGAAAAGGAAGAAATGAACAAAGAGAGAGGGAAGAAGAGACGGACATAGAAAGGCAATAGAAGCAGATGGAATGACGGAAGGCGAGCACGAGTTGTGTAGAGAGACTGTAAGATGCAGATGGACACAGAGAGGGGCACTGAGAATGGGGATGGAGGAGGTGGGCAGGGAGCAGAGGGATTGGGGGGGGGGGAAGAAGATGAGAGGGGTAGAGGAGATGGGCAGAGAGAGGGGAGGGAGCAGATGGACTAATACAATTGAGGGCCAGAATGAGATTTTCACTCTGCAGCGGAGTGTGCGCTGGCATGAAACTTCCGGACAGATTAAAACTGTGTACCGGACCGAGACTCGAACTCGGGACCTTGTCCTTTCGCGGGCAAGTGCTCTACCAACTGAGCTACCCAAGAAAGACTCACGCCCCGTCCTGACAGCTTTACTTCTGCCAGTACCTTGTCTCCTACCTTTCAAACTTTACAGAAGCTCTCCTGCGAACCTTTCAGAACTAGCAATCCTGAAAGAAAGGATATAGTGGAGACATGGCTTAGCCAGGTCCCTAGTTAGGGGTCTGGGTCCGGCAGTTTTAATCTGCCATGAAGTTTCATATAATTGAAATAAATACATACCAGGTCAACGCCGGGTACCCAGCTAGGTAATAAGTAATCATATGGAATATTCATTCATCCTCATTGATCTCGTTCAGGAACGTAAATTAATGGGCGTTTTTGTACAGTTACAGTGACAGCATGTGCAACTTTATTTCTACTTTTCTCCCTGTTAGTGAATGTAGTAGTACGACAATGATCACAGATCAGTGCCGTAGTTCGGACCTACAGACGCTTAGGACGAACCTGCGTTGCCAGCTATACCACGAGAAATTGTCCGATATCTTACTTGCATTGATTGCATTTTAGAGCAATTTTCGAACTAAAAGCCTATAACGTAAAATTTAAGGATGATTATTTAGGAGAAGGTGGGTTAAGATTGGGTAATGAGCTGACATTGGATACCGTGTTTGTGATGTCATTATTTATGCCCTCTGGTGGAGAGATACAGAATTACATTCCACTAGTCAAGAAGAAAGAGCGACAGCGTTTTTGCTGATTAATGTCATCTTGATCTGTGATTATTTCATAGTCATTACACTTTTAAAAGCTCTAAGTCAGGAATATTACATGATTGCTAAGAATTTATGCTAACGGCCTTGCCGCAGAGCTAACATAGATTTCCATCAGATTGCCGAAGTTAAGCGCTGTCGGGCTGGCTAGCACTTGGGTAAGCGACCGAATGGGTCTGCCGAAAACGCTGTAGGGAAGCGGAGTGGAATCAGCTCTTCTGAGGGCAACTCAGGAGCAACTTAACTGAGAAGTACAGGCTCTCGTTACGAAAACTGACGAGGCCGAATGAGCTACTGACCACATGCACCTCCAGATCCGCATCCAGTGACGCCTATCTGTTGAGGATGACACAGCGGTCAGTCGGTACCGTCGGGCTTTTCCAGGCCTGTTCTGACGGAGAGTGATAATTTATTCAGTAACACATAATAGGGATTTGGTTCAACAACAGTGTGCTTTCGCTTCTTTTCATAACATCCGACCTCAGGGTAAGATCGGGTACTTTGAGTGGGGCCAAGAAAATTGAAAATTTTTGTTAAGGTTTTACTGGACCAAACTGCTTAGGTCATCGGTCCCTAAGCTTACGCACTACTTAAACTAACTTACGCTAAGGACCACACACACACGTCCATGCCCGAGGGAGGACTCGAACCTCCGTCGGGGAGAGCCGTGGGGGCAAGACCGACAGTACATGGTCTTACCAAACTACTTAATACGACACTCCAAACTTCTTTTACAAACTTTGCACCACAAAAACTGGGGGGAAGGTGGGGGGGGGGGAGTTATAAGAGCAAATGATTTGATTTTTTGTATGAAAGAACCTCTCATTAAAAAAACACTACAGCTATGACTTTAGAGGAGTAAGTTGTTATACCCAGTAAAAAATTATTTTTAGTAAACATGGCAACCTCTTGTTAAATAGTTCAGCTCCACAGGATGTTAGAGGATTAGCTACTCGATCTTACCTCTCTTTCCTCTACGCTCATAAAATTTTATTATACGATCTATGATCTAAGAATTCGATAAGACAAAAAAACTAAAACATTTCAAATCTTTAAGATATTTAATGCGATTTATTAAAATTGCTATGCAGGACCATATTTTTTTTTTTTAATGTTGAGATTCTTGTTGAAACACAGTCGCCCTCGCACGAACTTTGTTTCCAATCACACGCTTCCGTGCGCCACTCATGGGTCGCTTGTTCCTCGAGAAATCTCACTCATTAGCGTCTACGTCTCGTAGCTGAACGAATGCCGCGCGGGATTAGCCGAGCGATCTGGGGGGCTGCAGTCATGGACTGTGCGGCTGGTCCCGGCGGAGGTTCGAGTCCTCCCTCGGGCATGTGTATGTGTATTTGTCCTTAGGATAATTTAGGTAAAGTAGTGTGTAAGCTTAGGGACTGATGACCTCAGCAGTTAAGTCCCATAAGATTTCACACACATTTGAACAGCTGATAGAATCTTCGCAAAGCATCGCGAGCCATGTCGCTCGCTTATCTCCGAATTGTGACTGCCAATCAGGACGCAAACCGCCAGAATTCGTTTGTACAGAACTTTGTATGGTCGAATATAGTTTTAGTCTTGTCCGTGCATCTCTCTGTTTCGAGACGAAGAATCCAACCTGCCAATACAAACGACTTGATGATACCGCAGTTTGCTTAGTACATTCGCGTATCGTCTGCGTTGCTGGAGTTTGCATATGGTTTATAAATACGAAAAAACGAATTAATTTTGCACGTTATCTTTGCAGACATTCTATTTCACCGAAGAATGTGGTAGTCAGGATCTGATTGTAGTTCAAACATGTGTGGATAAGTGATCTATGATCAGTTCCTCATTTCAGTTTCCAATATGCCGCTTTGTAGTATTATTCTGAATTTTCTTTGTATGACCACGTGAGTTTGGGAAATTGAAAAAATTAGATTTGATGTACCGTATATATCCACGAGGTGTAATTCATTCTGTAGTCCAATTTTGATAATTATAATACATTTTCAATACATTTGGCGTCTCAGAATATATTACATTCCATACTTACCTTTCTCCACGACTCAAACCCCGTGTTCCTCACCTACGTATTTGCAAAAGAAACGTGCCCTATTCATTTACACTGCATTATTCACATCGGCGTACTGCTCTTGTTATGATTTTCCGTAAGACCTTCACAGCACTACAGTTAAGGGAACGTGATTAAGTATTACGAGGTATGCGGCTGAAGAATTAGCGTAACAGATTTTCCACCACATCAACTCATGAATTAATAGTATTTTCTTCCTGTAGTATAGGTCATAAATGGCAAGCATATTATCCTAAACAAGTCGAGCCAACAGGCAGAGCTTAATACGCAACACGAGTTCATTACTTTCAGTTTGCAGTCAGTATTCAAATATGCATTATCTGGAAGCACTTTGAACTCTAACACGCACCTGCAATTGCGAGAGTTGTGCTGTCTCCTACACAGTAATACCTATTTCAGTCACATTATATTTACAATGGTTTTATTCAATATCTTGAGGATAAATTTCAGAGGGAAAACCAGGTTCATAATAACGGATGGACCCAGGTCTGATAATTACAAGGACTGGCAGGCTTTGATTATCCATGCTTAAATAAATATTTGTTATTTTATTAAGTCGTATGTTGGAAAAATAAAGAAATGTATCTGTCAGGGAAATGAGAAAAACCAAAATAAACATGTTGGTAAAGCTGATTTTACCTACACTTCATTCAGATTGGATACTTTTCAAACTATCGGCCTTGAAATGAAAATTTTGAGTAAACTTATCTGTTAGCGCCTACTCGTCACACTAATGGAACTACTTATAATATCTCCATAACTAAACTGTTTGCGCGCCCCTGGTAGTTGAGTGTTCAGCGCGACAGAATGTCAATCCTAAGGGCCCAGGTTCGATTCCCGGCTAGCTCGGAGACTTTCTCTGCTCAGGGACTGGGTGTTGTGTTGTCTTAATTATCATCATTTCATCTCCATCGACACGCAAGTCGTCGACGTGGCGTCAAATCGAAAGACTTGCACCCCGTGAACGGTCTACCCGACGGGAGCACCTAGTCACACGGCATCTACTTTTATTTACGACACTGTATTAAAATATAACTTTCATTGCTAAGTGTACACGTAACGTTGATTCACTCTTCCAACGTAGAGATTCGAAGATTGTTTATGATTAGTTTGGAAAATGACCTTTGCGACTGCTGGCTGTTACCACAAGTGAGAAGCACATTCTTAGACCGACCTGGAACTACCTGACGTTTAATGGCTCGTTGTTTGAATGAAATAAAGTTTAGAAGACACCTATTATCACTAAATCGATTTCGATCTGTCAAAACTGCTTTAACTTTTTTTTAAAGTCTTAAATATTCTGACACCTGAAGTACAACACTTAAGACTGGGTGTTACAGAGAATTTTTCGCAAGGGCTGTTTCAGAGGTGAACGTTGACTTAATTCATATCAGCTGTCTACTGGAAAACTCAGCCTTATAAGCACATTTTTTTCTTTTTTTAAATTTTCGTGGCGTTGTGTGTCTATGCCTGCAGTCTAGGTAGCGTGCGTCTAGATGCGTCCGTGTGCTAGATCAGGCAGCTGTTAGAAAGGACAATATGAGAGTGTGAGTCCGCCTTCATGCTGAATACTTTTGTTTACTATCTTCCTCAAACTAGTTTCAGCGACAATATCGCCATAATTAAAGGAGTTTCCTTTATTCTAAGTCACTCAAAATTTGCACCGTTTCGAAACATTATTACATGTGTACTGTTCGGCTACAGTACTGTATTGCATGAATCTATACAACTTATAAGTATGGTTGTATGTATGCCAGGGGGTGGAACTGCAAATGACAATTCTTGGTACATTACCTTCCACACTGGGGCCATCACATTCTTAGAGGTCAGTAGAATTCCAACAATCTGGTCTTGGTGCCTTATTAAATGCCGGCCGTTGTGGCCGAGCGGTGCTAGGTGCTTTAGTCCGGAACCACGCTGCTAGTACAGTCGCAGGTTCGAATCCTGCCTCGGGCATGGGTGTGTGTGCTGTCCTTAGATTGGTTAGGTTTTAGTAGTTCTAAGTCCAGGGGACTGATGACCTCAGATGTTAAGTTCCATAGTGCTCAGAACCATTTGAACTGTATTAACTGCTCCTTGGAAAGAGTGTCCGCAACGCCATCACTGGCGATCTCCGCCAAAAGGGATGCCAATTCATCAAGTGTCCGGGGGACTGATGCCAAGGCTGCATCGTCCTGTGTGTATATTCCACATCTCCTCCTAACCCACTAGACAGACTTCAGCGAAACTTGGTACAGGCATCACTCACTGTCTGGAGAAAATTGCTGTGTGGTATGAACCACGTACCTATCAAAGGGGTGGGGGTGGAGGAGAACAGTAATGTATCTCACCACCCGCGAATTCCAGAGCGGGTACCAATTTTCGTCGTTTTTGTCGTCGTTCGGAGATAATGTGCTGCATGGATGGAGGTTCTTCGCCGACCTGTCCTGGAAACTCGTTCACATCACACGTTGAAGCTTATCGCGGATAAATTTGGGAATCTTCGCTTTGGCGCGGCAGATCACCGTCTGGCGATCAGGGAATGGTGGAAGCGCCATGAGTTCTCGGAGACCAATATAACAGATGAACGTCGTTTGTTGGTGCCAGAGTGGTCATTGCCTACCTTAACCAAACATTGCACGTCGTAAAGCCTATTTGACGCATTCGAACCACCATTAAAGGCATGATACATGTCGCAGCAATCGATGTTCGCATGAGGCCCACGTGCTTGCAACGAGTTGCCTACATTTCTGATCCTGTAGGAGTGTAAAATGCAATTTCCATAATCCCCAACTTCTCCACATCGTCTGCCGCTGGAGGCTGACCATGCATACGTGTGCACCACGTTCTGAGAAAGCAATGAGTCGGCGCTCTCCTGCTAGAATCGCCGTCACAAGGTCAGAGGAGGGGTAGATTTGATCAGGTCTGCCGATTGAGTTACTGGTCACATAAATCCAGGGCGATCACTATGGAATACCTCCCAAGTAACAGAAAGATGCAGGTGTTGTACGAAGAGACTCAGTTCAGGACACAGAGTGTAGTTTGGTTGTTAGTCATTCTGTGACAGCACGCTATCGAAGTCCCCCGCCAATTATGATCTGTTTGTAGCGGCCCAAGAAGAGAGGTGTAAGTTCTTCTGCGTAAAACCGTGACCGGTCTTATCTATTTCAGAAGGGGAGTAGGCATTAGATACTCGAGTACACAGCATATTGAATCCCAGTCCCCATGCCGATTGCAAGTGTACCACTTTGGGTACCTCTATTCCATCTCGCACAGGGACAGCCAATCCACTGCCTCCAGTAGAAGTCGGCGAAGGTCTCCACTCGAACTCCCTGCAGCAGAACAACACCCCCTCCGCCAGTCTGAGCATACTGCGGAGCAGTTGAATTTGATACTTGTGCCGAGAATGTTGAAACTGATGGAGACAATCTTGCAAGCTTGCTGCTAGTCTGCTGACGGTGGGACGTTCGTAACAACAAGGGAAGGAGCTGCAACGGCAGCGGCAGCTCGCCCACGTTGAGATGCCCTTTCATTTCTCTCGTTCCTGTGCCGCTGAGGCAACAGTCGCTTGTGCATCCCCTGCCGAAAGCTCGGGGAGCCTGGGTAAGATCTTCAGAGTCCTCCACAACGGGACTTGGTGGCTCCTGGGATACTTCTCATGATACAGGGAATCGTTTGTCGCGTTGGTCGGCAATCATCAGCTGCACGTTCGAGAGGAGCGAATCGGCGGTCGAGCTATGGAAGGACACGCCTTAGTATCCGGCTTGGAGGCGTCCATCGGAAGTTCATCGAGATGGTGAGAGATCGCCTCGGCTCGCGACTGTGTCGGTGGTCATTGGCTGAGAACATCTTCCGCTTCTTATGTCTCTTTGGGGACACAGTTTCCGAGAGTGCGTCTCTGTGGCAGATAACAGGAGTGAATCGCGGCATCCGAGCACAAAGGCGGCCGCGGACACAACCATCGCAACGACAACCACACCGCCATGAGGCCTCTCTTCACCTCCTTCTAGAGCCAGCGCGACGTGAGAGAGGACTTGTTAGGCGTCTCTTGCCTCTCGTCGTTCCGTCTTGACATCGCCTGTGTGGAAGATCCTGTAACTGATCGGGCTCGTGCATCTGACTGAGATCCGCTACATACGTGAGAGATAAATATGTTAGTGCGGTGGAAGGCATCAGATTCATTGATCCGAGCTGGGCATTCCGTCGCTGCAGACTCTGCGTGAACGTGGCCCTACTTTCCGAGCAGGTCTTTGATTGGCGTCATATATTAGGACAGCCCTGCATCTCTTGTATGTATATTCAACATCTCCTCCTAAACCACTAGATAGACTTCAACCAAAATTTAGTACACGTACCACTTACTGTCTACAGTAAATCACTGTGAGCACTCACGACGTACGATGCCCTTTACATCAACACCATGATCAAGTTGTAGACCCATCGTCAACACAATTTAAGAGCTCTCCTCTTTCATGAACTGGCGCCTTCACCTTGCCTGCCACTTTTTCACTCGCTCTCGTTGTGCCTGCGCTCTCCCACGTCAAACAACGTCGAAATATTCCTCCTCGATAATATCTATGTGCACGTCAATCTGTTCTGTGCCAGGACTCTTACGGTACGTGATGTATACGGCCAGCAGATGACGTATGATCCTCGGAATGTGGTTGAAAGGCGCTGTCCTGGAGTTTGTGATCAGTAGTGTGGCAAGCGATCCACCAACGATATCTTACGACGGAGACAAGTGCCACTTGGTGCCTCTTCGTCAACGAAATGTTTCCGACAAGACAAGGACTGCACAATATTTCTCTAGCTGACTCTGCAATGTGAATGCACTGTCGTCTGACAGACGCGGATGAACATCACCTGGAATGTGAACATTCTGCGGATGTGTGGCTTCTAATTCAGAAGATGCTTGCCTTCTATCTCCGAGTACCGCCCCATACGATCAAGCCCGAAATGCTTCTTCACTCTGTTGAGACCAAATTTCCTAAATCAGAGACATATTTTCTGATGTTTTCGAGTGGTCGTCATTCCTATATTATAGTACCTGGAAAAAGGAAAAAAAGTGGTTAAGGTAACCTTCTCATTCAGTCCTCGTCAGGCACAAAATTTTCAATTTCGACACTGTATTTCCACAATGCCTGTGTGGCTGGAAGTCACTAGTTTCTCACCTAACTTTTTTCTTTCCTTCCTATTCCTCTATTTCATACAGAATGAGCTGTTTCAGCCATCTTTGATTTCAATACTGCACTGTGATTGGCTGGAACTAAGGTGGGGTTGGGAGGGGCAGGAGAAATTTGTTATGATTTTCCATTGATGAGAATAATGAAGTCACCGATGATGTCATCAGTTCAAGTTCATCGATGATGTCATGCATCAAAAACTCACTGACACAGTTCCAAGTCTGGTAGTGTGTCCGTAAGGATTCAAGCTGTGCCAGAGTCCCTATGTCTATGCTTCTACTTCCATATTCTAATTAAATCTGAACTTTTCTTCTCGTAAGATCTTTGACAGGTGTAAGAGGGATCCCATAGCCCAAATCTTGGCAGGTTAAATAAGTAAAGAAGTTATTTTCTCATGCATTTAATCAGAGACCTATAACAAGCTCGCAAAAATATCACAGGTTCTACCCACGGAAACCTTTATAAATTGAAAACTGCTAAAATGAATCGCACGTTCTCAAGAACAACACAATCAGGCCACTGTCTACAGGAAAACTCAGTTACAAACATACCAATTAATTCAGGAAGTCTCTAGTTAATACCTCGCGAAACTGTCTAAATACCTGAAACCAACGACGCCAATTTTTGATAGAGACCCCAGCAGCCGAACCGCTGCTAAAATGAAGGTAGATTCTAAAAAAGCCGGAAAGTCTCGTAGAGGTCAGTGATACTGATGGTTTTACGCAATTGAATATTTGTTTGGAAAGACTTCCTTGAGTGGGGGATGTTCCCAGCATTAGCGTCCCCCAAATGTATTTGTGATTCGATATCACGTAGGTCATAATCCTATTTGAAACCCTTGCAGTCATTATCACCCAACAGCAAAAATGTAAATAATTAATGAACTAAAGTACCAAAACTATAATTACGTGATTCCATGAGCTTTTATTCTCTGACGACGTGGTACCTCTTGGTCAAACATATGTTCAACAATACCAATGATTGCAATTATGTTTTCACAAAGAAATTGCTGTGAAAATAAAACTTGTATTACACCTGGCATGTCATTTTTAAATGTTTTTCCCGTAGATGCGTGAGAAATTATTGCAGTCCAGATCCCTCAGGCGTAATTGATTCAATTACCTCAGTTGGCATAATACGCCCGCGGAGGCCTTCGTTAGTGTGCAACAGCCATTGTTCTTAAGTTACATACTTTCAACATGCACACTCAGTTCTTAGCTGTAGAGTTATTTTCTGGTGAACAAAAGCACAAAGAATGAATACAGTTTTAAAGCTACGAAAATGTGCTCAAAGAGTAACAAGATAAAATGTTTCCACCCCGAAAAAGTGCTCAAAGAGTTATGGCTTAAAATAACGTTCAATCTCAATGTAAAGAACTGCTGAAAACATTGGGGATTTCAACTGCACCATGTAAGTAAATTTACCAGTTACGCACTTACAAAATGACCCTGATGATGACTGCATGACTGACTCTGTCCATTAACATGGACAAAGACCTAGACTTACATTTACTAAAAAATAATAAACATAAAACTTAAAACAGAATTTTCTACTAGCCTAGGAAATGAAAGAGATTGCTAAAAGTTAAAAAGTGCCTGTTAAGAAATACTTTGTATTCAGTTAGGGATTACTTAAATGAAACAGACCATGGATATGGAAAGAATACAACACAATTGCAGAGTAACAAAAACAATACAACATCTGTCGTGAAGCTGTCTTCTGTTCTTAGTAATTTGCCGGTTAAAAGTCACAGCGCTGCTAGGAATTTGTTTGTTTTACAGTTTGCAGAGTGACCTGTCGGTTATGTACTCGTACTATGAATTATTGGTGGGTGCCCTCATTTTTCAACGGTGTTCTGTACTTTATGGTTAGATCGAGAAAATCCACTTTAACTTAGAGAGATTTAATTGTAGGTACTTAGCACTAAACATAGTAGAAAATTTGTTCGGCTTCTGTATTAATTTGGAACTCGTAAACTGTTCAGTTTGGCAACGTTACTGACGTGCTTCCATACAGCTGTACTCGTGACTATTAGGAGCTATGCTCACCAACAAGCTCAGCACTATTAGCAGTTTCTGAAAATAATGTGACGCGATAAATTGTTACAGTGAGAATTGTTCAGGTCAGTTCATCAACCTTGTTACATCTAAACGAAAAATAGACTCAACTGGCAGATGTTTGTTTGTGAAATACATTCATGTTTACTATGTTATAACTAATTCTTTTAAAATCACCGCTGTTGTAGATGAAGACAGTCATCGGAGAAAACAATTAGCGGCGTATCTTGTTGTGAAAATGCTCAGATTGCAACTTAAAATTGAAAGAAGAGACTTAAAAGTGATGATTTGATGAAAAGGTTTCTTCTTTGTGTACATATTAATAATAGCAAACTGGAGAGTACAAAAACGTTTTGGAAGATGACTATGCGTGTTTAACAATGCCGTAAACATAAAAAGTAATGGGAGTAGGCGAATGATATGGCTGTAGAACAAAGGTGATATATTCGTATGCGAAGTTCGGAACATGTGCTGTGTTCTCACTCGGGGAGCGTTAAGGCAGATACAGCAGTAACAATTGTTTCTGGTCATTACTGCTGTTATAAACTCGAGTTCGACCAAACTCGTGACTCGCTGAACCAAGGGGCCTGCTGGATTGTGTGTGGAAGCAATGCAGAAGAGCCTACGATTTGCATTTATCGATTCAGTTTCGAAACAGTGCACATTTGTACGCGAGGCGCAGTGGGACAGGATTTTCCTTTTCTGGCACTACCACGGCATCAATGGAACTAACAGCTTATTACCGGATCTATTCAGTTTTGTCCTAACTGAAAATTCAGCAACTTTCCATCCAGACTCAATTGGTATTGATCATTTTAAAATAAGTATGAGTAGAATAGGTTCAGTATGGCAATCACTAATAAAATCTTCATCTCTAATTATATGATCTATAATGAGAGACACCGTTTTATTTTATGATTTTTATGAAAATATAATTTTATTTCTTGTTTCTATATTAAATGAAAAATAGTGTGTTTTAGAACTGGGACATAGTGTCATCAGCTGACAAAAATAAGCAAGCTGTTTACAGCTGAAGTTAGTTCAGAAACTACATTTACTCTATAACAGCATTGAGGTTTACATTTAAAATCAAGGTTACAACCAACTTTACTGGACATAAGTTAGAATGTAATCGTTGTAACTTCTTGCGACATGTATGTGCGTGCTAAGTTAATTTATCGATTGTAAATACAACTTAGTGTTTGGAGTAAATATAAACACGTAGGTTAAAAGCGTACTCGCCATACCAAATATCTGAGCAACAGGTACAGAAAATTTCAAAATATTGTAAATGTAAAATCAAATGTTGCAGTAGTTCAGATAACTAATGAAAAGAGCTGAAGTTTTATTAAATAATCACCACTGGCAAAGCATGTCGCAGTGGAGCTAAGCTACTGCTTTGCGTATGGCGCACCCAGTTCTCACTCCGCTCCTCATCGACTATGTTAAATACTTACAGCAGCGCTTAGCACAGGTGTTGCAATGCGTATGACATAACCATGAACTTATTTCGTCGACAGATATGTATAGTCTGCAAAGATCAAGGAATATTAAATGCACCAGAAGGAACGTAAATAGTAAGGATAACATTAAACACTTCCGTGATTGTCTTGTTTGCCATAGTCGATTATCTAAGAAGTCGAAAGCCGGGCTGCAACCATGTAAATAATATTTAGAAGACCACCAGGAAAATGTTTCCTGTTTAATATTATTGATATGACCGGCCGTATGGAAAGTTCCGTTACTGCGACAGACGAGACTTACTCCCCAGTTCATGAAATCGCAGTCAGTTACTTGAACCCTCCGCTTCAGAGAAGGAAAACATTAAAAAACGAATAGTCAAATAGCTTGTAGGGCATTTTCCATAACGTTCTGCTTTTTCGTATCTTATGCAACAAGTGGAGGTTAATTGTCTCATATAGTAAGAAATTCCTGGGCTAACCCGTCAACCCTTATGCTGTTTCGTCCCTATTACGTTATACATAACACGTTCTTAACAATCTAAATTTATTTTACACGCTTGTAACACAAATCTTTAATCCACAATAATTGTAAATAAGACATTTCTGTCTCCACCTTGATATGAAAAGTAAAATAGTTCTCTGGAAATCGATATTTTAAAGAAGTAACAGAATGAATGAAGTAATAAATTCGAAATACAATTTCGTCAGAAAATATTTCTCTTCCCATTAAAAAATTTTTCATTGTTCTAGAAACGACCCAAATCAAACGAAAAACCTCTTCTTCGGCTTTCGTTTACTATGCAGCAATGAAACGATACTGAAGAGTAAATAATGTGTGCCAAAATACTGTATACATGTTAAGGAATCTATTTAAGTAAAATTATGACCACATCTTCATATCATATCTTCAGAAAGGAACTGAATATACAGAGATTTGCTGATTTTGTTCTTGATGTGACCACAGATGCCCCTATGTGGAATCGAAACCAGAGGTCTACGGCGAGCGCCTCCGTCCGATATTGATACGAGACACTGCTACTGACGTCTGTGGTAGGAACAACAGCTGGTGCATAAAATATGCCTTAGAAGACCACTCTGTTTGCGTTATTCGATCGAATAAAAAACGAAATACGTGTAGCCGAGTGGTTCTGCTTCTTACAACGTCGAATTCCAACCCTGCAACATAGGCCCCTCCCCAGCAACGGTGGGTGAACGGAACAGTCTAAATATCAAGGCGTTGCGAGTCCGCCAGTAAAGTCTAACGGCTTGCCGCAGAATTCGTTGGCATCGTGGAATCACCAATCGCATCACGAATCACACAGAGCAAACAATGCGGAGCCTAGTACAGTGGCACGTAAAGTGCCCTCCGCCACACACCGTTGGGTGGCTTGCGGAGTATAGATGTAGATGTAGATGTAGTATCACTTCACACTAGACTAAGCTCAATGGAGAAAAAATTTATCACACCAGTATGCACACGCAGGAAGCTTTCACAGATGGGGCAGTGACCAAGGCACGTGAGCAATAGGGTAAGGGTGTACTGACGCAGTTTTGATAGAAAATTATAAGCAAATTAATTAAATTGATGAATTAATTACAACCCATGCCTCAATCACGCCCACCACACCTCCATCCCATATCACGTATGTGTTTTTTTCTGCATGCTTATGGGTCCCTGTCCCCGCCCCTTCAACTTCCACACCCCTTCACCACCTACACTATTGGCGGCAATTTCGAATTTTGGTGGTAATTTCGAATATTGGAGGGAATTTTAAAAATGTTGGGAATTTGTTTGTCCCAGGGCTGTGCTGACATCCCACACTACCATCCTACCCACCCTTCCCCACTCCCATCCACCCATCCAGGAATTGTCGGGAAATTAAACATGACGGTGTTCTTTTCGTGACTCAAACTCTGAATCTGTAGAATGTGTGCTGTTCGTCTATAAATTACGTTGGTAGGGGTGCGCACCCTGTAGCTGCAGGGAGGGGTAACACTCACGATCCAGGACGTTAACTATACTAGAATAAAAAAAATTAAAAAAACCTGCAGCATGTAAATGTCCTGACACGGTACTGGGGACATATTAGAATTTGAAGGTGTAAACAAAAGTAACGAAGCTCATCTGTTAAGCAATATCAGCACATACTTATGGGAAAAATATATCAGAGAAGCAGCAGAAATCAACTCTGTACACATGTCAACTCCCTGTTGCAGATCCCCACACGGTAGAGTGGAAGTTAGATGAACGTGTAGAATTGTACCGGACTTTGAGTTTCCATCAAGTGCATAGCTACATGAGTCTGCAGGCAAGCTCTCCGATAGTAGTACACGGATTTTCTTCCAGACTAAGAGTTTCCAATCTGCAGCACCCTTAGAGTCTCATCTAGGTACGAGGCGGGCGTTACTACACTTTTCATGATCTTCATAGGCAAAATGCATGTCTGTAGATCATTGGGAAGATGTAAATTCTTAGTATTTTTAGTAGGCTTGTGCAAAGGACACGCAAATATCCTTGTACAAAATCAAACAACGAATGAGTATGTTGGCAATATGATCATATATACAGGGTGTTACAAAAAGGTACGGCCAAACTTTCAGGAAACATTCTTCACACAAAGAAAGAAAAGATGTTATGTGGAAATGTGTCCGGAAACGCTTACTTTCCATGTTAGAGCTCATTTTATTACTTATCTTCAAATCACATTAATCATGAATGGAAACACACAGCAACAGATCGTCCCAGCGTGACTTCAAACCCTTTGATACAGGAAATGATGAAAATGTCCTCCGTTAGCGAGGATATATGCATCCACCCTCCGTCGCATGGAATCCCTGATGCCCTGGAGAATGCCGTATTGTATAACCGCCGTCCACAATACGAGCACGAAGAGTCTCTATATTTGGTACCGGGGTTGCGTAGACAAGAGCTTTCAAATGCCCCATAATGAAAGTCAAGAGGGTTGAGGTCAGGAGAGCGTGGAGGCCATGGAATTGGTCTGCCTCTACCAATCCATCGGTCACCGAATCTGTTGTTGAGAAGCGTATGAACACTTCGACTGAAATGTGCAGGAGCTCCATCGTGCATGAACCACATACATCACAGGTAGAGTATCCCGTATGAAGTCATGGAGGTGAATCGAGGAAGTACAGTACATACTGACGAAACTAAAATGAGCTCTAACATGGAAATTAAGCGTTTCCGGACACGTGTCCACATAACATCTTTTCTTTATTTGTGTGTGAGGAATGTTTCCTGAATGTTTGGCCGTAACTTTTTGGAACACCCTGTATACCTACACACAGAAAAATATCAAAAAGAATATGAAGAAATGACACAAAATCGTTGAAAATCGAGACGCACCCGGTATAATTACAAGAAATTGATGGTAAAAGCCAAAAATTGAGGGAAATATATAAAATCGATCAAAAAGTGCGAAATTATTTAAATTGACTGAGAATACACGAAATTACGGAAAATGTACCATGAAATGTAAAGTTCTATTTGGTTTATAAGCAACTAGTTCGGCGGATATACACTGACGACGCCTTCCTAGGACACCAGAATAATGTAGAGCCACAATCGCAGCTCACAGTTGTCCGAAGCGGATCCGCTGCTCTTCGTCAGTGCCTTCCCCGGACAGAGGACGTCATTGTGTACCATACGGACTTAGCCTCGGAGCAGAACTGTCACAGGATAGGAATACTGTACATCGAACTCTTTAAGTTGAGTACTGGTGGGCTGCTGAATAAATGTGTGTTTCCAGAAACAGAATTGTAGTCCTTCCAGTAGTTGTGCATACAGGTATGAGTGCTGATGCTTCGTTCGGAGAAACGCTCCTTTTTACATCAACTTTACCTCGGTATATGTTGTCAACTTTCTAACGTTGGCAACGAAGTGTAGCTACAAGACTGCTAACAATTATCTGATATTAGAACGTTACTAAGGATATACTGAAAAAGGATCCTGAGCTTTAAAAGTTAATGGATTCTTCCGAACAACCCTTTACAAATCAAGATGGCAAAAATTGTTTATAATCATTGATAATTAGTTACGTCTAAAACAGCCAATCATATTCAGATCAAATAAGACAAACATTCTTCTTTGTAATCAACAGGCATGCGATGAAACATTCAATGTTTGTCCTAGTTCATTTGAAGGTGGCCAGCTGTTTTAGCCGAAACTGGTTACCAATGATTAAAAATAATTTTTGTAATCTTGAGTAATTCATACCGAAATATCATCAAATCTGCCGACCGTTCATAAAAGCAGATATCTAATCTTGCATCATGGCTCATGTAAATGAAAAAAAAAAAAAATCGAAATGAGCGTTTGGCGTCATTGGCCGGGAGCCCCCTTGCGGGGCAGGTCCGGCCGCTTTAGTGCAGGTCTTATTAAATTTGACGCCTCATTGGGCGACCTGCAAGCTGGATGGGGATGAAATGATGATGAAGACAACATAATTCCCGTGCTCTAACCGGAGAAAACCTCCAACCCAGCCGGAATCGAACCCGGGCCCGTAGGACGGCAAGCCGCCAGGCTGACCATTCAGCTATCAGGGCAGACAATAAACTCTGAATTAAACGCGAGTATTTGGCGTTTCTTGATTTAACATTTCTTTATTGTTACTGTTCACAAGCAAGAACTGTTGCTCTCAAATTGCATTTTAATGATTCATTAAGTCTTAGGTTTTCAAAAGGGACTAATAATTTACAATACTCTGTAGCTTAGGAGTTTTGACCTATACACACTTCACAACAAAATTAAAGGATAACTTCTTTGAAACCCGGTAAGTCACAACGCGTAAGTTTGGTATTTGTGTCAAAGGAGCCTACAGCTTTTCTATGTAATGACGCAAAAGCGTGGAGCACTGAGACGTCATTATCGAGCTCCTCGACATTTCAAATAGCAAGGTGTCGACATATGCGAGAACAAGGCCACAGCTCAGACGTTAATGTGAGCTGTAAGGTGAATAAATGGTGTTACATTGATAGCAGATTTCAACACAGTTCTCCTCAACGCCAGCATGGACGTGTCAAACGATGAGAAGTCCGTCACACCCCTCTTCTTCACATTTCACTCCTTCTGTTGATTTCTCTGTCATTGGGTTCAGAACCAGAAGAGTGAGCGTTGAAATCACGCTGGTTTCCTATGGGTTGCTTAGGGAAACTTTCCAGACACACTGCCGCTCAGAATCAACGTGAAAGTGCCTCAGGGTGTAGCATACAGGGCGTTAATGCCACCAGCCCGTTGCCTGGGTCGTTTATTCCCACACATATTGCTATCGAAGACGACAGTTCGCTTTTGATACTCCTGGCACCCTAGCACATTTCAAACCTTTTGTAAGGACATCGTTGGTCTGGATCCCCACTGAACATGATCGGATCCCTTTTGAGTGCAGCGCGAACGCAATTTTAGCACTCGTGTGCACGTTGGAGCCACTAGGAGCCGTTCAAAACCATTCGATGAAATTTGAACGTGATCCGAAGCAGTAAAAGGCACTTATGCTCCTTCGGGCCTCCTGATTTCTGCCCTCCTGTAAGTGATCACAAAGAAGTGCAACATTAACATGTGCGTGAACAAAACGGCAAAGCGCCCCTCTAAGGCCTCCCAGTTCGGCCACACACAGGTATCACCCAAGCTGTTTTGTTGAATACGTTCCAAATGCACCTATCAGAAACTTTAATATCAAATCAGCCTGCCAGCTGCTCTAGCGCCTGAAAGTGATCAAGCCCTACTCAAGGTGTGTCGAAGTGTTTCCCTAACCCTCAGGAAATTTCTGAAGGTACAGCTCTAACTTGTTTAATGAGGTGGCACCGAGGGTGTTGCCGAAAAAAAGGCTGAAGAGAGCGGGAGGGAGGTTGAAGGGGACTCCTCGCTCAGTCCGTGACTGGGGACTTTCCCGCCTGCATCTCCAAGCATTGCGGTCTGTTGCATTTATGGCACACTTTGTGGACTGTGAACTCATACTTTCTGCTTATCTGATAATTCGCTTATTGTGTCATTTATTGTGCACAAAGAATGTTCGGTCCTGTCTTATTGCAAGATCAATGTAACTATTTAACACATGTAATCTGATTACGTGGCTTCTTGGCTACCAAATCGGTCATTGAATAAATTATTTTCAAGACCAGCCAAGCGATTATTATTCACGATTTCTACTTACGGCTGCGGTTGTCCCTCATAGTTTGGAATCTCTCGAACACAAGGCCTACATGTAAACCAACATTCTGGAACCTTACGCTTTAGCCATTGCCAGCAACTCTGAATGAAAACTGTCAAGTGTTTAGAGTCACAGTCTGTGACTCTGACGCACTGGGTACACTGGGTGTGGCTGCAGAGCACTCAAGAGCATGGATGGGAGGAAAAGCATGTGATGTGTTTCAGATGCGAAAGTGGTGCTCATATAATAAATTAGTATACAGATTATTTACATGCTACTCAAACGAAGCCTCTCCCCTTCACGGTACCTTGCACATGGATGAAAAGCTTAACTTCTTCACACATATATTTCATCTATATCCGAAATCTACCAAATCCAAGCGAAAATTGGCAAAACCGTGCACCGTTGACTTGAAAATTCCATTAAAAAAACTTCGCATTTGTTAAGACTCGATCCTAACTCCAGTACTAGGGTATACAGCCGAAGCTTTGGCGCACAAAAAATGGCTCTGAGCACTATGCGACTTAACTTCTGAGGTCATCAGTCGCCTAGAACTTAGAACTAAGTAAACCTAACTAACCTAAGGACATCACACACATCCATGCTCGAGGCAGAATTCGAACCTGCGACCGTAGCGGTTCCAGACTGTAGCGCGTAGAACCGCACGGCCACTCCGGCCGGCGTTTGGCGCACAAACAGCGATGCAGCTGATATAAGTCACTCCACTCCACAGAGGAGTGTCCTGGTTAGTCTTCCAGGTTTCTTTAGAACAAAACCCGTGGAGGAACGTTTGGTCATGCTCGGCGTGTGCCCAATAGATATTACTGTCAGGTACAGATTATCTATTTATTGGCTTCGCAAAGGAAATCTTGTCAGGGTGAAAGAAATTACTGTCTTGGAAATCACAACCAACAGTAAGAAACTGTGACTGTAATTCAACTGGTCGTAGAGTATATGGATATTTCTAAGCACCAGGGAGGAGAAGTCTATGAAAATTGTAAATCCATGATTCACTAACTGACAGGGCATAAACCATACCCTGAAAATTTGCATAATATAAAGCCACATCCTACAAACGTGTGTGAATGTGATGCCATTGATACCATGGAAAATAACTTACTAGAGTGCCCTATGTATAACGATCTGATTTAAGTATCAGGGTCTGCTACAATAAATGAGGTTGGTAGCGACAAAGACAAATGGAACCTGGTGAACAAAGTAGCTAATAAAGTGTCCGGGAGAGAACTTAGAAAATATTTAGATAGAAAGGAAAGGCAAAAGAAAACTATAATGTACCTGACAGTGCTCAGGTGAATACTGTGAATGCAGTGAAGGTCACTCAGCAATCGCAGGCTCGGTATGTGTGTGTGTGTGTGTGTGTGTGTGTGTGTGGGTGTGCGTGTGTGTGTGTGTGTGTGTGTGTGTTTGTGTATGTGTGGGTGAGGGGGGGGGGGGCGGACGGAAAATCCGTAAAGTCTGACTGACTCCACTATGACAGCAGACGATGTCGTTAGCTCACGTGTTACCCCATCTCAGGGGTTGACGCGCCGTTGTTCGGTATTCTATGGGATGGTATGGGTTTACTGGAACTGCGGTTCTGGAGATATAGCATACTAATTTCTGGTCCACCTTATGGAGCACTGTGGGGCAGGTTCTTCAGCTGTAGCACAGATATACAATAGAATAAACGCAGCAGTTGCACATTTACTTTGCTTTGAAATGCCATGACTGGTTTCGACCCCCAAGGCCATTACAAATCAGGCAGTGAGTCATAAATCCTAGTTGCATTCATCATAATGAAGCTATGTGGAAATACGGCCTGTATTGGATTCTTAAGTGGCAGGCATCGAGATTGTAGCTAATAATAAATAACCGCTTTCAACCATGTCAGTTTTCGCTATAATTAATCCCATGAATTCCCCAGTAAGGAAACTACATTCGTCTGGTCTAGTATTATTTTGAGATTCAATCTTACTAAAGTGAATCGTTACTAAATTAAATGAAAAACAAAATGATCGTACGGCACTGATGGCCGGGAGTCCCAGCCTGCGCAAGTTCAGCCGCTGAGTTGCTGGTCTTTTCAGTTGACGCCACACTGCGCGAGGTGCGTGTCAGTGATGATGAGGGCAAAACAACACGCAATTCCCGAGCGGAGACAATCTCTGAACCTGCCAGAAAATGAGCCTCGGCCGGCTTCACGGCCGTCAAACAAGCTAGCCAATCAGCTAAGAAGACGGACGTTATGAAATAATTTTAGCATTAAATTTAAAAAAGTTGTAGCGTTTCATTTAATGTTGGCAAGTAAGCAGTTTATTACGCAGTTCCAATAACGGGAATATTTCATTTTAGTAAATATATTTATTACACCCGTATCATCACCTTTCACCGTTTGTGTGTGTTCAACATGTCCATGAGTGCATATTATTGCGGGAATAATTTACGAACGCATAACAGTCACGCGCTAATTTTGTGCCTTCGTTGCCATAATAGATTTTGCTATTCATTTTTACAAATTTCCAGTTACATATGTACATGTGCTATAGTGTTATCGCGCTGGAATTGAATGAGTGAATTTGACATATAATAGCGATTTCCGCGAGAAATAGTCAATGAGCGACATGACATCTTATGCTTCATTTACTTGTATAACACAAAATATTTAATTTAATGTTCGCAAGTCACCGGTTAATTTGATGCTAAATGAAACATGAATCGGCCATGGGAGTCATATGAGTAACTCTAGGCGCTACAAACAATGGATTTGACCAAGTTGAACTGCTTAGTTACGTAAATGTGGTCAGACCCCAAACTTCGTTTGTTATTATTCTGTTACTATTATGAATACCGTGTTTATTTTTAGAGAGTTCACAGCAGTCAGTGTTCAGTAACAGTGATTTATCCCAACATTTCACTAGCCCAAATGTGCAACGCAGGTACATTTTCGCGATCTTGAGTGGTGACGTTAAACCTAGAGAGGGATTTCAGCACTAACTTAACGCGAGATTTAGAAGCAGGTGAGTTTTCACCTTAAACAAATCGGTATAGTAAGGGATCACAATGTTTCTAGGCATGCGTTTGCAGCTTTCTGTGAGACACTTAGTGTAAACAGTACTATAGTTGCCATCCACCAGAAAAAATGGTGATCTCACATTATATTTGTCAATAGAAAGCTGTTGATCCGTTCTGTAGTATTATACTACGGCCTGTGAAATCTAATGGCATATCAATTCAGTTTATTCTCGTAGAATGAACACTGCAACGAAGATATCGGTTTTGCTTAACACTTGTGGAACGGTGATGTGCGCGTACACGTAGATGCCTTACTGGCTGCTTCAGCTTGGTGCTATATCACAGTTCTCTAGGTTAGGCTCTGGAATGCTTCGTAACAAAATAATATTCCATATATATTAAACATAATTAATCGTTTGTTTTTAGGTACACTTAGTAAAAAAATTTCTTTCTGGTTAACTTTTATTTATTACAGGGTCTGGAAAATTATAGGCCGCAAATACAAAGACCAATATAGAACAAAAATGAGATTAAATAAAGGGGTAGCATCTTCGATTAGTGACCAAGACGTCCTCGATCTCGAGGTCGAAACCCGCCACCGCTTAAATTTTGATTATTAGTCAGCACTGGCGGCGCATACTTGGGGCTTAAGAAGTCAGAATCATTCCGCCAACGGCCTAGTCAAGTAGGGAGGAGGAGCGGACAGAGGTTATGCCCACTCTCTTGTTCTTCGCGCGGGGAACTTTCCCTAAAGGCGAAAGAATGAGCAACGATCAAAGTCATTGGAAAATGTTCATTATGATGTCTCCATTGGCATTCGGTTCTCCAGGAGAGACTGCTAATGGGAAGGTGACCATGAGAATGAGACTGAATAACCAACGAAAGAACAACATTCTACCAGCGGTGGCGTGGGATGTCAGAAGCTCGAATCTGGTAGGAAAGCTAGAAATTCTAAAAAGGGAAATGCAAAAGCTCAGTCTAGATACAATAAACTCTCCTCCCCAGCAGGCCATGAAGGCAAAACGTACCGACCGGCCGCCGTGTCATCCTCACTCCATAGGCGTCACTGGATGCGGATATGTAGGAGCATGTGTTTAGTATATTGCTCTCACGGCCGTATGTCAGTTTCCGAGGTGCTACTTTTCAATCAAGTAGATCCTCAGTTTTCCTCACAAAGGCTGAGTGCACTCCGCTTGCCAACAGCGCTAGGCCGAGCGAACGGGCACCCATCCAAGTGCTAGCCTAGCCAGACAGCAATTAACTTCGGTGATCTGACGGGAACCGGTGTTACCACCGCGGCAAGGCCGTTGAACTACATGTAATAAGGATCAGTGAAATGAAACGGAAAGAAGATAAGATTTTTGGTCAGACGAGAATAGGGCATATCAACAGTAGCAGAAAATGGTATTCATTATGAATAGAAAGATAGGGTAAAGAGTATGCCACAGCGAACAGTTCATTGATAGAGTTGTTCTTGTCAGAATCAACAGCAAACCAACACCGACAACGATAGTTCAGCTAGACGTTCCGACATCGCAAGCTGGAGATGAAGAGATAGAGAAAGTACGTGAGGATATTGAAAGGATAATAAAGTACATAAAGGGAGATGAGAATCTAATAGTCATAGGGCATTGGAATGCAGTTCTAGGGGAAGGAGTAGAAGAAAAGATTACAGGAGAACATGGGCTTGGGACAATGAATGAGAGAGGAGGAAGACTAATTGAGTTCTTTAATAAATTTCAGCTAGTAATTGCGAATAGTCTGTTCCATAACTACAAGAAGAGGAGGTATATTTGGAAAAGACCGTGTGATACAGGAATGTTTCAGTTAGGTTACATCGTGGGCAGACAGAGATTCCGAAATCAGATACTGGATTGTAAGGCGTACACATTAACACATATAGACTCAGATCACAATGTAGTAGCGATGAATAGTAGGCTGAAATTCAAGAAATTAGTCAGGAAGAATCAATATGCAAAGATGTGGAATAGAGAAATACTAGGGGCCCTGAGACACGCTTGAAGTTCTCTAAAGCTATAGATACAACAATAAGGAATAGCTCAGTGGGCAGTACAGTTGAAGAGGAGTGGACATCTCTAAAAAGGGAAATCACAGAAGTTGGAAAGAAAAACATATGTACAAAGAAGGTAACTGCGAAGAAACCTTGGGTAACAGAAGAAAAAAACTGCAGTTGTTCGATGAAAAAATGAAGTACAAATATGTTCACGGATTCAGGAATTCAGAAACACAAGTCGCTGAGGAACGAAATAAATAGGAAGTGAAGGCAAGCTAAGACGAAACGGCTGCATGAAAAATGTGAAGAAACTGAAAAACAATTGACTGTCGGGTAGGACTGACTCAGCATACAGGAAAGTCGAAACAGCCTTCGGTGGCATTAAAAGGGTGGTAACATTAAGAGCGCAACGGGAATTTTTCTGTTAAATGCAGATGAGAAAGCGGATAGATGGAAAGAGTACATTGAAGAGCTCAATGAGGGAGAAGAATTTTCTATGTGATAGGAGAAGAAACGAAAGTCGATTTAGAGGAGATAGAGGATCCAGTATTAGAATCAGAATTTATGGCAGCTTTAAATGACTTAAGATCAAAGAAAGCAGAAGGAATAGATAACATTCCACAGACCTTCTAAAATCATTTGGGTAACTGGCAACAACACGACTATTCACGATGGTGTGTGGAATGTACGAGTCAGGTGACATACCATCTGACATTCGGAGAAAATGTCATCCACACAATTCTGAAGACTGCAAGAACTGGCAGCTTATGCGTCCAAGTTGTTGACTAAAATAGTTTACAGAAGAATGGAAAAAAAAACTTTGGATGTACTAGATGACGATCAGTTTAGCTTTAGGAAAGGTAAAAACATGAGAGAGGCAATTCTGACGTTGTGGTTGATAATGGGATAAAGACAGAAGAAAAATCAAGACACGTTCATACGATTTTCCAACCTGGGAAAAGCGCTAGACAATATAAAATGGTGCAAGATGTCTGGAATTCTGAGGAAAATAGGGGTACGCCAGGTAAGCCATAGGGAGGGACTACATCTACGAGAGCCAAGAGAGGATAATAAGGGTGGACGACCACGAGCGAAGTTCTAGGATAAAACTCTGTAAGACAGAGATGTAGTCTTTCCCCGCTAATATTCAATCTGTACATCGAAAAAGTAATGATGGAAATCAAAGAAACGTTCAGGAGTGGAATTAAAATTTAAGGTGAAAGGATACCAATGACACGATTCGCTAAAAACATTTCTATCCTGAGTCAAAGTTAAGAAGAACTACATGATATGCTGAATGCAATGAACATTCTAATTAGTATAGAATATAAATTGAGAATAAATCGAAGAAAGCCGAAAGGAATGAGAAGTTGTAGAAATGAGAACAACGAAAAACTTAACATCAGGGTTGATGGCGACGAAGAAAATGAGGTTAAGTAGTTCTACTAACGAGACTCGAAAATAAGCAATGACGGACGGAACAAGAGGGACATCAACAGTGGACTAGCTCTATCAAAATGGGCATTCCTGGCAAAGAGAAATCTTCTATATCAAATATAGTCCTTAATTTGAGGAAGATATTTCTAAGACTGTACGTCTGGAGCACAGCATTGTATGGTAGTGAAACAAGGACTGTGGGGAAAACCGGAAAAGAAGAGAATTGTGACGTGGTCCTACAGGCAAAGGTTGAAAATTAGGCGAACTTATAAGGTATGGAATGAGGATGTTCAGCGCAGAATCGGAGAGGAAAGGAATATGCGGAAAAGACTGACAGGGAGAAAGGGCTGGATGATAGGACATCTGTTAAGCAATTATGGAATGACTTCCATGGTACTAGAGGGAGCCGTAGAAGGCAAAAACTTGTAGAGGAAGACAGAGATTGGATTACGTCCAGTAAATAATAGAGGACGTAGGTTGGAAGCGCTACTCTGAGGTGAAGAGATTGGCACAGGAGAGGAACTCGTGGCGGGCCTCATGAAAAAAGTCAGAAGTCTGATGAACTCCTCCCTCCTCTCTACCCCACACCCCCACCCCTTAAAAAAAATCTTCACTGAACTTCTTCATGAGTTGGCTGATGGGCTGTCTCCCCTTAATTTGAGGAAGATATTTCTAAGAATGTACGTCTGGAGCACAGCATTGTATGGTAGTGAAACAAGGACTGTGGGAAAACCGGAAAAGAAGAGAATTGTGACGTGGTCCTACAGGCAAAGGTTGAAAATTAGGCGAACTTATAAGGTATGGAATGAGGATGCTCAGCGCAGAATCGGAGAGGAAAGGAATATGCGGAAAACACTGACAGGGAGAAAGGGCTGGATGATAGGACATCTGTTAAGCAATTAGGGAATGACTTCCATGGTACTAGAGGGAGCCGTAGAAGGCAAAAACTTGTAGAGGAAGACAGAGATTGGATTACGTCCAGTAAATAATAGAGGACGTAGGTTGGAAGCGCTACTCTGAGGTGAAGAGGTTGGCACAGGAGAGGAACTCGTGGCGGGCCTCATGAAAAAAGTCAGAAGTCTGATGAACTCCTCCCTCCTCTCTACCCCACACCCCCACCCCTTAAAAAAAATCTTCACTGAACTTCTTCATGAGTTGGCTGATGGGCTGTCTCCCCTTAATTTGAGGAAGATATTTCTAAGAATGTACGTCTGGAGCACAGCATTGTATGGTAGTGAAACAAGGACTGTGGGAAAACCGGAAAAGAAGAGAATTGTGACGCGGTCCTACAGGCAAAGGTTGAAAATTAGGCGAACTTATAAGGTATGGAATGAGGATGCTCAGCGCAGAATCGGAGAGGAAAGGAATATGCGGAAAACACTGACAGGGAGAAAGGGCTGGATGATAGGACATCTGTTAAGCAATTAGGGAATGACTTCCATGGTACTAGAGGGAGCCGTAGAAGGCAAAAACTTGTAGAGGAAGACAGAGATTGGATTACGTCCAGCAAATAATAGAGGGCGTAGGTTGGAAGCGCTACTCTGAGGTGAAGAGATTGGCACAGGAGAGGAACTCGTGGCGGGCCTCATGAAAAAAGTCAGAAGTCTGATGAACTCCTCCCTCCTCTCTACCCCACACCCCCACCCCTTAAAAAAAATCTTCACTGAACTTCTTCATGAGTTGGCTGATGGGCTGTCTCCCCTTAATTTGAGGAAGATATTTCTAAGAATGTACGTCTGGAGCACAGCATTGTATGGTAGTGAAACAAGGACTGTGGGAAAACCGGAAAAGAAGAGAATTGTGACGTGGTCCTACAGGCAAAGGTTGAAAATTAGGCGAACTTATAAGGTATGGAATGAGGATGCTCAGCGCAGAATCGGAGAGGAAAGGAATATGCGGAAAACACTGACAGGGAGAAAGGGTTGGATGATAGGACATCTGTTAAGCAATTAGGGAATGACTTCCATGGTACTAGAGGGAGCCGTAGAAGGCAAAAACTTGTAGAGGAAGACAGAGATTGGATTACGTCCAGTAAATAATAGAGGACGTAGGTTGGAAGCGCTACTCTGAGGTGAAGAGGTTGGCACAGGAGAGGAACTCGTGGCGGGCCTCATGAAAAAAGTCAGAAGTCTGATGAACCCCTCCCTCCTCTCTACCCCCCCCCCCCCCCACCCCTTCAAAAAAAATCTTCACTGAACTTCTTCATGAGTTGGCTGATGGGCTGTCTCCCCTCATTTGACATCACTTGCCTAGGTTGCGGTTTTCGTTGTTGAATAGGAGATGTTGCAGTATTGATCAGCGCCTTACAATTTTCCCTGTCCTTTATTTATTTATTTATTTTTTTTATTTATTTATTTAACCTGGCAAGATTAGGGCCATCAGGCCCTCTCTTACATCTAACCAGGCATTCTACTTATTTTACAGTCATATGTTTTAGTGGGCATGTTAAACTACATCTAATACAAAAAGTGAGATAAACAATTAGAAAGGTACACCTCGAAAAATACATTATTGAAGAGAAAGATTTTAGATAGGAGTGCTGGCAGCAGGGAGTATGAGGGAGACTCATGGTGAAGCGAGGAGAAGAATAGAGAGACATGATGAAACATAATTAAGGAAAATATAAAGGAAAAGGAGACTGCGTGTCTAATAGAGATAGATGAAGAGGAAGGCATCTCAGGAGCAAGATAGGAGACACTAGCTTTGCTATTTGACAGATGAGAGGATTTGCCTTGCACATTAATTTTGTGGAGAATTTTATGCGGATGATAGTAGGAAATGCTTCAACTTCTTCTTAAAAGCAACAGGAGATTGAATTTTCCTCAAGGTAAGGGGCAGTTTGTTCCAGAGGCGGACAGCGGCAACTGAGAAGGAGTTTGCAAAAGTTTTTGTTTTGTGAGTGGGCACAGTTAGGATACCAGATAAGAGTGACCTCGTGTTTCGATTATGATGGCATGACAGGATTTTAATCTCTGAAGCTAGGTACTGGGGTGCTTGCGCGATGAGGAGTCGGTGAAGTAGACATAGAGTGTGGTAGTCACGCAGTTTGTCCGGCCGCAGCCACCCTAGCTCGGAGTATGAAGAACTAACATGATCATATCGGCGAATGTTGCAGGTGTAACGCACACAGGCATTCATGGTTAGCTCTAGCCGTCTTTTGTTTTCACTACTCATGCCTTGTTGAATCACATCACAATAGTGGAGGTTCGGTAGAACGAGTGCTTGCACGAGCTGGCGTTTCAAGTCCTGTGGGAATATGTTCCGAAACTTTTTGAGAGCATAGAGACAAGCAGACGTTTTTCGGCACACTGCGACTGTATTCTCCGCCCAGTTGAGATGCTCGTCCAAAGTTACACCCAAGTTCTTCACTGTTTTCTGATATGGTATTGGAGTACCTTCGAGCAGAATAGGAGGTAGCCGTTCGCGGAAATCTGAACTTATTAATTTCTGATGGGCTATTAAGATTACTTGCGTCTTTTTTGCATTTAATTTAAGCCCCAGGTTTTTCGCCCATGTCACTACTGAAGACAGATCATCATTCATCAGAGCGATTGCAGTGTTTACGTCTTCAGGTCTGACGCTGAGGTAGAGCTGGAGGTCGTCGGCATAGAAATGATGTTTACAGGAGGACAAAACCGACGAAATATCGTTGACATATAAAGAAAACAAAAGTGGTCCTAAGACTGATCCTTGTGGCACTCCCGAAGAAACATGTTTCCAGGAAGATTTTTCATTTGCGCAGACAACACATTGCTGTCTGTCTTTTAAGTAGCTTTCAAACCACTATCAGAGAAATTAAGCTGTTGCATTTTTCTGAGTAATATGTCAAAGTTAACAGTGTCAAAAGCTTTGCTGAAGTCCAGTAGCGTCAATATTGTTGCCTTTCGATTGTCGATGGCATATTTCAGGTCATCAGTTACTTTAATTAGAGCAGTGTTTGTGCTGTGATGTTTACGGAAACCGGATTGAAATTTGTCATATAGACTGAATTCATGCAAGTGTTCAGTGATTTGGTCATGAACAATATATTCCAGTGCTTTGGAAACAGCAGGCAGTATGCTAATTGGTCGGTAATCACTAGGCAGTTGCGGGTTTTCGACCTTAGGGATGGGTCGAATTATGCTTCTTTTCCATGCAGTGGGGTATATTCCGTTCACGAGGGAAAAATTAAATATGTCAGTTAAGACAGGTACTAAGATATCGGCAACATTCTTAATCATGGTTATACCGATACTGTCGTTGCCTATTGCATCAGAAGAGATTCTCATTATTGCTTTTCTTGCCGTATTTGTTGTTACATGTTTTAGATGAAAGGTATCGTTGTTAGTTATCCTGTTTGGGGGTTCTTGTGGACGGAAATCATCAGCCGTGCTGGTATTCAGAGGTGCAGAGAAGAATTCATTTAATTCGTTAGCTGACACATGAAAAGTAGTTTCCGATTTTGCCTTTCCTTTATGGCGTCTTCTGTAATGTTACGTCTTCTCAAACGTCTTTCTTGTCTCCTCTACCTATCCCGTTGAGTTTTTGAATTTGGGAAGGAAACTGAAATTTTTCTTGGTTGGCTTATTGTCATTTATTCTACGAATCTTTATCAAGTCCAAATAAGAGTTCTTAAATATGTGCTCGTTTCATTTATTTTATTTTCTTGCAGCCATTAAAGTAGGGGTAAGAGTTACCGTTTATTATACTCGTACTCTGTACGACAGAATTATAGAATCACTGCCTCAAAAGACCGCAGTTTTTTCCCATTGACACAGAAGTTTGAAATTTAGCGCAAAGGTGCCCACGACCTTTCTTTGTAATGGTGGAGAGTGATTACGCTTCAAACAGCAAGGTGTCGACACAGGCGAAAAAAAAGGCCAGAGCTCAGGTCATGCGACGTGTAAGGGAAGTAAACACTCGACACATCTCTGATGGCAATGGCCTGCTTGCAGGACTCTATGACTACTTCACAGATTTTCTGTGTAAAGACACATTTTTGAAATTAAGAAAAAATTTGAACAGGTCCCACCAGGGTATTGCTGAACTGCAGGGCCTTAGAGGTATCTTTTACCATTTTATTCAAGCACGTGTCACAGTCACACTGCCATATGATCATGTCACATGATGGTGTAAAACAAGAGGCTCAACAAGCATAAGCGCCCTTCGCTGATTTAGACCCCTTTCAAATTTAGTCGAATGGTTTTGAACGGTTCCTTGTCGTTCCAGTCTGTACACGAGAGGAAAAGCTGCTGTCGCTCTGGGGGGATCTTTTTCAACGAGGATGCAGCCCGAGAGCGTTTGAAATGGCTGGGGTCGCAGCAGTGAGAACAACAGAACAGTGAGATACTTCTGTCTGCACTCAGAACTATCGTTTACGACAACGAAAAGAGCGCAAATTAACGCCCTTAGGAAAGAGGTTTTTTCATTGACGACCTTTATACGACCATCTAAGGCCTTTCCTTGTCAGTTGTGAGCGACGGTTTGTATGAAATCTTTTCCGCAGTCATCAGTACCAAAACGACGTGATTTCAACGTTGGGTGTCGCCGTTTAGACCTCCATCGCAGAGGCTAGTAAGGAGTGAACTATTGGTAAGCGTGACGGCCTTCTCATCAAGCGACACATTCACGGTCGCGTTAATAGAATTGTGACGCGATTTGGTGACAATGTGACACTATTAACCTAATTTACATTTCAGATGAACTTCTTAGCAGTGCTGATTTTTTCGCATTTGTCGATACCTGCTGTTTGAACTGTCGCTGAAAACGAGAGTGATGTCGCTTGGCAACCCGCTTTTGCAACATTACAGAGTAAGTTTGTAGGCATATTTTAGCTAAATTTATACGCCGCAATGGGAAATAATAACAGGGTTTTTAAAATGTGATCCTTTAATTCTGTTGCACAGCATAGTTGAACCGAGCAAACTTTTAACTTATTTACTTCTTATGACGTTCTACCAAAAGATAGGAATCTTGCTGTTTATGATGAATGAACTGGCCTCTACTCAAGGCAAAAAAAACTCACAAAGAGGATCAGATAGTGTCGTGCAATCTATTAGCGTAGGTAGATAACACACACATTATCTGTAGGTGAAAATGAGAACCAAGAAGATGCTCGGAGGCACAATACTGACAGGAAAGGGGTCTTGCGAAAGTCCTGAAGGTGCTCTGAGGTTCTGCTGCCGCCACTCCAAACACAGAACGCTCTCGTGTCAAGACGTGTGTTACCTTGAATGCTGCTTGCATTGCAACTAAGCTGATATTAAGTTTCGGGACAAGGTAGGAATTCGGCTTCGCTACCTTTGTGCTCGAGCGGGAGGAACGCAATAACGTTTCCTTCTCCGTTGACGACCAAAACAACCAAGTGGGGGGCCGAGTGACACGAGCCGATGGCCCACGTGCACCAGATGGCGAGATGCGCACAGGGCGACAGCTAGCCTCGACTCGCTCATCCATCAGCGTCCGCCGCGTTTATTAAACTGGGGCGGAGTTAATTCAGGGTCGACGACCGCGGCGTATGACAGCCGAGACAAGAGGCGCTGCTCCGGGTAGGGGCTCAGCGAACAAGTCATTTCATTTTGGCCGCCGCTCCTCTGTGCGTTGAATTTCGAATGCGTCAGTGCTGTTCCGCACCACTAGTGCGCCAGTCGCCTCAGCAACCAGTGAAGTGATATGTCATTCACTGTGGCGGGAACAATGGAAATATCGACTGCAATGAAGCGACAAGGCGCTATCCTGGTTTTACATAGTGACACGGTGTCTCTATTGTTTATGCGCGACCTTAATAGTTCTGAGTGCAACATTTATGAATGTTTCGTAATATTGTGTGCGTCCTTTATTCAGTACACACTGATGCGGCACCACAGCCCGTGAACACCTGCCAAAGCAGTGTTATTGCGCCATGAATACTGACCTTTAATCATTCACGGTTGCATATATGATGCTATTCTCTGTCAAGTTTTCGCAATGTATATACACTACATTTACTTGTTATGCGGAGGTGAAGAGAACTGGGCAGAACAGACTATTTTTTAATGTGAGACGTAACATTAACAAAAAATGGATAGTGATCAATGTCAAGGTTTCAACTCGAGATGTGTAAGTTACGTTATTTATTATTTATTTCTACATCTACATCTACGTACATACTCCGCAATCCACCATACGGTGCGTGGCGGAGGGTATCTCGTACCAAAATTAGCATCTTCTCTCCCTGTTCCACTCCCAAACAGAACAAGGGAAAAATGACTGCCTATATGCCTCTGTACGAGCCCTAATCTTTCCGCAAAATGTAAGTTGTCGGCAGTAAAATTGCACTGCAGTCAGTCGCAAATGCTGGTTCTCTAAATTTCCTCAGTAGCGATTTACGAAAAGAACGCCTCCTTTCTAGAGACTCCCACCCGAGTTCCTGAAGCATTTCCATAACACTCGCGTGATGATCAAACCTACCAGTAACAAATCTAGCAGCCCGCCTCTGAATTGCTTTTATGTCCTCTCTTAATCCGACCTGATAGGGATCCCAAATGCTCGAGCAGTACTCAAGAATAGGTCGCTCCAGCGATCTACAAGCGGTCTCCTTTACAGATGAACCACATCTTCCCAGAATTCTACTAATGAACCGAAGACAACCATCCGCCTTCCCCACAACTGCCATTACATGCTTGTCCCACTTCATATCGCCCTTCAAAGTTACGCCCAAATATTTAATCGACATGACTGTGTCAAGCGCTACACTAGCAATGGAGTATTCAAACATTACGGGATTCTTTTTCCTATTCATCTGCATTAATTTACATTTATCTCTATTTACAGTTAGCTGCCGTTCTTTACACCAATCACAAATCCTGTCCAAGTCATCTTGTGTCCTACGACAGTCACTCAACGACGACACCATCCCGTACACCACAGCATCATCAACAAACAGCCGCACATTGCTATCCACCCTATCCAAAAGATCATTTATGTAGATAGAAAACAACAGCGGACCTACCACACTTCCCTGGGGCACTCCAGATGATACCCTCACCTCCAATGAACACTCATCATCGAGGACAACGTACTGGGTTCTATTACTTAAGAAGTCTTCGAGCCACTCACATATTTGGGAACCAATCCCATATGCTCGTACCTTAGTTAGGAGTCTGCAGTGGGGCACCGAGTCAAACGCTTTCCGGAAGTCAAGGAATATGGCATCCGTCTGATACCCTTCATCCGTGGTTCGCAATATATCATGTGAAAAAAGGGCGAGTTGGTTTTCGCAGGAGCGATGCTTTCTAAAGCCGTGCTGATGCATGGACAGCAACTTCTCTGTCTCAAGGAAATTCATTATTTCGAACTGGGAATGTGTTCAAGAATCCTGCAACAAACCGATGGTAAGGATATTGGTCTGTAATTTTGAGGATCCGCCCTTCTACCCTTCTTATATACAGGCGTCACCTGCGCTTTTTTCCAGTCGCTCGGGACTTTACGTTGGGCAAGAGATTCGCGATAAATGCAAGCTTAGCAAGGGGCCAATGTAGTAGAGTACTCACTGTAAAACTGAATTGGAATCCCATCAGGACCTGGGGATTTATTTATTTTCAACCCATTCAGCTGCTTCACAACTCCAGGGATGTCTATCACTATGTCCTCCATACGGGAATCTGTACGAGACTCAAACGGCGGTATGTTTGTACGATCCTCCTGCGTGGAAGATTTCTCAAATGCTAAATTTAAAATTTCAGCTTTCGTTTTGCTGTCTTCCGTTGCCAAGCCAGACTGATCAGAGAGTGACTGGATGGAAGCCTTCGACGCGCTTACCGATTTTGCGTAATACCAGAATTTTCTTGTTTTTTTTCAGCAAGATCTTTGGCTAACGTATGACGGTGGTAGTGGCTGAATGCTTTGAGCATCGCTCTTTTTACAGCAGCACGAATCTCTACTAACTTTGGTCTGTCCTCATTCTCCCGATCTTTCTTGTACCGCGAGTGCAACTGCCTTCGCTTCCTGAACATTGTCCGAATTGCGCTGTTTAAAAACCACGGTGGGTCAGTTCCGTCGGTAGCCCGCTTTTTCGGCGCATACTGTCCAATGCGTGATTTATAATGCGTTTACAATTTGCCCATCATTCCTCCACGTCCATCGTATCGGAAGTAAATGAAGTCGATTCATTTACTAAGTGGGATGCTAACAACTGCTTATCTGCTCTTTCTAGTAAGAATACTCTCCTAGCCTTCTTGACCGACTTTTTAACTTTCGTAACCATAGTCCTCATGACAACATCATGATCGCTAATCCCTGTCTCAACACTGACACCTTCGATGAGGACTGGTCTGTTTGTGGCTACCAGATCTAAAATATTTCCATTACGCGGTGGCTGTCGATTTAGCTGCTCAAGACAGTTTTCGGATAATGTATTTAAAAGTAATTCACACGACGGCTCGTCTGTACCAACTCTAATGAATCCATAGACATCCCAGTCCAAACTAGATAGGCTGAATTAGCCTCCGACTAATATAGCATGATCCGGGTACTTCTGCGATAAAGAATGTAGACTCTCTTTGAATGATTATAGAACTGTCACGATGGAACCTGGTGGCCTGTAATAACACCCCACAATTAACTTTATTTCCCCTGTTAAACGTGACGGGATAACTTCACAGTCACACTCTACTTCGACCTCAGTAGACACAATATTTTTGTCAACTGCAATGAAGACACCAGCTCCTACGGTGTCTAATCTGTCTTTCCGATACACGTTCCAACCCTCACTAAATATTTCAGAACTTCCTATCTCAGGGTTCAGCCAGGTCTCAGTCCCGAGAATAATTTGCGCGCCACACGCTTCCTGGAGGGCAGTTAATTCAGGAACTTTATTCCGAACACTCTGAAAATTTACTGCTAATATCTTTGCAGCTACATTTCTGCAGTCCGAGTACACGCTGTAATCTCGTAGACGCAGTACCGAAGCACGCCTGTTGAGGATAAAGGCCAAACAGTGACTTGGATCGAGTAGAGATGAGCTGTGTCACTTATATTTTACTCTTCTGGAGGCGGGTTGCTGTACTGTGTGCACCATGACTGCAGGCATGCAGCAGGAACCAAACTGGTAACTACTTATGTAACTTCATTTTCTTGGAGCGACAAAACTTCATGAGTACTTCTTTTATTGCGACTGATTGTAGAACAGTCAAATTCAATATAAGAATGTTTCATAAATAGTTCCTATCTTTATAACTAGTGAAGGAGAAATGGTTGCCGGAAAGATGTGAAGAAATACAAAAATAAATTATTATCGGGAGGGCTGATTCGGTATACAAAAAGTCAAAACAGCGTTTGGTGAAATCAAAAGCAAGCGTGGTACCATTAAAAGTGCAATGTGCGGAAACTACGTCACAATCGTCTTGACAGCTCACGCATCCAAGGTGAGGACAACAATAATACGCGGTACAATGAAAGAGAAAATTGGGGATAGGTTAGCTGACAATTAGTTTTGCTTTATAAAAGGCTAAAGGCACCAGAGAAACAATTCTCACGTTGCTGTTAGCTATGGAAGGTAGGTGGAAGAAAAATCAGTACATGCTCATGGCATTCGTCGATCTAGAAAAAGCGTCCAATCAGATAAAATGGTGAAAGATGTTCGAAATTCTGAGTACGCAAGGACTAAGCTAAAGAGGAAGACGAGTAACACACAATATGCACGAGAGCCAAGAGAGAACAATAGGACTGGAAGATAATGAATGACGTTCTCGGATTAAAAAATGTGTAAGATAGGGAACATCAAAATTGGTGGTCACGAAGTACACAAAGTTAAGGATGCCTGTTACTTTGGAAGCAAAATATGACTGACGAAGGTAGGAGGACAAAACAAGCGTACTAGCACAGCCAAAGTGGGTGTCCCTCGCCAAGAGAAGTCTACTGGTATATATAAAAAAAAAAAAAAAATGGTTCATATGGTTCTGAACACTATGGGACTTAACATCTATGGTCATCAGTCCCCTAGGACTTAGAAGTACTTAAACCTAACTAACCTAAGGACATCACACAACACCCAGTCATCACGAGGCAGAGAAAATCCCTGACCCCGCCGGGAATCGAAACCGGGAACCCGGACGTGGGAAGCGATAACGATACCGCACGACCACGAGTGGAGGACTGGTATCAAACATTGGCCTTAATTTGAAGAAGAAGTTTCTGATGTTTGGAACACAGCGTTGAATGGTAGTGAGCCATGTACAGTGGGAAAAACGGAACAGAAGAGAACTGAAGCGTCTGAAGTAAGGCGCTACAGAAAAAATGTTGAAAATCGGGTGGACTGATAAGATAAGGTTCAAATTGGCTCAAAAGGCTCTGAGCGCTATGGGACTTCTGGTCATCAGTCCCCTAGAACTTAGAACTACTTAAACCCAACTAATTTAAGGACGTCACACACATCCATGCCCGAGGCAGGATTTGAACCTGCGACCGCAGCGGTCACGCGGTTCCTGAGTGAAGCGCCTAGAACCGCACGGCCACATCGGCTGGCAATAAGATAAGGGAGGTGGAGTTTCCCCGCAGAATCGCCAAAGAAAGGGACATACGACAAAACACTGACAATGAGAAGGCACAAGGCGATGCGTCACGTGTTTTGACATAAAGGAATATCTTCCACGGTAGGAGAGGAATCTATAGATGGTAAAAGCGCCAACGGAAGTCAAAGACTAGAACACATCCAACAAAAACAGACGACGTCGGATGCAGGTGCTACTCTGAGATGAAGAGGTTGGTGCGAGACATCAATTCGTGGGGGCGCGTATCAAACTAGTCAGAAGACTGATGAGGCAGAGGCTGAAGAGGCAGGAGACACAAGAAGTGCTGGTTCGCGACCCCCAGGTGCTGCCGGTGGCGGTGCCGGCATTAAGCACGTGTCGTCGACCTGCGCCGCATTCAGGCACACACCTTTCATTAGCAGGCGCGTGCGCTGTCGGCGGGACGCCCGCTGATCATTAGCGTCCGACGCGCACACAGAGACACTTGCTGTGCGCGGCAGTTAGCCACCTCCAGGTCACACGCCATGCTCCAGTTAACACGGATGCAAATAACTCCCTTTTTTCTCCTCCACTAATTTTTAGTTCCCGCTGTCTTCTCTGATGCTCAAGTAACCGGTCCTACCATTATCATTCCCCTGGAAGCAATTTCCTATCTACCTATTCCTCTCTCACTTTTCCTTCTCGCGCACATGTGTCTTTTAACTCTCCTAAAATTTTCTCCGCTATGTCCTTTCATATTCTAAATGCTTCGCTGTTGGATATTTTTTTCTGGATTCTCATCTTGTCACTGTATATCTGACCTTTTTTGTTTTCAAAAGGTTTCAACTACTAAAATCTTTCATACTCTTGAAATTCTTCTCTCCATGGTGTTCGTGTTTTGCTAGATTCTCATTTACTATAGCAATGGAGTTTAGGGTGAAGAAAAAAGAATGTGAGGACTCTCGATGACACTGAAAATCTATCAGGCATGTCAAAGGATTTCTAAGAGCAGTTGGATTGAACAGGTAGTAGAGGAGAGGTTCCAAATATGGGCAAAGGTCTAAAAAAAAAAAAAAATGGTTCAAATGGTTCTGAGCACTATGTGACTTAACATCTATGGTCATAAGTCCCCTAGAACTTAGAACTACTTAAACCTAACTAACTTAAGGACATCACACAACACGTAGTCATCACGAGGCAGAGAAATCCCTGACCCCGCCGGGAATTGAGCCCGGGAACCCGGGCGTGGGAAGCGAGAACGCTACCACACGACCACGAGCTGCGGACGGCAAAGGTCTAAAAATGGGCTACGAGCTCTGGGGAGGCGCACGAAGTGCTGCCACCTGGCCGTGGCGCGTGTAAATCTTTCCCCCACTACCTCCGAAGATGACTGTAAACAACTGATCGTAGGAACGCAGATTGTTTGGCTGCAGTGAGATTTTGCGCGTGAGAACCTCGATTCTGTGGACTGCACTCTATCGACAGGTATGTCCTTAACCATTTTCTTCATAACTTGACTTAGCCCTGCATGCAGTTCGTTTGAATAACTGTACTACTCATATGTTTAAGTGTCTGTTTCCCAGTTTCCTCTGCTTTGTCTGAATTGTGACTGTTAGGGTCGCTTTGTAGGAACCACAGTGTGGTCCAAATATGGGCTACAGTGAAGGGTCTAATTATATTCCTACATTGTAATTATAATCTACTCAAAATTAGTTTTCAGAACGCCTTGTAACAAGTCTAAACATCTAGCCAAGGGCAAAATGGAGACGTGGTACCCTTCAAGGATGGCTGCACCCATCGCTGCTGTGAGGTAGAAGAAGATGGGATCTATAAAGGCTGCAAAAATGTATGATACACCTCGCTCTACCCTGCAGACTTGAAGTAATAAAACAGATCTCCAACTGCTGCTGCCAGTGCTAAGCTAGGTAGGCCTTCTGTTTTAGGACCGCGTCTGGAAGAAGAGCTTGGTTGAAAACGAATGTCGTTTGTTTTACCAGAGAGGAATGGGATTAATACACCTTTCATCACTAAAGCATCCGACAGGAGTAGGGCAGATTTTTTTTTTTTTAGTCACCATTCATTTCGCCTATAGATCGACCCTCAGCGAGAATCATTGCGAACGGACAACACAGAACCGCCAACGCCAAATGTACCAACACATTCAGATTATCCTCTCGTCAGTCAGAAACGGTTTATGTATTCACTCTGCTCATTCCTTCCTTGTCACATGCACAACCAGAAACGCCAACTACCTTTACCCCCTTTCACATTTCCCTACCAACCACAGTTACAAGCAATAGAGGTCGGAAATCGGCAAAGGCTTTCTTGATTACAGGATAACCGTACAAGGAAGAGGTCACAAGTTCCTTGGATGGGTCACTAATGGGGAAGTGACAGCAAACTTTTTCTGAACAAAAATTGAAGAGGTTCAAAAATTACATAAAGGAGGCAGGGGAAACAAAAACAGATTTACAGAAGAAAAAGAAATTAGGTCTGTCTTCGTCTGACGAATTAATTAATGAGGTTGAGCGTGTCCTGAGCAATGGGAAAAGTGGTATCGAGGTTTCTGAAGACCGCACGCTTTCTGGGACAGATGTATAATGCATATTCTGCGACAGCCTGTTTTCAGAGGACCCCAACGGAGAAATTTGGATGCAGTGTATCAACTGCCGTATGTGGACCCCTCTTGAATGTTCACGGATGGACAATGAAGTTTATATTTCTGATAACTGCAAATAAACTTGCTTTTAAAAATCGTTTTTAAATATTTCTTTCCTTGATGTTAAACACAGCCCATATTTGGACCTACGAAAATATCGACGTTTTTCTATTAGTTTTTAAATACATTATTTAAAATAAGGATTTTTTAAAATTGGATACTTCCCCATAACTTTGAAGGGCTTAGCTAGTCTATATTTGGACCTTCTCCTCCATCTTGAAAAGAGCGTATAAGAGTACGATCAACGAAAGTAAAACAGGGGTAATGGAATGTAGTCGAACTAAAATAGGCCGTATTGAGTGAATCACTTTAGAAACATGAGAAAATTAATGTGGCGGATGCGTTTTCTTACTCGGAAAGCAAAATAACTGATCACAACTCGTAGTAGAAAGATCAGTGGCTCATTTTCACTATGAATAGGACTTCTCGATACACACAAATAAATAAATTACTCGATACCCGGACATTCTTCAGAAATCTTAAAATAAAATTTTCTTTCTAATTAAATAAATTTTAGTATATTACTTTTCTTACGTACAAATATAAAACAGCATGACGAAGAATTATTTTTAAAACTTGAGATGAACAGATGTGTCTACATTTTGAAAAGACGTTTGAAATTATTATTTGTATAATTTCTCTTTCATAATTTGAAAATATTTTAAATGTAAATTACCAATCACATAATACAATAAATTAACATCGTGTAATATCTTTGCACAGCGAATTGGACGTCGTTGTTCATTATCTAACTTTTTGTGCTCGTTAGTGGAGCTGTATTGACAAAGTGATGTACTATATTATTAGTCCTGTTATGCTATATATTTGAATGCGTCTTGCTGAATTTTTCTGGGTGAAACAATAAACGGTGAAAATCTCCACAAAGTTTTATTGTACAACTTAAAGCATAAAACTGGAAAAGCTTGGATATCTCCTAGCGAAGTGGTAACTTGTCCATAGTCTTTACTGAAGCTGTTTGAAAGGAGTGTGATCTAGCGTAAGTGAAACGTGGCCGATAAACAATTCAGGAACGAAGAGAACAGAAGCTTTTAAAATGCGGTGCTACATAAGAATGCTGAATTTTAAACGAATACATTGAATAACAAACGAAAAGAAACTCAATCAATTCAATGTGGGTAACTTCACTAAAAGAAGAGATTGGTTGATAGGACGCATCCTGAGAAATCAAGGGGCCGTCAGTTTGATAATGAAGGGAGGTGAGAATGTTGGGGTGGGGGGATGATAATTATAGAGGGAGGCCACGGAATGAATACAGCAAACCTGCTGAAATAGATATAGGCCCGAGCAGTTATGCGGAACTGGAGAGACTTGCATAGGATAGACTAGCGTGGAGAACTGCATAGAAACGGTCTTTGCACGGAGAACCACAACGACGCCAACATCAACAACAACGATATATATACCTTCATGCTGGTTTAACTTTATTTGTTTATCCTCATCGCTGCTGAGACTATTTATTCCTCTTTTGAGGTCAACTAGATTTTAGAGCTACTTGTATAGAAAATGTATACCTCTCTAAAAATCAATTTTATGTTGCTCAATAGAATGTACAAACTCACATTGCCTGCAACAGTAACACAATTATTTTTTAGCGTTTCGTATATCAGTAGCTAACGGAATCCTTATACGAGGATTTCGTTATCTGTCCGTCTGACTGGTAAAATCCATTTTTTCAGGAACTGATACACGTATGAAATTGACATTTATGTCACATGTGTGGTCAATGGTCCCTTGGTGGTGCCCGCGCCCGGGTTACCGGGTTCGATTCCCGGCGGGGTCAGGGATTTTCTATGCCTTAGTTACGTTTAAGTAGTTCTAAGTTCTAGGGGACTGATGACCATAGCTGTTAAGTCCCATAGTGCTCAGAGCAATTTTTTTGAACCATGGTGGTGTAAAAGGTTGAAGCTTGCAATCTATATCGACTAAAATCAGGCTTATGCTGTGTAACTGTGTACCTGTGACTATGAGTTGTTTGTTCTTTGTTAATTAAGGTCATTGATTTGTGACAGGAAATTTAATGTTTACAATGTATGGAAAAAAATAATGTTTAAAATAATGAAAGTTTATATTCTATGTATGTTTATAAAGAAAACATATTATATTGGAAGCTAGTTGATGGTTAGGACACTTGTATTGTATAACGTGAAAGATGTACGGAAGTTCCTCCGCAACGGAAGTGGCTCGGAGCGATGTAAAAGGTGGTTTGGCGGTTGAACTCGGAGGCTCCTTGGTAGGAACGGTACGCAGTCAGTGGCTAGCCATTGCACGGTCCACATCGACGGTACCAAGGGAGGCAATTGGAAGCAGGTTTGTAAGGAATTTTGCCTCTGATGCAGAATGGCTGTTGCATGGTATTCTCGGCAGTAAGGAATGGCTCTAACACGTTAAAATCCGTCGTCAAGAAGAAATTGTAAAGATCATTCAAACATCAACAGTCGTGAGTACAGTTAGCCGGCGCGTCGCCTGCCATCATACGTCGCCACTGCTCCACCAACTTCATGCATACACATATGTATAAGAGTTGTGGTTGTTGTGGTCTTCAGTCCTGAGACTTTTTTGGAGCAGCTCTCCACGATACCCTATCCTGTGCAAGCTCCTTCATCTCCCAGTATCTACTGCAACCTACATCCTTCTGAATCTGCTTAGTGTATTCACCTCTTGGTCTCCCTCTACGCTTTTTACCTTCCACGCTGCCCTCCAATGCTGAACTGGTGATCCCATGATGCCTCAGAACATGTCCCACCAACCGATCCCTTCTTCTAGTCAAGTTGTGCGATAAACTTCTCTTCTCCCCAATCCTATTCAATACCTCCCCATTAGTCATGTGATCTACCGATATAATCATCAGCATTCTTCTGTAGCACCACATTTCGAAAGTTTCTATTCTCTTCTTGTCCAAACTATTTATCGTCCATGTTTCACTTCCATACATGGGTATACTCCATACAAATACTTTCAGAAATGACTTCCTGACACTCAAATCAATACACTATGTTAACAAATTTCTCTTCTTCAGAAACGCTTTCCTTGCCATTGCCAGTATACATTTTATATGCTCTCTACTTCGACCATTATCAGTTATTTTGCTCCCCAAAAAACAAAACTCCTTTGCTACTTTAAGTGTCTCATTTCCTAATCTAATACCCTCAGCATCTCCACACTTAATTCGACTACATTCCATTATCCTCGTTTTGCTTTTGTTGATGATCATCTTATATCCCCGTTTCAAGCCGCTATCCATTCCGTTCAACTGCTCTTCCAAGTCCTTTGCTGTCTCTGACAGAATTACAATGTCATCGGGGAATCTGAAGGTTTTCATTTCTTTTCCATTGATTTTAATACCTACTCCGAATTTTTCTTTTGTTTCCTTGACTACTTGCTCAATATACAGACTGAATAACATCGGGGAGAGGCTACAACACTGTCTCACTCCCTTCCCAACCACTGCTTCCCTTTCATGCCCCTCAACTCTTATAACTGCCATTTGGTTTCTGTACAAATTGTAAATAGCCTTTCGTTCCCTGTATTTTACCCCTGCCACATTCAGAATCTGAAAAAGAGTATTCCAGTCAACATTGTCAAAAGCTTTCTCTAAGTCTACAAATGCTAGAACTGTAGGTTTGCCTTTTCTTAATCTAGTTTCTAAGATAAGTCGTAGGGTCAATATTGCCTCACGTGTTCCAATATTCCTACGGGATCCAAACTGATCTTCCCTGAGGTCTTCTACTAGTTTTTCCATTCTTCTGTAAAGAATTCGTATTAGTATTTTGCAGCTGTGACTTATTAAACTGATAGTTCGGTAATTTTCACATCTGTCAACACCTGCTTTCTTTGGGATTGGAATTATTATATTCTTCTTGAAGTCTGAGGGTACTTCTCCTGTCTCGTACATCTTGCTCACCAGATGGTAGAGATTTGTCAGGACTGGCTCTGCCAAGGGTGTCAGTAGTTCTAGTGGAATGTTATCTACTCCCGGGGCCTTGTTTCGACTAAGGTCTTTCAGTGCTCTGTCAAACTCTTCACGCAGTATCATATCTCCCATTTCATCTTCATCTACATCCTCTTCCATTTCCATAATGTTGTCTTCAAGCACATCGCCCTTGTGTAGGCCATCTACATACTCCTTCCACCTTTCTGCTTTCCCTTCTTTGCTTAGAACTTGGTTTCCATCTGAACTCTTGATATTCATTCACGTCGTTCTCTTTTCTCTAAAGGTATCTTTAATTTTCGTGTAGGCAGTATCTATCTTACCCCTAGTGAGATAAGCCTCTACATCCTTACATTTGTCCTTACATACATCCACATACATCCCTGCTTAGCCATTTTGCACTTCCTGTCAATCTCATTTTTGAGACGTTTGTATTCCTTTTTGCCTGCTTCATTTACTGCATTTTTATGTTTTCTCCTATCGTCAATTAAATTCAATATTTCTTCTGTTACCCAAGGATTTCTACTAGCCCTTGTCTTTTTACCTACTCGATCCTCTGTTGCCTTCACTACTTCATCCCTCAGAGCTACCCATTCCTCTTCCACTGTATTTCTTTCCCCCATTCCTGTCAATTGTTGCCTGATGCTCTTCCTGAAACTCTGTACAACCTCTGGTTTAGTCAGTTTATCCAGGTCCCATCTCCTTAAATTACCACCTTTTTGCAGTTTCTTCAGTTTTAATCTACAGTTCATAACCAATAGATTGTGGTCGGAGTCCACATCTGCCCCTGGAAATGTCTTACAATTTAAAATCTGGTTCCTAAATCTCTGTCTTACCATTATATAGTCTATCTGATACCTTCTATTATATGCAGGATTCTTCCATGTATACAACCTTCTTTTATGATTCTTGAACCAAGTGTTACCTATGACTAAGTTGTGCTCCGTGCAAAATTCTACCAGGCGGCTTCCTCTTTCATTTCTTAGCCCCAATCCATATTCACCTACCACGTTTCCTTCTCTCCCTTTTCCTACTACCGAATTCCAGTCACCCATGACTATTAAATTTTCGTCTCCCTTCACAATCTGAATAATTTCTTTTATTTCATCGTACATTTCTTCTATTCCTTCGTCATCTGCAGAGCTAGTTGGCATATAAACTTGTACTACTGTAGTAGACGTGGGCTTCGTGTCTATCTTGGCCACAATAATGCGTTCACTATGCTGTTTGTAGTAGCTTACTTGCACTCCTATTTTTTAATTCATTATTAAACCTACTCTTGCATTACCCCTATTCGACTTTGTATTTATAACCCTGTATTCGCCTGACCAAAAGTCTTGTTCCTCCTGCCACCGAACTTCACTAATTCCCACTATATCTAACTTTAACCTGTCCATTTCCCTTTTTAAATTTTCTAACCTACCTGCCCGATTAAGGGATCTGACATTCCACGCTCTGATTCGTAGAACGCCAGTTTTCTTTCTCATGATAACGAATTCCTCTTGAGTAGTTCCCGCCGGGAGATCCGAATGGGGGACTATTTTACCTCCGGAATATTTTACCCAAGAGGTCGCCATCATCGTTAACCATACAGTAGAACTGCACAGGAGCAGAGTATGGAGTAGTTAATTTGTGTGAGTGATTTAATAATAATCCAGATGCTGTGAACCTGTGTTTAGAGCCGTATCTTTTATCCGTATCATGAAACTATGCAGGAGCCCCTCCTAAGTGTTCAGAAAACCGAGTATCCTGCTTCAAACAAACTAGTAATTTATTTAGTTGTATTAAATATGAATAAATTCAGTGCCAGACTGTATAAATGTTGACGTCTAAAATACCTGCTTCACAGGTGATGAAAAGGGTACGTAAGTTGAACTTATTTGAAACATAATTTGGCCTTCATTGGCATCAAGATCAATTTTTGAGGTCAGTTGAGCTCAGTGTTCGGTAATTTACTTTGGAGGATAAAATCTTAAACTATTCCAAGTGAGACCAAGAATTAAATTTAGTTGAATTTATCCTCACTACTGAAATAATCATAGAGTTTGGCTAATGATACAATATGACTTTATGGGTCCCCACTATATTCTTCTATATCTTAGAAAGATATTTGCAATATTATTGCTACTAAAGAAACCTGATACATGGCTATAAATGGTAGTATAGACAGTGTAACTGTAGTATTTAATTTTATTTGTGGTATTTATATGCCAGTAAAGTGAGAAGCCCCTCCATGTCCAATTTTAGTTCGTTGCTTCCTGCAGTAACATCTCAATACTGAGTCACGTAATGATAGTGATTTTAACTGTTATTGTTATGAGTTGGGTACAATTGTGCTTTCTATGACTACTGGTTTGTGCATTAATGGTGCTACCCGCAACTTCGATTTCTCTGTACTCGTGTGTATCCAGTATGATATTTAAAGGGAATCTTAATGAAAGTCACTTCAACAACTAATATTCAACTTTCTGAAACATAATACTTCAAATTAATGTGCCTAATTGGGCTGGCGACAGGTTATTGTTTCATTAGTATGAACTTTTCCACTTTTATGAAACCTCAGAGTTTAAGCCTATTTAGTTTACTGTTAAACTGAAATATATTCAAAAACACAGTCCCATGCCTTCATCCATTGAACACATGCACGGTCAAAATTATAAATTCTATCAGAGGGTAATATTAGTTTGTGTCACGATAGACAAGTTAGTGACGTATAGCAAACGAGTCTTATAAGCTCCTAAGTCAGTGCAGTCAAAGGATACAACCATTTATGCCACAAACTTTGTACTCGCAAATCAGTCAACAAAACTTTCCGTTGACCAAGAATCATGAAATTTAGCAAGATGCAAGGTTTCACAGTGGAAGCAAAGGAAAAAATCCGAAAACTGTTAATTTATAATTACATCTCACAACAAATTTCTTACTTCATCTGTTATCTGACATCAAACTGGAAATTAAAAGGCTCAGTAGTTCTGCATTCAAAATGACTGGTTCACAGAGGTAAAATTCAAATATTAGGCCAGGAATTACCTTGTTGCTAGTCTGCGAATGTTTGTTTCTTAGAAAACTTGAAACGACATATTTACATGCAGTAATCACTCCTGATATCTGATGATGGATGAATTCCGGAACGTGTCATATGCGCAGTAAAGTCACTCCTTGCCTACGTGTGATTTTTACCATAGTGACGCAGTCAGCCTGAATACAGAAGTGCTGACAATTATAATGACGGTCGCCTGCCTCCTGCATGACTATGTCACATCTATATTATTGAAACTGAAACATTCTCGAAAACCATGGTATCCCTGAGACCGATATGTTGCCAGTATCAGTGTCGATAACAGGCAAAAATGATCAAGATTCTCGACTGTCAGAATTGAGAAACTGTCTGTATGCGTAATTAAGTTTGTACGGAACCCTCAGAGCGCGAGACCCACTCGCAGCTGGTCCGATTTTCATTGTTACACTATCCATCAGTACAAACCTGTGACAAGCGAAACAACCAACGCTACGTACAAGGGGCATTACGTAATTAAAGAGATAAACTGATGCGGAAAAAATGTTATTATTTACAAAATGAGACTCTTATTACTTCTCAACTTAACCGCCACCAAACTTAGCACACTTGTGCGAACGATGATGTAGCTTCCTTTTTAAACCTGATCTAAAGAAGTCTTTTTCTATTTGTTTGAGCCACGATCCCACAAATTCTTTGAGCTCCTCGTTCTTGCTGAATTTTTCTTTTCTCGTAACACCTCCTTGAGTCGAGGAAGTTGCATCATACGTTAAAATCTTGTTTAGGAAGGAATCAGTTTCCTCTCCGTAGCATTCTTTCAAGTGTGTGCACACTTTGATACTTGTTTCCTTGTGTTTTTGAATTTACTCTTTCGGGGCCCATGTTGCTGTTGTTTTGCTGTACTTGAGCTTGTTACGAGGCCTACGAGGAAGATAGACCGCGGCGCATACATCACGAAGGTAGGTCAGGCTCGTTCAACTCAGCAGACAAACGGCGTTTCTATAGGTGTTAACTCTTAACTAGATGTGTAGGTGCTAACCAGAATTGAACCTTCTACTGTATCCATTATTAAGGAACCTTACTGTTATTAATCGGTCGCTCGTGGTCTTGCGGTAGCGCTCTCGCTTCCCGCGCACGGCGTCCCGGGTTCGATTCCTGGCGGTGTTAGGAATTTTTCCTGCCTCGAAATGACTGGGTGTTGTTGTGTCGCCTTCATCGCCATCATTCATCACCATTACGGTCGGAGGAAGGCAACGGCAAACCACCTCGACTAATACCTTGCCTAGCACGACGGTGCGGGTCTCCCACATCGTCCCCAACGCTCCTCGGAGTATGGGACCTCATCATCAATGATAAGAAGTCCATAGGCCTACTAATAATTTGTTACGGCTGTACTGGGGTACAATACAATTAAAATCGCGCCAAAATGCTTATCAGTTGCGTAAGGCACCACACCTTCCACGAAATGAGCAATGTTGCGCAGATGATACTAAACACTATAAACAAACTGTTATACCATTTATGTCGAGGACTGATTTTAAACTTTGTTGTACGACTAGTAATCATCAAGACGTCATGGCAGCAGATTCCAGTAGAGGATGCAATTCTCGTTAGTACGTACACACTCAGTTGCGAGTTAATAGGTTTAGCAACGCATTTTGCCCGCTGAGTTAAGGGAGCGAGCGAGCTCAGGCCTGCCTTTGTGACGAACGCGCCGAGGCCCCTCTTTCTCGTCATCAACTGTGCCAACAACTGCGGCAATTGTTTTTACCGTATGTTCAACTGCAATACGTCATTCTTCATGAATAATGTCGGCAATGCGTGTTTCATGCGAAGGAGTTGACATCTCGGCTGGCTTGTCAGGCCGTTGCTCTTCAGTCACAGAGGTTCTCCCCACTTATAAAACTTTGTGCAGATCGTACAGATTTCGCCCTCAGAAATAAGAAACGGGTAACTGAATATAGCTTCACTAATGTGGAAACTTCAAGCGAACACTCCATCGTTAGCTGCAATATTGAGGTTATAAGCAAAAAAATTCTTATCCGTCAGCTGTTCCCAGTTCTCCCAGTGATACAAACCTACAGTCACGAAAGTACAAGACTCTCCCTGCAAATTATTTTATTTCTACATCAGATTGACTCTTTAATTACTGATTGTCCCTCATGTATTCCTTACTATTTCGTTGCATTGGCTGGTCTGGTCTGACGAAAGTGGCTCCATCTTGCAGTCGGCATGAAGAAATAAGGGTCTCTATACAAAGGAGAGATATGAGTGACGGGACTGTTGATCAACACAGCTCAAACCGAATATTCTGATGGTTCGCTTTCATGTATCTCCACCCCTTCCCATTTTAGTGTACTCCCATCCATCTCGTTCTTGTTCTTAATGTTTGTCTTATTCGTCCCCCTACTACTTCGTCTTCTCTCTTTTCACTTCTTTTGCTCTTCACAATTTCGTTCGACTGTTTCGAAACGGTGCCGCCACGTACGCCCCTGGTCTGCAGCACCTTACGAGTACTTATGCCACTGTTCACGGGGGCGACGCCGTGGTTGTAATTTTACAGTTGAAAAGAACATTTCTGTTCAGCCATCTTACAGCGTTAACAACATTTAAATATTATCAACTTCGGAAGAGCAAGCATCCATCTTCAAAGTCACGACATTCAAGGAATCAGAATGACGCATCCAATAGACGTTACAGTCTGGTTCATAAGTGGAAACAAACTTTTTCTGTCGTGGTTGTCCTCATTTACTACCATTTGCAGTCTTCGTTTCTTTTCAGTTGTCCACCAGATGATAACTCTTAGAAGATCGTACTGTATGCGTTTACTTGTGAAAGACAGTATCAAAATTTTATGGCTTTTTTTTGCTACTGAATATATGGTATTATGGAACATGAGGAGCATCGGTTAATTGAGGTGCCGAATAGATCGACATTCCATACAGCATTTTTAGATTAACACTTTTATAAGTGATACAGTTCCATAAGAAAGTAATAATCAGGTGTGTTCTGTTCGAGAAGCCTGTAAAACAAAGTAATATAAAAAAGCCTGCACTCCGTGGGAGGTCATGCGACGATATCTGCATCTGCTGCTGAATGCAGATCTCTTTCTATCTTCAGTACATCCTGTGAGCAGAATTTACACGCCCAGAGTATCTTCTTGCATTGGCAGCGTTAAAAATTTAATGCATGACTGTCAGCAAAATGACAGAGAAATAAAAACAGGTGCTTATATCCGGCTCATTTAGAAATACCGTGCAGCAGTCAATCTTCTTTAGCGTAACAACGTAATATACAGAATGACACTGAGAGATTATTATTAATTTTTGTTATCATCTTCATTATTTTGTGTACGGCGCCCAGACTCCATTTAACGACTTGATGTTCGCAGTAACTTAAATTTTAGTAGACCATAAGTATCACGTAACGAAACAGAAATTCGGTCTTGTCCCGTCGCCGGCGCTGGACTCGATTTTTCAAAGCTATTTTCAGTGTGGGTCGCCTCATGATAGTGTGGTCTACCAGTTTTTCTGGCGAAATGCTCGAAGAATGTAAGATAACTGCCAAATTTTGATTCCATTCCTCTTATTTTTTTAGTTTGTAACTCAGCTAAGAGAAGTTACTGGCCATACCATTTGTAACCGAAAATCAAAATAAAAGCGACTTTTAATAGTTTCAGTATCAGACACTAAGATACATTTCGTTAACGTAACATCTTATGTTGATGTCGAAACGCCATCGTACGTAGGTAGTACAGTTAGGCATGTCATGAGGCCCCTTATGCATATGACTGCGAAGGAAAAGAGAGAATCAAGCTTGCACTCCGTCTGCACAGTGGAGTGGAGTCATTTCAGATGTGGAACGGATCCTTCCAGATGCCATGAAGGGAACAGGGTGCAGCCAACTACAGATGGTGGTTCATGATGGTGCTAAAGAGATGTATCGTTTAGGATCGGAAGAAATTCATTCTGGTTACGGGCGACTAGCTGAAGTAGTAAAGACTGCCAGTTGTGCTTGCGAGATGAAGGCGGAGCTCAATGTCTGCAGCATCGTCGACAGAACCCGACTATTGTCCTCTGGTACAGGGCCCATTGGAGGTTCAGAATCAAGAGGCTCAGGCTGTTCTGAGACCGTGAAGGTTGCAGATTCCTCGATTAACGCCGTAGGGTAGTGGGTTTCCGGGTTCCGCTAAATAGGTCAGGGCACCACTGCACACAGGAATCAGCTGCGCGGGTAGCGGGTGTTGTATGGAGGGGACTGGGTGGTTTTTTTGGTTGGAGAATTTTGGGAAAGTGCAGGAAGGGCTTCAGGTTCAAAGAGCGCAGGTCGAACACAGGAAGAGGGCAGACGTAGGAACAATCAATATTGTAGTTGCAAATAGTCGGAACAGTGCTGGAAAAGAACCAGAATCTCAAGCGCCAATAAAAAACACTGAATATATAATCGGTATAGGTATGGAAATCCACCTGAATTCAGAAATAAAATCTTCCGAAATTTTTATAAAGTACTCAAATGTGTTCTCAAAGGACAGATTGAATTCTGTTAGTGATGGAGTGTTTATTGCTCCCAGAATTATTTTACTTTGTAGTGTAGCTGAATTAGATAGTTACTGTGAGTTGCTATCAGTAGATGTTATACTTGACAACCGGAATAAATTAATGATTGATTGCTTTTACGGATCCCCAACTCAGATGACACAGCTGCTGAACAGTTCAAAGAAAACTTCTGTGTCATTTCAAATAGAAACCCACCTCGTATAATTATAGTTGGCTGTGACTCTAATCTGTCCTCAATATAATAGCAAAAACACATCTTTAAAGTTGGCGGTATGCATAAAACGTCGATCGAAATCATATGAATGCCTTCTCAGAAAATTATTCTGAGCAAGTAGTTCAGGAGCTAAGTCGAAGTGTAAATGGCTGAGAAAACATACTTGATCTTTTAGCAACAAATAATCTTGACCAAATAGAGAGCGTCCTGACAGATACTGGTTTAAGTGTCCACAAGGTTGTTGTAGCTAGAATGAATACCGTAACATCCAAACCTGCCAAAAGCAAACACAAAATACATCTATTTAAAAAATCAAATAAAATTTCGCTTGACACCTTCCCCAGAGACAGTATCTACTCCTTTCAATATGACTGTGTGAGCGGAGATGAGATGTGGTTTAAATTCAAGGAAATAGTTTCGAAGGCCTTTGAAAGATATAAACCAACTAAATTAATAGAAGGTGATACTGATCTCCTGTGGTTCACAAACAGGTCAGAACACTAATGAAGAAGCAACGAAAAAAGCCCGCCAAACTGGTGAAGGTTTACACAAGCTCGAAATGTAGAGCGAACTGCAATGCGATATACTTCTAATAGTTTCCGCAGTGAACTTTTGTCTCTGGCAGAAACCCACAGAGAGTCTGCTCGTGTGTAAGGTACACCAGTGGCAAGGCGCAATCAGTACCGTCATTGCGCAATAACAATGGTGATGTTATTGATGACAGTGCCACTAAAGCAGAATTACTAAACTCGGTTTTCCGAAATTCCTTCGCAGACGAAGACGAAGTAAATACTCTAGAATCCGAATCAAGAACGACAGCCAACGTGAGATTTCCTTGGTGAGGTGAAGCAACTTATAACACTCAGGAAAGGCAGGTGTTCCTTTCCAGTTTGTATATCAGTCAGATTCCTTTCAGAGTATGCTGATAGAACTGCTCCATATTTAGCTATCGTATACAAGGGCGCCCTAGAAAAATGATTCCTAACCAGAGACTGGAAAGCTGCTCAAGCTACAAAAACACCCACTGAAGTAAATAGCAATAATCCTCGTAATTGCACATACATATCACTAAGGTCGAATTGCAGTAGGATTTTGGAACATGTACGGTGCTCGAAAATTATAAATCATCTCTAGAAAACAATTCACTGACAGATTGCCAACACAGATACAGAAAACATCATTGTTGTAAAACACAACTAGCTCTTTAATCTAACGAAGTAGTGAGTGCTATAGACTGAGGACGTCAAATTAATTCCATATTTTAAGTTTCCAAAACGCTTTTGACAACCGTCCCTTACAAGTGGCTTCTAATTAAATTACATGCCCATGGAGTATAGGCTCAAATTTCGGTGACTGGATTCGTGATTTGTTGCCGGAAAGCTGACAGTTCGTAATAACTGACGGAATGTCTTCGAATAAAACTGAAGTAATATTCGGCATTCATCAAGGACGTGTTGTACGCTCCCTGCTCTTCCTTATCTACACAAACAATGTGAGCAGCCCTTTCAGTTTTATTTGCAGGTGATGCAGGTCATTTACCATCATGGAAAGTCATCAGATGATCATAACGAATTGCAGAATGATTTAAACAAGATGTCTTTGTGGATATAGGACAAAAAGTGGCAATTGACTCTAAATCCTGAATAGTCTGAAGTCATCCATATGAGCACTAAAAGGAATCCGCTAAATTTCAGTTAAACTCAACTAACAATTGAGGAATTACGAATAACTTAAACTGGAATGATCACGTAGATAATGTTGTAGTGGAAGCAAACCAAAGACTGCAATTTATTGGCAGAACAATGAGAAAATGTAACAGGTTTACAATAAAAACTGTTTACACTACGCTTGTCCGCTCTCTTCTAGAGTACTGCTGTGCGGTGTGAGATGTCATCAGATAAGATTGACAGAGGACATCGAAAAAGTTCAAAGAAAGGCAGCTCGTTTTGCAGTATCGTGAAAGAGGGAAGAGAGTGCCACAAATATGACATACTAACTGTGGTGGCAGTCGTTAAAACAAAAGCGTTTTTCACGACGGCAGGACCTGCTAGAGAAAATTCAATCACCAACTTTCTCCTCGGAGTGAGAAAATATTTTGCTGGCAACAATCTACTCAGTGAGAAATGATTATCATAATAAAATCTGAACTCGCACAGAAACATTTCAGTGTTCGTTTTTTCCCCGCGCTGTTCAAGAGTGTAAGGGTAGAGAAGTACCTTAAACGTGCTTCAGTGAACCATCGTCAGGCACTTAATTGTGAATTGTAGAGTAATCACGTAGATGTAGATGTAGACAAAACCGTATTTAGTAAAAACAGTTTTGGAACAAAATTCTGAACCTATAGCCATCATCCTGCAGTAGAGTACACTACCACCCAACTTGACAGACAGCTGTTCGCCAATATCAAGAGACAATTGTCCCTTGTATGCATTTAATGGCGTGTGGCATTTTTAAAGGATGCAGGCCATAGTCAATCCTTGCCAGCCACGTCCCGTCCGCGTTGACCCAAACGTGGGTGAGCGATAGCAGGTTCTTCTCAAGTTCTCTGCACTATCATGGAGAAAGCACGGTTCGCGAACACATTGAAATAGGTATGTCAACATGGTGTCCCTTTCCTCGTGCGCAATAAGAGACAAAAGGGAATAAAAAGGCATGCACAAAAATTTATGGAAAGAACGCTTGTACGCATGAGTGCTCTCGTGTCCACACATTGCCTCATTGCGCAATCCGTCTTTTATGGATCCCCTACATCGCTTGTGAGTTTGTGCTGCGTTTATTGAGACGGATAAGAGATAGAAAAAGAAAATGCGAAAGCGACTGCAGACAAAGAAACATCTAAACAACAGAGGTACGAGAAATACAAAGTGACAACGTTTTGTTTGCATGTTTCTGGAGGAGGTAACAACGAGATTCTAGATTTTATGCTTGGGCAACAGCAGCGATAAGGCTGACAATATCATTAGGCTAGCTAGTAATCGGTGACTGATTCACCGTTTTGAATTATTTATTTCGCTTTTTAAAACGAAACACTGCAGTGATTATTCCCTTAACTAAGAACTACTAAACTGAGATTGTTAGTTAATTAATTTTCAATGTTTCACTTGTATTTTATTTTGTAAAAGAAATTATTTACTCAGGTTTGTCCTGGAAAAGAGTGTGTAGATTAACATCCTACGATTCGACAAATTTGGGAATTTTATAGACTTCAGAAGCCAGTAGAACGGTGATTGTGTTTTATAATTTTGTATTCTTTGCAACATTAATGTCTTTTTGTTTCTATTTCTAGCAGTTGGATTAGGAACTATACACACCCCATCATTTCCTGCGTTCGAATGTGAGGCTCCTCAGTTATTATGCTAGTAAGTCGCCGTAGCATGAATATTTCTACACAGTTTTCATACAAACTTTTTATGAACTTTGGGCTTACTCTTCTCTGTTTTCCTAATTCGAAACTTATGGTATCTTATTCTTTACGCTAACACGATCAGAGACTCTTACTCCAAACTTAACGTTCAGGGCATGAAGTCTTAAATGTTTATAGAAATAATCTATTGAAGCTACACTCCTCTTTGTCTGTGTCATCTATAAATTTAAGTGTGCTTCCTTTGGTGTCAACAGAAATTATTGCGCATAAATCGCTTCACAGTATAAACCTGATTACACAATAAAAGACACAAGGGGTCCAGTTGCTTGTCGTCTGTTAAAAAGCTGAAAGATTCACACTGCAGATGGAAAGCAATGTGCAAAACGCACGACTTCCATTTCCATGAAATTACGCATGAACAAATGCGCATAAATAGTTGGGCTGTTGGAAATTTATTTATTTAAACAGAAAAAAGTGGCACATGCATGCATCTTGATGAGGCGTTCTTTTGCGGTGTCTGGAGACGAAAGACGCAATCTTGACAGCCTTGTATTTTTTTTCCGGAAAGATATAGCATGCGTTGCTTGTGAAATGCGTTGTGGTAATTAATTTTTGCTGTGATACCTAACAGGCCAGTGAATGATATTTGTCCATCAGCACCTGTATCTACTCTGACTAGCCCCTTTCAAGTGGAAATAAGAGTAAATTCTTCCTTGCAGACCATATGTTGTAAGGACAATTTGTAGATTTTTCGTCACGTTCTTCTGTGAAATTATTCTCTTAGATGTGGTCAGCAATCACGTACATTGTATATCTGTTTCCCCTTGTGTTCCACCCTACGTCTTTGTTTGTAAGTATTAATAAAAACATACGGTAGGGTGCGTTCCCGTATTTCGTTATTTTCTAGTAAATTCTTTGTGTGCCTGGGAGAGAGAGAGCCTTTTTATAGTGAGAATTTTTATTCAGCTGAGTCGTGTGTAATTAATTATTTCCTTTCCTGGTTGGCGAGAGCACCATCAGCTCCCAGACATGTAAATTCTGGTGTTTTTTTCAAGCTTTCCCAACGGATCTGCTGCAAACACAGTTCGCGTGTTTGCCGCCGGATCGTATGTGTAAATTGCACAATATTTCATCAGTGCAACTGCTCGAAATCTTCAGTTGGTGGTAGTTGCTGCTGTCACAGCTGCAAGGTGTGACTGATGATAATCGCTCGGCGGCGTTGAAATTTACGAGGCCGGGAGCGTGCGTGCGAAGGAGGAAAGCGGCCGCAAGTTGTCATCATCACTCTGCGCAACGCGGTAGTGTCTTACGCTCTTTGGCTCACACAACACATGTGTTCTCAGATGCCTACAGTCTACCTGGTGAGTCACAACGCCTAAGAATGTCATTCCAAAAGAATGGCTATTCCGATAGACAGATACGCCATGCATTCCGTTCTAAGTAAATTCATGGATGTAAATGAAGACGCCGAGACTCCCACTGTAACAGCGTTCTTGCTCTATTTTGGCGGCATGTCTTCAACAATAGAAAGAATCGTCAGAAGGCACGGCACCAACTGTGTTTTTCGGTCACGAACAAAATTAAGAAATTTATTTTGCTCGGTCAAAGACGACCTTGGCCTGAGGAAACGTGGCGTGTATAAGATCACACGCCAATGTGCAAACTCTCATATTGGGCAGACATGCCGAACCGTGCGAGAACGTTGCGTCGAACACCATCATCATACACACCTGCGGCAAGCTCATAAATCAGCGGTAGCGGAGCATTGCTTGAACACGGGGCATCGCATGTTTCACGAAAAGACTGAAATGTTATCCCCAGCGTCATCTTTCAGGGACTGTGCTATTGAGGAGGCCATACATACACGAGCAGCGGACAATCTTATCAACAGGGCTGCAGGTTTTGACAGAAGCGCCGCTTGCAATCCAGCACTGGATGCCATTAAATCAAAACCGGGAAAACGAGAACTTCAGAGTCATGACGCGACGCAACGCAATGCACTGTTGAGATTTAAGTCAGCTTCTAACCACAGCAGAGTCCTGCATTACAGTCATTGCCCACAGCGCACGCGCGGATGGCCTTTCTGCGGCTCCCAGCGGGGGCCACCAGGAGCGCAGCGTTCCTCCAACGGCGAGTGTCCCGCGCACGCGTATTGCCTGCTCCCGGCCTGATAAATTTTGCGCCTTTCAGCAGTGACAGCAACAACTGCCACCACCTGAAGACATTGAGCAGTTGCATCGATGAAACGTTGTGCGACTTCCACAATACGACCCAGTGGTAGACCCAAGAAGTGTCTTTGCGTGTAAATTCTGGTTTAAATGAAATGAAATGAGCGTTTGGCGTCATTGGCCGGGAGGCCCCTTACGGGGCAGGTCCGGCTGCCTTGGTGCAGGTCTTATTACACTCGACGCCACATTGGGCGACCTGACCGCCGGCTGGGGATGAAATGATGATGAAGACAACACAACACTCAGTCCCTGAGCGGAGAAATTCCCCGACCCAGCCGGGAATTGAACCCGGGCCCTTGGGACAGCAATCCGCCACGCTGACTACTCAGCTATCGAGGCGGACTCTGGTTTAAATAAATACGTGTGTGCAAATTAATTTCGACCTGACGAGTGATTCTTCGGAAATCACAGTAGCATCTCCTCACTACCCATTACCTGGAACCATCTGAGACAGGTTGCATCACGTCAGCATCCACCAACCACTCTCCAAGAATTGTGAGCAACTGTGGAGGACGAATGGGCGTTATTGCCTCAACATGAGATTGACAGCACGTCCCGTCGTTATCATGCCAGAGGTGGTTACATCCCATACTGAGCACTGTAGATGACCGATCTCAAGTTCCGATAACCTAATAGACATACAGGGACTGTCGTGGTTGATCACGCAGTTTATAATCCGAACTTTGAGGGATTTCAAACACCCGTTTCAGGTGCCGTCTCATGTTGTGGTGACCGTCACGTGGTCGTCAGTCACGTTGCTGAAACGTGGGAAACGTTCGATAAATGTCGTGTCCTCAACAGAGTCCGGTAGTAAAATTTGAACTGAGGAAACACGTGCTATCCTACTTATTATTGATGACTGAAGGGCTATCGTCATGTACAATAACCAGCCACGCTCTTATTCGGATCGCATATCTCCAATGCAATATCAAACCTCTGAAGGAGACCTCGCTCTCCTTGCGGTGCCCACTGTGCTACCTCCATCTTACGCAACCGCGACGAGCTACCTGCTGCGCCCATTCTGAATCAGTCAGCACCAGCGTCGACTCCTCTTGACGACACGATGACCGTTTTGGCTGTCCCTCCTGAACTGCTGGATACAGTACCAACGGACAATGGCCATCAGCAGATGCAAGCCTTCTGTCCCCACAGATCAGGGAGAAATACTAACTTCCGTGTTTCCACTGTCCGGCCACATATCACACGACAGTCGCCTGCCATCGGACAAAAAACTACATATTAGGAAGCAATGGTCGCCAGGGAAGCGGAAGAGACAACGCTGTAACATTTCTAATGACTGAATGAGTTCCTACATTGAATGTGTTCACAAGATAACGACCCTCCTACTGATGAAGCGCTGCCCTGACGCCCTGGCACCAGATGACACGACGTCTCTCCAGTCAGCGTCCACTACAAAAAATGTTCAGATGTGTGTGAAATCTTATGGGATTTAACAGCTAAGGCCATCAGTCCCTAAGCTTACACACTTCTTAACCTAAATTATCCTAAGGACAAACACACACACCCATGCCCGTGGGAGGACTCGAAACTCTGCCGGGACCAGCCGCGCAGTCCGTGACTGCAGCGCCTAAGACCGCTCGGCGTCTACCTACAGACACCGACCTTCCCCTGCCTGCGTTTGATGCGGTTCTCTCCCTTTCTGTATTTGACGCTACCTGTGGGTGCACCCCTGAGCGATGGAACCCCATTGATGGGATCAGCTCCCTCCCTGTCAGTGATCTACCCTTCCATGGGGGCTCTTTGCTTCACTCGTGTTTTCGTCACTCATCCTCCAGGCGATGGAAGCTTTTCAGACTTACTGCACAACCATGTAGACACCATTTGTGCACGCCATGAACTGGCCTTACACCATGAAATGATGTATCCAGAGTACACTGACGTCGGTCTCCTTCAGGAACATTTTGTACTCCCCATGAATTTATGGCTCATGTCTCCCATGCTTCCCCTACTGGTAGTGAGGTGGCAGTACTCCTACGTGATGGTATCCACGCTCTTACAATAGCCTATCTCTCTGATGCCATAGGTATGGTTCTCACATTTAGTGGTGTCAGGATCATCGACGTCTATGCGCCACCTGGCTCGGGTCGCCGCCGCGTATGTTTCACATCATTCTTTGAAGCAGTTACGCCTCTCTTTCTGGGTCAACAGGATGCAATGATCATTGGAGGCTACTTAAACTCCACCCAGGCGCCCAAACACCAACAGCAGCGTCTGTCTCCCTGTGCGGCGCTAGTGGCAGATGTCCAGCATCTCAGCCTTGTGGACTCTTGGGAGCATGTTCATGCTGACCGTCCGATGCTTATGTATTTCTCTAGCCAGTCTTCCAGCAACCTCGATAATGTTTATTACTCTTGCGATATTTTCGGTGGTGTGCAGGCTGCTGGAGTCTGGCCCGTATCATCCTCTAATCGTGATTCATATATCTGTGGTACCAGTCTCTGCCGCCAAAGGATATGGCACAGCTAGGAACCTTGTAAACTGAACGCCATCTGTATTACTTCACCTGACTGCTGGCAGTCCGTTGAGACCACTAGGACAGCTTGGCAACGACGAAGTGATGCATATCAGTCTGCCCTTTCATTGTGGGTCCTCTGGGCAAAATCTGCCCTCCACAAGGCGTTGATTGGTTATGGAAGGAAGGTACGAACCCAGGATATCTGCTTCACCATTCTGTGGGAATGTGCTGCGACACCGTACTCACCAGAACATCAAGCGATGATGAATTGTGTCAAGCCAAAGCTCACATCCCTCTCTCGGCGTCACTTTTAAGGAATAGTGATTTGGATGCGAACTCACGATGGCTTATCAAAGGAGCGTCCGTCTATGTACCATGCGATAGTGGTAGGGTACGACCATCGAAGGACTCTGATTAGTGTTTTTATAACTGATGATGGACGGCGCTTAGATAACCAACGCGATGTAGGGTCTGCTCTCCATGCACATTATATTGAACTGTACTCTGTGCATAACTATCCTGCCAACTTTATGCTGGTCTCTCAACTCTCCTTTGGCTTGATTCGTGGGGATACAACGGTGGATCTGTTTGTCGACGTCATGGAGGAAGAGTCCATGATGCTGCGCTATGAATAAGTCACCTGGCCCTGACGGCCTCCCACTAGAGTTTTTCCGGACGTTTCGTCCCCTAATAGCACCGGTGTGGACGGAAATACATCAGGATCCTATGTTGCATCTTGTGCAGATCTCAGACGGATGCCTCGACAGTCTCCTCATTCCCATGCACAAGCCTTGGGGAACCTGATAGATACGCAATTACCGCCTCCTGATGCTGCTCAAGAGCTACTCAAAGATCTTTACGAAGCTGTAGGCCGCATGATTTTGAAAGGTATAGACAAAGGATAGAATTGTGTAAGAAACTTTTATATTGAACCAGCGATGGTCAAACGTAGTATCGATGGTGTAGTAGCATTGCCGCTCAACAGCGATTGTTGGTTCATTGTGTTATGGACAATGTGTTAGAGTAACTTTGGATAAGGAGAAGTATGGAGGACTGTTTAAGTGTAAAGACGTATTACTTAGACTAACTTTGGATAGAGAGATGTATGGAGGACTCTCAAGTGAAAAGATGTGTTGTATCTGATGTGTGCTGGATGTATACTAATCTGCTACCAACGAACCATACTGGAAATAATCAAGGTCAGGAAAGTTGTTTGTTACGCACGTATTCGTAAGCGATGATTGAGACAATGTATTGCACTCACATCCAATAATCTTGTAAAGGTAATTGTTAATGTATAATCAGTTTATTGTATGTGTTAATTGTGAGCAGTATTAATTTTCAAAGAATCAAAATAACAAGTTTTAAAGTTAGTGCCATGTTATTAGTACCACAATACCATTTCACAGATCCACGTCGTTTTGATTAACTATTTTGTTCAAGAAATTATTGTCTCACTCATATGCGGTTTAATTAAAATGGGTGATAAGCAATAGCCTTACACAATAGCTGTATGCTGACTATACAATTGGAAGTACTAACAAAAAGCAGTGCGAAGAGCTTTACCATTGCGCAGATAAAGGGAAGAACGTGTATTATTTAAGGGTAGCATTCATTCAGCACAGGGGCCAAGATTTTCAATTTCATCAAGTTTTGTTTGATCACCAGGGCCAATTTCAAATCAATATTGTTACATCAGATTCAGTTTTTGTACTACGTAAATTCATATAGTTTTCTTTTCGTTTGAAGTTGTTGACACTTTACATTCTCGCAGTCAGAAAAGTACAGCGCAGGGTAAAATACTTAAGCGACGACATAATAACAACGTAAATATTCAGACAGTTGTTTTTAAATTGCGTTTTTGCTAATGCAAATGATTTACCGTGGTTGCACATGATCGAACTTCTTTGAGAGGTATTTTTATTATCTATATTATCCTTTATACTTATAGGTTTTAATTGCTGTTGCTCACACTCGTGGTGTGCTTGGATTATTGGTAGCTGTTGCCTTCAGCCAGATATTCCGTTGGGTTAATCACGACTATCTACACGCGGCGCTCCGCATTGTGGGATACCCTGCTGTTACCGTCGATTTCATAATGCGTTTCCGTGATGGAGCTACGTTCCGTATACTCGACAGTCGCCATTTCACTTCTCCTACCTCCATCCGTCTTTTGGTGCGTCAAGCCTGCCCACTCTCTTCACTGTTGCATGCTTTCGCCATGTAACCGTTGGTCTGCGGCCTCCGACAACGCCTGTCTGGGATTTCTGTCTGTAACCATGAATTCAGCTGCGCTACTGATGCGGACGATATCGCTTTCATTCTTCGTAGCGGTGCTGAGGTCTAGGAGTCACTAGCAAGGGCTACCACCTGCCGCAAAACTTCTGCTATCTGCATCAACGTTCGAAAATCGAAAGCCATGGCCTACAGGTGCAGGCCTTCCTGAGGACAACGTTGCTCCATTGCGTGTAGCTGCTACCAACCGATGCTTAGGACTCGATTTCGTAGGTATCGAGGCGCACGATTGTCTTAATTTCTGGCGCCTACTGTCCCAATGACGAGATGTGCCCCTAGATCACCATTTACGAGCCCTCGACCTTCAGCAGTGGACACAATTTGTAAATGTATACGTGGCGTCACGAATCCTCCAAGTGGCACAGACACTTCCTATTCTGACGTCCATGGCCCGCCGCGTGTGAGCAGCATTGGATTCATGTGTCTGCCACGGCCTGCTGTTCAAGATAACGTCATGTATAATTTTTCTAAGGGGACGTTTCATAATACTTCCCTTTCCCGGCTCTGGATACCTCGCACAAAGGAAGAACTCCACCAAGTGGGTTTGTGCACACGCAGCTCACTACTTGTTTGCCGATTGCGAGAAAAATGACTTAGATGTTTGCACTTCCTTAATGAACATCACTGCGCAATTGCCCACAATCCCAAATACAGACAAATTTTCTCCAGTTTCCTTTGTGGTGCCTTTCTTAACCCACCCCAGAGCTGGGTGGTTACTGCAATGAGGAGTTGATCCACGCCTTTTCCACTCTTAGAACCGGCATATTCTCTCGACATCGGAATGTTCTTCTCCACAAAACTGTGTGTCGATAGTCTCAGTGGGTCTGGCGACCTGCCGCTCCCTCCTCCTCACGACATCGTTTTCCTTCTATTGTTCATGGTGTAAAGTAATAATAAGAAATTGTGCCTCTATTCCAGGTTCCTATGCTTTCCTTAGTTCCTGGAGTTTGGGGGAACGGAACGGCACACACTCTCCGGCCTCGGGTTGCATCCCTGCCCAGTTTCGCTCCATCCCTTCCTTGTTTTTTAATTTTAAGCGTCTGCCTAGTAAGCAGCAAGCGCGAGTTAGAATCCCAGTCCGGCACAAATTTCCAACTCCCCCACAGATTTAATTCAACGCCCGCTTGCAGCCAGTGTCTGTGACTCTTCTGTGTCTCAAATGGGCATCCTGGTCTCTGCCGTATAACGTGACGGGAAATGAGTGACATGGCTGTAAAGTCGTCATTTATTCGTTTCCCGTCTTTCCTTAACTACTTTTCTGTTCTTGGAATGTGTTTTCGTACTTTTGGCATTAAAGACGAATTTCTGGTTGTTTGTTAAAGGTTAGAAACTGGCGTTGCTTTTCAAACATATACTGTCATCTGCCGCAACTTCGACTTCTGCGAGAAAATTTCTTTTTTTATTTCCTTTGATTTCTTTAAATAACATCGTTTTAAAATTAAGAACCATCCCTGCAGTTACTGCATAGCGCAATGAATTTTTACTGAAGATCACTTTTTTCCTGTCATGAAAATGATTTTTTCCATTTCCACGCCACTGTGTATTTTGGCAATTTGAGCCGGATACGAAGTTCCCACGGAAGTAAACGCCGATTCATAAACATGGACCAGAACTGAACAAGAGCTACATATTGGAATTGAATAAAAATCAGATGTCCAAACGACAACTAAAGTGAAAACAGGTGATAACAAAGAGCAGTCAACAGTGACTTCACAATGCCAAAACTACTCCCGACTAAATCGATAGATTTCATTCGGACGCTGTCACGAACTGTTTTTGCTGAAAAGAATGCATGAATTATTCAACCGAAACGTAAAGCTACATCGGAATGAGTCGACTGTTTTCCAACAACCGACTGCTTAACTTTAATTGACGTTGGTGAATGCGGAGGTGAGGAAAGTAAAGTGGGCCGCTGACATTAAGGGCAGAAGGGTTTGTAGGTTGGTCACTGAGGGTTTAGAGGATGTGATAGGAGGAATGTTGTATTGTTTGTCTAGCAGTACTTACATCTCAAGGGAACGCCCATATCATATCGATCATCTGCTATGATTTGAATTTTCAAACGAACGTAACATGAATTCATCAACACACATTATGGAGACGGGCTTCCGACCTTGAAGCACGGTACATTTTTGTTGCAAGGAATATTAAATAATTATAGCTGTTGAAATACCACTCAGTAAGTAGTAGAAAAATTACATTCAAATCATTTATTAAACATTTGTGATCGTGTCCGATACTGCATGATGCGTTTAAACAGAAGTCGAATTATTCAATTAATCATTCATTCACACACACAACAGAGCAACACTACATCAGGCAGCTACACTGTCCCAAGTTTTGAGTCGCCGAAGATTGCAAAAGTGTGCCAGCCGGTCAACATTGCACGCATCGTGGCTGAAATTAAAACGAGTGTTACAGTAGTCACTTACTTCATCCCTTGCATACCAGAAGGTAAGCAATAAAATCCATGCTGTATGGCAGGTTGTGTTACTACTGGAGTATAATCATGAGCAGTCATCGGGGATTATTTGCTACCTCTAGGACGAGGTAACGTAGCAGTTAGCCGGTATTGCGGTTCTCCCGTCGTTTAACAAGCAGAAAACCAGCCCTGCATTCAGAGAGTCTTGCCAACATTTAAGTGAACGTTTCAGGCCCAAGTAGTAACATATACTAACGTAATTTTAACAATACACACAACACCTCTATTGGCGTGTTATGGTAATACCTCTCTCGGTTTATTGTACGATTTGCAAAAAATGCACCCCCATATGGATATTACTTTACATGGGTTTATGCTTAGGCTCAGTTTGCAGCACATTCATCAAGCGTTGATCATCCGCAGGTCCTTCCGCCTTTGATAATTTGCCCCAAGACGACAGTTCGTCGCCATACACATTCAATTACGTTTCAGAAACAGTTGATGAATCAGAAAGAAAATTATTTTAATTTCACCGTTAATGTTTCATAGCATTCGAGTATTGTTTACGTGGAACAAATAGCACTGGATACAGGAAGAGTTATCACCGAATTCGTAATGCTGGAAAATTTCAAGCGAAATGCAGCAAAATCTGCGGAATATCGACATTTGGTGCAGGGACTGGCAGTTGGTCTTTAACAGGAACAACGGATTGTGCATAAATTGCTACAAATCTGCCTTATTGTTTGATTTCAGGAATGCAAAACCATCACTGAAAACAGCGAACTCTATTAGATATCTGGAAATATGCGTACGGACTGACTTTAAATAATAGTTGGCAAGTTACACTACGTGATCAAAGGTATCCGGACAACTGGCTGACTTACAACTTCGTGGCGTGCTCCATAGGCAACGCTGGAATTCGATATGGTGTTGGCCCACACTTGCAGGCATACGTTCAATGAGGTGCTGGAAGATTTCTTGAGGAATGGCAGCCAATTCTTCATGGAGTACGGAACTGAGGAGAGTTATCGATGTCGGCCGGTGAGGCCTGGCACGAATTTGGTGTTCCAAACCATCCAAGGGTGTTCTATAGGATTCAGGTCAGGCCTCTCTGCAAGGCTAGTCCACTACAGGGACGATATTGTCGTCTAACCGCTCCGTCACAACCCGTGCATTATGAACAGGTGCTCGATCGTGATTAAAGCTGCAGTCGCATCCCCTTATTGTTCTTCAACAGTGGGAAGCAAGAAGGTGCTTAAAACATCAGTGTAGGCCTGTGCTGTGATAGAGCCTCGCAAAACAACAAGTGGTTCAAGCCCATCCACGAAAAACACAACCTCACCATAACACCATCGCCTCCGAATTTTACAGTTGGCACTACACACGCTGGCAGATGACGTTCACTGGACAGCCACTCGGCCATGAAATCCCAGTTTTCTCACCTCTCGCCTAACTGTCACAGTACTTGCACTGTATCCTGATGCAGTTTGGAATTGCTGTGTGATGGTATGGATGGTGCGGCTATTACACATTAGAGCCCTCTTGAACGGTCGGCGGCCTCTGTCAGTAAAATATGAGGTTTTCCTGTACGCTTATGTGCTGTACGTGTCCCTTCACGTTTCCACTTCACTATCACATCGGAAACAGTGGACCTAGGGATGTTTACGAATGTGGAAACCATGCGTACAGACGTATGACACAAGTGACACCCAATCACCAAACCATTTTCGAAGTCCGTGAGCTCCGCGCAGCGCCCCATTCTGCTCTATCACGAAATCTAATGACTATAGAGGTCACTGATATAGAGTACCTGGCAGTAGGTGGCAGCACAATGCACCTAATATGAAAATCGTATGTTTTTTGGGTGTCCGGATACTTTTGAGCACATACTTTTGAGCACATTACAACTGTGACTCACTGGAAACATCTTCAGAAACTGTAGTCATCCATGAAAGGGACAGGTTGCAGAACCGTTGTTCGCTTTGTTCTTGAGTATACCTCATCAGTCTGAGCTGATTATCAGGTAGGATTCACAGAGAAAATAGAGAAGACACAAATATAAGCGTTGCATCTCTTCGCGTATTCATTTGGCAAGAACAAAGAGGTCACACAAAAACTCATGCAACTATAGTGGCGGAACGATGTGGTTTTCCGTTTGAATTCCAAGAGCAAGTTCCTAGAACATGAAACCAATATCTCGCCGCCACCTACATACAGGATGATTCAAAATTCGCGGGTCATAGCGCATCTCTGGGAGAGTAGAGGGGCATAAAAGGTAAGCAATGGTTGGGAACAGGGTAAGATAGAGTTGTAGCCTATCCCTGGTGTTTGCAATCTGTACATTGAACCAGTACTAAAGGAAACCAAAACCACCCAGTTAGCCGTGCGGTCTAGATCGTTGCTTCTCGAACGGGAAGGCGAGCATGTCCACGGCACGAATCCGCCCGGCGGATTAGTGTCGATGTCCGGTGTGCCGCCCAGCCTGTGGATGGTTTTTAAGGCGGTTTTCCATCTGCCTCGGCGAATGGTGGCTGGTTTCCCTTCCTCCGCCTCAGTTACACTATGTCGGCGATTGCTGCGCAAACACTGCCTCCACGTACGCGTACACCATAATGACTACCACGCAAACATTGGGGCTACACTCGTATGGAATGAGACGTTAACGGGAGGGTCCACTGGGGGCCGAACCGCACAATAACCCTACGTTCCGTGTGGGGCGGCGGTGGGGTGAGTGGAGTACTGTAGTCTGTTGTGGAGTTGTGTTCAACTGAGGGCTGTGGAGGGGCCGAAGCTTCTCCGTCGTTTCTATGTACCCAGTTGAATAAATACATGCATACAACGAAATCAAAGAAAAATTTGGAGTAGGAATTAAAATCCAGGAAGAAGGAATAGAGACCTTGAGGTTTGCCGATGACATTTTAATTTTGTCGGAGACAGCAAAGGACTTGGAAGAACAGTTGAACCAAACGAACAGCGTCTTGAAAGGAGGCTATAAAATGAATATCAACAAAAACAAAACGAGGATAACGGAATGTTGTCGAATCAAATAAGGCGATGCTGAGGGAATTAGATTAGGAAATGAGGAACTTAAAGTAGTAGATGAGTTTTGCTATTTGGGCAGCACAATAACTAAGGATGGCAGGCCGGAGTGGCCGAGCGGATCTAGGCACTACAGTCTGGAACCGCGTGACCGCTACGGTCGCAGGTTCGAATCCTGCCGTGGGCATGGATGTGTGTGATGTCCTTAGGTTAGTTAGGTTTAAGTAGTTCTAAGTTCTAGGGGACTGATGACCTCAGAAGTTAAGTCTCATAGTCCTGAGAGCCATTTAAGCCAACTAAGGATGATCTAGGTAGAGAGGATATAAACTGTAGATTGGCGATGGCAAGAAAAGCGTTTCTGAAGAAGAGAAATTTGTTAATATCGAGTATAGATTTCAGTGTCAGGAATTCCTGTCTGAAAGTATTTGTATGGAGTGTTGCTATGTATGGACGTGAAACATGGACTATAAACACTTTAGACAAAAGAAAATAGTTGTTGTTGTTGTGGTCTTCAGTCCAGAGAATGGTTTGATGCAGATCTTCATGCTACTTTATCATGTGCTACTGCAGCCCACATTCTTCTGAATCTGGTTAGTGTATTCATCTCTTGGTCTCCCTTTGCAATTTTTACCCTCCACGCTGCCCTCCAATACTAAATTGGTGATCCCTTGATGCATCAGAATATGCCCTACAAACCGATCCCTTTTTCTAGTCAAGTTCAGCCAAAAATATCTCTTCTCTCCAGTTCGATTCAATACCTCCTCATTAGTTATGTGGTCTATCCATTGAAGCTTCAGCATTCTTCTGTAGCACCACATTTCGAAAGCTTCTATTCTCTTCTTGCCTAAGCTATTTATCGTCCATGTTTCACTTCCATACATGGCTACACTCCACACAAATACTTTCAGAAACGACTTCCTGACACTTAAATCTATACTCGATGTTAACAAATTTCTCTTCTTCAGAAACGCTTTCCTTGCCATTGCCAGTTTACATTTTATATCCTCTCTACTTCGAGCATCATCAGTTATCTTGCTCCCCAAATAGCAAAACTCCTTTACTACTTTAAGTGTCTCATTTCCTTATCTAATTCCCTGAGTATCACCCGAGTTAACTCGACTACATTCCATTATCCTCGTTTTGCTTTTGTTGATGGTCATCTTATATCCTCCTTTCAAGAGCATGTCCATTCCGTTCAGCTGCTCTTCCAGGACCTTTGCTGTCTCTGACAGAATTACAATGTCATCGGTAAACCTCAACGTTTTTATTTCTCCTCCATGGATTTTAATTCCTACTCCAAGTTTTTCTTTTGTTTCATTTACTGCTTACTCAATATACAGATTGAATAATATCGGCGAGAGGCTACGACACTGTCTCACTCCCTTCCCAACCACTGCTTCCCTTTCATGTCGCTCGACTCTTATAACTGCCATCTGGTTTCTGTACAAATTGTAAATAGCCTTTCGCTCCCTGTGTTTTACCCCTGCCACCTTCAGAATTTGAAAGAGAGTATTCCAATCAACATTGTAAAAAGCTTTCTCTAAATTTACAAATGCTAGAAACGTAGGTTTGCCTTTCCTTAATCTATTTTCTAAGATACGTCGTAGGGTCAGTATTGCCTCACGTCCTCCAACATTTCTATTGAATCCAATACTGATCTTTCCCGAGGTCGGCTTCTACCAGCTTTACCATTCGTCTGTAAAGAATTCGCGTTAGTATTTTGCAGCTGTGACTTATTAAACTGATAGTTCGGTAATTTTCACATCTGTATTTCTTTGGGATTGGAATTATTATATTCTTCTTGAAGTCTGATGGTATTTCGCCTGTCTCATACATCTTGCTCACCAGCCGGTAGAGTTTTGTCATGACTGGCTCTCCCAAGGCCGTCAGTAGTTCTAATGGAATGTTGTCTACTCCCGGAGCCTTGTGTCGACTTAGGTCTTTCAGTGCTCTGTCAAACTCTTCACGCAGTATCATATATTCCATTTCATCTTCATCTCCAATCTCTTCCATTTCTATAATATCATCCTTAAGAACATCGCCCTTGTATAGACCCTCTATATACTCCTTCCACCTTTCTGCTTTCCCTTTTTTGCTTAGAACTGGCTTTCAATCTGAGCTTTTGATATTTGTGCAAGTGGTTCTCTTTTCTCCAAAGGGCTCTTTAATTTTCCTGTAGGAAGTATCTGTCTTACCTCTAGTGAGATAATCCTCTACATCGTTACATTTGTCCTCTAGCCATCTCTGCTTAGCCATTTTGCGCTTTTTGAGATGTTTGTATTCCTTTTTGCCTGCCTCATTTAGAGAAAATAGAAACTTTTGAAATGTGGTCCTACAGGAGAATGCTGAAGATTGGATGGGTAGATCACGTAACTAATGAGGAGGTACTGGAGAGAATTGGGGAGAAGAGAAATTTGTGGCACGACTTGACTAGAAGAAGGGATCGGTCGGTAGGACACATTGTGAGGCATCAAAGGATCTGCAATTTAGTACTGGAGGGAAGCGTGGAGGGTAAAAACCGTAGAGGGAAACCAAGAGATGAATACAGCAAGCATATTGAGAAGAATGTAGGTTGATGAAGAGGTTTTCGCAAGATAGAGTAGCATGGAGAGCTGCATCAAACTAGCCTGTGGACGGAAGACCACAACAACAACCACAACTGGACAACTCTGTTATTTGTGCAGATACCGATAAAACGATACAGGGCAGAATTCTTTTACATGCGTTTTAAAAACACGACCTAGGTGTTGAATTTTTTTTTCAGTTTTCAACAAGGAAATCGTTGCCAATTACGTTTTAAATTATGATCTTAATGATGAACCAACTGGCCGTTCTAGGCGCTTCGGTGCGGAACCGCGCGACTGCTACGGCCGCAGGTTCGAATCCTGCCTCGGTCATGGATGTGTGTGATGTCCTTAGGTTAGTTAGGTTTAAGTATATCTAAGTTGTAGGGGACTTATGACTTCAGCTGTTGAGTCCCATAGTGATCAGAGCCATTTGAACCATTTTTGATGCACCAACAACAGTATCCCAGTACACAATTCAGGAAAGGGTGGAAATAGTCCTTATCCATACTGCAGGCACAACTCTATGGAAACAGCTGAGTAAAATCACATACGGCAACCAGGTCAAGCACCATCACATCACGCGACCATTGGTTGTTTGTTGGACTGGTTCAAGACAACATGCAGCGTACATGACAAGCGACGGTCAGGGTGGCCACGTACAGCAACAGATCATGCAACTCATCCAGCGAACTCACCAAAGTGACTGTCAGTCAAACACGGTCAAAAAGCGAAATGGCTCAAGAACGTAGCATTAGTGAAGCACCCGCGTCCAGGGCATTATCCACAAATAATTTCCATCCACATCATTTGCATTTTGTCCAGGAATTTCACGGAGATTACACAGGTCGACTGGTGCAGGTCCTTGAGTAGGTGACATTTTTTCCAACAATGAGGCCTGCTTCCATCTTCTGAACGGAACAGCGAACAGACAATGCTGTACACTGGGTAACCGATAACCTATACTTTGTTGTAGATGCTCGTCATCAGATTGACCCAAGGTTAAATGTGTGGTTTGGCATACACGGGGATGTTATCATCGGTCCCGCATTTCTTAACAAGCAGCTCACTGTCGACATCTACGTAGACCATCTCGAGATGACACTTCTGTTCCAATTGCATAACTACCCCTAACAAAGCCATGGTGCTTTTTCTGTCAGCAGGATTGAGTACCGTCGCATTACGGACGAAAATCTCACGAATTACTTAAAGAAGTTTTACCTTAGCGATGGGTAGGTCGAAGGGGTTCAGTGGGATGGCTGCCTCTGTCGCCAGATTAGATACCACTTGACTTTTTCCCCTGGGACCTTCTCGGATCTATAGCGTGTAAGTAGGCTGTTTAGGGTTTTCTGTTGGTAACGCCACGTAGAGCCCTGTATGAAAATAAATGACTGTGCTGTGTGCAGTCTGTGGTTGTTTGTTGAAATATTTGCTATTGTAGTGTTGGGCAGTTAAATATGAACAGCGCGTAGCGTTGCGGAGTTGGAGGTGAGCCGCCAGCAGTGGTGGATGTGGGGAGAGAGACGGCAGAATTTTGAGAGCGGATGATCTCGACGTGTGTCCATCAGAAAGAGTAAATTTGTAATACTGTATATCATGAACTGTATTGCACTAGTTCGAGTAACGAAGATTTTTGTGAGGTAAGTGATTCATGAAAGGTATAGGTTATAGTTAGTCAGGACCATTCTTTTATAGGGATTATTGAAAGTCAGATAGCGTTGCGCTAAAAATATTGTGTGTCAGTTTAGTGTTGATCAGAATAAGTAAAGACAGTAATGACTGAGTACGTTCAGTTTTGCTCAGCTGTTTGAAAAACAAATAACGTATGAAGTTTATCAGCACAGTCATTCATAAATTTTTCTAAGGGGATGTTGCAAGCGTACAAAACAGATTCCAAACACTGCATGAACTATAGAAAAACATCAGAAGAACCTGTGCAGCAATAACACCTACTTGTTACTAAAATGCACAAGAGCTATGTGAACCATATTCAGATTACCGTTTACAGGAGGGCAATCAGTTTCAGCAATTCGTCTTGTAGTGTCCAAACGGTGCAGCTGCAGGACACAGCAGTTCATATCATTAATTCGTTTCAGTTTGCCACTCTGTGAGTATGCTATTGCGATTGTCGATTTTATTGTTAAGTCATAAACGGTGAACGGATAGGACATTGATTTGTTTGTGGCTGCAAGCAGACTAGAAAGTTACCCAATAATTAATCTCACTGCTGAATTTTATGTCGCAGCAATTAAGCGCATGATTTAAAACGATGTATTTCCCACAATTTTTCCCTCTATTGTTTTTTTTCGGTATCTGCACAAATAGTGGAGATGACCTGTGTCGTGCGCCAATTGAAACACCCTGTACCAGTCATAAAACTACTAGGAGAGTAAAATTAGTGAGGTTCGATCTGACGCTGTGGCTTACCAATATTCGTTTTTTTCTGTGCATCATTCGTCAACGGAACTGAAAAGCGGGAAAGTGACATTGGTGAATGTGGTAACATACGCCACACACTGTGCAGTATCGGAAGGAGTATACAAGTTTTAAATGTGCATGTCCCGCTGACACAGTAAGACAAGAATAGTATTTATATTTGTTTACAATGCCGTTAGTGCAACAGCCGTAGATTCCGTGTCTTTTCTGGAGGCAAATAAGCAGCTTTCTTGTCCAGTGGTGTTGTTAATTCAGGCGAGTGCTCGTAATGGTGTCACGCGTCCCTAGCTTTTTACGCAGAAAAAGGAACAGGCAGAAAAGAATCGCAGAATGTTAATAAAGAGCTAATTTTTTGGTGGCTCTGCTTTAAAAGAGGTGCAAGCGTACATGGACACACATTTGCTTTGATCTTTGAAAGCATTATTATGCGTATACCGTTAACCAGCGCGCCTTTGGAGCGTGACATAACGGTACAACATACTAGACGACAAAAGCAAAATAACAGCATACAAGGGTAGCGACAATGGGCATCGATGTTCGAGCCCTTGTTCCACTTTGTGACTATGAACTTTTTTTTTTACAGAATCATTGGATCTTTTCATATTTACAGCCTTCTGGAATTGCTACGGAGGGATATGAGTCAGATCTGAATCGACAAACAGTGATAAAAGGAAATAAAAAATCGGCATCCCTATAAACGTGACGTAGTTACATCAAATTATCTGGGAACTCTGTCGAAAGTCACTTGCAACAGTGACAGAATCTTTGGTTTTATAAACAACGGGGTGACGCGGTCCCGTAACTGGAAACGTCTTTGGTTATTAAGCTCATGCCATTGACTGTAACAGAGAAGTATAACTCAGTAGAAGATTGCAGTAATTCATTAGAAGACATCCATACGACCGGGATTCACATAAGGAAGGAAGTTTATAATGTCTCTTGAGATTTTCTTGCAGAAACACAGTCTCTCAAGTGCCTTTCGTCTTTACTGTGTACTTTCTGAAGGAAGTGGATAAGTCTTAGCAGCACTAACCAAGAAACCCAATATTTTTCACCTTGTACGTTTATACAGACAACATATAATACCAGGAGATGCAGGAATCTTCTTGGAACCATTTCATTTGATGTCCTGTTGAGAGGAATACATTGTGGTATTTCCAACACCAGTCTTTAAGATCAACAACGGAATCTATGAGCAAAGTATGTGTGAAGAAAGCTGAATTAATTTTCTCATCAGTCTATCATAGTCTATCAACATCTGGATTTCACAAGTATTTTGAAATTATACAGCAAAACTATCACCGTTTTTACACTAGTTTTGAAATTGCGTTTACTCTTTTCCAGAAAAGGGCTCTGAAAAGGAAAACGCCCTATCTTGAGTTCTACTTGACACTCATAGTCATAAGATAGTAAATATTCATTACAAAGTTTTGTTGTTCCCTTGTTGGCCATGCTTGAAGATAAAAATTACATGGCCAACGTAAGCCTGTTATGTGAAATATCCCTTGTGAACATTAAATGTCGTCCAATTTGTATCTTGGTAGCTCCCGGTAGCTGAATCATCTGCGTCCATGACTAGGAGACTACCAGTGTGTGGAAATGCTGAGCGACTTGCTGCAGACACAGAAGCTATTGCTGCACAGGGGAATGACCAAGCACCCACGTCTTCAAGCGAAGCATAATAAGATCCCGCAAGCAGAAAGACATCGTCGTTCTACTTACAAAGCAGTGTGCCGTAAGGAGTGCTACGGACAAAGCAACAATAGGTGTTCAGGTACTGAACCAGCAGAAAGAGCCTCTGGAAGGTGAAGTTGCGAACGTCCAGAGTCACTAGGAGAGCTGTCATACACTCCTGGAAATGGAAAAAAGAACACATTGACACCGGTGTGTCAGACCCACCATACTTTGCTCCGGACACTGCGAGAGGGCTGTACAAGCAATGATCACACGCACGGCACAGCGGACACACCAGGAACCGCGGTGTTGGCCGTCGAATGGTGCTAGCTGCGCAGCATTTGTGCACCGCCGCCGTCAGTGTCAGCCAGTTTGCCGTGGCATACGGAGCTCCATCGCAGTCTTTAACACTGGTAGCATGCCGCGACAGCGTGGACGTGAACCGTATGTGCAGTTGACGGACTTTGAGCGAGGGCGTATAGTGGGCGTGCGGGAGGCCGGGTGGACGTACCGCCGAATTGCTCAACACGTGGGGCGTGAGATCTCCACATTACATCGATGTTGTCGCCAGTGGTCGGCGGAAGATGCACGTGCCCGTCGACCTGGGACCGGACCGCAGCGACGCACGGATGCACGCCAAGACCGTAGGATCCTACGCAGTGCCGTAGGGGACCGCACCGCCACTTCCCAGCAAATTAGGGACACTGTTGCTCCTAGGGTATCGGCGAGGAGCATTCGCAACCGTCTCCATGAAGCTGGGCTACGGTCCCGCACACCGGTAGGCAGTCTTCCGCTCACGCCCCAACATCGTGCAGCCCGCCTCCAGAGGTGTCGCGACAAGCGTGAATGGAGGGACGAATGGAGACGTGTCGTCTTCAGCGATGAGAGTCGCTTCTGCCTTGGTGCCAATGATGGTCGTATGCGTGTTTGCCGCCGTGCAGGTGAGCGCCACAATCAGGACTGCATACGACCGAGGCACACAGGGCCAACACCCGGCATCATGGTGAGGGGAGCGATCTCCTACACTGGCCGTACACCTCTGGTGATCGTCGAGGGAACACTGAATAGTGCACGGTACATCCAAACCGTCATCGAACCCATCGTTCTACCATTCCTAGACCGGCAAGGGAACTTGCTGTTCCAACAGGACAATGCACGTCCGCATGTATCCCGTGCTACCCAACGTGCTATAGAAGGTGTAAGTCATCTACCCTGGCCAGCAAGGTCTCCGGATGTGTCCCCCATTGAGCATGTTTGGGACTGGATGAAGCGTCGTCTCACGCGGTCTGCACGTCCAGCACGAACGCTGGTCCAACTGAGGCGCCAGGTGGAAATGGCATGGCAAGCCGTTCCACAGGACTACATCCAGCATCTCTACGATCGTCTCCATGGGAGAATAGCAGCCTGCATTGCTGCGAAAGGTGGATATACACTGTACTAGTGCCGACATTGTGCATGCTATGTTGCCTGTGTCTATGTGCCTGTGGTTCTGTCAGTGTGATCATGTGATGTATCTGACCTCAGGAATGTGTCAATAAAGTTTCCCCTTCCTGGGACAATGAATTCACGGTGTTCTTATTTCAATTTCCAGGAGTGTAGAATGAAAACCAAAACACATTATGTCATAGCCACTGCAGCGCACACGGGTAGGGCCAACGTTAATACCTCACTCTTCGTAACAAATATCTAACTGCTAAGTGTGGATTTATGACTGCCCATTGTGTAGTCTCAGCCCTTGTATCAGTTGCAGCTATCCATTGCGAAGGGAGATTATGGAGATGGACCGTCGGCATGCGTATCCGTCTTCATCTGCCTATGGAACCACATGTCCGGCTGGAGGGTTGCCCTTATATACACAGCCTATTCAATAACTTTTGCAGAAAATGGTTGCGTAGAAATAGATCTAAACTTGTCTACGTATCAGAATAATTGCTGGAGCTCATCCAAGATCATTCTGCAGACACTTATTTAAAGACCTAGAGATCTTCACTGTAGCCTCACAATTTATATGTTCACTTATGAAATTTGTTATTAGCAATCCGAACGAATTCAAAACTAAGTACATGGCTACAACACTAGGAGAAAGAATGATCTTCACTAGTCAAGGTTAAATCTAACTTTGGCTCAGAAGGGGGTAAATAATGCTGCCACAAAAGTCTTTGGTCACTTACCTAATAGCATCAAAAGTCTGAAAGATAGCTATATAGTATTTAAAAGGAAATTTAAAAAAAATCTGAATGGCAACTCCTTCTGCTCATTAGATAAATTTTTGGATGTAGTAGGTGGGTACTTTCCCCAGCCACCACAAAAAAAATTAAAAATATTAAGTGTCATGTAATATTTTATGTAATTTAATATCTTGTATAGACACATTTTACTAACTTGACACGTTCCACATCATTACGAAGTGTCGGTCAGCTATTTCATTATTATTTCAATTTTCTCCTTGCCATTATCACGGTGGTGTATCACAGATGACAGTTTAGGAACGCCGTTTTCTAAGAGACTTATCTGATTCACTCTGGAAACTATGGTTTTGTTTAATTCACTTGGTATATTCAGAGTGTCATTGTTAAACTGTGTACATAATCGCGCTTATCAGTAACAAAACAGTTTTTACTTTATACTTACTTTATATCCTCGACATTTTGCTGATGGTCAGAGATTTCCTTCACGACCGACCACATGGTTTTAATTTTATCCTCTTACTTAGCTATTCCATTTACATACTACAAGTGTTTTATCTACCTAAATGACATCTTTAACCACCTTACAGTATAGCATTTAATGGACTACTGCAGCTTTATTTACTACTCCCAACGCTTCGATGTAATTCCAACTCTGTTCTACATGATATACAGTACTTATCCCATTAGTCAGCGATCCAGATTGACTATTAGTGCCAGTACCCGCTTTTTGACGTTCTAAGGGAAAGCAACTTTCGAAGTACATGAAAAACGTGTTGAGGAAAGCGTTATACTCGTATATATCACGTATGTCATGGTCTGTAAGTGTGCTGCAGTTCCCTGCACTCTATTTGATACTTTTTGCAAAGTTAACCAGGTACTGAGAAGCTTGCACGGAAATGTCCTGGAGTCAGATTACTTTTAGGTAACTGTAATTGAAAGTGTAGTTTCATTAAATTCAACTATTCCTGCGCAACAGCCGGCCGGAGTGGCCGTGCGGTTCTAGGCGCTACAGTCTGGAGCCGAACGACCGCTGCGGTCGCAGGTTCGAATCCTGTCTCGGGCGTGGATGTGTGTGATGTCCTTAGGTTAGTTAGGTTTAATTAGTTCTACGTTCTAGGCCACTGATGACCTCAGACGTCAAGTCGCATAGTGCTCAGAACCATTTGAACCATTCTGAACCTGCGCAACAGTCAATAACGTGTTCAGTGCAATAGTTTCCTACATCTATTGATTAAAATGGAATACTGCTTTTCACCGTTGTGGAAATTCCCCCGCTCTTCAAATAACTCTTTGAAAAACAGATAGCTATTCTCTGTCCAGCTGTAGGTAGCCTCTGAAATATCACATTGTTTAAGCTGTGATCTAATAACACAATCGTGTCGGAGTCAACACCAACAAGCAGCTCACTGTCTTTATCTCTAATACATGGATTACACAAAAATTTGGAAAAACGAAAAACACAACACTTTACAATGGCATAGACGGTGCTGCAAAGCCATTGGCATTTGAAACAGCTTGCAGCTGTCTCCGAATCGAGAAATAGAGTTCCTACATTGTTTTCAGGGGTATCCTATTCCACTTTTCTACAAAATACTTGCAAGTTCATATAACGATGATGGATGTGGCCAGCAAACACTCCAAAGTAGACCACAAACGCTCAAAAATATTGAGATATGCTAACTTTGATGGCCAGGGAAGACCTGATAATTCATTCTCGTGCTCATAAAAACCGTCCTGGGCAATGCAAGATGTGTGAACAGAGGACCATTCCTACTGGAACACAGAATCACCATTAGGCAATAAAAATTGTACCACGAGCTGGGCCTGATTAGCCGAAATGATCACATAAACCTAGACAGTAATGCTATCCTGCAGAGTAACACTGGAATCTATGGAATACCACGATATGGCTACCCAAATCATCACCGAACCCCGCCATGTTTCATTTTTGGCTCGAAAAATTGGCCATAATTTGGGAACACTATAAAACAAGACTCCGACGAAACGAATGTGTTTCATTGGTCCATAATCCAAGCTTTACGGCTTCCACACCAAGCATTCCTGTTATGAGTATTTACATCACTGGAGCGTGGTTCTGCAATTCCAGTTTGCCCTGCCATTACACCATTCTGAAGTCCCATCGTGTTGTTTTTGTGCTGACAAGGTTCGTCATTCGGTACTGCTTCGACGTTTGCGAATGTCTTCCTCCTGTTTTTCGCCACGATCCCCTCCAATGACCGGCCATCATGATCACTCAACGCACACTTTCTTCCGCGTTGACTTAGCGGATGATGTTTTTCCGATTTCCGTATATGCGATACACACATTCGATGTGCTGCCTCTTGAAACACGAAACACTCTGCTCTCTCTGTTTAGGAGGTATTCACCATGCGAGCAACAACAATTTTCCCAGTTTGGGAGTCACTTAAATCCAACACAATGAGCTCACAACTACACAGGACACTGTTATCACCAAGGTTGTCATTTTCAGCGTATTGTGGACATTGCACAGGTGCTGTTCGTGGTGAAATACAACAGAGCAACCTGCAGGCTTGGTTAGCGACTCCATTTATGTTAAAGCACCCATTTCTCACTGAGTTTCCATTTTTTGTCCACACTCTGTACCGCTTTAATTTTTATAAAATATGCTGATTCCTTAACACTTTAGATACCTGACCTTTTTAAAGGTTGTCCCTTTGATAGAATGACTTTCCTTAGTCATGGATATCTGCAGCTGACTTGAGTATCTAAAAGGTGCAGCTCTAAACTACAGGAATTTTTCCATGAGTGATTCCACCATCCCACACTACACTGATACTATAAGTTCTGCCAGTCTCCACTTGTCGTAGCTACTGAGGTGTAGGCGATGCCTAGGAAAGAGATCTATCAATAGACTCAACTATGCATCGTGAGCCACACCATCCATCATCAATGACTTCTCAAGGCCCATGTTTATAGCGTAACAGCTGTATTAAGTTGAGGCTTATCATGAAGCTGAAACAAGCAGCACATGATTCAGAGATGTGCCACCAGTTTGAATAGCTATCTTATCCAGGTCACTACCTATCCCATAATCCCTGTCCCTTTCCAAACTATTCCCAGTTCCGTTATCTGCTCCTCTTTCGTGAAAGTCCTACATAGGCCTCTATATTATCAGTCACCTGACCCAATATTGCACTTTTTCTCGTCGTGCCTGGCCTTATCCCGCATTGTTTTGGATCTGCCAACGTTAGTGGTAGTGGGTGACGAGGAGCCCTTCTTGATACCGCCACTTCATCCCGGGGCGAAATTTATGTACACCGCCTACTGCATCGAGTGTTATGTGCTAATGTGAGAACGTTCTTAATGTTGCGAATTGTATAACTGATGAGGGATGTAGGTACCAGCCTGGTATTCACCTAACTGGATTTAGGAAAGTGCCTAATAATCACATCCAGTCTGGGCGGCACACCGGCCTCCGGCGTTACTCCGTCGGGGGCGACTCCACCTGGCTGGCGTGCCTCCCCTTGTACAGCAAGAGGGCGCTTTAATTCACTCGGCCACTGGATGGGCTTCGTAAACGTCTCCTTTATTAGAAGTAGTTATCTGATTTACAACGCTCTTCTTTTCTTCAAAAAGACTACATTCGTCTACATTGATTTGTTCATGAAATATTTCTTTCTTGAATCACCATCGTGTAATTATACGTCTTATGCATCGGAATTCTGTTCGTTAGGAAAATGGAGAAACAGCCAATCAATTACAAAAGCAAAAAGGTTTATTAAAACCCCTTTACCTAGGTTTCGGCATCTTTCTTCTTCAGGAACATCAATGACGAGCACCTAAAATGGTTAACGTTGTACATGTTAAAATACAGGTATAAAGTAAAAGTGCAAGAAATCACCGACTTATCAATGTATTTTTACACGTGCTGATTAATTAAATAATGTTAGGGAGGCACCTTAGTATGTAGCCGTAAGGCAAAATAATGATAAAATTCATCTCCTTAGTACTAACTTTTGTAAATGTTCTGTGCATTTTTCCTACGAATTTATAATGGCGATCACGCTATAGGTTGATAACTGAATCCTCCCATCCACCACCTCCATCTTTTTCATATTTTCCCGATCACGTTCATTTATTCTTCCCTCACATCCCTACCGTTCTCTTCCCCCTTTATCACTTACAAGCGATGTGTTCACAATTATTCGTTATTTGACTTATGTCATGGGTTTGAAGAAACGGGTACGATGTTAACCAAACAAAACGCTATATGTTTGTTCATACTCTCATACGGGCACAAAGTCCCTCCATGTTTTATGTCAATATTTCAATACTGTAAACGTTTTCCTGTCAATTCAGTGAGATTCTTCATCATACTTTGTCGAACTTACCGCACCCGTGCATGTACCGCCTCTCGCGTGCTAAATTTTCATCAACTGCAGAAACATCGGCGGTATGTCAGTTTTCCAGCACTTTCTAATGATAGTCAGTACAATGTATTCTGATTCTATTAAAACAGAGGTGAATTCAATATTCGTTTGAACATAATGGCTACATTTTTAACGTATTCTATTAAAACAGAGGTGAATTCAATATTCGTTTGAACATAATGGCTACATTTTTAACGTATTTCCACATCATGTGACTATTAAGTGTAAAAACTCTTCGTAAGCTAAGGAACTGTCACTTTTACTTTGAACGATGTTTTAGTATTAAAATTTCTTTATATAATTTTTACTTATTTGGACCGAAATAATTGGGAAGATGAAACTTCTTAATAAAATTTTTTACTTAAACTGCTGAGTGAAACTGAACGCACTGTCTCTTTGCTTGACTTTGTCATTTTATTTCTACCTACAGAAATGTTCCGGACAAATACAAGTCAAATTTGCCCTGTACATTTATTGTCCACAATGAACAAGCGCAACGCAATCTGACTGCTCAAAAAATGATAACCTGACTTCAAATAATTAATACAAAACAATGGCCCTGAATTACAAGAAATCCATACATTAACCCATGCGTATCATAAGTCACTTGCCTCACAGAAAATCTTCATTACACGTACTACAGCAATGCAGTGGACACCCATAAACCTAGCTAAATAAAAGATTCTACCTACCGCAGACTCTAACTACAAATACTTGGAGAACAAACAATGTATTTAGCATATTTTACCTCAATAGTGTGACAACCATTTCAAAAAAAATTATAAAATCATCAATAATAAATCTTCATGACGGATACACATTCAGACCGTCCGCTCGCGCTATTCCTGCACACTTCCAACACTGCTGATTATTAACCTTTATCCTCCATCACTGCTGAGTACACACTCCCAACTTCCATCACTCCAGGCTGTTCACCTCCAACTGCTATCACTGCTGACTATTCCCCTCTAACAGCGAGTCCGAAGACCACAGAGTCTCTTACAGAGTGCACACAGCGCTGTCAGAGTTATTAATGCAGAGCGCTACATAGCGCTGCCAAGATACAAACACGTAAACAGCCTACTTACAATATTTATTTAGTGTTAGCGATTTTAGTTGTGAACCACTGATTCTTATGAAGAAGACATTTCAAAAGACGTAGGGAACCTAAGCCAAGAGGTTATACACTACTGGCCATTAAAATTTGCTACGCCACACAAGGTTGGCGCCGTTGGCGACACCTATAACGTGCTGGCATGACAAAGTTTTACAACCGATTTCTCATAAAAAAAACAGCAGTTGACCGGCGTTGTTTGCTGAAACGTTGTTGTGGTGCCCCGTGTAAGGAGGAGAAATGCGTACCATCACGTTTCCGACTTTGATAAAGGTCGGATTGTAGCCTATCGCGATTGCGGATTATCGTATCGCGACATTGCTGCTCGCGTTGGTCGAGATCCAATGACTGCTAGCAGAATACAGAATCGGTGGGTTCAGGAGGGTAATACGGAACGCCGTGCTGGATCCCAACGGCCTCGTATCAGTAGCAGTCGAGATGACAGGCATCTTATCTGCATGGCTGTAACGGATCGTGCAGCTGCGTCTCGATCCATGAGTCAACAGATGGGGACGTTTGTAAGACAACAATCATCTGCACGAACAGTTCGACGACGTTTGCAGCAGCATGGACTATCAGCTCGGAGACCATGGCTGCAGTTACCCTTGACGCTGCATCACAGACAGGAGCGCCTGCGATGGTGTATTCAGCGACGAACCTGGGTGCACGAATGGCAAAGCGTCATTTTTTCGGATGAATCCAGGTTCTGTTTACAGCATCATAATGGTGTCGCATCCGTGTTTGGCGACATCGCGGTGAACGCACATTGGAAGCGTGTATTCGTCATCGCCATACTGGAGTATCACGCGGCGTGATGGTATGGGATGCCATTGGTTACACGTCTCGGCCACTTCTTTTTCGCATTGACGGCACTTTGAACAGTGGACGTTACATTTCAGATGTGTTACGACCGGCGGCTCTACCCTTCATTCGATACCTGAGAAACCCCTACATTTCAGCAGGATAATGCACGACCGCATGTTGCAGGTCCTGTACGGGCCTTTCTGGATACAGAAAATGTTCGACTGCTGCCCTGGCCAGCAATTTCTCCAGATCTCTCACCAACTGAAAACGCCTACTGAATGGTGGCCGAGCAACTGGCTCGTCACAATACGCCAGTCACTACTCTTGATGAACTGTGCTATCGTATTGAAGCTGCATGAGCAGCTGTACCTCTACGCCCCATCCAAGCTCAGTCTGACTCAATGTCCAGGCGTATCAAGGCCGTTATTACAGCAGAGGTTGTTGTTCTAGGTACTGATTTCTCAGGATCTATGAACCCAAATTGTGTGAAAATGTAATGACATGTCAGTTCTAGTATAATATATTTGTCCAATACATACCCGTTTATCATCTGTATTTCTTCTTGGTGGAACAATTTTAATGGCCAAGAGTGTAATAAACCTTTTTACTGTTGTAACTGATCGGGCTGTGTTTCACCGTTTCCTCAGCCAAGACTTCGTTCTGTGGTTCTGCCAGCAGCCATGTTCAGATTTTTCTTACTGCTTCCTCTATTTAACAGAAACAATAAGTCCACATCACAAATCGTTGTTATTTTTACGGAATGGTAACTGGTTTTAGCCTTACATGGACCATCATCCGATCAGTGCTGTGACGCTTGAACACGATGTGTGGCGCCGTTTTCGGTGCTAGAAGCACTGCTCAAGCAGCTGACGACAGGTGCTTCTTCCACTTACAACGGCGTTGCCTGTCGTCTCCGCACCTCACCAACGGAGAGATCTATGTACAACTCAAACCAGTTATCGTACCACAACAACAAAAACCATTTGCGATCTGGACTGTCTGTTTTATTTCCTTTACGATACAACATCGCTAACGTTCCAATTATGAGTTTCCAAAAACGTCTACGGTGTGTTCCTCAGTTTAGAAGCTAAACAAGTTGTTCTTCTCATTTCTGTTATCGTCAACGCTTGCGTCATTCTTTTGTTCGTCGTGTTGGTATCCCCACCTGCAGCAGGTGCCGACAGCAGTGGCAGCGGAGAGACGCTGCCGTTTGGCAGCAGGACAGGCGACACGCCTAGCCATGAGAGGGGACACCTGCCATTAACACGCGGGCGTCGGTAACGCGCGTACAGGCGGGCCCGATGACGGCGTTGGTACTGCTTCTGAGCTGAGTGAAATGTGTAGCCTGCCATCATTATGTTGCGTCTGCGAGACTCTACTTTTTATCCGATCTCTCTGGTTCTCTATAATTGCTTATGTTCAGTTTTCAACAACGGACGATTCTTACCCTGTTTACGGTTTACGCTTTCGTAGTAGGAGAGGACAGAAATGTGGCGAAAAGAACTTCTCCTCTCATTCATTTAATCATGCAGTCACACTCATTGTGGAACTGTGGATGCGAAGTTTCATGAGCTGTAGTAAAAACATCTGTCACTGCAACATCAATAAGGATAACAGCGAGAGGAATTGCAACAGGAGAAATAGGAAGAGCAGCATCTTGCTATCATGCAGCACCTGTGTTACAGCTATGTCCCTACCGCCTTTCGCCTGCTTCGAGCAAGCGTCAGTGAGCAGAGGACTACAGCCCTGACGCTTCGAACTACGTTGTCTTGCATATAGAATTTCCTAAGGGCAGTAAGTGCTTTACTCCTATTTTCTAGCAGCCGTTCGCACTAGGTGGTGCGGAACTGATACGGCTTATAGCTACTATAGCCTACATACCAACCACCAAATCAACGTATAAAATGGTTCAAATGATTCTAAGCACTATCGGACTTAACGTCTGAGATCATCAGTCCCCTAGAACTTAGAACTACTTAAACCTAACTAACCTAAGAACATCACACACATCCATGCCGGATGCAGGATTCGAACCTGCGTCAGCAGCGGTCGCGCGGTTCCAGACTGAAGCTCCTAGAGCCTGCCGTGGTGGCCGAGCGGTTCTAGGCGCTTCAGTCCGGAACCGCGCGACTGCTACGGTCGCAGGTTCGAATCCTGCCTCGGGCATGGATATGTGTGATGTTCTTAGGTTAGTAAGGTTTAAGTAGTACTAAGTTCTAGGGGACTGATGACCTCAGATGTTAAGTCCCATAGTGCTCAGAGCCATTTTTTGAAGCGCCTAGAACCTCTCGGCTACACCGGCTCCCAAATCAACGTACACGGAAGTGCATAAAGTGTAACTGAGTATTTTTGATGAAACATTATTTTTGCATATTTCCCCTAATAATGCCTAATGGAATAGTTTTCTGGGGTAACTACTGCTTATACATAAAGTACTGATTGCACGAAAGACAGCAGTGAGAATAATTAATGGTATTCACCGAAGGACGTCATGTAGGCACCTTTTCAAGGTGTTAAATATTTTAATTGCACCAGCAGAGTACATATATTCATTAATGAAATTCGTTACAAATAATCCATATCAATTCGCGAAGAACAGTGACGTTCATACGTACAACACTAGAGGGAAAAATGACCTTTCCTATCAGTTATTGAAGCTGTCACTTGCTCAAAAAGGAGTACATTATTCAGCAACAAAAATCTTTGATCATTTACCCAACAACATAAAGGGACTGGCAGGTAGAAGATCAAGTTTTAAATCTAGCTTAAAATCATTTCTTTTGGACAACTCCTTCTACTTCATGGACGAGTTTTTGTTTCAGATATGGTGAAAAAAATTGAACCTCTAAATTTAATTGCATTTGCAGCACTTAAAATTTTAGTAATATTAATATTAGCACTATCCATGTGTGTATATTCCGGGTGGTCAAAAAGTCAGTATCAATTTGAAAACTGAATACATCACTGAATAATGTGGATAGAGAGGTACAAATTGACACACATGCTTGGAATGACATGGGGTTTTATTAGAACCAAAAAAAAAATACAAACGTTCAAAAAATTCCTACAGATGGCGTTTCATCTGATCAGAATAGCAATAATTAGCATAACAATGTAAAACAAAGCAAACATGATGTTCTTTACAGGATATGCTCAATATATCCACGAGCATTCCTCAACAATAGCAGTAGTCGAGGAATAATGTTGTGAACAGCATTGTAAAGCATGTCCGGAGTTATGATGAGGCATTGACAGCGGATGTTGTCTATCAGCATCCCCAGAGATGTCGCTCGATCACAATACACTTGCGACGTCAGGTAACCCCAAAGCCAATAATCACACGGACTGAGGTCTGGGGACATGGGAGGCGAAGCATGACGAAAGTGGCGGCTGAGCACATGATGATCACCAAACGACACGCGCAAGAGATCTTTCACGCGTGTAGCAGTATGGAGTGGAGCGCCAGCCGGCATAAACATCGTACCTTCCAGCAGGTGTTTATCAACCAGGCAGGGAACATATTGGCGTACCTCTCACCCGTCACGGTAGCAGTTTCGCTGTCCAACGCCATCTGTCGGACATTTTGATAACTTTGTTTTTTGGGGGGGTTCTAACTACACCCATGTCATTCCAAGCATGTGGGTCAATTTTTACCTCTCTAACTACATTATTCCGTGGTTTATTAAGCTTTCAAATTTATACTGACTTTTTGATCAATCTGTATATCTTGTAATCTGACTTGTTCCACATCATATCGATAAAATAATCGGGAAAAGGTTCTACGGAACATGACACAACTAAAACTAAACTAAACTAAAGTATCATAATATACGAAGGCGTGCTCGTAATATCAGGAACGTTATTTAGCACGCCCTCCATCTGTGACGGAGAGTGCAGTTGCAGGTTCTGTAATGAAGCGGGGTTATGTTTGATTGAATAGTGAATCAACGCAATGGCGGGTGACTTTAACGAAATGTGTTCGAGTGACGTTCCCACCCGCTAGAAACTTTGTAGGCCGACGTACTTTATCCTTAACGAGCAGCGCACAAGGCATAGGTACGCGGTCTACCTGCCAAGAACGGATTACTATCCTGCCCGCAGGGATAGGAAACGTCTATTATGCGGACACTACGTCATGGCAGTTTTTAGTGTGTGTGTGTGTTTGGGGGGAGGGGCCTTTTAAACTAAAGTTGCGTAAGGTACTGATGGAAGTAGGCCTGAACTGCAACGGCCAACCTTAGCAAACGCCAATGACAAACTCGTGTGTGATTCCCATGACACCGGAAAGGATTGGTGACTTCTATAATCATATGTCAGTTCATGAAATCAATTCGCAACTGCGAAATGAACTACCAACAGCGTATAATGGAATGACGACAACGAGAATTTGTGCTGGACCGGAACTCCAACTCGCATATCCCGCTTACGGCGAGCGGTCGCCCTACCAATCGGCTGTCCGCCCCCGGTAGCTGAGTGGCCAGTTCGGCGCTAGCGGCCGTGCGAAGCGGAGGTCCGATACTTCCGCCTGTGCGGCGTGTGCGAGTGTTTGTTTACTTGTGAACTTAGTCTGCGCGCGGGCTACTAACAACGATAATGGTGAACAAGTACAGGAAAACTACATTACGATCCAATTTCTGCAAAGACTACGAACGACCAAAGTCTTTAGCAGTGGAACGATTCATTCGAGAGGACGTCAAGATATCGCCAAATGATATTGTCGGATTTCACCTGTCCATCGTTAGTCCCACGGTGTATGTTAAGATGGTAAATGACGCGGCGTGTGAGAGAATTCTACAGGCGACAAAAGCAGGTCTCCCATTTTGCCATAGTGACGGGAATGTCGGCACTGTAACTGTAGAACATGCTGGTCTGGGTGTACGGCCAATACGTGTTTTTGAGCTGCCATTTGAGCTCCCCGCTGACGAAGTTATCGAGGCTTTTAAGCCACAGGGTACGGTACATGGTCACACAGCAGAGCGCTGGACACAATTCACCACGTACCCCGTTCTTAACGGAGTGCGACAGATCACTATTGATCTTCAGAAGCATGTACCGTCCTATCTGACAATTGGTGGTTGTCGGGCGGTGGTGATTTACGATAGTCAACCACGTACATGTTCTGGCTGTGGCCAGGAGGGACACCTCAGGTCGAACTGTATGCAACGGCGGATTACGCAACTGCCTTCAGATGTGCGGGAGCCGTCGCCGTCGATGACAGTACTACCGATCACCTATGCCAAAGCCCTCATTGCGTCATCTGATGACCGCAAGGGCACAGCCCCGGTGGAAGATCAAGATGGCACTCCCCGAAACCTTGCAGCACACGCCGGGATGACAGAGGATGCTGCTCCATCGAGCATACAATCTACGGTGACAACATCAGATGAGACCAAACTCCCACCAAGCACACTGATAGTACACGAAGCAGTTCCAGCCACTATGGATGATGTGCCGTCTGAAACGCACTCTGTGACGACAACATCAGTTTCGACCGAACTCCCGCCAAGTGCAACGATGGGACTCGAAACACTTCCAGTTCTTACGGATGCTTTTCTGTCAGGCAGCCGTGATTTCCTACAATCTGAGGACACGGAAGGAAGATCACGCAAACGACGTTCCCCGAAAAGGAGGAAACGGCGTCGTCGCACGACATCTCCTAGGGATGACTCCCCTTGCCCCGAAGAAGATGTGCCTGTGGACCAAGACGACACAACAGCCTCTACGAAGTAGGATGAAGCAATGGAAACTGTTTGATCAGACCCGCAGCGGTCTGTCACATTGACGGTACCGGGACGTGGTGATGCTGAAGAGGAATCACAACCAGTTGGCTCTCCAGACGCAGATGCTGTGGCTATGGACACAAATATACCACTACCTGCAAAGATGTGGTATGACGATATTGAGGAGGTGCCGGACGTCATACAGAGGCAGCCGGCTCTCACGAAGACGGCCTAATAATTGCTGAAGGTGAAGGGAGAGGGGCGAGAGAAGGTCTTCTAACTCAGCCTCCAGCGCCGATGCAGGGAGATGTTGCGCCTCGACAGAGTGGGATTCAACGCCATGCGAACCGTATTGCGACATTAAATATAAATGACGTGCGTTCACCGGCCAAAATACACCTACTGAAGGAAACGGTTTGGGCATCTGATGTGGATATTGCTTTGCTGCAGGAAGTCCACATAGCTGCACTCCCATACATCGCAGGCTACCAATCCTATTCGTCACATGGAGATCACAATGGGAGTGGGGTGGCAGTTTACGTGCGAGATGGCTTCCCAGTGGGAAACGTGTGCTACCTTCCGTGGCCAGGGGAATGACTTTCACGACGTTTGGGACACGCATCATCAATCTTTATGCACCGTCGGGAAACAATCGGCGGCGGGAAAGGGCGCGATTTTATGCAGAAGACATTGCCCCACTTTTCCATGGACGTTATGAATGTGTAATAATTGGTGGAGATTTCAACTGTGTTCTCAGCTAGAAAGACCAATGGCCGCAAGCAAACATCAGCCAAGAGTTGCGAATCGTTGTCCACGATCTTGTACTTAGTGACACGTGGAAATTACGACATGGAGATGCACCGGGATAGATCTATGTGACAAGTCATTCGGCGAGCAGGTTAGATCGCATTTATATCTCACGGGCTCATGCAAATGATGTCCAGGACGCGGATCGCTGGCCATTGGCATTTTCCGATCACAGCGCTTACATATGTACGGTGCCTCTTCCCGTAGAGAGGTGTGGAACAGTAAGGCCCCGTGGAAATTAAACATTCAACATCTACACGATTCTGAATGCCGTCAACGGATCCTTGAGACATGGACGATGTGCGAGCGAAGGGTTGGAAGGTATGCGACGAAGCTTGATTGGTGGCTGACTTATGCTAAACCGGCGCTTCGCCGTACGTTCATCTCATGTAGCAAGGAGATGGCAGAATGGCGCCGCCGTACGACCCACTTTTATTTTGCAGCGCTGCGCGACCTGGGCGATGGTCCGCCGGTACAGGACGTCTGGATCGAACGCAAAAGGATAAAAGCTAAACTAGTGGCTTTAGCTCACAAACATCTTCAGAGACCCATGGTGCGCGCCAGATGTCACGATACGATAATGCACGAGATAGCCACGTACGTCTTCCGTACACTGACGGTGGAAGCCGCGGGAACCTTACTGGAAGCAATTAGCCGCGAGGAAGTACATGATGCGATCGCAAAAGATGCGTTGAATCGGTCCCCAGGCATTGATGGACTTCCTGCTGAATTTTATCGAGAATTTCGCAACGAAATGGCACCGCGATGGACGGAAATGTACAACGAGATGTTAAATTCGGATGCGCCTATTCCACCGGCTTTTATGGAAGACCTCTTGGTGCCAGTACATAAACCGAAGCCAGGAATTACGGTCACTCATTATCGCTCCATCACCCTGCTTAATGCCGACTATAAGATCTTTGCACGGTTGCTAGCGTCCCGATGTCGTATGTTAATTCGTAGCGTTCTCTCTCCAGAACAGACGACACCGGGTGGATCGGTGATTGTGCAAACAGCTACTGTCGAATGCCGTGATGTGATAGCGCTGGCGGAGGAGTACCGGCTTAAAGCGGCGATGGTGGCAGTTGATTTTGACAGTGCTTTTGATAAGGTGCGCCACAACTATCTGTACGCTGTACTGGAACAAATGGGATTTCCAGACCGTTTTACTGGTCTCATTAGAAGGATTTATGGGGGCGCACAATCCTTGGTACAGGTTAATGGGCGTATAGCAGGGCCCATTCAAATTCGAGGATCCGTTCGCCAGGGCTGCCCTCTTTCGATGCTGCTGTTCGCGATAGCGTTGGAACCATTAATTGGGAGGCTAACCAATTCTCTTTCTGGGATCGAACTACGGGCTACACCTTCAAATGTCGTGCCTATGCGGACGACCTCCTGCTGCTCGTTCGTTCTGAAGAAGAGGTGAAGACGGTTCTTGAACTGTTATAGGACCACAGTGTGACGGCGGGTCGTGCAGTGATCATGAACAAATCGGCGGCAATGCCGGTTGGAAGGGACCTTACGCCGGAAGAAATCAGTCCGTTTCCTTATGTGCAACGATTCCGCTATCTCGGCATAGACTTTACCTCAACTGTAAAACATGCTGCGGCAGTTAACTACCGACGTATTTTACAGACAACACGTACCATGGTCCGACAACATCTCCTACGGCGCCTTGATCCAGTGAGTCGAGTATCTGAACACTTAGGTGGTTTCTCGAATGGTGCATATGTCGCAGGTCCTGCCCCTACCACTCACGCTCGGACGTCGACTTCAATCAGCACTAGGCTATTTTGTGATGATTGGATCGCCCCTCAAGGTGCGATACGAAACACTCACACTCCCTACGGACAAGGGGGGACTCGGACTTACGAATGTTCACTGCCGAGCGACGGCGCTCCTTCTAGCCACGATGTACAAGCAATGGCGTAGTGGACGTGATTCCCTTACATCCCGCCTACTGGATCTCCTGGTTCCAGCGTCCCTCACACCCCCGGTGGCGGTGGGCAACATTACGCCACATTTTGCGCATGTCTCAACATTTATCGTGGAACTTAGTTACGTCAGAGACGAGCTTCCGTGAACGAGACCGCCATGCGCGAAGGATTTTTATGTTTGGCTGCTACGACGGATAAGTCGTAATGTCATTGAACTCGAACACCCCAGGTTGCATTGGCCGAAGATTTGGAGACATGTGTACCAAAAATTCCTTCCCACCTTCGTTCGGGCACTGTGGTTCTCTGTCGCCTGTGGCAAGTTCAACACCAACCAACGGCTGCATGCAATTGGACTAGTGGACACTCCACTATGCCCGAAATGTCGCCAAGTGGATGACGACCATCACCGCTTAACTTGTATGGCGGTGGAAGACATATGGCTCCTAGGAAGACAGATGGTGGCTTGCTACCTCCGTGTGACCCCACAACATATTACACCTGCTTCCTTCATACATCCAGAGAGTGACTACTTTCCGGCGACTAAATCACAGTCGATCATCTGGGTCAAAGGTTGGACGATCGCGTACCTCTATGGGGATGCTGCCAAGTCGCGACTCGACTTTTGGTATTTCTTGCAGCAAGCCCACAATGAGGTTCATAGATGGTCACACTATCGGAAAACCTTTGCCAACTATCTTCAGGCAATCTTCCTCGACCCCCCACGCAGTTGGGATGTGCCGGGTGGAGTCGGTGTGCATATTTGACAGCTGATAATGAACCTCACGCTTCTCTCACCGCTCCATATGTAATGGACATAATATAACAAGAAATGATCCTTTTAACAGAGTGATCTTTAGGGAAAATAAATAAATAAATATATAAAAACAACATCCCTGTATTCCTGTTCCTTTACATTTGTGATTTGTTGTACAATGATTTTTTTTATTTTTTGTTTTGTTTTTTTGGGTGTTTTGCAGAGGATGCATTTCATTTACTGATTGTGAACTGCCTAATAAAAAAAAAAACAATAAAGTGGTCAGCGCGACAGAGTGTCAATCCTAAGAGCCCGTGTTCGATTCCTGGCTGGGTCGGAGATTTTCTCCGCTCGGGGACTGAGTGTTGTGTTACCGTAATCATCATAATTTCATCTTCATCGACGCAGAAGTTGCCGAAGTGGCGTCAAATCGAAAGACTTGTACCCGGCGAACGGTCTACCCGACGGGAGGCCCTAGTCACACCACATTTTATTTACCATTTGGCTAACACTGCACGACTCTCAACCAGACCCAAACTCCTATACGTTGTCAATCACGTACCTACAACCCGTATTCGTTCATCCATTATGTACAGGTATATTCCCATACAGGGGAGACATTTACTTGAAAGTCACTTGCCCATCGTCGGCGGATAAATGTATGGATGAGCGAAGGAACTCTGCATCGGAATTCGGAATAACACAGGCACTGCAATGTCGTATACATGTCAGTTCTGCTTTCTGTATGTAAAGAACACGGACAAAGGTTACCTGCCCTGCAGAGAGAGACAATTCTTCTTACCCCGCACCACTCCTGTCCCAATGGCAGTCTACGTTCTCGTTTGTTTACGCTCGCGGCCGACTGCCACTGTGTCCGTGTTTGTAAACAACTATAGCGCTTACAATAGGTATAGAAACTGCTGTTAAAGTAACGCTATGAGCAACCAAATCAGTCAAATATACAGCCTCATGTAGTGACGAAAAGAAAGTAATATGAGAGAAATAGGATTAGTAATTACATTGTGATACAAAAATTTTAATGCTGTAATAGTAGAAATACAACGTAATGACGACCAATGAAATTTGAATGTACGTCCTCTGTAGCACACATTTAAAAGCCCACCATTGTTACGAAATTATTAAGAAAAAAGGAAAAGAAGATAAGCATCTAAAATTTTAGTGTAAACTGAACGGACTCTTTCCAAGGCTTCAAAATTATAAAAGTATGACCAATCAACTGCATACAAACTGTAAAAGTTGATTGTGGGATAGGGTTACTGATTATTTATTATATCTCATTTATAAGGGTACCTTTACTATGTCAGCGTATGAACCGATTAAATATCAATCCAGATGTTCAACTCAAATGCGATAGCAAGTTTCACTTGCATTTATGTAATTTTCAGAAAACTGGTGGAAATGACAGCGAGAGAGTACCTGGTAAATGGATGCACCCCGTAATTCAAGGAGGTATTAAGCGCCCTCTCCACGAGAAAATTATCTAATAACAGTATGACGGTTCAGACGCAGTAGATTTATTACTGTTTATTCTCCAAAAGCAGACTCTGAAATCTAGTACTTGCGCCAGTACTCTGCAGCCCGAAGGCAGACTAAAACATTTGCATACTTTAATTGGTTTTTATCGTCATGAAACCGCCTGGAGCAGCGTCAGTTCTTTATTGTGTGTAGATTACTCCCTTTCATGAAGCTGGCAAAGTAAATATGTGGCTCGCATTTTGTTTTGCTTACTATGTGGAGTTTTGAATTCAAGAGAAGATTTTTCATGCCACCTAATGCTATTATTCGCCACAAGAACATAAAGGGAGCAGCGGAAATGAAATGACTGCAGTGCAAATAAGCAATATTAATTGTTAGATACATGAAACCGAGGAAGTGAAGACAAATGTAAATCCTGGGAATTAACAAGCTAGCAACATATTCTTAGCAGGCAGGTGAGATATAAGGACTGTTTTGTTATAATATCGGTTCAACTTTTACTGGGGAAAGTCAGTTACATTGAAAGGTGGCAGTCAGTCACCCTTTCATATAATTTTGTATTTTTATCAAGTTCTGCGGAGTGTCTTTACTCGACAATGGTTTCCTTATACTTTTAGCATGTCAGGGAGAAAGACCATACAGGGAACAGAACAGAGTGTCTTTTTTTTATTTTCACTAGGTCTGATATTCAGCCCATTACGTACTTTAAACCGTCATTCGTTAAACATCGATAACTGGTAGATAGGGTGAATATGGATGCAGTTCAGACGCATGTATATTGGTGTATTAAGGTGGGCTGTCTTGGCTCAGCTTTGTAGCATGTCCCTGGGAACGATGGTGAGTTTAATATACGAAGCCGGCATGATGTAACATTTCTCCGGGATCGTGTCTCCTTGAGCTCTCTTAATGTGCGGCTTTGGAATTGATTCCTTCAGACTCGCGCGTAAGGTACGCTTTCCTTCAGATTTAGGCGTTGACCCCATGGAAAATTTTGAACGAGGGAAAATTGTTCTCTATCCAGTCACAATTCACTTCACTCCTCGCGATCCCGATTACGTTTCGCGTTACTTCCCGCTGCGAGTCACAAGCCATGTGCACAGACTTTGGCTCGAGATGGTACATTTCGTCTTCGGTTATTCTGTGTATGTTTGAATATTTGTGTGTGAACATATCAGCTTTCATTGTGGGTCGTTAGACATCTAATCCTTGCTGAATAATGTTGATTAATATAATGACAAAGACTTTAACCTTATAGAACTATAGTGTTAGGATCTTAAACGAACTCAGGAGTAGACTCCATTTCGTGAGTATATGTCCATTCAGAATCATACTTTTCGTTAAACTTTGTCCACATACACATACCGACGCGCCATCCCTCCTGCTGTGGTCATTAACTTCGAGAAAGATACTAAGAAGCACAAAGAAAGATCAGTCCCTTGTCGGTCGATCTGCACTGTCTAAAGTCTGGCAGTTAGATTTTCCGTTGCGCGGTTTCTATGCGATATTACCTGGAGCTAATTTCAGTTTCCATATCTGGATCTTCAAACTATTTGTTACACAGGAAGCTCAGAGAATGATAAGCACTTCATTGATCAATAGCAAGCTCACGGCAACGAAAAGGTCCATGTTAGTGGCAAAAGTGTGTCCCACTGAGGAACGAATTACCAATATTTAAACATTTTTCAATAATTAATAAACAGTATGCGCATTTAACGTGTTTCAACGGCCTTTTGTAGCTCACGATAAAGCTTCTATGGTTGCACCATATTGCCATGCTACAGAATCCCGTAAATCATTATGTGAGACCTTATCGAAATGAATACAAGGATTGAACACCGATGACGCTTTCAGATCTGACGTTAGTTCGATACTCTAGCAATCTCGTGTGTCAATATTAGAAATACTGTTTCCCTTTATCTGTAGTAACACTAAGTAGTCTTACCCTATACAGCTACTGTCCCAAAGTTCTATCGCTCTTAAGCGTTTTTATTAGACGATATTTCAGAAAATGAAATGAGCTCCAATTACAACAAGTTTATTTGTACTTTCCCCTTCCGATAATTTAATATCTCAGCCGTATTAACAATTTGATTGAAAATGTAAGGAATTTCATGGCTGATTCCTTGTTCCGTCGTGGTACTTTCCAAGTGGTTCATGTTTCTTGCTACTGGATGAAGCCCGCTGTCTACATTTTAAACAACTGTCAGGCAATAACGAACTGCCTGTTCGCTGTCCAAAGGAAGATGGAAGCTATGATGTCTGTAATATTCCAAATTCATTATCAGTCGTCTCAACATGGTACCCGTTGTTCAGATTACAGTAGATGTCCACGTTCAGTTTATGAAACTCTACTGGTGCGTGTCAGGAACTCTTCGGGAGGAGCGTGATGCTGCAAATTTTTTATCGTCATACTGTGTGCCGGTGGATTTTACCAGGGGAAGTCATAAATTCTTAGTTATCATCTGCATAATTTGTTTATCTGTTTAACTGTTTTATCGTTTACAGGTATGTACCTGTGGTCCTTGTAACATATATTGACACTTTCGCGCCCCAGTACCGTACCTCCCTGCTACAGGAGGAAAAACAAAATATCGCCGCGTGTTAACGGAATGCAATGTTGTTCGGTAATTAGTTTCTAGTACTTGAACGGGACTAACGTTGCAGCGATACATGCTGAATTGATGGAAGTGTCCTGCAACTACGCACACCAGTTATTAACGTGACCGCCTATCAGCGCGGTAGTGCCGGAAGGGAGTCAGTGAGATTCTGGAAGGTACCGACTGGGGTCTGGAGCCATGTCGACATCAGTGTCGTGGCCAGCTGCGCTAGGTTGAGGATCGATGGTGCGAACAGCACGATCGAGGACGTAACACAGACTCTCGAGCCGGCCGCGGTGGTCTCGCGGTTCTAGGCGCGCAGTCCGGAACCGTGCGACTGCTACGGTCGCAGGTTCGAATCCTGCCTCGGGCATGGATGTGTGTGATGTCCTTAGGTTAGTTAGGTTTAAGTAGTTCTAAGTTCTAGGGGAATAATGACCACAGCAGTTGAGTCCCATAGTGCTCAGAGCCATTTGAACCATTTTTGAACAGACTCTCGATTTGGTTTAAATTCAAGTAGTTCGGTGGCCAGCAAAGTACAGCAAACTCATCCTGCGTAAAAAGTTGAATTGCCCTGCTGCGAGACGCCTTCTTGCAGAGGTGAAATAAACTGCGTGTAGGGCTGAACACAATCGCCAAGGATAGATGCATGTATGTTTTGCTCGACTGTGCCCTCCAGAATGACGAGACCATCGAGGGAATGTCACGAAAGCTTCTCTATACCGCTCCCTCCTCCAGCCTGGACCTTTCCCACGGTTACTGCAAGGACATACACGCCATAGACCATCTGTCCGATGGAGCATAGAACACGACTCATCTGAAGTAGCCACCTGTCGCATTCAGTGGACAGCCGCTTGCGATATTGGCGTGCTAATTCCTACCTTCGTCGCTGATGAACAGGAGTAAGCATCGGTGCATGAACCAAGTACCCGCTGCCGAGGCCTATATATTGGAACATTTTCAGAACGGGCGTAGAAGAGATACAGTTGGTAGCGCCTTGGATCATCTGGGCGGTCAGTTGTTCAACAGTTGCACCCCTGTTGGCCCATACACACCTCCGCAGCCGACGTTCACCTTTGTCATTTCTAGGCCCTATTGCACCACAATTGCCCCAGCGTCAAATGGTTCAAATCGCTCTGAGCACTATGGGACTTAACATCTGTGTTCATCAGTCCCCTAGAACTTAGAACTACTTAAACCTAACTAACCTAAGGACATCACACACATCCATGCCCGAGGCAGGATTCGAACCTGCGACCGTAGCGGTCACGCGGTTACAGACTGAAGCGCCTAGAACAGCACGGCCACACCGGCCGGCGCCCCAGCGTCGGTTTTAGATATGGCCAGTTAGCGACCATAGCAGCACACGACCAGTTTACGGATTTATAAGGTTTGGGAATAATTCCATCCTACTCCAGAAATCGAATGATCATATCCTTTTGGACGTCACTTGCACGTTGCGACAGCGACTGCACCTGTTTCCGCATTCCCCGGACACGTTTTATACACTCTCCACTTATAGTGCTGCCACCTGCTTTCTGTGAGTTGTTACTGCATGGTGACTCTGAACATAGAGAGTGGTCACATTAATGTGCACTTCCAGTATGGTCTAACAACCTGGACGACAAAGAATAAAATGGCACACCGTATCTGCATAGAGAACTGGGAATCGCGAAGTAAGTGGAGGTACTAGTGTTCGAAGGGTGGCGCCTCATAACTGGGGAGATAGTGGAAAAATTGGAAAGCAGTAAAGGTTCTGCATTCAGCACGCTACACGACATTTAAAACATGACAAAATCGCCTCATGCTGAGGTCTGTGTCTTCTCACATTCAAAAAGCGGGCCGAATGGAGTGTCACGCCAATCCAGATGCCTTCTTTAGCCACCTAATCACCATGAATGGGTGTCGCGTGTGTCCCTATGACCTCGATGCAATGAAGAAAAGCTAACAATGGAAAATTATTGAATTCACAACCGCCTAAATTGTTGAAGTTCCAACCATCATCGCGCCAAGGTGATGCTGAGGATTTTTTTTTCCTTGTCTGCCATGACGTGGTGCAAACGGATTATGGTCGTAAGTGCGAAAACGCCCCAGCTCATCCTTCACAGTACACAGTCACACATGTGCTCCTTTGGCTATTAAATTGTGTCAGGCAGGTCTTATTGTCCCAGCGTAGCGTCTGGTGACTTCTTCTTCCTCGGACGAAGAAACCATTGCCTGAGAGGCATTTACGGAATGACGATGTCGTGATTTTCCAGGGGAGAACAGTTCAGAATGCACGATTTTACAGCCGAGGTCTTTTGCAAGTCATACATCTCTGGGAAAAATATGTCGCACTGAAGGGAGATTATGTAAGTGAGGACCACCACCATTACAAATTTTCATGGTCGCAGGTCGACTTTTCCAAGTTAACAGTTAAAACGTTACGATCGCCCTTCCCATTGCGTCAATTATTGTTTTGCTCGCTCCCGTTATTTTACTTACTGTATAATTCCTCACATGGTCATCCCATTATGTGCTACAAATTACCCAAGTCCATCTCCTGTGCCTGTAATCAACCTCTGTACGTATTTTATTCGGCTCTCCAACCTCTGTACCATACGTTCTGTGTTGTTCTTCAGTTTCTCCCAGCGTCATTCAGGAAAAAGTAATTCACATGTGAGCCGCCAGATGTTAGCGTCCAACAGGAACAATATTTCGTGAAGCGATCACTTTGCCGTCATCAGATGAGCTAATGAACTGTCTGCCAAGGAACTGCCTCAGGGCTTTTACCTGCTCTTCCTCTTCATGTGACTGTCGCTCAGTCCGCGGTCCGCAAAACAGATGGCCCCACCTACTCCCGGGATCACGTCATCGTGAGATACCTCCTTTCTCTCCTTAATGAGACTGAGTTTCCACGTCTTACTAATGATGTGGTCACTATCACGAGTGAGGAGCTGTTTCCTTAAGCGAAACTAGATAGATTGTTTGATGAAACAGAGCCAGAAGCTAGACGTCTGTGTCAGGACGAACGGTGGTACGGTCTTAATCCGTACCATGCCCTTCAGACAGTATTATCTTACAGTCGAGTTGTTAGGCTGCTGCAGTGTGGTGTGCATTTGGAGTGCTGCTGAGGAGATATCCTATAACGAACTAACTTTGGGTGCAGGTGGAGCAAGAATAGAAATGATAACAGCACGCCCCCCCCCCCCCCCCCCCCGAGCAAAGAATGCAGACGGAGCGAGAAGTCGGCAGGAGGAAGGGAGAAAATGCCAGCAACGTGCCCATCCTTTGCTGCGGGCAGTGAACGGAGCTAACTGTCAGAAGGTGAGGAGGAGTCGAAAGCCCCAAGCCAGCTCCTAGGTAGTCAGTTCATCAGCGTCCTTGATAATGCCAACAAGGTCGCTTGCCAAAATTTTGTGGTCGTGGGACACTAACATCTGGCCGTCCACACGTGAACTATTTCGTCATATGTTCAAAATGCTTCACATATGCCGCACGTCCTGTCTCCAATGTTGGGTAGTAAGTATCACTCCCACCCTTCCTCTCTAAAGTAGGCAGTCAGCAATCACTGCATGCCTGTTGCTCATTCTTTGGACAGTACTGCTGACGCCTTAAAAGAAGAGAGACACTTATCTAGTGCGTTCTTGTAAAATAGTGTGATAAATTCGTTGCTCCTTGTCGCGCTTTAGACTGTCGTGTCAAGTCAAGAGCAGTCTTTTCAACAAACTCAGACCAAAACTTTACATTGTAACGAGATTGCACCGAATGGCTAATGCAGACAGTGCTGTTTGATATCACACTGCAAATAACTATTACGGTATGTGTATGATGGAAAGCTTGATCCTGAAATTTTCATTCTTTCCGATGAAGCATGTCTGCATTTATCGGTGTATGTAAACTCACAGAGCAATCGACATTCGAGATCAAACTGTTTTGTATCAGAAGAAAGACCTAAATCGGTGGGATAGTGCCAGTTACGTCGGAGTTTTCAGCTACTGACATGGCTGGAAATTGTGCAAACATATAGTAGCGTTTACTTTTCGGAAAATCAGCAGCGGAAACAGTCTTTCTGCTTTGGTAGGAGTATAGGGTGAAACCGACTAGCTTTCTCGTTTAAAAAGGATGGTCTGTGACTTTGAATTTCAGAAAGGATTAGGAAATTTAATCATTTAAATCAATCATCTTTCATCCCGAAAAATCAATTGATGAATTAATGAAACAGAAATATCTTAGTTGAACTTCGGTAAAGTACTGCAAATTGATAGATAAGACGCTTAGCAATTTCGTTAGCTTAAGTTTTCAGTAGAGCAGAGAAGCATTTATGTGAATGTTTGTCAAGGATTGGAAGAACGATCACAGATCGATTCTCACACTTCGTCGAAAAAGGTACAAGGCGACGAGAAGTGGTGATCCGGTATGAGTAAAAAACGAAGCAACATTCGAGCCACAGGAATTCTTATTCATCACGGCAAGAAGGACGACTCATTCATCAGGCAACTAAAGGCTGACTAGCAACCGAGATTAGGGTCCTCCCTGTGAAGTGTTATGTTGTGTCACGTATGTTTGTACTTACACTGCGGCTGTCAAATCACTTTCCGCGCCAGTCGCCAGAGGCACTGTTTTATTTCTGTTAGGAATGTACTAATTCTTAGACTTTTACCTAGCGTTTTCTTATTCATGAGCTAAAGTATAGCTATTCTTGTGTCTCGAGAGAAGTTTCTACATGTTCGTAAACTTTTCTGAAGCTTCTGAATCTTAATAAGTTTCCGTTTTCCGTGGCATGCAATAAAGCTGCTTCGTTTCCAGTACGAGTTTATACACTGAGGTGACAAAAATCATGGGCTAGGTATATGCAGATATACAGATGGCGATAGTATCGTGTATACAAGCAATAAAAGGGCAGTGGATTGGCGGAGCTGCCATTTGTACTCATGTGATTCATATGAAAAAGCTGCCGAGTGATTATGGCCGCATGACGGGAATTACCAGACTTCGAACGCGGAATGGTACTTGGAGTTAGGCGCCTGGGGAATTAGATTTAGAAAATCTTTAGGGACTTCAGTATTCCGATATCGACAGCGTGAAGAGTGGCCGAGAATACTAAGTTTCAGGCCTTAACACTCATCACGGACAACGCCCTGTCCGACGGCCTTCACTTAACGACCGAGAGCAGCGCTGTTTGCGTAGAATTATCAGGGCTAACTGCAAGAAATAACCGAAGAAATTTGTGTGAGACCTACTACGAACGTATCCGTTAAAACAGGGCGGCGAAATTTGACATTAATGGGCTATAGCAGCAAATATTGACCCGAGTGCCTTTGCTAACACCATGGAATCATCTACAGTGCCTTTCCTGGACTGGTGACGATATCGGTTGAGACTCAGACCACTGGAAAACCGTGGCCCGATTTCAGTTGGTAAGATCTGATGGTAGAGTTCGAGTGAAGCGGAGACACCACGTAGCTATGGACTCAAATTGTCAACGAGGCACTATGCGTGGTGTTGGTGCCCCCATAATAGTGTGCGCTGTGTTTACACCAAATGGACTGGGTCGTATGGTCCAACTGAACCGGCCACTAACTGGAAATGGCTATGATCAGCTAATTGGGCAACAGTTGCTTTCATGGAGATGAAGTTCCCAAACAACGACTATGCCAGGCGAGAATCGTTCGCGACTAGTTTGAAGAGCATTCTGAACTAGTCGAGCGAATGGTTTGACCATCCAGAGCACCCGATAAGAATCCCATCTAAACTTTATGGGACACAATCGAGAGGACAGATCGTACACTGCCGGCCGTTGTGGCCGAGCGATTCTAGGCGCTTCAGTCGGGAAGCTCACTGCTGCTACGGTCGCAGGTTCGAATGCTGCCTCGGCCATGGATGTCTGTGATGTCGGTAGGTTTAAGTAGTTCTAAGTGTAGGGGACTGATGACCTCAGGTGTTAAGTCTCATAGTGCTCAGAGCCTTTTGAACCATTTTGAGATAGTGCACAACATCCTGCATTGGCAATACTTTCGCAGTTATGAACGGTTGTAGAGGCAGCAAGGGTCATTATTTCTGCAGGGGACTTCCAACGACTTGAGTACTCGCCATGTCGAGTTGCTGCTCTACTTCTGCCGCCTCAGTGTGTTTCGTACGCCAGCCACGCTAGACCCCGACACGCGAAACTTAGACGGTCGGACGGCTGAGATAGCAACCAGCCCCACAGTAGTAAAACAGGTAAAAACAACATTGACTTCATTTCTTCGCCTAAAGCAAAATTCTACATTTAACTTTTTCATCAAAAAGCCACAGCTAATCGACATAACTATCTTCAAACGCTACAATTATAAGACACTGCAGGAAAGAAAAAAAAACAAAAACTAAAAGTACCTTGCCTGTTGTGGAGATCAAAGAGCTGACTGTTTCATTTCAAAGTTCCCAGTCACAGCGTTCCAACTGTACATTGGCATCATGTGACCTTCCGTCTTTTCCCAGCAATAAAACGAATCAAAATGGAACAAATTTTAAGACATAGAAGAGGTAAAACGGAAACTGCTAGAAGCTTTACGCAGAACAGTTCTATACATTTTCAGTGCTCTTTCGCGCAATAAGTGAAACACCTGGTGTTGTTGGCATAATTTTGAAGTTGATGCAATTTCGATAATGTTATGTGAAAAACAAATTTCTAACTGAACAGTTGATTATTATTACTTTTGGTCATCTCCTTGTGCTTATTATAAAACAACCAGGTGGCTGTGCGGCTATGTAGAAGCTGTCGCCCGTTCGCAGGGACAGCCAGCCGTGTTCCGGTCTCGCACCAACGAGAACGTACTGGCGGCGTTTGTCTGGCGAGTAATTGGATGACGGCACCAATAGAGGCGCTGGTGTTGAAGGCCGCAGGCTTAGCGAACGGACGGCTCCTGTTTACAATGAGGGCGGGGCTCAGTCTTCGGCTGCGAGACGGCGACTTCGCAAAGTCGACAAAGATTCTGGGAATTCTTGCTACGGAAGATATCTGATAGCATATCGAGGGTGTCCTGGAAGACATTTAGAAACCTAAATTACCTAGGGCGCGTTTTCTTCCTTTTTATTATTTTTATGGGTTACTGGAAAGGAGGATAGGAAGTTAAGAACATAATTTCCTTTGTCTTAGGGTTCTGCGGTAGCTTCAGAAGACTAAACTGGCCAGTTCCGTGGTGGGAAAAAATAGTCCAAAGCGTTATCTACTGATATAGGTGGCAATAACACAGTGAATATTACAATGGAAATAAACAGGCTTACATACGCTGAATCACCTTAAGTCACAACAGAGTTAAGTGTACAGGGTATGCCTTATCTATTAATTTAAAAATTATGTCATTAGAAACCTGCTGTCCATTATAGGTGCAGTACAAAAAATCGTTCAAATGTCTCTGAGCACTATAGGACTTTACTTCTGAGGTCATCAGTCCCCTAGAACTTAGAACTACTTAAACCTAACTTACATAAGGACATCACACACTTCCATGCCCGAGGCAGGATCCGAACCTGCAACTGTAAACTGCAATAGAACGAAGGCTGGAAACGTATGGCCAGTATGAAATGTACCCACAGATTTTGATGCGCAAATTACGCTGTCGTCCCAAAGGAAAGGTGACATAGTGGTCAAGTGGTCTTCGGACAGAGGGCTAGCTCCCCTATGTAATAAAAAAAAAAATGTATCGATCAACGATGATCCTGAACAAGCGTCATGTGGCGTCTGCCCCGAACAAATACAATGACTATTAACTAAGAAAATGAGACTTAAAAAAGTGGTTAGTGTCCGCGCTATATAACAGGACGTGGACGAAGCGTTGGGTCGAACCTGCCAACACTTATTACAGTGTCGGATCGACCGTCAGAGACAGAGCACGTCGTGTTCCTGCTACTAATAAGGCGAGTACAGCATTCGTGTGTTATATATTTTTTCGAGCTTCCAACTGGAGCGACTTATTTATAGATACCTGTGTAGTTACTAGATTATTTTTGTAATTTATTGCATGTTCCAGTGCTTATTAGGCACAACCATTCATTTTAATAACATTGTACTGTACAGTATCGTCATATCATATAGGCTTTTGTTCATTTTTGTTAGTGTAGCTCAGTGTCGGTTAGACCGTCAGTGAGAGAGCACTCCGAATTACTGCTGCTAATAAGGCAAGTACACCGTTCGTTTGTTACATATTTTTACGAGTATCAAACAGGGGCGACTGCAGTAATGGACAGGAACTGTGATTGCTGTGTACTGAGTTGGTAACCTTTTGCTCACAGCTACAAGCTAGGTTGGCTTCCGTCACACAGGCTGAGGCTGCTGCCAAGGAGCATCACTGTGTAGGGTCGGACGCGGAGACGCAGGTCTCTCGTGTCTCCCGATCCGTCCACTGTCGAGGCCGCCCCAGGCACTCCCTCTACTGAGGTTGACCCCTCACCTGTAGTCGAGGGGGGGATAATTCCAGAGTCTGGCAGGCAGCGAAAGACTTTCCGAGGGGCCGATTGCAGGGCCTTCCCGGTTCGTTTGACGAACAGGTCTCTGGCGTTATCTGTGGCTGACGAAGTCTCTAAGCCGGATGCAGTCGTCCACCCTGTTTTAGAGGAAGCTTCTCGGCCTGCAAGATCTGAGCATTCACAGGGGGTGGAGTTACTCGTAGCTGGGAGCTCCAACGTTAGGCGCGTAATGGGGCCGTTAGGAACATGGTTGCCAAGGAATGGTAGGAAGCCAGTGTGCACTCAGTGTGCATTTCCGAGGGATTCATTCCAGATGTGGAAACGGTGCTTCCGGATGCCATGAAGAGTGTACAGCCAACTACATGTGGTGGCGACGTCGGTACTAATGAAGTGTGTTGCTTTGGATCGGAGAAGTTCTCTTTGATTTCAGGGGTTAGCGGAAATGGTAAAGACTATCAATCTTGTTTGCGAGATTAAGGCGGAGCTCACCATCTTCATTATCGTCGACAGAACCGAGTGTGGTCCTTTGGTGCAGAGTCGATTGGAGGGTCTGGATCAGAGGCTCATGCGTTTCTGTGACCGTGTAGGCTGCAGATTCCTTGACTTGCGTGATCGTGTGGTGGGTTTCCCGGTTCCGCTTAACACGTCAGGAGTCCACTACACAAAGGAAGCGGCTACACGGTTAGCGGGGGCTATGTGGAAGGGACTGGACGGATTATAAGGTTAGAGGGTCTCAGGGAACCACAGAAAGGGCGTCCGTCTAAAAGAGGGCAGGTAAAACATAGTATGGTAGTTGCAGAAACGATCGGTATTGTAGTCGTAAATTGTTGTAGCTACGTTGGGAAAGAACCAGAGCTCCAAGCCCTAATAGAAAGCATTGAAACTCAAATAATTATAGGTACAAAAAGCTGGCTAAACCCAGAAATAAGTTAAACCTATATATTTTCAAACGAACTAACAGTGTTCAGAAACGACAGATTAAATACAGTTGGTAGTGGAGTATTTATTACTGCCTGAAGTAGTTTGCCTTGTAGTGAAATGGAAGTAGATAGTTCCTGCGAAATAGTATTGGTAGAGGTTGTACTTGACTATCGGACTAAACTGTTAACTGGATCGTTTTACCGACCTCCCGACTCAGAAGATACAGTTGCTGAACAGTTCAAAGAAAACCTGAGTCTCATTTCAAGTAGGTACCCCACTCATACAATTATAGTCGGTGGTGACTTCAATGTACCCTCGATATGCTAGAGAAATTACACGTTGAGAGCCAGCGGCAGGCACAAGACGTCATCCAAGATTGTACTGAATGCTTTCTCAGTAAATTATTTTCAACAGTTATTTCATGAGCTCACTCGAAGCGTAAATGGTTGCGAAAGCATACTTGACGTCTTAGCAACAAATAATCCTGGACAAATAGTGAGTATCGTGACGAACACGGGGATTAGTGACCACAAGGCAGTTGCTGCTAGGCTGAATACCGTAACACCTACAACAATCAAAAAGAAACACAGGTTATACCAGTTTAAAAAAAAAGCCGCTAAAATTTCTCTTAAGAGACAGTCTTTCCTATCTGATAATGTAAGCGTAGAATATCTGTGGAAGAATTTAAAATACAGAGTAACGACGATAATTGAGATATATATACCACTTAAATTAGTAAGTGATGATACTGATCTCCCATGGTACACAAAACGGATCAGATTGCTGTTGCATAAGCAGCGAAAAGAGCATGCCAAATTTAAAAGAATGAAAAATTCCCAAGATGGGCAACGTTTTGCAGAAGTTCGAAATTTATCCCTTAAGTCAATGCGAGTTGCTTTTAATAACTTCCACAAGGAAACTCAGTCTCGGAATATGGTAGAAAACATAAAGAGATTCTGCTCATACATAAAGCACTCCAGTGGTAAGACTGCAATACCTTCACTGCGCGATAACAACGGTGATGTGCCACTGAAGAAGAGTTATTAAACACGGTTTTCCGAAACTCCTTCACTAAAGAAGACGTAGTAATTATTTCTGAGTTTCAACCAAGAACAACTGCGAAGATGAGAATCGTAGAAGCAGATATACTCGGTGTAGCAAAGCAGCTTAAATCACTTAATAAAGGCAAGACCTCCGGTCCAGATTGTATGCGAGTCAAGTTCCTTTCAGAGTATGCTATTACAATAGCTCTATATTTAGGAATTATATACAACAGCACGCTCATAGGAAGTTCCGTAGCTAAAGACTGGAAAATTGCTAAAGTCACACCAATACCCAAAAAGGGAAGTAGGAGTAATCCGCTAAATTACAGGCCCGTATCAATAACGTTGGTTTGCAGTAGGGTTTTGAAACGTATACTGTATTCGAAAATTATGAACTATCTCGAAGAAAAAGGATTTATTGATCATAGTCAACACCGATTCAGAAAATATCGTTTTTGGGAAACACAATTAGCGCTTTATACTCATGAAGTAATGAGTGCTATCGACAGGGGATGTCAAATTGATACCATATTTTTAGATTTTCAGAAGGCTTTCTACAGCGTTCCTCACAAGCGTCCCCTAACCAAACTGCATGCCTATGTAATATGGTCTCAGTTGTGCAACTGTATTCGTGACGTCCTGTCACAAAGTCCACAGTTCGTAGTAATAGACAGAAGGTCATCGAGTAAAAAACAGAAGTAGTATCCGGTGTTTCCAACGGAAGTGTTACAGGCCCTCTAGTGTTTCTGATCTACATTAACGACATAGCAGACAATCTGAGTAGCCGTCTTCGATTGTTTGCTGATGATGCTGTCATCTACTGTCTTGTAAAGTCATCAGGTGACCAAAACGAATTGCAAAATGATTTAGTTAAGATATCTGTATGGTGCTAAAATAGGCAGTTAATACTGAATAGGCCGGCCGCGGTGGTCTCGCGGTTCTAGGCGCGCAGTCCGGAACCGTGCGACTGCTACGGTCGCAGGTTCGAATCCTGCCTCGGGCATGGATGTGTGTGATGTCCTTAGGTTAGTTAGGTTTAAGTAGTTCTAAGTTCTAGGGGACTGATGACCACAGCAATTGAGTCCCATAGTGCTCAGAGCCATTTTTTCTGAAGATGGCTAAGGAAGTTAACAAGCTACATTATTTTTAAGACTGAACTCGCAAAGCCATTTTGACCCTGAATAAAGAAAACTGTGAAGTTATTCATATGAGTACTAAAAGAAATTCGCTAAATTTAGATTACGCGATAAGTCACACAAATCTGATGGCTACTGTGATTCATTGGCAGAACACTTAGAAGCTGCATCAGGTCCACTAAAGAGACAGCTTACACCAAGTTTGTCCGCCCTATTCTGGAGTACTGCTGTGGGGTTTCGGATCCGCATCAGATGGAACTGATGGATGACATCGAAAAAGTGCAAAGCAGGGCAGTTCGTTTTGTATTATCGCTAAATACGGGAGATGGTGTCACAGACATGATAGGTGAAGTGGAATGACGATCATTAAAAAAGGGCGTTTTTCGTTGCGATGGGATCTTCTCATGAAATTTCAATCACCAGTTTTCTCCTCCGACAGCGAAAACATTCTGTTGGCACCCACCTACATAGGGAGAAAAGATCATCACGGTACAATAGCAGAAATCAGGGGTCGCACAAAAAAGGTTACGTGCTCGTTTTTCCCGCTCGCCGTTCGAGAGCGGAACGGTACAGAGACAGCTTGAAGCAAGTTTCATTGAACCCTCTGCCAGGCACTTTACTGTGAATAGCAGAGTAATCACGTAGATGTAGACTAATTTACTATTCGATGCCTTTTCTGAACGGATGCATGAATTAACCAGCCTGATATTTCGACAACATTCGGTTTTCAGTTCAACAGAATTGGTGTCACAGACTGCTCGCAATAACAGAAAATTTAATAGTATGCTTGGAACTTAGATTGTGAAAGTGGAAACGGAGTGACGTGCGAACATTTCGTTTTGTTCTGAATTGGGTAAAAGGGCCGCAGATATTTTGAAATAATATATATTCTTATAGTAATGAAACCCCGGGTCGTAAAGCGGCAGAAATCCCTCGAAATGATCGTTGTGGAAGTACCAGGTTAACTGTGGAGCTCACTGTTTTTTTCTAATTCAAGTGTGCGTCGCATTCCGACTGAAAATTTGAGCAGAAAGAAGATATTTTGTCGCTTTGTACTCCACTCATTCAATGAAGTCAAAACGTTTTTACAGTAGAACACTGCACAGACATCAAAAGACCGGCCCCTAGTGGCGCGAACTCCGTGTCTTGCCTCATAACATATCCACGTCATGAAACTGCGCACTGTTTTCTTTGTTTCCAAAGAATCCTAACTTATTGTAAAAATGAATGTGGGTATGTATGTGTGTATGTTCACATAGCCGCCTGAGCCACTGCAGTGATTTCATTCAAACTTGGTACACATATCACTGATTGTCTGGAAAAAAATCGCTGTGGGTATAAGTAAGGGTGGGTCTGAAAAAGCTATGTGGCCCATGACGCGAGAATACCCACACTTTAGTCGTCCAGTACTTGAGAATGAGAGCACGTAGTGATTTGCAACAAATTTCAAAGATTTAGGAATTTTTTTACCTTGACAACCCCCACAAAGCACTGGATGAAAAATAGTTTATCGCTTACTACTTTTCGATGTTCGTGCAATAAAACTGCCACATGACTAATGACGTTTTAATTTATTACTTCTTTACTGCAGACTGTATTCGCGACACATTTTGCAGACAGTATTCTCGTATACCACTGAATGCACCATCAAAATTATATCATTGCATGACATATACTTCACGACATATGACGTGTAATTGCGTGAAAACTCCCGTACCATGCATGACGTTCAAATTTATCACATCCTTGCTACTAAATCATTAGCTAAAGCATTTCACAAACGGTATCCACATACGCTACTGAATGCACCTACAAAAATTGACGTTTTAATTTATTGCTTCTCCACTCTTATCTCTTTTCACTTTTCACAACACATTTCGTATACAGTAGCCACGCTTCACTGGATGTACCTGAAAAATTATATCATTGTACGGCACATAGTTCATGACATACGATGTTGTTAATATTGAGTTGCTTGAAAGTGAAAGTGCATTGCGAAATCCGCTAGGGATACAGGTAAAATTTGTGTATAAATACGTATATAATAGGTTAAATGTATGTGAAATATATCTGACATATGAGTATGAGGCAAAGTCACGACTAAAATGCTCATCCTGCACCCGAAATGATTTCTACCAAAATTGGTACCCACATTAGCGACGATATAGAAAGAAATACTGTGTGCACAACAATCATCAGACTCCTATTGCGGTGTGGTGATAACACGGAAAGAGAAGGTGCTGGAGGAGACGGAAAGATAGAGTGGGTGGATGAAAAGGAGAGGGAGAGGGGGGAGAAGAAAATGGAAAAGGGAAAAATGAAGAGATAGAAACATGAAACGAGATGAGAAGATGGACTCCGAAAGGAAAAAGAGCAGATGGACAAAGAGATGGGTAGTAGGAAATGGCCATGAAAGGGGAGAGATGGAATTAGAGGATGAGGAAGAAATGGACACAGGTGGAAGAGGAGATGGACACCGGTGGAAGGAGCAGATAGGCAGAGGCGAGGAGCACATGAACAGACAGAAGGGTAAGGAACAGGTGGACAGAGAGAGGGATAGGAAGAGATGGATAGAGGAAGGGGCTAGAGGAGATGAACAGAGATTGAGGGTTGGAGGCTACGGGGAGAAGGTGGAGACAGACGGAGAGAAGGGGAAGGAAGATACGGACTTATAGAAGATAGGAATAAAAATACATCTGGGCAGCGCTGGGTACACAGCTATTTACCGTAAAGAATTCTCTCTAGGAAGTCAGGTGGTGAATGCGGATTACTACTTCGGTATCTTAAATGATTTATGGGCGGAGATTTTTCGTGTTCGAGCCGAATACTGGGATGAAGCAACATGGTGTTTTTCTGCGCGACAGTTGACCGGCACACAAATGGAAATACGTAAGCAGTTTTATGGCTCAGAAACGTATCGTGCTGCTAGAAAAACCACGTTATTATCCTAATTTGACTCTCTGCAACTTCTGGTTCTTTCCAAACTGCAAATTTCAACATAACGAAATCGTTTCCACACTATTTCAGATATCTAGACAGCCACGACCATGGCACTACAGGAAATGTCAAAGGCTGAGTATCCGAATTGTATCGAACAACTTTTCCAACGCTCCCAGATGTGTATTGACTTACGAGGAGCCTACCTTAGATAAAAAGTAATGTATACTGAACGTAAACAACGTTTATATTTTATTTCACATAGGTCATCTCTCCTATGGGACCAAGTGTGTACTAGCATTTAAGGACACCCACAAAATATAGGTGGGAGTAACGACCTCTACATTCAGTTTGTAGGTAAAGGTGAAATGGCAGGTTTGTCGTGTAGATATTGTATTCCCATTCGGAATAAAGGAAAAATTCCTACTAGCATAGTTCAGGATTGGAGAAAAGCAATATTGCATCCTATCGAAACTGGTTTAACGTCCAGCAATATTTTTGCTCCCGTTCATCAGAAGACCCTCATGCAAATATGAATTGTGTTTGCAAGGACCATACTTACTGCCATGTAGAATTTTAAAAACCCCATGCGATTAGCGCCTGAAAGGACTTTCATCTAGTACCAGCACACGGCAGAATTGTAAAATAGCGAGATCACGGCATGTCAAGATGAGGATTAACGTTCGGCATCCAGTCGACCGTGCAGAATTCTTGAAGCACGCTAAGAAGCTTGAGGCAGGAAGTGAGCTTGTTAGCAGCGAGATAATTATCTACACGGACAGTGGGACGATGACTGCCGCATCACTGTCAGACTAGGGACCATTGTAGACGCTTCGCTTGACTCAGCAGCAGACAATCGTGAGCCATGCCATGCAATGCCATGCCATAGGGGTGGCACCACGTCGTCATTTCGTACGAGTCGTGGTTACGCGTATAGCGTCTCAATGGTCTTTCTCCTAACTCTCCGTCGCGTTATCTAGCAACAAAATAAGGTGAAAGTATGTGCTGTCTGTTCTGTACTGACCTAACTCAATACAGAACGTCCCCCAGATCTCTCATTTATTGGAAACTTCTGGTCATGAGATGCTAGCATGTCACCACTTGCCAATCATTACTACTAATGAATTCGGTCATAGACAGGAAGTCGCATAGCCTGACGTACTCGCATCCGTCATCAACGCAGAGTTTGATTCGATGCGCAACCAGGAAGAGATTCTGCTTTTGTCAGAGGTTACAGCTCTGTGTACTAAATCACTATTCAATCGCCTACATTGTTAATAAATTGGTAAAATATGATGAGCAAATTTCCTCGACAGAAATAATTTTCACTGGATTCCGAACTGACCGACGTGTTGTCAAGGTAAAGGGCCACTTAGTGGCGAGAGCCTTATGGAAACGAATATAGTAAAATAGTCACAAAATGGTGTATTCACTGAAAAGGAAGTCAGTCGCCTTTGCATTCAAACTTGCTCTGCCCCCACGCTGCCATGTTGCGAGACCTTTTATCTGCGGACGGGCTTGACTCGTTCGAATATAGAATAACCAAGTTAAAGGAAGGGCTTCTTTCGCGCCACTGTACCTCAAATGCCGCAGGAGGGACAGCACTGCCTCCCTGGTCAAGTTGGCTGCACGGCATTACTTTATAATGGTGGAGTTTCCAGTGAGGGAATAAAACCGAGGGACACACGCTCCCAAGCCCACTCTGAAGTTGCATCCACTTGCGTTCAGTTGGTTTTGGTACATCGTGGAGATTGGTGCGCACAGCTGCAAGGATTTTAGTTGCAACACCTGTTGAACTTCATTACCTTAAAGTCAGACACTTATGGTGAACTCAAAATAACAATTCTGTGGCATCTCTAGCAGATCTACATCTACATCTACATGAATAATCTGCTATTCACAATAAAATGCGAGTCAGAGGGTTCAATGCACGACCTTCAAATTGTCTCTGTACCGTTCCACTCTCGAACGGCGAGCGGGAAAATGAGCACTTCAACTTTTCCGTGTGAGCCTTGATTTCTCTTATTTTATCGTGATGATCATTTCTCCCTTTGTAGGTGGGTACCAACAGAATGTTTTCACAATCGGAGGAGAAAACAGGTGATAGAAATTTCATGAGAAGATAACGTCCCAACAAAAAACGCCTTTGTTTTAATGATAGCCACTCCAATTCACGTATCATGTCTGTGGCACTATCTCCCCTATTTCGCGATAATACAAAACGAGTCGCCCTTCTTTGTACTTCTTCGATGTCATCCGTCAGTCCCACCTGATGAGGCTCCGACAACGCACAGCAATACTCCAGAACAGGCCGGACAAGTGTGGTCTGGAGGTCTCTTGTCGCACCTTCTAAATATTCTGCCAATGAATCGAATTCCTTGGTTTGCTCTACCCACAACATTATCCATGTGGTCGTTCCAGTTTAGATTATGTGTAATTGTAATCCCTAAGTATTTAGTTGAATTTAGAGCCTTCAGATTTGTATGACTTTAATCGAAATTTAGTGGATTTCTTTTAGTAGTCATGTGAATAATTTCACACTTTTCTTTATCCAGTGTTAATTGCCACGTTTTGCACCACACAGATATCTTACCTAAATCATTTCTGTGATCGTCGTAGCAACATTAGTTGGCATGCAGTGCTGCAAGCCGCTGAAAACCAGCTCGTCAGTGTTATTGTGGTAAGCCCTCGTTCCTGTCTGTACCACTTTGCTTTGCTTCCAATTAGTCCAGTCTGTCGATACAAGCAATAATTTTCCCTAAGGGATGGAGCGAAACTCTTTTATCATTTTCTTATGTGTCTGATGTATGCTTTTCCAGCTGGATAGAATGTTTGTGCCGTGGTAGTCTAGATTTACAGATTCATGGCCACCCCCATGTTGTGAAAGTTGTCTCGCCATTTTCCATGTATTTGGGGTCAATATATGCATCTTTAATTCAATTACAGCCCCTCTCCTATTCTACAGTAAGCTTTCCACCTCTCCTTAAGGAACTAAAACAGACACTATTGCAAGCACTGCTGTAGGTTGCGAACTTCGATGGTAAATGGCGAAGGAGACCAGGCAGTTTTTGCAGTCAAGTCATAATTTGCCTGTAAAATTGCTGGAAGGAGTGACAGAGTTCTTGGTACGCTTGTAACTGTCGACAGGAATCAATTATCATATCTTAGTTTTAAGTATGACAAGCTTCTTCGATGATATACTCATTCCCATTCAAGAGCAGATTTTTATGTCCTACACTAAACTCCTTTGTGCAACCAACCGGCAACTTAAATCAAATTTGCCTAATTGGATGCGAAAATTTGATTGTGAGTTCTACAAGTCAAGTAATCTGCTGCTGAGATTAGAAACTAGAAAGATAGGTGAAATTTACCGAATGATAAAATCTGCTTGCTGGAGTGGAACCAGCTTTACCTTTCATGCGAAGCGCTTACAACTGAGCAGTCCGACCCGACTACCAGTGTTGTTTCATCCTGTGTACTCCACTAAAGCTCTTTCACACATGTTGTTGTGCTAACACTCCTGGTAGGAAATTCGCTATCGTTTGTGGAAATTGCAATACCAAGAATTACATGAATTCAATTTATTTAATACCACAGGTTAGGTACAGGACAAGTAACAAATGATTACCTTTTCAAATCTGAACATGTCCTTTGAGCCCTACTGTTCAGTATGTCGTGTGGCCACCATGCGCTGCAATTATAGCTCCTACACGCCGTGGCATTGAATCAATATGGTTCTGAATACGTTCCTGAGGGAATTCTCTCCACGTAGTTTGCATACGAACCCACAAATCCGTGACACCTGTTAGTGAGGGACCGTGACGCACCAGGTGCCGACTAACCATATCCAAGTCATGTTCGCTGGGTGACATGTCTGGCGAACGTGCAGGCCAGGGAAGCAATAGTACGTGCCGCTCTTCGAAGAAGGCCTGTACATTCTTCTCAATATATGGCCGAGCACTGACTTGTTGAAATGTGTCCTGTGGAGGTGCCTGAAGCAGAGGGAATACCTCAAGCTCTACAACCTCCGTTAGATACTGGGTGCTATTCAAAGTGCCCGCAATACGTACGAGGCGAGATCGGTTGTTGTAACCAATGGCGCTGAAACCATCACACCATCAGACCAATGAGTAAGAACCTCCTTCTGGTGGTATATCACTGAAGATGACCACAGTAGTGGTTAAAACCGGTCACCGTAATAAATAAATTTTGATCAAGACTGTTCTTCATGGTAAATATTAGTATCACGTATTGCTTGCACACCCGTCGCCACGTCACCAAGTGTGGCGCTATTCGGGTAATTCCTTCTCGGTGTTCCACTTTCCACAAACGGAAATGTGTGAGCCAGAAGGTGGCTTACGCGTGGAACCGTCTCTCGGTAACCTGTTTTACTGCAAAACGAACTTTCTTGACATATCCGTGACTTCTAGAACTTTTGCCTTTCCTGGGAAAAGCTCATTCACACTGACATATCCCAGCACACCCTATTCTACACGATTTTCGTAAACTGGATACAATGAACAAGCATGCAGAAAGTGGAGGGGCGAAGGAATTGTTTTCATGAACAGCCCTTCGAGTGCTTAAAACGACATCGTTTATGACTTCGATTTTTGAGACAATTATTTTGCATCAGTCTATCCGCTATAGCTAACATCGACAATAACATGATTTACATACTATAAAACTAATGTTCAACTTCCAAGAGAAACTTTCATAGTAAGCCATTCGACATATACACTATGTCATCAACAGTCTCTGGACGTCTATTTGTGGACATGAATATAAGTTGTGTGCATCATTCTCCTTTATGACGGACTGAACTCTATCGGGGAAACTTTTAATGAGGTATTTGAATGTCTGTGGATGAACGGCAGCCCATTCTTCTTCAAGAGCGGAGTCCAGAGAATTAACTTACGTTGGACGCTGGGGTCGACGTTCTAATTCAGTCCAAAGGTGTTTCATTAGGTTCATATCGGTTCATTTCAGGAGTTTCGCTGGTCACGAACCATTGCCTCACAGATGACTTTCCATCGCAATGTCATGGTCTGCGAACTGTTCCTCTGCTCTACGCAGTACACAGAGCTGTAAAATGTGTTGTTATCCTTGCACATGTAGCGTTTTCTTGAGCGCAATAAGGACACCGCACCTTAAAGCCCTAGGAACAGAATCATGCACTAACACCAGCACCTCATACTTCACTTTTGGCACCACACATTATGGCAGGTAACATTCTCCGCCGGCCGCGGTGGCCGAGCGGTTCTAGGCGCTTCAGTCCGGAACTGCGCGACTGCTACGGTCGCAGGTTCAAATCCTGCCTCGGGCATAGATGTGTGTAATGTTCTTAGGTTAGTTAGGTTTAAGTAGTTCTAAGTTCTAGGGGACTGATAACCCCTGAGAGCTTCGGGGAAATCCCATTTTTGTTGCACTAGGTCGATAGTCGTCTCCACGAACGCCGTCATGGAGTTGAACAGCGGTTCGATATGTGCAGTGCGCCACGGAGGTAGTCTGGTGGGAACAGTATTATGCTATGGAAGACGTTCTCTTAACCCTGCGTGGTACCTGTGGTAGTAATAGAACATACGCTGACAGCTTCAAACTACCTCCATCCCTTCAGGCTTGATAGCTTCTCGGGCAGCGATGTCATCTTTCAGCAGTACAATTGTCCTAGTCTCGAATCCAGAACCTTGCTGCAATGGTTTGAGGAATGAAGTCACTTTGATGCCTCGAAGCCCAAATTCGCCTGATCTAAATCCTATGGAACCCTTCTGGGTGACAGCCCATTATTTACGCGATGTACATGACTGTGGTGCAGACACTTAATGTCACAACCCTCCAAAAAGCTACCAGCAAGATATCGGATTCCTGATACAGAGAATCCGTGAGGCATTTCGTTACAAATACTGAAAAGCGACCTATTAAGCAAATGGTCACAACGTTTGGGTTCATTTGCGTATTTATGTTGCGATTCACAAATGCACTGTAAATGAATGAAGTCAACTGATGATTGATTAAAGAATTAGCACAGCACTATTTAATTATTAAAATTGCTGTTACACGTTATTGTCTTTGGATATAAAAAGCTTGCACTGTTGAAGTGAAGTCCAGTTACATGAGGTGCGTTATTCATGAACATGATTGGTATGATTTAGTTGTACGTCTACAATCATTAACGTCATTTCGTAATTATTCTTCAGTTATTTAGGTTCATTAATTTTGATTTTGAGGCATGTATATGCGTCCAGAATATCAGTGCGGGAGTAGTGTCAAATAATACTGAAGATATATTTTCCCGAGGTTGACATATTACATACTCATATTACGCGTACTCGTTTTTCACGTAAAATAATGTGACTGCTGTCAAACAAAATTTGAATACTAGTTGGGGGGGGGGGGGGGGGGAGGTCCATCCGGCACTACAGCACTGCCCGCCTGGGTATTAGGCGGCTGTAGTAGAGCGGAGTGAGAGACAAACGACTCGTGCGGGAGCAGTTTAAAAGCTGTTCTTGCGGATGGTCATAGCTCCGTACTTTCAGAATTGTGACCCATATTTTTGCGCCGAATCGATTACTGGGACAGATACATTGCACGTGTTTTGTCCATTCTTAAAATGTGAGGTCGATTTGGTGGTGTTTCCCTGTAAGGTCGATCGTAAGCCCTTCCTGGCTCACTGTCATTTAAACAGAGGCAACACTTCTGCTTCAGCCGGAGTTGGGAAGATTTTAACATACAGAAGATTTGGGACAAGTCATTGAGAAACTGAAGAAACTGGTATTTAGATCAAACGACATCCTTTTCAGGTTCGATGATGTTTCTTTTTTTTACCAAAGTGCCAATCAACGATTCTCTGGAGCAAATCAGTTCCCTCATGACTTCATAAAGCTCTTTCACGCATGTCTTACTGCGAGCTGCTTCATGTGGAATGGAGACTGCTATGAAAAGCTGGAAGGCGTCGCCTAGTCCAGTGGTTTCCAATTTCTTCAGAGATTATTTCCAAACATAGTCACTTAACATGGAACTCTGCGAATCTAAGGTGTGGGGAAGATAAGTCAATTACACCGTCATGTGGCACCATGCTGAGCAACGCAACAACTCAGTGACTTCCTAAGACATGTGAAAGCCGACATAAAATTTACTAGGGAAGTATAAAATGACAAAAAGGTTTCCCTTGTATACCTGCGGGTACTGGAAATCTTAAGAACATGGGATACCGCGTGTACTGAAAGCCGACGCAGCTCGGTCACTACCTGCAGAGACTGTCAGTCATCACCCGAGACAAAAAAATAATACGGGTGTGAGATGCATCACCTGGAATGCGTTCTGGGGCGTACTGGGTACCGCACTATAGCATCAAATATGTCACGAAACCTAACACTCGGCTAAGTGACATGTTAGAACGAGAAAAGTCAGGTATGACCCTTCCACTATATAAGCTCAAAGTGACGGACGGGTTGGGCCTTATATGGATCCAAACATGGAGTAAAGACTATTTACAAACAGAACAAGAGGATAAGATAGTTTCTCAGGTCGGCAAATGGACCCACTTGCAGAGTCGGGAACATACTGCATTCCCTATACAAGTGGAAAAGACTATGTTGGAATGACTGGACGATCCGACGACAAGAGGATCACTGAAAATAAACGGTATTGCAGGTCAGAACAGGTGGAGGAATCGGCAGTGGAGGAGCATGAGCTATATGGACCGACAGTTTTAACATTAGCCGACACCGAAATTCTTGCTGCAGAGAAGAGCTACATCGCCCGCTGGTTAAGAGAAGCCAAAGAAAGTTGCAAACATGACAGTAGCTCCGGCAGAGTAGCAGAATGCATCAAGATGAAGGGGTCCTGGATTCCAGAGCTGCAGCGAACGACCGTTGCAAGTAAGAAGATTCGAACTACAATAGTGATGACAGGGTAAAATTCTCAGACGTCAGCGCGACAATACGTACAAACTCTGGCCGTGAGCGCTCGACTCCAGTTCGCCACCAGCAATGGAGGGTGAAGCTATGACAGTGCCAGCCAGTCGTATTCCGGAATCTACAGTGAAATCGTCAAACTAAAGCCAGCCACAAACCCGAGACAGAAGCCAACAAGCAATTTGTCAACGTAGGAAAACATGAGGGCACTATCGAACAGTGTGAAACTGTATTGTTTCTGTATGGCACATCACCATTACTAACTCCCTGGACAATTATCATTAACCAGTAACGCTTCTGACTTCAAAGAATCGATCCCCCATGTGTAAAATAGCTTCAAGAATGTAATAACATTACTAATTCTTCACATCTACATCTAAATTTATGTTCTTACTCCGAAAGTCCCCGTACGATTAACGTGTTAAATATTTGACGCTAGTGTGTAAAACCTTTATGGCTGAAGACGCAAAACCATAACTGTGTTGGTTTCCTACGTATCGTATTCTTTGCTGGATGAGTAAGGTTTGTGTAATTTTCGCTCCGTTTTAAAAATGCTTGTTTTTCAGGTATCTTAAGTGTTTATGACGTCGTATCTTCTGAACTGTGTGTTGTACAAATTTACAGTTTTGCAGGAACATTCAGTGGTAATTTCGGATTCTTGTCTGCAAATCGTACTGCGAATAGAGTTAGTAGTAAAGATGTAAAAAATTTAAAACGTCTTTCCTAATGCTGAAGTGTTACTGCATCAACAGGAGATGTAATTAACGATAAGTGTGCTACCGTTCATTATCTTCTGTGGGCTTTCGGCGAGAAAAAGTTTCGAAAATACTTGAAATTACGTCTAAAGGTTGTTATAAATCGCAAAGTGACCTCATTTTCAAATACTGGCTGAATATTATCCGGGTAATTATAAACATACTTTCTAACTTTAATACTAGAATTAATGTGTGAGAACTTTAACTTAGGATTGTACCTTCTATTGGGTTGATAATCACAGCATTTTAATTTTTACATACAATCACCTAAATATACGAAAAACTGATAATAAAATTTCAGTTGCCTTAGTAAATCGTTAAGTAGGCAATCTAAAACTGAAATTGGATGTTTTAGCCGTTTACTAACATAGTTTTGAGTAATTTTGGAAGTATGCTTGAAATCTGTTATTAGACTGAAATAGTGAATAAATAATACTTTTTTATTGATTGAAATTTGGCGGCGTTTGTACTGAAATGTTCAAACATTTTGAAAGCACCTACAGATTTAATATTTTCCTTTTCATTTGTTGCAGTATTACTCACTATCGGCCATAGACAATTTTTAGAATCGTATTAACGACAGACGGTCGTGCCTAAGGTAACAAACATGCGAAGTCGTAAGTTAGGATCCATTAGCAGTATAATCACAAGCTATAGTGGTTTTATTTAATTTTATACCTGTAAGAGTGACCATATGCTGCACTTTATTTTACTCGACTGACAAATTACGCGCCTCGCCATTTGATTTAACCTATCCTGCACTCCTAATTCTACATGAAGTAAGTTGATGGATTTGGGTTACTCGTGACACCTGTGTGCATCGTCTCTGCATGTCGAGTACATCATTTCTGCATGTCTGTTGTTCACTTTAGCGTAAGATCTCTGTGACAGCATTTCTGTAGACCCGCGGCCACATCAACTACATATCTTGAGGAGATAACGTCGAAGTTGGTTGCGATTGTGGGTGAAAGTGCACGTAATTTTAAAATTGCGACGTGAACTGTGATAGTTGTGCTGATGTTATAACAACTATGACAGCAGCATTCACATGCGCAATGACAGCAAACGCGATTCAAATACAACTGCTGCAGAGAATGTATAATTTCATGCTGTAAAGCCGCATAGTTTTTGTACAGTAAGATTTTATTAATCCTACAATGTTTTAAGATATGATTTGCTATTATGTTTAACTTTTAACCAATAGTTACTACAGACTACTCTAACATAGTCTCCGGCCCTGTGACCGAGCGGTTCTAGGCGCTTCAGTCCGGAACTGCGCTGCTGCGACGGTCGCAGGTTAGAATCCTGCCTCGGGCATGGATGTATGTGCTGTCCTTAGTTAGGTTTAAGTAGTTCTAAGTCTTGCGTAGTGATGACCTCAGATGTTAAGTCCCATAGTGCTTAGAGCCCCAGACCCACTCCACTGTTGAGAACTTTGCGCTCTGGCATAAGGCGGCTGCAGTGTGTAGGAGCGAGTGACAAACAAATGATGCGCATGAAAGTTTCTATGATGTATTTCCAGAAGGAAGTAACTACGTACTGTTAAAATGAAGACATAAATTTTGACGGAGGATAAATCGTCAGGGCTGGTATCTTGTAAGTATTATTTTTTCCCTTTAAAATATGAGGTCGCAATGGCGATGTATCCTTGTTACTAGATTTTTGGGAAGCCATACTGCCGTAGTGATAGGGCTTTTGTATCATGGATTTTGCTCTGCACGTCTGCCGTGAGGTTAACCGATTCGTATTCCATGTGATTATCTGCCTTGAATTGTGCTTAACTTTAGGTGGGGTTGAACAAGTTTATTTCTCAAACATTAAAAACACGTCTACTTTGACGTAGTTTGAAACACAACATAAAATAAGTCACTTCCTGAAACAGAACAATAATACTTCCGATGGCTGAAGGCGAGTTAGATTGTTACTGTGTCTACGTCCATTAAGCTTACACTTAAAGCCATGTATGACACTCAGTGTTAAAGTACAAACTGAATTAACAATATTTAACTCTCAAAGGTAGCAAAATTGTCTGACTCAGGAGAGTAGCCGCTTGAAACTTAAACAGGAATCAAATTGAAAGACCACAATTCAGTCACGATGAGAGAGTTCCCGCCTTCTTTGGCAAGTAGGCTGCAACTACTCCAAGTGCACAACTGGAAGCTTCTGGGGCCGAACGCGACGTCGTGCAGGCAGTTTCTGAGTGAGAATCCTGACTGACGGGATCCTTGCGGAATCGGCACTTGGCCCCTGGAAAAGTCAGAGCGATCTGATCTGGTCTGGCCCGAGGACTGCGCTAAATACCACTCGGCGCTAGGATTCCGGCAAGCAGATTCCCGATTACATGTCTTGTGGAAGAGAATAGATCTGTGTGGCTTATGACCTCTAGCAACACAGGGGGCGCCTCCTGGTGTACGGTCACAACATGGCCGTTTGGCTTCTGGAACATTGTTTACTGTGTCTTATTACGCATCTCCGCAGTATAGATGTGATGCCAGTTGCTGATACCACAGGTTTTAAACTTTGAATGTTTCTAGTTCTCTAACCGAATGAGTAGAATTTTCATTTCATTTGATTTGCGCAGCCGGCTTTAGAAACATCAGCTACAATACAGAATAAAATAACGTTCTGGCTTTTAAAAACTATAACTATTTGCTGTAACTTTCTGTAAAGTTCTATTAACTGTATGAACTGTGTACATAACTCCACAAGAACAGTAATGTGTCTTCTGTTTTCGCGTATAAAGAAATAGTCAAAGTGGTTCAAATGGCTCTGAGCACTACGGGACTCATCATCTGAGGTCATCATTCCCCTAGAACTTAGAACTACTTAAACCTTACTAACCTAACGACATCACACACATCCATGCGCGAGGCGGGATTCGAACCTGCGACCGTAGGGGTCGCGCGGTTCCAGACTGTATCGCCTAGAACCGCTCGGCTACTCAGGCCGGCAAAGAAATAGTACTTTCACTTGTAATTTTGTAAGTTACAGAGACAAAACACATTATCTGAAAACTTGTGTATGAGAGAGAGAGAGAGTCAAATAACACTAGCGAGGACAGAGACCACATGGACGATGTTGCGTGGAACAGAGAGAACGAAGTGCGACATCAAAAGCATTAACTGCTCCATCTAAGAAGTATGGATAAACCACCCATTTCCTGAACTGCACGCCTCTCTACTGTTTCTTGCTGACGCTGCCAAAGATTTATTATACAAATTAGGGATACGTACACGTCTACGAAATCCTACGTATACCTCTGCTTTTTAAGAATTCGCCGCAACCCGAATAATAAATGGGATGAAGAATTTCCGGCAGTTAATCGCATTGCCTTGGGCTAAGTTGTCCGAAAGAGAAGCCGCTCGGCTTTAAAGCTTAAAGCCAACCAGAACTGCGCTCGTGGAAAGCGGAGAGAACTGCCAGCCAGCCCACAATTTGGTCCGAGCGTAGCATCCGGCGTTGCGCTGCCTCGCCACACAGGGAACACCTCCCCCCTCCCCCCCCCCCCCACACACACACAGGGAAACCCACGCCGTGCCACCACAAGCCCGCACACACACACACACACACACACACACATACACACGCGCGCACACACACAGTACCGCCGGCTAGTGCGCTAGGCACTGGCCCCCCTTAGCCACGTCGAGGCACGCTCTAATTTTACGGCATCTGCGAACTTCACGCTCACTAGCGTAGATTAAAAAGTAATCAACCAAATATGTAGCAGTTACGATCGACCCATGTCGGGCCCTCATGCACCGTGGAGACAAACACGGCGACGCAGGCGCTGATGGCGGTTACGCTACGAGCATCAACAGTTGGATGCGAAAATGAAACTCCAAACGTGATTAACCTAGCAGAAATCAGTTTTTTTAAAGTAAAATCCACAGTAGCACCGCGATATCTTCTTGCTGTAGCACGCATAAGCGTGTAGCTGTCCCTTTTTTAATGCATCCAATGCAAGATGGCACTGTGCCTGCGCTACCCCTCCCCCCCCCCCCCCCCCCCTCTGCCAACGATTCATTCCATTTTAATCCCTCTCTAACAAAATAACACTACACTGCATCATTATCTTGTTTACTCTGATAATAAAATATTCACATCAGATGTTTCTTACTGACATTGGGTGAGGCTTAGTTACGAGAAAAACAAAAATGGCCCTGAGCTCTGTGGGACTTAACTTCTGAGGTCATCAGTCCCCTAGAACTTAGTATTAGTTAAACCTAACTAACTTAAGGACATCACACACATCCATGCCCGAGGCAGGATTCGAACCTGCGAACGTAGTGGTCGCGCGGTTCAAGACTGCAGCGCCTAGAACCGCTCGGCCACTCCTGCTAGCTGAGAAAAACGGATGAACAGTACACCACCAAACTGTCAGAGAAACATATAATGACAGTGAAAAATAATAATAAAAATACATTTCGTAAGGTTTTAGCATCAAGTTCCAATTTCGAAACATTCATGCGTTTGGGTATAACTTCATTAGTTGTTATTTGCGAGAAATTTTATTTGGTGGCTATGTTGGATAAACTACATGAGTAGATTCTAAAAGTCTGCTCTACGTTGTTCGCTGAGAACTGGCAGTGAGGTTTGCTCACTTCAGACCTTCTACAGTTACAGTTTGTCCCACCGCATTTCCCTTTCTGAGGGTGCTGCTTCTGGTTTATACCATGTATAGAGTGACAGTATGTGTGATGACTGGGATTGCTACTACTCTTCTGAAATGAAACTTCAAACGCCATTTAATGTAATAATGGATGCCATCGTGTTTCTTATTTGATCTTCAGTTAATCATCTAGTGAATCAAGACCACTTTTTGTCCTAATTTTCTGCTAATACCGTATAAAATTATGTTAAACAGCTTCTTTCTTGTGAAAACACAAATTCTTCATATTTTAACACCCAAATATGTTTCGCTTAAGACTCACCTAAGTGCGTTCATTTATTTTCTGTCATACCATGTAAAGAAATATTTGGTGATAAGACCTACAATTTCAAGATTATGATATTTACATTTATAAAATCACAAACAGAAAATTCATTCTGTAGTATGACATACTGATATTTATATAACTCTCTGATATTCGCAGTACAGTTGATATTTTGCTTCAATTCTACGATTACAATTAATCAGGATTTTTCAATATCATTTTCCATATATTTATCAAAATGTTAGGTCTAAAATGAAACTATTGCTTCTTTTTCCGCTAAACAGCTGTTAGATTATGGTACTGTTATGATATATTTCGTTGTCAACACTGAATTGTTGTTTTATTCTGTAACCATCGTTTGTTAGATTTGAGTAATAGTTATTGAAAATGGTGTGGGCATTTGTTGATTATGAATGAGCATTCTAAACTGGTGAGTGGAAGGGAGAATCTGTTTATAAAAATTGAGTGTACGCACTTATTGTTGATTCCGTTTTTTCATGCCTGTACAGGGTATCAAAACTGTGACTTCCAACCTGCAGTGTCACACGACTTACCAGATATTCACCTGTTCTGCCATCTTGTTTTAGTGATCTGGCTGGAATTTAGAATTTTGAAATGACAGTAGGTTTTGGTGTGTGGGTGCGTGGGGTGGGGGGACGATGTCCGTTTGTGTGTGTGTGTGTGTGTGTGTGTGTGTGTGTGTGTGTGTGTGTGTGTGTGTGTGTTTCTATGTGGGTGGGTCGGTGCTTTTGTATATGGCAATTTTCTTTCATTTTAAGTTTCTGTTGAGGTTTGTTGCTTCATTGAAGAATTTTTAGGTCAATATTTTTGGTTCCTGATGTTGGATTCATGACCACAAGCTTTTTTAGAAACATAAAATGACTGCTGTTACTTTTAAGTACCCTTCTCTGTTAATTAAATGTGTGTTGTGTGTGTCTTAATGTTGGTTGTCCTCAATGTTTTTGCCTAATGGTGGCCACACTGTAGTCTTACTTCAGCAGCTGTTTTTTGAATATGTTCGCCCAGCTTGTGAGCTTCTTCGTAGTTGAAGACCAGTGTGTGCCATTTTTTGGTTGTTGTGGGTGCTTCTACTTCGTGTAATGTATTCTGTGACTCTGTGTGATTGTATTCTGTGGGCTTACGTTTCGTGTATCTGTATTTATATGTTTGTATTGATCTCTTCGTTACTATGTGCAATATTCAACATGCAGCAACGAACAGATCAACACCAAGAAGAATTTGTATTTAGCGAAGGTAGTACTTTTTTTCCATAATTGACCTTCCATATTAAATAACGTAATTACACACACGGTTGACTTTGTAGTAAACGTAATGCCTTATGCGAGCCAGCAAGATCCACACGTGAAGACACAATGTCTGACTCCATTTCAGAGCACCGCTCCTATTACGGATAATACCACCGCATTAAGTAGAGAAATTCCCTTTTTGTAATTTACCTGAGGCGCTTTTTCAGATTATACAGTTTCTTTCATTAAAGAAAAACATATTTACATTAAAATGTTTTGTTGTTAACTTCAAAGAACACTGAGCGGAACTCAGTCTTACCAATTCTCCGCCCCTGACAGAACTGAGAAAACCTTATGTGCAGTTGCGTACTCGTACATTAACTTTTATAATGTGTGCAATTGCAGTGTTCTGAAACATGTATGTATATCCATATTATTGTTTTCGCAAATTTAACGTATGTGGCAAATACCTGTTTCCTTCGATATCCGTATGTTTTTCGTAAAATCCTACAATTTATTTCTTCTTACGTGCCTGTTGACACTTTTATTGCGTTTCGAAGTTGAAGGAGGGAGGTAGCCGCTTAGTTATTTCACTACTCCGGAATACTTAATATGCACTACATTCTAATGTTATTCGTAGCCTGTTTTAGGATACGTTTCAAGTTATTATCATTTTAATGTTCCTGATAATTACAACATCTAAGAAATTTAATTTTCATTTTTAATCAAGTTATTTCGCTAATACGTTATTTTCTTCTGGGGATGGAATCCGGTTCGCCTTTCCAGCAAAGACAAGATAGCTTTACCACACTTAACCATAGTCTTATTTCAATATGGCCCAATAAGTACTTGTCTATTGTGAACCTTTTTTTGATAAGCTGGACAAAAGACATCTATAAAAAATCTGGTTATCAAACTACTTTTGAACCGCAATGCGCTACTCGCTGCAGGAAAGCTGAAGACAATTATGTAACAATAGGCCATCATTTGCAATCAGTGATCAAATAAGACGTAAAGAATGTAACACAAGTCTTTGCCACCTCTTGCTAAGCCTGACCTCTAGCGCCGGGAGTTAAAACCATCACCGCGCAGCCTCCACTGCTGGCGCTAACGAGCTAGTTTGCGCGGGGTTTGGCCAACTGCTTGCGGAGGGTGTTAATCCGAGGAACATCGTCAGCGAGCAGCCCGCCTCCGCCTGCACGTTAAATTTGCAAGTCGTAAACTCGAAATCCAATTTGGCGACAGCCGCGTCTCATACAAGTGATGTGTCAACACTGTGCTTCGCGTCCTGCAGGGACTGCATTCGTTCGGTGGATGTAAACCAGCTCTTTGCTCAAGGTCTGACGTACTAACATAGGACATCGCCAAATACATTTCTACGAGTATTGGTGAAGTAGGCAACCTGAGCACCCCGTTCGCCAAGTATGTGAAATGGAATGACCCTCCTTTTAGAGGCACCTGGCAGCAAAAAATTTTAAAAGCAATATTTTACCAAGGTGACAATGATTGAAGTTAACTATAACGTGCTGCACAATTTGTGGGTCAGTATCTTAATTTATAAACTTAACCACAGCGAGTGGCAGAACGAAAGGATAGGGCGAAATTGATCTGGAACTGTTAGTTGGACGTGATCTTTAAGTTCTGCACCTGAGTAGGGAACGTTTAGGCATAGTCATAGTGTGTCACGCTCATGAGCATCATCGACAGAGCGCTTACGTTGTAGGAACTACACACAGCAATAAAAGTTTTGCACCACTCCTTTATTTTGACATTCACAGCATAGAAAACAAAAACTGGCTCTGAAGTATGCGCACATATTCATTTGTGAATGTGTCAGGACCAGCAAAACAATGATACTGGGGCGCCCATAATCACAGGTCCACAATTTAGGAAATTGCGTAACCTATGAACAGCTACTGGGTCGGATGCCATATACCTCCGGAAACCTGCCATTGACTTCTCGAATACACATCACGCAGTATCGATGCTGTATTTCAATCGAAATGTGGTAGAACGCGCTATGACGGAGACGGTCGTAATTCCCCGTCATCGAGACGGTCGTGACATTTGTCGCGTCAGCGTAAGATTAGGATATTTTGCTCATTTGAGCATAGTACGGTAGTAAAACTTGTTTTATGTAGGAATCAGTTCTTTGTTAAGCATACGTTACTTCGTACTACCTTATGACACAAACTAAGTCAACTTTGAATTGTCAAAATAAACTTTAATATGTACTATAAAATTTACAGCGTTTAGATGGCTGTATGGCACATTCCGAAAGTCAATAAATAAATAAATAAATGAAGGACTGAGACAAATAAGTAAGAGTTCAACGACAGGGAATCAGTTATCTATACTTCTACGCAGGCAGTCCCAAAAATAAAACACCGACAAACTTTAGGAACGTGTTCCTTGTACGGAAAGAAGTAAAGAAGTCTAGCAAACGTGGGCTCTAAAATTCATGCTTTAGGAGCTATGAGCGCTTCTTTATCTTCTTTAGCGTGAAACACTTTTCTTCCACTGAATAAGTGCTCATAGGTCGGAAGGAATGCATTTTAGATCCCACGTTTACTAGCCATATATTTTTATTTTGTATTTTGATTCGTCCTATCTCTTCGCGAAATATGAAAAACAAAGAGCTTGCGGTAGAAGAGATGCGTTTCATACTGCCTAAGATAAACAAGTGCTCATACATCTTAAGGTGTGCGCCTTGAAGCCCTGTTTACGACACCGGTTTTCGTGTTTCGGTGTAAGGCACCTTTCTCTAAAGAGTGCCAGTGTTTCTTTGGGACACCCAATGTAAAGTCGTTATTTAATGTTGCTATCAAAGATCTCTTGAAATGCTTGAGCGATTTACTTCAAATTCTAACACCCTAATGAACGCTCAGTCCGACAAACGCTATTATCTTCATATGTATGGTATATAAATGTATACACTATGTGATCAAAGGTTTCCGGACACCTTGTTGAAAATGACTTCAAAGTTCGTGGCGCTCTCTATCGGTAATGCTGGTATTCAGTATGGCGTTGGCCCACCCTTAGCCTAGGTGACAGCTTCCACTCTCGTAAGCATACGTTCAATCAGGTGCTCGAAGGTTTCTTGGGGCATTGCAGCCCGTTCTTCACGGAATGCTGCACTGAGGAGAGGTATCGATGTCGGTCGGTGAGGTCTGGCACGAAGTCGACTTTCCAGAACATCCCAAACGTGTTCTATAGGATTTAGGTCAGGGCTCTGTGGAGGTCAGTCCATTACAGGGATGTTATGGTCGTGGAACCACTCCACCACAGGCCGTGCATTATGAACAGGTGCTCGATTGTGTTGAAAGATGCAATCGTCATCCCCGAATTGCTCTTCAATAGTGGGAAGCAAGAAGGTGCTGTGATAGTGCTAATAAAACAACAAAGGGTACAAGCCCCTCCATGAAAAACACGACCACACCATAACACCACCGCCTCCGAGTTTTACTGTTGGCACCGCACACGCTGACGACGTTCACCAGGCATTCGCGATACCCACACACTGCCATCGGATCGCCACATTGCGTACTGTGATTCGTCACTCCACACAGCGTTTTCCTACTGTTCAATCGTCCAATGTTCACGCCCCTTACACCAAGAGAGTCCTAAACTTTGTAATGCTACGCATTCGCAGATTTAAATTATGCGACTTTATTTCCTAATTGACGTTTCGTTTGCAGTAGCAATAAACAAGTCTAAAGGTCAAAGAAAGGCGCAAATGGAGAGAGGAGGGGAGAGGGCTGAACCCAGGCGCAGAGAGGAAGAAGAAGCAGATTGATATAGAGAGAGGGCAGGAGGTAATCCACAGGGAGAGGGAAGGAAGGAGGATGAGATGACCAAATAGGAGACGAGGAGAGTGACGGGAGGAAGAGCTAAGGATGTGCACATTTCGGGGTTAGCTAGTTATATACGAAGCATTAATTTTAATTGTTTAAATTATTGTTGTACAGAAATAGTTAAATATGAAATTTAAATAAAATGAGGTCTTTTTTTAAGGCCAGATTCCAAAATGTTGCCTCATAGAGGAAAGCACAAACCAAGTGAGGCATTTTTTGTATGCCACGGAACTAGTAACTAATGGAGGTATGAACCGTCTATGCAACTAAATGAAGGCAGTTTATTTATTGCCATACGCGTTTCGCTGTTTGATTTGGGAAGCTTCATCAGTAGCCTGAAATACATGTTTCCTTTTATACATGCAATAAACGTGTTATGTGGTAGATATAATATGCTGCTATATTACATTTCGTCATGTTTTTCTCTGGCTTTTTAGGTCAGAAGCAACGTTTGTAGCACACGTTCCGTATTGTGAATGCAACGTTCGGTGTTACTGACGATTTACAGCACTGTGAAAATATGTGTGTGGTCCTGGAGATGTATATGATAGTTTTCATACTCCAGCTGGCTGATTTCTGGCATTCTTTCATCCACATTTGTCACATTGCATGTTTCACTTTCACTTTACATTTGGTGATCAACATTTGCGTGTTTTTGGTGTATATTGTTGCTGAATGTTTTTGAGTGTTGGTCTGTCTTTGTGTTGTGTTTGATGTTTTTCATTTGTTTTCTGTCTGTCAGTGTGTGTGTGTGTGTGTGTGTGTGTGTGTGTGTGTGTGTGTCTTTGTGTGTGTGTGTGTGCATTTTGCAGTGTGTAATTTTTTTTATAATAAATATGTATTTTTATGTGTGTATTTTGCTATGTGTAAACGTGTTTTTCTTTTTAATAAACATGAGTTCATCTGTGTGTGTGTGTGTTTGTGGGAGAGGGGGTGGGGGAGTGTGTGTGTGTGTGTGTGTGTGTGTGTGTGTGTGTGTGTGTGTGTGAGAGAGAGAGAGAGAGAGAGAGAGAGAGAGAGAAAGAGAGAGAGAGAGAGAGAGAGAGCGAAAGAGAGAGAGAGACAGAGAGAGAGAGAGAGAGAGACAGAGAAGATGATAAGTAGATTAATTAATTATTTATCCTACCTACATTTCGGTTTGTTATTGTTTGGTGGCTAGCATGATCAGAGAGATATTGTTTACATGGATTTCCTGGTTGATTACCTTCTTTTCCATTGCAATGGCTCTTTGAATATGAAAGTTTTCTTACAATGTGAGGAGCTTTTTGTTGTGGTTATTCACTTTTATAACTCTCATGACACTTTCCATGTTGGATAGTTCAAGTTCATGTTTTGTCTGGTGTTTTGCGAAGGTAGAATGGCTATTTTGATAGTTCCAACTACTTATATGTTCTTTATATCTAGTATAAAACTCTTGCTTATGATCCCAAGATATACTGATTCACATTCTTGGCACTCTAGCTGGTGCATAACTGTTCCTTGGTGTTTATCTGGTTTGTGTGTTGTTTGTAAATGTGATTGGAGTGTGTTTCTTGTTCTGTAAGCTGTTTGTAATCCCTGTTTCTTTAGTATATTTGTTATCTTGAATGTTGCTTTGTGTTTATATGCAAGAGTGATCCATTTTTTTCTGTTATTCATGTCATGAGTGTTATTGTTTTGAGTTTCCGTGTGCGCTGCGATATCTGTAAGCTTCTGTGCTCTCTGCTTGTTTTGAATTTTCTTTAGTTGTGTTTTAATTTTTTGGTTGAGTTTTTGTACTATATGGGTGCTGTAACCATTGTCCGTGGCTATGAGTTGTACTGTTTGTAATTCTTTCTCAGAGTTTTCTTTGTTAAGTGGGATGTTATTTGGTCTGTGTAACAAGTGTCGTATGGCCGCTAATTTTTGATTATTTGGTTGGTTGGATGAAGCATGTATAATTAAATCTGTAGCTGTTGGCTTTTTGAAGATGTCAAATGTGTGTTTATTGTTATCTCTCTCCATTGTCATATCCAAGAAGTGTGTTGCTTTTGTCTTTCTTTTTCCTTGGTAAACTGAATTTCTTTATTTATGTTGTTTATGTCTGTATGAAGTTTATCAATTTTCTCTGTTGCTTCATCTACCATACAGATTACGTCGTGCACATATGTGCATCAGTAAACAATTTTGTATCCTTTCTTTGTGATGACTGTATCAATGACCGTGTTTTCTATGTGGTTGATGAATATGTTTGCCAGTGTTCCTGAAATTGGGGATAACACTGGAGGCCCATCTTCTTGTAAGTAACATTCCGTTTCAAATTGGACGTTATTTTTGGATGTGGTTGCTTTGAGGGTTTCAGTTATTTCATTAATATTGTCTGGAGGTAGTTTGTTGTATGTCACTTAGTCAGTTTGTGTCCGCACTGGATATTAAGGTATAGATGTTGCGTGGACGCTACATACTTCCAAGAATTTAGAGCAACTGAGGGAAAGACGGAAAACAGATACGAATGACTAGTAATTAAATTTATTGCATCCATAAAACTCTCTGGTATACACCTATCGTCAGGCCTCTGCGAAGTACACGTTACGTATCGTATTTCATCACACCAGTAAAACGTTTTTTCACTGCTCTGCAATGGAATAAACGTTGTGCTTCTGCCATTATAATCAAAGCTACAAAATTCGTCCGGTGTCAGTGGTTACGGGGCGGAAATGCAAGATGTCTCAGAATCATCCGATTAGGCACGTCTATATTTCTGAAACTAGTAAACATGAACAATGAATTTTAATTTTTGATGAACGGGAAACTCAGAGTTTCTTTTCATGCCTTTTATTAGGTGCTCAATATGCCCATCTTGAGATACATAGCGTGTGCCATAGCAGTATCCAAATTGTTCCCACACTAGCGAGCAAGTCTTGAGTTACGGCTTCCACAGCTGCTGCTATGCGATGTCTCAGTTCATTTATTGTCGTTGGTAACGGAGGCACAGAAAAGTCTTTTATAACCCCCCCCCCCCCCCCTACACACACACACACACACACACACCCAAACACAAGAAATAATAACATACAATCAGGTACGGTGACCTTGAAAGCCAGTAATGTAAGGCTGAATCATTTGGTCCAGTGCGACCGATCCATCGTTCAATGATCTTTCGCTTGAAAACTTCCTGCTCTTCCAGACGCCAGTGTGGCGGTGGTCCGTTCTGCTGGTAAATGAAGTCGTTCGAATCAGTCTCGAACTGTGGGAAAAGAACGTTCTCAAGCATATAGAGATATGTGTTTCCTGTAACAGTATGTCGGCAAAGAAAAATGGACCATATACCTTTTCCCCTGAAACTGCACAACACACATTAAATTTTGGAAAATCCTTGTCATGTTGTACAACTTCATGTGGTTGTTCCGTACCCCATTGCCTCGTCACTAAAAACTGAGCGTGGAAGAAAACTGTCATTCCCCGTCTTGCCAAGAACTAAATTACAGAACTCCACACGTTGTTGTTTGTCACCTTCACGAAGAGATTGCAGTAGCCGAGTTTTGTATGGTTTCATGTGGAACCGTAAGCGGAACACACGCCTGACCGACATCGGGGTCATGTTGAGCTGTCGAGCTGCACGGCGAACGGATTTCCGCGGACTCCTTGTGAAACAATGGTGGACGCCTTTAACGTCTGTGTCGGACACTCGGCGATGGCCTGGCGAGTTGCCTTCACACAAACCGTCTGTTTCTCGGAATTGTTGAGGCCATCGTCTGATGCTCTGTGGTGTAGGAGGATGCACACCGTACCTAGTTCGAAAGTCACTCTAAAGAGCTATTACTGACCCGCACTGTGCAAAAGGTAGAACACAAAAGGCTTTCTGTTGTCCCCGTACTAGATCTGAAGTGGCCGAGACTGCTGCTGCCTAGGGAACGTGTGGCATCCGGTGGAACTCACACCAGTGACTCATCACGTAACTGTAGGTACATGCCTTTGATGTATGGGCTAAAGCCTCTCACTGTGTGTTCGGTTAATCGTATAGTGCCGGTCAGCAGGCTATAATTTCTACATAAACTTATAATTAATAAACTATTGTCCTTAACTCTGTACGCTGGGAAGCTTTGGTGGACTGATCTGCATAACGTCAGTCGATGGGAGCGGATTTGGCTCTAGGGAGGCGTCGACTGAGAGGTGCTTGGCTAGGAATTGCAAATCAGACTTCCGGGCACGAAACTGGATGAGAATCCGGAGGGAGCTTGGCGGAAGAGCCTAGTGGGACTCGGGAGACAGCTGCGAAGTTTGGTGCCGCTTCATCAGGGCTGGAAGTTTCGGAATTTGGTCAACGAGCCTCGGTGCATATTTTAAGCCGCAAACTCGCTGCATGTCCAATGGAATAATAAGGCATTACGTTTTCCGGAAAATAGTCACTGGTGTGTATTACACGACGTACCTCTTTAGATTTTGTAGAATACTATCTGATTTCCCAAGTTGCGCCTTTATTGTTTTAACTGTTTCTATATTTAGTAGGGCATGGTTAGAAATATATTTCAATCTTAAAATCACAGCAAATTAACTTATACGACTCTGAAATTACGTTTTGCAGAGCACAGATTGTCAATGAGTTTTTTATAATTTCATTATAACATTAATTTAACACAAATCTTGATATAAAAATTATAGTGCCTGTTCTAGAAGCAAGTAAAAGTAAATCCTAGCAACGGAATAAACGTAGTGAACTCAAACGCGGTAAGTAGCGCCTAACAGACTGCTTTTGTTTCCAGAAATCGCAACAGATTCTGCTCGTTCTCCTCGACTAAACAAGGACTTGAAAGAAACGAGGCTGTCACCAGTCAGCCCACTAATCGCAATTAGAAGCTAATACTTGTCGATTTAGATTATTTTCATACGTAAGCCACTGCCAAGTTCATACCCAGCTACATTTTATTTTTTACTTTTTAGGCTGTAAAATATACATGGACCAAGGAGGCATATGATGCGTCGTTGAGGGATACTGACACTGGAATACTTGCATATACCGTTGGCATCAGTCAACCACTGGTCTATCTTTACTCCTCTGGCGGCGTGTAACGCTCATCTCTGTGTGTCATTTTAATTCACCTATGTTCTCTGAGCAACAGGCAGTTTTTAACCGCTTTGCCATTCAAACCTCGAAATACCCGGGAGTAACATAACTATTAGCCAATGCTGAGACAGGCATGACTATACATTCCAGTAAACATGACCCTGAAAACGAGCCGTGTGACCAGCGACATCAGTACGAAGATATGCTAGTATAAAAATATTCAAAATACAGCGTTTTGGATTGAATTTCCATGTAATTGGGCTCACGTTCGGTGTAAACCCACAGGGCGTTCATGAGTCACCATGACAGTACCTTTTGCATTGGAATGTGTTCGTCTCTGACTGGTTCATATATTCATTCAAGAAAGCGCGGGAGATCAGGATACTTTTGATTTCTGGAGCGGCACCTTCCAAGACTGTATGAAAATCTTTCCCTAGCTTAACGGTGGTAACTGTGGTTGATGCCTGATGTGGTAGTTGCACATTTTCCTTTTGATGTAAGACGACACCTAGCTCGCTAGTATGGTCCAAGAGGCCTATACCTTGGACTTCACAATTAAAAGATCTTCATCCTCTCGATTCTTCTGTTTGGAGTTATCTCAGAAATGGACAGCTGGGATAGCAAACTGTGTAGACTAGTCAGGCGTTGCGAGAAGATCGTCCGCGGCTCGTGGTCTTGCGGCAGCGTTCCGGGTTCGTTTCCCGGCGGGGTTGGGGATTTTCTCTGCCTCGAGATGAGTAGGTGTTATGTGTCTTTCATCATCATTTCATCCTCATTCACTCGCAAGTCGCCGTAGTGGTGTTAAAAAACTTGTGGAGCGGCGGCCGAACCGCCTCGCGGGGGGTATCCCGCCCACCAATGCCATACGCTCATTATTACGAGGACATCCAGCTGTGTTTGAAAGAATGTGTAACTCACTGCAGACAAAAAAGCAACATTGTATTCACATGCGATAAGAAGACGTGGCACCCTCCCCCACCCCACCCCCACCCCCACCCCTCTTCGACACGTACGAGTCTACAGTAGTTTGTTACATGTAACATCTTGAAGTTACATCACATTTCTTGTTAATGAAAGCCGAGAGTGAAATCCGAACGCAATTAAGTAGGAACTTAAAGACACGATTTCATTTCAGATACATTCGAACTAGGGCAATATTTCACACTGAAGTGAGCGGCGGCTCGTAACTACACATTTGCAGTTACCTCGAAAACGACTCGTTTGCAAACCGACCTTTACTTGGGCGATTTGGCTTCAAGTATCGCATACTTCTAGCCGTGTCTGTTATCACCATTTATTCGGATAGACCTTATATAGATTGAGGCAGCCTCGAGATTCCTCCCAAAGATACAGGATGAACATAAATAAAACCCACAAACTGCAGGGACATATTCCTGACTGAAAGTGGAGGAATAAATATCCTAAGAACATGGAAATGCATCGTTGCCACGGTAGATGGCGCTGAGGGAAGAACATTCTTCTGACGACATCCTGTGTGTTCCTTTTGTGTTGCTCGCTGTGTGATTGACACAGTGTATTGTAAGCAGCCGAATGGTCCGGTCTTTGTGACGGAAACAAGCCGAGATGGTGTTGGTGTACAGCCAAGCAGATGGAAATGGTCGAGAACCACCACGGCTCCATCAAAACAGTTGCCCTCACAGACAACAACGGCATCACACAACATTTCACGTCCTTTTTGGGCGTCTGCATAATGATGGGTCCTTTCAGACACGCGAACTGGCAAGGATGTGGCGGACTTTGCTTACACTAGATTTGGAGGACCGGGTCCTACAAGATATTGAGACGAACACTAATACAAGTTTCAGTCAAGTGACCCGCCAACATGATGTAAGCCAAAGTACTATCATGTGTATCTAGCATAATAACCAAATCCCATGGAGGCCACTTTGAACATGTGTTGTGACGTGGTTGTGAAGTAGCTCTGTACTGCTTTCTGGGAAGATTTGTTGTCGTTGCACGCATACCGTCCATTTAAGGAAACATGTTGATAGGACCTTTTCCTCGATTTCCAGTCAGGAATCCGTCTCTGCAGATTGTTCGTTTTATTAATGTTCACCCTGTACACAGAACGTAGTTTTTGCTGATTATGGAGGATTTGGAGAATTTGTAGACGTACACAAGTAATTCCAATGCTAATAGCGGCCGATATTTCATGGCACTTTCTTTCTATGACACTATACTATTTTTCGTTTCAGTAGAAGAGCTTGTGAAGAGGGCATCAGGAGCATAATATATGTGGATTCTGCTCACACCAGCAGAATATGTTGTTCTCTTTTTGCTGGTTTGGATGACACTATGTTCTTTAGTTGCAAAATAACATACAAGGGGAAAGAGCACCGTACGAACTTCTCCTTACCTATTTTTCTCATATTGATAGGTGGTGTAGAACACGACTAGGATCTCTACATGTGTAAACAGCAAAGCACAAACCTCAACCATTCTCGATAAAATTGAGTTTCAAAATTTTACACGTGCTTTTTATATGGACGCTCATATTGAAGAAGGCCGTACCTGAGCGACTACGCACTGGATTTCATATAAACAAGGTTTGCGGATCGAGTCTCACCATCGCTTCTTTTTCTCTTACATTCCCACGTAATTCTAATGACAGATTTATTATGACTGTGCTGTTTATCGACATATTGTTCATATTTTATTATTTTTACAATCTTTAGCCTGAAAAATCACCTTTTTCTCTAAAAGTCTTCATAATCGCATTACTCCATGTACATTACAACACACCATGAGCCTATTTTTCCTGTGTTGGTGAAGGTACGTTTCGAAGCAATAAGAGCCCATATTATCCCAGTGTTCCTACAGGTAAATTTGTCCGAACAGAGACACCTTCTGGTGACTCCGTTGGTGTAGGGAGAAAGGGAAAACTGTTCACAAATTCATATAATATTTCATTTGTATGTTAGTCCCCGAGGTAGTTACTTTCGAACGCTTCAGCAAGGAAGACTGACTGTGATTATAAGGTCGAATCGCTTAACAGTGAAGTTTGAAAAGAGCTGTTAAAAAAGGGCAATCATGTACAGTGAACAGCTCTTTTTGCAGAACAATCTCATCGCTTCGAATTACTCCGCAGTAGTAGTATACAAACACATGGATGCTGGAGACGAAATATTTCGCAACACTTTTTGGGTGCTAGCAGAGAAACAACTCATGGTGCATGAAGAATTAATTGCACAGCAGTAAATACCTGAAGGAGATCTGTTCTAAGAAACGGAAGGAGTCACTTCATCTTCATCACGCCCCTACGAACCCAATGAGAAGCAGGCGAGGATGGAGTTCAGCAATTTGCACAGTCGTAATGAATCTGTGTGAATAAAAAGAAAAGGACCAGCAATAAGAGTCGATCCAGCGACCTCACTTGTAAAAATTACTCTCTCGGCTGCAGACTACTTTTATACTAATCGCTGCACAACTGTTACCGGCACTCCAAAAAATTTTCAGATTCGATTTTGAGAGTTGCGGCTTTCTGTTTACATATATTGATATCCTAGGCGTGCCATACATATCCTGCCGATATTAATGAGGTCGGTTACGGAAAGATAACAAATTAGTACGATCCCATTGTTAGCGATTTAACATATTCCGATTGCATAACCCATTCAACTGTTTTACTGGCCGGCCGCGGTAACCGTGCGGTTCTGGCGCTGCAGTCCGGAACCGCGGGACTGCTACGGTCGCAGGTTCGAATCCTGCTTCGGGCGTGGATGTTTGTGATGTCCTTAGGTTAGTTAGGTTTAAGTAGTTCTATGTTCTAGGGGACTTATGACCTAAGATGTTGAGTCCCATAGTGCTCAGAGCCATTTGAACCATTTTTTGTTTGTTTTACTGGTGCTAATGAATTCACATAATCAACTGAAGGTCATAAAATATCATCTACTTGTGACAGAACAACTAAACAGAAATATTGAAGCACATAATGTGATTCACAACGTAGCCACATCGAAAATCAGGACTTATGGTCACCTATGATGCAGGCGAAAAGCGCGGCAGCCAAAGTCAGACGCTTGCGTAACGAAAGTATGTTTTACAACAGCAAGCAGTTTATTATGAGAGATTAATTTAGAACTGTGTTTCTTTTATTACATTTTATACCACATACGTATGTTTTGTGTTAGATTTAATATGGCAGCAGATGGTGCACCTCAGCCCGAAAAGTATAGTGTTACTCCCATGTAAACAATAAAAAAGTTTGAGTTAACAAATATATGTGAATAGGTGCGGCCATAAACATGTAGCTACATTTTCGTCGCAGAAACGGACATGGAAAAGTCAATAAAGCGTACGTTGTTCCTAAGAGAAGATGGAATGCTTCTCGTCATAAATTGAAATTTCTTTAACGGAACTAGTGATGTTACCGAAATCCAGGATGTAACATTTGCAGTGTTTCTACAGGACAACTAAGTAATACGTGGAACTTCTGCATTTGTACGTGATGTACTGGTTACATAGCCGACGGAAGACATGAGGTTAGTGATCGCTGCGGGGCAGGCTGCGACGTGCGGTCCGGAGAAGCAACATCGCTCTACCGCCGTCTGCGGGCGCAGTCATCAACGTCTGTTATTCTACACGATCGTAGACAGTACGGAGCGGCATCAAATCCTATGGACTGTAAGACATGTCTAGCCACAGACCACTGAAGTGTCTTATGTCGTCAGGTACCACCAACCGGACGTCAAGGGCTGCGATTCGCTCCCCAGACACCATTGCTTTCGTCACGAGCTGCTGCTGGGTCAGGCGGCTGAAACACCCTACTTGCTTGATAGCTAAGGAGGTCGGCATTGCCAGCAATGAGAAAGCTATTAGGCTTACTCCCCAAAGCTACGCCGATCCCATGTTACACAGAGTTGCGATGGCCGTGAACGAGTATACTAAATCCCTACCACTGTGCGTCGTAGGTTCGACGTGCAGCCAAAGCAAGCCAGTCCATTTCTGCACACTGGGCACGGGCAATAAATAACACAAGAGTAATAAATCAGTCAGTTCCATCCTGAGTGCGGTTGTATTTGCTCCAGCTTCCCACTAATGAACCAGCACGCCCAGCTTAAGATATCCAAATCGACATAAGTACTGTTCAAGCTAGTTTACAGTGTGTGGGGAAGGCACTGACAACATCAAGTCATGATCTCCCAATCTCCAACCTCCTAATGGCGTCTTAACTACCCAATAGTGTAGTCGGACGTCTTACATTTCTATTAATTCCTTGAATGAACACATTTTAATAAAAAAAGTGTAAAAGTCAAGGTCTTGAAACATAGACTGACCTGCAAACTACGTTGATTTGGCAGCTGATACTGTTCCTATTGTGAAGGGTACCCTATATGCCAGGAGCTGGAACAAACACGTTTTTGCCGGTATCTCTGCTCCTATTGGATCTAGGAGTTTATAAATCCTACAATGTCAACAGTTGCGAGGCCTACCATTCCTGTGCCACATTTGGTTGAAATCGAACAAGTGTTTGAGAGAAGATCCTAACTTACACACAAACTCTGTGCTTCCTATGGATAACTGCAAAGTGCAACAGTCCAGGTCGCATGGTTGAACATATACCCTGTTTCACTCTCGTTGCGCCTTGAAATTTATCATTTTCTTTCTGTTGAGTAAAATTACGTAAGACGACAGATCAGCTCAGCGCCACAATAATTAGGGACGCACTGACTATTCACGACACTTCTCTGTGAATGATAGGTTTGCATCAAGTTGCTGGTGTGACCGCAGTGCAGGCTGCAGAAGGTCGCGCTGTCGCTTACCTTTCTGCCAGTCGATGGCGTAGTTGAAGTACTGCCCGAGGGAGCGCGCGTCGACGGCGGCGAGCATGAGCAGGTAGAGGCCCATGCAGAGGTCGGCGAGCGCGAGGTTGCACATGAGCAGCTTGGGCACGCTGAGACGGAAGCGCGCCGCCAGCAGTACGGCGAGCACGGCGAGGTTGCCTAGCAGCGCCGCCAGCCCCACGGCCCAGGCGGCGCCGCGCAGCGCCCAGTTGCCCAGCAGGTCCTCGCACGGGCTGAACGCGTCCGGCGACGGCTGGCACCGCACCTGCCGGACACTGCACGCTCTCCACCAGTCCCACACCAGCACGCCGTTACGCTAACTAGCATTGGCCACGACCTGCGGGCCACCGATTCTGGCCACCGACGGCACTATAATCGCCTTTCAGTGATTCAAAGTAGTATACGAGAGGGGGTCATAAAATTTTACTTATTACGTTGAGAAAATAAAGTGACGTAACCAATTTTTTGTTTGTTAGCAGTTATGCGTCTTCAGCCGTGGTACACACTGATGTCACCATGCCGCAGTACCGTCAGACACCGCTAGAGGGCACAAATAATAAAAACGAAAAAATATACAGCAGTGCAGTGCAGTGTTTGAGACACTGCGTTGATGATCAACAGCCGCATTCAATTAAAAATTAATTGGCGAACTGGTATTATGGTTTCGCATAAGCTGTAGAATATTTCAGAATCAATGAAAATTTGTGCCGGACCAGGAGGCCATCTCGGAGTTCCCGATTGTCACGAGCTGTCTCATCAACCACTTCGACTATCCGAGCACGCTTCCAAGAGTGACCCTAATCTCCATTTCTCGTGGTGTCTACTCTCTCTTGTTCTCACACTACATTATCGTGATTCCCTCATAGGGTGACACATTGTTTTCTCACCTCATTGCCTTTCTGTGGCATGAAATGCGGTAGTGCAATGTGGTTGATATTGCACTATCAACAGCCACATTAAATTTAAGAATGCAATTACAGCTCCGAATCAGCTGTTGAATATATCAGACCAATTTTTGCTCGACTAAGCTCGAACTTGATTAAATGGTCGCCGTGTGCGGTCGCCTTCACCACTTCAGCCATTCGAGAAAGCTTCGATGGAAATCCGTGTTCGAGTAAAGTCCGGAACAAATTTTTAATTTGTTCTGAAATATTCAGGACAGATGATAAACCATAATCGCAGTTTGCGAGTTCAGTCTTAAAAATAATGTAGCTTGTTAACTTTCTTAGCCATCTTCATTGCGCTTCCACGAGCGCAACATTTCTACTGTTGCCGTAAACGAATTTCCGCACGACGCTGCACTGTAGGCTCGAAGCACACGTGCAAGTAACATTGTGCTCGCAGCGTCAGAAATCGCTTCAGTACACACACAGCGACGTGGCTTCGGTTATTGCGCGGCAGTACACTGGAAGGCAAGCAGGGTGGCAGTAGGAAGCAGGCTGTATGACAGCTGTAAAATAAAGCGGTGAGTACACGGAACCGGATGAAATAACAGAATACACACTGTCCAGTGCTTTAATGTGATCACGTGTCGAAATCTTGAATAACCACCTTTTGCAGCGCGAACTGCTGGGATACGTGTACGGAAACAGTCAGTGAGGTTCTGGAAGATACCGACAACGATGTGGAGCCATGCCGGCCCCAGTAACGTGGCGAGCTGCGCTAGGTTTCTCCTTTGAGATTTCACGCCACCAACAGCTCAATCGAGGTGTCTGCTGAAGAATATCCAAGATCGTGCCAAGCAGTCAGGACGTGTCTCTAAGACATTGTAAAAACAGCTCTAGAAACTGGAAATGTGGAGAGTAAAATATAGCAAGGGAAAAGGAAAGCAGCTAATGAAAGAAATGAAATTAAAAATGCATTTTAGCAGTATTACCACACAATCTAAATGTTACTAAGAGCCATCTCGGAAGTATAAGAAGGATCAACCTAACGAGTGTTTTGCGAATAGTCATTCAATCTCCCGTCACCCTCTTTACTCTTTCGCTGCATATACATCTTCATTGGTAGAATGTTACCTACTAAAAGTAAAAAGTGGTGCGTCATATTTATGCAACATTTTGTTCAAGGAATAAGCGTCGTTCCCCATAGCCAAATCAACCTTCGCAATAAGTGTTAATCGCCAGCTGAAAATCCTTACTGATTCAAAGAAGTGGATAAAAAGAACAGTCTGTCTTAGCAACAATTTGTTTGTGCTTATGAAGACCTGAATCTTTGGCACCTGTTTTGTTGATAAGAATATAAATTCACTGAAATACCTGATGTTCCTAAGATATGCTCCTGGTGCAGTTATTGGAAGACATCCCACTTGACATAAGGCAATCAGTGTGATACCAACATGACGGATGTCTCTTCCATTCCGCACATGTACAGTCAGAACCTATCAAAAGAACATTGGAACGGTCGTTCAGGAAACACAAAACGGTCTGCACACTCGACAAACTTAACATTTCTATACTTCAATCTGTAGCGAAACTTAAAACAAGAGGTCTAATAGAAAACTCTAACGATGCCCGAAGGCACGGAATCTTTTATAACACGGTAATGTGCTGTCGCCGGCTCCGGATGAAATCCAGTATTAAGTAGTGTTTCTCCGGAATCACTTTATAGTGTGTAGCAATGGTCACGGTCAACATTTTGCACACACGAACCACATCTGAATTAAATGTTTGCTTACAATTGATATAATAAGGAAGGAGTTTTTTGAAACCTCTTCTTGTGACAGCGGGACAGCGGTTTGCGGCACTGTTACCTTAATAATAGCTGATCAAGTCCCAAAAATGTAATGTCATTGAAGTTCTCATTGAAACTTATTTCAAATGCCACAGGAAATCGCACACAGTTCCGTTAGAAAAACAAAGTCGCTGTCGTAATTCAACAACAATAAACGATAAAAATTTCTTGCGATCGTTAGAACATTCGCCACCTTGTCCGCCATAATTGGCCCAAACCGTACCTAGAGACATTAATTCATTCTCGAAAAATTTGGGATTGCCTGTCATAGCTGCATCACGCTGTATAAAGACAGGTAGCGCATTATGGCATCAGAAGCATGTGTCATGCAGACCCACGCTTTGATATAACGAAATTGCTGCAGAAAAACATTAGGTACCACATGAAACTTCTGTTACGTAATTAATGTAATTTTCTTTCCTTTGTTGCCGCGAGTCAACGCTGTGCCGCGGCGTCCCCCTACATGACGGAACGAGGGACTCTGTCACAACAAGGCTGGACAGAGCCACAAAAAACACCGATTGCTCGGGCCCTAGTTGCACCTCGTTTTCAACTACTGCCAATGCCGAGACATACTCCACGCCAGTCTACAGCACGTGTGGGTCAATTAGCCTCGGCTGTTTGTAACCACATCATTCGCTAACTGTTTAGTTACATGTTCCATAGATCATAGGAAGGATTCTTTTTTTCAGAAATGATGTGATACGACTCAGTTTACAGGCTACGTATATATAGATGAATATCAACACTAACACATTATTATTTTAGTCCTAATCATGCAATTACACTTAAAAATAAATTCTCTCTCTCTCTCTCTCTCTCTCTCTCTCTCTCTCTCTCTCTCTACTGACAAGCAGTTTTTAAGTAGTAATTTGTCAGTGGAATATAATGAGTTTCCCGGAGATAAGTTTTTAAGTTAAATTTAAAACTTACTTTGGTACCTGTCATACATTTTACGTTATTAGGCAAATGATCAAAGATTTTTGTGACTGCGTGTGGGACTCCTTCCTGACGAACAGACAGCTTTAACTATGGGTAAGAAACGTCACTTTTCCTCTAGTGTTCTAGGAATGGACAACACTATTCTTCTCAGATTGCGATGGATCATTTGTGATGAATTTCATAACCGAATGTATGCATTGTGATGATGCAGTTAAAATGACCAACTTCTTGAAGATACTAGTACTCTCAGGTATAATCTGGAGAACGTGCGTTATTTTCTTTGCTCTCGTGAGAAGAAACGAGGAAAATAAATTAACCGAAAGAATCTTCCAACATTCAATAACAAAACTCAGTTGATCAATGAAACTCAAAAGGATTCAAAAGAGATGAACATAAATGAAGAAAACAATCAAATTCAAAACAAAAATTAGAAACTTGAAGGTTTTTCGAGATGAAGAGAGGGAACACGTCAGAGTCTTGACACACTAACAGAAACGACCGCACAGCGGGAGATTGAGAAAGTAATCGGATGACAAGAAGAACAAACTCATTCCAGAGAACAACTCGTGTGAGAAATTGTTTTACGTTGCATGACTGCTCGGATCCGACGAAAAAAGAAGCCATGTGTGCCACTGAAAAAGATAAAATGGATAATTTAACGGAAGAATCTCGGGCAAAACGTATCTACCACAGCAGAGATAGTACCTGTCTACGAATCACATACATTGCTGATAACAAAGTTGGAATGGTTTGCATCTTATGCTTTGTTTCAAGTACTGGCAGAAATGAAACTAATAGGAATAGAGAACGAAATTTCACACGCCACATACAACGGCAACAACAGTGCATAATCCCAATAGCATGTTACTTGTGTAGCTGATTCCAGGGGAAATAAATATTAGATTTTAAATATTTCAAATCTTTGCTGATAGAATTTAAAAATTGAAAATGCTGTCATAATCCACTGGTTAAGAGGTGCAATCTCACGTTAAGGATTTAACACAGTAAGTCACGGATTTATATTATAGACAGTGTACACAGGGTTGACGAAGGTCATAGGATACTTCCTAATATACTTTTAACCGTTGTAGTGCAGCAACTTGATGTGGCAGTGACTTAAGGAGTAGTTGGAATTTCCCTGCAGAAATATTTCGCCACACTGCCTCCACAGCAGTCCATAATTGCTAAACTGTTGCTGATGCAGGATTTCGTGCACTAACTGACCACTCGACTATGTGCCATAAACGTTCGAAGGGATTCATGTCGGGCGATTTGGGTGGTCAAATCATTCACTCTGACTATCCACAATGTTCTTCAAATCAATCGCAAACAGCTGTGACAGAGTGACATGGTGCATTGCCATGGGAACTTTAAGTACATGATGGTCTCGAAGACGGTGTTAAGGAAAGATAGATTAGGCAGAATTGATGGTAGAGTGTTTGTGTCTGTCAGTAGTGGTTTATCTTGTAGTAAAGTCGAAGTAGATACTCCGTGCGAATTGGTATGGGTGCAGGTTAAACGTAACAGCCGAACTGAGTTAATAATTGGCACCTTCTACCGACCCCCAGACTCCGATGATATAGTTGCTGAACAGTTCAGAGAAAATTTGAGTCTCGTAACACATAAATACCCCACTCATACGGTTACAGTTGGTGGAGACTTCAACCTTCCCTCGATATGTTGGCAAAAATACTTGTTCAAAACCGGTGGTAGGCAGAAAACATCTTCCGAGATTGTCCTAAATGCTTTCTCCGAAAATTATTTCGAGCAGTTAGTCCGCGAACCCAAACGAATTGTAAATGGTTGCGAAAACACACTTGACCTCTTAGCCACGAACAATCCAGAGCTAATAGAGAGAACCATGAGTGAGGCAGGGATTAGTGATCACAAGGTCGTTGTAGCTAGGCTCAATACCGTTTCTTCCAAACCCACCAGAAACAAACGCAAAATAATTTTATTTAAAAAAGCGGATAAAGTGTCACAAGAAGCCTTCCTAAGAGACAATCTCCATTCCTTCCGAACTGACTATGCAAATGTAGACGAGATGTGGCTCAAATTCAAAGATATAGTAGCAACAGCAATTGATAGATTCATACCTCATAAATTTGTAAGAGATGGAACGGATCCCCCGTGGTACACAAAACAGGTCAGAACGCTGTTGCAGAGGCAACGGAAAAAGCATGCGAAGTTCAGAAGAACGCAAAATCCCGAAGATTGGCTAAAATTTACAGACGCACGAAATTTGGCACGGACTTCAATGCGAGATACCTTTAATAGGTTCCAAAACGAAACATTGTCTCGAAATTTGGTAGAAAATGCGAAGAAATTCTGGTCTTATGTAAAGTACACAAGCGGCAAGACGCAGTCAATACCTTCGCTGCGCAGTGCCGATGGTACTGTTACCGACGACTGTGCCGCTAAAGCGGAGTTATTGAACGCTGTTTTCCGAAATTCCTTCACCAGGGAAGACGAATGGAATATTCCAGAATTTGAAACACGAACAGCGCTAGCATGACTTTCTTAGAAGTAGATACCTTAGGGGTAGCGAAGCAACTCAAATCGCTTGATACGGGCAAGTCTTCAGGTCCAGATTGTATACCGATTAGGTTCCTTTCAGATTATGCTGATACAATAGCTCCCTACTTAGCAATCATATACAACCGCTCGCTCACCGATAGATCTGTACCTACAGATTGGAAAATTGCGCAGGTCGCACCAGTGTTTAAGAAGGGTAGTAGGAGTAATCCATCGAACTATAGACCTATATCATTGACGTCGGTTTGCAGTAGGGTTTTGGAGCATATACTGTATTCAAACATTATGAATCACCTCGTTGGGAACGATCTATTGATACGTAATCAGGATGGTTTCAGAAAACATCGTTCTTGTGCAACGCAGCTAGCTCTTTATTCGCACGAAGTAATGACCGCTATCGACAGGGGATCTCAAGTTGATTCTGTATTTCTAGATTTCCGGAAAGCTTTTGACACCGTTCCTCACAAGCGACTTCTAATCAAGCTGCGGGCCTATGGGGCATCTTCTCAGTTGTAAGACTGGATACGTGATTTCATGTCAGGAAGGTCGCAGTTCGTAGTAATAGACGGCAAATCATCGAGGAAAACTGAAGTGATATCTGGGACCTCTGCTGTTGCTGATCTATATAAATGACCTGGGTGACAATCTGAGCAGTTCTCTTAGGTTGTTCGCAGATGATGCTGTAATTTACCGTCTAGTAAGGTCATCCAAGGACCAGTATCAGTTGCAAAGCGATTTAGAAAAGATTGCTGCGTGGTGTGGCAGGTGACTGAGCGAGGTGACGCAGTGGTTAGCACACTGGACTCGCATTTGGGAGGACGACGGTTCAATCGCGTCTCCGGCCATCCTGATTTAGGTTTTTCAGGCAAATGCCGGGATGGTTCCTTTGAAAGGGCACGGCCGATTTCCTTCCCCATCCTTCCCTCACCCGAGCTTGCGCTCCGTCTCTAATGATCTCGTTGCCGACGGGACGTTAAGCACTAATCTCCTCCTCTTCCTGTGGCAGGTGGCAGTTGACGCTAAATAACGAAAAGTGTGAGGTGATCCACATGAGTTCCATAAGAAATTCGTTGGAATTCGATTACTCGATAAATTGTACAATTTTCAAGGTTGTACCTGGGTGTTAAAATTACGAATAACTTTAGTTGGAAAGACCACATAGATAATATTGTGGCGAAGGCGAGCCAAAGGTTGCGTTTTATTGGCAGGACACTTAGAAGATACAACAAGTCCACTAAAGAGACAGCTTACACTACACTCGTTCGTCCTCTGTTAGAATATTGCTGCGCGTTTTGGGATCCTTACCAGGCGGGTTGACGGAGGACATAGAAAAGGTGCAAAAAAGGGCAGCTTGTTTTGTATTATCACGTAATAGGGGCGAGAGTGTGGCAGATGAGACACAAGAGTTGGGATGGAAGTCATTAAAGCAAAGACGTTTTTCGTCGCGGCGAGATCTATTTACGAAATTTAAGTCACCAACTTTCTCTTTCGAATGAGAAAATATTTTGTTGAGCCTAACCTCCATAGGTAGGAATGATCATCAAAATAAAATAAGAGAAATCAGAGCTCGAACAGAAAGGTATAGGTGTTCGTTTCTCCCGCTCGCTGTTCGGGAGTGGATTGGTAGAGAGATAATATGATTGTGGTTCGATGAACCCTCTGCTAAGTACTGAAATGTGAATTGCAGAGTAATCATGTAGATGTAGATGTAGCTGAACATAACCATTTCTAGGCAGATTGAGTTGAACAAAAGCACCCAGTCCATTCCATGTAAACAAATACCACACCGTTATGGAGCCGCCACCAGCTCCCACAGTGCCTTGTTCACAACCTGAATCCATGACTTCGTAGGGTCTGTGTTACACTCGAACACTGCTATCAGCTGTTACCAACTGAAAACTTGACGCGCCTGCGGTTTTCGAATAGTCTAGTGCCCAACCGATATGACCACGATTCCACGACAGGCACGGCAGGCGATGTCGTGCTCTTAGCCAAGGCAGTCGCGTCATTCGTCTGCCGTCTCCTGCACATTAACGCCAAATTTCACGGCACTGTCCTAACAGATACGTTCGTGGTACGCCCCACATTGATTTCTGCGGATGTTTCGTGCGCTGTTGCTTGTCTGTTAGCACTGACAACTATACGCAACAGCCGCTGCTCTCGGTTGTGAAGTAAAGGCCGTCGAGCACTGTGTTGACCGTGCTGAGAGGTAATTCCTGAAACTTTGTATTATCGTCACAATCCTGACATTGTGAATCTCGGAATACTGTATTGCTTTTGTTGTGGTTGGCAGGAGAGCCAACACCATTACTAAAGGAGGCCGAAATGCACGCGTTTTAGCTCACGCAGGCTGGCGTGAGGTCTGGGACATGACAAGGGAATCAGAATTGAGATAAAACGGAGGTAGCTGGTGGAATACTTAACTTTAATCCATCAATGACGAACGTCGCTCTTGACGATACATGGTTTACAATGTCAATAGTACGGATGCTGTGGCCTTGCTAGGTCGTAGCAAATAACGTAGCTGAAGGCTATGCTAACTATCGTCTCGGCAGATGAGAGCGTAGAAGTCCGTGAACCATCGCTAGCAAAGTCGGCTGTACAACTGGAGCGAGTGCTTGGAAGTCTCTCTAGACCTGCCGTGTGGCGGCGCTCTGTCTGCAATCACTGATAGTGGCGACACGTGGGTCCGACGTATACTACCGGACCGCGGCCGATTTAAAGGCTACCACCTAGCAAGTGTCGTGTCTGGCGGTGACACCACAGCTTTTCCGAAATGGAGTATCCCATGCGTCTAACGCCGACTACCATTCCTTACTCAAAGTGTGTTAGCTCATTTCATGATCATAATCACGCCGGAAACCTTTTGACACCAATCAGCTGAGTACAAATGACACCTCCGCCACGCTCTGCCTTTATATATCTTGTGTTCGCGGTACTACCGCGATCTGAGTATGTGCACATCGCTGTCCCTTGGCTTTTGTCACCTCAGTGTATACGTATTAAGGCAGCGTACCGCATGGCACGCAAATTATCCAAATTATGTTCATCAAGTACTACAGAATGAGACCACTTAGTTGCTTCTAACAGACGTTACACCTGTTTATGCAGTGCAATTTTAACAGCAAGCACGACGTTTGATTACTTCGGTTTGATTAAATAAGGGTCTTGGTTTCACCCTGTGGTGAGCCGAGATAACTTTCATTACCCGTTTGTCTACAAGATATTCGATTAGCAATGCAATAAACAAAGAATAGCGTACAGGAACGACTCTGTAGTTGTTGCTATTAGGTTTGACCGAGAGCATGTTTCTAAACAAATAATTTGAGAGACTAACTTAGCACCAGCTGCTTCGCTCTTGTAGGCGGTATGGCCTGAAGAGATTTTCTGTTTTTATTGTTATGTAATCGATTTTTATGTTGTTCACAGAGTTCAACACATTCTAAGCTTTTCATGCTAATTAAGGCCATATAAGCATGGGCTTTTTCGACTGTATTTCTGACCGAAAAGCGATTCTGGTCACTGTAGTCCAAAGTTTCATTAACCATGTCTTTAGCGCTCTTTTGGAGATGTGTCCATAATTACTTTCATCCCCTAACAAATATTTCTTTATATCTGACCCAGAGGTGAAATATGAATTTTCATAAATTTAGCTTTAAAATTTATTTGATATAAGAAAATATTTTGTAAAAAATTTTCATCCCCTATTGCATTCCCCTAGGGGCTGCATTTTCAGGAACACTGAAACATTAATTTTTTTAAATTTTTATCCAAAAAGTGAAATACCAGTTGTCACAGATGTAGCCTTAAAAATCTTTTAATAGCTGTTTAGTAATTATTTATTTAAAAAAAAAAACGTTGAGCCGCTTTCAACCCCCATAGTGGATGAATTTACAAGAACGCTGAAACGCGTATTTCTTTATTTGTGACTGAGAAAGCAGATGCTAGTATTTGTAGTCAAAATCGCCGTAATAGCGACATTTTTTTTAAATTCATCCCCTAGTTCACCATCTTATGGTTGGAATTTCGAAAAATCCCCTCTTAAACTACGTGTACAGCATAGGCTTCGCACTTCACCACATTTCAACTTTCTATCCTTAGCGGTTTGGGTTGGGCAATGATGAGTCAGTCAGTTAGTCAGACAGTCAGTTATTCAGGACATAGGGATCACGCGAAACAGTGACAGAACAATAGATCTATGGTACTTACTATACTGCATTGCCAAAAACATAGCTTTTTCGTAAAAGCTAAATAATGTATGGGAAAAGAATAGAAAAACAATACGCCATTAAGTGTGGAAAAAATGTTATGGGAACTTATTTTGGCAAGCTAGTGAAGGCAGACGCACAAATCTCTTTTTGTGTTTCTGACATACCACCTCTTGGGAGCAGATTCTTCTCTATTCCTGAAGCACTAGAACAGAATTTCCTTCCCAAGGTAAAATTGGCAATTCGTAATTTAAAACGTTTAGTTGTCGCAGTAAGTGTTATTTTCGTAATCCTGTCAGTTAATTGTCGAAAGTTAGTTTCGGCGTGAATTTATAATATTTTTAGGGTTTTATTACATTTTTATCATATTTATGTTTCCGATCCAACCGTCATTTTGCGTTTCCAGTTGTAGGAATCAGCAAAACTTACAGCAGAAGCGTCGTCAAACACCAATACAGGTATTTCTGCATTGCTTATATGACCTTCGGTCCTGTAACGTGGAACATAAGAGAAGTGTCTGGAGGAAACCCTGTTTTACAGTGTTCCGCGTTTTCCTTAATCATTATAAACAGGTGCCGGGATAGTTCCTTCAGATATGACGCTAGATTCCTTCTTCCGGCGCTTACAAACAGAGCAGCCTCTCATTTTATGGTGGCTGCAGTATGGAGGGCACGCTAAATGTAAACAGGCATTCGCTCTGTTTCCAAAATTGGCTTTCACATTGTCTTACGACGGCAATGCAAGAGTTTCGCAGCGGTTTAACTGAGGTGTTGCTACCTTATTCCGTTTCTATGCATGTCTAACTCTTGCCAATCTTATGTTTGACTATCTGTTCACTGTTGCAGGGTCTTTGTAGGGATTTAAGCACGAATAATGCACACTGTTCTACAGCTCTATATGTTATTATAAGTTCTTAAGTTTGCTCATGTAGCTACAGGCAGAGAATTTAAAAAACTACAGTTGTACCACGAAGAAAAAGCAATTTTTAGTTTTTTCATGTACATCGTGTGAATCTTCAGCGCAAAGCTGCCGTTTTGTGAAATACTATCTGCTGGCGAACGTACAGTTATCGGTGAACATTTTTATCTCTGAAGCGTTTGCTGCGCTCTTCTGCACGTTAAGTTCGGATGTCACCTTTTTTTTTCTCCGACCATTAACACGGTTCATGTCGCTCGTCCCTGTTACGGAACCATTTTCAGCGACCGTTATCGCATTTCACTGGCATTTCATATTTTTGCAAATAGGTCTATGTTGTCGTACGATCTACTTCTAATTATACTTCGACATTTTGCGCTTCTCTTTGTCTTCTTTTTTAATTTGTCATTGAATATGGAAATTATAGTGTTATTTATTTTAGTTGATGTTCAGTTTATTTCTCGAGGTGCCCACAGGCCATTATGAACTTCCCTCTGGTGGGAGAAAGATTACCTGAAGGTCTCTAGAGATACTCGACGCAGGATTAAAGCTGTGCGACAGAGAAATTATTCAAATGACTCTTTCTGTGGTACATGAGGGAAACTCTTAATTTAAGAGACTTACTTCAAACCACGGACCGTAATGGCTCGAGGGTTGGAAATGTGTGTGGTGGACACATGTCTGGCGGCCGCGGTGGTCTAGCTGTTCTAGGCTCCCAGTCTGGAACCACGCGATTGCTACGGTCGCAGGTTCGAATCCTGCCTCGGGCATGGATGTGTGTGATGTCCTTAGGTTAGTTAGGTTTAAGTAGTTCTAAGTTCTAGGGGACTGATGACCACAGATGTCAAGTCCCATAGTGCTCAGAGCCATTTGAACTATTTTGACACATGTCTAACAATAATTATTACACATGTCATTATTCTCTTTACGACAGTCAATTACGACTGCAGTGGCATAGTGTTTTCACTAAGCTACAATAGACTTTTTCTGACATGTCAAATGGCTCAGGCTTACATCAAAGTGGCAATCACCTGACCCTGTTTTATGAGTCTCCCTGTCCAGCATAGCGTGTGTTTGCAATGTGGGATGTACAAACTGGGGTGGTCTGTTACAACAACAGACAACAAGCCCGAAGGATATTTGAGAGAGTGTGTGGCAACGTTTTACACCCACTATAATGCATACATTGACACCAACTGTCGCCACTTTGGACAGCTGCTAGGATCTTAAGTTGTCGCTGTACAGTGGACTTCGTTTATGCCAATAAAAACTAATTATTCTTTTCCAGCAAGCATTGTCTCATATTGACATCATCTAACATTTGCGTGATTTTGACCCTTGAGGTTTGAGTCGTCCTGTGTGGGCAGACAAAAAAGCGTTTTTTTATTTTAATTATTATTTAAAAATGCGTTATTTTTATCAGCAGTACTTATGTTAGAATAACACAGACAAAAGTCACGTACTGAAACTACTAGCACTACGCATAAGATTATAAACAGGTATCTGTGTGACCGGTAAATCTTGCCACAGTGCGTGTAGTTTTTCTACCTGTCACAGATGGGCTTCAAATATGCACTTTAAGGAAAAGAAGTAAAAAAAAAGAATAAAATAAAGAAGAAAAAAACGACTGCGATGGAAATCGGTGGATGTGATGTGCATGTAGACAAATGATTAAAATTTCAGAAAAATTGTGTCATTTATTCAAGAAAAGGTGGTTCACAAATTGAGTAAGTCGATAACCCGAACTGAGCGAGGTGGCGCAGTGGGTAGCAAACTGGACTCGCATTCGGGAAGAAGACGGTTCAATCCCGCGTCCGGCCATCCTGATTTAGGTTTTCCGCGATTTTCCTAACTCGGTGCAGGCAAATTCCGGGATGGTTCCTTTGAAAGGGCACGGCTGACTTCCTCCCCCATCATTCCCTACTCCGATGAGACCCATGACCTCGCTGTTTGGTCTCTTCCCCCAAACAATCCAGCCCACTCAATAATGCGTTGGTTCACTTCTGCACTTTATGCAAACATTTATTCGGCTTCACATTGATTGATTGAAGTTGTTGGATGTGCTCCTGAGGGATATTGAGCCAAATTCTGTCCCATTGGCGCATTAGACACTCAAAATCCCAAACGTGTTGGAAGCCCATGCCCATAATGCTCCAAACGTTGTTATTTGGGGAGATTTCCGGAAACTATGTTGGTGAAGGTACGGTATGGCAACTACGAAGAAAAGCGGTGGAAACTCTATGACTTGCCGTGTAGGGCAGCAAAATGGAGCGTAGAATATTGACAACGCATCGCTGTGTGTATGAGTGCCGCGGATGACAACAAAAGGGGTCCTGCTATGAAGTGAACTGACACATCTGACTATAATTACGGTTTGCCATATGGCGGGCGACAGTCAGGTTGGTAACACACAGCTGTCCAGAGTGCCTCCAGAGAAGTCTTCTGCCTGGAATCTCATTGGCGGAGTAGAATGTTTTCAGTGATGACTCCCGTTTACAGCTGATCCCCACTGGCCAGCGAAGGTGTGTCTGGAGACGCCTCAAGACAACAGTGGGATACCAACCTGACTCTCGCCCGCCGCACTGTCCGACAACCAGGAGTGAAGGACTGAGATTCCATTTCTTTTCATAGAATAATCCATTCGGTTGTCATCAACTGCACTCTTAAAGCACAACGGTACGTCGACAATATTCTACTCACACTTTTCTGCCCTTCACGGCAAGCCATCCTGGGCTTACATTTCAGCAAGGCAATGCACGTCGGTGCATCGCGAAAGTTTCTACTGCTTATCTTAGTGCCTATCAAGCTATACCTTGGCCAGCAAGGTTGTCAGATCGCTCCCCAACTGTGAGTGAATGGAGCATAATGGGCAGTGCCTCCAACCCGCTCGGGATCTTGACTATCTCACGCACCAACTGGATACAATTTGGTATGATACCCCTCAGGAGGAGATCCAACAACGGTGTCAATCAATGCCAAGCTGAATAAGTGCTCGTATAATGGACAGAGGTGTCTTCAATAATTGATCCAATTTTTCTAAAACTGTAATCATTTGTATGAATTTGTACATCACATCTAACGATTTCCGCCCCAATCGTATAGTTTCTTCGTGGCGGGTCGTTGTTTTCGTGTTATAGTGGATACACTTCGTCGATATTATCTCTCGTTACTTCCTTCCATGAATATATGACGACGAAAGTGGATACTTACAGCACCACTCTCGTCCATGGTAACAAGAGCAGTCGTAACAGGAACAGTCGTAACACGGGTCCTGGAAAGCATGATGGAGATTATTAACAAAGAAAGTTGTATATCAGCCGAATCTGGGCTGCAGGACTATGGAAGATCTGATATCACCAGTCGTTGGAGACAAATCCACGACACTCTCATACTCGTATCCACCACTATTTTCCGACTTCAACAGTAATAATATCAAGATCATGTACACACAATAAACTGTAGGTTAATCACTCTGCTACTCGCATCTTCCGATGAGCGACTGTTTATGAGGGATCTGCAAGGAAGAGGATGGGAAATGCTTACGTGCTACAGATATGAGTGTCAAATTTGTAAGACTATGTATCCCATGAAAACTGAAAATTCCAGTGCAGGAAAATGGAGAGGCTGAAATTTATTGAGACTCAATAATGCGAATAGGCCTGAAAATCGTAATCGTGTTTGGCAGTGGGTGATGTGAAGTTTTGCATTTCAGTAGGAGTCGATCAGATTTCTTCGCAGTTCGTATACTGGTGGATGGTGTAAGATCTAAGTCGCTTTAACTGGCATTGAGATTAATGAAATAATAAGCTAAACACAGCCCTTCCAGAATAGTATGCTCATTGTATTAAGCAAAGGGCATCGCGGTGTACTTGTAATAGTAATTTTCTAAAAGGACTGTATTAGAAAAATAATAAATTCACCCATAAGCAAAAGTTCGGCTGGAATTAATGCCATTTCGAACAGAGTGCTAAAAGCTTGCTGTCTTCATAGAAGTAGGATTCACAGCCACATATGTAATAGATCACCGAAATAGGGCATTTTTACAAATAAACTGAAGTATGCCATTGTTAAACCATTGCATAAAAAAGGGATATGTCTGATGCTAACAACTGCCTTAGAATCCCATGTCTGAGAGCTTTATCCAAAATTCCTGAAACAGTAATATATTCAAGAGTAGCATCACATTTTTGTAAAAATGAAGAATTAGCAAAATGTCACATTGGTTTTGAGAAAGACATGTCAACAGAAAAAGCTACATATATTTCACTGATCAAATATTACATGCTCTGAACAACTGAACATCATCCACTGGGTATTTTGTGATCTCTCAAAGGCTTTTGGCTGTGTGAATCATGAAATTCTTCTAGATGAGCTTAAGTTTTGTGGTATGAGTACGACAGCACACAAATGGTTTAGTTCATATCTAATTGGAAGAATGCTGAAGGTCGGAATTAGCAGTACAGATAGTCTGCAAAAATCAACAGTGTCCTCTGACTGTGGAGATATCAAGAACAGTGTCCCACGGGTTGAGTCTGGGGTCCTCATCGTTCTTAATATACATTAATAACTTTCCACTCTATATTCAGGAAGATGCAAAGCTAGTTCGCTTCGCTGATGATACAAGTACATTAATCATACGCAACAAACAAGAATCAGTTGAGGAAATTGTAAATATTGTCTTCTAGAAAAGTATTAAATTGTTCTTTGGAAGTGGATTCTCATAACACCACTGATAAATATAGACTTTGAACCGAGGTTTATTGCTAAGGAAGAGTATTCAAATTTTCTGAGTGTTTGCATTGATGAGAAATTGAATTGATAATTTGCTGAAACTGTTAGCTTCAGCTGCTTATGCTATTACGGTTATTCCAAATTTTGGTGATAAAAATAACAGTAAATTAGATTACTATGTCTATTTTCATTCACGGTTTACATATGTCATAATATTTTGCGGTAATTCATCATAAGGAAAAAAGCACTCATTGAACAATATGTGCAATCAGAATAATAGCTGCAGCCCACCCAACAGCACCTTTCAGATATTGATTTAAGGAACTCGGGATATTCGCAGTATCTTCACAATACATACATTCACTTACGAAATTTGTTATTAATAACTCATCCCAGTTAAAACAAATTGTGAGGAAAGGATGATCTTCACTATTCTAGGTTAAATCTGACTTTGGCACAGGAAGTGGTGAATTATGCTGGGACAAAGATCTTTGGTCATTTGCCAAATAGCAGTAAAAGTGTGACAGATAGCCCACCAACATTTAAAAACAAATTACAGCAATTTCTGAATGATAGCTCCTGCTACTCAATGGATGAATCTTTAGATGTGATATACTAAATGTAAAAAAAAAGAAAAAATTGTATTGTGTAAAGAGAACTTACGTTAAATTGACACGTTCCACATCATTGCTAAATGTCTTATTCATGATCTGTGGAATAAGAGTTAATGCGATGTAAAGAATAGGAAGGAAAGTACAATATTTAGTGGGAAACGAACAGAAATTGTGTAGGTACAAGAGCAGAAACTGTGATCTTACACATAACATTAGGGTGATGTGTAACTTCATTGGGAACCGTGTGCATCACGACCGTATTGTTGTCAATGCATTTTGGATACAGGGCCGCATCGGTCATAAATATTAAAATCTTTTATTTTACAGATCGATTTCGGTCATTGTGTGACACAGCGACCGAAATCGATCTGTAAAATAAAGGATTTCAATCTTTATGTTCGATGCTGTCATTTATCCAAAATATATTGACGGTAGGATGAAGAACAAAAGCCTATGTGTCGGAGTGAATTGTTTCATATGTTGATAAATTTGATTATTAAATTTTGTAATTATACGAATTATTTATTGCCCATAAGTACGATTGTGATGTGGATGGTGAAGCCTGCAGTGAGGATACTGTGTGCCTGTCGTGATCAATTAGTGGAATGTAGCAAGTTCTGTATATGTAATGCATTTCATCTGCAGAGTTACAAAGGCCACAGTAGCTGTAAGCCTTATGTTTCGGAACTTCGGCGTTCCCTGTGAAAACAACAAAATAACACTGCTCAGAGAGACTGCAATCGCAATGTGAGAGACAGAATGGACATGAAGATTAGGTATGAAGTCTCAGAATGCGTCTCACGGTATTAGTACATAAATGGTTACTGTATGTCATTTTTGTAACGTAGTGACAAGACTGTTAACGAAGTGAGAGGCTATGAGTCCATAAGAATTAGAGCAGGAAGTTCAAAATCATGCCTTGAGGGGAGGAGGTGGGGACGGGGGTACAGCTCCTACCCCCCAACTGCCTTCCAACACTGGTTACCAACTGGCTGCGTTACTGATCGTCCATGAAATACTTTCCTCCCAGCAAATTTCATTGGTAGCCTTACTGTGTTGTGTATCATTGACCGAAACCGGTAGAAGAAGTAAAGAATGTAGTACCACCTCGATAATTTCGACATGTGTGTGATAACAAACACCAAGAAACTTGTACGTAGCAAAGAGTCCCTACTGTGCCGATGTTTCTGATGTCAGTGAGGAAAATAAAGGCAAAATTTTATGTGAAATATGCATGCAGATATCAAATCATCACTGCAAAGCTAAAAAAGACAGACACACACACACACACACACACAGAGAGAGAGAGAGAGAAGAGAGAGAGAGAGAGAGAGAGACCCCGTGGTTACAGCGTTTCGAATCACAAAGGCGAAACACGTTCGTACAAAAAATCGTATTTCAGTAGTTGGATGAACATTACCAACATTAAGAAAGTATTTGTATAGCAGCTACCAATATCATGGTCGCACAAATGCAGAACTTCGCCGTTATTTTTTGAAAGTGTCAGTACGCTGAAAAAATGCCATTAAAACTCAGAATTTGTTCGAAGTCTACTACATGCTTGAAACGGAAAAAGATTCGCATTTCGTACAGTCTGAGTACTCTTAACGCCATTTACTCTCTGTAACATAACAGTTTTCTCATTTTGTTTCGGAGAAGATTATTTTATGCCTCGTAGAAGAAGGCGAAGTATCTACCTACAGGTATCGGAGTTAAACATCATGACCGTGGTCTATTGGAGACTGCAGTTTATCTGTTGGGCCCGGGTTCTATTCCTGGCTGGGTTGAATATTTGCTCCGTTCGTGGCCTGATTGCTTTTTTGTACACATCATATCATCATCACCAACACACAAGTCACCGAATGTGGCGCCACCTGAAATAATACTTGCAACCCGGCTACAGAACTCCCACGTATGTGGCCTCCCGGCCATCAACCCCACACACCATAATCAAAATGCAACAGCAGCGAGGTGAGTAATCATCATATGGTAGAGAAACTTGGTAGATGTGCTGATGTGTTACGGTTTACGACGGAAAAAGTTTAGTTCCAATTTTGGTCACCAGGTGCATGTTCGGCGCTGTACAGCATCTCGTCGACGTCTCCAGTGCTCATGTTGAACAAATGATATAAGCGGCCGCTAGTAATAGAATCATTAATCCTTTTTCACTTTTTGACCTTTTCTGCCCACGTCCTGTTCCTACTCCATCATATACGGAAACATTTCTGTACATCTTCCTTGCACTCACAGCTACACATTTGCACCTGATGGCCAAAAGTGGAACTTTTTTCCACCGGAAATCGGTTTAGCATTAACGCATTAGAGCATCTACCAAATTTCGCTGCCCAATGATAATTACAGCCCACAGTGGACCATCCTATACTTAAGGTGTGATAATAGGAATTTTTTTTTAATTTCACGGGCCTTATATACACTCCTGGAAATGGAAAAAAGAACACATTGACACCGGTGTGTCAGACCCACCATACTTGCTCCGGACACTGATAGAGGGCTGTACAAGCAATGATCACACGCACGGCACAGCGGACACACCAGGAACCGCGGTGTTGGCCGTCGAATGGCGCTGTCTGCGCAGCATTTGTGCACCGCCTCCGTTAGTGTCAGCCAGTTTGCCGTGCCATACGGAGCTCCATCGCAGTCTTTAACACTGGTAGCATGCCGCGACAGCGTGGACGTGAACCGTATGTGCAGTTGACGGACTTTGAGCCAGGGCGTATAGTGGGCATGCGGGAGGCCGGGTGGACGTACCGCCGAATTGCTCAACACGTGGGGCATGAGGTCTCCACAGTACATCGATGTTGTCGCCAGTGGTCGGCGGAAGGTGCACGTGCCCGTCGACCTGGGACCGGACCGCAGCGACGCACGGATGCACGCCAAGACCGTAGGATCCTACGCAGTGCCGTAGGGGACCGCACCGCCACTTCCCAGCAAATTAGGGACACTGTTGCTCCTGGGGTATCGGCGAGGACCATTCGCAACCGTCTCCATGAAGCTGGGCTACGGTCCCACACACCGTTAGGCCGTCTTCCGCTCACGCCCCAACATCGTGCAGCCCGCCTCCAGTGGTGTCGCGACAGGCGTGAATGGAGGGACGAATGGAGACGTGTCGTCTTCAGCGATGAGAGTCGCTTCTGCCTTGGTGCCAATGATGGTCGTATGCGTGTTTGGCGCCGTGCAGGTGAGCCCCACAATCAGGACTGCATACGATCGAGGCAGACAGTGCCAACACCCGGCATCATGGTGTGGGGAGCGATCTCCTACACTGGCCGTACAACTCTGATGATCGTCGAGGGGACACTGAATAGTGCACGGTACATCCAAACCGTCATCGAACCCATCGTTCTACCATTCCTAGACCGGCAAGGGAACTTGCTGTTCCAACAGGACAATGCACGTCCGCATGTATCCCGTGGCACCCAACGTGCTCTAGAAGGTGTAAGTCAACTATCCTGGCCAGCAAGATCTCCGGATCCGTCCCCCATTGAGCATGTTTGGGACTGGATGAAGCGTCGTCTCACGCGGTCTGCACGTCCAGCACGAACGCTGGTCCAACTGAGGTGCCAGGTGGAAATGGCATGGCAAGCCGTTCCACAGGACTACATCCAGCATCTCTACGATCGTCTCCATGGGAGAATAGCAGCCTGCATTGCTGCGAAAGGTGGATATACACTGTACCAGTGCCGACATTGTGCATGCTCTGTTGCCTGTGTCTATGTGCCTGTGGTTCTGTCAGTGTGATCATGTGATGTATCTGACCCCAGGAATGTGTCAATAAAGTTTCCCCTTCCTGGGACAATGAATTCACGGTGTTCTTATTTCAATTTCCAGAAGTGTATAAGATTTTCAAAAACTATTAACTTGTCAGGAAAGATAATTTCAACATTTGTCTGCATTTTCAGCTGATGTAATATTTATTTTATTGCTGAGAGTCGAAAACGTATACGTGTTTTCGAGTGCTCGGGGAATTTTTACTTGTGAAAAAGATGGATCGAAGGATTTGCATTAAATTTTGCTTGAAAGATGGTTTGAACTGTAGCTCCGCTTTCGAAATGGTGACTGTGACTTTAGGCTAATCGACCTTGAGTAAGACAAGAGTTTAACAGTGGTAAAATGTTTCAAAGAAGGTCGAGAAGGTGTTGAAGGCGACGACCGCCTTGGACACCCTAGCACACCAATTACTGACGACAATGTGGAAGAAGTACAGAAAAACAGAAAATGATTCTGTAAGATCGACAGACCACCATCAGAGAGGTTGCCGATGATGTTAGCATTTCCTCCGGCTCATGCCACGTTATTTTTGCGCATCTTTTGTGTATGAAACTTGCAGCAGCAAAGTTTGTTGAATTTAGAACCAAAGTGTCGTCACGTAGACATCGCTCAGGAATTGCTGAATGAAGTTGGTAACAATCCTGAACTTCTGAATAATCGTATAACAGGTGACGAAACGTGGGTATACGGATACGACGTCGATACCCAAGGACGAATCGTCTCAATGGAAACTGCCTGAAGAGGGAAGATGGAAAAAAAATCGACAAGTTGAATCACATGTGAAGGGTCCTGTCGCTGTTTTCCTTGGTTACAATCCTATAGTGATGTACTCCCACTTATGCTCAAATGGCCAATGAGGAATACTGTCTGAAAGTTAAGCGCCGTTTACGTGAAGCAATCCGAAGAATACGACCAGCAGTGTGGCAAAACCATTCGTGGAAATTGGATCACGATAATGGTCCCACTCGCACCTCAATTCATGTTCGTGAGTTTTTGGCAAAAAACAAAACCGTTATATTGCCGTAGCTACCGTATTCGCCGGAAATGGCGCCCTGGGACTTCTTTCTATTCCAGAGACTGAAGTGAACCATGAAAGGACGTCGTTTTTCCACTACTGATGAAATGAAAACAGAATCCTGAGGGGCTTAACATCTTTACGAAAAGTGAGTTCCACAAGTACTTCGAAGATGGCAAAAAAAAGGGTATGTTATATCTCAAAGGGACTACTTAGAAGGGGGAAAAGTTGATGTTGATGAATAAATAAAGATTATTTAAGAAAAACGAAGATTTCCGTTGCTTGAAATTATACCTCGTATTGCTGCTCACGTATCTTGGGACTCGACGACACTTGTATAAATATTGAATTAACTGCTTCAGACGGAACGTACTCACTGTCATGTAGGATTCCACCAGCTACATGAAGACAACATATTCGTCGCCCAACCTGAAGCACGAGTGGAGTGACGTCGCCTTTTCAGATGAATGCTGGTTTTGCTTACAGCATTAAGACGAACGGACCCGAGTGCAGAGGCTCTGAGGACAACGAAGGTTTCCACATTGCATTTAACACTGTCATACAGGCACAGCACCTGCCGTGATGGTATGAGGTGCCATTCAGCATCCAAAACGTTTACCTCCGGTTCCCGTAGCTGGTAATGTAGACAAAGTCGGTACGTTTCTGACGTTTTAACTCTGGAGCCTGGCTCCTGTGTTTTGTCTCCCTACAGCATTACCATTCGACAAGATAACACCAGTTCTTAGGTTTCCCATTCTATCGTAACGTACTTGAATACAGAGGGTGTTCGACTGTTGCTCTGGCCAGCAAGTTCTCCAGATCTCCGACCGACTGAAACTATCTGGTCATGGTTTGGCGAGGGAATGGCATACCACCACAGGGCAACCTCTAAAGTTGATGAATTGGAGAAGTATGTCAACACTGAGAGTGAAATGAGAATTCAGTTCATACATCGAAGTTGCTGACAAGCACAGTACACAGAAGAAAGGAAAAGAAAACAGGATGTGTTAGGCACGATCAGTTCAGCGTTAGAAAAGATAAAGGCATCAGAGAGGAAGTTTTGACGTTTCCCTTGGCTAATGGAAGCGAGACTGCACAAAAATCAGCTCACGTTCAAAGGATTTGTTGACCTGGAGAAAGCGTTCGACAGTGTAACACTGTAAGATGTTCGAAATTCTGAAAAAAACGAGTAAGCGGTATGTAAGGACGAGTAATATGTAATATCTACCAGAAACAAGAGGCGAAAATAATATTTAAAGACCTAGAACGAAGTGGTCGGATTAACATAAGGGTAAGACGGTGATGCTCTTTTTCGCCCCTTCCGTTCAATCTATACATCGATGAAGCAATGAGGGTGTTTAAAGAAAGGTTCAAGAGTAGAAAAATATTCAGGGTAAAAGAACACCTATGATAAGATTCGCTGATGGCATTTCTGTCGTCATTGAATTTGAAGAACAGAGTGGAGTGAACGTTTAATGAGCGCAGTAAACGGAATGAGATTAAACCAAAGGGAGACGAAGGGAATGGGAAGCAGCAGAAGTCAGAATATCGAGAAAATTAATATTAAAATATGGCTATATGTGGATGACACGTTTGTAATCTGACCCCAAGGCACTCTACCGATAGATTCATTTTTGCAACACCTAAATTCTCTTCATTCGAATATGAAGTTTATGGTGAACGTTTTGGCGTGTACGTTTTGGCATGGAAAAAAGAAGATGGTACATTGCGTCACGCTATGTACCGTAAACTTACATGCGCGGATTTATACTTAAAGATCACCAGCCATTACTATCCTGCACAACCAAGTAGCAGAATTAGGACGTTGGTTCACAGAGGAGGAACCACATCAGATTCAGGCAGCTTATACGATGAACTATGCCACGTCTGTACAGCATTTTTACAGAGCGGATATTCTGAAAGAGAGATTCGTCTGACTTACGTACTGAACGTGTTAACCAAAGTGGGGAACTGGAAGGAAGTGAAGAACAAAAGGAACGATCATTGTGTCATATGACATCGATGTTTCTTCTAAAATATGAAGGTTACTGAAAATTATAAAGTTAAATCCGTGTCTCGTCCCCCAACGAAACTCGAGCTCCTTTAGGCTGCGGAAAAATGATACGGTTTAGAATGGCCCAGTGTCTATAAGATTCCCTATAGCTGCGGGGCACCATACATTCAACAAACGCGTCGTACCGTGGAAGACAGGTGCGTCGATCGTCGACCACACACACATCTGGATCAGCTTGAGGAACCTGCAATGGCCGACCATTGTCTCAGTACAGGAGATTGTATGGACTAAGAAAGCTCCAAATTTCTCTCGTCGACGTCTTCCTACCGGGACAGCTTTATTAAAGAGGCAGTGGAAATTCGCAGCTCAACTGATGTGCCTAATGGGGACACAGGATGCCAACTCAGGACTGCATGGGATCCAGCGCTGACTATGATAAAATTACACCGAACGTAAAGAGGAACTGTTGGTTGTACAAGGGATGTAGTGGGATCACAACGGCGCGGATAGGCGCACACCAGCAAGGACTCGCATATCGGTAGGTGGCTCCTTGCACAGGGCGCTGGGGCCGACGAGACAGCGCAAATTATTCCTGACAGCCTTTGCGCTTGTTTGGAAGCTGCTGGTTCATCGTCCGACTGGTGGCATGGATGTCTGTCTCACTGCCGATCAGGTTACGCTGGATTAGACTGGCGTAAATAGGAGGCTTCGGTCACAGCCCTAGCAGTGTGTTCGACGCACCCGAAGATGTCGGACAGTTGCGCCGATGAAATATTGCGGAAATTTCGGAAAGACATTCGACGTCTCACCCGAGAACCATTTCAACATCAAAATTGGTGGTCTCACAGTTAAGGAATTGTGCTACGTTGGAAACAAAATAATTATTGCCGAAGAACAGAGGACATAAAAAGCAAACCATCACAAAGATGGCATTCCCGGCCAACAGAAGTGTACTACCATCAAACTTAGGCCTTAACTTGAAATTTCTGGGATGTACGTCGGGTCCCATCATTGTATGGTTATTGCGATAAGCGGAACAGAACAGAAACTGAAGCATTAGAGATGTGGTGCTACAGAGGAATGTTGAAAATTAGGTGGAATGGCAAAGTAATCAATGAGGAGGTTCTCCGCAGAACCGATGAAGAAAGAAGATATGAGAAACGCTGACAACAAGATGGGACAGGATTGTAGGACGTTTGTTAAGTCATTGCGAAACACCTTCCACGGTATTAGAGGGAAATGTAGAGGGTAAAAGACAGAAATTGGAAGCCATCCAGCAAATGACAGAGAGTAGAGGGTAATAATTGCTTCTCTGACATGAAGAGCATCCTCTTCATTGGAGAAGAAATCGTGGCGGGCCGCATCAAACCAGCTTGAATACTGATGACGCCTCTACCCGCCTAAAGATATAATCGTATATACTTCCTGCCATACTGTATATGCACAATGAGAAGATCCTAGTAATTCACTAATCTACCTGGTACTGGAATATTAAATGTCATCCATCTGTTCTACAGGGTGATTTAGAAAGGGTCATCCATCTGTTCTACAGGGTTATTTAAAAAGAGTGTATATATTTAGTACGTACTCATTTATTGAACTTAAGAATACAACTATGGAAACTGGAACAGGCGTTTTTGGACATCTCACGTTCAGATTGTAGATGTTCAATATGCCCTCCAAAAGCGATACAGACAATATCATATCGATACTCGAATTCCTCCCACACTCTGGTGAGCACGTCCATCGTTACTGATATTCTGGGAGTGCGGGTATGATTCTTCAGCTCGTCTAGGATCTGTGATAGTGTTTGTTGCATAAATGTTGTCCTTAATGGAACCCCACAGGAAGGAGTCACTAGGTGCCAGATCGGGCTGACGATGGCGACCAGCTGATAGGTGGTAAGTCGCCGGCTGTTTGACGACCAATCCGACGGCGCAGTAGAGTTTCAATCAGACGTTTACGACTTGGAGACTCTAGTGAGTGGGTGGCCTGTCTTGTTGAAAAATATAATCCTCATTAAGCATCGGAAACAGTCTATTTTGTAACATAGAAAGATACTTCTGTTTCTATCAAAGAAGAATGCACAGTAAATGGATGAGTGGGATATCGCAAAAAACGCATCGACTTTGGATGAATGTCGTGCTTGTTCATTGTGTGCTTATGGGTTCTTTAGGTCCCATATTCGAAAATTGTGTCTGTCTAATTTTGCCAATACGGTGGAAAGTCGCAGCATCGCTCAGCGCGATGCATTGTGCGAAAGTGTCATCACTGTCGATATTATTTTGAAGCACGCCAGAAAATGCTAAACGTTTGCATCTTTCATCATGACGCAGACCCTAACAGCTGTAGCCTGTAGGGCTTGATAAACAATCAACGTCTCAAAATACCCCACACTGTTGTTGTCGCAGTTGTAACTCTCGAAGCACAAGGAGTTGATTTTGTGGGCACTACGTTGGAAAGAGGTTTGGATTCCGTGTAACATTTACTCTGGAAACAGAGGGCGGTCAAGACTGTTTCATTTACACACACATCCTGTACCTACAACTGTGTGCCCTGTATGTGCGTGGTCCACCCATTCGGAGAATCAGTTTGGTGCTTCATCGTGAAACGTCTTTGCACTGCGATCACAGAATTACACTTCTCAGACTAGAGGACACGATATGATTTCTTCTGCGGGCTAGCCATTTTACAGTAAGTGACGGTAACCAAGCAAACAGAAGATAACCGAGATGCAGCGGCAACGAATATAAAATAGACAATGTATTTGTTCCTCTAATAACCGAACCGTGGAGCAGTTATCATTAGTTTTGACAAGGTAATGGTTTGTAATAAGTATACACTGATTAGCCAAAACGTTAAGACCACCTGGTTGATTGCTTGTTTGTCTGCCTTTGGAACAAAATACATAACCAATTCCGCATGCCAGTTATTGGGAGGTCTGTGAAGGTATGTACCATTAGATGCCTACGCACAGATCATGTAATTCGCGTTAATAACGGAAGCTGGTTTGCTTACGCGGTGATGACGCCTAGTAGGACCCCGAAGCGTTCGATAGGATTTACATCAGACGATTTTTGTCGCCAAGACATCAACGTAAGTTCACAACAATGCTCCTCAAAGCATTGTAGTACGGTTCTGCTTGTAAGACAGGAATAATTATACTGCTGAAAGATGACACTTGGGTCGAGAAGACATCGAGCATGACGGGATGCAGGTGGTCCGCAGCTGACAGTGTGTTTTCGATTACTAACATAGGTTACATGCATGCGCAGGAGATTTTGTCCCAGAGCACGAAACTGCTGTCACCAACTTGCGTCCATGGCACGCTGCACGCTTCGAGCCTCCGTTCACCGCGATGACGGCGTTTGTGGAGACGACCATTGACCTAGTGTAGCAAAAATGTGATTTCCCGAAAAGCCGATACGTGTCCGTTGATCGACGGGTGAATCCAGATGGTCCCGTGCACACTGTAATCGTAATTGTTGGTGTCGTTGGGTCAACCTGTGAACACGTAGGGGTAGTCTGCTGCGGAGCTCCATTTTCAACAATGTACGATGAACGGTGTGCTCCGAAACACTTGTGCGTGCACCAGCATATACTCTTTAGGCAGAGATACCGCCGATCACGATTTATCCAGCTCTACACAGCAGACAAGCTTCTGATTCCTACGTTCTCTGAAGAGTCGTGGACGTCGTAGGATTTAGCACCTAGTGGTAGTTTCACTGTTGTTGTACCTCTTTTCGTAGATCCTCACGACAGTAGCACGTGAAAAATCGACCACCTTCTCCTTTTTCGAGATACTCTTTCACAGGCTCTGTGTAGTAATAATGTCCACTTTGTTGTGCTGTTTGAGGCTTTCTGCAACTACTTGATTGGCTCCCGGGAATTACGCAGGATAATATTGTGCGGTTTTTACAATATTATCCCCCCCCCCTCCCCCATGAACCATCGACCATGCCGTTGGTGAGGAGGCTTGCGTGCCTCAGCGATACCACAATGGAGGGGTATCTATTGAGAGACCAGATAAACGTGTTCTTCCTTAAGAGGGGCAGCTGCCTTTTCAGTAGTTGCAGGGGAACAGTCTGGATGATTGACTTATTTGGCCTTGTAACACTAACCAAAACGGCCTTGCTGTGCTGGTACGGCGAACGGCTGAAAGCAAGGGGAAACTACAGCAGTAATATTTCCCGAGGGAATGAAGTTTTACTGCATGATTAAACGGTGATCGCGACATCTTGGGTAAAATATTACGGAAATTGGTTAACATCGAGTATAGACTAAGTGTCAGGAAGTCGTTTCTGAAAGTATTTGTATGGAGTGTAGCCATGTGTGGAAGTGAAACATGGACGATAAATAGTTTGGACAAGAAGAGAATAGAAGCTTTCGAAATGTGGTGCTACAGAAGAATAATGAAGATTAGATGGATAGGTCACATAACTAATCAGGAGGTATTGAATAGCATTGGGAAGAAGTGGAATTTGTGCTACAACTTGACTAGAAGAAGGGATCGGTTGGTAGGACATGTTCTGAGACATCGAGGGATCACCGATTTAGTATTGGAGGGCAGCGTGGAGGGTACAAATCGTAGAGGGAGACTAAGAGATGAATACACTAAGCAGATTCAGAAGGATGTAGGTTGCAGTAGGTACTGGGAGGTGAATAAGCGTGCACAGGATAGATTAGCACGGAAAGCTGCATCAAACCAGTCTCAGGACTGAAGACCACAACAATAATCCGGTGTAATTCCCGCTAACATGTCAAGCAATGTTTACTTTGTCAAAATAGCTTATCGTAATTGATTTCCCCATTTGCAGCGCATAACTAAACTTGGATGATTATCCGTGCGTACCTGCTGCCCTTACATACTTTGTGTCCCGCGTCACGTGCCCGCAACTACACCAGGCGGCATCCAGCGTCGCGGTGGGCAGTAGTCACAACTTTTTGGCTTATCAGTGTATTCGTTCTGGAACGTGTTGTATTTACATCACAATGCGTACTTGACTAGCTGCCCAGTCACTGCCAGGTGCGTTTCCCCCGGCAGCAGCAGCGGACAGTAGGTGTAGCTACAGAGAGCGCTGACTGACCTGGCCGGTCTTCCTGGTGGAGACGTTGCCGCCGGTGCAGTAGGCGTCGGCGAGGCGCGGCTGGACGTTCACCTCCTGGTGGAAGAGCTCGCCGGCGAGGCGGCCGCTGGCGGAGTTGGCGGCGGCGGCGAGGGCGCCCCAGTCAGGCTCCTTGGGCCACACGGAGCTGGAGTTGTCGGGCGAGAAGACGACGCGACCGAACTGCTCGCGCTCGCGCTCGTGGCCGTAGTGGTCGCGGCTGCGGCGCGCCCGCGACACAGACACCTTCATGTGCAGCTCGTCGTCGCCCAGCTGCTGCTGCTGCTGCCGGCCGCAGTAGTTGGCGTGCACCTCCGACAGCCATCGCTGAGGACATGAGATGCACGAACATGGAATGATCATATAAAGTTGATCGTTGGTAAAGCAGATGCCAGACTGAGATTCATTCGAAGAATCCTAAGGAAATGGTTCAAATGGCTCTGAGCACTATGGGACTTAACAGCTGAGGTCATCAGTCCCCTAGAACTTAGAACTACTTAAACCTAACTAACCTAAGGACATCACACACACCCATGCCCGAGGCAGGATTCGAACCTGCGACCGTAGTGGCCGCGCGGTTCCCGACTGTAGCGCCTAGAACCGCTCGGCCACCGCAGCCGGCCTAAGGAAATGCAATCCGAAAACAAAGGAAGTAGGTTACAGTACTCTTGTTCGCCCACTGCTTGAATACTGCTCAGCAGTGTGGGATCCGTACCATATAGGGTTGATAGAAGAGAGAGAGAAGATCCAACGGAGAGCAGCGCGCTTCGTTACAGGATCATTTATTAATGGCGAAAGCGTTACGGAGATGATAGATAAACTCCAGTGGAAGTCTCTGCAGGAGAGACGCTCAGTAGCTCGGTACGGGCTTTTGTTAAAATTTCGAGAACCTACCTTCACCGAAGAGTCAAGCAGTATATTGCTGCCTCCTGCGTATATCTCGCGAAGAGACCATGAGGACAAAATCAGAGACATTAGAGCCCACACGGAATCATACCGACAATCCTTCTTTCCACGAACGATACGAGACTGGAATAGAAGGGAGAACCGATAGAGGTACTCAAGGTACCCTCCGCCACACACCGTCAGGTGGCTTGCGGAGTATGGATCTAGATGTAGATGTAGAACATGAAGCAGTTACAGCGTGGTCGACGACCGACGACCGAGTGGTCCATGGCCCGTCTAATGTAAAGCTTGAGTACAAGGTGTTTCAAAAAGATGTATCCGATTTCATACTTTGATACACACGTCAAAAAAAGTGTTGCATCAATGCGGTTCTAGGGGTACTTGACCCGTTGCATAAAAGTGTAACAGAGATATACAGATACAACATATCAGCTCAATTTAGCTGTGGCGATAAGTTTCTATGGGACCAAGCTGCTGAGGTCATTGATCCTTGACTTGCACAATACTTAATCGAACTTAAACTGAATTACGTTAAGGACAACACACACTCTTATTCCCGAGGAAGGGCTCGAACCGCCTATGGGGGTGGAGGGCAGAGCCATTTGAACCATACTTACATCGTCCTGGCCGTGTGTACTTCCATCTTTCCACGGCTCGTTTCCTGAGTGTCGTATGGAGCCAATATGTTTGGTAATCGACAGTGTTTGGGCGTGATCGGGCTCTAGGATCTCGTTGCTGTCTTTTATTGCTTCGCTTCTATTTCGTTTTCCGCGGTTGTTCAGGGTTGGTCTTTTATGAAGCTCTTTCATTTCAACTTCCGCCCGTAGAGTACCCAATATCGATTGAGAGTTCTGTCTCTGGTGTACTTAGAAACCGTAAGCTGGTAACACGACCGAGTTACGTGTTTACTGCAGGAGACTCTTTGGCCTGTACTATTTATAGGCGAGCGCGGTCACGCTGGAGGAGGCTCGTTTCCTGAGCGTCGTATGGAGCCAATATTTTTGGTAATCGACAGTGTTTGGGCGCGATCGGGCTCTAGCATCTCGTTGCTGTCTTTTATTGTTTCGCTTCTATTTCGTTTTCCGCGGTTGTTCAGGGTTGGTCTTTTATGAAGCTCTTTCATTTCAACTTCCGCCCGTAGAGTACCCAATATCGATTGAGAGTTCTGTCTCTGGTGTACTTAAAAACCGTAAGCTGGTAACACGACCGAGTTACGTGTTTACTGCAGGAGACTCTTTGGCCTGTACTATTTACAGGCGAGCGCGGTCACGCTGGAGGAGGCTCGTTTCCAGAGCGTCGTATGGAGCCAATATTTTTGGTAATCGACAGTGTTTGGGCGCGATCGGGCTCTAGCATCTCGTTGCTGTCTTTTATTGTTTCGCTTCTATTTCGTTTTCCGCGGTTGTTCAGGGTTGGTCTTTTATGAAGCTCTTTCATTTGAACTTCCGCCCGTAGTGTACCCACTATCAATTGAGAGTTCTGTCTCTGGTGTACTTAGAAACCGTAAGCTGGTAACTCGACCGAGTTACGTGTTTACTGCAGGAGACTCTTTGGCCTGTACTATTTATAGGCGAGCGCGGTCACGCTGGAGGAGGTTGTCGCGCGGTGGCCTTCGTGTCTGCTCTGGTGACGTCGACATCCGGCCTTCCGCGAACGGGTGTTGTTATCGAACCCGCACTTCTATCCGTGGGGGAACGCCGGCCTGGTTTGGCCCCTCTGTCCGCTCTTCACAGGTTGTCCGCGGGAGGCGGATGGCAGTCTATTTAAACAAACAGTAACCATCATGAGGCGGTGGAGCCGCCGCTCGGCAACGGTTTGAGTCCGGGAGCAGTTAGGCTGGGCCGGTGTCTGCCGCGACGACTGGGGACTGCTCAGAATTGTGCACAGCAGTCCCGGACAAACGACGAAGTCCGCCGTGGGAAACGAGAAAAGAAGTTAAGTGTGAATGTTTCGATTTGATCGTCCTTTGGGACTGAGTTCATCCAGTCGTCTTTCCCGCCTTGTGGCCACCGCTGTGGCAATTCTCTGTTCTGTTCACTGGTGCAATACTGACAGTGCAGATTCCTCCACGCATCGGTTCTAACCGGTGTAGTGGTGTATTTTGGTAGTTATTTGTGTACGTTCGTACTTCCTTGCTTTGGTAGTTCATCCTCCCGCCCTGTGTTCGCAGAATTTCGGATGGGAAGTTCGTTCCTTGTCTCCCAAGATCTAGTGCTGTATTATTAAGGTTAATTCTAGTTCAGTCTAGCCTTCTGTTAATCCCTGGGTATATGTGTCCGTCATACTACTTGCGCTGTATTTATTCTAAGTGAGTTGCACTAACAGTAGTTGGGGATTCGAGTCCTGTCACGGAGCTAATAAGAGGTCACATTGGTTTCGGCTTGTTAGTTGGAGGGCGTTGCCTTAGAGGTTTGTTAATATTGGCATGTCAGCGTTTTTTAGTGCTACCGGGACCTAAGGAAGAACATTGTGCTGATTAGGGAATGTTGTTACACGTTCTTGTTTTCATTTCAATATCTGTATTTGTGAAGGCAACCGCATGAAGTAAGATCTCTTCTGAAGCTATGCTGGATCTTGCGCTCTTGGGATTTTTGGTTTTGTTTTGATCTCGACTATTTGGGTGTCAGGAATATGGAACTTTGTTGTTAATGTTTGGCTTGAACAGCGGATACGCGGCTAGTTTAGTACGTATGTAGTGGCATGGCGTCCTAGTGAAGGCGTGCCCGCTAGATTGCTATTGCGTCTCGTCAAAGTGTAATTTCCACCTTCCTAAAACCTCCTTGTTAAAAGGGAGGAAGGAAAAAAAAACTTTAGAAATACCTTCTATTTGCATCAACTATCCTACCTGTCGCTTAAGTAAATGTCTGCTAAGGGATTAAGCTAATGGGAGCACCTATCCTAAAAGCAACTAGCGCACTAATGTTATGGTGGCCCTCGTGCCTATTTTGTTCTGAAAGACAAACAGGCTTACATGCTCCGTATCGAACTTCTGATGTTGTTTTTTGAGTGATGATGGATTATTAAAATTGATTATAGTGCAAACGTTTGTATTTTACCAGTCGTGTTTATAAGTTATTAATGTGATTGGTTGGAATGTTATACGACAGTTTTAGGACCATCGGTTGTCCAGGTAGAAATTTTGAAGCCATGCTGTGTTGCGAATTCATGTATGTATGTTTTATATTGCAATGAGAATTTAAATGTGGTAAACCCACGCTTGTGATTAATAATTAAAGATTTAAGAGTGCATTATCTTAGCGCTTACTTATGTGTTGTGTTATTATTATTTTTAAAAATTATAATAGGCGTTCTAGTTTCTTAAAATAAAGGATTTCCAATTCAAAAGTGGTGGGCCTCCCATTTTGGGCTATGGCAAGCATCGAAGCAGGGTTTACGTAGTTGGTGTTATGTATTGTATGTTATGAATAAATTATTTGTGTGTTAAACCACGTCTGATATGTCAATTCCTTGGCCCCGTCCACACCTTGGTTGTAGTCTTTTAATTTTAAATGATCAGACCACCGTTCCAGTCAACACACACTCTTATGCCCGAGGAAGGGCTCGAACCTCTGAGGGGGGTGGGGGGTGGGAGGAGCAGATGTTAAGTCCCATAGTGCTTAGAGCCATTTGAACCATACCTACATCGTCCTGGCATACTGTTCTCTACATCAGCAATGCGCTGTTGATACAGAATGAGAGTTTCACTCTGCAGCGGAGGGCGCGCTGGTGTGAAACTTCCTGGCAGATTAAAACTGTGTGGCGGACCGAGACTCGAACTCGGGACCTTTGCCTTTCGCGTGCAAGTGCTCTACCAGCTGAGCTACCCAAGCACGACTCACGCCCCGTCCTCACAGCTGTACTTTTGCCAGTAGAAATTGTCCCACTACTCAACACGTGGACCTCTCAGACTGGCTGGTGGTTCATCTTGCCAAGAAAGCCCTTTTCAGTGTATACCAGGCATATTCCATAGACTTCATGTCTGGAGAACATGCTGGCCATCCTAATCTATCGTTTTCGTTATCATGAAGCAACATATTCACAATACGTGCATGATGAGCATGAAGATTGTCGTTCATTAAGATGAATCCATCTCTGAAATGATGCAGATATGGTTGCACTATTCGCCAGAGTATGTCGTCCCTATGACGCACACTATTTTGATTGCCCTCAGTGACCAACAAAGGCATACGTTGGTCTCACTTAATGCCACGCCAAAGCATCAGGGAACCACCATCTTGCTACAATCGCTGGACAGTGTGTCTAAGACGTTCGGGCTGACCAGAATGCCTCCAAAAATATCTTCGACTGATTGAAGTCATATGCGAGTCTTATCTGTGAACAGAGCTTGATGCCAATTCTGACGAGTACATAGAGCATGTTGTACCGCTCTGCATAGTGTTTAGGTCGCAAAGTTGGACCTCGTCCTGGCCGTCGGGCATCGAGTTGCAGATCGTGCAGCCTATTTCGTACAGTTTGAGTCGAAACATGGCATCCTGTGGCTTCACGGTAGTCATTATTCAGCATCGTGGCGTTTCACTCAAAAACTTCCCGTGATGAGAGCCCTTCCTGACACATCATAACATGCGGATCAAACTTCGGAACTGATCTTTCAGGCACGGCCGAACTACAGCAAACCAAGTTAGTGTACTTCCTATTGCTATGAGGGGAATTGATCGGCTGTCTTACCCACTCCGTCGTAAGCACTGCCCATACGTTATTGTTCACACGTTAATGTTAGGGTGAGTGACATCTATGAAGTACCTAAGTGACTCTGTCATTGACCCTACATACACATTGAACGTCAGTTTTCAGAAAGCTTGGAACCGCGGTGATGCAACATTATTTTTCATGTGTGTATATCCCACGCAATTGCAGACCAAAACTTTGAATTTGTTTTAACTTGCGCATCCAAATTAAGACTTTACCTTTGTGTCAGATGTAATTTTTCCGTATAATGTGGTTGTCGCAAGGGGTCTCCTTGGTGCAGATACATCGCACGCTCCCTCGTCCAATACTCAAACTACGGACAGCTTAAAATTAAAGTGCAGCTACTCGCCTAGGTCCAGTGTGGGCGGTAATTATTGTGTGGCAGCGAAACTTGATAGATACGCTAATACGTTAATGCGGAACTAGTTTACGCTGCAAAATAAAATCTGTAGTACTTGGGGCATCAGGTGCCTAACGGGAGCTGTAAACTGCCCGTATGACTGTATAATGTCGCGCTGTCGTTTGACAAGCCATAATGTGAGTGAACGGTGTGGCTGTCGAGAAGAGAGATAGTGCACTTTTAGCGAAACTGTTTGATTTGAACTGTAGGTATGACAGTGATGCATTGAGAAAGCATCGCTGATTGAAAGCTCTTAAGAGAGGTTTGACGTCATTAAATGGTTTAAAGAAGATGATGATGGAATTCGAAAACAGGAGTGAGGTTCATGTGGTACCTGCAAGAGGAGGTGTTCTATCGTGATGGAATTTAATGAAAACGTTGTTGTTGTTAGGCTGATGGGCCAAAGAAACGGGTATAGGCAAGCGAGTTCAAATACAAAGAAATGTAAACGGGCAGAATACGGCTGTGCGGTCCGAAACTCTTATATAAGACAACAAGTGTCTGGCGCAGTTGTTAGATCGGTTACTGCTGCTACAACGTCAGGTTATCAAGATTTAATTGAGTCTGAACGTGATGTTATAGTCGGGGCACGAGCGATGGGACACAGCATCTCCGAGTTAGCGATGAAGTGAGGATTTTCCCGTATGACCATTTCACGAGTGTACCGTGAGTATCAGGGATCCGGTAAAACATCAAATTTCAGACATCGCTGCAGCCGGAGAAAAAGTCCTGCAAAAACGGGACCAACAACGACTTTAGAGAACCGTTCAACGTGACAAAGTACAAGCCTTCCGCAAATTGCTGCAGATCTCAATCCTGGGCAATGGACAAGTTTCAGCGTGCGAACCATTCAACGAAACATCGTCGATATGGGCTTTCATAGACGAAGGCCGACTCGTGTACCCTTGAGACGCACGACGCAAAGCTTTATGCCTCGCGTGGGTGCGTCAACACCGACTTCGAACTGTTGAAGACTGTAAACATGTTGCTTGGTTGGACTAGTCTCGCTCCGAATTGTATCGAGCGGGTAGTTCTGTACGGGTATGGTGACAACTCCATGAACTCATGAACTTGCATGTCATCAAGCGATTGGTCAAGTTGGTGGGGGCTCTGTAATGGAGTGCGGCGTGTGTAGTTGGAGTGATACGGGACACGTGATACGTCTGTACATGACTCTGACAGGTGACACATACGTAAGCGTCCTGTCTCAACACCTGAATGTCCTTTGTGCATTCGATAAACTTGAGAAATTCTAGCAGCACAATGCAACACCCCACACGTCCAGAACTGCTACAGAGTGGCACCAGGAAGACACTTCCGCAGGCTACTAAATTCTTAAGACGTGAACATTATTGAGCATATTTGGGATGTTTGCAAAGTGCTATTCAGAAGAGATCTCCAACCCCCTCGTTTAGATTTATGGACAGCCCTGCTGGATTCATAGTGTCAGTTCCGTCCAGCACCTCTTCAGACATTAGTGGAGTTCATGACACGTCGTGTTACGGCACTTCTACGTGCTCGTGGAGGTCCTACACGATATTAGGCAGGTGTAACAGTTTCTTTGGCTCTTCAGTGTGTAACTGGTAATTAATCACGTGGAAATGGGTAGTACTAGCGTTCGTGCAGTCTCAAGAGAGTTTTTCATCCAATGGTCAACAGTACGAAAAGTTTTACAGTCTGTTTTACATTGAAATCCGGACAAGATGCAGACGGTGCAGCAGTTGTAACTCCATGATCCGCAGGAACGTTCTTAATGTCGTATCCGGTTTCTGGCAACTATCGAAGTTTTGAAGCGTAGCCGAGTAATTTTCTTTGGAGTGACGAGGCACATTTTATACCAGAGGCTGCAGCAAATATATATAAATGCCAAGTTTGAGGTCCTGTTAAACACCACGTTGTAGACGAAGAGCAACTGCACCCGCAGCATGTGATTGTGTGGTGTGCGTTGACAATCACCTTTATTCTCTGTCCGTTCCTCTATGAAGACAATATACCCCAAGGGCCTGTCAGGTGTACCGTGACGTCTTTATGGGTCGAGACGTCTTTATACAGCATGTGATTTCAGCTTTTTAGCAGTACAGCTGTGCGGAAATCACTGTTTTCAAGCAGGACGGGACAACGTCTCATGTCGCTCACCCAATGAAAGATCTGCTTAATGCACCTGTCCACGAACGTGTTGTCTTAAGAGATTATCCAGATGCATGGAATGTAAGATCACTTGACCGGAATCAGTGTGATTTTGGACTTAGGCGATATCTAAAGGAACGCTTTTACGAGGGACATGTACGTCCTCTATCTGATCAGAAGGCCAGTATACAGGAACATGTTGCTCAGATTCCATCAGCACTACTTCCAGCTGAGGTTGATCAAGTTATTTTACAGATGAAGCATCTCGTCGACGTCTCCAGTCCACATACTGAACGAACTATTTAAGCGGCTGTTCATAATAATATCAGAATTATGCCTTTCTCACTTGTTTGACCTTTCTGGCACACTTCAAATTCCTAACCCATGACCTATGGAAACATTTATATAGGTATTTCTTGCATTCACAACGCCAGACTTACAGCCTGATGCCTGAAATTACAACTATTTTTTCCAGTGTAAATCGGTTCCTCGTTAACGCGTTAGAATACCTATAAAGGTTCTCTGTCACACGGTAATTACAGCCCACAATGGCCCTTTGTCAGTAGCCGTACTTCAATTACACCCACCCGGTACGTCGAGATAGCCATAATTGCCTTTTCCGTTTCAACTGGCGCAGTTCAGTAACTACAACTCACATACAGAAGATAAAATATAAGAACACAATCTTTGCGATTTGTACATTACATTTTAGCTGTAGATAATATCATCATTCTACTATGTCACGTAGTAGAAGTTTCAGCTATACATAGATTTCTCACATCTCAGTAGATGTACTTAATCGAGAAAATTATTACCAGTCGCTGTGGCCGAGCGGATCTAGGCGCTTCCGTCCGGAACCGCGCTGCTGCTACGGTCGCAGATTCGAATCCTGCCTAGGGCATACATGTGTGTGATGTCCTTACGTTAGATAGGTTTAAGTAGTTCTTAGTCTTGGAGACTAATGACCTCAGATGTTAAGTCCCATAGTGCTCAGAACCAGTTTTTGCGACATTATTTCCCTTAACAGTCACATAACAGGAAAATGACTGGTAAGGTTTATTTAAATCAGCTACTTATTCCATTACTGATAGCAGTATCTTAGTTGATACATTCTCGCAGCTACATTCTGCCATATCACTACCTAGACTCAAGAGCGATTAAACTGTTATCTACGAGATAGTTACATACACAGGGTATACTGTCTAACTTTGTCAACTGTGGCTATTTTTTATCCTTTGAACACATTTGCAGGGACGAACAAAGGGCTCACGAAACGAACAGCAATGCGTTATCAAAAATTCATTAACAAACAAGATACAAGATTCGATGAATTTTTTATGGAACGGTACCACGTGTTGTTGCCAGAATAGCAAATCTCTATGAGACGAAACCATTGATATAACTCCTTTGTAGATATAACAATATGCCATGGAGAAAATCCCATGAAATATAAGGATTTTTGTACTGGTGTTATAGGAGTGAATTTGTACCTAAATCTTTGTAAGCAAATCTAGTTCATCAGTCTTTCACTTCCAGATTTTGGAAACTAAGACAAGTCTGTGAAATTCCAAAATCTTTCAAAGTAAATATAGAAGAAACAAAAGGTTATCAGAATAGAGAATTTCATGAGTAGTACTATGTAGAAAGAACGCAGGTGTTAGTGTAAACTGCATGGCATTTAATGATTATTTTGTTGCACGCCCTGAAAATTCAAGAAATGTAGCATTCAAAGTAAATCTTAAACGGAAAGTAGCCAATAAAATAATTAAGAGTCACTGTATCAACACAATTAAGTATCTTATGTATCATTTCTCAAATCAACATCCCTTTTCTTCAACACATACTAATCGTACAGTGACGAATGAGACATCGTTAGACAGGTTATTTTTAACGGCTTATGAAATTTTATACAGATTTGTCACTGATTTGTGGAAACTTTCTACAGAAAAGGGGTTTTTTACTATCAGAGGCGAAAGGGCATGATAAATGTCCAGCTTTATTCCTATATTTTTACGATGCTAACTTATTAATCATGAATAAGATATTCTCGTTTCATACTACCTTATTGAAAAAATCGTTTTATTTCATGTAAAGTGCTTATTAACTCGATAATTTGTATGCAGCATTGCCATATATAATAACAATACCATTACGGTAGTCCATAATCCGTGTACGTCGTACAAGTTGACTTTTCTAATTCAATACACTTCTTCGAAACGACAATCAAATATGTCATTGTCGCCGTGAATTGTGGTTTACCTGCTGCTCCCAATGCCTAAAGTGTTTGCTGCAACTGTAAATGTCCAGTTAAAGTTGTAGGTTAAGAGATACTACTGACAGTCGCTCATCACTGCCCGTCGTACAAGCCAGGACAAATATTCAGAATGCAAAACACGTTTTGGACACGTGGAAGTTTAACAGAAATATGTATGAAAAGTTCATGATTATTATTTCACGTTGTTCGGTTCATTTTTAAAGATGTTTTCTCTTCATTCCCACACCTAAGCTTACCCCTACGACTACACTTATTCTATATACTGTCATTAGTTAAAATTATGAAGGTGAGAAATCTTTGCGCAGGTCCCTGGTCAGCAAAACATTCCAAAATTTAGAGTGAGTTCAAACAATTTGTTTTAGAGGAAACGTTACGCAAGATGGTTAACCCCTGTGATTCATAGTACAAAAATGAATAACTGCTTGGAAGACCCTTAAAACAAAGCTCTACACTACAGTTGCCGACCGAGAGTGCCTGTCTACAACTGAATGCCTTTTATTAAATTATACAATTCATAAATAAGAAATACAAGACAGTTGAAACACGGGAAAGATATTGAACTGAGTAAAAACGGGACGGCTGGGTAACGAGAACAAAGGAAAGAAATAAGAAAGAGAAGAGATGTTCATTGGTTACTTGCGTACAATGAATAATAACAGTTTAGCTTGGGCTCTTCGAATACCTCTTTTAAAAGAAATCAACAGAAGAATGCGCTCAGAAGCTCAAGAAAGATATAGAAAAAGGATAATAAACAAGAAGAAACAACAGATAGAATTATTAGCAAGAGTTGCAGGTGGATAGATTCCAAAGCAGCCAACAAGTTCGAAGGATGTATGAAATAACCATAGAGAAAGGGTAGAGGAATAACAGAAGGGAAAGTGAGAGAAAGAAACTGACTACGGAGCGTTGAAACTGGCACCTAATTGTCAGGGCATTACGAGGAAAGAAGAGACAATAGCCTTTATAAAGTTTTAATAGAATAACATTGCCTTCACATACGATTTCGCATCGCTTAGTTTCTGCAAAGAGTCCTTTTGTGTTTGATTCGAAAATTATATCATCTAAATGGATACATGCAACGTAAAAGTGAAGAAAGTTGGTATTTTGCATTAACTCATGTGTCTAACTTTACCTTGGGGAAATAAAAAAATAAGTAAAAATTTTTCCAGAATGAAACATTCACTCTGCAGCGGAGTGAAGGCTGATATGAAACTTCCTGGCAGATTAAAACTGTGTGCCCGACCGAGACTCGAACTCGGGACCTTGGCCTTTCGCGGGCAAGTGCTCACAGTTTTAATCTGCCAGGAAGTTTCATATCAGCGCACACTCCACTGCAGAGTGAAAATTTCATTCTGGAAACATCCCCCAGGCTGTGGCTAAGCCATGTCTCCGCAATATCCTTTCTTTCAGGAGTGCTAGTTCTGCAAGGTTCGCAGGAGAGCTTCTGTAAAGTTTGGAAGGTAGGAGACGGATACTGGCAGAAGTAAAGCTGTGAGCACCGGGCGTGAGTAGTGCTTCGGTAGCTCAGATGGTAGAGCACTTGCCCGCGAAAGGCCAAGGTCCCGCGTTCGAGTCTCGGTCGGGCACACAGTTTTAATCTGCCAGGAAGTTTCCAGTAAAAATATTGCTTAGAATAGAACTCGCAACATTCACTGTCTTACCGTACCTTTTTGCAGCATACAATTTACGCAGTTGTAATGTTTGTCCATCAAAGATCGTGCTGTGGAGTTTCACTTTCTGACTCACAGGCAACGATCGCCCTCCTTTCCTCCTGGTTGTCATTAGCACAGACTTTGTGGAGGCGGAGCTAATTGATCGCCATTCAAACAACAGCACTTCAACTAATCGCTTGCGTCACTCTCTACAGCATCGTGCCCTGATTTCAGGCACTCCTCGGGGACTTTCCCAATGCTGCTATACTAGGACTCTACTGGCGCTAAGATCATTGCGTAAGTTTACAGCCATATTCTTTCATCACTTTGCTATTCAAATTTTTCTCTCTTTTCTTAACGACGACGTCATTTGAGAACGAGCACAATCTTCAGTCGTACAACGAGGGGAATGGGAAATAGCTTTAATTTTTTCATGGGAACTATTGCCTACACTCGATTCAAGAGACTTTTGAAAACCACAGAAACTTAAATCTTGATTTCTGGAGGTTTACACACGTGTTTCTGAGCTGCCATGGCATCTATACATCTGAGTAAATGAAGAAGGAGGTACATTCGTTACATAGCAGATTTGCATAGCTACTGGCGAATAATTGAGTCCTGGGTACACTGTGAGGATTGTGGTTTCCTTTTGTTTCTTACATATCTGTAGCAGTATGTACTAAGGCTACGGCCGATTCTGACACCCGATATATTCCGAAGAAGGTTGTACAGTGCGGAGAAAAATATGCAGACACCAAAAGCTCTATTTATTACCATATTTTTGAGGTGTAGAAAAATCGTTGGCCTTCAAAATAGCTTCCAGATATCTAGGAAAGGATAAATACAGTTCCTATGTGGTTTTAGATGGAACCTTATTCAATTGTTCCTTTAAAATAGTGGGAAGTTCGGCTAAAAGTCATAAAGATCGATAGCGATCACTCTACCCTCTCTCTGAAGTAGACAAAATAAAGGCTGAACAATATTGAGCCCTGATGACTGTAAAGAAACCGAGAGGTGAAGGAACTCATCGTCGTGCTCCTAAGCCAGTCCTGAACGATGCAACCTTGGAGCACAGAGATCAATTGTTGTACCGTGTGATATACCTGATCAGCCAAACTGGTCACATAGTCCTTGGCAGCAAGCGACTTTGCAGACTAAGTAAGTGGCCCGTGTGTAGAGGGTCGATTGATTTAGAGTGGTTAAGTTGGTTAAGTTTTACAGTAATGTAGTCAGTTATAATTTGAAGCAACACTGGGAGCCAAATATGATGCGTGTGTCACATACTGTTGCGCAGCTGAATAGTATGGTGTCCGCCGGTTTAGCTGGGTGGTAACGTCCTTGCCTCGCATGCAGCGGGCCTGGGTTCGATTCCCGGCCGGGTCGGAGATCTTCTCCGCTTGTGGACGGGTGTTTTGTTGTCCTCATTGTCATTTCATTCTCATCACCGGCACCAAAAGCAAAGCTAAGGAAGCAGAATAATTGGCGAATCAGTATATGCTAAGACACAGATCATCGATGCGGTACTGATATTAGGATTATATTTTCCCTCAGAGTATACTTTCCTACACTTGGACTGGAGAAGATGGAAACAGTACGTGGGAGCACAGCTGGTCCATGGAGGAGGGGCCGGAGCATGGAGTCTTATTGTTTTGGACCTACTGGGTGTCTGGACGAAGCAGTTAGGGCACGTACTGTGTCGGGAGGCGTCGCGTTCTCCAAGCAGACGGACGTTATTTTGTCAGTTCATCAGTGGAAATTAAGGGTAAACTTCAGTATTTTGACACTCAGAACGATATTTGCAGAAAAAAAAATGTTTGGGAAATTGCACAACATGATGGGTAATCAGTCAGGGTATAACAGTACACAAGGGGGGTATCGTCCGTTATTGTCGCTGTTCGCAAAGCGACAGGAACAACTACGACAAATATGGAGTTGATACCGTGGGTTAGACAGAAATGAGGATGGTTGGACGTAGGTGGCAGGATCCTACGGACAGCGTTTGGTACAGCTAATACGGATGACATAGCTAACGTCAATAAGACATCACAGGAAGTTCGGAAGGTGGCGGGAAGCAACTAGGAGGCCGTGCATTTGCACACAACCCAACTCGCTAGTTTGGAAAACGATGTGTTGAACAACACTTCGCAACTTCATGAGTTGGCCTCTATGTTAATGACGCACACTAGGACATCTGCTGAAACAAAAAATCGAGACTTATCTGTTACTGGTGCTCGCTTGGACAATACCGATGTACAGTTAATGATTGATGCATGTTGATATTGAAATTGCGGAGTTGAAGGAAGCACCATTGCACTACATGCACGGACACCTTACACCAGTTAAACTAGCACCGGAATGATTATTGACTTACTGGAAAGAAATCGAGACTGCTGTGCCAGCGTCTTTCGGACTTACTAAATGGCCAAGGGAGGAGTACTTGACGATGCACCATCCCTTGGCTACCATTACGAGACAACTATGAGAGACTCACCTGGACGTTAGCAGACCGATACCACTAATTGTAGAGACTCTTATTTATAGTACTGTGCGGTACACACAGTAGTATGGAAGTATTTTCCGTAGTACAACAGACTAATGATGCAGGAGATCGTACCAGTGGCACCAATATGACACAGTCACGCATTAATGTCTACATAAGATTTGTTACGCTGCCACAACGGACCGGCTGCTATCTGCTAATCTAAGTTAGTAGATACAGTGCCCAAGTCTTGCGAGGTCATATTGTTTCACTCCAAGAAGTTGGTCGGAGAAGGGGGGAATACTTCCAGCGGGTAGGGCAACACTGGTTATTTTCGGTGGCAAGGCCAACGTTGGTTCCAGAATGAGATTTTCACTCTGCAGCACAGTGTGCACTGATATGAAACTTCCGGGCAGATTAAAACTGTTTTCCGGACCGAGACTCGAAGTCGGGACCTTTGCCTTTCGCGGGCAAGTGCTCTACCAACTGAGCTACCCAAGCACGACTCACGCCCCGTCCTCACAGTTTTACTTCTGCCAGTATCCGTCTCCTACCTTCCAAACATTACAGAAGATCTCCTGCGAACCTTGCAGAACTAGCACTCCTGAAAGAAAGGATATTGCGGAGACATAGCTTAGCCCCAGCCAGGGGGATGTTTCCAGAAGCACTTGCCCGCGAAAGTCAAAGGCCCTGAGTTTGAGTCTCGGTCCGGAAAACAGTTTTAATCTGCCAGGAAGTTCCAACGTTGGTTGTTGGTACATGTTGCAAGACGGGAAAATTAGGTGGCACATAAAGCTGGTTCTGCAGAGTAGAGGATTAATACTCAATGGAACTCATTGTGAGATGTCTGAACCCACCACCAGCTACAACAATTGGAACCATAGCCCTCCATTTCTTAATTTATATAACTGACGTACCACTTTCCTCGGTTTTGCCCCTCCCCCCCAACATCTTTACTTTCTTAATGATACCTCTGACAAAGACCTGCTCACCTCTCTAGATCAGACGATCGCCAGCCAACGCATTCGTGTTACCATGGAACGTCTCTTAGAGCAGGTGAAAAGCTAGAGAAGTAAGCAGCAGTAGCAACTGGCAGTTATTATTTCATCATCATAAACCGCCTATGTATTCCTTGTGTTGATCAGAGTTACATACGTCTTATTCGAGAGAAGAATTGCCCAAATTCCACCCTTCACAAATTTCAGACTATGGGTTCGTACCGATCAGAACGGCATCCTCCTTTCCAATGTTATGGGTTAACAGTTATGGAGTGAAAGACCAAGTGTTTTCATGGACGGTAACGAACAATGGTGTATCAGAGGGAGAACTGTAGTGTAATTAGTACTGACAAGCTACAATATAAATTCAAAGGAAGTGAACCGTATAAATATGGTACAAGCCCAATATTGGTAGAGGGTTAAAAACCATGTAAATAAAGTCAGGTGTAAATACACTCCTGGAAATTGAAATAAGAACACCGTGAATTCATTGTCCCAGGAAGGGGAAACTTTATTGACACATTCCTGGGGTCAGATACATCACATGATCACACTGACAGAACCACAGGCACATAGACACAGCCAACAGAGCATGCACAATGTCGGCACTAGTACAGTGTATATCCACCTTTCGCAGCAATGCAGGCTGCTATTCTCCCATGGAGACGATCGTAGTGATGCTGGATGTAGTCCTGTGGAACGGCTTGCCATGCCATTTCCACCTGGCGCCTCAGTTGGACCAGCGTTCGTGCTGGACGTGCAGACCGCGTGAGACGACGCTTCATCCAGTCCCAAACATGCTCAATCCGGAGATCTTGCTGGCCAGCGTAGTTGACTTACACCTTCTAGAGCACGTTGGGTGGCACGGGATACATGCGGACGTGCATTGTCCTGTTGGAACAGCAAGTTCCCTTGCCGGTCTAGGAATGGTAGAACGATGGGTTCGATGACGGTTTGGATGTACCGTGCACTATTCAGTGTCCCCTCGACGATCACCAGAGGTGTACGGCCAGTGTAGGAGATCGCTCCCCACACCATGATGCCGGGTGTTGGCCCTGTGTGCCTCGGTCGTATGCAGTCCTGATTGTGGCGCTCACCTGCACGGCGCCAAACACGCATACGACCATCATTGGCACCAAGGCAGAAGCGACTCTCATCGCTGAAGACGACACGTCTCCATTCGTCCCTCCATTCACGCCTGTCGCGACACCACTGTAGGCGGGATGCACGATGTTGGGGCGTGAGCGGAAGACGGCCTAACGGTGTGCGGGACCGTAGCCCAGCTTCATGGAGACGGTTGCGAATGGTCGTCGCCGATACCCCAGGAGCAACAGTGTCCCTAATTTGCTGGGAAGTAGCGGTGCGGTCCCCTACGGCACTGCGTAGGATCCTACGGTCTTGGCGTGCATCCGTGCGTCGCTGCGGTCCGGTCCCAGGTCGACAGGCACGTGCACCTTCCGCCGACCACTGGCGACAACATCGATGTACTGTGGAGACCTCACGCCCCACGTGTTGAGCAATTCGGCGGTACGTCCACCCGGCCTCCCGCATGCCCACTATACGCCCTCGCTCAAAGTCCGTCAACTGCACATACGGTTCACGTCCACGCTGTCGCGGCATGCTACCAGTGTTAAAGACTGCGATGGAGCTCCGTATGGCACGGCAAACTGACTGACACTGACGGCGGCGGTGCACAAATGCTGCGCAGCTAGCGCCATTCGACGGCCAACACCGCGGTTCCTGGTGTGTCCGCTGTGCCGTGCGTGTGATCATTGCTTGTACAGCCCTCTCGCAGTGTCCGGAGCAAGTATGGTGGGTCTGACACACCCGTATCAATGTGCTCTTTTTTCCATTTCCAGGAGTGTAGATACGGAGGCAGAATGTGTCACACATTCTTTCCATAGAAGGGAGGGAACGTAGAGGGGTCTAAAATTAGAGGAATTAATTTGATTAAAGCTAGTTTTTCACAGTAATGAACTTATTTCAAATGTGAAGGAATACCGGGAGCCAGATGTCATATGTTTTGTTACATTCTGTTGCGCAGCTCAGTGGTACGGTAATGTAATTCAAGTGGGTCGGCGGAGTGCCGAGTTAACCAAAACAAAAGATAAAACTGTGTCCCCGACCAGCAGAAGACGTGAGAAGAAGCAGCTCGCCGCACACCAGGGTGTCAACATCGAGAGCGGTAATCCTGTCAGTTACACCAAAATATTCCACCAACTTACTGGAAAGAAAGAACTGCAAGAAACATTGGCAGAAATCCGCATTTAACGACCAACGGCCAGTTTATGATCACCGACCGTGAGGGACTGAAGTGACACAGAGCCTGTGTTACTCAGTGCCACCATCAGTTCGGAGGCGTCACTGCCATTGCAGTCACTGTAATAGCCACTGCAGTAATGCAGGGCATAGCCTAGGGGGCACCAGGGCGACGCCGCTGCTGTAGTCATCACCGGTCTATCGTCGGACACGCTAAGCCGACAGCCAACTGTAATTGGAGTCATCGCCATGATCTGGGACGCTGCCTCCACAAACACAGTGACCAGTGCCAGAGCTGTGAGCCCTGGCGCTGCGGATGGTTGCTGAGACAGGACAGTGACCTGTTCCCCAGCCGCCACCGCCACGCTCTCAAGCCGCGATCGCAACGGAGGCCCGGGGCACGTGGTTCCAGCCACCGCGGTGCGACCCAGCAAGCCCGTAGCGCCTCTGTCAAGCAACGGAGTCCAGTCACGCCAGCGCTGCTACAGTCGCCACCGAGAATATTATGAGCAGAAATAAACCTCGCCCAAAAGGCCAACGACCAATCTATTGCAGCTGATCAATAAGTGTTGAGCCATATGTGGACAGACCCTCACCATCCTCTTCCTCATGCTCGGCAAGGAACCCAAGTTCTAATCTGGCGACGGGCAGTGTAGTCCCGCGCCTGTTTACACATGGAATACCACGATATGGCTGCCCAAACATAACAGACTCACCGACATGTTTTACTCTTGAGATGTAATCTCGGCTAAAAATTGGCAACAGCGTGAAACAATATTGACCCGACCAAATGACTTTATTCCATTAGTCTGTATTCAATGTTTTATGGTTTCGGAACCCCGTCTACCTGTTATGGCCGTTTGCCTTACTCATTGATTTCGGAAGTCCAGCCCGTCCTGTAATTCCCAGCGTATGAAGCTCCTTACGTGTTTTTGTGGTGCTGGTAGGGTTTGCGTGTGCGACATTCAGTTCTGCAACGACTTCTCCAACTGTCGTCCTCCTATTTCCCTATTTAATGTGACATGATCAATCAGCACAAACTTTCGCCCGCATTGTGACTTGGTGTATGATGTTTTTTTCCTCTTTCCCTGTATGCGGTATAAATCTTCGATACACTGTCTCCTGCTGTGCCAAACGCTCTCGCTGCCTTGTTTACAGAAGCACCCACCATACGGGTATCTACAATCTGTTGTTGTTCGAATTCATTTAGCTGGATTACTTTAGTATACGGCGTGATTCAACATTCAGAATTACTCGTCTCTAATCGTTCATTGCCCAGTAGGATCACCCGTCATGCCATTTCAAGCGTCGCTGAGCAATGACTAAAGGAACGTGTGGTGTAGGAGGAACTGCTCCACCATTGTATCTCATTATAGCTTCCTACGCACAGTCATTGTGCTTTGGTCTGTTAGTAGCACTGTTTATTTCTTGAACGACTCCTTTCGTCGATTTCATGCGGGCTTTTTTTTTCTACCACCTTCCGCAAAGCTCCACGCCGTCAGTATATAAGGTCTGCCTATCTTGGCTTGACTGTGATTCTCCCTACGCGTTTCCATTTCACTATCACTTCACCAAAAGTCAACTTCGCCAGCTTTAGAAGGGTGAAAAGTCCCTCGTGGCTTTGTTGTTATATGACATCCACTAGCTAGCCCACGTTCCAAGTCAGAGCTCTCATAACCGAGTACCGAGTCGTTCTAGTGTCACTGCTTCTTTGCTGATAATATGGTATACCCCACCTCCTTTCGTATAGACGGTTTTGCTTCTCAGGAGATGTCGTGGGGAATTCCCCATCACAAAAGAGCGTCTGACCACTTCACTTAGTGTTTCATTTGACAACAGTGACACCGTGTTTGTTTCTATATTTCTAGGAGGAAAATTTAACATCAGAGAGTTATATTTGTTTAATATTCTTCATTTTGTTTTTGTATAGTGCGGTACAGGTACAGGATGAAAAAATGAGTACGACTTTATTGATTTCGAGATGGACAGCAATTTATATACTTATTATTACTTCTTTTATTTGTTATTATATGAGAATCCGTCTCGTGGGATTAATCACTGTTGATTACACACGTTCAGGGTCACAGTGTGTAACGTAAAGAGATTAGCTACCTCTTGATCATATGGTGATTTACACGATCCCCATTTGTTACGCTGCTTACCCTTGGCTAGTTTAAGGTAAAAAATAAAGTTGCATGACTGGGAAACCCGAAGCGCAAATTCAGCCAGCTAACTGGAAGAGTGTTGTGTTTTTTACTGTATCTGATAAGCGTAGTTTTCTTTGATGGGTGTGTAGTGTGGTGTCTATCTGTGTTGGATGATGATGAGAGAAGGGAAAGGATGAAACCCAGTGTCAGCACATAGCTTACTCCTCTCGAATACCACCTAGGGGATTGTCGGGTTTAGCACCCCCATATAATGGGCGGATCACCATCAATGGTGCCACATGCCTCACTTTGTGGGACTCTGCAGGGAGGTTTGCAAATTAATTCAGGAGATTACCATAATGGGAAACGGAAAATAGGCATTAGTGCATGACAGTGTAACCAGGCGGATACCTCCCAGTTACTGGCCGCGCCTAACATTACTTAACTTCAGTGATCTGTCAAGAGCCGGAGTACCTAAGTAGGGAAGGCCGTGGCCACGAGGTAGGGGTGACGCTCAGCGGACGAATTTGAACGGCGAAACTGAAAAGCAGCCTGTGTCTCGTTGTCTGGGCATCAGATGCTGAGTTGCTCAGGCCGTATTCAGGTCGGGGATGCACAAAAACCTTGACAATAGATGCCTGTAAATATGAGTAAATTTTCCGCGACAGGTGAGGTGAAACTCGGGCCAGGATATGTTCGAGGAGAGCCTGCATTGTTTTCAGATTTCAAATTATATCATCGATTGTGCCGCAATGCAACGTAGCCGTACTTCATCCACTCCCCTCACCCTCCTCATGTGATGTCATAGCCGAATTTCCTTATGTATAAAATAGTAGGTGGTTAAAAATAATGTTGTCTGTTCAAAGTAGCTTAGTTGTGCTAACTGTAAAATGGTGGGAAACTCAAAAAGTGTAAAACCCAAGACAGTACACCTAATAAAAACCTCTGTGACATGAGAATCTAAGATGACCATCCAAGATTGCTGACCTGAGGATACGAGGACAGTCTATTTGGTTGACTTGGATGTGGAAAAAATGTACCATCTTCTCTAACGAGGAGCGTGAGAAGAAGAGTTCTGTATTTTTCTTCATGGCTTTGCTCCCGCAGCCTCTTCTGTTGAGCTGGTGGTGTATATCGTCATTTCTGCTGATCGCAGGAGCTCGTACTATCCACGCGAGGCATTTATGTTGTAGAGTCTGGATCTGATTTAAGCGATAGTCGTTGGTTAATCGCCATGAGAAGCTAGTTCATGAGAAGAAATGTCACGTTGTTGACAATTTCCATAGTATTTACTAGTTACCCTCCGCGGTTTGTCACGGGTAGTACTAAGTATTTATAGACCTTCTTCGAGGATCGGTATATCTACGAATGACAGCCGCATCAAAATCCTACACCAGTTCCTCAGATTACCAACAACATTCAGATACAGAAAAGTGGAAGGCGACTTTAATATATATTTTTTGTAGATACCTAATTCTCGACTCAACAATAAAGAAGAAAAACAAGTAAGAATCATCAGCACCACTTGTACTGCGAAGGGTGGTCAAGAAAAGTCTGTAAAGGTTGGAAGCGCTCTATAGGTCAGGTTGTGCTATGAAATAATTGTTAAGAAAAAAATTCAATACGTTACACGCTTTGCGAGTTAACCGCCAACCAGGCAGATGCGTGGGCAAAGTCAAGCAGATAAAAGAAGTGTCATTTGTTCTCGTAGCGATGACGATGAAGCACGAGACTGCTGAGTCTCGGGTTCGGGTTCGATCCTTAGTATCGCCGCATGTCCAATTTTTGTGTCTCTCTCTTGTTCGATTTTAGGAAACCAAACGGTGCATACACATGGCGACACCGTCTCCCGCGACTAGCTCAAATTTTCGCGTGCAGTAGCCTGATTAGCTATCTTCAATGCTAATTAACTCGGAAACAGCCCAACGTATCGTATTCTTTTCTTAACAATTATTTTTCAGCCCAACCTGTCTTGCAACACACTTACGAGCCTTTCACACTGTTTCTGATCACCATGAATTTTGTAGCTAGGGGTGCATTAGGAGACACGGTATTCTGAAATCAGTAGTAATCTAATTTATGATATTAACATTAAAATTTTAATTAGCAGAAATTATTATATTTTGTATATGTAAGCGTAGGCTTCCGTGGCAATCGTTACTCTCAATAAAACTCTTCTGTGACTGTGATCACAGTGGCAACTTCTAAGACTACTGACTTTTCAAGACCCCTATTGCGAGTGGCCTTCCCCATGGCTTTAGAAAGAACATTTTTTTTTCGTCGCCTTGCCGCAATGGTAACACTGGTTTCCGTCCGGTCAGCGAAGCACCGAAGTTAAGCGCTGTCGGACTTCGATAACACTTGAATGGGTCACCGTTCGAGTATGCCGAGTACCGTTGGTTACCGGGGTGGAATCGGCCTTGTGAGGACAAAAAAAAAGTTCAAATGGCTCTGAGCACTATGGGACTTAACATCTATCGTCACCAGTCCCCTAGAATTTAGAACTACTTAAACCTAACTAACCTAAGGACATCACACAACACACAGCCATCACGAGGCAGAGAAAATCCCTAACCCCGCCGGGAACCGAACCCGGGAACCCGGGCGTGGGAAGCGAGAACGCTACCGCACGACCACGAGATGCGGCCTTGCGGGGACAGCTGAGTAGGTACTTGATTGAGTAGTAACGACACCGGTTACGAAAACTGAAAGACCGGGAAAGCAGTGAACCGACCACATGCTTCTCCATATCCTCATCTAGTGACGTCTAAGGGCTGAGGATACCACGGCTGCCGGTCTGTACCGTTGGTCCTTCAAGGACTGTTCGGACGATGTTTGTTTTAACACGCCGAGGAAGGCCACTGGCAATAGTGGCCGAAACGTCGAAAGATTTACATATTGACAATATGCTCACAGCCTCAGGAGAATTATGTTGGTAATTTTGTACAGCTTAGTTGTGCCCAGTGTTCCATATAAGCACGGAACATATGTGCACTGTGAATTCCGTTTGCCACCGAAGTGTGGAGAAGTAGAAGGAGAAAATGAGTAGAGAGGATAACAGTAAAGTGAGAAAGACGAAACAGTTACAGTGAGACTAAAGTCTAGATGAAACAGGAGCAACAAACTGGGGTGTGTTAATCTTGCTAGACGAGTCTGCGCAGGCCTGCGGTGAAGGACTCACCTGCCGCTTGGCGAACTCTGCGGGGTCGTGGGCCGCCGGGAACTGGAAGGCGCAGCAGTGGTACGGGTACGTCAGCCACGCCTCTCGCAAGTGCTGCAACACACAGCGGAACAGCGCATTGCAGTAAACAACCTCCTTGAGTTCATCAGTTTGTAAGCGTACCGCTCATCTCAGCCAGGAGTGATGTACCCTATCTTCCTCTGTTGGGTGCCTTCTACTGCAACACGGCTAGTGTAGCCTATAGCCATTGTCTGATTAAGCTTATCCACTACTGATTTTTAGAACCCGCCACTGTTTATTCAATGTAACAACATAAAACTCCAACCAGTCATCTTTTTGAAATAGTTATTTATTCATTCCATGAATCGATTTTGGAATCTTTTCAGGCTCATCTTCAAATGGTGCACAGGAAGTTACAAAGGTTTCAAGCACAATGCTGCGTGCTGGCTCTGTGACAAGAAGATGGAACACGCTTCAATGCATTGCCGTAAGAATTTTTTTCCGTCGCAGTAAGTACAAAACTAAATTTTGGATCCAAATATACACATAACTAATACTTATGGCGATGCATTAAAGCATGAGAATTAATGACAATAGGAAAAGTGAGCTGCTACGAGTGTAGACGCAATGTGTCGCTGAAGCTAGAAAAGCTACTGAAAACACGATAAAATAAGCCAAAATAAGAAAATGGCTCTGAGCACTGTGGGACTTAACATCTGAGGTCATCAGTCCCCTAGAACTAGAACTACTTAAACCTAACCAACCTAAGGACATCACACACATCCATGCCCGAGGCAGAATTTGGACCTGCGACCGTAGCTGTCACGCTGTTCCAGACTGAAGCGCCTAGAACCGCTCGGCCACAACGGCCCGGCAAAATAGGAAAGAAACGAAAGAAAGCGGAAGAAGATGAAAAGGACATTCAAAATAACCAAAATTATGAAGTGGCGACAGTTTATAGACCACGTGCGACGTCAGAAACAGAAGACCGTTATTTAGCTGTAAGGACTCGACGGTACCACCTTGGTACTGCACGGCAACTGGCATCTGACCTCACACCATCCAATGAAAGAGTTACATCGAGGCCAAAAGTGTACAGAAGGCTTCGACAGGGTGGCCTTCAATGTCTTAGAACTCCTGTATATGTACCTCTGACGCGTGTTCATGGGAGGAATTATCTAGAGTGGAATCGTTAACATGCCACCAGAATGTTCGAACAGTGGGTCACTGTTTTTTCACAGATGAGTCCCGAGTTGGTCTGGAGACTGATTCCAGACGGATCCGTATCTGGAGGGACGCAGTGTGTGACACGATTTCGGGACTCAAAACATTGTCGAAGAGACCTATGTCGAGGAGGAACCCTAATGGTTTGGGTAAGGATTGTGTTGACCATTTGAAAACCTCCACATGAAATTGTATGCGTGAATTGGCAAGGTTTAACTGCCGTCAGGTATCGTGACGATATCTTGGGACCTTACGTGCGATTGTTGCAAAGTGGTGTGAGCCCAGACTTCGTACTGGTGGATGATAATCCTAGACCTCACAGAGCACATACGGTTGATGTTTTCTTGGAAACGGAAGATACTGCACACATGGCGTGGCCTTCTCTCTCTTCCTGTCGCACCAGGGAGACGGGTCGCACCACGTCAGCATCCACCGACCACCGTCCAAAGTTTGCGAGCAGCTCTGCAGGAAGAATGTGCTTTATTGCCTCAACGTGTGATTCTTGACATCATTCGCAGCATGTCCCGTCACTGACAGCCTTTTATTGTTGCCTGAGATGGGCACACCCCATACTGAGCACATTAACCAGTTGTCGGAATGTCTCCCCAAATCAGTTAAGTTACAAGAAACGAAGAATATTTCAATGTACCTCTATGCGCATTGCAGTTGTTTACGTTCTAAATTCTTTACATTGTTTCTACTGTAGTATCATCTATTTATACTGTTTTGTGGCAAAATAAACACAACCTTGCAAATATTCTGTTTGTTGCTCTAACTTTGGACATCAATGTATTAGGAGAAAAAACTACTTTTAAAAAACTCTTTTTAATAATACACAAAACTACTAATTTGGTAAGTATTCCTGGTTTACTGTTTCAAGAAGTTAATAACTGAATGAATAAAATTTGTTTTCGCTTTTTATTTTGAATAGTGTGAAAGTACAGTATACCTAAAATAAAAACTGCACGTAATTCAGCAGGTGAGATAAAAATCAGTATTCACTGCACTATGTAATCCATAGTCTACGTTTTTTTACATATAAATAACATTATGTCGTTCCAATATCTATGAAAATGTTTCAGTCATTGAATTTCAAAATACTAGTAAAAGCTACAGGCCATGACGTCCAGGTACCCCAAACATAGATACGAAAGGATATCACAAGAGAATTAAGCACAATGTTTCTCACTTCGATTATTTGATATAACTGGAGAATTTAACACCGAAATTAGATCATAGATCAATGGAACGACAAATGAATAACGTTTCTTGTCACTGTGGTATGCTACTGTCACATATAGATAAGCGATATTAATTCATTTTATGGCCAGTATTTAGTCATTATGCTTGAGGACGCCAGACCTGCGAGCTGTAAGAGGGAACGTGGTGTCCTGGTCGTGTCTGAGATCAGGCTGTGGAGTCCTCTTGTCACCAGTGAGTCTCTGGGTAAGTGTAACTGCGTAGACAACGCCTTCTTAGGGGGTGGGCGAAGGCTGAGATACCTGTAAGTCACGATGGCCCACATTACCACCATCGTTTGTGAATGAGTGGCATCAGTCTGGGTATCGGACGTCGTGTTTGCCTCAATACAGCCTGGAAATGAATCGAGTACAGCAGTCTGTCTTCCCTGTGCACACTTGCGTAGGCTCAGGCACTGCGATGTCCCCACGCCCCGGTTCCCTGGTTCGATTCCCGTCGGGATCAGGGATTTTCTCTGCCTCGTGGTGACTGGGTGTTGTGTGATGTCCTTAGATTAGTTAGGTTTAAGTAGTTCTAAGTTCTAGGGGACTGATGACCATAGATGTTAAGTCCCATAGTGCTCAGAGCCATTTGAACAATTTTGAACTGCGGCGTCAGTTGGTTCGCGTGGAAGCGTCGTCTCTGTTCTCGCTCCAAAAATTTGGTATACCGAATGAGATAACATCGTGCTGCCTAGCGTATTTCTGTGTCTGTGTGTGTGTATGTGAATTCCTAAGGGACCAAAGTGTTCAGGTCATCGGTCCATAGGCTTACACAATACTTAAACTAACTTAACGCTAAGGACAAGACACACACCAATTCCCGAGGGAGGACTCGAACCTCCATCGGGACGGGACGCACGATCAGTGACATGGAGCCTCTAACCACTCGGCGCGGCCGTGCTGCCTAGCACTGGGTGCGAGAGATCCGACCAGTCAAACTGACAACAGCCCAGTGTCAACCTTGTGAAGGTAAAATATGAATGGTCTATGCAAAGACGGGAAGTTTTCTTTCCTTTTCCCGAGTTTTTGAAAATATTGTGACCTGCAATTTTTGTCAAGATGGAAGTTGGACAGGAGGAGGGAATTTTGTGAGACATATCAGGACATGGCATCGTAGATTCAATTGTTCATCGCCGGAGACGGAGCCTGACAGCCCTCTTGGGTTCGTTGGTGCACTCTGCTGACACGGAGCAGACGTTTTTCACAATCTACAGTAGTGCGATCCGTAATCTGAGCTGTTCGCTGCTCATGCATTTCGGGTGAGTAGAATAAACTGCTGGCTTAATTCTAGTTAGAGTTTGGTTTCTCTAATCTTTCGTCAGCGAAGTGCACGTATAAAGGTATTTTGATAATACAGCCTTCATGCAGTCTTCCTTTCATCTAGCTCTTCCCACGGTGTTAGCCTCACATTTTGTTAACCTAGTTCAAGTTACAATTATGAGTACCCTTTATTCATTTAATTGTAAACGAAATTCCAATAGGACTAAATAAGTTTTCATTAACTGACTTTTGTCCAACTTTGAATAAAATTCTGTTAAAAGTATACTTATATCCGTTACAAGGTTCTTAACTAGTTCCTTAGCTTTTCGGGTCAGTATAAAGACAAGCCGGTATAGTACCATGTTGTGCTTTGCTGTGTCGGCGTTGTCTTTTGCATACCGCTGCCAGATTAGAAGAAACGACACTGCTGTTTCACAAACTGCAGTAGAGGCAGCTTGGGAATGTTCTGTCTACACACATTTCTACAATTTAATTTAAGACGACTCCCCTTCAAACGCATGTGATTCGTCTATAGCCGTGTTTGTATACCACGTCATACAAGTGGATGTCTGCTCGAAATATGCACTGTGCTATGGATGCACGATGATAGGCGGAGTACTGTGGTGCGGGAATATTCAGTTTGGTTTCCACGGGACTTTTTGCAGTAATCGAAAGCACCAACACAGCTATGGAGTATGTGAATATTATTGCAGACCACCTGCATCCGTTCATGCTTGACACTTACACTTACAGTAATAGTATCTTCTAGAAGGATTACTGTCCATGCCATAAGGCCTAAATCGTACTACAGCAGTTTAAGAATTATGTCTTGGCTACCAAATTCGACTGATCTGAATCCAATTGAACACATCTGGGATGCTATCGGACGCCTTCGCAGTACCCACAAACTGAGGGTCGGTAATTTGCGACTAATGTTACATAGACATTTAGTGCCACATACCAAAGAAAATCTACCAATGTCTTGGTGAATTCATGGCATCATATTGCTTTCCTATGGTGGAAAAACACGTTTTTAAGCAGATAGTCATAATATTTTGCGCCCTCAGCTTATTATTTTAATCCGGGAAACAACAAGTTGCTATGAACGGATACGAAGCATATTCAGAGCACTGTCCTCACCTTAAAGGGTACAAAAAGCTGTAAAATCATCACGGTTTTTTTAAAGGATTGTAGTTTTCACAGACATAGGACCGTCTGCTACAAAGAGAATCTGCTTTTGTGTGCTCTGTTGTGTTTAAGTCAACATATTGTGCTACATGATGCCTGAATGGTATCTAAACCAAACGTAAATTAATTAGAAACAGTTCCTGACCTTTCCTGCATAAGACATAGTCAGTTAATATAGTTGAGTTCGATTAATATAGTACTATCAGATCTATATAAATAAAAATCTAATAGTACCCTGCAAATCGCAATACAACATTGTGTCAAAATTTCAAGCGACTCGACGATCTATATATATCGTCAGGGAACGTTTGGTAAAATCTTAAATCTCTAAAAGTTCTTCGTCGAGTCACTTGAAATTTTGACACAACGTTGTATTCAAATATGCACCAGATTTAATACACTTGAAGGAGTGCCATACCGTATATAGGTGCATGTATTATATAAATGGATTTTTATTTACTATGTATATAATATATTTTTATCCCACGTGGCACTCCTATAAGTGTGTAAAACCATGCGCATATTTGATTACAAAATTGTGTCAAAATTGCAAACAAGAGAGCCATATGGTATATAAATATGATATTATATACATAGTAAATAAAAATTTAATATATATCATATCGACATTTATATAGCATATCGTGCTCCTGTAGGTGTAAAAAACACATGGTATTTGAATGAAATGTTGTGTCAAAATTTCAAAGCAATTGGTGAATAACTTCCGAAGATTTAAGATTTTGAGCCAATGAACAGTTACATCTACATAAAAGAAAATGTAAATGTTTGTTTGTTCAAAGTATTAAATTTCTAAGAGCTATTCACCAACTGCTTTCAAATTTTACGTCGACAGTGCATTTGAACGTGTGAGTGTTTTTAAATATCTATTTTAATACTTTATAAAGGGGAAACGTTATTTACTAAAGTCCTGAAAACTTCTTAACCGATTTACTTCGAATTTCTACACCATACTCTGATGAACATTGAGAGAGACATATGGTTTATACATTCCAATACTATATAAAACAGAAACAGATTTGTAATGTACGATGTGGAAGCATTCATACCAAAAGTATCAAAAAATACTCGAACAATTTACTTCAAATATTTACATGTTATAGTGGTAATGTGCGGACTCATACAGAATACGTATTTTTAATAAATGTAACTTATAAATGTACATGTATAAAACATATAATAATGGAAAGGTTAGCAAACAGGAATATTATATTAATGGCTTATTGGCTTATGGGAGTAGAAGTTGAACGGACGGTTGGGACGAAATGGACATCGAAAGTGGGAAGGAGGAGATGAACAGAGAGAGGGGGAGGAACTTATGGACAGAGAGGGGGCCGGCCGCTGTGGCCGAGTGGTTCTAGGCGTTTCAGTTCGGAATCGCGCTGCTGCTACGGTCGCAGGTTTGAATACTGCCTTGGGCATTGATGTGCGTGATAGCCTTAGGTTAGTTAGGTTTAAGTAGTTCTAGGTCTAGGGGACTGATAACCTCAAATGTTAAGTCTCATAGTGCTCAGAGCCACTTGACAGAGAATTGAAGAAGGAGGAGGAGATGGGTGAAGAAGGGGGCAGAAGGAGATTAGGACATACGCTGAATTTTCATCGATATTAAAGACACGGGCTTTCCCCTTTCTTTCTTTTCCAGGAACAGCTACTTAAACCACAAGGACTTAAGTCTGTACGTCGATTAAAATAACGTAGTGATTAAGAGATGTGAGTAGTGGTGAGTGGAGTTATGGGATCGTGCACAACGCGACATGTGTTCATGTACTCTTAGCAGCTTGCTTTGTGAGACTTCCTTCCAGCCTATAGAGTCGGCTTTGCCTGGCAGAGTACTGCTGTTGGTGCCTATAGGAAAGGTACATGAGCCTGTAGAGCTTCTTTTGGACGATGCCCTGTAACTACCACAGGACTCACTGAAATATCAATCACACGGTTATTTTAATCGAAGTGCAGTGTCCTGTGCGGTAGAAATGGACAGTCCACTCCTGAAGTCATTCAAAGAGCGAGATCATTTTGAAGAGCGGATAGTGGGTGATTTGGAAAAAATGAATGGTAGCTCATCTGATTTAAAAATGCATCTCTGGTGGCTGTAATGAGCGGAATGAAAATTCTGCAGTGGGGTGCTGCAATGGCATGCATGCCACATCCATAAGAAAATGTTCCCCGAGCTTCAAAAATGTTTGCCATTTCAATAGTAATGCTAATAACGACGATATGAAAGTAAGCACAATACAACACCGAGCCTCTAAGTGGAAAGAAATCTTCAACGCCAGCAGGAATCGAACCTGAGTCCCTTCACTTGGCAACCCGCCACGCTGACCATGCAGCTACCTAGGAAAAGGATGGGTCAGTTCTTCAAAACGCTATACTGACGCAGAAAACACTTCCGTTATCATGTTTCGGCTCTTGATTTGAAAAGAATATCAGAAATTTTATAAGCTCATAAATGTTTACATACTTTTATTTCAGTTGTTACTTCTTATTCTTTGACTCAGCGTTGCACTCAGAAATTGCTGTCAGCGATCATATTATCTGCAGCCTTCAGCCACCATGTGGTCGGCGCTTATCGCAAAGCGAGCTGGGCATCACTCCCTCCCAGCAGCTCAGAGCTTCCCACCACTCTCACCAGTTACACTGTAAGCTGCCTCACTAGCTCACTATTCCCCACCACTCTCGTAGATCGGATTGCAAGGCAGCTTCATACCTCACTGCTCCCTATCACTCTTACGGATCGGACTGCAAGGAAACTCACTGCTTTCCACCACTCTTATGGTCAAGATCGCATGTAGGAGATCATACAGAGACTTTGGGTGTCATTATGTTCTGTGCACTGTTGGCACAGTGATACAGCTTGCAACTCACTTTCATAACTAAACACCCCTCCGTCCGAGCTCAGAACTTTATACATAACACTATGTATAACTCATATTTATTTTAAGATACATGATAGTCCATGCACACATGTTGTCACAGAAGGAATGGTCAATATTCAGGGGTTGTCAGGAACGATCATTTGGAGCAAAAAAGAATATGGACGTATGTCCTGTTTTGAACGTTTTCTGAGAGAGAACACATTTAAAGTTACTTTTGTGCGTTTTCTTTTGAATAATTCGAAATCTGTGGCTCCTAGCGAAAACCTGACATTGTACAAACTTAAACTACCTTTAATTTCGTATAAAACGTCCTATTCATTTTTTTTTCTCAAGGGCTTACAGATCGCGTGAAGAGGATATTGAAAATTTAGTGCGATATGCATGCACTGAGGGGTAGATAGGTTTAGTAAGGCAATTTGAGATAGTTTCCCGACTTGAGAGATCATGTGACCAGTTTCAGATTATTCGACTCGACTATGTCTACACTACTGTGGTACATTGTAAACAATGACAATGTACTGAATAATGAGGAAAATAAATAACAACGTACGTTAAATATGTTCTATCTCGGAAACCATTCAGAATAGTGCATATGTCTGCTGAAGTTTTTGGCTTCAAATGATCGTTGCTGTTATGTCGCTGAATACTGACCATTCATCCTGGGACAACCTGTATATTAACGTTAATTTTTTTTATTTATTCATTTAACTTGAAGAGATTAATGCCTTCAGGAGCCGCCTTACATCAGACCAAAATTTTATATGTAATTACTAAAATTATTAAAATCACAGGTACTAAAAAGATCATAATAATTTTAATGTGATATCACTTCCTCTTCTCTCTGCGTGTATTAGGCATTTGCTTGTTAATCCCTGTTAGTTGAGGTTGAATTTTTTTCTTGGTCTTCCTAAATATCTTCTGCCCACTGGGTACTAACTATCATCAGTTTTTGTAATACGTCTGCTTCCATTCTTCTGACATTATCCTTCCATTGTTTCTGTATTTTGTAATCCACTCATTTAAGTTTTCACTCTGAGCTCTTTTCTGATCTCTACTTTCTTTTTCCCGTCAGACAGAATGTACCCAGCTACTCTTCTTTGCAATCAGCTCTCTAATGCTTGTATTTTGAAGGGAACGAGTGTTTCTGCTACGTTGTCCAGGCAATAGCTTGAAGGTGTAGAGAGCCGTACTTATTTCGAGTACTAGAGGATCAATAATGAGTTTGATCATTTGGACTGCAACGCCATCCTGTACAGTAAATGCTGACCTCAACGATTTTTCTACGGCGTTTTCAGCTGAAGAAAGAATTTTTCGTGACTACCTTCATTTTACTTCCGTCAAACAATCAATAAATCTACGTTTTGTTTACGATTCAGTGAAGTCTGTCGCTAAAGTCAAGTACTGATTTACTTCCTTGGTTGAGACAATGGGATCAGCAGGAGCTTCTACTGTGCTTGGATCACACAAGCTTTCCTGTACAGCATCTGGGTTTATGTTTTAGATTAATGTCCTGGAATGGCTTAGTTATCGTTTCTCTTAAACTTACTGACTCTGTTTGCTTTCTGCTTGTAAATTTTTTTTTTTGAAGGGTAGGAGGCCCTGAGATCCATGAACTGTTTTAGCTCTTCCGTTAGCAAAGGTGGATGTTTCCGCTTCAGGTTTCAAGTCGACGAGGGAGTATATTTACTGCGTAAAACAGTGTTTCATAGTAGATCGAAGGAGTTTGTCTTTCCAGGAATGGAATGGATGTCGTCTCCAAATTATTTCTTGGGCCTCCACTGCAGGTTCAGGTACACTGATACACTTGTAGTCCATGCATCTTGTCAGTTACAGTTTATTCCTTCGATATTTTAGAGAGTAAGTCGTGAATATGATGTTGTGAGCTGTTATTCGAGGTACTAACTTCTTTGCCTGTTGATATCGTGGAAAATCAATGTACGGGGATGTGGCTATAGGCAGCATTACGGGTAGGTGTAATCTGTAATACTGTTACATTTGAAGAAGAAACTACACACTTGAATTTCACAGTGAAGGGACATAACATTTAGTGTTACTAGCATTATTTGCATATTCCTAAGTGGAATCGAATTTTGAAGGTCAAGTTTGAAACAGGCTATACTACCTACTTTCGGAGGTCTGTAGAAGACGCAGATTAGGCAAAGTATGTTAAGGGATTTGACATTTAGAAACATATATCTGAGTTGTTTGTCTTCATTAGTAATGAATGTGGGTAGCACGGGTGGGTAATAACTCAAAGCGTTTGTATGGCGCTACTCCACCTCCTCGTCTGTTAGTCTGTGTTTTCTTAGGACAATGGAGTCTATGCCCAAGGAACTGGAGAACATGCTTGCCTTCAGCTAGGTGTCGACTTTCGTTAGAAGAAAGACATGGAGGCCGATATTCTCAAATACATGGCAGATCGTCGAAATGTAATGAAAGGATGGCCAGCTATGTTCTGCACTAACAAGGAGGTCTCATTGGCAGAACTAGTGGCTGCATGACCTGACAAGTTCGTAGCTCCTAAAATTCAGGCGTTAGAGTTCATTTGGACTGCTTTTTTCCATCCCTTATGTGGACCATTCTGCTGCAATCTCTTGTTCATACGTCATGTAGCCGAAACTCGTATATCGCTTTATCAAACTTTTGTCTTTCACCAGTGAAATCCTCACGTATTGTCAGATTTATCTTCGTGGGTTTCTTCATCAGTCCGACAGTTTCAAAACTCTTCGTAAATCATACAAACTTTATGATTGTGGGTCTAGGTCTCGTAGGTCCCAAGAATGTATATCCTACTCTGTAACTTCTGATTATAGAATGTGCTGCATGAATATTTGTTCTCACTTAAAGCTATGTTAAAAGTAAATATTTTATTTTTATCAGCGTACATTTCAGTGCTACACACGAAAATATCATCCATATTGCTTTCGCCAAGATTAATCACGAGCGATGTTTGGTATCATTTTACCAAATTGGAAGAAAAATGAAAATAACCCTACTGTCAGCCGATAATTTCCAAGATTTCTGGATCATCACCAAAGCTGAAGAGACTTTAAAATCGTAAGAACCTCCAGTAACTCTGGTACAATGTAGATCAGGAAGCCGACCGAGATAACCATCAGTCGATATAGAATCTCTAGAAATCATTTCTCTTTAACCGTCCTCATTGACGTCTGGTCCACTGTGGTTGAAGGTACCCTCCCAGAAAGGCTAACTGATTTTCAATCTCTATCCAGCACATAGGTGTCATCAGGTTCCGGATCAAGTCCTGATTATTTATGAAAAATATTGAAGAAATAAAGCGATGGTTGTTCAATAAGAAAAAATACATCACATTTCTCAACCAGTTAACACCATAACACATGAGACTTCCTCACCCTGAGAAGAGTTCAATGAAACTATTAGTCAGCTTCGAGGAAAGCACGACCCAGAATGTGCGCCAATCGTGGAATTGCACAAATATTTAGCGGAGGGATATTTGTGTGGAAACGGCGATCACTTAGAAAGATGGGAAACTACAAAATTTCTGTGACAAACGCTGTATCAACTGGTTCTACATATATAATGTACCACAGCAACAACAACCTGTGAAGATATACATTCAAAAGCAGGACAAATATGCACTGATAAGAGAAACAGACTCACATACACCAAAGTGTGTCAAATTTAATCTGTAAATGACATTATTGATTTATTTTTCCTTTTTGGGTACATATATGGTAACACTAACTGTAAATGACAACTGTAGATACACTTCAGTTATAGTTGTTGTATTTGTTATATTGTGTTTTATTTAAGAAAAGTATCAAAATATAATAAGAATCAGTCTTCACTCACAAAATTTTGTCACTTGACAAAAAAATTTTACGATTTTGTTGTAATATTTATAATTTTTGCATCAGACGAAATTTAAAATTTCCTTATCTCAAAATCACCAGAGACCTGACACAAAACTATCACTCCTCTTTCTACGTTAGACTGGGACCAAATCAGACAAAAGCTCAGGTTTAGTGACATGAATTAATAAGTCAATGTGCCTAGCTTTTACTTAGCTTTGTGAGTGAATGGTGAGTCATGAGAAAAAACTTGTTGCTTCCTGTAAGTGACCAGTTACGATCCGATCTCTGAGAAAAACAGGTTCTTCCATCTCTACTTTGCAGCACTGACACATGTGGTGGAGGGAGTGAGCGGGCCGCTGCTGGTACTGACCTCGAAATTGAAGATGGAGGGGATGACCTTGAGGGTGTCGGTGTCCTGCAGGCGCAGCACCTCCAACTCTCTCAGCCCCACCGTGGGCAGCGACCCGATGGCTGTTCGCGACACGTCCCTGCCAACATCACAGTTACACTTTAGCTCCCTGTCAAACAGCTCAACACTGCGCACCTTAGCTCTGAAACAAAGAGAGCCATTGTTGTTAAGTTTAACATTTAACATCCAACGTTTGTTTTAACCTATCTGTTAACGTGTCCTGTGGCATTGGTCGACACACAAAAAGAATCGAACCATATAAAATGGTGCAAGATATTTGAAACTCTCCAGAAAATATGTGTACGCTGTAGGGAAAGATGGATAACATACAATGTGTACAAGAACCTACAGGGAAGAATAAGAATGGAAAACCAAGAACGAAGTGCTTGGATTGGGAAGGATGTAAGATATAGTCTCTCAGCTCTACTGTTCAGTCTGCTTATCGATGGAGAAGTCATGAAGAAAATTTAAGGCTCGTGAGTGGGATTAAATTCAGAATGATAGGGTAACAATGATAAGATCTGTATAAAATGCATGTTTGATCATCGGCTGCTTTTTTATTTAAAACTCAAATAACGACAGTTTTCAGTCACAGTCCATCTTCACGTATTACGGTTAAAACAGTTTAAGGCAAATCACATCTGTCATTACTTACATAATGGCCGCATCTCATACATAGAGAATGTCGTGAATTACAGTGCACCACACAGGACTTTTGAAGGCAATACTGCTCTGTTTACAACATGTTATTACTATGTCTGCCTTTAAAATTCCTGCGTGGTATACTGTAGTTCATGACATGCATCTACATATGAATGTGGCCATTTTTAAGTAATGACGGATGTGGTGTTGCCGGCCGGGGTGGCCGTACGGTTCCAGGCGCTACAGTCTGGAACAGCGTGACCGCTATGGTAGCAGGTTCGAATCCTGCCTCAGGCATGGATTTGTGTGACGTTTTTAGGTTAGTTATATTTAAGTACTTCCAAGTTATATGGGACTGATGACCTTGGAAGTTAAGTCCCATAGTGCTCAGAGCCATTTGAACCATTTTTTTGATGTGGTGGTGTGGCTTCAACCGTTTTACCCTTGACTTGTGAAGATGGTCTGTGACTGAAACCGGTCGATGTTTGGGTTTTAAATAAAGAATCAGCTGATTGTCAGACATGCATTTTATACGTTACTTGACGACCTTTAATAGTCGCCTTTCAAAAATGTTTAAAATGATAAGAACGTCGATGGGACTGTTATCCTCAGTGAAACTGAGGAAGAATAGTAGCAGCTGTAAAAGGAGTAGACAGTCTGATGATCACATACTGGCTTGAGAGTAAAACGAAGACAGCCGAAAGTAATGAAGAGCAGGAGAAATGTGATTAGTGGTAACATCACAATTGGGGACCATGAGAAAGGAGTGAGGGAATTGTGCTACTTGCGAAGCTAAATAACTGTTGACAGATGAAGCAAGGAGGAGATAAAACACATTATAGTACAGGCAATGATGTCAATTTGGTATGAAACGAAGCGATTCTCCGCAAACGCGACCAGGAGAGGAACATTTGGAGAACACTGACAAGAAGACAGGACAGCATGATAGTGCATGTGTTAAGAGGGCAAGGAATACTGACGATGACACCCGATGGAACTATAGATGTTCAAAACTGCAGGAAAAATAGATATTGAAATATTTCCAACAAATAATTGACAAACTTGATTTTAAATGTTTCTCTTATACGAAGACGTTAGTGCAGGAGAGGAATTCATGGCGGGGCGCATCAGATCAGTCGTAAAGCAGATGACACGGAAGAAAGGTCCTATAAAAAATCCATTTTTTAAATAGATTCTCATGTATTCCTTTTCGTTAAGGTAAAGCAATCTAAATATTACGTCAACGCTGAAGTTACTTTAATCACATTAATTGTTTACGACATACGGTGCTATTTGCTTTCATCTGAACTCTGATTTCCCATTAGGTTGCTGGTGAACATACCGCGTCACATGTTTTGTAACCACGTTGAAATCTGGTATGTTTCACATGCTGTCGAACAAATCACTGTCGGGAGTGAAAAGGTGTTAATGTCAGTAAAGATCCCAGATACAAACTAAGAAATCTTTTATCTTATTGATACAATATTATATTTTTTCTTATCAATAAAGCTTTTTGTTCCCCTTGTTTTCGTTTGAAAGGCCTGTAGAGTCGTTTTGTTCTCATTATTTTATAGTACGAGATCACAAATATCTATTCTTCGTCGTTTCTTCGTCTGTACATTACTTGTTAGTCACAAATTAGTGGCTATTCCGTAACTGATACTACGTTCATTGTTCCCTTATTGTCAGCAAATGAAGAAATGGATGAGATCGTATGTTGGTATTTCCAAATGAACTATGATACTCATGACGATGAATGGTGTAAAATATAGTCTAGCAATATTTCATCGAGAAAAATTGAAATTTAAAATGCGATAAAAAGGAAAAAAAAAACAAATGATACATTGGTTAAGGCAAGAGCATCAGTCGGAATCAGTGATGATGAGAAGGCCAATGTAAATGAAGAAGTGAAACGGATGTGGGGAGAAATTAGAAGAAAGAAAATAAAGACTCTTAGATGGAGCAAAAAGTGGTCGTTGACCACGGTACGAAATGAACGTCTGTAAGTCTTTCGATTATCTTAAGGCCATCCTTTCACAAAGATATTCTTAATGGAACTTGAAAATGTTCCAAGAGCTACACCACATAAAAAAATCACATCTGAATAGACATGTGGAAGAAGTGGAATGTTACTATTACTATAGGTGTAAGAAGTACTCTCAGTTTAAGATGTTTTTATAGGAGAATAAAACACGTCGGATTGCATTAAACCACTTGTAAGAGACATGAGTACAAAAAGTAATTAGATCACACGCAGGAACTCCATTTAAGAAAGACCTCTTCATAGTTTTAACGTACAGATGTAAATTTACTGCAGAAGACTGATAAATGCCGTAGTAATAAAATAATTGACTACAGGAAGGCTAAGTGATCTAGATGTTAGTCAGAAACTCAATGCTATAAATAGGTTTAATCACTCATAAAAGACCAATTCGCCAGAAAAATCAATGAAAAACTGAAAGAACATGAACTGCTATAAAAAGGACTGTGAGGCAGAGTATACTTACAGAATTCTGAGGCTTCTCAGTCCGACGAACGCCTTTGGGTGGATGTGCCTCAGCCTGCGGTTTCCCTTCAGGCTGCTGCAACGTAACGCAGCGACAAAGTTACAAGACATACTCACAGTTACTGTACAGTAATAGTTACCGACTATGAAATACACTACTCCTACAATAAAACACCAGCGCCGAATATCACTGGGCGTGTTTCGGCGTGTAAGATTCCATAGCATTGTTTTACGACGTGAAATAAAAGACAGAACAAATCTGACATCCCGAATATCACTACAACAACTAAATAGCTTTCCCTGGTGTTCAGTCAACCAATCGGATTGTGCTTTACGATATTTACACTACATTTCAAACATGAAGCATGGCTATGATTCTGGACAGCGCCTTTAAAGCACCTCAAAAAGGTTTTGCGTCACCCCAGTTCCCAGAACTCCTAAAGATAGACGTTGACTGTGGATACTGTATCACAGACACAGTCCCTTTGACTGTTCAGAGATTTCACTGAACCCGCCCAAAGATGTACACAGCCCTGCATGAGTAGTGCCTATTAGACGGAGGGGATCCGACAGCCGATCAGTTCCAGTCATTCCACCAGCAAGGAGGTACACGGCTCGTGCTGTCTGTAGTTCAACCATGCCAAGACGGTCGATGCCGCGATTCGATCACATCTGCAGTGTTACTTTGTGCCAGGAAGGGCTATCAACAAGGGAAGTGTCCAGGCATCTCGGAGTGAACCAAAGCGATGTCGTTCAGGCTTGATGGAGATAGAGACAGGAACTGTCGATGACATGTCTCGCTAAGGCCGCCCAAGGTCTACTACAGCAGTGGATGAGCGCTACCTATGGATTATGATTCGCAGGCACCCTGACAGCAAAGACACCATTTTGAATAATGCTTCTTGTGCAGCCACAGGACGTCGTGTTACGACTCAAACTGTGTGCAGTAGGCTGCATGATGCGCAGCTTCACTCCCGACGTCCATGGCGAGGTCCATCTTTGCTACCATGACACCATGCAACGCGGTACAGATGGGCCCAACAACATGCCGAATGGGTCGTTCAGGATTGGCATCACTTTCTCTTCACCGATGAGTTTCGCATATGTCTTCAACCAGACAATCGTCAGAGACGTGTTTGGAGGCAATCGGATCAGGCAGAACACAACTGTCCAGCGAGTGCAGCAAGGTGGAGGTTCCCTGCTGTTTTAGGGTGGCATTATGTGGGGCCGACGTACGCCGCTGGCGGTCATGGAAGGCGCCGTAATGGCTGTACGGTACGTGAATGCCATCCTCCGCCCGATAGCGCATGTATATCGACAGCATGTTGGCAACGCTTCGTCTTCATGGATGACAATTCGCCCCCCCCCCCCCCCCCTCGTGCACTTGTTGCGATACTCTTCATTAAGGATAACGACTAGAGTCGCCAGCATGCTCTCCAGAGATGGACCCTACCGAGGCTTCTGACAGTGGATAGAGAGCAATAGGGATTGGGATAACACAAGATCTTCCTTTTGTCAATCGATGTATATCGCCAACAATGCTTTAATGTATATCCCCTAAAAATGAACTGTAGCTCCGAATGCAACTGTCGTCCTTCTGTTAATCTTTAAATTATTTCCCTCCTATGCAATACTAGTGAAACAGCCTGCAGTGATAAATCGATGCACTGAGAGGCTTTCGAGGCATCAATCCCTTTCTGTGAAGCCGACAATGAAGGTGGAATCTTCAGAGAAAACTGTACGTTTTATGAGGTGTTTAAAAGAAAAGATAGCTATTCATTAGCAAAACATAGAAGGAAACACCATTCAAAAATTCTGATACAAAATGTTCTCAACGTGATAAAGGCTGTGATCCAAGTATAACAATTACCTCGCATAAATAAAAATGTAAACACAAATAAGTAAAGAAAATTAAGCTATGACGAAATGAAACACCACGGTCTGAGGGAAATATTGCCGATGTATTTCGTCAACATAAGTGCTTTGAAAATCCTAGAAGCTAAAATTATGTATTGATTTGTCAATTTTTCTGCAATTTTACTGTGTATGGTCTCCAGAAATGTTGCAATGCGAAGATCATTTTAGTATATTTTCAGTAGTTACGAACAAAACTAAGTTTACAATATCATCAAATGACCGCAGTTCATTGATAAATCTGTACATGTTTTGGAATATGGCATGGCAGTCATAGACTCAGTTTTTTTTCACTGTCGATTTTAATTCTTCACTAAAGTTGTGTAAGGATACTATTTTCAACAAGTATCGTAATTAAAACTGTAATTAACTGATACAAGAGTAGCTGCTGGTCATTGCTGAAATACTCTTGTAATTGTAATTATAATAAACATTTTAAACAAAGACTGTAATCATGTATGGTATATGATTTCCATCAAGATGTTCATTTTGCCTTTCATTAAACCTTTGTGCCGGAATTGCGGGCAGTTTTCCAGTGTTCAGTGTTATAAAAGTAGTCCTGGCGCAATTTAATACATTTTATTAACTATTATGCAAGGGCAGGGCAGTTTACTACAGATATCAATGAAAGTGCTATGACATTTATGGTAAATGAAACAAAAATTACTTATTCCACAATGTTATTTTAAAATGAAGAATACCTATAATGTTGTTGTTGTTGTTGTCTTCAGTCCTGAGACTGGTTTGATGCAGCTCTCCATGCTACTCTATCCTGTGCAAGCTGCTTCATCTCCCAGTACATACTACCACCTACATCCTTCTGAATCTGCTTAGTGTACTCATCTCTCGGTCTCCCTCTACGATTTTTACCCTCCACACTACCCTCCAATGCTAAATTTGTGATCCCTTGATGCCTCAAAACATGTCCTACCAACCGATCCCTTCTTCTAGTCAAGTTGTGCCACAAACTTCTCTTCTCCCCAGTCCTATTCAATACCTCCTCATTAGTTACGTGATCTATCCACCTTATCTTCAGTATTCTTCTGTAGCACCACATTTCGAAAGCTTCTATTCTCTTCTTATCCAAACTAGTTATCGTCCATGTTTCACTTCCATACATGGCTACACTCCAAACAAATATTTTCAGAAATGACTTCCTGACACTTAAATCTATATTCGATGTTAACAAATTTCTCTTCTTCAGAAACGCTTTCCTTGCCATTGCCAGTCTACATTTTATATCCTCTCTACTTCGACCATCATCAGTTATTTTACTTCCTAAATAGCAAAACTCCTTTACTACTTGAAGTGTCTCATTTCCTAATCTAATTCCCTCAGCATCACCCGATTTAATTTGACTACATTCCATTATCCTCGTTTTGATTTTGTTGATGTTCATCTTATATCCTCCTTTCAAGACACTGTCCATTCCGTTCAACTGCTCTTCCAAGTCCTTTGCCATCTCTGACAGAATTACAATGTCATCGGCGAACCTCAAAGTTTTTACTTCGTCTCCATGAATTTTAATACCTACTCCAAATTTTTCTTTTGTTTCCTTTACTGCTTGCTCAATATACAGATTGAATAACATCGGGGAGAGGCTACAACCCTGTCTCACTCCTTTCCCAACCACTGCTTCCCTTTCATGCCCCTCGACTCTTATGACTGCCATCTGGTTTCTGTACAAATTGTAAATAGCCTTTCGCTCCCTGTATTTTACCCCTGCCACCTTTAGAATTTGAAAAAGAGTATTCCAGTCAACATTGTCAAAAGCTTTCTCTAAGTCTACAAATGCTAGAAACGTAGTTTTGCCTTTTCTTAATCTTTCTTCTAAGATAAGTCGTAAGGTCATACCTATAATAACGTTCCAAATTCAAAACGCAATAGAAAGAGAACCGTTGCTCAGAATGATCTCAAATTCGAACAGTATATTACTGACGCACGGAGAAATGTCATGCAAAAAAAAAAAAAAAAAAAAAGTACTGAAATTTTGATGGAAGCTTCCATGGAATCAAAAATGAATCGTAATATAGAAATGATTATCGTCATGTAGGTATGCTCATTAATGTTATTTTAAAATGAAGAATATCTATAATAACGTTCCAGATTCAAAACGCAATAGAAAGAGAACCATTGTTCAGAATGATCTCAAATTTGAACAGCGTATTACTGACACACGCGGAAATGTCATGCAAAAAAACGTAAATATGAGCAAGAAATGGGTCTTTAAGAATCAGAATATGCACCTCAACACAAGTGCGGGATACGGCTGTTCCTCAGCTTTCTCCCGAGACGTCCAACGTGGCTGTCTCCATGAAGGATCTGGCAGTGCGGGTAAAATTCTTTTACGATAACTGTGACTGTGTAACAGTAGCCCTGCGGAAGTTCCGGACACTCAAGGGAATTAAAAAGATATTGGTCCAATGTTTGCTAAGGGTCTGGAGAAAATGATTAACAATTTTCGAAAAGTAAGGTTCATTTAAAGTGCAAAGTGGCAGAGGGAGGAAAGTAATTCATTCGAGGTCTGGCCACAGCATTGCACAAGGGGTCGAGTGGTGATGTGCATACATGCAGTGCACAGAAATTGCCACAGTGCTGGACATGTCTACGAGCACGGTGATTAAAATCCTACAAAACACCCGGGATTGCTAGGAGTTGCTTCCTGCTGACCCGCCAGCAAGACAGATGTCCGCTCTAGAATTTCTTGCTTGCGTCAAAGTGCACACTGAATAACGAATGAAAATTCTGTGGACGGAAGAATGCCATGTGAATACAGGGGATTGCAGAATATTAGCAACGGGAAATCCACACGTAAGTCAGCCATTCTAACTCCAAAACAACGTGGGTGTCTGGGTAAGATCATTTTTGTGCGAGATGGCTCTCCACAGCGCATTTCACAGGCAGTGAACCTGGAGTCATTCGGTTTGCTAGGGTTATCTACCGCCATTTCCGTACAACCCTTCCGTCCAGATCACCTAACTTTAATCCATGTGACAACTGGCAGAGGGATTATTTGAAAGGTGTTGTGTTAATTGCTTCAGTTACGAAGGCCACACTGCGCAACGCATTCTGAACGTGACCCCCGAGGGCACTCCGATCTGTTGCGGAACATGCAGTTTCTCGATTTCAACTTGTGGCAGGAAACGATGGACTCATATAGAAAATATCTCACTACCGAAACCCATCTCATTTTGCTTTTTTTTTCTGTTTTTGGCCTCAGTACAGTTAAAATCAATTTATACCAACCGATGTGGCACGACCTTTCCGCTGTGGATGCGCTTACCTAGCTGTGAGTGCCGTAAGTGTTGTCTGTCGAACTCGTGCAGCCATGCACATTGAACAGTACGGATGGCGTACTGTGCAACTCAAGCCATAGTCGTCGTATTGCGATACATCCGTCTTTTGTACCGAGCCCATTTACGTTAAAACAGTTGAAGCACCATTTATTGGTAAAATTTTCATTAATTTTTTTCCATATCGTTACCCTATGCCTCAATAATATACTGTTCAGATTTGAAGGCATTGTGAGCAATGGTTCTCTTTCTGGAAATTTAATCATGGGCCGCCTACATGTAGATTAACCTGCTGTAAATGTTAATCGCCAGTCACGTTTCTTTAGGCGAAGCAAAACTTTTCACTTTTTACGTCTTGCGATACTTACAGTTCGGCGATCTCCGAACCATTGAAAGCGTTCTCGTGGATTTCCTCAATCAGGTTGTAGTTTAGCAAACTGGAACAAACCGCAGGCATATACTTTCCTTAAAATTTAATTATAGCAAGAAGATTTAATTCTTACACACTCTTGGTAATAACTGAACTAAATCACATAAATGAAACGCAAGTACCCTAAATAAAATTTAAGAAATGGAATGGCTAAGGCTAATTTAAACATTTGTCGTCTGCTATTATACATTTCATAAGCGTAGAGAACAATTACTCGTATTCCAAGTATAAAAACTTTCTCACACTTCTTGAGCCACATAACAACAGATTAATACCCTTAATGAATTTTTTATGTCAAATGAGAATAGTGGAACATACAGTTAGGTCAGTAACGAGTAAGTATTCTTGTTTTCGTAACTGTTCCATTAATTGTGGTGTGCATCGATCGATTGTACGTAATCTCTCGCTCCCTTGTCACAGCCAGTGGATAAGTTGCGGTGAAGCCTTAGAAATTTATGTACACGTTTGTAAAGTTCGTATGAAGCATCAGTTCCGATTAGATATAAAATTCCAAATCAATAGCAATAACAATGACGTTCATTGTACACATGTGTATGCCGAGAAGAGGAGAGATGTGCTAACAATAGAACACGTTTTGTATTGACCCTTTTTATGGTAATGGTCCGCTGAACCTTGTGTAATCTTCTTCAAAGGAAAAGAGTCCATTCATAAAGCGGCTTCTGTTTGGTTCGAGGAATGTACATCAATATATGGCACATTTGTTCCTACGAATCGAAAAAGTTCTTCAGTAAAAACTTTCGTCTTATTTGCGAAGAGGTGAAAATGAGATTGACTAATTTAAAGAGGGCGTTTGATGTTCCAACAGCTGTCCTCCAGACCACTTCATTGTAACCCTTCTTTTCTTTTTTATTCTTGTATTGTGTGAAGTGTTGGACCAATCTATCACCCTAAATTAATAATTTTGCGCAGAAAATCAGTCGCATTTGCATGTAAATGGTGTTTTAGAAACAGTGCGCTCAAATCAATTTTCTAAAGCAGAACTGTGAGGCTGGTCCCGGCGGAGGTTCGAGTCCTCACTCGGGCATGGGTGTGTGTATTTGTCCTTAGGATAATTTAAGTTAAGTAGTGTGTAAACTTACGGACTGATGACCTTAGCAGTTAAGTCCCATAAGATTTCACACACATTTGAATATTTTTCTAAAGCAGAACTACAACATTTTCGAAAAGAAAAAAATCGAAAAAAGCTCCTTTGAGAGTCACAAGACTTACGGGTGCTGAACGTTTCCACCAATTAACAGTACTTCCCGATAGCTGAACTTCTTTACTATGGAATATTGCCAGTTAGCTTCTGTCGCGAGCTCTCCGGTTGATGTTTGTTTGACGCCTTCTCGGACGCTTCGCTAGTACAAGTGGCTGGCATTATCAATGTGTTATCCTACATTGCTGGCGGCGCACTGAAGTCTAGCCAACGGCACGTTATAAAAAAATTGTATCTGGAGGACCCCTTGAATGTGTGTGTCCAACGACCTGATTGGGTAACTCCAATGTTCATTCACTGGGGAACGGTGCAACGTATCGAATTTATTTCTTAACCATTATTTCTCAGCACAAATTACCCTGCAACCCCTCACAAGCTTTCCACACTGTTTCTACCCACCGTGTAGTTTACTTGCACCACCGTCCGAGGGGTTTTCGTTGGTCATTTCCACCGTGATTCTCCACTTACACTTGCAACAGTCGTTTCTCTGCAAAAGAGGAGTATAAGATCCGTCTACCTTGAGGCTTTCCTTTTTCGTACTGATGCTGTTAACATGTTTGTGGATTTCTATAGCAGCCTGAACAAGCGGGTGTGGTAGATCTTGTCGAAAATGAGAACTTCCGTCTCGGCGTATTTACGTTGTGTTTGCAAAAAATGCGACCGACTCCGTTCGTCACCCTGGGCATCGAGGAGGAAAGGCTGTATCGGACATTTGCTCTTCTGACTTATTACTTCACTGAGTGGTAGATGTCATTACACTTCTTATGCAACTCATGGAGTACCCATATCTCTTAAGAACACTTTCCTAGTATTGCATCCAAGGTGTTACCGATCACATATTCGTCTTGCACTCTTTATGAGCATTCCCCTTTATTCGCTCGGGTGTTAATTTGACTATTCCTTTGTGAAAGTATCGGTCCATGTGTCAGTTTCGATACCCACTTCGCCCGAGTTTCTCACCGTTCGTTGTAATTAGCACATGTAGAAAAGACAGTTGTACGTCCTTTTCTATCTCCATAGTAGATTTTAATGTTGCATAGAGACTGCTCATGTGTCTCAGGGAGTCACAGAGCTTTTCCTCACCATGGAGACACGTAACGATGTTATTGGTGGTGTATCTGTACCACACCTTCAGTACACAACGAGCCAAGTCCAGCGCTTGTCTCTCGAAATGTTCCACGAACAAGCTGGCCACCATTGGATTAAGTGGACTACCCATGGAGGCTCCTTCCAGATGTTCATAGAAATCACAATTTCACGTGAAGTAGTTCATGGCAAGACGTGCATGAAAGAGCTTGGTCATGCGGATAAATGGAACCGATATGATCCACAGATTCATGGAGGGATTCTTTGTAAACAAAGAAACAACAACAAAGCTAGCTATGACGTCGTTTAGTCCGAGTTTTAATTTCTTCAGTTTCTAATGAAAGTCCCGAGTTCTTTATGTATGTGTGTGTCAGTCTTATCTATGGGCGGTTGAAGCAGAAAGGTCAGATCTCTTCGCAGTTGGTCAGCCAGGAGCGCCTAAGGTACATAAACATTGTGGATTTTTCGTAATCCACACAGCCAAGATGTTAAGGCTTCTGAGTTGCCCAGGTTTCTCTGTACGTCCGCTGAAAGGGAAGAAGCCTTGGATACATAATTTGTATACCGTGTGATTCACTGCGTCGAATCTGGGATTAGCTCTCTTTAGGTCGTCGAGTCTAATACACTCCTGGAAATTGAAATAAGAACATCGTGAATTCATTGTCCCAGGAAGGGGAAACTTTATTGACACATTCCTGGGGTCAGATACATCACATGATCACACTGACAGAACCACAGGCACATAGACACAGGCAACAGAGCATGCACAATGTCGGCACTAGTACAGTGTATATCCACCTTTCGCAGCAATGCAGGCTGCTATTCTCCCATGGAGACGATCGTAGAGATGCTGGATGTAGTCCTGTGGAACGGCTTGCCATGCCATTTCCACCTGGCGCCTCAGTTGGACCAGCGTTCGTGCTGGACGTGCAGACCGCGTGAGAGGACGCTTCATCCAGTCCCATACATGCTCAATGGGGGACAGATCCAGAGATCTTGCTGGCCAGGGTAGTTGACTTACACCTTCTAGAGCACGTTTGGTGGCACGGCATACATGCGGACGTGCATTGTCCTGTTGGAACAGCAAGTTCCCTTGCCGGTCTAGGAATGGTAGAACGATGGGTTCGATGACGGTTTGGATGTACCGTGCACTATGCAGTGTCCCCTCGACGATCACCAGAGGTGTACGGCCAGTGTCGGAGATCGCTCCCCATACCATGATGCCTGGTGTTGGCCCTGTGTGCCTCGGTCATATGCAGTCCTGATTGTGGCGCTCACCTGCACGGCGCCAAACACGCATACGACCACCACTGGCACCAAGGCAGAAGCGACTCTCATCGCTGAAGATGACACGTCTCCATTCGTCCCTCCATTCACGCCTGTCGCGACACCACTGGAGGCGGGCTGCACGATGTTGGGGCGTGGGCGGAAGACGGCCTAACGGTGTGCGGGACCGTAGCCCAGCTTTATGGAGACGGTTGCGAATGGTCCTCGAAGATACCCCAGGAGCAACAGTGTCCCTAATTTGCTGCGAAGTGGCGGTGCGGTCGCCTACGGCACTGCGTAGGATCTTACGGTCTTGGCGTGCATCCGTGCGTCGCTGCGGTCCGGTCCCAGGTCGACGGGCACGTGCACCTTCCGCCGACCACTGGCGACAACATCGATGTACTGTGGAGACCTCACGCCCCACGTGTTGAGCAATTCGGCGGTACGTCCACCCGGCCTCCCGCATGCCCACTATACGCCCTCGCTCAAAGTCCGTCAACTGCACATACGGTTCACGTCCACGCTGTCGCGGCATGCTACCAGTGTTAAAGACTGCGATGGATTTCCGTATGCCACGGCAAATTGGCTGACACTGACGGCGACGGAGCACAAACGCTGCGCAGCTAGCGCCATTCGACTGCCAACACCGCGGTTCCTGGTGTGTCCGCTGTGCCGTGCGTGCGATCATTGCTTGTACAGCCCTCTCGCAGTGTCCGGAGCAAGTGTGGTGGGACTGACACACCGGTGTCAATGTGTTCTTTTTTCCATTTCCAGGAGTGTATTTCACGAATCTTCTGCTCATATCCCCCGGTCTTCTTTAGAATGATTGTTCTTCCTTTGTCTGCAGGCAGTACCAATATACTCTTGTCGACGTTATGACTAATTGTAGCTTGCAAATCTTCTTTCTTTATCTTGTAAGTTGGTAGCTTTCTTCGGTGCAGTATCCTGGCGGTTTCTGTGTGTACTTCATTAGCTATTTCACTAGGAAGGGTACGAATGGCTGCTGCAGTGTTATTAATGCTAACCTCAATAAGTAAAGTTATGAGGACGATCGTGAAATTCCTTCCTTTTTGAAGGACAATAATTCCCAAATTTCACACACAGTGACCAAATTTAGTGTACGAGCCTTGACTTAAAACGAACGGTCTGTTATTCAAAATGGAGGAAATTTATCTTTCATGCTCACAATTTTCTCTATATAAGACAACACCGAAGACGCCATCTACACTCACTCTTACGCAAAAGTTGAGAAAATACGCACTGAAACCGTGAGAGATCGCATCGAGAATAAAACCACCAGCATGTAACCTGAAAGAAGATGAGCTACCAGCTATCAAGAGCTGTAACACCGACAACAGTACATTGGTACAACCTACCGATGAGGGTAATTTTACTGTTGTAATGAAGACCGAGATATACACTCCTGGAAATGGAAAAAAGAACACATTGACACCGGTGTGTCAGACCCACCATACTTGCTCCGGACATTGCGAGAGGGCTGTACAAGCAATGATCACACGCACGGCACAGCGGACACACCAGGAACCGCGGTGTAGGCCGTCGAATGGCGCTAGCTGCGCAGCATTTGTGCACCGCCGACGTCAGTGTCAGCCAGTTTGCCGTGGCATACGGAGCTCCATCGCAGTCTTTAACACTGGTAGCATGCCGCGACAGCGTGGACGTGAACCGTATGTGCAGTTGACGGACTTTGAGAGAGGGCGTATAGTGGGCATGTGGGAGGCCGGGTGGACGTACCGCCGAATTGCTCAACACGTGGGGCGTGAGGTCTCCACAGTACATCGATGTTGTCGCCAGTGGTCGGCGGAAGGTGCACGTGCCCGACGACCTGGGACCGGACCGCAGCGACGCACGGATGCACGCCAAGACCGTAGGATCCTACGCAGTGCCGTAGGGGACCGCACCGCCACTTCCCAGCAAATTAGGGACACTGTTGCTCCTGGGGTATCGGCGAGGACCATTCGCAACCGTCTCCATGAAGCTGGGCTACGGTCCCGCACACCGTTAGGCCGTCTTCCGCTCACGCCCCAACATCGTGCAGCCCGCCTCCAGTGGTGTCGCGACAGGCGTGAATGGAGGGACGAATGGAGACGTGTCGTCTTCAGCGATGAGAGTCGCTTCTGCCTTGGTGCCAATGATGGTCGTATGCGTGTTTGGAGCCGTGAAGGTGAGCGCCACAATCAGGACTGCATACGACCGAGGCGCACAGGGCGAACACCCGGCATCATGGTGTGGGGAGCGACCTCCTACACTGGCCGTACACCTCTGGTGATCGTCGAGGGGACACTGAATAGTGCACGGTACATCCAAACCGTCATCGAACCCATCGTTCTACCATTCCTAGACCGGCAAGGGAACTTGCTGTTCCAACAGGACAATGCACGTCCGCATGTATCCCGTGCCACCCAACGTGCTCTAGAAGGTGTAAGTCAACTACCCTGGCCAGCAAGATCTCCGGATCTGTCCCCCATTGAGCATGTATGGGACTGGATGAAGCGTCCTCTCACGCGGTCTGCACGTCCAGCACGAACGCTGGTCCAACTGAGGCGCCAGGTGGAAATGGCATGGCAAGCCGTTCCACAGGACTACATCCAGCATCTCTACGATCGTCTCCATGGGAGAATAGCAGCCTGCATTGCTGCGAAAGGTGGATATACACTGTACTAGTGCCGACATTGTGCATGCTCTGTTGCCTGTGTCTATGTGCCTGTGGTTCTGTCAGTGTGATCATGTGATGTATCTGACCCCAGGAATGTCTCAATAAAGTTTCCCCTTCCTGGGACAATGAATTCACGGTGTTCTTATTTCAATTTCCAGGAGTGTATAAGCATAAGTTTCAGGATCTACAGATCCCACAATGCATCGACGCACTCGATCACATGGAATCCAAATCGGTCATTGATAGCCATCTTCTCTCATGTTGATGTGCAGTGGAAACTGTACAACTTCGAAACACTAGCATCTCGTCTGTATTTATTATATATATTCACAAAGCTAATAAGCCGTTACTACTGACTATAAGTACTTGTCGCTCACCAGCAAACAAACTGGTAAAAGACTATGGCTCTCTGCTTTAGCTGCACATGGGAAAGACTGATACGTACATAAAGAACCCGGGACATTTCACTGAGAAGCTGAAGATCTCCAGTCTTGGACGAAACATCCTACTTTGCTTTGATGTGCTTTCTTTCTTTACGATAGCGTCACTAACTGATTCTGTGGATTATATCGATTCCATTTTCACACATGACATTACCATGCTCTTTCATTCATGATTTACTTGATGTGGAATGGTGGTTTCTATGAACAACTGGAAAGCATCATTATGCATAGTCCACTCAATCCAGTCTTGGCAAATTTCTTCATGCAGAATTCAGAAAGACTAGCGCAGGTTTAGCACATTGTACATCGAAGGTATGGTACATACACGTCAATGAGACTTCCGTCGAGTAGAACCATGGCAAGCAACAGTTCTGTGACTTCCTAAGTCACCTGATCAGTCTCCAGCCCAACCTAAAATTTGTTATAGATAGAAAAACACAAATATCCACCCATTTCTAGATATTCTGATAACGGCGGATGGCGAGAAACTAGGATCTTCACAAGCTAATTGTGAAATCACCACTTGAGTGGAGAAAATGCTTTGGTAATTACGCTGGCAACGAACGCAAAACGAATATGTATTCTGTAGTTGAAGCACATGGAAAGTGTTCTGAGCAACTATGTGTCCTCCATCAGCTGTATAATAAGTCTAACGAAATCTAACACTCGGTGATGTGATACGGTAGAAGAAGAAAGACTGGGTACTACTTATCTATTTATATCTCCAGTATGACTGACACATCGACCGCATACTACGCAAACATGCCTTAAAGACGATTTACAAACGAGCGAAGGAAAGCAAAGAGTGCCGCACATCAGCAAAGAACAAAAGGTCCCATTTGCAATGTTATACCTTATAAATGTTGATAAGTCTACCTAGGAATGCCTGGAAGATCCATTAACCTGGGATTACTACATATAAATGTCACTGCACGCTGGAGAAGATGGAGAAATCCGACCTGGAGGAATAAGCGCCAACACGTATGTCCTTGCTGTAGACAAGAATTACCATTTCCGCTTGTTCACCAAGCTTTCTAAATCCACGAGGATGACAAGAGCTTCAGTATAAAGAGGAATCCCTCAAGGTAAACGGATCATGGATACCCGTGTTGTAGCGAACGACAGTTGCAGATATCATGGAGAGAACCGCAGCGGTAATGACTACGGAACAGCCTACGGACATTGGTGCGACAGGTACATACACTGATAAGCCAGAACATTACGACTACTGATCTACTACCGATATAAACTCATGCAGGGGATAGCAGCGTTACGTGGCGAGGAATTATTTCTAGTCAGACATTCACACCGTGCTTGTAGTGCCAATGAGCGTGCTGTCCGTGTATAGGATGGAGAAGGCGCCAGGTCTATCTCAGTTTGACCGAGGGAAAACTATGATGGCCCACAGGCTCGGCACGAGCATTTCGAAAACTGAATGACTTGTCGTATGTTCAAGGAGTGGTATGGTGAGTGTCTTCAATAAGTGACGATACCAAGGTGAAACCTCTATATGTCGTGGGGTTGGGCAGGTACCCATCATTATATACGTCGGATGAGCAGACTGGTAAAACAGGAAAGGCGGCGAACTGTGGCTGAGCTAGCATGAGAGTTGAATGCCTGGCAGAGTAAAAGTGTGTTTGAACACACAGTGCACCGAACACTCTAACAATAGGCCTCCGCAGCCGACGACCTTTCCATGTGTCAATGTTAACACCACGACAGCAGCAGCTACAATCGAAATGGGCACGTGATCATCGGCGCCGGAAGTTGGCGCAGTGGCACAGCTTTGTATGGTCGATTAACCTGGTGCCGGCTTCATCATGCCGATTGGAGGGCGCGAATCCAATGCCTTGTGGGGGAGCAGCTCCTTGCCACTTGTACTGCGGCACGAAGAGGAGCTGGCGGCTACTCCATTATGCTCAGGGGAACATTCACTTGAGCACCCATGGGACCAATGGAGCTCGTGCAAGGCACCATGACGGTCAACGAGTGTCGCACACAGGTTACAAACCACGTACACCCCATCATGACGATCAGGTTTCCCAACATCAGGCATTTTTCAGCAAGAAAAAGAGTCATGTCAGAAAGCCAGGAGAGTGATGGAGTGCGTCTAGGAACACAGTGGCGAGTTTCAAATACTATGTTGTCCCCCACCCCCATCCCGACCTAACACATTATGTATTGAATGAACGTGGTGTCAGAGCTCATCACCCCCCTCACCGGAATTTACGGGAATTAATTACTTGTGCGTGCAGATGCGGTGCTAACTCCCTCTAGTGACCTACCAAGGCCTAAATGCTTCAATGCCACGACGCGTCGCCGCTTTTATCCGTGCAAAAGGTGGACATATTATGTAAGTGCTCATAATGTGCTGGCTGATACATGTAAAACCTGCAGCAGCGGGCTGTAGTCCAGTCCGCCACTAGCAATGGAGGGTGGATCCAGCCACTTCTGCTAAAGAAACGTCAGAAAGTTCGACACATAAATGTCAGTCAGACGTCACGAGATAGTGGCCAATAAGCAATATGTTAACAAGTGGCCGTAGAGCCTCAATAATATAGGCGTTGTTATTGTTTATGGATAGTAACGTCCGATGGAAACCTAGTTCTAAGCAACGTAAGGAAAGCAGAAAGGTGGAAGGTGTATATAGAGGGTCTATACAAGGGTACGAAATTGAGGACAATATTATGGAAATGTAAGAGGATGCAGATGAAGATGAAATGGGAGATACGATACTGCGTGAAGAGTTTTACAGAGCACTGAAAGACCTAAGTCGAAATAAGGCCCAAGGAGTAGACAACATTCCTTTAGAACTACTGACAGCCTTGGGAGAGGCAGACCTGCAGAAGTCTACCATCTGGTGAGCAAGATGTATGTGACAAGCGAAATACCCTCAGACTTCAAGAAGAATATAATAATTCCAATCCCAAAGAAAGCAGGTGCTGACAGATGTGAAAATTACCGAACTATCAGTTTAATACGTGAGTGTTGCAAAATGCTAACACGAATTCTTTACAGACGAATGGGAAAACTGGTAGAAGCCGACCTTGAGGATGATCAGTTTGGATTCCGTAGAAATGTTGGAACACGTGAGGTAATACTGACCCTACGACTTTTCTTAGAAGATATATTAAGGAAAGGTAAACCTACGTTTCTAGAATTTGTAGACTCACAGAAAGCTTTTGACAATGCTGACTGGAATACTCTTTTTCAAATTCTGAGGGTGGCATGGGTAAAATACAGGGAGCGAAAGGCTATTTACAACTTGTACAGAAGGCAGATGACAGTTATAAGAGAAGAGGGGCATGAAAGGGAAACAGTAGTCGGGAAACGAGTAAGACAGGGTTGTAGCCTCTCCCCGATGTTATCCAATCTGTATATTGAACAGTCAGTAAACGAAACAAAAGAAAAATTCGGAGTAGGTATTAAAATCCAGGGAGATGAAATAAAAACTTTGAGATTCGCCGATGACATTGTAATTCTGTCAGAGACAGCAAAGGACTTGGAACAGCAGTTGAATGGAATGGACAGTGTCTTAAGAGGAGCATATAAGATAAACATCAACAAAAGCAAAACGAGGATAATGGAATGTAGTCGAATTAAGTCGGGTGATGCTGAGGGAATAAGATTAGGAAATGAGACACTTGAAGTAGTAAAGGAGTTTTGCTATTTGGGGAACAAAATAACTGATGATGGTCGAAGTAGAGAGGATATAAAATATAGTCTGGCAATGTCAAGGTAAGCGTTTCTGAAGAAGAGAAATTTGTTAACATCGAGTATAGATTTAAATGTCAGGAAGTCGTTTCTGAAAGTATTTGTATGGAGTGTAGTCATGTATGGAAGTGAAACATGGACGATAAATATTTTGGACAAGAAGAGAATAGAAGCTTTGGAAATGTGGTGCTACAGCAGAATGCTGAAGATTAGGTGGGTAGATCACATAGCTAATCAGGAGGTACTGAATAGGATTGGGGAGAAGAGGAGTTTGTGGCACAACTTGACTAGAAGAAGTGATCGGTTGGTAGGACATGTTCTGAGGCATCAAGAGATCACAAATTTAGCATTGGAATGCAGCGTAGAGAGTAAAAATCGTAGAGGGAGACCAAGAGATGAATACACTAAGGAGTTTCAGAGGGATCTGCGTTGCAGTAGGTACTGGGAGATGAAGAATCTTGCATAGGATAGAATAGCATGAAGAGCTGCATCAAACCAGTGTCTGGACTGAAGACCACAACAACAACAACAATGCCAATAATACTTAAGACTAGGATTCCTGTGTAGAATTTCGGAAAGTACCGATCGCTTAACAACAATTCACTGATAAATTGTGTTATTTGATGTGTGAAGAGTCTCTGTACAGCAGCAGCTCCCACGTAAGTCCCTCCTGCCTGCGGCAGCCGTCCTGAGCCGCAGTTGTCGCGATAGCGTGCCTGCCGGTGCCTACAAGGGGACCGTCAGATGTGTTAGTCTCAGATTCTGATGAGTCTTAGCTGTGTCATAGAGGGACTTGGCTTGAGTATATAGCTATCAACTGTTCATGCGATGCTCCTATTTTGCGAGAAAATCTGTATTGGAATTTTATGCGTAATATTTATACCTGCTAAGTCAGTCATATTTCGACTATGCGCAATGAGCCCAGCACCTAAGCATCACGGCTGTCACTCTGGCGCTACGTGGTTAAATTCTACCTGTGTACATTTTTTTTCAGTCTTCTGGTATAAAGTTTCTGCCATGCTAAATTATTCAAGAATAGCCATTTTTGGCGTAGTAATTTCACTAAGGACTCAACTTTCTTCACACATGTATTTCGTTTGTGGCTCGTACTTACACTCCCAAATACTGTTTAACGTTTGCTTGAAGGCGGAAAAACTGATAACAGACTACACAATCAAATCTTGGTGCATGACATAAAAGCACCTATCTGAATCGTAAAAATTATTCCATCAAAATTTACTTCACTTTGCCAGTCCTGTAGTGTTTATTTTTACGGGCAGGTTAAAATTTTCACAAAAAAATTACAGTGCTCCCAACTTCTTAAAGAACAACACAGAAATCGCTTCGAGGGGAGATTTCGTAACAATACAGTGTTTGATCTGCATAAATTTAATGCAACTGCTTTCACATGAATGAGCAAGTATCAATGGTTCGCATCGAAGCTGACCAAAGGAGGAACAAGTTTTTGAATAGAAGCGACCTGCGTCTTACAATGTTCCTGAAGAAAACATTGTGTTCCTGCAAGGCAGTAGGTAAATGTATGTTTCGGATCCTTCTTCGACATATACAATGCAGATATCTGTTCTATCATAGCAGGCAATGCAAAAGAAAGCGAGTAAGACGATTCTGTAATTTATTCTGTACCAAACGCAATACACGTTTGAAGAACTTCTACTGTAATTATTGATTTTCTTATTAAATTACTACTGTGAGAATTCCGGTTTTCGGTAATTGTGCTCAAAATACTCTATCTTATGATATTCTGTACGACGAAACTGAAGAAGAAACGAAAAAAAAAAAAAACACGTGTAGGAGTAGAATATGAACCGCCGGCGCAAATCCCGAGGACCTTAGCCGGTGATATACTTTCGCGCAGCAGAAATAGAACTAGCGTTTCGCTATAGAAAGTACGCAAGGAACTGCAGTATCGATTTCCACGGAAAGTAGGGACCGTCGTATGGAAAGCCGCTAGCCTGGTAATTAGGACAGGTTCCTCGACAAGATACTTAAGATTCACCGGAATCCGTGATCAACAGCGTGATGGCCGCGTTTTTGGCGGTATTGGTGGTATTTATTTGAGAGTTTGAAAACCAAATAATAAATCAACTAGAATGAGATTTTCACTCTGCAGCGGAGTGTGCGCTGATATGAAACTTCCTGGCAGATTAAAACTGTGTGCCCGACCGAGACTCGAACTCGGGACCTTTGCCTTTCGCGGGCAAGTGCTCTACCATCTGAGCTACCGAAGCACGACTCACGCGTCGTACTCACAGCTTTACTTCTGCCAGTATCCGTCTCCTACCTTCCAAGATTTACAGAAGCTCTCTTGCGAACCTTGCAGAACAAGCACTCCTGAAAGAAAGGATATTGCGGAGACATGGCTTAGCCACAGCCTGGGGGATGTTTCCAGAATGATATTTTTACTCTGCAGCGGAGTGTGCGCTGATATGAAACTTCCTGGCAGATTAAAACTGTGTGCTCGACCGAGACTCAAACTCGGGACCTTTGCCTTTCGCTGGCAAGTGCTGTACCATCTGAGCTACCGAAGCACGACATCTGACAACATTTGAGGGTACATCTCTCGATTGTAATAGCTGTCATATATTTGAGGATAAAAAAGCCGAATTAAGCAATAACATAGTGGTAAATTGAATTTTTAACATTGCAAAGGAAATGTAAGCGAAATTACAAATGTAAGCGAAGTTGCCACTTATATTCTGATTGCAGTATTAGGACAATCAGACAATTTGAGCTACTCTTGGGAGCGCATACTAAACTGATAAATGTAGTAATAACAACCTACTGAAAACTGATGGATAACTTTGCTGAAAAATAATCTAGCTCTCAACTTGTTCAACTTGCTCTGAGCACTATGGGACTTAACATCTGAGGTCATCAGTCCCCTAGAACTTAGAACTACTTAAACCTAACTAACCTAAGGACATCACACAACACCCAGTCATCACGATCTAGCTCTCACAACTATCGTAGGTTCAATGGGGCTCGAAAGTTTAAGGAGAATCTGCAGAAACATACGATAGATACTATCTTACTATGCTATATTACATTATGTGAATATTTGCTATTATCGAAGCATAGTTATAAATGATGGACAACTACGAACTTTTGCTGCGTTCAGTTAAACTAAACACGTTCTATCAGAGTTTCTGCTACTGCGTTTGAACTAGTTACCGCCGGATGAAGCTTTACGACGCATTATTCAATCCAAATGATGATTATACAAGGTGGCCCAGTGATCGTGACCGGGCCAAATATCTCACGAAATAAGCGTCAAACTAAAAAACTACAAAGAATGAAACTTGTCTTGCTTGAAGGGGAAACCATATGGCGCTATGGTTGGCCCGCTAGATGGCGCTGCCATATGTGAAAAGGATATCAACTGCATTTTTTAAAACAGGAACCCCTATTCCTTATTACATATTCGTGTAGAACGTTAAGAAATATGAATGTTTTAGTTGCACCACATTTTTCGCTTTGTGATAGATGTCGCTGTAATGTCAGAAACTTATGGCTCACAATTTTAGACGAACAGTTGGTAACAGGTAGGTTTTTTTCAACTAAAATACAGAACGTAGGTACGTTTGAACATTTTATATCGATTGTTCCAATGTCATACATGTACCTTTATGAACTTATCATTTCTGAGAACGCATGCTGTTACAGCGTGATTACCTGTAAATATCACATTAATGCAATAAATGCTCAAAATTATGTCCGTCAACCTCAATGCATTTGGCAATACATGTAACGACATTCCTCTCAAAAGCGAGTAGCTCGCCTTCCATAATGTTCGCACATGCATTGGCAATGCGCTGACGCATGTTGTCAGGCGTTGTCGGTGGATCACGATAGCAAATATCCTTCAACTTTCCCCACAAAGAAATCCGGGGACGTCAGATCCGGTGAACGTGCGGGCCATGGTATGGTGCTTTGACGACCAATCCACCTGTCTTGAAATATGCTATTCAATACCGCGTCAACCACACGCGAGCTATAAGCCGGACATCCATCATGTTGGAAGTACATCGCCATTCTGTCATGCAGTGAAACATTTTGTAGTAACATCGGTGGAACACTACGTAGGAAATCAGCATACATTGCACCATTTAGATTGCCATCGATAAAATGGGGGCCAATTATCCTTCCTCCCATAATGCCGCCCATTAACCCTCCACTTTTCGCAGTCATCGTGGATTTTCCGGTGCCCAAAAGTGAATATTATGCCGGTTTAAGTTACCGATGTTGGTGAATGACGCTTCGTCGCTAAATAGAACGCGTGCAAAAAATCTGCTCCTATGTGCCCAGTATCAATAACTGAACCAAACACTGTACCAGACGTTTGTTGTCTTACATAGGCGTTGCCGGCCGCAGCGCCGTATTCTGCTTGGTTACGTATCTATGTATTTGAAAACGTATGCCTATACCTTTCTTTTGGGCTCTGCAATGTATATTAAAAATCTTTGGTGATCAAACAGAGGAAACCCCTTAAAAACACCCAAATTAAGACTCAACCTACAATGCTCCAACAGACAGGACAGTTGGAAATGATGACGATGGTAAAGTCTTGTCATGTACATTAAAGACCCAACTAAATAAAGAATAAACCAACGAAGCTCTAACAGAGAAATATGTAGAAAACGAGAATGGTTTGCAAGAATCACCGGTTAACAAGCATTACCTTACACACGGTGTAGACACAACCTAAACTAACAATAAACGATTTCTGGGAAAGAATCTCACTGCACGAAAAGAAAAAAAAAAAAAAAAAAAAAAAAAAACGGAAGCTGCCTCAAGGTGCAGAACAGACTCTGGCAAACCTGAGAGTGAAAGTAAAACAAATTGCCAGCAGGATAAACAAGAGAAGACCTGGAACTAGCGACAGTGCAACAAACTGGATGGAATCAAAACAGAGCGCACCAAGATGGCGAAAAGCGAACATCATTTCGACGCATTTGGGTGGGCAAAATGGAAAACTACCACACAGATGCAGAAGGAGAGGTAAATGGTTTCCTAGCCGACGTGAAAGACTTGCTAGGACAGGAATAAAATGGACTAGACAGGCTGTCACATGATGAATACCAAGTTATGAATCAAACATAGGGGTGTAAAACATCATCACTGCACGTGAATAAAATTCGAAGGTACTCGGAGATAACCAATCTTAATAACTTCACATGCGTCTCGGACATTGATGTATCACTCCTACGAGAAGTAACAGAATTGAGACAGGATCAAACTGTATGACACAACGCTATAACGAAGCTTGTAAACGAAACATAGCTTGAAACTACAATATTAAGGAAGGTACAATTACCTAAAGCATTCAAAAACTAGCATGCGGCAGAGGAACTGTGTGCACAGTTTTTAACAACAGGATGATCAACATCTACGAACCATCAAGGAGTAGTGAGAGGCGCAACGAAGCCGAACATCTTAAATACGAGGCAGTTCCAATCAAAATATACAGTAGACATATAATTATAGGAGGAGGTTTCAACTGTGTAGTAAGCCCGAAATCACCAAATTTGACTAAATTAGTGGAAGTGGAGAACACCGTCGAAGAGTTACGTTTGGTACACAGGTAAACGGCAGATTAAGCACGTTGTTGCTTTCACACACGCTGCAAACCACATCTTGAGGCTTCTGAATACGATTTACGAACTACTGTCCGAGGTTAGCCCACTGCTTTTCAGATCACACAGTCCACATAGGCACGAATCATGTGAGTATAAAATAAACCTTTCGTGTACAAGAAGCTTATGGATGAAGAATGCCACTAAATGATTAATACAACATTGGAAGAACAGGAAATGAAATTTCTATTGTACAAAAACTCGATAGCCTGTTGCTCACAACGTATCGAACCAAAGACGCAGAAAATGCGAATAAACTACTCAAGACAAGAAAGTTATAGGTTAAAGAACGCATCTAAAGTTCAGTTTCATTATCTATGAGTATTACACAACCTTGACAAAATTCTGAGCGGATTAAAAAATCGAAATTCAAGACTTTATTCTTAAAAAGGAAACAGACAGGTCACAAAATCATGTCAAGACTACAGAACACCATAATAAGTGAGGAAACTTGAATTTACCTGACCATACGCAGAAGTAAACGTGGACGCAGAAAACAGTGACAGAAAAGATAGCACCATAAACAATATGTAGCTGTTAGACAGAGATGATGTGTAGCAATGAAGTCGGCAATATGAACTTGACTTCCAAATAAACAACTTACAAGAAAAACTCAGCTCACTGGAGTCGAATTACCCGATGGAAGAGACTGACGAAGAAGAATCAGTTGACGCTGTAGCCTTAAGCTTCGAACGTAAATCAGAAGTGTCGGATGGTATTTCGAAGGTATTTTACCAAACGATTAAACAGAAGACGACGAGTAAGCTACAACGCATGTTCTACGAACAAATTGAACTGACTAGGTATACTCAAAGACCGCTACGTTGATACACCTCGTTGGAAGTGTCTTCAGCAACGTTTAAGCCGCCATAAATGCGAAGGATGGACAGACTTCGTATTAATGGGTGTCTGGGTACTACTGATCAGATAGTTATGCCCACATCCTAGCAAACAGGTTGAAAGCAGTCATGACAACGATCACAGGCCATTGTCAAACCAGCGCAAATAATGATAGGTTAATTTTACAGACGGGTTCCGCGTGCAAGGACAATATATCAACAGCAAAATTATCCAAGTAAAATGCACAATCGTCCACTTGATTTCGAAAAGAGTTTTGACAATCAGCCATCAACTCCCACTCTAAAATATGCAACAAGCGGGTTTCCTAGAAAATGTTAAAGAACAGTTATTTCTAGAATCAGCATCACGTGAAATGGTTCAATCAGATACGTTAGCCTCGCACCTACAAAGCACCTGGAGTGCTCATAACGCTGAAATGACGATGGACATTATTCTATGAAGCCTTTAACCATTCTCTGAAGAGAGTAAGAGCGAATGTGTCCATTTATTTCTCTTGTATAAACCCTTCCAGTACCCAATAATCTTAAAAATGAATACGAATGCTTGTATGAGTGCATTCCAAATATTTCCACAGGCACCCGGAATTAGCACGAGTAGCAAATAGGCCTTTTCATCTTAACTCGGTGGGAAAGTATGATAGAACATGGAATACCAATGGGCTCCGTGGAAGGTAAACACTAGGCACAGATGTCATTGGGGTGTAGTTAGTCACACGTAACGGGATCTCTACCCTCCACCTCTCGAAAGAGGAACCGTTTCGTATGCGAATCATCATTGTAGTCATTCCTGCGGCTTTTTGGTAAGTGGATGGACATGATCTCCTGAGCAGTCTTGTCGATTTGAGGACGCTAGTATCTCAATTTCGTAGTGTAATTAGAAGACGTGCTTAGCCTATTTTATTTGATCTTGTTATATTAGAGAAAAGTTTCACAATTCCATTTTCTTTTGTTCTTTTACTTAATTTTTGAGTATTAAGCGCTGTGTGTGCTTTGTTCCTGTTGAACTGCCGCCATGTATGAATCTATCTGAAACAATAGTCCGTGTGAGCTTCCTTCACGAATTACGTGGCGAATATTGTGTTAAATTCATTATTTTAATCGATGAACTAATGCGTTCAACGCCACTATATTTCTGCATTAGACATCCGTGTATTAGTGATCCAGTAGCCTTCAGTACGGCCGAGATGTTTTTGTAGTGCTTGATATTCTGCACCCAATGAGTACCTACGAATAGGTAGAAAATTCTCTCGTTAAATGTTTTGCCGTTTTAACCAAAACTTTTGCGATAACGCATTTCTGCCATGATACCCCTCCCAGTCTGTGGAGAAACAAGCTCTGTATAATTTGAGAGATACAGAGGCGAGCGACTGTGCCAGGACTTACCCCAGTTCACTGCTAGTAGTGCCATATCATCATAACGTGCCTGAGCGGACCATACGAAGTGCTGCGCCTTACTATAAGAATGTAATTAAAAATTAAAGTAGGTTTTCCAAACTTTGTCAGTGTAATCTTCAGTAAATTAGTGTTTAAATTGTTAAATCTCAGAGTGGTCAGATGAATGTGTTTCCCTAAATACATTGTTTTAAGAATGAAAAACAATTGGCGCTAAGTAAAAAAGCGAAAAGGCTAAAAATTGTTCAAATGTGCAAAAATATATGTCAAAATCAACTGTTACAAGCCTCAACTTGATCGGAGAAATATTTTAGTCTAAATTGGTGGTTTTCCGAAAAATTTAAGGCGCTAAATACTACACTCAGAGATATGAAAGTCGGTATGAAGCTTTAGTTTGATATAAAAACATTAACTATGTGACCCCATTAACCTATCCCTAAAAGCTTTCTAGTAACTTACTGAAAACTAAATTTGTGACAAGAATATCCTCATTTGTTATAGATTAAGTATGATCTTTATCAGTGATAGAAGGGTACGATTACTGCACTTGATTACATCCATTAAATAATAAAACTATAAAAAGTTTCAAACTCAGTTTAAGGGATGTACAGTAAAATAAATTATAGTGCAACCGCCGTAACGTCACTCCTCCCTACCCAACAGCTTTCTGAGATTCGAGTAATCCGTTGCGCTAAATCATTATTTGTCATGCTTGTTGACTTATATTCGAGTATATAGAACATACTGTACTAAAACGCATGATAGCCATATCAGCTGTTTAAATAGAACAATCATGCACAATCCGGTGTGAAAGAGCAGGAGATTCACTATGACGTGAACGGACCTCCATCCCCTCTTTTATATACCGCCCTTTTTAAAACAGTTCCGCAACTCATGGCCTCCACCTGTTTCCAACCTGCCACACAGAGCAGTACTCCCTATATCCAGCCAGTCAGAGTATAAAAAAAATTTAAGGTGGCGAAAATACTCCAACTGTCCTCACGGAGTCGGCCGATGTGGCCGAGCGGTTTTATGCCCTTCAGTCTGGAACCGCGAGACCGCTGCGGTCGCAGGTTCGAATACGCCTTGGGCATGGATGTGTGTGATGTCCTTAGGTTAGTTAGGTTTAAGTAGTTCTAAGTTCTAGGGGACTGATGACCTAAGATGTTAAATCCCATGGTTCTCAGAGCCATTTGAAAAATTTTGTCTTCACGGAAAATTTAAAACCCTCGCCTCCTTATAAGGAAACATATCAACACCACCTTCGCTTTCCAACCAATCGAGGTGCAGTATTAAAATTATGTGTAAACATTGTGCCAAATTACATTATTTGCAACGTACACTTCCCTATCTCCAACCAGTCGGAATGTAGACCAAAAATAGTGCCAGATTTGCAGTAAAAATCAATCATGTGAATGAGTGTTTATAAATAGTCCATATCGCTCTACAGCTTGCATTATATGTCGTAATGAAACACCATATTCCTTACTATAACCGAACACCTAATTGCTTCCTAAAATCGAGCAACTTATTCCTTCTTTCCCCGAAAGAGCAATCGTACGCTGCATATCTGTGGGGGTAATTTTATTAGATATTGGTGTAGTTGATTACACCGTGATTACACTTAGTTTCCTGAATGCTTGAGAAGCTTGTTTTGAAAACTTGTTATCGACTGACGCCCATCTGGTGGGCGCATGGGATACGAGTTCGGGACCGAAACATTGTGGAAAGAGACTTCTATCGAGGAGGATTCCTAATGGTGTGGAAAGGGATTATGTTGGCCACTGAAATACCTCTTCTTGAAATTGTACGTCTGAATTAGCACGATCTTCTAGATCACAGGTGGTTGAAATGTTTTTGAAAATGCAAGATAGTGCTCGCTCTTCTGATTTCAATCACATACAGCATGCCTGGGATGCACTACAAAGCCGGGTTGCACCACATCAGCATTCTCCAGTCCTCTCCAACACTTGTGATCAGCTCTGAAGGAAGAATGGGCATTGTTGCGTCAACGTGAGCTGGATGACATCATTTACAGCATGTACCGTCTGAAGGGGCTGTATCGTAACAACAATAGTAAGCGCTGATTGGAGGAAAGGGGAGGAAGGTGGAGCACTATGTAAGCTGTGCGTGTGTACGTGTGCGCGCGCGCTCCGTTCTACATATATAATTCATGTCTTTGACTTAGCAATGTTTTTGATATTAGAGAATCTAGTATCCATTCAGAACGCTTTATTAACTAGATGGCAAGTTTTGTTGCGTAGACAATCAGTTTAAAGCAGTTCAATGGCTGTCTTTAGATCCATAATAACTGGATGACGTGTTACATTGCTTATGGCTATTATCTAAAAAGCGTAAGATCATTATACACATGGGATTTTGCCCCAATTTTTTTTAATTATCTGACACTGCCACTCTATGGAATACCTAATATGTTAGAATACGAACGCGTAAAAAACGAGATTGAGAGAGTGCAAAATGGCTAAGGAACAACGGCTAGAGAACAAGTGTGATGATTTAGAAGCGTGTATCACCAGGGGAAAGCCGCTGCTCCCTAGCGGAACATTCAAGTGACCTCTGGAGAAAAGAGAACCATCTGAATGAATATCAATAGGTCATATGGAAAACCAATCTTGAGCAAAGAGGGGAAAGCAGAAAGATGGAAGGAGTGTATAGAGTGTCTGCACAAGGGAGATGGACGTGAGGGCAAATTATGAAAATGTAAGAGGACTTAGATGAAGATGAGATTGGAGATATGATACTGCGTGATAAACCTGACAAAGTACTGAAAGACCTATGTCAAAACAAAGCCCCAGAAGCGGACAACATTCCGTTAGAACTACTGATGGTCTCGGGAGAGCCAGCCACGACAAAACTCTTCCATCTGGTGAGAAACATGTAAGAACCAGGCGAAATACTCTCAGACTTCAAAAAAGAACATAATAATTCCAGTTCTACAGAAAGCAGGGGCTGACAGGTGTGAATGGTATGGAAGTACCAGTTTAATAAGTCAGGCTTACAAAATACTAAAACGATTTCTTAAAAGAAGAATGGAAAAACTGTTAGAAACCGACATCGGAAAGATTAGATTCGATTCCGGAAATATTCAGGAAAACACAAGTCAGTACTGATCCGACGACTTCTCGTAAAAGATACGTTAAGGAAAGGCAAACCTAAGTTTTAGCATTTCTAGGCATGGAGGAATCATTTGACAATGGTGAATAGAATACTGTCTTTCAGTTCCAAAAGGTGACAGGAGTAAAACACAGGGAGTGGAAGGCTGTTTACAATTTGTATAGAAACTAGACTGCAGTTGTAAGAGTCTAGGGGCTTGAAAGTGAGGCAGTGGCTGAGAAGGGAGTGAGATAGTGTTGTAGCCTATCCCCGATGTTATTCAATCTTCACACCGAGAAAACAGTGAAGGAAGCAAAAGAAAAATTTAGGATAGGCATTAAAGTCAGAGAGACGAACTAAAAACGTTGAGATATGCCGACGACATTGTAATTCTGTAAGAGACAGCAATGGACTTGGAACAGCAATTGAGTAGAATGGACAGTGTCTTGAAAGCAGGAATAAGTAGAGCATTTAAAAAAAAAAACGAGGACAATGGTATGTAGCTGAATTAAATTAGGTGACGCTGAGGGCATTAGATTAGGAAATGAGACAATTAAACTAGCAGACGAGTTTTACTATTTGGTAGCAAAATTATTGATTATGGCCGAAGTAGAGAGGATATAAAACGTAGGCTGGCAATGACGAGAAAAGCATTTCTGTTAGAAGAGAAATATGTTAACATCAAGTATAGATCTAAGCGATAGGAAGACTTTTCTGAAAGTATTTGTATGGAGTGTAGCCATGTATGGAAGTGTAACACGGACGATAAACAGTTTAGAGAAGATGAGAGTAGACGTCTTTAAAATATAGTGCTAGAGAAGAATGCTGAAGATTATATGGGTCGATCACGTTACTAATAAGGCGGTACTGAATGAAACGGGGGAAAGAATAAATCTGTGTCACAACCTAACCTGAAGAAGGGATCGGTTGATGGGACACATTCGGAGACATCGATAGTTCTCCAGTTTAGTACTGGAGGAATCGTGTGGGTTAAAAGTCGTAGGAGGAGCCCAATAGATGAACGTAGTAAGCAGATTTAGAAGGATGTTCCTTCTAGTAGTTACTCCACGATGAAGAGGCTTGCACAGGACAGAGTAGCATGAAAAGCTGCATCAAACTAGTATTTGGACTGAAGACCATAACAACAAAGTCTGGCACTGTTTTTAATACTGCTTTCTGGCTGGAGAAAGGGAAGTGTCTGTTGGAAATTATGTAATTTGGCAGAATTTTTACAATTATTAATATAATACATTTGTATGGTTGGTAAGAGGGGACACGGTGCATAAATCTCAAAATTGGTCTGTTTCCATATAAAGAAGTTAGTATGTTCAGTTTTCCATTAATACAATTATGGTATTTTCTACATCTTGAATTTGCTTTCTTTCTTTGATATTATTGGCTGGAGTTAGGGAGTACAGCCTATGTGACTGGTTGGAGATGGGTGAATGTGGAAGAGGAGGATTTTGTTAAAAGTTTTTCCATTAATACAATTGGATTATTCCGCTATTTTGGATGTCTCGTTGGTTGCTTTATTTTAAATATTGTGCTATGATCGGTTGGAGAATGGAGGGAAATGGAAAGACAGGAGAGGGAGCGGGCAGGGGTATGATTACATCACGCTATCAAGGTGAAGTTGAAGTTCACTTTATTGAACACTTGCTCTTTTCATGGTAATTTAAAGTCAAAGTGTCTCAGATAGACTACACCAGTACTATTAGCAAGGCAGGAATCTTAAACTATGCTGAGGAATAAGCGTATGGAAGCAACAATAGCTGAATGTGATATCAGTGATTATATGTTTTGACATCAATCACTTACCCACCATACAGCGAACTACTGCTACAAACTGCTAAAGTATATTAACTAGCGTACACGCATTCGTGCAGGAACGTAGCGTAAGATAATTAAAATAACTCGAGGAAGTAGAACTTGGTTATACCAATAACTAATGAGACAGTGAGACTGAAGCATTATTGAAGTATAAGAGGCAGTCAGATATAAATGAAGCGGAGGGCAAAAAGCAGATTGTTAATTATTTCAAAAATTTTCCTGATGAATAAATCCACTCCAGTTGTACTTGACAAACCCTTTATTTGTGAACTACAACAGAAGTGGATTTATTAATCATGAAAAATCTTAACAACAGTGTCGATGTCCCGCAAAGTGTTTATTTAAAAATAATCCCCATAACTGTAGACACATTTATTCCAGTGTGGGACAAGATGGTCAGTGCCTTGATGGAAAATGCTTGCCGTTGACTATGGAAGTATGATTGTACCCAGATTTGCATCTCTTGGAAGGAAGCAAATCAGCAGCCACGAATGTCTGAATGTCTTTCTTCACGGCTCCAAAAATAGGGAAATCGCAATGGGAGAGACCGGGACTCTACGAGGAATGTGTAAGGGCTTCCCAGCGAAAGTTCTCCAATGTAGTTTAAATAACCTTGGGAGCATGTGGGCCTGCCAAGCGGTCATATACATCCTTCGTCCACTGGCCGTTGAACAACACCTACGTCTTCGACTTGCCGCACCAAATTGACGTTCACAAGTATTCATTAACTAATAGACATTCTGTATCCCACTTAGTGCCATCGAATCCCTTCGACTGAACGCAGTAGCTATGTTAAGATCTTGAACAAAGCGTCTTGTAAGATACATTGATTAGTAGTAAGTAAGGTTAAAACCATACATAGAATCGTCGCATTAACCTAAAATTCTGTGACACAATTAAAAGTATTGATTTCCAATCAATAAATGATGTGCTCCAACATGATGGAAATTTAATTGATGAATAACTGAGTAAAAACAATTTAATACACTGTAAAGTCCATATTTACATGTAGGGTTATAGGTACTAACGTCCTGTGCTGCATACTTACAACTGTTCCGAGCGCACCCTGACAGCGGCAGACGGTATCCTGGTGATCATGTTGTTGTCCAGATCCCTGGAACACACCCACAATGAACTGTAAATTCATTCGTGCAAAATTGACGTAGGGCAATACACATGAATTATTGTTCCCATGATAAATTACAATTGCGAGTACCTATTGCTTTAGCCAAAATGAGCAGATGCAGAAGAGTGTGATACTAAAAACTGTTCCCCAAGTAACCTTACTGTAACGAAACGTGTTTACTTGCTGACACAAAGAATCTCTGTCCTGTGTTCAGTTCTTAGAGTTATTAAGTTTTTAACTGTAAGGGAATGTAGTTGAGTATTAACTATTGATATGATTATCTTCTATATGCTTCTCTCTCTTTTCCCCCCTCAATTTACTTCTGTCCCATCTTCTCTCTCTCTCTCCCTCCCTCCCTCCCTCCCCACTCTCTCTCTCTCTCTCTCTCTCTCTCTCTCTGTCTCTCTCGCAGTTCTTTCATCTCCAAGTCTCTCTTCTCCCCAAATCTTTCTCTCTCCTTCAAACCTCATCTCCCACACATCCTACTCAACTTCCTCTCTACACCCAACTCTCCTTCCCTTACTCTCTCTCTTCCTCCTCCCAACTTTCCACAGCTCTCTCTCTCCCTCCCCCCCCCCCCCTCTCTCTCTCTCTCTCTCTCTATGTCTCTCACTCTCTCTAAATATAATATCATGAATGTCAGCAGCAGCTATATCGCCAGAACATCTTTCATGAGACCTCAAACGAATAAGGGTTTGAGGTATGTTCAACAACTGAGGCGAGAAGACTGTCAGGCAAATTGCGTGATGGACTGAAGCAAAGCTGCTGAGTGTGTTGACAACTACAATGTGACGGTGACAGGAATAACATTACATGACATTGTGTCATTCACATCTGGCAAGATCGAGGAAAAGCCATAGTCTACAAAAACATTTATCCTAGATTTGACAAAATGATAATTTTTTCCCACAACACTCTAAAATTCTTTTTCATTTGCGTTATTCTTTTTTTATAACTATGGGAAATAACACGAAGTGTTGAATTTACTAAAAGGGGACCATTAATCTCATTTTAATACAGTGTATCAAATAACATTCAATCCAAGTGAAAATTTAAATTGTGTTTACGTTTACTTTCGTTTATTGGGAATCAGTTCAGATAAAATTTAGTCATCCGTTTTCATATTTCGATATCATGGTTATTTAGCGTTATTCCAAAGGTATTGACACCATTTGTCATGATAGTGTTTCGTTTTGCATTGTTGTGTCTCGTTGTTTAATGATTAAATGTATCTTACTTAGTTCATCATTTGTTATTCGAAGAGGATGATTATATCTTTAAAGAACAGATAAAGAGATTTGAACTAATTTCTAGATTTTAGTAGATAACGTGAAACACTCATATATAGTCAGGAACCATCTTAATCTAATCTGTTTATCGTCTTCCTTTGCGTCTACTGTTTGCGCTATGTGTCAGCTCCCGAAACTGTACTTTCGTCAGCTGCGGTCGGTAAGGTGAATTCGTGTCCACCCGATAGCTGAGTGGTAAGCGTGACGGATTGCCGTCCTACGGGCCTGGATTCTATTGCCGGCTGGGTCGGGGATTTTCTCCGCTCAGGGGCTAAGTGTTGTGCTGTCTTCATCATCATTTCATCACCATTCGGAGCGTAGGTCGCCCAATGTTGCGTCGAATGTAATAGGACTTGCACCAAGGCGGCCGGACCTACCACGCTACGGACCTCCCATCCAATGAGGCCAAACGCTCATTTCCATTTCCAGGTGAATTCCTTTCCCTTTCTCTCAGAAATGACGAGGTTCTACTACCAGTCTGGCCACCATGAAACACATTTCCCATGGATTTCCAAAGCTTAATAAAACGAACGATTGAACAATATTTTTGAAATTAATTGTGACTGTATCTTACCTCGTCCTTACCGTAGCGAATCATTTGCTCTGTTCCTAACGGTGTCACCGACGAAACGATGAACCATAATCTTTGTTCCCTCTGTAGTTTGTGAAAGGATATTGCATCCATATCGTCTTTAGGGCCATACTAAATATATGTCCTACAATGACGTATAACAGTTTTATGAGGAAGGTGCTACTCGCTATTGTCGTTGGAGATACATGTCAAGATCAGATTGGTGTAAATAACGAAAGAATTTGGCACTGCCTTTTCATATCACTGAATTTATCTTAGGCAAAATAAGGAAGTAAAGAGAAACTCAAATTTGAATGGCCTGTTTGGGATTTGAGCAGATGCCCATCCGAATATGATTTCAACGTCTTCGCACTGCACCACTTCTCTCGATGCCAAAATGTCAGATCCACATGGACATTTGCAAGTCATATTCCGAAAGGTACCTGAGCCAGATCGCTGGTCGATCATCAGCGATCGGCTTCTTATCTTTGGAGCGTCCCCGGGCATGAGCATCTTTGCGTTTTCGGCTGGGCGTGCGGAACGGCGAGAGGCAGTCTGTTTGGGGCGGCCAGTAAGAGTGGCGGAGTTGTGGCTCGGGCGTAAGCACAGATGTGATGTCTGTTACGCCGGGGCAGTTTGCGAATCGTGAAATTCCTGCGGCGGTTACTGGTTGCCTGGAAGGCATTTCGTATAAACTGTGCCAAGCCTCGCAGTGAGAGGGGAGTTCGGAGTTGGTGTTGGCCTAGGTGTTTGTACAAATTGAGGTGCCTGTGTGAGAAGCACGGCGTGGGCCTGTTGGTTGCTTCGTCCTTCTGGCAGCCACCGCAAGCGGATGTTCGGCCGCAGTGTCTACAGTTTGTGGTGAGCATAGTGTGAACAAGTTCTCGTAGGATGTGCTCCCGGCCAGACTGTTACCCCGTGTTATTTGTGGGTGCCGACCTCTTGTCTGTTACTGCTTCCGGGTGTTTTCACAGAAAAACTGTGTTTTTGTGGCATTCTGTGTTTCTGGCTCAGCCTCCGCCTAGAAAAGGGAAAGATTTGGAATTCCTTAACGCTTTAATTTAAACATATAAAAATTGTTTTTTTTTTTAAATACATTTTCATGCCAGACAGATTCAAATTTAGTTTACGTGGTTACTGGTTTAACTCGCGCTTCACGCACTAAACAGCTGACATTGAAATTGTATTTTTGTTTGTTTCCTGTTTAATGTCAGCCATTACTTCGTTTAGTTTGCCAGGTTATTGGCTTAACTCGCGCTTCAGGCACTAAATCAGCTGATATTGAATTTGTTTTTTTTATTCCTGTTTAATGGCAGACACATTCAAATGTAACTTCATTTATGTATTTGAAATAAATGTGTTGGGTTGACCTTAATGAATTATGTGCAGTCGAAGTAAGGGACCCAGTCCTTTATTAGTTCTTAACAGTGGCGTGTGGTTCGGGTTGTGAGTCCCGTCCTCGGACCAGTACCATTTAATGTGCGATGGAAAATACACGGTAAACCAGTAAAAATTATCCTTTCCCTTTCCTAACCCACCGACGGATGAGATCGCTCTCATCCATGGGTGGGTTAGGAAAGGGAAAGAATAAAAATTTCTGGTTGCTGCGTACTTTCGAAGGCTGTCTGCGTCGTCTCTGGTACAATAATTTTGTGTGTGAGGTTTTTTGTGATGCAAGACATCTTCGTTGTAAAGTCTTCCACTGCTGTTTTTGAGCATTACTGTGACACACTTGCACTGACTAAACTAACACGTCACATAGCATGTAATTCTTCTCCATATTAATTCTCTCTCTTTCTCTCTCTCTCTCTCTCTCTCTTTCTCTGACACACACACCCACACCCACACCCACACACACACCCACACACACACCCACCCACACACACACCCACACACACACACACACACCCACCCACACACACACACACACACACACACACACACACACACACACACAATATATCCAAGGGGCAATCAAAAGGTTTCGTTCGAAGGCCACACTAATCCTTTCTCTTCATACACGCATGGGAGTCGCTCTGGGTTGCATATATGATTCAGCGCTACTCACAGATATTTTTTCATCGTCCCTTATATAGGACGTCCCGAAAATTTTCCAGTATATTTCGAGGGGTTGTAGACGGTGTCTTAAGGAACAAATCGAGGATAGGAACCCGCTTCCGAAAGCGTCATCCAACGACGCTACAGGGAGCCCAAGTTACAGTCGCCGGTGCTGGCCACAATGCCACCTATTCCGTAGCAAGCCTGGCTTTGTACGATGATGCAACATAGGTGGAACGTTTAATAATGTTTTGTTATTCAGTGAACGCGACTGATTTCCACTATAGACATTGGAGAAGATGTGGCTAGCTGTTGTGAAGAAAGCTTTTGTCCTCGATGAATGCGATTCTGTGTTGTCTCGGTGCATGACGGTTTAGGACAAGTGTTTCCATCCGCAGTCTATTTCCCTCCTGGAATCTTCTAAAATCTTCTGTATCTCTCGGTATACAGGAAGAAAATAACTGCAGACGAATATCTGTGTCCGAAACCATCACCTAGTGAGGCCACAGAGCATCTCATTCTCAGGAGACAAGACCTGTCACACAACAGCTAACTCCATCTCCTCCACGGGCGATCGTTGCGATCAGTCGTGATCACAGAATAACATAAAAAACTGCCTACGGTCCGTCAGCGTACAAAGTCACGTTTGCCGTGGAAGAGGCGGCAAAGTGACAAGCGTTGTCATCTGTAAATTCGATGCTCTATAGTGTCGTTGGCTGACATTTATAGACACGGATTTGTGTCCGTGATTTGTTCGTCTGTTCCTCAAGACACCCTCCACAACACCTAGGAAATGGCGCAACATTTCTGAGACACTGTGTGTATATCGGATGTCTCTCCTAAGAAGCGTCCGGTGTTTCGGGGAGATATTTTCAGTTTAGATTTTGTAATGTCGGCTGAAACAAATACTGCTCATCACACCTCCCATACGATGCATAGTCGTAGTGGAAAGTGTCGGTTAACGTCGATAAAGCAGCTGCGAAGTGTTCTAGTGCGATATTCGTTATATCGATATGTAGTAACAGGGACAATAAAACTGTGAGGATGACCAACACTCAGCAGCGACTCTTGTACCGCCACGGACCACCATGCAATAGCACTACTCAGCCGCTGATTGACTAGCGACTATTTTTCGACTTCTACTGTCACTGTTAACAGATGTAGGTAAAAAGAAGATCGCACTAGTCTGACGTGGGACCGCCTTGTTGAATCAGTACGTAAAATTCCGCTACAAAAATTCTTTTGTTTGTAATGGGGAAACCAACGGACGCTTTCCGTTGACGCTGGGCGCCATATGATGCATGTGACGAGCATTATTTGTTTGGGATAACTGCATCTACAAATTACAGACTCGAAATAGCAAATATCTGCGAAAACATCAAAGAAAATTTCGCCCTACTGCTCTTAGCAGAGACAGGCGATGTTCGTTAACCTAACCCGATAGCACCCCTTACCCTTGATGAATCTTTTCCTTACGAACGAGGCTTTTGCAAGGGACGTACTTCTTACAAGCGACCTACTACATGGACGATTTACAAATGCTGCTAATTCTTCCCAAAAACCTTTCTTCCAATTATAAGGCCATCACAGATCATTGTGTTCGGTTACTCTGTACTACGAGACACTTGATGATAATGACTGTTAGCTGCTTGTGCTGTCAGACGATGTGGGGTATATATAAGTGTTTCATATTAGTCCGCTTCTGTAGCTGCGCGGTCAGCATGTCAGACTGGAATGTGGAGCAACTATTTTCCATTCTCGTTCCTACCAATATTTTTGTTTTGATAAGAGGACTGGAATAGATTCCACTCAATCTGGTGAGGCCAACTTATAGTGAGAGGTAACGGCTGCAAGGTCTGGGAAGCTAAGAATGTTTGGGAGAGCGGTTTCCTTACCCTACATACCTCATCCGAATGACGTGATCTGGCAGTGTATGTCACTTTGGCCGGTCAGCATCGTGCAGTCCTTTTTGCCAGGACGTGAAGCTGGTGACTTACCATTCCGTTTATTTATATGACATAACAATAGCACATGTTGGTGATAAGATTTAAACAGCACATTTGTAATATTAAATCCCTGGGCATAACGTTTGTTTCTCATGGGTTTCGTTCTTCAAAAATGGTTCAAATGGCTCTGAGCACTATGGGACTTAACATCTGTGGTCAGCAGTCCTCTAGAACGTAGAACTACTTAATTCTAACTAACCTAAGGACAGCACACACATCCATGCCCGAGGCAGGATTCGAACCTGCGACAGTAGCAGTCGCGCGGTTCCGGACTGAGCGCCTAGAACCGCGAGACCACCGCGGCCGGCTTTCCTTCTTCAAAAGAAAACAAAATCATCTAACTATCTTTCAGCTTCAAAGTCTCCAGGTAACATGTATCTTCTAACACTTTATAATATAGTATTTTGATTCCAACGCGCTGATGCGAGACAGTATCGATCGATTTAAAAACATCCCTAAACATGGCGTCAGCTTGGGACCTGCTGTTTACGCAACCCGTTTCTCTTTACGAACAGCGAAAAGTCAGCGTTTGCTGAATCCTTACCGATTCGTAGAGGCGAACTGCTCGACCTGGCAGGAATTTCTCATTCTTTTACAAATCGGAGGTGAATTTGTCACTAACTGCAGTTGCGACAGGACGCATATCGAAACGACATTCACTACGATTACACAACACATATGGAAAAGGATTTAAAAAAATGTTCTTCGTCTAAAGTCACGTAAATTATAGAAGGAAGACTGCACTTGCAAGTGGTCGATGTGCACCAGCTAAACGTAACCCTTGAAGGAAAGCACGTTATTTTTGTCTGCCTTAGTAGTCGTTGAGAATTCAGACTTTCAACTGAATGCCAATCACAGGTGAATTGTACGAGAAACGATAAACGAAAAAGTGTTGACTCACTGGCTGTAGTTTCCATGTAAAAGCGCAATAGCTGAATCGTGACAAATGTCATGCCTCCGTACCCCTATCGAATGTGAATAGATCGCTGTAGACGTTTTCATGTGCGTCAACTGCAACGACTGCAGTTTTCCAGTAGACCGCTTTCCGAGGCGTAGTTAGGGATAACAAAGAGCGCACGACCGCAAACCTCGGTGAAAACTCTCACGAATGGGTTTTCCGACTGGGTAAGTTCATTCCCTAGCGTTTGAAATGCCGCCACACAATCAAGCCAGACCGACCGTGGGGTCGATACGGGGGATGGAAACGCAACCCGCAATGAGCGTCAGAGAGGCGGGTTACCTAAACATAGCGGCCAACGGCGCTTCACTTGTTGAGTGTTCAAACGAAACTATTGTACGGTAGCACAAGGTGGGGGTATCGCACCAAAAGCAGCTATAAGTCTTATGATAACACGCAATCCAATTTTTTCCACAGTGGATAATCATTACCAAACAACGTAGTAGTCTGAAACCAACAGACAAATTTGCACTTTTGTTTTGGTTTGAAATAAGGTCTCTAGTGTCTCTAGTGTCTCGTTAGAAGTTTATTCTTCCAGTCTGGTAAATCTGTAATCTATGTGACTATCAAGTGGTGGGATTACTGTCCGCAGGTTACAATAATGAGCACAACAGAACTGTGGCACCGATTCGGTTGTGCAGTATGACACATGCAAAGCAGCACATGCCTCTCTAAAAAAAAGAGTTTGAGGGAAGAAGTTAGGTCAACTTGTAATTCTCATTAGCTTGATGAGGTTCGAGCGACATAAATATGTTACATTGTTTATGCACTGATCGTTCTGGAGGGTCAATGGCTCAAATGTCTCTGAGCACTATGCGACTTTACTTCTGAGGTCATCAGTCGCCTAGAACTTAGAACTACTTAAACCTAACTAACCTAAGGACATCACACACATCCATGCCCGTGGTAGGATTCGAACATGCGACCGTAGCGGCCGGCTCTGGACGGTCAAATTCTTCATTCGTGTGGCCATGAAGTCGCTGTACAGTTTTAGGGGATCGTCAGTTGGTTAGGGCGAGCTTATCGTATGGGCCAGTTGTTGTTTCTCTGGTTTAACTTGAAAGAACGGAGGAATTAAGTGCTGGGAGAAAAGCGCAGACATCACTCCGCAATTTACTATAGCACGATGCCGCTGTTGAGCTTGTATTATATGCAAATTTTATTTGTGTTTGCACGGTGTAGTTTTCAGCATCGGTTTATATGTTTAAAGATAAGAAGCAATATTACCTTACTAGTATTAATATTTAATGAGTCCACTGTGTACTGTACTGTAATAATGAAATCTCACTCATTCATGACAGTTTCTTTTCCCGTCATAGTTGTATGTGCAGTGTCAGTCGTGCAGTATACGTCACAGCTAAGTTGAGAGTTATGGAACTTTTAAAAGTATTTTTTTGATTTACAAGTTGTTTTCTGTGGCCATCCCCCGCTGCAAGCATGGAGCTATTCCTTTTGTAAACAGAAACCACATTATCTTGCTGCAATGTACTTTATTTCACTTTCTGAACATTGTAATTACGGTTTTAAAACACAATTTTCGGTAAAATGTCTGTAACTAGCGACATATGATAGGTAATGTTCCACAGCAATTAAGGCAATCAATACTAAAATTGTGAAAAACAGGTCGTAACATGCAAACGTGCTTTTGTTTCGTAAGTGAAGTTATAGTGCGACCTCCAACATGTGACCAGTTGAGAGGAAACGCAAATGGCAACCATAAACGCGAACAACTGTTCAACTGAGGATGCCTTAAGGTAAAAGGCGATAAGCTTCTGCAAGAAACAAAATACATCACAGCAAGGAAAGGCGGTTTCTCTTTTAAAAACGAGTATTTTTTTTAGCTTTAGAGAGAAAACAGACAGATCGAGCGGTTCTAGGCGGTTCAATCTGGAACCGCGCGACCGCTACGGTCGCAGGTTCGGATCCTGCCTCGGGTATGGTTGTGTGTGATGTCCTTAGGTTAGGTTTAAGTAGTTCTAAGTTCTAGGGAACTGATGACCTCAGATGTTGCGTCCCATAGTGCTCAGAGTCATTTGAAGAAAACAGGCAGAAATTCTAAATTTAAATATTCAGGGGTGAATTGACGCCCCGTTTCTTTGAAGCGAACATTCAGTTACTTAACCACTACGTCGCCTTACTCGATTATCTTTGTGAAAGCATGGCTATAATTTCGCACCTTGAAAGCACTCATCCACATACTTTGCCGTGATCTACAAACACAATTAGGTATAATGTGATAGGTTGTACATCGTATATATGAATATATAAAGGAATAAAGGGGACTGACATTGTCACGTACGTCTTGTAAATAATTGTTAACGCTTATTGCATGAAAGGTGACGGACTGTCTTTATAATAAAAATGGCGTAATGAATGATTGTCTATACTAACAGAGGTTGGAACGCCAGTGGAAATGAAACGGCTCGCAAAACTGAAGCCCTGGGTGCAAGGCCCATACAGGTGTATTGGTCCTGCTTAAACACAGGAAATAGCAAGACGGACGTAGTCGCACCTAAGAGCTGGATCACAATAGAGTCGCGACCGCCCGATTAGGTAGCCGACCCGGAAGAATTATACTTCGGAAACGCTGAAAATCTTGAACGCAGTTGAGAGGAACGCAGAAGCGGCATCTCGGAAACCACAAAGGCTGGGTTATTTTCTAGGATTTTTACTCAGAAGCGTACCATTGTACGAGTATAGGTTTTTCGTCGCAAACTTTCCGCGCTGGACGACAATAGAATAAAATATGGTTGATCAGTGTTCGGAAGAATGTGGTTTTGGGAATATGATTCGTTTTCGGAATTACGAGCGTAGGGAATCAAGTCTTGCTGGGAAGCCAGCGCTGGAGGGACGTGGTCTTTCGTTTTGAGCTCCCGCGTGTGATGGTCGCTCAGTATCAGCTTCTTGTTGGTACGGACGGACCTGCTGTCTTTGCTCTCACGAGATCTTTATAGTTAGAACGGTTAGGCACTGTACTGTTGTGAACTTATACGATTCTCGACTCGCCTCTGGATTGGAATTCGCCGTTGAGTACGCAGCGTTCAGTGACTGAAAGCACTACTTCTGCCTATACTTACGTTCAGACGTTCTCTGAACCCCGTCCTTGTGGTTGCGAGGTCGCGTTGCTCGTTTGTAGAATACAGAGAGGAGAAGACAGTATTATAGTAGTCAGAGGACCGCCTTCAACCGTCCTACTCTTTGAAAGAGTTTATTTTCTGGCTGGAGTTCTTCCGTCGTCGCAGACGTGTACGGGAACCATCACTCCGACGCATCGGAAGCAGTACATACGGTGCTATTGCTGATTGCTTTGGCTTATTAGGGGCTATAAGGGTAAACAGCTTTGATCACGTAGTATTTATTTCCACTGACGTTGCGCTCTATGGTAGATCATGTTTAAAAAGTAGTGTCTTCTTGTGTTTGGTACATAGATAATGTCAGTCATTTCGCGTTATTTATATTAGATCGCGCAGTCATAATAAAAGGGCACAGTGGTTTGATGGATCCATACTTTTAGTTAGGAAATATAAAGATTTATAATAAAGATTGTTTTTAATATGCAATAAATGTATAAGCAGCAACAACATTTATCATTTAGTATAATTATGCAGGAGTAGGTTTAATAATGAATAGGAAAATAGGAATGCGGGTAAGCTACTACAAACAGCGTAGTGAACGCATTATTGTGGCCAAGATAGATACGAAGCCCACACCTGCTACAGTAGTACAAGTTTATATGCCAACTAGCTCTGCAGATGATGAAGAAATTGAAGAAATGTACGATGAAATAAAAGAAATTATTCAGATAGTGAAGGGAGACGAAAATTTAATAGTAATGGGTGACTGGAATTCGAGTGTAGGAAAAGGGAGAGAAGGAAACATAGTAGGTGAATATGGATTGGGGCTAAGAAATGAAAGAGGAAGCCGCCTAGTAGAATTTTGCACAGAGCACAAATTAATCATAGCTAACACTTGGTTTAAGAATCATGAAAGAAGGTTGTATACGTGGAAGAACCCTGGAGATACTAAGAGGTATCAGATAGATTATATAATGGTAAGACAGAGATTTAGGAACCAGGTTTTAAGTTGTAAGACATTTCCAGGGGCAGATGTGGACTCTGACCACAATATATTGGTTATGACCTGTAGATTAAAACTGAAGAAACTGCAAAAATGTGAGAAATTAAGGAGATGGGACCTGGATAAACTGAAAGAACCAGAGGTTGTACAGAGTTTCAGAGAGAGCATAAGGGAACAATTGACAGGAATAGGGGAAAGAAATACAGTAGAAGAAGAATGGGTAGCTCTGAGGGATGTAGTAGTGAAGGCAGCAGAGGATAAAGTAGGTACAAAGACGAGGGCTGTTAGAAATCCTTGGGTAACAGAAGAAATATTGAATTTAATTGATGAAAGGAGAAAATATAAAAATGCAGTAAATGAAGCAGGCAAAAAGGAATACAAACGTCTCAAAAATGAGATCGAGAGGAAGTGCAAAATGGCTAAACAGGGATGGCTAGAGGACAAATGTAAGGATGTAGAAGCTTATCTCACTAGGGGTAAGATAGATATTGCCTACAGGAAAATTAAAGAGACCTTTGGAGAGAAGAGAACCACGTGTATGAATATCAAGAGCTCAGATGGCAGCCCAGTTCTAAGCAAAGAAGGGAAGGCAGAAAGGTGGAAGGAGTATATAGAAGGTTTATACAAGGGCGATGTACTTGAGGACAATATTATGGAAATAGAAGAGGATGTAGATGAAGACGAAATGGGAGATACGATACTGCGTGAAGAGTTTGACAGAGCACTGAAAGACCTGAGTCGAAACAAGGCCCCCGGAGTAGACAACATTCCATTAGAACTACTGACGGCCTTGGGAGAGCCAGTCATGACAAAACTCTACCAGCTGGTGAGCAAGATGTATGAGACAGGCGAAATACCCTCAGACTTCAAGAAGAATATAATAATTCCAATCCCAAAGAAAGCAGGTGTTGACAGATGTGAAAATTACCGAACTATCAGGTTAATAAGCCACGGCTGCAAAATACTAACGCGAATTCTTTACAGACGAATGGAAAAACTGGTAGATGCAGATCTCGGGGAGGATCAGTTTGGATTCCGTCGAAATGTTGGAACACGTGAGGCAATACTGACCTTACGACTTATCTTAGAAGAAAGATTAAGAAAAGGCAAACCTACGTTTCTAGCATTTGTAGACTTAGAGAGAGCTTTTGACAATGTTGATTGGAATACTCTTTTTCAAATTCTGAAGGTGGCAGGGGTAAAATACAGGGAGCGAAAGGCTATTTATAATTTGTACAGAGACCAGATGGCAGTAATAAGAGTCGAGGGGCATGAAAGGGAAGCAGTGGTTGGGAAAGGAGTGAGACAGGGTTGTAGCCTCTCCCCGATGTTATTCAATGTGTATATTGAGCAAGCAGTAAAGGAAACAAAAGAAAAATTTGGAGTAGGTATTAAAATTCATGGAGACGAAGTAAAAACTTTGAGGTTCGCCGATGACATTGTAATTCTGTCAGAGACGGCAAAGGACTTGGAAGAGCAGTTGAACGGAATGGACAGTGTCTTGAAAGGAGGATATAAGATGAACATTAACAAAAGCAAAACGAGGATAATGGAATGTAGTCAAATTAAATCGGCTGATGCTGAGGGAATTAGATTAGGAATGAGACACTTAAAGTAGTAAAGGAGTTTTGCTATTTAGGAAGTAAAATAACTGATGATGGTCGAAGTAGAGAGGATATAAAATGTAGACTGGCAATGGCAAGGAAAGCGTTTCTGAAGAAGAGAAATTTGTTAACATCGAATATAGATTTATGTATCAGGAAGTCGTTTCTGAAAGTATTTGTTTGGAGTGTAGCCATGTATGGAAGTGAAACATGGACGATTACTAGTTTGGACAAGAAGAGAATAGAAGCTTTCGAAATGTGGTGCTACAGAAGAATACTGAAGATAAGGTGGATAGATCACGTAACTAATGAGGAGATATTGAATAGGATTGGGGAGAAGAGAAGTTTGTGGCACAACTTGACTAGAAGAAGGGATCGGTTGGTAGGACATGTTTTGAGGCATCAAGGGATCACAAATTTAGCATTGGAGGGCAGCGTGGAGGGTAAAAATCGTAGAGGGAGACCGAGAGATGAGTACACTAAGCAGATTCAGAAGGATGTAGGTTGCAGTAGGTACTGGGAGATGAAGCAGCTTGCACAGGATAGAGTAGCATGGAGAGCTGCATCAAACCAGTCTCAGGACTGAAGACAAGAACAACAACAACAACAACATAATTATTAATCATTCATTTCTGTTTAGGTTGGAATTCATATATTAAAGAGCACTAAGAGATCCTAATAATTGTTTCAGGGGGTAGCCAAATCTTCATTTTAGGGTTTATGATTTTCCGTCGAGCACAGTGATTTAACAATCAGATGCAGTAGCATCTTGGAGACTGACAATGAGCCGTTACTAGAATCTCAACTCTCAAGAGAACTTCTCTCTCTTTTGGGAATGCAAAGACACTGTACAGTCACATTTTTGTGACCACCTGAATAAAGACGGAATAACAATCTTTTTTTCAGCGTGGGCCTCTGCGGGACTTACAGAAAGACAGTCAGTTCTGGGAGGTACCGACCAGGTTGTGGAGCAATGTTGACTCCAGAGCTGTGGCCAGCTGCGCTAGGTTTATCAGCTGAGAATTCATGGCATGAACAGTCCGATTGCTTTGCCCCATCAATTCTCGATTGGGTTTATTACAAGGGGGTTGGTGGCAACGAGAGTACGGCAAACTCATCCTGGCGGACCTCGAACCACGCAGGTAAATTGCGAGCTATGTGAACCTTGCGTTTTCCTGCCCATAGATGACTTCCCGCCGGGGAAAAACAATTTAGCTGCAGCAGGAGAAAAAATGGTCGCAAAGGATACAAATTGTTTTGTGGATCCGTCGAACCTAAGATCACGCATTCTCCAGAGCATAACGCTCTGACGATTGTTGCCGGTTTGTTTGTTTTCGAGCGTTTCACGCCGCACACGCCTACGGCCATCTATCCGATGGAACATGAATAGACCACCCGTTGTCACTCAGTGGACACAGCTGCTGTACAGGCCTGCAAATTCCAGATTTCATCAACGATGAACAGCAGTCAGCATGGTTGCATAAAACACGGGCCTGCTACGGAGGCCCATACAGGGCAGCGTTCTCTCGACGGTTGTTGAGAAAACACGGTTGTTTGGCCTTGGTTCAACTGGGTGGTCAGCTGCTCAGCGGTTACACATCTATTCGCCCGTGCACATCTCCGCAAGCTGTCGTAAGCGCCTGTCATATATGGCCATTGATGCACTACCGTTGCCTCGTCCGGTTCTGGATAGCACCATTTTGCCATGCACAGTGTACTTTAACCACACCGGCACGTGAACAGTTAACAAATCCGTTTCGGGAATCTTGCACTCTTGGCCCAAAAGCCAATGTTCGTCTCCTTTTCGACGTCAGATACTTCGCCCAGTTTCTGTATTACGACAACGACTGCACTACTAACCGTGTTCCACCGAAACACTTAATATAATACCGTCCACTGGTAGCCTTGTCTCCTGCCGTCTACCAATGGTTATTGCAAGTTGATATCGAACACAGTGATGGTCACATTAATGTGAATGAACCGTGTATACCATTTAACATCGCTCCAAACATCTAGAATAAAAATAATGTAACATTGTTTCTTGTTAAACCTCCTTGCTAGTGAGACAATCTGTTAATAAGTCATTAGAATTCACAGATTGTTAACTCAGACAGTGATAACAGTCTCGAAGCGTTGCAATCAAAAACGAGAACAACTTATTAAAATTACACATGACTTGTCAAAATGATGAGAAATTCAACGCAACAAGGTCGTGAATTTATATAACTGCGATACCTTCACGGCTTCGAATCATGTAAATAGTTCGAATATTCGCTGCTAGGTGAGATCTGACTATTATTTCGAAAGCTGCTTGCCAAATGGTTCCAAATCAAATACAGATGTGTCTGAAACACTTATGCTTCAAGGGGCTGCCCAGGACGTAAGACGAGAAAATAGTGCCTTAGTGTTATACATGAGACGATCACTGAACTATGTGCGCTCAGCGCCCTGGTTGGGGCGGTGCAGGTTAAAGCTCTGGCGTGGCAAATGGCTGGTGTCTGATCGTGTATGGGCCAGAAAGTGACTTACACACGGTGTGCGGGCGCGAGATGTATGAAAGGAGCTCACGAAAATGCGAACACCTGTCACAACAAACTCATGGGACTCGGGGAAGGTCCTCTGGAAAGTCTTCTCTTGTATTGTTAACTGCCCAGACACGTTCCTACGTTATATCCATCTGCTGGATTAGACTAAAAAGGAAATAAAATCATTGATCCAACTACAATCCGAAACCTCATAACAACACGGTCATAAGTCATATGGTGCAAAATACCCATCTTCGGATAGGCACGAAGTTTCGAGAGGAAACAGTTGAAGTAACAGACGGTCTTTATTTAATGTTGTGTGTTTAGATACTTATTTAATGTTGTGCAAATACCCGACAACAATCGTCCGAAGGGTCCAGTCCAGAGGAGAGAATTTTATGGTCTGTTGAATGTTTTTGTGGCATACTCTGAGTGATGTCGTCGTTCTGGAAGACAGAGAGCCCCAACACAAGTATGCGTCCAGCACCAGTGACCATGTGGACTCCTATATGCAGTTTGTTTTTCCATCACAGAATAGCGTCTACGAACAGCACACACAGCTCGCGGTGTACGTGCGTGATTCGAAGAGTGCCTGGATGAATTTACAGTAATCCACCTGGCCACCAAACTCGCTGGTTTTAACTTCAATCGAGAATGGGCTGTTTGCGTTATGGATACTCAAACGAGAAACCTAACAGGGGCAGGCTCGGCACTGCAGTCGGTATGGCTCCACATTCCTGTCGGTTCCTTCACTCAATCTCTTTCCGCACGTCTTCCGGCGGCTCGCCCTGCAAGGGACGGTTATTCAGGTTTTTTGCAGGTGGTCACATTAATGTGAATGGATAGTGCAAAACATGACGGAAATGATGTAGTGCGATGTATTAAGTTTCGTGAGGACACCTGAGGTGCTACTTGGATAGAAAGCAGCAGATCCGATTTCGAAAGAAGAAGAAAATATGACTAGGATTTAAGTGTCAGACAACGTCGAGGTTAATAAAGACGTAACCCAACCTTAGAGAGGGAGAGTTCTTGTGAACTTTTCACAGGAGTCACCACGACATCCTAGAGATTTAGAGAAGAATCAGTAAACGTAAACTTCCAGACGGAAATTAGAGCCTCGCTTTTTCAGAATGAACATTCAGTCACTTAACCATTGCGTCATCTTACTCGATTATCTTTCTAAACACAATCGAAGCCACAGGACGGAAGGTGAAGCTGTTGTTGATTGACAATGGGTCCTTCCTAGGACCTCAGCAGTTTTGCTTCCTACTTTTACAACACAAATAATAAACTGCGGGACGCGCACGCCTGTGAATTGCTGATAGTTATCGTCGCTAAAGATATCCTGGTACGAGCAGTTAGCAGGTTCAAAATCAGTTTATTGATTTGTATTTATACAGTCAACAACAAATGGGAGGACTGTACGATCACAGCAGGAGTATTACTGTTTGATATCAGTAGTTCCCAGCTTCATGCCATAAAATACCCCCTTCGAAACAGACAGTGCTGTCTTTCAAACTAATATCGAGATTGCGACAAATTGGTGTTATATGCAGGGCCTGGCCTGAGATGAAAGTGACGGAAGGGGAAACTCAGGGTCAGCATGTGTTGGGAAAAGCATGAACCATTTACGTTAATGTAGTTTCCAGGCAGCGTTTGGAGCAACGGGAAGATTACAGAACGATAATCGCCGGGTGCTGGGATGCAGTCCATATTCGTAAACATTTTTATATCCAGTTCTTGCGTTACTAACACTGCAAATGACCCAAAAAAGTATTCTACATGCACTATGAGATCAAAAGTATCTTTACGCACTAAGAACATAGGTTTTTCATATTAGAAGCATTTTGCTGTCACCTACCGCCAGGTACTCCGTATTAGCGACCTCAGTATCAGAATAGGGCCCTCCGTGGAACTCACAGGCTTCGAATGCGGTCAGGTGACTGGGTGTCACTTGTGTCATACTTCTGTAGGCGAGATTTCCACGCTCCTAAACAACCTTAGGTCCACGGTTGCCGATGTGATAGAGAAGTGGAAACGTGAGGGAACACGTACAGCACAAAAGCGTACAGACCGACCTCGTCTATTGACTGACAGAGACCGCCAACAGTTGAAGAGAGTCGTAATGTGTAATAGGCAGACATCTATTCACACGATCACACAGGAAGGGGCATTCACATGTCATGAGTCCAAAGGGGGAGAAGCATTGCGTGTAGTTCGGTAACAAGTCAGCTTTACTGCATTCTCAGGATAAAAGATACCTTCAAATTGGTGAATAACTTTCTGTTAGTTATTCAACAGTGCAGACAATCGTCCAGAACTTCCAGGAGACTGGTATAACAGACAATAAACGCAAATCGGCCTCCAACCGTCCTTACACGTGGTGAGCGTCGATGGATCGTTCGTTTGCAGCCAAGGGCCCTTCAAAAGTGCAGCATTTTTTGTATCGGACTGCCAGTCAACATCCAACATACAGGTCACTGCTCAGATGATTAGAAATGTTCTGAACTCATCTAACATTAATGACAAATCTCCCAAAAAGAAGCTTCACTATGTGATCAAAAGTATCCGGACACTCACAAGAACATATGTTTTTCATATTATGTGCAATGTGCTGCCACCTACTGCAAGGTCCTCCATATCAGCGACGTCAGTAGTCATTAGACATCGTGAAACAGCAGAATGGGGCGCTCCGCGGAACTCAGGGTCTTCGAACGTGGTCAGGTGATTGGGTGTCACTTACGTCATACGTCTGTACGCGAGATTTCCGCACTGGAAACGTGAAGGGACACGTACAGCACAAAAGTGTACAAACTGCTTCAGGATCAATTGCAAGTACCATGACAGTTAGAAGGGAGGTGTGAAAACTTGGATTTCAAGGTCGAGCGGCTGCTCATAACCGATGCATCACGCCCGGAAATGCCAAAAGACGTCTCTCCTGGTGTAAGGAGCTTAAACATTGGACGGTTCAACAGTGCGAAAAGGATGTGTGGAGTGACAAATCACGGTACACAATGTGGCGATCCTATGGCAGGGTGTGGGTATGGTGAATGCCCGGTTAACTTCATCTGCCAACGTGTGTAGTGCCAAGAGGAAAATTCGGAGGCGGTGGTGTTATGGTGTGGTCATGGTTTTCATGTAGGTGGTTTGCACCCCTCGTTGTTTTGCTTGGCACTATCACAGCACACGCCTAAATTGATGTTTTAAGCACCATCTTGCTTCCCACTACTCATGATCAATTCGGGGATGGCGATTGCATCTTTTAACACGATCGAGCACCTGTTCATAATGCACGGCCTGTGGTGGATTGGTTACACTACAATGACATCCCTGTAATGGACTGGCCTCCACAGAGTCCTGACCTGAATCCTTTAGAACACCTTTGAGATGTTTTGAAACGCAGACTTCGTGCTAGGCCTCACCAACCGACGTCGATACCTCTACTCAGTGAAGCGCTCCGTGAGAAATGGGCTGCCATTCCCCAAGATACCTTACAGCGCTTCATTGAACGTATGACTGCCAGAGTGGAAACTGACGTCAAGGCTTAGGACGGGCCAAATGAATTCCACAATTATGGATGGAGGACGCCATGCACTTGTAAGTCATTTTCAGCCAGATGTCCGAATACCTTTGATCCCATAGTGTATTGTATTTATTATTATTTCCAAACAATGAATGGAAAAGAAGATCAGAGAATGATTTGGGAAGTCAAATAACTTTCCACAGAAAGAGAAGGATTCTGCAAACAACTTTCCAAAGAAAGAGAAGGATTCTGCAAACAACTTTCCAAGAAGAAAATGTACTTAAAGTGGTAGATCAAACTGCTAAGTAGAGAACTGTGATTAGTTGACGTTTATCTAAATACTCTTTTGAATGTCACGTATAATATAATATTCACATTTATTGTTCTCTTTCCACGTTGCCAGCACCAGTCGACTTATGGCGGGACCCTGGACCATGGGCAGGCAAAAGTCCTCGTAAAAGGGTGGAAACAAAGTAACCCACTCACATACAGCGCAATACCCTATAATCAACAGTGTACATATGACTATAAGAGAGTCCTGGCTCATTCGGACAGACGATTCAATAAACGGTGGGTGTGTGCTGCAAAACATAGCGATGTCGTCATTACTTCAACAAAATCTGGGGAACGTCCAACAGATTTATGCAAGAACACTGTTCTAATTTGATGAAGCCTAGCGCTCAGGAGAACAAATTTCTTCTGTTGACTAACCCGTGGAGACGACAAAGAAATTCACTATTATACGACCAGATTTCTTAAGATGAAGAAGAATTGCCATCACGTAGCAGGAAAGAGATTCCCCACAAAAGTAATCTGCTAGTGCAACCCTGCTATACCTGCTTTTACCTTCAAAACTGCTCTTATCTCATCGACGTAGTGAAAGAAATTACATTCTGGGAAGACTACATAGAAATACGTCCCTTTATACATCGCCAGTCCTCCTCCAATGTACTTAGGAAAATGATGCGTTACGCCTAGTTTCTAGTTTTCTGTCAGTCTGTCCGATGAGAGAAAGCTTTTTATGAAAGTAAACCAAGTTCGTTTTTCTATACAAACTTTAAAACGTGCATGTCAATGTAAAAATGCTTCGTTTATAGCATGTGCGATTGGCTGGGGAAATTATTGCTCCACAATTTTTACGATGAATGTCATCGCTGTAAGTGTATATATTCATCTGCGAAAAAGTAAAAGTATGTAATTTTATAGTCGAAGTTTTCGTGTACGCCTTACAGTCACTGCCTGAAAACTTATTAGCATTCTTAAAGGGCCCTTTGGTTTTGCTTTTGACGCATTTTATGGAAACATTAATAAATATTAGGTTGATGCTTAAACTCATAGCGTGTTCTCGTAAGTTTAATAAATAAAACAGATACACATAACACAGGCTTTAATCATCAATAATATATTGCTCTTCACTATTTACAAGTCTGCCACCCGTGGGTTAATTTTTCTACTCCGCAACTATAGAAATCACGTGGTTTTGAGGCAAAGAATTCGTAGAGCCATGTATGGACCGCGTTTGCATCCGAAAAGGAAGTTCCTCGAAGGTTGTTCGACTGAGAGCAGAAAAGGAGAAAAATGGAGACGCAAGATCTGTTGAATAACGTGGGTCGGAATTACTTCCCAACCCAACTCCTATATAGAACTTTTGTCAGTCTACCAGAATGAGAGCGGGCGCTATCGTGGAGTAGCAGCAGTCCACGCAGTCTTCCTGCTCGGTGTTTTGGACTGCGCCTGAAGGACGTCTCAGTTTGTTGACAACAAGTGTCAGCAGTGATGGCTACACCTCGGGGAAGTAATTCGTAGTACACCACAAGATTACTGTTCCACCATTTGCGTAACATTATGTTTGTGGACGCTCGTACGTCTTTGTACGGGAAGTTGCTGCTTTGTTGGGTCAACCAATCCTTTCTATTTCTTACGTTAGCATAAAGGCACCATTTCTGGTCATTAGTAACGATATAAGATACGAATGGTCGGTGTTGTTCACGAGCCAATTGATGACGAACAAGCAGGGACATAGATATGGCCACCCCTGATTTTCGATTTTTGTGTTTTTGGCTTATATCACGCACTCCCCTCACACCTGATTTTAGAACCTTCCCCACTGCAAGCAAATATCACACAATGGAGGAATGGTCACAGTTTATCAAGTTTGCTAGTTCTCGAGAACAATTATGTGGATCATATTCACCAAAACACCGAAGATCTTCCTGAACCCGTGGAGAGTCTCTTAGGTCAAGACGATCCTACTGAAAAGGAGAAAATCATTTTATTGCAGTGTTATTTCCAGTGGTATTATCCTCATGCTTGGGAAAAATGATGTGACTCGTCCGTTGAACTCAAACAGAAGAATATGTCGGAAAAGTTTCGATACATGAACTTGGCGTTCACAGCTCCACCCACTATCTCCAAATGACAAAATAAAAACATACAAACTCAAATAGCAACAATGAGCTGCAATTAAAAAATTGCAATCTATAAATAAACCCATAGTAACCGGAATAGCGACATGCGAAATAAAAACGCCAAGAACATATCCTCCAATCTAATACAGTACACTATATTTAGCATTATTAGAATTTATTTGAAGTGTATGTAACGCTGTAATAAAAAAATCAAAGAAATAAAAATAGTTTCCGCATAGGGTCTCGTTCCCACTACCCGTGGACATCCATTGTATACGCTTTGGCAACCGCTACTTAGATTCTACACTAAGCTAAAGGGTTTATGACTGGGCTGCCAGGCTCCAAAATGCTTCTTTTTTTTCGAAAAGCTTTGTCATCTGGAGCTACCGCTTCTGTAACTGTCATTTCGGCCCAAGCCCTGTATGAAGTGTAATTCTAAACGAAGTAATGAGTAGCCGCGGTCTCCTAATAAGATTTCCAGTTATGTTGTGGTCTTTAGTCTAAACACTGGTTTGATGCAGCTCTCCGTGCTGTTCTAGTCTGTGCAAGCCTCTTCATCTCCGAGTGTTCCACTGCAACCTACTTTACTCTGATACTGCCTACCGTATAGTCATCTCTTGGTATCCCTCATCTGTTTTTACACCCCACGCTTCCCTCCTGTACTAAATTGATCATCTCTTGATGCCTCAGAATGTGTCCTACCGACCGATCCCTTCTTCTTGTCAGGTTGTGCCACAGATTTCCCTTTTCCCCAATTCTACTCAGTACCTCCTCATTAGTTACATGATCTAATCTTCAGCATACTTCCGTAGCACAATGTTTCAAATGCTTGTATTCTTTTCTTGTCTAAAATGTTCGGCGTCCATAGTTTACTTCCATACATGGCTACACTCCATATAAATACCTTCAGAAGGGACTTCCTGAGACTTAAATCTGCATTCGATGTCAATAAATTGCCCTTCTTCAGAAACACTTTTCCTGCCATTGCCAGTTTACATTTTATATCCTCCCTACATCGACCTTCTTCAGTTCTTTTGGTTCCCAAATAGCAAAACACATCTACTACTTTACGTGTCTCATTCCATAATCTAATTCCTTCCGCATCACCTGATTTAATTTGACTGCATTCCATTCTCCCCGTTTTGCATTTGTTGATGTTCATCTTATATCATCGTTTCAAGATATTATCCATTCCCCTCAACTGGTCTTCCAACCTCTTTGCTGTCTATGATAAACTACAATGTCAACGGCAAGTCTCAAAAGCTTTTTATTTCTTCTCCCTGGAGTTTAATTCCTGCACCCAATTTTTCTTTATTTCCTTTACTGCTTGCTCAATATACAGATTGAATGAAATCGGGGATATGTTGTAGCCCTGTCTCACTCCCTTCTCAGCGACTGTTTCCCATTTGTGACCTTGAGTCTTATAACTGCCATATGATTTCTGTACAAATTGTAAATAGCCAGTCGCTCTCTGTATTTTACCCTTATCTGAAAGAGAATATTCCAGTCAGCATTATCGAAACTTTTCTACTTCTACAAACGCTATAAACATAGGTTTGCCTTTCCTTGACCTATCTGCTATGAGAAGTCGTAAGGTCAGTATTGCTTAGCGTGTTCCTACATTTCTTCGGAATCCAAACTGATCTTCCATGAGGTAAGCTTCTATCTGTTTGTCTAGTCTTCCGTAAAGGATCCTTGTTAGTATTTTGCTGCCGTGACTTATTAAACTGAGTGTTGGGTATTTTTCACACCTATTTTCTTTGGAATCGGGATTATTATGTTCTTCCTGAGGCTATTTTTCCTGCATCATACATCTTGCTAACCAGATTGAAGAGTTTTTCATGGCTTGCGCTCTCATGTGTATCAGTAGCTCTAACGGAATGTTGTTTCTCCCGTGGCCTTGTTTCGACTTAAGTCTTTCAGTGCTTCGTCAAATTCTTCACGCATTATCATGTCTCCATTCTCTTCTTCTTCTACATTCTCTTCCATCTTCATAATATTGTACTCAAGAGTATCTCCCTTGTATAGGCTCTCTGTAACTCTTTCAACCTTTTTGTTTTCCCATCTTTGCTTAAGAATAGTTTTCCATCTGAGCTCTTGATATTCACCCAGGTCGTCCTCTTTTCTCCAAAGGTATTTTTAATTTTCCTGAAGCGGTAACTATCCTACACCTAGCGATGCATGTTACGTCCTTACATTTGTCTTCTAGCCGTTTCTGGTTAGCCATTTTACACTTCCTGTCGATCTCATTTTTTAGAGGTTTCTATTCTCTTTCGCCTGCTTTATTTATTGCAATATTATATATTCTCCTTTCATCATTCAAATTCAATATATCTTTTCTTACCTAAGGATTTCTACTATCACTGTCTTTTCACCTTCTTGATCCTCTGCTGCCTTAACTATTTCATCTCTCAAAGCTACCCACTTCTTTTTCTTCTGTATTCCTTTAACCTATAATTGTTAAACGTTTCACAATGATCCTTCTACACTCCTAGAAATGGAAAAAAGAACACATTGACACCGGTGTGTCAGACCCACCATACTTGCTCCGGACACTGCGAGAGGGCTGTACAAGCAATGATCACACGCACGGCACAGCGGACACACCAGGAGCCGCGGTGTTGGCCGTCGAATGGCACTAGCTGCGCAGCATTTGTGCACCGCCGCCGTCAGTGTCAGCCACTTTGCCGTGGCATACGGAGCTCCATCGCAGTCTTTAACACTGGTAGCATGCCGCGACAGCGTGGACGTGAAACGTATGTGCAGTTGACGGACTTTGAGCGAGGGCGTATAGTGGGCATGCGGGAGACCGGGTGGACGTACCGCCGAATTGCTCAACACGTGGGGCGTGAGGTTTCCACAGTACATCGATGTTGTCGCCAGTGGTCGGCGGAAGGTGCACGTGCTCGTCGACCTGGGACCGGACCGCAGCGACGCACGGATGCACGCCAAGACCGTAGGATCCTACGCAGTGCCGTAGGGGACCGCACCGCCACTTCCCAGCAAATTAGGGACACTGTTGCTCCTGGGGTATCGGCGAGGACCATTCGCAACCGTCTCCATGAAGCTGGGCTACGGTCCCGCACACCGTTAGGCCGTCTTCCGCTCACGCCCCAACATCGTGCAGCCCGCCTCCAGAGGTGTCGCGACAGGCGTGTGGGGAGCGATCTCCTACACTGGCCGTACACCTCTGGTGATCGTCGAGGGGACACTGAATAGTGCACGGTACATCCAAACCGTCATCGAACCCATCGTTCTACCATTCCTAGACCGGCAAGGGAACTTGCTGTTCCAACAGGACAATGCACGTCCGCATGTATCCCGTGCCACCCAACGTGCTCCAGAAGGTGTAAGTCAACTACCCTGGCCAGCAAGATCTCCGGATCTGTCCCCCATTGAGCATGTTTGGGACTGGATGAAGCGTCGTCTCACGCGGTCTGCACGTCCAGCACGAACGCTGGTCCAACCGAGGCGCCAGGTGGAAATGGCATGGCAAGCCGTTCCACAGGACTACATCCAGCATCTCTACGATCGTCTCCATGGGAGAATAGCACCCAGCATTGCTGCGAAAGGTGTATTACACTGTACTAGTGCCCACATTGTGCATGCTCTGTTGCCTGTGTCTATGTGCCTGTGGTTCTGTCAGTGTGATCATGTGATGTATCTGACCCCAGGAATGTGTCAATAAAGTTTCCCCTTCCTGGGACAATGAATTCACGGTGTTCTTATTTCAATTTCCAGGAGTGTATAACCTCTGTTTCTTTCGATTTATCCTTCTCTAATCTCCCAAGATTCCTGTATGTTTGCAGGTTCTCCAGTTTTAATCTGATATTTACAACCATTAAGTTGTGGTCAGAGTCCACTTCTGCGCCTAGAAGTGCCTTACAAATTAAAATCTGGTTCCTAAACCTCTGCATAGCCATTGTATGATCAGTGTTAATCTTACCAGTGTCTCCAGGTCTCTTACACGTACACAAAATTCTCTTATAACTATCAAACCAAGTGTTAAACTATGGTTAAATTATGCTCTGTGCAAAATTCTACCAGGCGGCTTCGTCTTTCATTCCGCTTCCACATTCCATATTCGCCTACTATCTTCCTTTCCATACTAACGAGTTCCAGTTTCCCATAACTATTACATTTTCGTCTTCCTTAATTATCTAAATAGGTTATTTTATGTCACTATACATTTCATCAATCTCCTCCTCATCTGCGGAGCTAGTTGGCATATAATCTTTTCTACTTTGGTTGGTGTGGGCTTCGTTCCTATCTTGGCCACAATAATGCTGTTTACTGTAGCTAAACCTCTATTCTATTTTTTTTACTCATTATTGAACCTACTCTTGCATTACCCCAATTTGATTTTGAATTTATAACCCTGCATTCACCCGACCATAAGTCCTGCTCCCTACCACCGAACTTCAATAATTCCCACTATATCTAACTTTAACCTATCCATATCCCTTTTTAAATTTCTAACCTACCTGTCCGGTTAAGAAATCTGACATTTCACGCAACCATCCGTAGTACGCCAGTTTTGTTTCTCCAGATGAGGATAGCCTCCTAAGCAGTCCCCGCCCGGAGATCCGAATGGAGGACTGTATAACCTCCGGAATATTTTACTCAAGAGGATGCTGTCAACATTGAACAACACAGTAAGACTGCATGCCCTCAGGAAAAATTACGGCCGTAGTTTCCCCTTGCTTTCAGCCATTCGCAGCACCAGCACAGCAAGGCCGTTTTGGTTATTGTTACAAGGCCAGGTCAGTCAATCATGCAGACTGTTGCCGTGCAACTACTGATAAGGCTGCTGCCCTCTTCAGGAACCAAACGTTTGTCTGGCTTCTCAACAGATAATCTACATTGTACCTATGATACAGCTATTAGCATCGTTGAGGCACACAAGCCCGTCCAGCAACGGCAAGGTGTTTACGGACAAGTCCTTTTTCCGGAACGGAATTGAGGAGCACGATTCGGAAGTTTGAATTTGAGGCGATTTGGGAATTGCTCCTGGGAGAGGCCGACGTACAACTGCGCAACAAATTATTGAAGAAGTTACTCGTTCCTTGGCTGAGAATGCTAGACGCAATCTGCGATCTTCAGTAAGTGCAGGAGTTTTGTTACGAGAACTGAACATTCCATGGTCCACCATTCGAAAATTGCTACGAAAAACTGTGAAATGGAACTTTATTTTGAAACTCTGAAATTGTTTCGGTACAAACTTGACATTACTCTCCAACTTTGCCATGTGATTAAAACATTCGTGTAGACTTTTGTCTTAACTTCCTTGAGAGCGTTGAAGTAACTACATGTGGCCTAGGGCCATTTTGTGGTACGATGAAGCTCACCTTAAACTCGCTGGGGCAGTGGACATTCAATTGTCGAATATAGGGATCGTCAACGACAACGAACTTTCATGAAGTTCCCCTGCGTAGTGAACGCTCCGTAGTGTGACTTCAGATCTCAGTTCATGATTTGCCATTTTTCTTAGAAGAGCTCGGATCCCATGGACCAAGGACACAGCATTGACGGCACACGTTATTGTGGTCTGCTTCAAGAACATGTGATCCCTGCCCTACGGGGACAGGTGCTTTGGACACCATTGGTATGATGCACGATGGAGCTGCATCTCATACTGCTCGTGAGGTCACTGTGGTACTCCGTCACACATTCGGAGACAAATGAATCATCAGCCATGTTTTCGAGCTGCATGGTCACTAAGATCATCAGATGTGAACACTGGTGATTTCTGACTGTCGGGTTATCTGACTGCCGGGATAGTTTTTGTCAGAGGATCAATGGTACATGTTGGAGATTGAAGATGAACGTAACGAGACAAGTAGCCACGTCATATGTGAGCTGCTTCGGGCAGCATTAGAGCAATCTCTAATGTGCTGCAGGCTGTGGTGAAATCAGACGGTCGCCTGAGCAATGTTGAAACCTGGAACGTAAATATGAACACAATTAACAAGTCTTACTCTCTCTCTTGTAGGAATTAAAATGTGTTTAAATTGCTGAGTCGTTATTTCTCTTCCGCATGTGGTTACAAATGTTTCCGCGAAGTTTCGTTGACCTATGATCATTCGTTCTTGTTGGAGCCCTGTCAAGTACCGGAAGTATAATATAAACATCGTATATATTCGAGGATTTCCCAGCTAATAATGCACCACATTTTTTTGTCAGCCTAAAACAATGGTATGAATACGAAACGTTACGTATGTACTATTTGAAGTCTCCTGAGTGAGCCCACCTAGTTTCTGTCACGTCCGACAGATAGCAAGGCTGCAGGATAGTTTGAAAATTGCGTCTGCAGGTGATGTACGCTACAAGCAACGTGCCGTCACTGAATTTCTCACTACGGAGAAAGCAACTGAGGGGAATATTCACAAACGCTTGTGCAAAGTCTATGGAGCACCTGCTGTCGACAGAAGTACAGTTAGCCACGGGGCATGGAGGGTGAGATCATCAGAGGTGATTCAGTGGAGCTCCACGATTTGCGCCGCCCGTTGTGGCCGTGCGGTTCTAGGCGCTTCAATCTGGAACCGCGTCACTGCTAAGGCCGCAGGTTCGAATCCTGCCTCGGGCATGGATGTATGTGATCTCCTTAGGTTAGTTAGGTTTAATTAGTTCTAAGTTATAGGCAACTGATGACCTCAGAAGTTAAGTCGCATAGTGCTCCGAGCCATTTTCCACAATTTGCAGCGGCCGGAGAGATCATCCACGGCTGTCACACCTGACATGTTGCAGCGAACTGATGTCATTCGCAAGGACAGAAACAATACGACTAGGCATTTTGAGGACAATGAGGAGGTGATTCACACAGTGAAGAACTGGCTCCGTCAGCAGGTATCGACAGGCGATATACGCTGTTTCGCGCTGAAGGGAGGCCATGGAACGTATCGATATTTACGTGCAAAAATAGGGTGTGTAGATGAAACATAGTTCTTTCGTGTGTGTAATTCTCATTATGTTCAATAAAGAATCGTTGAAGAAAGAAAATGCGGAGCATTACTTTCTGGACACCCCTCGTAATTTTGAGCATTTGTTATACTACGACCGGCTCGTAAACTCAATGTTCTGCGTTAGCTTGAGACAGAGGAAAGTGTAACAGACTGAGACCGAATACACGGGGTGGGTTAAGGACGAGTGCTATGGTTCATCGTCTGATCACAGTATTGTCTTTAGGCTGGTTCCCTCAGGACAAACAGACAGTGCACACAGTTCCTCTCTGTTAGTGTAACTGACAACAGAGGCGACATCACAGGCAGCCAGATCAAAGTTGAATAAATGTGCTTAATTTTGAGAACAGTGAATCCCTTACGGCGGGATGAACGCTGAGAAGAGATTAAGAAGGTTACTGCCAGAAGAACGACAACAGAAATGAACAGCTGAAGGAGAACTTGAGCAGAAGTCAGTGCCCACGTAACGACGCAGCTTTACCGACTACGACCGACAGCGACACACATTCCGAAAGTCGGTGTGCTTCGGCACGACCCAGAAACACCGCGGTTACCGTGAAATCAGCAGGCAGAAACTGTATTGAACCACAGTCATGCCAGCCCCTCATCGTTCGACTAGTGATAACCAGTCTGTGTCAACCGGCGCCGTCGCGGTAACTCAGCCTCCACCGGCTCGCAGAGGATAGGCCTACGCCTGTCTGCCCAGCCCGGGCCACCAGAACCGGGCCAGCCACCGGCGCCCCTACTCTTCACCACCGGTCCAAAAATCGACTTCAGGAACAGCCATCGCCATGTCGCTGGGACGTCGTAATCTTCCGCAGCAGAAAAGATGCCGTGGTTCCTCGTCCTGCCGTCTCCGCTCGCCTCTCATACCGGAGAAACCTGGGCAGCGCTGTCTCCCTGGCAGCGCGTGGATGTCGCTCACCGTACGTCATCGCCTGGAGCTAGCCTTAAAAATCTGAAACGTCTTTCAGTATACGGGAGAAAATTAAAGTGCAGTCGGAAATCTGTGTCCGGAACTGTCATCGACAAAGGCAACAGAACTTTGCATTCACAAGAGACATGACCTTTCTGCACAGCAGGTAGCTCCATTTTCTCCACGGGCGATCATGGCAATCAGTCGCGATTGCTGAATAATTAAATTGCCAGACGTTCCACCTGTGGTCCGTCATCACATAAAACCACGTTCACTGCCAAAGGGTTGACCTAGTGGCAGGCGTCGGTGCCTGTAACTTCCACGCTCTGTAGAGTCGCTGGATGAAGTTACAGGTCATAGGGTCCTGTTCTCGATCTGGTCCTCAAGACCCCCTCCACAACCCGTCGAAGTTCGTCATAACATTTCTGAGACGCCCTGTAATAATTTTAATGTCCAACAGTGTAAATTTACATTTGAAACGTTTCAGTGACATTATGCGACAGGAGGAACTGATAATATTAACCCCTTTATTTACCGAACGTGTGACTGGTGCAACGTATTGCATACTCTAGTGTACTTCGTACTGTTCAGAATATAAGCGCTGACTGACTCTGCGATGGAGGGAGGACTGACAAGGAGCAGAGCGAACCTGTTTTTGTATCTGCGGTAGGTATAGGGGTGGGGAGTGAGGCGCTGGGAGGCAACAAGCGCGCTACAAATTGGTCCGCGCCGACTACACGTCCTGACGGCAACGTGGGACGGCCGACGGAGCTTGTCATGGCCGCAGCTGTAGTGTTTCCAGTCACGAGGGATAGCCGATATTTAAAAGTTAGCCGACCCAGCAGAACTCGAGACGGAGCGGCAAATAACATCAGTCGCCGGAGAGCGAGGATATTTCTTCTCCTGAGTATACAAGCTGTTTTTCTGTTTCTGTCACAAATCTGGAGTAAAGTCATTTGTCATTTAGCTCCCGTCCTAACGATATTAATAGCGAATGACAGAGCAAATCATTATATCACGGAGGAGCTATAAAGAAGTAGTTATTTCTGCACGGATATGATATAAAAACACTGAAATAACTGAAGAATTGTGGAAAATTGATACTTTCAATAATCACAAGCAAAGTAAACTGATATTGCGGAAAACAGCACTTATGGAGAAGTACTAGACATTTTTTAAAGTGACTTCATGTCCTTTGCATAATGGAAACAGGCTGGTAGAATAAGTAAACATTTAGAGCTGCTTCTAGTAAGCACCACTCAGGATGGACGACCAGAGTGGCCGAGCGGTTCTAGCCGCTACAGTCTGGAACCGCGCGACCGCTACGTTCGCAGGTTCGAATCCTGCCTCGGGCATGGATGTGTGTCGTTCTTAGGTAAGCTAGGGTTATGTAGTTTTAAGTTCTAGGGGACTGACGACCTCAGAAAAGTCCCATAGTGCTCAGAGCCATATGAATCATTTTTTGAACAACTCAGAACGACTTTCATTCGCCAATTTCGCGCGAATGAGGAAGCATGTGCACAGTGGGACGACAATGTACTGGCACACATACCATTATACAGAGTGTATCAAAAAGAATCATCCGATTTTAAAAAATCATAACTATTATGTTATGTAAGATATATTCGTGAACAACATGCTGTTGGAAACAGCCAACTCTCGAGTCTTACATGGTTCCCACTAGATAGCAGCAGTGTACACCCACTTCAGTTCTAGCAAAAATGGTATCGGAACAAGAGAAAACGTTTTGTGCTCTACTTTTTTGCAGTGCAGGTCTTGCTTTGGTAGCTCAGTTGGTAGAGCACTTGCCCGCGAAAGGCAAAGGTCCCGAGTTCGAGTCTCCGTCGGGCACACAGTTTTAATCTGCCAGGAAGTTTCATATCAGCGCACACTCCGCTGCAGAGTGAAAATCTTATTCTGGAAACATTCCCCAGGCTGTGGCTAAGCCATGTCTCCGCAATATCCTTTCTTTCAGGAGTGCTAGTTCTGCAAGGTTCGCAGAAGAGCTTCTGTAAAGTTTGGAAGGTAGGAGACGGATACTGGCAGAAGTAAAGCTGTGAGTACCGGACGTGAGTCTTGCTTCGGTAGCTCAGTTGGTAGAGCACTTGCACGCGAAAGGCAAAGGTCCCGAGTTCGAGTCTCGGTCGGGCACACAGTTTTAATCTGCCAGGAAGTTTCATATCAGCGCACACTCCGCTGCAGAGTGAAAATCTTATTCTGGAAACATCCCCCAGGCTGTGGCTAAGCCATGTCTCCGCAATATCCTTTCTTTCAGGAGTGCTAGTTCTGCAAGGTTCGCAGAAGAGCTTCTGTAAAGTTTGGAAGGTAGGAGACGGATACTGGCAGAAGTAAAGCTGTGAGTACCGGACGTGAGTCTTGCTTCGGTAGCTCAGTTGGTAGAGCACTTGCCCGCGAAAGGCAAAGGTCCCAAGTTCGAGTCTCGGTCGGGCACACAGTTTTAATCTGCCAGGAAGTTTCATATCAGCGCACACTCCGCTGCAGAGTGAAAATCTTATTTTGCTATCCCAAGATGCTCTATCGGGTTAAGATCAGAGCATTCTGGTGAAGTGCAAACCCTCCTTTCAGCACTAGACAATAACTCACCGTACGTTTACTGTCTATGTCTTGTTGAAATAAAATGACTCCATCAAGGCCCAGTTTCTGTGCACCGCTACGTAAATGGTCTCGAAACACATCGATATATTTAAGATGATCCATGACTCATTCAGTAATTGTCAAGTCACCAACACCAGAAGCTGTCATTCATACGCAGACCATCACGCTTTCTATCTCATGTTTAACTGTATAATCAAAATGTCGTGATTAAAGCTCTGTATTTAGTATGCTCCTCACTTTTTCCTTTCCGTTAGAGTGAAACAGTTTAAACTTGGATTCGTCAGAAAGCATCAGAGTATTCCAAAATTCCGTCAATTTATTGAAATAATCTTTGTCGAACTGTAAACGTTTCCTTCTGTTACCTTCTGAAATAAATACACTATGTAATCAAAATAATACGGACACCTGGTTGAAAATGAAGTACAAGTTCGTGGCGCCCTCCATCGGTACAGCGGGAATTCAGTATTGTGATGGCCCACCCTTAACCTTGATGACAGCTTCCACTCTTGCAGGCATACGTTTAATCAGGTGCTGGAAGGTTTGTTGGGGAATGGCAGCTCATTCTTTACGGAGTGCTGCACTGAGGGGAGGTATCGACGTCAGTCTGTGAGGCCTGGCACGAAGTCGACGTTCGAAAATATCCCAAAGGTGTACCCATGATTTAGGTCAGGACTCGGTGCAGGCCAGTCCATTACAGGCATGTTATCGTCGTGTAAACACTCCACCACAGGTCGTAAATTATGAACAGTTGCTTGATCGTGTCGAAAGGTACAATCGTGATCCCCGAATCTCTCTTCAATAGTGGGGAGCAAGAGGGTGCTTAAAACATCGATGCAGGCCTGTGCTGTGATAGTGCCACGCAAAACAACAAGGGGTGTAACGAGCCCCCTCTATGAAAAACACGTCCACACCATAACACCACCGCCTCCGAATTTTATTGTTGGCACTACACTCGTTGGCAGATGAAGTTCACCTGGAATACGCCATACCCACACCCTGCCATCGGACGGCCACATTGTGTGATTCGTCACTCCACACAACGTTTTTCCACTGTTCAATCGTCCAATGTTTAAGCTGCTTACACCAAGCGAGGCGTCGTTTGGCATTTACCGGCTTATGAGCAGCTGCTCAACCATGAAATCCAGAATTTCTCACCTCCTACCTAACTGTCATAGTACTTGCAGTGGATGCTGATGTAGTTTGGAATTACTGTGTGATGGTCTAGATAGATGTCTATTACACGTTACGACCTTCTTCAACTGTGGGCGTTCTGTCAGTCAACACACGAGATCAGCGTGTACGATTTTGTGCTGCACGTGTCCCTTCACGTTTCCCCTTCACTATCGCAACGGATTCAGTGGACCTAGGAATGTTTAGGAGTGTAGAAATCTCGCATACAGACGCTTGATACAAGTGACACCCAATCACCTGACTACGTTCGAAGACCGTGAATTCCACGGAGAGCCCCATTCTGCTCTCTCACGACGTCTAATGACTACTGAGGTCTCTGAAATGAAGTACTTGGCAGTAGGTGGCAGCACAATGCACATAATATGAAAAACGTATGTTCTTGTGAGTGTCCGAATACTTTTGATCACATAGTGTAGCTTCTATGTGGGAGATTTGCCATCAATGTTAGCAGCGTTCAGAACATTCCTAACCGTCTGAGCAGTGACATGTATGTTAAACGTTGGCTGGCAGTCCGATACAAACGATCCTGCACTTTTGAAGGTCTCTTGGCCGCAAGACGAAATATCAATCGTCTCTCCCTACGTGAAAGGATAGTTGGAGTTCCGATTTAAGTTCTTGAAGTTTGTCCGCACTGTTGTACAAATAACAGAAAGTTCTTCACCAATCTCAAGGTAACCTTTACCCTGAGAATACAGTAACGCTGCCTTATTTCGGAACTACACGGAGGGCTACTTCCCCTTCGCACTCATGACAAGTGATTGCCCCTTTCACTGGCCGTCAGGCAAGCGACTGTACTGTTTGTCAACTCCGATTACACAAATCTAGCACCCACGGCGCCATCTGTAAAGGACAATAACAGGCGTCTTACACTGACCTGAAGGAAACTCTCATTTAATTAATTACATGATTTCTATTGTCTTGGGAAATATTTTAGTACTTCGGTAGCATGGAATAGCACTATTCGCTGGGTCGTGGAAAGTAGCGTTGTTTACACTGGTCATCTGCTACTATATGAACTTGGTAATTGGAATGTGTAAGGATTTTGTTGAGCTTGAGATGTTAAAATGTTTCTTAAAAGTACAGTCATGATAAATCGTACCGGAGTGTCTCCTTCAGTCGGAGCTTAGTAACCCTACATATGTGTTTTCCGATCCATCTTGTGCAAAATGGTTCAAATGGCTCTAAGCACTATGGGACTTAACATCTGAGGTCATCAGTCCCCTAGACTTAGAACCACTTAAACCTAACTTTCCTGAGGACATCACACACATCCATGACCCTGGCAGGATTTGAACCTGCGACTGTAGCAGAAGGGCGGTTCCGCATTGAAGCGCCTAGAACCGCTCGGGCACCTTGTGCAATTAACGGGTTTATTGATGAGTGCCGAGTGCCGGAATGTCTAAAGTTGTTCCACAAACCCAGCTGCATCGCGATAGCTTGCGAAACGAAGACGAGAGCGAGCTTAGCTAGAACACTGTACTAGAATCGCTATGATAGAATTTAGAGTAAAATTTGCGAATAAGTACGTTTTTTAATATTTATGTAACAGTTACGGAAGTGCTTTGAGGATTTTCGTAAGAACAGTCGTGACGAGGTCGGAAGTCGATGAGGACGACCCAGCAGGAATAAGTGTAAGCAGAAAGACGTGAGGAGCATTTAGCCTGTTAAGGTACCAAGGCCAGAATCCATAGTCCTTAGGATGGTGGAAAGAGTAAAAATGCACATAGGAAACCGTACTCTAATATGAACCTGTTAATCGGCCAAATAAGTAAGTGAAGTGAGTAAGGACTTACTGAATTGGGTCTTTTTATCCCATTCTTTTTACAAGATCATCCTCAAAAAGTTCCCAGAAGTGAAAATATTTCACCGCGATCTGCTCATTGAGCAGGTGGACGTTAGAGGGTATCTTATGATGAGAAACCTCAACCTCCTCCAATAGGTCCATAAACCATCTGTTCACTGCACGATGCAAAAACGTAACCTGTACCAATGCAGGTGGAATTTCACAGCCGCTCTGGATCAGGTGAGTGTCAAACTCTGATCTCTTTACCGCACCTTGCCAGTCGATCACTGCATATTCACTGGCCGACTTCGAGTCGACGCCCAGTTCATCCGATGTAACATGCGGTATTTTACATACTCCTGATTCATGTAAGACACTTTTATCTAAGTTATTACCTAAATAAGCCCCAAGTTATTATTAGTTGTAAATGAAATGGTAATTTTATATTCCCTGAAAACTGTTGCAATTTTTGTTCTACAGAGCCCGAAGTATGGCAGTGAAATATATTGCTTCATGTTGTCTTCATTCCCCGGGCTTCAATCCTACAGTAGTACTGTATTATTGTCATAGATCTTACTATTTTTTTTAAAATGTTAAGTTTGTAATGAGCAGGGTGATTAATCGTTTTTGCAGTATAGGTAACTGTGTCAAATGCTAATTCCTGCTCGTTATGAGAAAGTGGTAAGTTGAACAACTTGCTGAAAGCAGAATGCAAGAAAGCATTTTCATGGTGAGGTGGGTGATTTTACTAGTAATTTACTATAAGATACGTATGAGTTTCCTTAATAAATATGCCAAAATTGTGTTTACCACCCACTTTTCTAATGTTTTGGTCAAGAAATTAATGGACTCGTCTAGTGGAATGTCGCACGCAATTTTTCATGTAACGCAATGAATATATTTACCGTTTTCTCAATTTTCTTGTCGTTACCAATAATTAGCAAAATGATGTCGTTCACATTCCTGGAGTTGCACACAGTTTTCCTCACTAAGTTGGGGTTGTCGAGTTGATTAATAAAACTGTTATCCAAAATATCTGGTATAGCACGCTCCATATATAGTCCGTCTTTCTGGTGATACACTTCATAATTGAATTCGAAGCAACTGTAGTTCAGAATTAATTTCAGCTTACAATTAAAGAAATCAAATCAAGAAACGCATCATTTCAGGATGAGATAATCGTTTCTGGACTGGTGAATTCCGCGGTATAATAATCACAGTATTCCCAATTTGTATATTTGTGTAAAGATTAACGATATTCAGGGATTCCTAATTCATAGTATTAGCGATAGGGACATGATGACTTCTTATAGACAGTTGGTAACTGTTCAAAATGGTTCAAATGGATCTGAGCACTATGGGTTCAAAATTGCTCTGAGCACTATTGGACTTAACTCCTGAGGTCATCAGTCCTCCAGAACTTAGAAATACTTAAACCTAACTAACCTACAGACATCACACACATCCATGCCCAAGGCAGGATTCGAACCTGCTACTGTAGCGGTCGCGCAGTTCCAGACTGTAGCGCCTAGAACCGCTAGGCCATCCCGGCCGGATTGGTAACCGTGTTTGTCAGAATATTGAGGTAATGATTTTTTTGCACCGCCGGATATCTTAATATTTTGCAACATGGCAATGCTGCTTTATTCTACATCGTTATGCTGTAAGCTGAAAGTTGCCACTAAGAATTTTTACGACCTATATGATTTTACTTTGTGTCCAGAGATGGTACACCATATTTTACTGTACTATTTTCATGCTTTCTATTTTAATTGTCTTGGTACATTATTTTCAGTTCTGTATTTCTCCCTATAGTATGGAACTGTAAATGGATGTACCATTAGTTTATAATGCAGGAGTACATTTCATACTCTCCTGTAAACACTTATTGAGCTTGCTATCAAACCAGTCTCTGGCCTGAAGACCACAACAACAACATACTTATTGCTCCACACTCGTGATCTGTTTGCTATGATTTAACCGCTACTTATGTTTTTTTTTGTTCTACAGGTATAAAAGAAATAAAAAATTACTTTTTTTGAAAATTGTATATTCACCGGTGCCTCAATAGAGGGACCACATATCACTGACGCCATATTTCCTTCTTCTTCCATCATGTATGTAACGGCTACAGCTTATGTGAGACTGCTGCGTGTCCTGAATCAACCAATATTTTTCATTACCTGACACTTTGGACTGATGACACCTGGTGTTATATGGTATGTAACTGTTTCGTGCTTGTGTTTGCACTTACGATTCGCTGTTAACTATCTCATGTATGTTCCTGATTCTTCTGTTTTATAACATTAGCACTGAATACGACTATGTAATAATTGAAATCTAAATTCGCTGTGATAATTCAGCTGATTTCGCCTCCGATTGCCGGTCTTTTCTCCGTTGTTTATATTCAACGAACGCTGCGTACAAGAGGATAATCTGGATTCCAATGTTATCAGCTAAATTGCTTGGGTTATTGCCTGAATACTTGCGTGTGTTTTGGTAGTGGTAGCTGCGTGGCAATAGTAACTCACAGTAGTAGAAGGGCTGTAGGAAAGGTAATACAGTGATGTGTGGTGCTCCTGATGTGTTTATTGTTGCAAATGGAGTCTCTGTGTAGCTGAAATTATCGCCATCATATCCCTGGAGGAATTCTGTGATGCTGTGTAAATGTATGTGAGTAGTCAATGTGAAAAATATGCCTTTGTTAACATACTTAAGGTTATTTTAATCTCTAGTAATCTCGTTTATTTAGCAAAGCGCAAATGACGGCTTAAAGAAAAGTACTGTGCAGCCCAGTCTAAAAGTCAAGTCTTTGGTGCAAGTTATATATGAATTATTTTCAATTAATGGTGTGCTGGAGGAAGCCACAATAACACTGGAAGGTCAAGAGCAAAGCGCCTAGATTTAAAAAGGTGTAAGACATGGATGAACCCTTTCGTCCTATACCTCAGTCTACGAACTGAAGAACCGATGACGGAAATAAAAGAAAGGTTCAATAGTTGGGTTAAAATTCAAGGGTGTCAGTGATAATGGTGATAACATTGATATCCTCATTGAAAGTGAAGATGCATTACAGTCTCATCAAGGAGGACATGAAAAGCAGACTAGCACTGGCAAAAAGTGCATCCCTGGCCAAGAGAGGTATACTAGTATCTAACACAGGCGTTAATTTGAGGAAGAAATTTTCGAGGATGTCCGTTTGGAGCACAGCATTGTATGGCAGCGAAACATACTGTAGGAAAACCGAGAAGAATCTGGTGCTACAGAAGAATGTTGACAATTAAATGGACTGATAAGGTAAGGAATAAGGAGGTTCTCTGCAGTATCAGCGAGGAGAGCATTGTCTGTGAGTCCAGGCATCGGTTAAGTCTGCATTCCGCTGTGATTTCCTAGCGCCCAGTCTTCCTTTAGAGGGGCCTTGAGGGAGCGCTCCGGCTCCCACCCTCACGGTACGGCAGTGGTTACTAGAAGTACAACTGGCATCTCGAAGCATCCTACGGTCCACATGATTTGGATGTTGCTTGTTTGGCGAGGCGAAGCAGAGCCCCGCCTACTGTCCCACTGATTGCGCCGGTGTAGTTGTCAGAAGTGCCTAAGAACGACCAACCCACTGTGAGAACCAGTCAAACGGCGCAAGCAATGCACACATGTTCCGCTTCAGAGAGCAGCAAACTGATATTACAGAAAATATGTACAAACGATCCGTCTCCCACAGAATTGACAAAAAGGTGTGTACGGATCTCTACCAACGAGTTGTGCATTGCTGTGCTGTCAGAGACGGAACCGATGGAAGAAGATGTAGTCTGGTACGCGTATTACCACCACAGTGGATGTCATGACATCTCACATAACTAGGGGCAGCGCTAGCTTACGGAAGCACTATCAAGATGCAGGAGGCTGACATTATTTGTAAACATACTCACAGTTACCAAGAGCGCTACCTACGGGTAGAAAGCTCGAACTCACTACAGCATTTCAGTTCAAAGTAAAGGACCAGTATGGACGCGTTAAAGATTTCTGTGGGGCAGTAAAATGAACATCCATCATTCCGCGAAGGACTATCGTGACCAATGATCGGGTCCGCAGCATCGTGTTATGAACCGTGTAGAATGGACGCCACAGTATTGACGACGGGTTTGTTCACAGGTACAACTTGGATTAATTTCTGATACTCGAAGACGACGTGTTTGGAGACAAACCGGTGATACAGCACGGCCACTCCGCACGGCGGGTGGTAGTCTGTGCCCGTCCACGAGGTGCATTACGTTTCCCCAAGGCGCCCCAAACTCCCTCGATGGGATTTACGTGGAGGCAACGGTGAGGCCAGTCCATTCAGCGAATATCCTCTCGTTCCAAGAGCTCCTCCACCTGCGCCGTTCGATGCATTCGCGCATAGTCATCCGGAAGAATGAAGTCAGGGCCGAATCAGGATGAATTCTTTAAAACGCCCACATTTGGAATGCGTGAAGTCCCACTTTAACATTGACTGGTGACTGTATCGTGTTCAAACATCTGGAGGTCAGTACCCCCAGGCAGCGTTATACCTCCCCACATCATAAGAAGCTGAGCAACAAAACGACCGTTTCGACAATGTTACTGGTTGCTTTACTTGCTCCCACCTCTCGCCACACAAGGGTGTGTCAGGAATCAGTATTCAGACACTCGTACGAGAAGAGGGCGCGAACCCAGGCGTACTTTATGCAGTCCCTCAGCTTTTGGCACCACCTCAAACGATGCCGACGATCAGCACGTGCAAACTGAACACAAAGTACTGATCCTCAGGCAAAGACACCACCCACGTGCAGCCACCATGCTACTGTGGAGCGTGATACTGAGCGCGTGTTAAAGGTGGTTGATTGACGTGGGTACCTTCTTGCATGTCCACCATGTTGGAGAATGCATTTGGTGAGTGGTAGATACAAGTAATGCACGCATAAACTTTGTCTAATGTCATCGTTTCGGAGGTCCAGGTGTTACGGTGTTGGGATGCATAATGCTACAAGAGTGGACGGACGTCCTTTTTCTTTTTTTGATTCATCAGTTGTCTGACTGGTTTGATGTGGCCCGCCACGAATTTCTCTCCTGTGGTAAGTTCCTCATCTCAGAATCACAATTATTTTTTGTTTTCCCCAGAATTTCGAACATCTTGCACATTGTCGAACGCTTTTTCTAGGTCAACAAATCCTTTGCAGTAGTCTTGATTTTTATTTAGTCTTGCTTCTAGTATCAACTGAAACGTCAGAATTGCGTCTCTGGCGCCTTTACCTTTCCTAAAGCCAAACTGATAGTCGCCTAACACATCCTCGATTTTCTTTTCCGTTTTCTACATATTATCCTCATCAGCAACTTGCATGCCTGAGCTGTTAAGCTGATTGTCCGATAATCTTCGCATTTAACAGTTCATGCAGTCTTCGGAACTGTGTGGATGACATTTTTCCGAAAGTCATATGGTATATTGCCAGCCTCATGCATTCTATACACACCAACGTGAGTAGTCGTTTGGTTGCCATTTCCCCAAATGATTTTAGAAATTCGTAATGAATCCGATCCTGACTTCATTTTTATGGATAATGATGTGCGAGCTCATCAAACAGCGCAGTTGAAGGAGACGATATTTGGAAAATGGATTCGCTTGCCCGTTTCCTCAACTAGAATCCCATCGAGCACGTGTGAGATGCGTTGAGAATACCAACCACAAGAACTCCTTACCAGGCTTGTGGCCTACATTGGAACACGCTTGCAGGTGATGCACTAGTATCTATAGTGTTCACTTTGCTAGTAACAATCATGTCCCACCTTTTGTAGCGTACACGGTCCCATAAAATTCACGATGCCTTCAGTGGCATTGTTGTTTCTGAATAAAAGTGTCATTCGTGTTCGGTTCATCGTGTATTTCTTTCAGTAATCTTATGTACTATACTGAAGCAGTTATTTCCCTGTTTGGTTCGAGTTTAATTGAATTCTGTTACTTGGTGACGCGTCGTGCGAAGGCTACCTTCCTTCTTAAATTTTACACGACACTGTAAACTGAAGATCCAAAGAAACTGGTACTCCTGCTTAATACAATGTAGGCCACCGCAGTTTCGCAGAAGTGCCGCAACACGACGTGGCATGGACTCCACTAATGTCTGGAGTAGTCCTGAAGGAAATTGACGCCGTGAATTCTGCAGGGCTGTCCCGAATTCCGTAAGAGTAAGAGGGTTGGAGATCTCTTCTGGAAAGCAATTTGCAAGGCATCTCACAAATGCTCAATAATGTTCATGTCTGGGAAGTCTGGCGCACAGTGAAAGTATGTAAACTCAAAAGGGTGTTGTTCCTGGAGACACTCTGTAGCAATTCTGGACGTATGGGGTGTCGCATTGTCTTGTTGGAATTGCCCAAGTCCGTCGGAATGCACACTGTACATGAATGGATGCATGTGATCAAACAGGAGGCTTACGTACGTGTCGCCTGTCAGAGTCGTATCTAGACATGTCAGGGGTCTCATACCTCTCCAACTGCACACGCCCCACACCATTATAGCGCCTCCAACAGCTTGAAAAGTCCCCTGATGACATGCAGGGTCCATGGAGTCACCAGGTTGTCTTCATAAACGTCCATCCGCTCGATATAATTTGAGACGAGACTCGTCCGACGAGGCAACATGTTTCCAGTCATCAGCTGTCCCATTTGGTCTTTCGGGCCCCGGAGGAGCCGTAAAGCTTTGCATCCTGCAGTCATCAAGAATAGACGAGTGGACCTTCGGCTTCGAAAGCCAATTTCGATGATGTTTCGTTCAATAATTCGTACGCTGACACTTGTTGACGGCCCAGCATTGAAATTTGCAGCTATTTGGGTAAGGATTGCATTTCTGTCACTTTCAACGATTCTCTCCAGTTCTCCTTGGTCCCGTTCTTCCAGGATCTTTTTCCGGCCGCATCGATGTCGGAGATTTGATGCTTCACCGGATTCCTGATATACACGGTACACTCGTGAAATAGTCGTACGGGAAAACCCACACTTCATCGCTACCTCGAAAATAGTGAGTCCCATCGCTCGTGCGCCGGCTATAACACCACGTTCAAACTCACTTAAAACTTGACAACTTGCCATCGTAGCTGGAGTAAATGATCTAACAATTGCACCAGACACTTGTTGTCTTATATAGTTGTTGCTGACCGCAGCGTCGTATTCTGCCAATTTACATATCTCTGTATATGAATGCGGGTGTGGCGCTTCAGGGTATATAAATAACGCAACAGACAAAGAAGAGATGTGCAGGTCAACCGTGAGAGCGATGGTGTGGAGTGGGTCGCAGGTTTCATTTTCCTGGGCCGATGTAGGGTCACGCGCGGCAGGGTCCGCCTTTATCCGCTAATGGAGCGCGCCCTGCACGCAGCCACTGCCTTAGTGTTCAGACCTTTTGTTCGGTTGCTAGCGGGCCTCGGTCTAGCGGAACAACGACCGCCTGCCGCTGCTCTGGGCGACCTGATCCACATGTCTAATGGAGGCATAGGCTGCTAGCTACCGTGAGGGAATCAGCATCGTCTTTAGTACGACGTTTGATGATTATGCCCTAAACGAGAAACAGCTTTGGAACTAAGGAAACGGATAGTCATAGATACACATTTAAGAGCAGGCCATCTGACTTACGGCCTTGGCGACCACAACAGGTCTGCACCTACATGACTACTCTGCAGTTCACACTTAAGTGCCTGGTAGAGGGTTTTTCAAACCACGTTCAGACGATTTGTCTATGATTCCACCCTATAAGTGCGCGTGGGAAAAATGAACAATTAAATATTTCTATATGTACTTTGATTTCAATTCTTTTACTATGATGTTAGTTTCTCTCGAAGTACTTCAGCGACAATAAAATATTTTCGCATTTATAGGAGAAATCTGGTATTGAAAATTAGTGGAAAGATCTCGCTGCACCGAAAAACGCCTTTGTTTTAATGACTGCCTCGCTTTTCATATCCGTGATCCTCCCTCCCCAGTTTTGCTGCAATACAAAACGAGCTGCCCTCCTTAGAACTTTGTCGATGTCTTCCGTCAGTTCTATCTGATAGTGATCCCACATCGCACAGCAATACTCCAGAAGAGTGCCGACAAGCGTAGTGTAAACAGCCTATTTCGTAGACTCGTTGCATTTTATAAGTTCCTATCAATACTCGCAGTCTTTTGTTTGCTTTCCTCACAGCGTTACCTATGTGATCTTTCCCGTATAAGTGACTCGTAATGATAATACTTACGTATTTAGTTGAATTTACAGCCTTTAGATTTGTGTGATGTACCATGTAATCGAAATTTAGCTGATTCCTTTCAGTACTCGTGTGAATGGCTTTACACTTCTCCTTATTCGCAGAGATTGCCTCTTATCGCACCATACAGGTATTGTGTCTAAGTCATTTTGCGATTGATTTTGATCTGCTGACGACTTAACTAGACGACAAATGACAGCATCATCTGCAAACAATCTGTGAGGGCTGCTCCGATTGCCTCATAAATCATTTACGTAGATTAAAAACAGCAGAGGGCATACAACACAGCCTTGGGAAACGCCAGATATCACTTCTGCTTTACTCGATGAAATTCCGCCAATTACTCCGGGGTATCACTAATCCAGTCGCAGAGCCGAGGCGATACTCAATAAACAGGCAGTTTGATTACAAGTACGAACTGTTACCTTCCTGACAGGAGATTGGAATCCAGTAGCACAACCGATGCGGCACGCCATACGCATGCAGTTTGATTAGACGTCGCTTGTGAGGAACAGTGTCAAAAGCCTTCTGGGTTTCTAGAAATATGAAATCCATTAAAGATCCCCCATCGACAGCACTCATTACTTCTTGCGAATAAAGAGCTATTTGTGTCTCTCAGAAGCGACGTTTCATGAATCGGTGCTGACTATATGTCAATAGACCGTTACATTCGCGGTAATTCATTAAGCCCGAACGCAATATATTTCCAATGTCCTACTGCAAATCGACATCAGTGATATGGGTCTGTAATTCACCGGATTACTCTTATTTCATGTGTATTGATTAGACCCGTGCAACCTTTCGGTCTTTTGCTGCGAAACTTTCTTCGAGCTAGCGGATGTATATGACTGCTAAGTATGGGGTAATTGCATCAGCTTATCGTGAAAGAAACTTTATTAGTACGCTATCTGGGACGAAATACCTTCCTTTATTAAGTGAATAAAGTTACTTGGCTACACCGAAAATGAACTTCTAAGTCACTATTATTGGCAGTTTTTCTAAATTCGAATCGTGGAATATCTACATTGTCTTCTTTGGTGAAGAGATTTCGTAGAACTGTGTTTAATAACCCCGCATTAGTAGTGCTGTCGGTTTCACACAGTGTATGTAGCTCTTATGCCTTGCGGCTGGTGTACTTTACAAATGATCAGAATCCCATTGGATTTTCTGTAAGACTTCCAGAAAGAATTTCGCTCGGGAAGTTATTGAAAAGCATGTCGCATTGAAGTTCACGCTAAGTTTAGAATTTCAGTAAAACATCGCCTATCCCATAGATTTTGTGTTCTCTTAAACATTCCACACTAATAAGTTGAAAAAGCCGCACGGAATTAGTCGAGCGGTCTTAGGCGCTGCAGTCATGGACTGTGCGGCTGGTCCCGGCGTAGGTTCGAGTCCTCTCTCGGGCATGGGTGCGTGTGTTGGTCTTTAAGATAATTTAGGTTAAGTAGTGTGTAAGCTTAGGGACTGATGACTTCAGCAGTTAAGTCTCATAAGATTTCATACACATTTGAACACTTTTTTTAGTTGAAAAATAAAAAAATCTTCGATTTACTTCTTTGGTGCGAGCCTCCTTATAAAACTGAAGAATGTTGAAGTGATAAGTTTGCATGGACTTATATGGCTGCGATTTACAGTGGACAGCTGATACGAATTAAGTGACCATTTACGTAATGAATCGCATGCTCCCTCACGTGAAATTCCTAATGGCGTCCGGCAAAACGCAGGAACTTCAGCTGGAGAAACTGCTACGGCTTGAAATGAACAGTTAAGACATATTCTCAATTTCAGGTGAGTTCGTATTCGCTGAAAGATCTTCCATACCTCACATCATACAAACCATGAATCATAAAATGAAGTTGTTTTCCTAATATCGAGATTGATATAAGAATATTTCGTCATTTATGATCACAGGTATCATTGGACAAGTTCACTTCCATAATTGAAAATTATCAAAAACAGGCTTCGATCCTCCATTATATCTTCACACAATTAAGATTTTAAGATATTTTAAGTAGTTCCATTAGTGTAGCAGTGCAAAGGAGAAAACTGTCAACTGAAAGATATTATCTCATAAAATGATTTAAAACATTCGCTTTAAAAACTTTTAACTGGGAAACTATACTATTTGAAATAAATATAGGTAAAATTTACATGGTTGATACATTCTTCATGATATGTCGCAATTTGCAAAAGAAACAAGTATACTTATTGGTACAATTTGCAATTTTTGGAAATTAAATACTGATTTTTAGATGAAAGTAAAACTGAAATTTTTTCTTTCTTTCAAATAAATATGATAATGATGTTGTGTAATCTCGTTGAACATCTTCATAATTTTCTTTTGCATTCTTTTTCCATCTCCTGCATTCAATAAGTCATAAATCATGTAGCAAAATTTAATACACACATGAAAAAATGTTTAGCATCACCTCGGTTCCGAGAGTTCCGGAACCTGTACAGAAAAATGGAATAGAGATCAACATAAACAACATTTCCATCCTTTGTTTGCTCATGAAAACCACACATTGCATGATGTATCACCATACAGCGAGACGTTCAGAGGTGGTGGTTAAGATTTCTGAACACACCTGTAACTCTAATACCCAGTAACACGTCCTCTTCCGTTGATGCATGCCTGTATTCGTCGTGACATTCTATCCACAAGTTCATCAAGACATTGTTTTCCACTGGTGGTCGAGATTGTCCCACTCCTCAACAGTGATTCGGCGTAGATCCCTAAGAATGGTTGGTTTGTCACGTCGTCCATAAATAGCCCTTTTCAATGTATCCCAGGCATGTTCGATAGGGTCCATGTCTGGAGAACATACTGGCCCCTCTTGTCAAGCGATGTCGTTGCCCTTAATGAAGAGATTCGCAAGTGCACGATGGGGGAGCGAATTGTCGTCCATGAAGACGCAGCCTCCCCAACATGCTGCCGATATAGTTGCACTATCGGGCGGAGGATGGTATTCACGTATCGTACAGCCGTTACGGCGCCTTCCATAACCTCCAGCGGCGTACGTCGACCCCACATAATGCCACTAAAAGCAGCAGGGAACCTCCACATTCCTGCACTCGCTGGACAGTGTGTCTAAGGCGTTCAGCCTGATCGAGTTACCTCCAAACACGTCTCCGACGATTGTCTGGTCGAAGACATATGTGACACTCATTGGTGAAGAGAGCGTGATGCCACTCCTGAGAGGCCATTCAGCATGTTGCTGGGCCCGTCTGTACCTTGCTGCATGGTGTCATGGCTCGAAGATGGGCCTCGCCATTGACGTTGGAAGTGAAGTTGCGCATCATGCAACCCCTTGCCCAACAGTGAGTCGTAACACGACGCCCTGTGACTGCACGAAAAGCATTATTCAACACGGTGCGTTGCTGTCAGGGTTCCTCCGAGCCATAACCCGAAGGTAGCGGTCATCCAATGCAGTAGTAGCCCTTGGGCGACCTGAGCGAGGCATGTCATATACAGTTCCTGTCTGCCTGTACCTCCTCCATGTCCGAACATCATTGCTTTGGTTCACTCCGAGACGCTTGGATACATCCCTTGTTGAGAGCCCTTCCTAGCACAAAGTAACAATGTGGACGCGATCGAACAGTAGTACTGACCGTCTAATCATGGTTGAACTACAGTCGTGTATCTCTCTCCTGGTGGAATGACTGGGACTGATCGGCTGTGGGACCCCCTCCATCTAATAGGCGCTGCTTATGCACGGTTGTTTACATCTTTAGGCGGGTTTAGTGACATCCTTGAACAGTCAAAGAAACTTTGTTTGTGATGCATTATCCACAGTCAACGGCTATCTTCAGGAGTTCTGAGAATCGTGGTGATGCAAAACTTTTCTTGATGTGTCTATAATTAAGCAAGAAATGCTGTGTTACTGGCTTTTGATTCGGTAATTGTCTTGAAAACCTTTTCTCCGTTCTGTTTATCACAAAATTTTCTCCGGTAGGGAAGGCACTGCAAGATCACCCTTGCATTCCAATGACACTGAATATGGCCCTAAAGAGCCTCCGAGCGCTGATGGCCGAGAGATGCCAAAGGTAGATTCAGCTATGTATGGGGAAACACCATACTTCTTCCGCTCCAAATGGCTCCGTTCCTCGCACTGTCTGAGAACGTAGGGAGTGTTTGGTGTGTGTTTCTTTGTGTGTGTGCGGTGTTATATTTATCTTGTAAAGTGATGACAGTATAGAGAGATTTAGTCTCCACGTCTCGAATAGCACCAAGTGGTTCGTCTTTCTTACCATTCACACATCTTAGACGGGTCACCATCAACAATGTCATATCTCCTCATTCCATGAGACACTGTTACGAGATAAAAAATGTAGTCCAAGACACTGGTGCAATGGGTGGTGCCCAGGGATTTTACCCCACCATCTCTCCTCATTTTGATGGCAAATTACTGTCGCTGAAAATTTCTTCCTCCAGCAGGACCGAAAGCAGCTACCTCCTAGGAGACCATTACTGCAGAGACATGCGATATGCTTGTCTGCTGTGAAGGGGTGACGGCGTAGGGGACGGAGTCTGTAGCGCACTGTCTGATAAAGAAAGTGAAACACCAAGAAGATGTGGTCAGATTTCAGTGCAATTTCGTACGCGTACACACCATCGGTACATATATAAACGATCAGAGCGGACATTTTCAGTGGCCGACAGACTGCCCGCCAGACTGCATTAGTGTTATTGGTGAAGTATTATTACATAGCTTAGTAAAATATATAAGGGTCGTAAACATCATCAGATTTTGAGTGATGAATGACAGGGAGATACTGTGTACTGTTATGAGATGGTATTATCAGCCCCTCACAGAGTTTGAAATGGACGTTATTGTGGGTCTCCATTTGGCCATCTGGTCAAATCTTGCAGTATCGAGATTTTTGAAACATCCGGATGTGATAGTTCTCCGGTATTCTACGGCATGGGAACGTGAGGGTTGGCATACTCGTCATCAACGTTCCATTCACAAGATGTGACTACCACAAGGTATGATCGCGGTGTTGTGTGACAAGTACAGGAGGATCAGTTTAAATCTGCGACTGCCATTCGAGAACAAGTAATGAACCCCATACAATATTCTATGTTTTCTAGGACTATTGGTTAAACAGCCAGACGAGGGAATTATCGTCTGATGCGTAGGCTGCACACGTGCGCCTTGGGTCTCATGCAACAGTATCGTGGTGCCATTCTTCAATAGGACAATGCTTGTCCACACATGACACTTGTATCTATGAGCTGTGCGCGCGATGATGAGATTTTCGTGTGGCCAACAAGCTCCTTAGATCGGTCCCCAATAGAATAGACGTTGGAGTAGCCGGGATATCAACTCTTTCTCTGTGCCCTCAGAGTTCCCTCAGTTACTACCAACCTTGACCTGAAGATATAATTGATGCTCGCCACACCATTATGCCAGGAATAACACCATTACACCTCTCAAAAAATTGGAAGAATGGTACTTCACTCCAGGGAGCCGCCATATTCGCCGAAGATTCTCAGTAGTATAGAACCGTTTTTCATAGTTGTGAGCCAGCTTGTCTGAGGAAAGAATACAAAAGCTTTATGACAAGCATCCCAACCGGTATAGTGCGTGCATCCTGGCCAGAGGTGATACAATATCTTAGTGATAAATGGACTCATGATGTAAAGTTCTTTATAAATTCGAGTAGTCTGTAACCACACAATAACGTCACATAACCTCTCAACCTGTGAAGTGCCATTTAGTTTTCTTCCTCTTCCGGGTGCCTTTCTTTTTTGTCAAGTAGCCAAAAATTTGATCACATGAAACACAATAGTTTACACTGCTATTCTTCAAGGCTCTACCACACGTAAATAATTCCCTAAACAAATAGAGATAAGCTGGTTTTGTTGTGCTGTGCATCAACAGTCCGTGAGTAAGACTGCAGTTGGAGAAACACCCCCTCTTTTCTGCCTGGAGATGGCAGTTTGTGCCACCTCATTCAACAACCATTGCCTCACTAATGCTACTTTATCACAAGGTGCCTTGTAATGCTCGTACGGTCACCGTCTACTGTACGCAGTACACTGTGCTGTAAAATATAAATATATTCCTATCCATCGTATTTAGTGTTTCTTAAACATTATAATGAAATCATCCAAACAAGGGAAACACCCCCCATACTCTAACACCAGTTCTGTACTCCGTTGTTGGCTCTACACAAAGGCATTCGCCGACACCAAAGCCTTCTATTGGTTAGCCACAGGGTATAACGTGCTTCAGCACTCCAAAACACTTGTTTCTAGTCATCCACTTTGCTGTATGCACAACTTCGCCTTCGATCACGGTTGCCCGCAGCAGGGACATGGTCTACACATTGCCAGCACTCCACCTCCACAGGGGCACGCCTTTGGTAGGCCTCGATGTCAACAGTGCCGCAGGCGAGGCGTATCAATAACAGCGAGCGAGATTAAATCCAAAACACGCCAGTCAATTTTCAAATAGAACAACAATCGGCACCAGAGAGGCATACGACGCTCACTTTCCCATGAGGGCACCACAGTCGGGAGCCTACTTCGCCTACAGAAATCATGTGATCTGCCAGACGGGTATTTAGTAATGCATCCGGCCACTCTCAGCCGGTTGCTGAACCACTGCAAGCAGTTGCGACGCTGAGTGACTGCTAGGATCTACCCCTTGTGGTTCCAACAGCAGCCCGACATCGAGGATACAACACTGCAGCCATTAAAAATAACCAGACGTCGGCCAAGTAACTTCGTCTCTTCGAGCTGGGGCTGCAGTAGGATTAGTGGTACGAGACGTATTTCTCTGTTGAACTTAGACAGTCAACTGTGCTCTGTGATCACCTTATATGACTAAATGATCCAAATGAGAAGTCAAACTTCTCTCCAATCAGCTCTAGTGCTAATAGGATTAAGAGTTATTATCCCAATCGTAACGAGTCAGTGACTCTGATTTTAGCGATTCCTTCTATGGAACCTTTCGGGTTGTTTCATGTATTTGTACACGGACAGAAACTAAATAATCTGTTCGCTTATCAATCATTAGCTCGTGGTAATCTTCATCTGTACTGAATAAACCACAGCACGAATGAAGGACTATTTATTTATGGTTGGCATATTTATGTTGAGCTGACAAATAAATGTTAATGGTATATGACCGGGGATAATCAGTTACTGGTGTGTGCTACCGTTTAGAGCACATCACAGAATCCAGTGCCGTCACGCTTCACGCTACGGCAAGCGTTACTTAGCAATGACTGCAAGCAAAGTGAGGCTTTGGCTTGCAGTTACACCTCATTATCACCTTAATCTTTCTAACTCTCGTTGTCATTGTGCTGGCTGGATTGCTGGCAGCACTGCAGAACTCATGAATAAATGCTTCCGCTGATTTCCCGTCGTCATTTACACTCATGCTCCACAATGCTCTACAGACCCTATCTGTCATTACATGTTGTCTGCCTGTTCTTGGTTTACCTGTGGTTGACACTTCACGTATCCACTGCACAGTCACAGCATCATCAGTCTACTTATACTGCTTTCGAAGGGTGACACCCAATGACTAGTCCTGTTCGGAACCAGTAAGATCTCAACGAGTCATTCTGTTGCAATGAGCTCTGCTGAAAACACAGTTACCTCTGCCGCATTAGATACCGAAATAACAGCCTCTCGTGGCATCTAATCATCAATTCCGTATTGCATATTTACAACTGGGTCCTTTTGTGTATCAGCGTCGACAATTCTATGGCGTCTTCTGCAGGTTTCATTGGTGGATAGCATAACTTTTCGGCGTTCAATTATGTAATGAGTGTAAACAGAAAAAAGCTACTGACAACTCTTTGTATGGACTTAAGAACAGCTTACTGGTCATTTTTCAAGCGACAATCCCAGTCCGGGGCGAAAGCTTGGGTACTGTGGGGAGTCAATGTTCCTTCAGATTGTCTTTGTATCATAATTCGCTCGAAACCCATTCCACATAAATATTAGATGGGTGCACGTAAAGTGCCTGTGAAATGACTAGCACATTGAAGGTCTACTTAGTAAAATTTTCATTTTACAAGAAGAGACCAGTATAAAAATTTGGTGTTCTTTAGTACCGTGAAGCGTCAAAATGTCAGAAAGGGTCCCATATGGTGTTACAGATTTTGCGATGAAACCCAGTGGCATCACATCATGCAGTAAATTGCATCAGAGATTCAAAATTTTCCGTTCTTACTGTAGTGTAGCGCAGATCGGGAGTGTGTAGACTGACCATGGGTTACACAACTAATTAAGATACGAAACACATTTCGCAATAACACTGACTGGATCGTATTCATTAATCGGGGACACCCACAGTATTTTGACGGAGTTTTCCCCTGGAAAAATGATCAATTTTCTGTTCCTTACGACACACTGTTACACTGTTGGAGACTTTATTAGGCCGAGCTCTATTACATGTTGCGTTACACTATTGTCCGTGTTTTCTTACATAAGCTCTGTGTGAAATGATTACATATGGGCATTTGAGTTAGCTCCAGCACAGGTCTGGCAAATATGGAACAATTTCTACCAGTCACATAGAACTTGCTATCTGGACAAGATTACTGTGAGGTTGAAACACCATTTGAACCCATATTGGTGATATTGGTTGGGCCAGGTGTTGAGGCATTGAAATGACTGTAGTACTTTCAACCAAACCATATACACATCTGACTGTAGACAAATAATAATCTGTGGTACGATAAAACACTATCACCTCTTAGATGAGGCGCATATGAGAAGAAGATGACGAATAAAATTAAACATTAACGTAGGTATCTGGGAAGAACATCTAAAAAAATTCATATCTATATGACGTAGGGCTAGGAGTAAAACACTATGGGGCTAGTATACTCCACCGTAGGTAGGTGAAGGGGTGGCACTGCATCGCTGGTGAAACACAAAAATTAGTGTAATTGTGGAAGATGCAGAACAATTTTAGCCAACTAGAAAAATGTCGTGTGGTTAAGAGTATTATTTTCGTACAGTACTCCAACCACCTTCAGCACCAAAATGACACGAAGGGAGCACCAGAAGCAAGGAAGTGTAAGGCGAGCTGGAACTACTAAGTCATTCATTAGTGATGCAAATGCCCGTAACAGGAAAACATGTTGCCGAAGCAATAAAAGTGGTCTATGGCGGAATGGAAGAATGTTCTTGCTGTCGTATGAGTCATGTTTCACATTATTCCCAACTTCTGCACGAGTTTACGTCCCTTCCATTTCTCCGTAGTCCAGGTTATATGACTTCGGCACCACACTTTACTGATCCGGAAACTGCATGAAACCATTCGGTTTCGCAATTCCAGCTCGCTTTGTAATTCCCTGCTTCTGGAGATCACTTTGTTTGGTTTTGGCGCTGACATGATCCGCGAGTGCGATATCCAGTTCTGCAGTGACTTGTGGCTTTTGCAGTTGTCGTCCTCTTACTTCTCGTCCCTATCCTCTTCCATTAACGTCTGCCACGATCACTTAACACACAACTTCGTCCGAGCGGGGACTTAGCGGACAATGTTTTTCCACGTTCCACGAATGTGGTATAAATCTTCGATATGGTGTATCTTGAAACAGAAAACACTTCGACTCCCTTGGTTACGTAAACACCCACCATGAGAGCGCCAATAGTTTACCTACGTTGGAATAAGTTAGCTCCGACACAGAGCACTCACAACTACACAGAACACTGTTCGGACCGTGACTGACAATTGCTACACGTGAAAGTCATTGCCCAGCTGGCCTTCGTTATCAGATACAGCAGGGCAACCTACAGGCTTAGCTAGCATCTCCATTCCTGTTCAAGCATGCGTTTCTGGCGTTCTTCCCAATTTTGTTTCAGTCCCTCTATGTCTTACGAAGTAGGAAGATACGCTGTACCACGATGAAACTCATCACACCCTAATATAGTAACTGAATGTGAGGATGAGTTGACTTTAAATAGAAAAAGTCTAATATTGATACACGTATGACTTTATTACCTGCAAAAATATTCGGTTTGCAACCGGTAAGTGACGTACTCGGAGTAGCGGGGGCTATGAAGGGAGTAAGGTCACATGAAAAAGTAAATATAATACTGGAGAGGTTAGGGAAGTTTCATCCAAAGTTGCGCCGCTGTATCCAGGAAGATATACAATCCAAGGCACTGCCCTTGCATCAGCAGCTCATATAAGCGGCATAAACGTTGCGAGGAAAGTGTAAGCTTCTTCTAACAGCTGAAGTTTCCACTGCCTCTCGGGCCTTCGTGTTTGCTTCACATGTCACCCACCGATTTTTCTTGGCCTATGATTGGTCAACAATGTGTTCCTAAAAATAGTACCCCGCCATTCTGGTCTCAGCTGGGCCAGTTGGGTCCTTCCGACCACCGTTGCGTCACTGGATGCGGTATGGAGGGACTTATGGTCAGCACCCAGCTGGCCTAGCAGTTGTCTGCCTTGCAGATCTCGGAGTCGCTACTTCTCATTCACGTAGCTTCTCAGTTGGCATCATAAGGATGAGTGGACCATTTTGATGTACTCCCACCAACAAAAATCCGCGGCAATACCGATAACTGAAGTCACATATCGCGCATCGCATCAGTCTTATATGCCAAAATTTGAGGACACCTTTTTCAAATTTAAGAACTCGAAAACGCTTAAAGCGTGTAGAGAGTCTAAATGTCTCAGAAAAATACGATTACGCAGTAGGTGAAAAATGGTTCAAATGGCTCTGAGCAATATGGGACTTAACATCTGAGGTCATCAGTCTCCTAAAACTACTATTTAAACCTGACTAACCTAAGGACGTCACACACATCCATGCCCGTGGCAGGATTCGAACCTGCGACCGTAGCGGTGACGCGGTTCCAAACTGTAGCTCCTAGAACTGCTCGGCCACTCCGGCCGGCGCAGCAGTTGAAGGCAGATAATATGCAACATAGGAATATGTTCCAAATTAACAGGAAAGTAGTTGTAAACTATAGTGAGAAATGTATAACGTACATGTACAAAATAAAAGCGCGGAAAGTAAGAATGGGTGACCAAGAGTGATGGTCTTTGGTTAAAAATCCGGAAGTCAGGGGTGCACTAATGTTCAACTTGCGTATCGAAGAGCAATGACTGGAATAAAAGAAAGGTTGAGGCTTGGAATTAAAATAGACGTAAACACTAATCTCTCTCTCCCTACTCTTAAATAGAGAATCGAATAATAACAACGATTAGATTCACTGATGACATGAGCAAGAATTTCAGGATCTGCACTAAACAGCGACTAAATATGGCTTGAAAGTACACCAGTGAAAGACAAACGGTATGAAGAGTAGCAAAAAGGAAAGTAATATAAAAACTGGGAACCCCCAATTGAAGGTATTCTGTTACCTTACAAGCGAGATAACGTAAGACGGTCAAACGAAACAATGTAATGCAGCCAATCAAGTATGCCACGCTAAGAGAACTTTGCTGGAATTACACACAAGCATAAATTTGAGGAATTAACCTCTCAGAATGTACTTCGGAGCACAGAGTTGTATGGAAAAGAATCAGAGAGTGTGGCAAAACCAGAAAAGCAAAGAATCGAAGCGTTTGAGATGTGGTGCTACAGAAGAATGTTGAAAATTAGATGGACTAATGAGGTAAATAACGAGAAGGTGCTTTGCAGAACTTACAAGGGAAAGAACATATGGAGAACCCTGATAAGGAGAAAGGACAGGATGATAGGGCGCATATGAAGGTTTCAGCGAATAGCTCGCATGGCACTGTAGGAGGCGAAAACTGTAAGAGAACAAAGACATCAGGGACTCACTGTTTCCCAGGTATTCATTTATTCAACCTCCTGTTAATCCACTTCCTCCTTCCTCCTCTCTCTGTCCACCTCCTCCTTCCGCTCTCTCTATCCATCTCGTCCTCCTTCGCTCTCTCTTTATCCACCTCTTCTCTGACCTCTTTTCATCCATCTCCCTGAGCTTTACATTTGGTGCGCATGAATTTTCTGGTTCCCCTATATGTTAATTACTACAGGTAGCTTGTCATCTGCAACCAAACGATGTTGATAGGAAAGTTTTTTGCTGGGAGTTAACCTATCTTCTAGAAAGTAATTTGGTTTGTCGCGATGTTATCGCGCCTATATTCGATTTTACTTACGTTTTCGTGTGGCAAGCAATGCCATTCTTCGCATCATGCTATGGTGTTGTGATGCACACGTAACTATAACAAGTATTTTCCACAAATAACGTAGTTTAAACACTTTTCACTTTACCAGAACACAGTGTAATTGTGGTTTGTTGTTTGTCCCAGCCCAGTCAGTGTTCATTTGTTCACCAGAGAGTTCAATGCCAAATTTGAATTTTGTTGGCTTTTTATCTTTGTGTGTGTGCGCACTCGTGTGTGTGTGTGTGTGTGTGTGTGTGTGTGTGTGTGTGTGTGTGTGTGTGCGCGTGAGTTTTCTGTGCGCTTCTTAGCTGTGTCTGTTGTCTTTTATATAGTATTCCTTTTATGTGTAAATGGTGTGTCTTTACAGACTTTATCTATTTTGTGTGTGTGTGTGAAGTGTGTGTGTGTGTGTGTGTGTGTGTGAGAGAGAGAGAGAGAGAGAGAGAGAGAGAGAGAGAGAATATGTGTGTGTGTGTATGTGTGTCTTTAGTCTTTATCTGTTTGTGCGGTTTTTATTAGTAAAGTTCCTTTAATGTGTTAAATAGTGTGCCCTTGCAAAATGTAGTGTATTCGTTTAAGATCTGTCTCCCTTCCGCTATTGCCTTCTGTATATGGAAGTTTTCCTCAATGGTCGGTTTAGTGTATTAGCTGCGACTGGGTGTTAGTATTCTTAAGTCTGTTTCAATTTTGGTTGAGTGGTGATTGTTGGCTACGAGGTGGTCAGCAAATATGCTATGGGAGCTGTTGATTTTTTAAGTTCTGAGATGTTCTGAATATTTGGTTTTGAAGTTTCTGTATGTTTGTCCTATGTACACTGACTGGCAAGTGTTGCATGTGAGTGCATATATTCCTGCTCTGTTCAAGTTATTCATGGGTGTTTCTTGTGTTCTGATCTTTTTCGGTGTAGTGTTCTCCGTCCTGTACCTTATTTGGGGTCCTTGTTTCTTTAATATGTTGCCTATACTGTGAGCAATCATGTTATTGTAGGTGAGTATGTGCTATATCGTTCTGCGTGTGTGTTTTGTGTTGTTCTGTGCTGAGTGAGGATTTGTGTGTGTGTGTGTGTGGTATGTTCATTTTTTGGCTTTCTATGCAGCTTTCCGGCGATGTATGGCGCCCACTGTTGACATTTGATTAAAGTTTGGAAATAATGCTATGCTCACATCAGTCCTATAAAAAGATCTATAGCAACGGAAAATACATGAAACAACGACATCTTATGGTGAAATAGGCAAATGCATAGCAGCCATGTTTGACATGTGCACTTACAAGCCATGCTGCACTAACTCTATGAACAGAACAGTGTTCCAGCCACAACATATGTCACGCAAATTGTGTAAGCAGGGACTGCAGTACCTGACAAAAACCCCTATCACTGACTTGGAACGATTGCAGTTATGAAACTGAAGACTCAATTTATATCTGTGACAGGGATATGGAGTACTTTGCATATATCTTCGTTCATCCAGAGAAGGGTGCCAAAATAGATTTTCCATCAGTTTGCTCGCACGTGAGTTGAAATGCCTCTGTTGACTGTAGTTTGGGGTCGTTTGCTGTTAACGGTTGCTGGTAGATACTGCTCTAAGTGACTCACAGAACACAAAATTGTATAAAAGTGAAAGAGACGTTATATCATACCGATGACACAGCCCAACAAAACAGGAAAAAATGCTTAAATATGTCATAAATGAACTGTCACACCATCTTCCTCTCTCTAGATTGCAAGATAAGTGTACCATTAAATCATTCCTCACTACAAACCCCATCAATCAACTGCTCCATCCGCTTACTATCATCCTTTAAGTCACACCAATGTTAATTTAGAGGCAGATGGTTCTGTTTTCTAGGAAAGTATCTAAGATACCGGGTGACTTGCATGTATTCCTATTACCTCTGTGGACTTATAGCAGAATGTCGTTAAATCTAGCCAGCAACAATTCTGTAAGGAATTTGTTAGTTGACAGTGCGTGGTTGGGATTGTTTGAGTGCTCATGGAAGGAAATTTAATTATTGTTTGTCAGTGTTTAAAACATTGAAACAGTCTTGCAGATGGTCAAACACGCCACCCAGTCGGTAGCTGTATATTACAGTCCACAAGCTGGCAATAAATACTTTTTGGCAAGGAGGACGTAAGTTTATTGTAGTCGTATGTGGAGGCACTTTATAAAAATCTATAAGGTGGTTGCTGATAACTTTGGGGACACACGTGACCTTGTGATCTGACATATACAAATTTATTACTCTACATTTGTTGGTCATCAGCCCTTGGTGTTGACAACTGTATTGCATTTGAAAGCAATTTTAGAATACGAGGGAAGAAGCAATGCCATGATTACATGAGAAAAAGTGACGTAACATTGATAAAATTACGTACATTCACAGAAAATACATATAAATTGAGGGAAAATATATCAAAATGCAAGGAAATTGAGGAAGGATGAGGAAATACTTATGTATCTGTTTGGTACAGCAAAATTCTTTTACATGAAAACTATTGTGTGACGTCAATTCGACATGGAAGCACTGGGAACGATGGAAACAGTAATTTTTCGTGGATAGCGACAAGATAACTGGAACAGTTTGTTTAACGTGGATGACCACCAAATGTAGGATAGTAAATTTGTTATGTCGGATCACAAACCGATTGTGACCCCAAAGTTATTGGTAACCACCTTTTAGTTTTTTATAAGGCGTCAGCACATATAACTACAATAAACTTTACATCCTCCTTGGCCAAAGATCATTGAATTACCAGCTTGAGGACTGAGAAAGTCTATCTGAGTGTCTTAAACTCCAACAAACAGTATTTACAGTGCCTGGAGATGTGACTATAATAAGTTTTACGTCCTCCTTAGCTAAACAGCATTGTATTTCCAGACTGGAGACTGCAATACACAGCTACTGAATGAATCACGTGTTTGACCCTCTACAAAACTATTTCAGTGTCTTAAACTCTAACAAATGGTATTTACAATGTGCTTCTCTGTATGCACTGCCAATCAAAACCATTCAGTGTCGACTAACAAATACCTTACAGAACAGTTACTGCATGGACTTTAACAACATTCTGTGTATTTACACCGAGGGAACAGAAATAAATACAAGTTTATAACTGTCTTGGATGCTTTTCCGCAAAACACAACCATTTGCCTTTGAATTGACATGAATGTGCGTTAAAGGATGATGAAAAATAGATGTAGTAACCGGTTGACCGAGATTATAACGAGGTATGATATAATGGTTAACTCATGAGTCATTCTAGAGATAGTAAGATGTTGTCGCATGTAGTTTATCGCACATACAAACATGTTCTTCCATTGTTCTCTCAGGCTGTATCAGTTGTGTGGTATAATCTGTGTTTGATTAATATACAACTGGGTCTGTATCAGTTGTGTGGTATAATCTGTGTTCGATTAATATACAACTGCATATTCTGTGAGTGACTTAGAGGGTTATCTATCTGCAAACGTCCACATATCACAGGCAGAATATCACTTCCAACTAACGTGTGATATATCGTATCACCAAACAGATGGAAAACCTATTTTGGCGTCCTCCTCTAGATAAACGATGATGTATGCGAATTACTCCATTTCCCTGCCACATCAAGGGCATAAATCGAGTCTTCAGCTTTATAACTGCTATGATTATATGTCACTGAAAGAGATTTGAGAGTTACTGCAATCCCTGTGTATAAATTTGCATGACAGATGATGTGTGTGGAAGAGACTAAGTGCTGTTCAAGGCGTTGGTGCAGTTTGGTTGTAATTCTGCATGTCAAACACTGCTGCTATGCATTTGTCTATTACTGCATAAGATGTAGTGTTTTCATGCATTTTCCATTGCTGATGATTATTTTATGGGACTAATGCAAGAATAGCATTATTCCTGAACATTTCCCTGTGACCGTTGGACACTATACACCTCCGGAATACTATGTAGTTCATGTAATAGAAAATACGGTTTTGTTTCTCCCTTGGTGTAGGAGATAGTTTATCATCTTAAAGTTTCTCACCATTGTGAGTGGGATATAAAACTTGCAGTGTGAATGTAAGTCAGGTGTTAGAAGTACACTCCTGGAAATGGAAAAAAGAACACATTGACACCGGTGTGTCAGACCCACCATACTTGCTCCGGACACTGCGAGAGGGCTGTACAAGCAATGATCACACGCACGGCACAGTGGACACACCAGGAACCGCGGTGTTGGCCGTCGAATGGTGCTAGCTGCTCAGCATTTGTGCACCGCCGCCGTCAGTGTCAGCCAGTTTGCCGTGGCATACGGAGCTCCATAGCAGTCTTTAACACTGGTAGCATGCCGCGACAGCGTGGACGTGAACCGTATGTTCAGTTGACGGAGCTTGAGCGAGGGCGTATAGTGGGCATGCGGGAGGCCGGGTGGACGTACCGCCGAATTGCTCAACACGTGGGGCGTGAGGTCTCCACGTTACATCGATGTTGTCGCCAGTGGTCGGCGGAAGGTGCACGTGCCCGTCGACCTGGGATCGGACCGCAGCGAAGCACGGATGCACTCCAAGACCGTAGGATCCTACGCAGTGCCGTAGGGGACCGCACTGTCACTTCCCAGCAAATTAGGGTCACTGTTGCTCCTGGGGTATCGGCGAGGACCATTCGCAACCGTCTCCATGAAGCTGGGCTACAGTCCCGCACACCGTTAGGCCGTCTTCCGCTCACGCCCCAACATCGTGCAGCCCACCTCCAGTGGTGTCGCGACAGGCGTGAATGGAGGGACGAATGGAGACGTGTCGTCTTCAGCGATGAGAGTCGCTTCTGCCTTGGTGCCAATGATGGTCGTATGCGTGTTTGGCGCCGTGCAGGTGAGCGCCACAATCAGGACTGCATACGACCGAGGCACACAGGGCCAACACCCGGCATCATGGTGTGGGGAGCGATCTCCTACACTGGCCGTACACCTCTGGTGATCGTCGAGGGGACACTTAATAGTGCACGGTACATCCAAACCGTGATCGAACCCATCGTTCTACCATTCCTAGACCGGCAAGGGAACTTGCTGTTCCAACAGGACAATGCACGTCCGCATGTATCCCGTGCCACCCAACGTGCTCTAGAAGGTGTAAGTCAACTACCCTGGCCAGCAAGATCTCCGGATCTGTCCCCAACTGAGAATGTTTGGGACTGGATGAAGCGTCGTCTCACGCGGTCTGCACGTCCAGCACGAACGCTGGTCCAACTGAGGCGCCAGTTGGAAATGGCATGGCAAGCCGTTCCACAGGACTACATCCAGCATCTCTACGATCGTTTCCATGGGGGAATAGCAGCCTGCATTGCTGCGAAAGGTGGATATACACTGTACTAGTGCCGGCATTGTGGATGCTCTGTTGCCTGTGTCTATGTGCCTGTGGTTCTGTCAGTGTGATCATGTGATGTATCTGACCCCAGGAATGTGTCAATAAAGTTTCCCCTTCCTGGGACAATGAATTCACGGTGTTCTTATTTCAATTTCCAGGAGTGTATATTTCCTACATTGGAGTATTACCAGCGTTTCATTCCATGCGACTAATATATCAGAAAGAACACTGCTTAAACCTTATAGCATGCTTAAGTGTGGCCTTGGGAGGGTGTGTTCTATGATCATTTATTCCTTTCCAGTACGTTCTTAGCATGGAATACAAACACTACAAAAATACTACAGGTCTGGTAGAAGAAGTGATTTATGTAAAAAGTTAGATACTCCATCAGTCTTGACCTCAAACATGCTTAAACCATACGTTTCTTTTACTTCATCATCTGTTATATCACCTCAACACACACAGATGTATCATAATTGTATCGACTGTACACCAAGAAGGAGTTCTAGCCTCCTCAGCATGCACGCATCTAGAGAGATCTTGTGTAATTGGATAGGTGACACGAATAAGATCGGTACGGAACTGTGTTTACATAACGACAGTTATAGTATTGAAATGAGAATACTGGCCTATATCACTAGCGTTGGTTCGCTGTAGAAGTTTGGCGTAAGTGCTCTAATATTTCTCAAAGATAAATGTCGAGGTGTATTCATTACATGGGACTAAGTAAAGAAAGCAAAGTGCACTAATCTAACGTTTCTCTCCGGCAGTTGAACATAGATTAACCATTTCCCGCTATTTGCAGAGTTGAGGTGTTGTCGGAGAGCGTGGATGACCTCATAGGAATGGGGTTATGGGTGACGGAGTTAGGTTAGTGGAGGTATGCCCAGTTACCTATTTACCACAAAAAATATTTAAATTTCCTGCCACAACGTCAATGCGATGTCGCCACATCTACATCTGGGTGTGAAGAGGAGTCAGGCGAGGTGTAGCAAATTTGGCAACAACGTAGGCTGTGCCACTACTTATACTCACCATACAGTGTGTCACAGTAGCCGTATGCGACAAGTGCTGAGAGAGCAAATATTACATATCTGCCAATTCATGACGAGATTTTTACCTAAAATTTGGAACTCTGAAGTACAGGTTCGTCTTGAATTGATGGAAGTCATGTAGACCTTTTCTTTTCAGTACAGAATAGAACCTTGAGTTTCCAATTACACTGTAACTCTCTGCCACGTCTACCATTTTAACCTTGAATGATGTGTGCCCTCTGAGCATTGTTCTATGAAAACAGGAAGAATTTGTTGTGGCAAGTTTATCAGTTGTTGTTTGACTGTGGATGTTCCACTTCTAATCTATGCAGTGAAGTGTGTAACTGAGTGTTGTGTGGAACAACGTGATACATCATTGCATTTTCAGCAGGATGGAGACGTTAGTCCGACATAAATTCCAAAAACATCGTTGTCCTTCATGCAGAAGTAACAAACAATTGTGCGGCTTCGAGGAAGTATGGAGTATCAGAAGCCAATGTTCAAGCCGGCCGCGGTGGCCTAGCGGTTCTGGCGCTGCAGTCCGGAACAGCGGGGCTGCTACGGTCGCAGGTTCGAATCCTGCCTCGGGCATGGCTGTGTGTGATGTCCTTAGGTTAGTTAGGTTTAAGTAGTTCTAAGTTCTAGGGGACTTATGACCTAAGATGTTGAGTCCCATAGTGCTCAGAGCCATTTGAACCATTTTTGAACCAATGTTCAAAGATGGCGGAAGGACAAAGGACGTCTGAAAAACGCCAATTCGATTGGTAAGGCTTTCAGTTGTACACAGAACGGACTTTTAGAAAACATGAAAGTCACAGTAGTGACATCTGTATGCGAGGTACGTTAAAAAGAGTCGACAGTTCCCCGCTATGTCATAGAAAATAAAGCACATGAACTGGCACAGGATCACGTTGTCCAATTTAAATCCAGCTCTAGATGGTGTGCGAGAATGATGTGATGCAATGGGATTGTGTTGCGACATCGAACATGCCTTGCTCAGCGTCTTCCAGTATCTAGTGTGGAGAAGTTGGTCGAGTATCAGCGACACATTTTAAAACTGGGAAAGGATCATGCTTACCTCTTGGGGCAGATCGGAAACGCTGATGACTCGCCTGTTTGTTTTGACATGCCATCCGTTACAACAGCTGAAGGAAAAGATGTATTGGTTCACACTAAAGGGCAATGAGAAATCGAAAATCGCCGCGATTTTGTCTGCACTTGCTGATGGAACAAAGATGTAACGCCACACCACACTCAGCCGTAACACTACGCCAAAGGAAAACTGTTGCCTGGTGTCATATCTCGCTGCAGTGGAAAAGCATGGATGACGAACGACTTGGTTTTAAACTAGCACTGGACAATCTGGAGCACGAAGCCAGTTGCTGTTCGAAAGAACGGTAGAGTGGTGATCCTTGCTGCCTTAGCGAATGAGTCTCCGTGTCAATTTTTGATATGAAGTTGGTCATGTGACCTAGCAGTCTCCAGCGCAAAACACTCACCTGAAGATGGCTAAGTGGTTGTTAGCCGATATATCGTGGCAGGAAGTCGACGTCATCCGGCATCAATCCCGATACTGCATGGAATACCCTTTACATCGGTAAAATGCCCGCTTCCGGTAGCTGTGTGGTCAGCGCGACATAATGACAATCCTAAGGGCCCGGGTTCGATTCCCGGTTGGGTCGGAGATTTTTCTCCGCTCGGGGACTGGGTGTTGTGTTGTCCTAATCATCATCATTTTATCCCCATCGGTACGCGAATCGCCGAAGTGCGTCAGATCTAAAGACCCGGCGAACGGTTTACCCGACGGTAGACCCTAGTCACACGACATTTATTTATCGGGAAAATGTGAAAAAGTTTTTAAGATCCTTGCAAGAATGATACTACCTGGACATCAGTCCAACAAAATCTCATAAATAATTAACAAGCAGACAGATTAGCCAATTGTACGTTATCTACTCACACCATGTGCAGTATGGAGTTTGTCCTGAGACGGTGCAGGCGCGGAATATCCTCGAGGCCAGTGTGCACGATTCGCCTAAAACAGAAAACACAATGTTAGAAACCTTTCAGTAGTCCATCTCTTCACGGTATGGTTACGAAATTTATGAACAGTGATTGGCTATAGTTTAAAGAAGTACAGGGTTAAAAAGTGAAATCACGTTTCGTCTTACAACTAATAAACAACTGCTGAGTGCTACTCCATCAGGAGTAAACCCACCTCGTTTTTCTTGTGACAAACACATGCACCATTTAAATTTTAGAATTCACGTTACTTAGTGCTCACTTGTCATTGTAAAAGTGGTTTATATTGCCTTTCCACAACAACGTCAGGAAGATTAGATGAAAAGTAAGTATGAGAAACATTCTCAACTTTAATCCTTGTAGGTTAAAACTGTGAACTTATGCTTCACTGGGGCGACAGAGGAAAAATATAAGGGACTATCACATAAAAGTGAGACAAGTGGAAAATAAGTCTGTATACTGTTTATTATTTGAAAGTTAATCACCATAACTGTTAGTAAGTTTATCCCACTGTGAGACAAGATGGTCAAAATTTTTGTTGTTGCCTGTGGAACCATGATTCTATCCAGGCATGAACCTCAAAATCCGGAGCAAATAAACGGCCACGAAAGTCTCTCCTCAGGGCTACAAATACGCTGACGGAAGAAAAAATTGCAACACCAAGAAGGAACTGTGGGACATACATGAATGACCAAGAAGGAACTGTGGGACATACATGAATGATGGTTGGCGTATTTCTACATATAAAAGATGATGGCTATTCAGATTTTGCGTCAATCGCATAAGAGTGGAGTGAATAGCGCCACCGTGATGATACAGATTACATTTGTTTTAAACGCAAGCTGTAACTCTCGTCAGAGTACCTTTGATACTGGACGTAATGAATTGATGTTAGTGAAGAATGTAAGGCAACAAAGACGCCATTGTCAACACCTCACTGAGTGTGAACTAGATCGTGTAACAGAGCTCCGAGATGGTGGATGTTCCTTCTGCGATATTGCACGACAACTTGGCATGAAGGTGGCCACTCCACCTGTTTACTGACAACAGTGGTCACGAGAATATACGGCCGCAAAAACACTGGACTCCAGAGAGGCACTACCAAAGGGGGAAGATCGTCGTGTTTAGCGTACGGCTCTGGCGTATAGTACAAAGTCTCCAGTAGCAAATATGAGCAGCAATTGGCACCACAGTGACATTAGGAACTTTTACAAATGGGTTACTTCAAGGAAAACTCCGGGCCAGCTGCCCTGCTGTGTGCATAGCACTTACCCCAAACAACAGCCATTTGCGACTTCTGTGATGCCAAGCGACAACTCGTTGGAGGGCACGATGGAGGACTTTTGTGTTTTCTGAAGAAATTTGGTTCTGTTTCTGTGCCAGTGATGCTGTCATGTACGTTAGAAGAAGGCCAGTTGAGAGCCTGCATCCAACCTGTGTGCGTGTTAGACACACTGTAGCTACACCAGAAGTTTTGGGTCCGGGGTGCGATTTCACAAGACAGCAGCAACGTTCTCTTGGTTATTTCATGCACCCTGACTGGAAATTTGTACGTCAGTTTGGTGATTCGACCTGTTATGTTGCCATTCATGAACAGCATCCAATATGGTGTTTTCAAACAGGGCAACGCTCGTCCACATGCCGCTGTTGTAACCAAATAGCCTCTACAAGGTGTCTATATATTTTCTTCACCTAATTGATCACCAGACCTATCTGCACACTAACACTTCTGTGACGTCATGGGATGACCAGCGTCATCCACAACCAGCATTAATCGTCCCTGTATTGACTGACCGTGTGTAACAGGCATGGAACTCCATCGCGTCTGGCACCTGTACAGCAAAACCCATGCACATTTGTGTGGCAGATTCCGTTGCCATCATCGTCCCTGTATTAACTGACCGTGTGTAACAGGCATGGAACTCCATCCCGTCTGGCACCTGTACAGCAAAACCCATGCACATTTGTGTGACAGATTTCGTTGCCATCAGCCGCCACTTTGAATATCCGTTGTATGTCACCTCCGGCAGCCGCAATGAGTTAGAGAGCGCTCCAGGATTATTGTTCGTTCCCGTGCTACTGGCAGCATGCGGGCAAAAATGTCCGGAGGCGGACGACGCAAAATTCTCGCTGCGCCGTGGATGGCTGGTGAGGAGAGGTGGAATCTTCTCCCTGGTAATCACTTGGGCTGTTCAGGGCACATGGTCAATCAAGCCGTTGTTGGGTCGAGTAGGCACAAAGGAACCCAATGTAACTGCTGCATCCTTCCATTTTAAGACTTGTGGGCTCTTCAATTCAATTGGCTCTGAGCGCTATGGGACTCAACTGCTGTGGTCATAAGTCCCCTAGAACTTAGAACTACTTAAACCTAACTAACCTAAGGACATCACACACATCCATGCCCGAGGCAGGATTCGAACCTGCGACCGCAGCAGTCACGCGGTTCCGGACTGAGCGCCTAGAACCGCTAGACCACCGCGGCCGGCTTGTGGGCTCTGAGCGGCGTTAAACAACCACAAAAAAGATGATGTTGGTGCAGATGGCCGTTTGCAGCTGTGTACCCTATGTGGATTCGAATGGCCGTTACAGCTTGTAAAGAAGTATTCACTGCTCGGACGATTGAGTAACTTGGTGGCAGTGAAATACGTTATTGGTGCGCATTGTCTTTTTGATATTGGTCTTGGTTGGACGTGTTTGCCTTGACAAGAATCGTATTTATTAGATTTGCTAATCAGTTGAGTGCTGTTATTCATTTGATTACTACTGAAAGAGGTCTCGTTCACATTTTGCAGGAAGGGCTGTATATAAGTAATGTTGAAGTGTGAGCTATCAATTCAGTGTAGTAATGGGCTTGCCTATCATGTAAAGATTATCTGTAGGCCCTTTTAAAGTCGTTTATTCTAAACGCGGGAAGGTGAACCCAGTACATAATTTGAAAGTTGTTTTTATTGATTCCAAGTACGCCTATGTCATGATACTTCATTAGCTGCTGTCTTAATATTAGTTGTTTCTAAAGGTACAGGGGAATGAAAGGGTAAATTAAAATTTTCTCTGCTCATTCATCTTAAAAGTTAAGTTAAAAGAATTGCATGATAAAATTATGTTATCGATTCTCTTGTAAGGCTAACCGAGGGCTCATCTCTTGAAAGAATTTTTTTTAATATTTTTGTGTAATTAAAGTATGAAACTTTGTTCATTGGAAGGCCATTATGTATGGTCGTGAATCCCAGCACCACCATCGTTAAGTCACAACCTTTGATAGGAGAGCGTCGTGTTGCTGGATCATGGGTGGTGTGAGTAATAGCATCCAGTATCGTTAAAAAACTGTATTACTCAATTTTGTGGTTTGTACACTCTTGGAAAATGAAAAACGAACGTCGAGAATTTGTCGCCCCAGCGGGGGGAAATTTTTCTGACACATTCTTGAGGATGTGTACAACACATGACTACACGGACAGAGCCATACGTACGTGAGTGCAGTTAACAGAGGGTGCACAACGTCAGCGCTACTATCGTGTATACCCTCCTTTTGCAGCAATGCGGACATGCAGTTCCCCCGTTGAGACGATCGTATAGGTGCTGAATGTCGTCTTGCGGATGGCCTGCCATGCACTTTCCACGAGCGTCTCAGTTACGTCAGAATTAGTGCCGGACGCGCAGACCGCGTAAGATGACGTTTCATCCGGTCCCATACATGCTCAATGGGGGACAGACCCGGGGATCGTGCTGGCCAAGGTAGCTGACATACACCTTCAAGAGCACATTGGGTGACACGAGACACATGTGGACGTGCACTGTCCTGTTGGAAAACCTCATCACCGGGTGTTGTCCGTTTGTGTCTCTGTCGTATGCACTCCTGATTTTGGTGCTCACATTCACTACGAAACACACGCATACACAATCATTGGCACCAAGACAGAATCGACTCTCATCACTCAATGCGTTGCGTCTCCATTCGTCTTTCTATAAACGCTCAGCACGACAACGCTGGACGCGGGATGAACGATGTTGGGGCGTGAGCGAAAGACGCCCTAACGGTACGTAGGACCGTCGCATTCCTTCACGGAGACGCTTGCGAATGGTTCTCGCTGATATCCTTGAAGCAACGGTGTCCCGATGTTGTTATGAGGTGACGGTACGGTTCAGTACGGCAATTCGTAGGATACGACTGTTTTGGAGTGCATCTGTACGTCGCCGCTGTCCGGACCCAGGTCGACGGGTCTGTGGACCTTCTGCTGACCACTGGGTAAATTATCGATGCACTGTGGAGACCTCACGCCCCATGTGTTGCGCAATTCTGCTGTACGTGCATCCGGCCTCCCGCAAGCTCAAACTTCGTCAGTTGCACGAAGGGTTCACGTGCACGCTGTCGCGGCATGCTAACGGTGTTGCAGACACAGACGGAGCTCCGTATACCATAACAAACTGGCTACCACTGGCTCTGGTGGTGACCAACTGGTGCGCAGATAGCGACATTCCACGACTGACAACGCGGTTCCGAGTGCGTCTTCAGCGTTGTGCGTTTGATCAGAGCATGCACCGGCCTGTCGTAGTGTTTAGTGTCAGAATAGCGTGTCTTATTCACTTGCGTCAATGTGTTCGTCTTTTATTTATCTGCTAGTAGAATCTTCTTGGCTTTCCGGACACTACTGTTTCTATTGTGTTTCAACATAACTCCGAGGGACGTGCCTGGTATTGGTGAATTGCGGAAAGAGACACTTGCCGACGAGTCGTCTTTTAGGGGTGGTGACGCTTCCGGGATCGCGGCTGAGTTAGCGCGGCGGCTGAGGGAGGCAGTCGATCGGCCCGTCACCCCACGGGACATGCATTCGCCCCAGGGGAGTGTCGCCGTCGACAGCATTCAGAGTGTGTTAGCAGTTTGTTAGTGTACTTTTGAGACTGGGGAGCCCTCATGCTCGCAGGTTTGTAGAATTAGAGCACGTGTGGTGCACTATGCTAACAGAGTTAAGGATTTTCGCAGCGTCACACCCACTGATGTGCGCTGTGAACAGTTGCAGGACTAAGTTAATGAAATAGTTGCGACAACACAGGGGCTAATTAGCTGTGACCGTGATGCTGGGGGGTTAGAGCAACTGTGCCGACAGAGCCGGAGGTAGTGACTGTCTCAGCAATGAATCCTGTGCTTACTTTTCTCAGTTATTTATTAAACTACCCTATTTCAGAAGGAATGTTGCGGCAAGGGGCAGTATTCTCAGTAGTATGTTGAGCGGTGCCTGTACTTTGTGTTAGAATTGCAGGATCGTGGGGAGATGTTTGGTGTAAGTGACGTGCAACTATATCAAACACTGTGTTCTATGGTTAAGGGTCGTTTGGAGCATACCTTGAAGGACATGATGCGTGGTGCCTGTCATTTTCGGAGTTTACACGAAAAATTTATATAGACTATTTGTCTGCACGTGCCCGTCATCTGTTCATAGGAAAAAAATTACATTGCGGCGCAGCGCCATGGCGAATTACGGGAGGAAAACGGTCAGAGATGCCATCAGGAAGTGGTGTTTAGATTTTCAGGAACACGAAATAGTCCGTAACATCTGGAAGGGCTTCGGCCTGATAATAGGTGTAGAGTCGTTTTTAGCGAAAGAACGAGGAACTTCAGGTAGTTGGATAGGTTCATCTCGGAGGTGGGCGCCATGCGCCACGCTGATAGCGCTCGAGCTATGAGCGAGGGAAAACTTCGTCGGCCACCCGAGAGCTAGGCGTCAGTGAGTAAACAACGAACGATTGTTTGATCTGCAGTGTTATAGCAGTTACGTTAAAGGGCACTTGTCGAGGAACTGTCAGCTGCCAAGGAGCATCTAGGATGAATGACGTAAGGGAAACGGCGCCTCGGCTCGACTTCCGACGTTTTGTAGAAAGATCGTGGCCACTTCCTCTTCAAGTGTTCCGTTTGTGTGTTCGAGTTTTAACGATTAGCCAGTTTCTGAGCTGTTAGATTTTGGCAGTTGTTTAGGTTTAACAAACATTGGCACACGCTGCCTTATGAAAGTTTCCCCAGTTTGCTGACGCCGAAGAGAGGTGCAAAGTAAATAATTCTGAGGAGATGCTGTTGTGGAGTATGTTATGGTTAAGGTCCAGACTGAAAATTTCACGTGAAGGATTAAGGTAAAGGTAGCTCGGAATTCGTCAGTTTCCAGTAGTCTGATTGCGCAATTTATCCGTCATGTTGATCTGATTCCTGACTGGAGGAGAGGCAACTTCTTATTTGGCTTTGAAAGAGCGTGTCATTACAAGTTCTGTAAGCAGCGGTAAGGAAAGGGTACAGAGAATCAGTCTAGAGCGGTTATGGTGGAGGGAGTTAGTGCTAGTTATGAGTTAAGTCATTTATCCCAGTTTTGTAAAGAGTTTGGCGGTGTATTGACCGATCGCTTGGCTGTAGTAAAAGTTGAGGAATACGAGACTGAGCTTAGTGAGAACATACCGGTGCGGCACTCACAGTGTCGTCCCTCTCCACCTCGTATTAAGCAGAAGTTGTACACAGACGAAGTTCTGAGGCATGGGATTATTAGGACGTCTAGATCACCCTATGCTTCCCCCATATTTTTGGTACCCAAGGAACAGGACGGGGTACACTCAGAATGGATTGTAGAGCCTTGAATAATTTAAATGTATTTATCATTTCCTTGATGAGATACCGATCTTTAGTGAGAATTTCTAAGAACATCATGAGCGTATTAGAGATGTTTTTCAGTGTCTTAGGAAGACTCGCTATTAATCCGGCCAAAGTGAAGTTCGTCCAACCTAAAATGTCCTTTTTAGAACACCTAGTTTCCAGCGAAGGGTTCTAGATGGATCAAAGGCGCACGACAATCATCCACTCGTTTCGTTGTTCAAATGGCTCTGAGCACTGTGGGACTTAACATCTATGGTCATCAGTCCCCTAGAACTTGGAACTACTTAAACCTAACTAAACTAAGGACAGCACACAACACCCAGTCATCACGAGGCAGAGAAAATCCCTGACCCCGCCGGGAATACTTGTTTTGTCCTCCACAGAATACGAAAGGTGTGGTACTTTACATTGGGACGCTGAACTTTTTCAGGGAATTCGTACCTAACTTTGTCCAGTTAGCGGTTCCCTTAGATTATCTTAGGAAGAAAGGAAGAAAATTCGAGTGAGACTCATCACAAAAAGCCACATCTGAGGCGTTGGAGGCCGCCTTGATGAGCGATCCAGTGTCGGCAATGCCTGACTTTAATAAGGAGTTTATAATGCAGACTGATGTCTCAATGTCCTATGCCACAGGTGACCTTTTGCTGGAGGAGGACTGGGGGCGCCGCACCTTCGCGTATCCTTCACGTGCCCTCTCCCCGCCACAGACGAAATACTCCGTGTATGAGCCGGAAGCCCTGGCGCTGTTAACTGCATTTGAACACCGTCCATCCGTGTTAGAAACTGATAGCTACGCCCTTAGCTGGGTGTCGGCTAGACCGAGCAGTACATGGCGCACAGCTAGACAGGCAGTGAGAATTTCGGTGCTCTAGTTCAAAGTAAGGCAGCGGAGAATATCGTTGCTGTCGATCTGAGCAGAAAGTTAGGAGGTGAGCAAGATCGGCTGCCGGTTGAGGAAGTAGATGGATAAGATGAATCGAATGGCTTTGATTATGTAATTCGTCAGATTTTAAGTGCGTGTCCGCTTCTCTTTAAAGACCATGGCAGGCAACAGTATACAGAGTCGCAGTTGTCAGAATTAAGAGGTAATTAGGAAAGGCGACTCGATTAAGCTACATTCTCTAAAAGGGGATAGTCTGTGACGCACGGTACGAGGGAGCGGACATGAAATTGTCTTGCCCAAGGATTTGGTACCTCTGGTTTTTAAATTCTTTCACGCAAGCCCAGTGAGCGGTTATCTGGCTGTTTTCAAGACCAGGATGAAGATAAGGGAGCATTTTATTTGGATGTCTATGAATAAAGGCATAAGGGTCCTTGTGGCAAGTTGTGAGCCATTAGCAAGCCGATACTGATTACCCGCTAAGGGTCTCTGGAATCTAATATAGTGAAGAATCGGTCTATGAGGACAATGTACGTAGATTATGTGGGACCATTCCCGCGGTAGTGAGATAGGAACCGCTACACGCCTGTACGCGTGGACGCATTTTTGCGTTTTTGTTGTTTAATCCCGACAAGTTGTACAACATCTCAGATTACCATCAGACCCATTCAGCCAGTATTTGCAACCTTTGGGCCACGTAGCGTATTAGTTACGGATTGTGCTCCTAATTTGACTTCAGCGGCCTTCCGCAATTTCTGTTTGGGGCTGGAATTAGTCTCAATACTACAAGGGTGTACTATCCTCATCCTTCATTTGCTGAGAGAGTGAACCGAAATTAGCGGGTGGCCTTTATCGCCTTCGATCACACAGACCATACCCTGTGGAAAAGCTCACTGCCCTGGCTGGGGTATGCTTTTGATACATCTGTACATGAGGCTTGCAAGCAGACTTCGATGACACCCAGTTCTCGCTTACCTGATTTGTGGACGTTGGGTGACCGACTGCCGGAGGAAGTTGACGCTACGCAAATATGGGCGAATTGGAAGCATTCCAAGACGAATCTTTAGGTAGCACATGAGAAGTTAAAGCACCTCTATAATGCTGAGAAACGACCGATCTCATCAAACGTGGGTGACAAGGTTTGGGTTAAAAATTTTGCGGCAATGAGTCGGGTGGCAGATAGGCCGATGGGAAAACTGCTACCCAGATTTGTGGGCCCTGTCCAGATCCTTCGTTTTTCAACACCTGTCACCTTGGTCGTTAAAAACCCACAGACTACTCGAAGTTTTAAGGTCCATATTCCTCATAATAAACTTTTTCAATAGGGTAGTTGCCCCAGGTGCCAGTAATAGCTAGTTTGTTTGATGTCATACTTACTGCGAAGTTTTTTCGATAAATTCTTTCATCCTGCTTTGAAGTGTGTAGATGGTAGTATGGCGCTGCAGGGCTATAACAAAATGACTAAGGTCAGTTTGGACCCAGTTCATAATTTTAAAGTTGATTTGGTTGATTCCAAGTACGCTTATGTCATGCTGGTTCATTGGCTGCTGTCATAATATTAGTTGTGGCTTAAAGATAGAAGGCAATGAAAGTTTAAATTAAAAATTTTCTTCATTCACCTTAAGAGTTCTATTAAAAAAAAATTGTGATAAAATCCACTCCATTGCTTTGTCATTTTTTTGCCGTCAGCGTATGTGGAAATCGCGTGGGCGGAGATCGTGTCTGCATGGAGGATGTGTAAGGGCTTCCTGCGGAAAAGTGCGCAACGTACTCGAAACAATAGTCGCGCCAGCTCCAATAAAGTTATGATGTTTTTTTTTTTTTTTTTTTTTTTTTTTGGCCGCAAGTCCCGCTGCTCATTAACGTTCTGCACCACAGCATCACAATAACCACACGGTGCTGTATAGGCACTCTGCAAAAATCAAAGCGTTGCATCAAGTCTAAAAGCCAAGGAACGTTGGCGTACGGCATCATTCGGTTCCAGGATAAGGCCTGCCCACATGTTGTCAACATTGTATCGAAAACGCTGTAGAAATTTCACTGGGAAGGTTTCACACATCCTCCATACAGTCCAGATCACTCCCTCCTCAATTTCCACATATTTGGAACCCTGAAGAAAGATATTCGTAGCCGTCTATTTGCTTCGGAAGAAGAAGCGCATGCCAGTGTACAAACATGGTTTCTTAGGCCAAGGCAAACATTTTCCCACGAAGGTATTCACAGACTTGTGACACAATGCAATAAATGTATTAACAATTATGGATATTAGTTTTGAAATAATAAACAGTTTATTTACTTCTTACCCATTAGGCTCATTGTCATTTGATAGCTCTTACATCTTACCAATGGTAACATGCTGGCAGTCCAGGGACAAGTATAGTCTAAAGATAATTTTTTGAGTACAATAAACTATTTAAACAATATTTGCGGTTGATTGCCTGTTGAATTACAAACCTTGCATTTGTGTAATATCATTATTTTCACTGTCGTCTGTCTGTGTTTCTTTTTCTTTTATAGAAATCTTCCAATGTTTTCTCTCTGTCGTTAGATGCTGCCTATCTGTTGCTTTGAAAGGTACTGCGCTATCTGCCATTTGCAATTGATGAAATGTGATAATCTAACTTAATTTCCTGTTTTTTCATCTCTATATAAACAACCATTATCACTTTCTATTGTATAATTGATAATTTTACTGCATAAAGATTCCGTTATGGTGCTCTTGCAACTCTTTTCTTCCCTTTAATACTTTTCCAAGAAGCTTTTTCCAATGCAGACATCAGAGTATCCTTAGCATGAAAAAGAGAAAGTACTTTCGTAATGTTTTAGGAAAGGTCTATACAAAAATCCAGAAATATTCATATTCTGACAGAAATTTACGTTTTAAACAGTAAAATGAACATAATATGGAATACTGTTAACGAACCGAGAAAGAAGTGATAAAAGACAACATTACTTACATTAAAGTGATTAACAGCATTATAAACAAACAGTTCAAATGAACACACAATTAATAATTAGTTTTTAAAAATATGTTAGCAAACTGTTGTAAGAAGATAAAGCAAAGCGGCACACTGAAGAGGAAATGTATAGGATATTTCGTTAAATGAAAATTTCTCACATACTCCCCACAGAAATTAAGAGAATCATTAATACTTTCAGAATTAGAAATATGTATGGAGATGATGATATCTATAAGAACTGTACTTAATGTTCTCGGTCATATGGCTTGTCCATGGTTAATTCTAGGTATTTTTCAGACTTACATAAACTTGTAATTAGCACCCTTCATAAAAATTTCACTTCAGAGATATGGATAATTGCTGCCGAGTCTTACTACTTACGTAATGTTTAAAAGTTTCTGCAAAAGTTACGTACTCAATGGTTGTCATACACCTATGTGATAATGGAAATTAGGCAAAGTCTGCTATTTCTACGATTTAGCAAACGCAGTAGGCTGTGTGAATAATAAATTTTATCAACGAAATTTAGTTTTTTTGGGATTACCGGTTCATCACTCGCCTGATATAGTCAGACAGATAAACAAGGGCCCTCTAATAACAGAAATACTGACACTACATCGTCTTTATGTGGGGAAGGCATAAAGGGTGTTCTAATGGTCTGGTATTATTGTCCGAAGGTCTAGAGTGTGGGTTTTGATGGTATCTTAAAATGGAAAAACCTAAAATGTTCAATTTCACGCTCTTCTCTCATTACAATAACTGAAGACTTGGGGACATGGGAACCAGTTAGTTAATATATTTCAGATATCTCCGTTGATTGACATGCTTCGGTATAATACTGTGGATTAAGATCTTAGGGGATCAAAAAGTATTCTTCATAGAAAACAATACAATTAAAACGAGGACAATAGCCAGTTCATTGGACAGAAAGGAGCCAGTTCAGTAGACAGAAATCTCAACTGAATGCTTTAAAGAAAAGAGAGAAAGGAAATATAATCAAATGGGCACGTAATACCTATATAATAAACAGAACTGTTCATTTTTGTCTTTCTTTAAATTTCTGTTGATACTGAAAAATTAATTTCTGCCATTTGAACGACTATAATTTTCTTCTTGCTCAGTTACAGACCTGAACGTGATACAGAGAAATTGCGACCAGTGCCGCAAAACCAGACGTCAGATTGAGTAAGCTATTACAAAATAAAATGGACTCGCATTCAGGAGGACGATGGTTCAATCCCGCGTCCGGCCATCCTGATTTAGGTCTTCCGTGATTTCCCTAAAACGCACCAGGCAAATGGCTGGATGATTCTTTTCAAAGGGCACAGCCGACTTCCTTCCCCGTCCTTCCATAATCCGATGAGACCGGTGACCTCGCTGTCTGGTCTCCTTCCCCAAAAACAACCCAACAGCCGAACAAAATAAAAAGTGGTCAAAATTGATTTTCTGTCTCCCTGTGTAATTCTTAATCTTAGATCAACTTGGGGGCCTTGAAAGTAATTTTGTGCAGTTAGTATGCCAGGTGTAAAGGACCAGGCAAGGTAGCCGAGAGCGCTAACGCGCTGCTTCCTGGACTCGGGTAGGCGCGCCGGCCCCGTTTCGAATCCGCCCGGCGGATTAACGACGAGGGCTGTGCCGACCAGCCTGGATGTGGTTTTTAGGAGGTTTTCCACATCCCGCTACGTGAATACCGGGCTGGTCTCCACGTTCCGCTTCAGTTACACGACGCACCGACATCTGAACACGTTCGCACTATTCCATGAATTCCACTAGACGCGGAAAGCTGGGGTAAATTCCGTCCCAGGGGGTACGGGTTGGCAGCAAAAAAGGGCAATCGGCCACCCCTTAATACTAACCTTGCCAAATCCGTTATTATCAATGCTGAACCTGCGTCAGTGCGGGACATGACATCAGCGAAAAAAAATTAAAGGAAGTATGCTAGTTGTGAAGATACACTCCTGGAAATTGAAATAAGAACACCGTGAATTCATTGTCCCAGGAAGGGGAAACTTTATTGACACATTCCTGGGGTCAGATACATCACATGATCACACTGACAGAACCACAGGCACATAGACACAGGCAACAGAGCATGCACAATGTCGGCACTAGTACAGTGTATATCCACCTTTCGCAGCAATGCAGGCAGCTATTCTCCCATGGAGACGATCGTAGAGATGCTGGATGTAGTCCTGTGGAACGGCTTGCCATGCCATTTCCACCTGGCGCCTCAGTTGGACCAGCGTTCGTGCTGGACCTGCAGACCGCGTGAGACGACGCTTCATCCAGTCCCAAACATGCTCAATGGGGGACAGATCCGGAGATCTTGCTGGCCAGGGTAGTTGACTTACACCTTCTAGAGCACGTTGGGTGGCACGGGATACATGCGGACGTGCATTGTCCTGTTGGAACAGCAAGTTCCCTTGCCACTCTAGGAATGGTTGAACGATGGGTTCGATGACGGTTTGGATGTACCGTGCACTATTCAGTGTCCCCTCGACGATCACCAGAGGTGTACGGTCAGTGAAGGAGATCGCTCCCCACACCATGATGCCGGGTGTTGGCCCTGTGTGCCTCGGTCGTATGCAGCCCTGATTGTGGCGCTCACGTGCACGGCGCCAAACACGCATACGACCATCATGAGCACCAAGGCAGAAGCGACTCTCATCGCTGAAGACGACACGTCTCCATTCGTCCCTCCATTCCCGCCTGTCGCGACACCACTGGAGGCGGGCTGCACGATGTTGGGGAGTGAGCGGAAGACGGCCTAACTGTGTGCGGGACCGTAGCCCAGCTTCATGGAGACGGTTGCGAATGGTCCTCGCCGATACCCCAGGAGCAACAGTGTCCCTAATTTGCTGGGAAGTGTCGGTGCGGTCCCCTACGGCACTGCGTAGGATCCTACGGTCTTGGCGTGCATCTGTGCGTCGCTGCGGTCCGGTCTCAGGTCGATGGGCACGTGCACCTTCCGCCAGCCACTGGCGACAACATCAATGTACTGTGGAGACCTCACGCCCCACGTGTTGAGCAATTCGACGGTACGTCCACCCGGCCTCCCGCATGCCCACTATACGCCCTCGCTCAAAGTCCGTTAACTGCACATACGGTTCACGTCCACGCTGTCGCGGGATGCTACCAGTGTTAAAGACTGCGATGGACTTCCGTATGGCACGGCAAACTGGCTGACACTGACGGCGGCGGTGCACAAATGCTGCGCAGCTAGCGCCATTCGACGGTCAACACCGCGGTTCCTGGTGTGTCCGCTGTACCGTGCGTGTGATCATTGCTTGTACAGCCCGCTCGCAGTGTCCGGAGCAAGTATGGTGGGTCTGACACACCGGTGTCAATGTGTTCTTTTTTCCATTTCCAGGAGTGTAGATTAGTCTATCACTTAACATAGGCGCACGCGCACACATACACACACACTTACACACGCATGCACACACACACACACACACACATACACACACACGCATACAAAGAGCTAAGCCACCGGCACCGCGCCGTGTACTCACAGTGTACGCAGGCTGGGCAGCGTCCTACTGAACAAGTCGTCCGCCAGGTGACGCAGCAGCGGCGCGTGCCGTATATATCTGCAACACGAGAGCAGCACACACTGTGTGTTAGCATTTTCCCCGTCTTCTAGAACATAATGTTAATGAAGAATGATCAATTTCTCATCAACATTCTTGAGATATGGTATATCAAAAAGGGTAATAAAGACCTGAGCATGTGTAATCTACATATACATCTTGATCTGTATGATTTCTCTGCAATTTACGATTAAATGCCTGTCAGAGGGTGGATCGAACCACTTTTATGCTGTTTATCTACCGTTCTGCTATCGAACAGCGCTCGGGAAAAAGGAAACTTAAGTCATCCTTTGTGAACTCTGATATCAGTAATTTCATTGTTTTGATAATTTCTTCCTATGTATGTGGGCGCCAACGAAACATTTTCACACTCAGAGGAGAAAGCTTATGGATTAAAATTCATGAGAAGACTCTGCTGCAATGAAAACCGCTTTAACTTCAATGACTGCCATCCCATTTCGCGTATCATATCCGTGGCACTCTCTCCTCTATTTCGCCAAAACACAACCATGAGCTACCCTTCTTTGTACTCCGTCAGTCTTACCTAGTGCGGATTCCACACCGCACAGCAGTACTCAGGAAGAGGGGGGACAAGAGCAGTGTAAGCAGTGTTTAGTAGACCTGATACTTTTTTAAATATATTCTGCCAATAATTCGCAGTCTTTGATTTGTTTTTCCTTCAACACTATCTACGTGATCGTTCCATTTCAAGTTATTCGTAACTATTATCCGTAACTGTTTAGTTGACTTGCAGGCTTTAGGTTTCAGTATTTTAACGTATCACTGAAATTTAGGAGTTTCACACTAGTACTCATGCAGGTGAAATGACAATTTTTCATTATTTAAAGTCAACTGCAAATTTACGCACCATACAGATTTCTTGTCTAAATAATTGAGAAACTTGTTTCTATTATCCGATGACTTATGGACTTATGAACACTGTTAATAGTGGAATCATCTTCAGAAAATCTAACAGGACTGCTTAGATTATCTCCTAATTCGTTTATGTAGATCAAGAATAACAGAGAACCGATAATACTTCCTTGGGGAACGTCAGATATTGCTACTGTTTCACTAGACGACTTTCCGTCGACTACTGCGACCTTTCTGACAGGAAACAACGAATCCAGTCGCCAACTGAGAGGTTACTCCGTACCAACGCAGACTAGAAATCGCTTGTGAGGAATGGTGTCAAACGTCTTCAGGAAATCTGAAAATGTGGAACCATTTTGACATTCCCTGTAAGAATCGATCACAAATGTAGACAGAAATCACAGCATTGTTCACTCCATGATCATAGTCTCTGATCATTTCTGTTGGTTAATAAAAGTAAACTCTATCAGATTGTAGGCTTACAAAAGACCTGAATGAAAACCAACATTTAACGACTTTTAAGGGTATTGTTAAACTTAAGCTGTAATTTAGTGTGTAACTGAAAACAATGTAGATACTTTATTCTCTAAGTTCTGTATAATATTGAAAATGAAGTACCTGCGCATCCACATCAGTAGCAATGCCCAATAAAACAGCATGTATAGAAGCAGCAGGAATAAAAAAGTCCACCCCTGTCATGAAATATCTCATTTTCACAAGAAAATCACATAGTGATCTACAAACAGATTTACGGGCTGTTGAAGTTCCCGCAGGAAAGGCAGCATGTGACAGAACAATGCTTAATGTTTAGAATAAAAGAAAAATCTGGAATGTTGAAAAATAAGAAACAGGGCAGTACAAATAGTCACAGTAAATTACCGACAGGACAGGCGTATTCGATGAAGAATACACAGAAACTAACAATTTGGCTCATGCTTATTTGACCTATATTAATGAGACACTACAGTAAAAATTTCTATGATCAAATGTATACCTACTAGAAAATCAAGAGAGAAGCATAAAGATGCTGTTACCAACCGCAGAGGTTAAGTCAGGGAAACAGTATAAGAAATAATAAAGAACGAGGCAGCAGGACACTCTATGTACTAAACGAATGCATGGTCGTTAACATACATAATAAATAATTATCAGTGAAATTCGCCAACAGCAGTGTAATTGAGATATTATTTTCTTTTATTTTGACTACCAGTTTCGGCATTCGACTACGCCATCTTTAAGCCCCATATGTATCTCTCGAAAATAAACGATATTGTCCTACAGTGCTGTATACTCCTGCATATCGTGAATTCAAAACCATATGCCAAGTGCTTCATTCGAAGATTGCAATCAAGTGTTCGAATGAAGCATTAGGGATGCGATTTTGAACTCCACGACATCCAGGAGTATATGGCACTGTAGGACAGTATCAATTATTTTCGAGAACTGCATATGGGACCTGAAGATGACATAGTGGAATGTCGAAACTGGCAGTCAAAATAAAGTAAAATAACATCTCAATTACATGGCTGTTGGCGAATTTCATTGATAATTACTTGAACAGCTGATGTCCCCTGTCCATGATATTCAACAGAGACTAATAAATAATTGTTTGAGATCGAGTAACTTTCCGGAGTATCAGAAAGAGGCAAGAATGAGCCCTCTATTGAAGAAGAGCGATACACAAGATATAAGAAACTGCGTGTCTTTTCCTTTGCTGACACCTTTGTCAAAAATAACAGAATCCATTATGAAACACCTACAAAATGAATGAATTATTTGGATATATATTATCTTCTCACTCAAGTAAAGTTCGGTTTCCCCAGCAGAACAGAGACGGCCAAAGCAGAATTTACAAAAGTCTCGCTTACAGCGCTAGACAAGGATGAATACCAACATTCTTAGATAAATCAAAGGAATTTGGTACTGGAAAAGACTACCAAAAGAATTTTAAACTTTAATCATTAAGAATTACAGTAATTTCCAACGGCTGTTTCCAATTAGCCGACAATTGTTCAAATGGTTCAAATGGCTCTGAGCACTATGGGACTTAACATCTGAGGTCATCAGTCCTCTAGAACTTAGAACTACTCGCCCGAGGCAGGATATGAACCTGCTACCGTACCGGTCGCGTGGTTTTAGACTGAAGCGCCTAGAGCCGCTCGGCCACAACGGCCGGCCGCCGACAAGGGTAGGAGAGATGGCGGCTCAACTTCCTTATAACCAGATTTTTTGCCAATGTCGTGGATTACATTCCAAACCTTCCCACAGTGCTCCGTGGAGTGAGGCCATGTGACATTGTTGTGGTGATCATGGATGGGGACGTTAAGTTTGCCGGACACGCTGCTGCTATTCCAGAGGATTGGGCCATGTGTCGGCAACGTGTTGCTCTGTTTTCTCTAATCATCATACAACACAAACAGTACACCAAGGTATACTAGTACAGACGTCTATTAGACTCACCTACACTCGGACAGAGCCACACAAAGAGGAAAATCGTCACCGAGCGCGAAAGAAGAAAACATTTTCCAATGAGGCGACTTAGTCTACCTCTTTGGTCTGCCAGCCAAAACGGTAGACTCCTTTGTTCCTTCTTCGTGATAACCGTTAGAAATGCTCAATAAACTCCAGCAGAAGACATTGCAAGAAATATGTTGTGCATCATGGAGATCCTTACTCTGACCCCCTGTCGCTTACGTTCCAACTCTTCGTTTTCCGCCTATCCATTAATGATTTTGGTGAACACATGATACATCTTCATTCTTTCAACTCCAGTATACGGTGGTTGATCTGCACTCGGTAACACTGTCTGCTGCTTTGTGTTAGCTAACCAAGGTATTCTTCCTCACCCTTTTCATTCTTTTACCCTCGTTCTTCCCTTGTATTATCCACTGTAGAATTTTATACAAGGTGTTAAGGGTATAGATACAGATATTTTGATGATCTGTACCTGAATATGTACCCACATCATCGCGATAATTCTTTTTCCTCTACTTGTAACAGTCTTGCCACAAACACATCATGTAATTTATTACCAGACTTTTTTTCACGGGCGTAACTACATCGTGAAGTGACAGTATAGACAATCTATTTGTGGTATCCACAGCCCACATCTGGCCTGCAGCCCTGCGGAAAATAATTATTAATGGCTTGCTTGTGTAATGTGGACTTTGGGGTAGCCTATTAAGCAACTGAAAAACATACTTCTCGTATGAGCTACAATTATTAAGTTTGCAAATCAAGTAAATACCATTTAATATTGTTCAGTATACTGTCCTCAGTCATCAGTAGAAATATCTGCACTTATTCCCTTGACAGGCTGCATTTGCTGTTCCGTAATGTGTGTTGTAGGTAATCAGATTTTCCTCCTTTAAATTACACCAATATTTCTCGCAGTTCGTTCATTCGTCGCAATAATTCGGTGTTACTTGTTCTTACTGTTCACGGTATCTAAAGCAATCTGCGGTAAATCCACATTTCAAAGACCTCAATCCTCTTGGCTGTTGGTGTATTTGTGTATCTTACACAAGTGTGTAGAGTTACAGACCAGATGTAGCATATTACAAGTCGTACTCGAAGCTTTAAGTCCAAGTCTTTGTTAACCAGACAATTTTATAAAAGCACTGAAGGCGTTCTGTATAGTATATTTTACTTCCGTGTCTGATATGCAGTCTTCTGAGTGTCACGTTCCAAGGTACTTAAATTTGCCTACTCTTTGTATTAAGCACCCACTGAATCGTACATTTGTATTTCTTAAGGAATTGGACTACCGTGCGACAGTCGAGCGATGTTGTTGTTCAGACCCATTATATTGTTATGATCTCCTTCTGTGTTGACAAGTTGTTGAAGATCAACTAAATTCTCAGCAGTCGGAACCAATCGAAACTCTATCATGAGCATAGCGACTGTTGTTGATTAAAGCCCGCTTAATCTTTATGCATTTTGCTACATCACGAAGTACTTCTTTAAAGGTGCTCTGTGAATGGAAATTTAAAAATCTAGGTGACAAGACGCATCCTTGTACACCTATAAGTTCCAATATGCGTCGGATACACTTTTCCTCCAGCACACATCTCCTGTATGGACGACGAGAGATACGACTTCGGATTTTCCCCGGTATCATCCGAAAAGGCAGCAAGAAAGTACGAGGGTTGTCCTGGAACAACATGTGCCCTTCGTCACACATAGTACGGCGGCTAGCGAAGAATTGATGAATGGCAGAGAAACGTCATCAAAGGCTCTGTAATAGCTCCCATTTTAAGTTAATTTAGATTATACAGAGCTAACTTTCCAGTATCTGAAATCGACACGTAACATTTTGTGTTACATTTAATGTCATTGAGTGGCCTATTCAGCACAATGGATTAGCAGATGACGATATTTAGTTTTCGGGAATGAAAGATGAAACTATCCACACAGAGCCGGCCGGAGTGGCCGTGCGGTTCTAGGCGCTACAGTCTGGAACCGAGCGACCGCTCCGGTCGCAGGTTCGAATCCTGCTTTGGGCATGGATGTGTGTGATGTCCTTAGGTTAGTTAGGTTTAATTGGTTCTAAGGTCTAGGCGACTGATGACCTCAGAAGTTAAGTTGCATAGTGCTAAGGGCCATTCTAACGACTCGCACAGAGTTTAACAGAAAAACTATTTATCAAGCATGCTTCCGAAACAGAAATCACACTGCATTATTGTTGTTTTTAATGTTGGTCATATACTACAGCTGCACAAATGTGTTTGTTGCTTCAAAGCTTGAAGAAGCTGTACTGTTTTCATGAGCTTCAATATTGTTTTTATGACCAAATTAGAAATAAGGTTAAGAAAATTAAATAAATATTAGTATCAGCAACGTATAACGACCTTCGGTAATTAAGAGAAAAGTCGCACATATAACGCTTGAGTAAGTTACAGATAATTTGCCTGTGTATTTCCAGTGAAGAACCAAATATTACGCTCCGTGAGCTACATTACTGGTCGTCGCAAATTTCTTGCAGGGCCAGAAACGCACTCTGCCCTCGGACCGCCTGCGTAATTGAGTCTGCTAAAAACGCCCACGAAATTGTACTTTAGGCAGCATTTGCATGCGGCTTCCGAGAATCGTGCAGTAACGTCGTCTTTTCGTTTTTCTATGTTCCGTGTCAGTAAATGTTAAACATAAGTTCAGTCCCTATTTCGAGAATATGTGACTACAGTGCGTACGCTCTTCTCTGATATATGCTTTTTACACAGATTCATTAATTTTTTCAACGCGACTAAGAATATTAAGATATACTCAGAGTGTTTCATCATGAAATTATACGTATACCCACACTAATAAGAGCTTGCGAACACTTTCGTGTCGGACGTACTTTCATTTGCACGATACGCAGAGTACGAAAAATTTAATGGAATATTCCTTGTTTAAATCCATGACACACTTCTTCTTAACGAAAATTCCAGCACTGTTGTGTGATGGTACGTGTAATGCATTTCGTTATAAAAATTAGTGTTTGTTTTGCAATTACACATATGATCAACGACTAAATCATTTCACAATTTGTAGAAAGATTGTTGTAGATTTTTCTACGTAAGGCATCTCACTGCAAGTATTTCACACTCAACTCAAGCGTAATGTATAGGGAGAAATCATGAAGTCCAACAGTGTTCAATTTCGGTTCCACTCTGTTATTTATGCATGCAAATGATTATGGACTTAACATACATCAAACAGAATCGATACTTTTCGCAGGCTTTACTCGCGTTATGATAAATCGCTTCAGAAAGAAAGCAACAAAAAGAGCTGTTCGTAAAATTGTTCAAAGAATTATTATATGGACCTCTGAAAATGGACTCTGCTTCGATTCTGAGAAAACATACTATATTGTTCTGTTGAAGAAATGGCCACACAAAAATTTATGTAGCACATGAACAGAAGCAGAGGTTAAAATGTTCCAACATTTCGGATGTAGGTTCATGTATTGATGAAAACTTGAGCTGTTCTAAACAGTTAAGTACTTTTGCTCTTCATGCAATTGCTAGTCTTTAAAACATATTAATCATGCTTCTACCATATTTGCATTTTTCTACTCAGTTATTTCGTGGTATAGTCTTACAGGGTTATTCAGCGCTCAGAAAAAGTATTAATTACACTAAAGCGAGCAGAAATTATAACACGTCGTGTTCACCCACAGTTATCACGACGATATAAATTACTGCCAGTATAAGAAATGAACCAGTACCTTGTGTTTAATTACCGTCGTTCCCTGTTTGTGAGTTTCCTTTTCGTTACGTACCTGCACTAAGGTCTTTAGAGTCGTTCAGTTAAGGAAAAAGATTGAATCTTAACTTGACAGCCTCGTTAGCCAGAATGAACGAGATCATGTTGAAAATATATATTATTAAAACAAAGTGTTGAAAAGCAAACCGATGTTCTACGATAAAGAAAGGTCAATTACTTACGAAAGAAAAGCACAAAAATGTGGATGGTCTAAGTAAGATGTGAAATATAGTTCTGGCCAAAATCTCTGACGTCAGCATCAGTATTCCTGGAATCGATGATATTGGTATCAGCATTCCCAGATTTGCCTCCCCCACTTCCAGGTATTCCGTTCCCTCCATCTCCTCCTCCTCCTCCTCCTCCTCCCCCCCCCCCCCCCTCACACCCCATCCCCTTAGCCTATGCCGTTCGTACGTTTGTCGACGTCGTCATGCTCTCATCCGACTGTATGGAGGTTCCAGAGCAATGACAATTCAACCACTCGAATGCAAGTACTTCCCCACCCTCCCACGAGCAATTTCAGTTTTTATAACTCGATTGTGTTAGCGTCGTTATTTGCCTTCTATACTTTGACCAGTATGAAACGGTGTTTTCACAAGCATTGAGCTGGGAAGAAGACGATGAGAATTTTCTTGTTCATCTGTCTCTAATTATTATTATTACGTCTGTATATCGTTATACTAAGGGCTTTGTTCTTTTCGTTGCAGAAGAGGAAATGCAGATGTTCTGCGACATATTACTGCCTCAGCAGCAGCCGCCGCCACTGTCTGCTGGATGTTTTCCCGGCCTATCGGACCAGACGTTGTTTGACCTTACAGTAGCTGCAGCAGCATCGACCGTAGCCCTAATTCAATGGTGGCAGAAATGCTGGACCAGGAGATGGAGGTGTTCCGCGACTTAATATTGCCTGAGCAATATATATGAATATATAAAATCATATTTTTAATTTAAAACCCTATCAACCAAATAACAGCACACACACTTGCTGTTTATTAAGTGCTAGCTGGTTAGACAGCAAATCTGGAAATTGGTAAAAATGGTTGTGACGCTGGGCATTTAGTAAGACACCAGATCGGAAATTGGTAAAATTTAGTAAAAAACTGGAAATTATTTAGAAGGAAGAAGTGGAAATTGGCACCATTGGCCGGATACACCAAAATTTAGGTGTACCAGCCGAAAACGAATTGGCAGCTGTGTAAATACGTTAATTTCTTGTAAATGTGCATTTATATTCAAAGTATTTGAGTGCTCTGAATTAATGATCGATGAACTGATGTCATCAATATGCAATGTTGCGAGAGGTAGAGTAAAAAAATAAATAAATAATAAAAAGAAGTAATTTGACACTGCTGTGTGTGACATCAGACTACATTCCGTAAAATGGTGGTAAATATTAACGTAAGATTCTTTCGCATTATGTGGTATTTATGAATTAGACAAAAACAATATTAATTCTTTAGGTGAGGTGTGCATCGCTCAATCTAAAAATAGTAGTCAATAGTACCCTGATTGACGTCTTTTGTATCTAGCAGCAAAATATTGCACAATCTCTGTAAGCACTCAAAAAATATCAAGATAGTTATGAAAGGCACTTACGCTTAATATCTTGGTGCTGTAAACATACGTTAGCGATTGTGTATTGTGGGGTATTATTTTGTTCTAGTGATTTATCTATTACATAGTTCACATTTTTTTCCGTCCCTGTACTCACGCATTTTTACCAAGTCAGTGATTACTAAAAATACTGACTGTGTGCTTTTGCATGTCCTCGCTTGTAAGACCCAGCACTCTGACTATTGCATGTATAAACGAGTACCTACGCCACTAGGCAAGAGTTATATTGAAACAGCTATGGGGAACTTAGTTCATTTCACCACAATACCGTCAGGCCATGTAGTTTTGAAGGTTTTAAGTAAAAAGACCTGTAGTATCAAATGCAAGCTATTTATTACCTAGCTATAGTTTTAATTGTTTAATGAAGAAATCAAGGTACTGTTATATGAGAGATGCTATCACATCTCGCAGCATATGGCTGATATATTCTGTGTGTTAAGCTTCGATTTATGACTACAGTACCTACCATACACATGCGAAGAAGATATTGTGCTATTGCACTAGAGGTGCACCAAAACTGACGTTAGCATGTTCATATGTCACCCTTGTGAAGTGTAGCCAGTCATAAAATGTGGCGGAACAGCAAAATGCAAGCCCACAAAAATCTTTAGTATTAGCTGTCTGAAATTACGATAACATATCTGCTTTTGAGTAAATGCATATCTGGCTTTAACACGATTCGGAACACTGCCTCAACTATAAAGCGCTGTAAAAGAAAAGACAAACTTTTATTACCTATCAAAGAGTCGATGCGATTTCTGAAAGCACTATGAAGTGTGACCACCACCCATCTTTTACATTCTTTTACCTACGGTAAAAAATGTTCCATCTATATGGAACGTGATTCTCTCTGTCATGTGACCCCCACGATTCATAGCACACACATTGTTGACATCACAATCACCTCAAATGGCGAAAGTGACGGCTGAGCTATCTACTATACATGGCATTCCAAACAGGTAAGAAACACGTCGTTTGATCATTCACCCTTTTTCCCATGTGCTGATTGATTGTGGACTGCACGTGTATGAGCTTAGTTACTTGTAGCACAATCCACCAAATTACTATTGGAACGCTGTGCTGGAGATGAACGTTGTAAAGCGGCCGCGTGGTAAATTAATATATTCATGTGGTTCGGTAATAGTGGGAAGCTTGCATCCCGCACCATACCTTAAGACACTCCTGTAAATTAACATTGAGAGACTGCACAGCACCGGTAAGTCACACACCTGGTCAGCTCTATACAGTGCGCATTTTGCGAAGTGCTGTGCCCCGTTGAATGTTACGCAACAAGCTGCCTGACTAACATGCATTTCCTGTGGTATCATACACATGATTAGTAGTCAGTAGACACTAGATATTATTTAAATTTATGACTGTATAAACATCAAACCTGACAGGAGTTGCTAATTCAGATCAAATTCTGAGGCATCTGAGTCCCACGCACAGAGTGGTCGCATGCCGACTGTACTTCTACTACCCAACATAAGCTGCACAGTTGTAATTCATAGCACAATGTTGTCATCATAATTAACATAATACATGAAGACTCTGTGACATTTGGGCATAATTAGCTAGTGTTTCAGTGTGATAGTTTGAGGACATATGTATATGAAGACTCTGGACTGGTGTGCTATCTCCACAGTAAAATAGAGTCCAACATATTTTCTTATTATATTTACACCTCACATCTGTTAAACCAAACATACAACCCAGACTGATGAACAAATCCAGTATTTTGCAAGTAACACATCACGAAAATCCGAACCGTGCTTTGCAAGTGATAGAAAGAAGCGTGAAATTGTATGACATAACTGGCTGGGAAGCTCAAAAGGCCATGTTCAGCCACCTAAGTGGAAAGGTTTTTCACATTCTCCGCACCTGCAGGCACTATTTATGGTAGTTACAAGGTATGAGAGATGAATTGGTGTAACTGTAGATAACTGTAATGGTGTGAGTGTAGTGTAGTGTTGTATTCTTGTTGGAAATGATGAGAGATGAGTAACATTGAAACCCAGTGCCACAAATAGCCTACCCCTCCTAAAAGGCGTTGGAAGTAATAAATAATTATAGAATGGATCAAATATGAGGGCTAATCCTGTGCATTTTGTGACATAATATTGACATCACTGAAGTGTGGTGTAATTGTAGCGCCATTTCCACATATGTTATCTATTGCAGTGATAGAGCACTGAGGTAACACATTGAAAATCAACATCAACGTCATATGCCCAGCTGGTAAGCTCTTAATAGGTAATGCAGTAAGTCTGCTCGATGCATTCATTTCTTTAAGTACCTTTTTTTCAGAAAAATGGTCAGGTCTCTCCTTTATTGGCAGAAATATAAAGCTATTCTTTGCAATTCCCACTGTGTATGGGATGTGTCTTGCTTTTTATTATTAACACTTTCTAAGAAACCCGTTGGTCAGGTGGTGCATTTGTCCAATATTAGCAGTAAATAATAAACATATTTCCCAATACCATCACCTTACCAAGTTAGGAACTACCTTAAACCAGTAACATAGGGAGTTAGTCGATTTCCATGTAGACACAAATAAATCGCGCGATAAATAGAGAGTCATCAATTTTTTCCATCCATTATCAAACGTTCTGTTAAAAACTGAGGGTTCTGCAGAGCAATTACAACCTATATCAATTCCGAAATATATTTAGCTTGTGATGAACAGACAGACGCTCAGCCGAACATCATAGGTTTTCATGCTCTATGAAAATAATGTTGACCATAATATCAACTGAATAGATGTTCTTGTAGTTTGAGTAATCAGTATCCCTTGCTGAATCAAGAAAATAGTTTCAGAACCAATTATCAGACCAGATTTCCTGGGAGGTATATAGATCTCCACAAGTAAACTCTCTTGTCGTATGTATTTTATTCTCTGTGGTGTGTGGTGTGTTGCTTTGGATCCCATGCCAGTTTCTCATTATTTATATATATATATATATATATATATATATATATATATATATATATATATATATATGTATATATATATACATATATATAAGCACAGTGGATAACGCTTTTTTGCTGATGACAACTAACCGAATCGATAGTAACAATCTCTAGGTGTTAACTAACATGTTAAGACTTCCAGTTAGATATTGTTCCGGTCAAGTCTTCTGAACATCGTTTCACTTGCAATCTAAACACATTATTTTGTATTTGTGTATGTGTGCTGTAAGGCCGATGCCCAACGAGGGCAGCTTTTTGGTTTATGGAATAATTCCACATTACATAGCATCCAAATACACATTAGCAGGTCGCATGAACTGGGAGAGTATACAGCAGTATTCGGAATCCAGACGAAGAGTATCTTACAAATCATATTAAATTAGTAATAAACGCACTCGAGGTAGGTATTTTTCTCCGTACAGATGTAGCAGTTTAGCGAACGAAAGGCTATCTATGAGTTTACGACAGAACAGTATCTTACATATGAAAAAGAACGAATAGTGTGTTTGAGACTGAGCAACGAAATCCAATAAACACTATTTACAATGTGCTTAACTGTAATCTGTACAAATAGACTCCATGTCATGTCATTTAACGAATAATTTGCGGCACAGCTGTCGTGAGATGTGTCCTGCAATTTATCTACTGGTATAATAAACTCCTAAGCATGATTAATGTGTTATGCATGCGAAATGGAAAACTGGAAATGGAGGATATCGAAATCAAGCAATGAAAAATTGGTGTGAGAAGAGAACTGCCGTAATAGGAGAATATAAATTGCAATTGGCAAAGAAAAGAAGCTATCGCAAATACGCAAGCAAGATCTACATATTGCTTTAATCAAAGAGTATCGAGAAATCTGGTTACATCTGGGGAATATAAGATACTAGCACCTACTGTTAATAGCAATAATAAGTAGACATACGTCGTAGTAGTGGTCGAAAATACCGGAAACATGACCATTTGATGCATTAAGGGATGCACGAAAAAATTTGTTTATAAAGCTCACTTCACATCTGGATCGGATTGGAGAGAATAGTAACATTGCATCTAATTGTGGCAGAATAGATATTGTACATCTCGCAACATAACAATCGTTTGCAGAGCCTAAACTGATGAAACAGCAGCATTTAAAAGTATTTTGTTTGCAAAACGTTGTTAAAGTTCGATACGGTTATAGTCCGTGGGAGGTGGAGGCGAGCTATGGCATCATGCTGCCATATAAGATCCTGTCTGTGTACGAGTATGGTGAAATGCCAGTCACTTGATATTTTAACTGATGTACAGACTTCATCTGTGAAGTATGCTGTTTACCCAACGTCCCCATTCCGTACTTCCAGGTGCAAAGGCACGCATCCTTTTTAGCATGAACGTCACTAGTGGCTATGTCCACGTTGGCTCCGACACGATACTGCAAATTCTGCAGGACTGTGCGTGAAATCTCACAACAGTGCGAATCCTGTGATGAGATTCGAGTTCCCTAAATAATGCCTATGCCTGCCAGTGTCAGACTGGTCCTGCAGAAAGTATAACTGCATGATGGAAGCAGCCAGTGTGTCACCAGCGTGCACATGCTTAATTTCAATTATGCCACGTTATTCGCACTACTGAGAGATTACACATGCGCTCCTGTACAGTATCAAGTATCTCATGGAAACAGGCCTAAATGATTGGCGTTTTACCTTACTCGCATACAGAGGATGTCGTATGACAGCAGGTTGTCATGTTTACCTCCACTTTCCATACTGAAAATCCATGTAGAACTTCAACAATTTTTTGCAAAGAATTACTGTTAAATACTGTTACTTCACCAGTTTAGGCTCTTCATACGGTTATTTCGTTGCTAGGTGTACAACATCTACTCTGCGACGTTTAGAGACAATGTAACCATCTTTACACACTGAAAAGCCAAAGAAACTGGTACCACCGTCGAATATTGTGGAGGGCCACGTGAGCACACAGAAGTGTCATAACACTATGTGGCATGGCCTCGTCTAATGTCTGAAGTAGTTCTGGAGGCAACTGACACCATGAATCTGCAGGGCTGTCCATAAATCCATAAGAGTACGATGGGGTGGAGATTTCTTCTGAACAGCAGGTTGCGAGCCATCCCGAATATGCTCAATAATGTTCATGTCTGGGGAGTTTGGTGGCCACCGGAAGTGTTTATACTCAGGAGATCGTTCCTGGAGCCACTCTGTAGCAATTCTGGACGTTTGGGAAGTCGCATTGTTCTGATAGAATTGCCCAAGTCCGTCGGAATGCACAATGGACATGAATGGGTGCAGGTGTTCAAACAGAATGCTTACGTACGAGTCACCTGTCATAGTTATATCTCGACGTATCAGGGGCCCCACATCACTCCGAGTTCACATGCCACACATCATTACACAACCTCCACCAGTTTGAGCAGTCCCCTGCTGACATGCAGGACCCATGGATTCACGAGGTCGTCTCCAAACCCCTACACATCCATCTGCTCGATAAAATTTGGAGCGACACTCGTACGACCACGCAACATGTTTCCAGTCATCAGCGGTCCAAGGCCAGTGGCTCAGAATGGTTCAAATGGCTCTGCGCACTATGGAACGTAACACCTGAGGCCATCAGTCCCCTAGAACTTAGAATTACTTAAAACAAATTAACCTAAGGATATCACACACATCCATGACCGAGGCAGGATTCGAACCAGAGACATTAGTAGTCGTGTGGTTCGAGACTGAAGCGCCTAGAACCGCTCGGCCACCTCGTCCTGCTCCAGCGTCTTGTTGACGGACCCAGGCGAGGCGTCAAGCTTTGTGTCGTGCCGTCATTAACGGTACACGAGTGGACCTTCGGCTCCGACAGCCCTTATCGGTGATGTTTCATTGCACGGTTTGCACTCAGACACTTGTTTATGGCCCAGCATCGAAGCGTGCAGCACTTTGCGGAAGGATTGCTCTTCTGTCGCTGGTCCGTTTTTTTAGGAACTTTTTCCGGCCACAGCGATGTCGGAAATTTGTTGTTTTACCGGATTCCTGATATTCACGGTACACTCGTGAAATTGTCGTACGCTATAATCCCCACTTCATCGCTACCTCGGAGATGCTGAGTTCTATCACTTGTGGGCCGACTATAACACCACGTTCAAACTGACTTAAATATTGATAACCTGCCATTGTAGTAGCAGTAACCGAGCTACCAACTGCTCCAGACACATGTTGTCTTACATAGGCGTTGCCGACCGCAACGCTGAATCCTGCCTGTTTACATTTGTCTGTATTTGAATACGTATGCCTATATCAGTTTCCTTGGCGCTTCAGTATAAGACGACCCAGATGTGAATAGAGCTTTAGAAACAGATTTTTCTGTGTTCCATAATACGGTAAACGGTCTCGATTCAGACACTTTAGACTAATACTCCAACCTATGTGTATCTTCTACCAACGGCCTTGCTCCAGTGGTTAACAACGGTTCTCGTCAGAGGACTGAAGTTAGCCTTTGGATGGGTCACCGTCTGGATCTGCCGAGTGCTGCTGGCAAGCAGGGTACCCTCAGGCACTGTGAGACAATCTGAGGCGCTACATGATTGAGAAGGAGCGGCACCTTTCACGATAACTGACAATGGCCCGGAGAGCGGTATCCTGACCATGTGCGCCTCCGTATCCACATCTAGTCACGGTCTCAGCTGATAATGACACCAGGGCCATTCAGTACTATTGGGGCTTCAAGGTTTGTTTGGAGGGTGTTTGTAAGTTTTATGTCTACTTTTTTATGTCTATTTTCTGTTGCTGTTATCAGTAGATGCTCTTATATTTCTCAGTTGTAGGCAATTTTCTCCACAATCTGCGTTTAAAGCAATAGAAAAACCTTGACAGCGCATCTGCAATAGCTTCTTTCTTCCCAACTGTATTGTCTCCATATATGTAAGTTTTTCGTTTTTTGACTTAGATGCGCTCCATTTCCAGTTTTCCGAATAACACATTAACAATGTTTAGGGATTTATTATCCCAGTAGACAAAATGCAGAGCTCTGTTAAACAACTGACAGTAACTGTTCCCTAAATTATTCATTAACTGATACAATTGGAGGTGATTTGTACAGATTATAGTGGAGCACGTTGTAAATATTTTTATTGATCTTTGCAAGAGGGGAAACTCATTTTCCATTATATTCTCGTCTATAAGAGTCTGTTATGTCGTACAACCACAGATATCCTTTCGTTTGCTAAACTGCTACTTCTGTACGAAGAAAACTACTAGATGACATGCGCTGTGTCACCTCAACTTGAGTGCTTCTTTGCCTGTATGATATAATTTGTAAGGAGTGCTTCTTTTCCAGTATGATATAATTTGTAAGATCTCTTTTTCTGGATTATGAATACTATTGTTTTATCTCCCAATACATGCTTGCTGCACGTAATATGTCTTTCGAATCGTAAAATATTTGGTTGAAATGTAATGTGGAATTATTCCACAAGACAAAAAGCCCTGGTGGGGAATTCACTTTACAGCACACATACACAAACACAAAACAGTGTAATTAGTCTGTACATACAACCAAATTTAAAAGATTTGGCCGGACGAGCATCCAACCAGAAGTCTGCTATTTCATTTTAAAAATGGAGATGGTTGCTGCCGCTGACATGGGCTCTAAAATAAAACCTTCCAAAGAATTAAATACATACTTGTTGAGTCTAGAAGGACATACATTCCAGACAATCTGAACTTGTAATTGGTTATAAAACTACCATTTATAATCCCATATTTTTAAGTTTTTTAATGTAGAAATTTATATTGATTACACAAAATACCAAGACATCCATACAGGCAGTCGTATTGTCAAAATTCTTTTCACGAAAATGGATGTCCTTCTGCTGGATGACTGTCTATTTGTGGTAAGCAAATTACACTCCAGATTCAGTTATGGGAAGTATATGATGTAAAGGGCTGTCAGGTTTTAGTCGAACATTCGTTAACGGCTGGAGGAAGTCGATCACTAGCTATTATTTGCATAATTTCTATGTACAAGTATAAATTTTTGTATTTGAAAATCGATTAACCACCTACATTAGTGGTTTCGGATGAATGGTATAGGGATAATGACTAGATAAGGCGATGATACTAGGAAAATGTATTGCATTTGCATTTAGTATGACTAGCAAAACCACCACCAATCCAGTGGTTTTCTTTGGTATTGTGTGAGGACAAACTCGGGTAAGTCTTTTGCTTCAGGACAGTCTCTATGGGAATATAATGGAAAGCTGTACAACTTTGCTAAGAAAGGAGATATATCTCCATCATGCTGGAAAAAGATGTAGAAACCTAAAGAGAGCAGTGCATCGAGCTGAATGAATGCATTACCTATTAAGATCTCATAAGCTGGACCTGTAACCATGACCTTCCAATTTTTTAAGACTTTAAAAGTTAATATTTCACAGTGACTAAAAAAGTTCACAATGGAACTCGGAATTAACAACTTTTAAATGCTTGATGCAATTTCGACAAACTATATCTTAAATGTGTTAGCTTAGTGTTCTCAGGCTAACAACGTTATGCATATGTAGGTAAACGACTTGGCAACCTGGAGTTGGTACCAATGGACATGAATTTGCTGGTCCAGTTGACGATTAGCTGTGCGAACCCAGGGCTGATGGCATGCTACGGACACTCTGGCTGGGTGACGGAGGTATAAAGATGAGCAGCGTGCCTGAATGAGCGAAAATCCCTGTGTGGGGAATTATGACGACGGACGGTTACTTAAGAGGACAGTCAAGTCTCCAAGAAGTGGCGGACTGTCAGGCAGTCTTTAAGATGGTTCAGTGACAGATCTTTGAACGTCAATGAATCTGAATACACCTCCATTCTCAGAAACACGCAGTACATCCAATTGCACAACAATGTTTTTAAATGGTTGAAATGGCTCTGAGCACTATGGGGCTTAACTTATGAGGTCATCAGTCCCCTAGAACTTAGAACTGCTTAAACCTAACGAACCTAAGGACATCACACACAACCCCGTCTGAGGCAGGTATCAATATTTTCAATATTTTTTAAAACCTCAGAAATGAATATTTCACAAGGATTAAAAATGTTCACAAAGGACCTCTGAATTAATAACTTTCAAATGTCTGATGTGATTTCAACAATCTGTATCTCAGATGACAGCATGGCATTATAGCCATCATCCCTGAAAGCTACGTACCTGTATCTACTTTATTTCTTAATTTAGTACGTTTTCATTACGTGAATGCTTGTCAGACCATTGTATTCTCTACAGTAACACAGAAAATGAATGCAGCATGAATACTACATATAATCTCATGCTGGTGTCGTTATTTAAGGAAGATTTTACTGTTTTGCAGGAATTTTAATCGTTGACTGCAATTGTTATCAAAAATCATTGTAAATCAAGAAGTGGTCAGTTGTATATGTTAGCTTACACCACAGTTGAAAAGAGAATCAAAAGTCGCTACTGTCAAGAAAACATAAATAACTGATTAAACAATACTTGGAGAAGGTCTACTGTCATTTAAAGTGAGCACACTGGCACAAAAATGCCAGCTGGTTTAGTTATGAATAAACTATTAATTCTAACTTGATTGTATGTGACCGAATTTTTATACGTTCACAATACATGAGCGTGGAAAATGATCACGTTGAGTCAAATAATGTCTATAGAACTTAAGACGATGAATTTCTGGGGTGAATGGCCTTCAGCCAATGGAAAAGCAGTAAGTAGATGAACACTGAAGGATTCGAGTGCAGACTGAGACTTTTTTTGAGTGACGAGCTCATGGGAGCCATTCGAGACCTTCTTATGTTTGTGCTGGAAGGAGGCAAACCAGCTTGTGATAATGGGTGGTATGCCAGTGCGTAGGTGATTGATTCTGCGAGTCAATGACTGTTACCATACTCAATGTGATCCAGTGCAGTACTCTTTTTCCTTTTGTATTACAGAACTGTGGATAGACAGATTATGAGTTGCCATTCTTTCTATCATGTGTGTTAATTTGTGAATCATCATGTTGAGTTCAGAACTGTTGTGAGATGGTGAATATTTCATGTATTGTGATCACAAAATGGACTTAATTTTTGCATATCTTGAATGACTGTTTGGTTTGGGGATTTTGCTACCATTCTTCTAACACTCTTAATGTAATTTTAATGCATTTGGTGAGAATATTTTCTGTTTGTATTATAGTTAATTACCATAGGTCCACTTTCCATTTATTTGAGCTTCACTAATCATTATTCAGCATAAATCTATGCGAATTACATCAATTACAGAAGTTAGAATGGAATCCTTTTTACGAACTTCCACCATGCTGAGAACAGTTTATATTATATTATTCATTTATTTTTTTTATTTATATTTTTCTGTATTTCATTAATTAGGAATTCTAGCCAATGTATAGACTATTTGACTGCTATCTCTGAATTTGTTTTCGGTAGTTGAGTCGACAGTATGCATGCAGTCTCTCTGTGTAATGCCTCAGACGCAGATCTCATGAGCAGCAGTTGTCAGTTTGCTGTTTACATGGACATATGGTTAAAAGATATCTGCTTTCTACCGAGTACTAAACATTAGCGTACCAGAGAATTGTATGCTAGGCAAGCCACCACATTGCATAACCTCATGAGATCCACTCAGTAAAGAGCTTAATGCTTACATGACTTTATGGTACTGTACAGCCTCACTATGTTAATTTATAGATATGTAATACTATGTGCTGTCATACATGGATGCACAATGTGCATTATTCCAATAATCTGAAACTGTAGGACAATATTATTTTACCACATAGCCCGTTTATAGCATTTCTAGCCAGTATAGCACCCTGGAACTTTTAAGGCAGATTGCAAAGCTAGTGACTAGATTCACTCGTACACATTCCTTACTTGAACACCATATGGGAAAAAATTAATTATAAAATCACGTTTTTCTCATCCATCTGCAAAGTTGTATACAGTGTGTGACTGAGCTGTCAGTTTTGGCTGGCAAGGTGATCATGATGTAGACAAAATGTATTCTATGCTTTTGGTAGGTGTTCCATGCCACATGGCAAACCACATTTCAAATGCATGGAACTTTTTTCTGCTGTAGGTATCGCTTTACTCTATGAGGATGTAAAAGGCATGTGATGGTCAAGCTTAGCAGTGCCTGCGGACATAATATTAAATGTTTCGCAGGTGGTGAAAGTTTATGTGGAGGCAATGGGGTCACTCAAAAGGAGATGTGTTGTCTTAACGGAGGGCAGGTAATACTAACACATTTTTTATGATTCCATCTCGCTCTGTTTCCACTCTTTTATGATTAGTCACACTTGGCACAGGTGACATGCGGAAATGTTAACGTCACTTCTGGTGCACTAGCACTGCAGCATGCTAGTATGTTCTTTGTTTGTGTAGGTTAAATAGTGTAGTTATAAATCGAAGCTTAACACACTGAATGTATCAACCATACAATCCAAGATGTGAGAGTACCTCCGATATTACTAGTGTCTTGAATCCCTCGTTAAATAATTGTAATTACAGAAAAGGAGATAAAAGTCTGCGTTGGACACAATGGTTTTTTCTTAAGGCCTACGAAATAACGTTGCTTGAATATGTTGTGGTGAAATGCAACATTTCTCCTACTGCTTTAATCTGACACTTCTCTAGTAGTATACCTGGTGTACACAACGCGAGTAGTAGCGTACTGGAGCTCTGGATTCGATTTTTATATCACATTGATATCAAATTACGTAATTGATCAATTAATCCCCAACCCAAAGCACACCCACTCCGGACCTCCCACCCCATCACTAGATGAAGCCATGTGTTATCCTCTATACCACCCCTCCATCTCCTCCACCTACCCCATTTAATTTTGAGGGGAATTTATTTGTCTCAGGAATGTGCTGATATTCCACCCCACCCAACCGACCGGGGAATTTCCGGGTAATTAATGTGGCAGTAGCTCTTCTTCGACTTCAACACTGGTCCTTCTGGACAGAAAGCCCACGTTCACAACCCCCAACCCATGGGGACTACCCATAAGACTGCGAACTAACACCCGAAATACACTCCTGGAAATTGAAATAAGAACACCGTGAATTCATTGTCCCAGGAAGGAGAAACTTTATTTACACATTCCTGGGGTCAGATACATCACATGATCACACAGACAGAACCACAGGCACATAGACACAGGCAACAGAGCATGCACAATGTCGGCACTAGTACAGTTTATATCCACCTTTCGCAGCAATGCAGGCTGCTATTCTCCCATGGAGACGATCGTATAGATGCTGGATGTAGTCTTGTGGAACGGCTTGCCATGCCATTTCCACCTGGCGCCTCAGTTGGCCCCAGCGTTCGTGCTGGACGTGCGGACCGCGTGAGACGACGCTTCATCCAGTCACAAACATGCTCAATGGGGGACAGATCCGGAGATCTTGCTGGCCAGGGTAGTTGACTTACACCTTCTAGAGCACGTTGGGTGGCACGGGATACATGCGGACGTGCATTGTCCAGTTGGAACAGCAAGTTCCCTTGCCCGTCTAGGAATGGTAGAACGATGGGTTCGATGACGGTTTGGTTGTACCGTGCACTATTCAGTGTTCCCTCGACGATCACCAGAGGTGTACGGCCAGTGTAGGAGATCGCTCCCCACACCATGATGCCGGGTGTTGGCCCTGTGTGCCTCGGTCGTATGCAGTCCTGATTGTGGCGCTCACCTGCACGGCGCCAAACTCGCACACGATCATCATTGGCACCAAGGCAGAAGCGACTCTCATCGCTGAAGACGACACGTCTCCATTCGTCCCTCCATTCACGCCTGTCGCGACACCACTGGAGGCGGGGTGCACGATGTTGGGGCGTGAGCGGAAGACGGCCTAACGGTGTGCGGGACCGTAGCCCAGCTTCATGGAGATGTTTGCGAATGGTCCTCGCCGATACCCCAGGAGCAACAGTGTCCCTAATTGGCTGGGAAGTGGCGGTACGGTCCCCTACGGCACTGCGTAGGATCCTACGGTCTTGGCGTGCTTCTGTGCGGCGCTGTGGTCCGGTTCCAGGTCGACGGGCACGTGCACCTTCTTCCGCCGACCACTGGCGACAACATCGATGTACTGTGGAGACCTCACGCCCCATGTGTTGAGCAATTCGGCGGTACGTCCACCCGGCCTCCCGCATGCCCACTATACGCCCTCACTCAAAGTCCGTCAACTGCACATACGGTTCACGTCCACGCTGTCGCGGCATGCTACCAGTGTTAAAGACTGCGACGGAGCTCCGTATGCCACGGCAAACTGGCTAACACTGACGGCGGCGGTGCACAAATGCTGCGCAGCTAGCGCCATTCGACGGTCAACACCGCGGTTCCTGGTGTGTCCGCTGTACCGTGCGTGTGATCATTGCTTGTACAGCCCTCTCGCAGTGTCCGGAGCTAGTATGGTGGGTCTGACACACCGGTGTCACTGTGTTCTTTTTTCCATTTCCAGGAGTGTATGTTTGGGCTCACGTGCTGTCCCTCTTCGTCGAAATGTCTTGCCTCAAACTCGTCTACGAGTTGAACCGCACTTGTCGTGTTACACGATCTAAATTAGACACATGTAGCCCTTTGGTTAAATTGTGTGGCTGATGGCAGGTTTGCGAAATAAGAAGTAACAATACAAATAATTACAATGACAATAATATCGGGAAGTAAATTAACGACCCATAAATGATGTAGGCCACACAGTTGCGATTTGGTTACAACAATGCTTATTCAGAAATCAAATCAATAGCGAAAGTGGACGTATTTGGAGTTTCTATTACACTAGAGCGCATATCCATTTGACGCAGTTCGATCATACACAATTTTATCCTGAATCAAAAGTCCAACACTCCACCTCGTTAACTACGCGAAAAGTTAAGAGTTCACACCAGGAGCGCGGCCTTTCACTGCTCAGAGTCTCGCAATACACACAACGTGAAATTTTCTAAGTAGTTTCACTTCCTAGCTGCTCATCGGCCGACTGTCCGCTTACGCGTCTCAATACGAACTGTATGTTTTGGTTTCTCCAGCCGAACTGTCCTCTTTGGTGTCCAAACCAGAACTGCCCTCTGACCGTCTCCCGTGCGCCGAATATCTTCGCTCAACTGACTAGCGCAGTTTCCTTTGCTGAAGTCGTCGTTCTGATTGGCTACAGCTTATTCTATGTTAATTTACATTTTAACATATTTTAAATAGTCGAAGCTGCACCACTTTCACGTTCTAAATAAAGCAGCAATAGTATCCATTACATAATAAAAGTTAAATTCTTTTACATGAAACGAATACAATTTCCTTCTTAGCTTTAAATGCCACCGCCAGTAGCCTTGAAACAATGTACTTTCTGACAAATAAATAAAGAACAAAAGTAAATATTATCCACTAAACTTTACACCAAATATCCTATTACTAATGATTCTGGAGGAAATGATGATGTGATACTTAACTGAAAATAGTGATAATTTAAATTTACTATATCTTTTAAACAAACAAAGTTACAGAGTTGATATTTACAACATTTGTCATTTTCATGATAAGCTTTTATATGAAATGTCGATCGTTAAGATCGACTACAGCTTTCAGATTTTAGCATTCAGGTCTTTGTTACAAAACTTGTCAATTCCAATTTAACAGTAAATCCTAAACTATTACAGATATGATCAGTATTCAAGTTTTATTGGGATCACCATGAAAATTAACGGAGGATGTCAAATTAAAATTACTGTGTCTGGATTCCCTGCATTACGAGTACTACAGAATTAAATAATTTTCATAAATATTTCCCTTTATGGCCGGGCTCAAGTCTGCTATATTTAACACTGCTGAGTATCCCTGGCCACAAAAGCCTTCTACTGGGTTTCCCTATGATGTAGGTTCTCGTCTGTCTCACCTGCACACTGGAGCTCTTTGGCCTCAATAGACAACAGAAGCATGTGAGTTTCCCCATCTCGTGCTGAATCTGCGCACTTTGTGGCACGCGGTTCTGGACGACAAGGTTCGTTTCACAATTCAAGAAGGCCGACTCTTTTGGCCATATATTTAAATGAGAGCGCAGTGCTCGTTAACTCAGACACATCCACTTCATAAAATGTTGGCGTGCCATATATGTTATGAAGCAGCACCCAAATTTACAAAATACGAAACCATTATAGAATAACATAAATATCCTAAGCGCCAGATCAAGAGTGTAATTGTTTGTTGTGGGGTTGGTGAAGCGTGCTTTAAGTTTAAAGAAACTTACATCTAACATAAATTATGAATTGCGACATATTATTTCAATGCCAAATAAAACTATACATTTATCAAAATTGAATATCTCTTGAAATGCCACAGAAATATCAGCGCCACTCCGATCACCTTCACAGAACGTTTTCGTCACAACGAAGTCTCCAGTGGCGCTCCACAGCCTGGGACCCGAGTACGCTGCCGAAATTCTGTATGGCTCTGTATTCCATCGCCAAAGTTTTTCCGGTAAATATCTGTTGAAATTCGAAGTGGGTGTAGATACCCGGAAACAAACACATTCCGAAAACACCCTGGATCTGCACTGAACGCTTCCCCCAGTGGAATCGGTACAAACAGATTTAAACTACACAGTAAAAATTGATTTATAGCGTTTACCAGATGCTCGTAAATTCTTCAACGATTCTGACATGTTATTCAAGTCCCACTAGAGACATGCATCTCGTGACGTATTCCCAATCGACTTCATCAGCAAATTAATATTTACTTTTAATTTAAATAGCTCCACTAGACACAAAACTAACAACAAATATGAACAAATCTCACCCCTCATTTAATTCCGTGCAGTGAATCTGTGTACACAAATCGATATTCCATACAAAAATAAATTATTCCCCCAATATATTCTCAGATAAGTAAATAAACATACATTTGTCTTGAAAGGTAAGCATTATTAATTTTCATTTTCCAAATTTCTCCGACCTCCATGCACCCAAATTGGCATGGCCATATCTTATAATTTGGAAATCACAACACACATAAAATCATCCCAAAACTTAAGTCTAACACATGTTGTTGTTGTGGTCTATCCTGTGCAAGCTTCTTCGTCTCCCAGTACCTACTGCAGCCTACATCCTTCTGAATCTGCTTCGTGTATTTATCTCTTGGTCTCCCTCTACGATTTTTACCCTCCACCCTGCCCTCCAATACCAAATTGGTGATCCCTCGATGTCTCAGAACATGTCCTACCAACCGATCCCTTCTTCTAATCAAGTTGTGCTATAAAATCCTCTTCTCCCCAATTCTGTTCAATACCTCCCCATTAGTTATGTGATCTAAACATCTAATCTTCAGCATTCGTCTGTAGCACTACATTTCGAAAGCTTGTATTCTCTTCTTGTCTAAACTATTTATCGTCCACCTTTCACTTCTATACATGGCTACACTCCATACAAATACTTTCAGAAACAACTTCCTGACATTTAAATCTATACCCGATGTTAAAATATTTTTCTTCTTCAGCAACGCTTTCCTTGCCATTGCCAGCCTACATTTTATATCCTCTCTACTTCGACCATCATCAGTTATTTTGTTCCCCAAATAGCAAAACTTCTTTACTACTTTAAGTGTCTCATTTCCTAATCTAATTCCCTCAGCATCACCCGGCTTAATTCAACTACATTCCATTATCCTCGTTTTGCTTTTGTTGTTGTTCATCTTATACCCTCCTTTCAAGACACTGGCTATTCCGTTCAACTGCTCTTCCAAGTCCTTTGCTGTCTCTGACAGAATTACAATGTCATCGGAGAACCTCAAAGTTTTTATTTCTTCTCCATGGATTTTAATACCTGCTCCGAACTTATCTTTTGTTTCCATTATTGCTTGCTCAATATACATATTGAATAACATCGGGGATAGGCTACAACCCTGTCTCACTCTCTTCCCCTACCACTGCCTCCGTTTCATACCTCTTGACTCTGATAACTGCCTTCTGCTTCGTGTACAAATTGTACATAGCCGTTCGCTCCTTGTATTTTATCGTAGGGTGGGTGCCTCCAAAATAAGCGCTCATCGTGGTGAAGGACACAGCTGCCGCTGCTGCCCCTCGGCAATGTTCTGTGGTCCGTTTTCGCGGTAGTTAAGTCATTACGATAATTTTCCCCAATCCCCGTTATATATGTTGAATTATGACCAGTTCAATAGGTGAGCTGTTTTTCTACGGTAATTTCGTTGTGTAACCACAGCAGTGAAACTTTTTCCATCAGTTGACGTAGCATGTATTGGCTACGAATACCTGGGGTGACTATCGAGTAGGTATCTGTGTTGAACTCTGACGTCAGACAAAGAGAGACACAGTCCTCAGTTGTATGCTACAGGTAATAAACTTATTAAACTCGTCCCTGTCCAACACCAGTACCTTGTCAGTTAATCATAATTCCCACAGAAAAACTCCAACCATTAAACTTCTACCTGTCCAACACCAACATCTCGTCAGTGAACATAATTCCCACAAAAAAACTCCAACCATTAAACTCCTACCTATCCAACACCAACATCTCGTCAGTGAACATAAATGCCACAAAAAAACTGCAACCTTTTTTCCCACCAGCTTGTAGGAGAAGGCTATAGTGTCAGTATAACTGCCACTAGTTTCAAGTAGTATTGTGAAATATTTTTCTCAGCAGGATAACATCAGTTGTTTGACAACGCCAATTTCTGAACTGTGTTTTGATTTTAGGCACTCTTTGTGTAGGGATCCGCATATAGTTGTGTAATTAGGACCGAAAATTATGAATAGTTATGTAATTAGGCCCGATATTTACTACAAATTCCCAACCAAAATAAATAAAGTACACTGACCTAACCTTCCTCTCCTGCATCTGCTCGGTTTCCACTGTTGGGGTGGTGCACTCTGTCTTCCCATCCAGCAGGACCAGGGTTCGTGTCCCAAAGGTCCACGCCATTTTAATTTCCTGCCAATTCCCAGGTGTGGGATAGGGACGTCCGCTCAGCCCTGGGACGAAGAAATTCACTCCCGATTCGAAATTTCACCAATATTTGAAATTATCGTGAAAATTCGAATGGCGGGGGATGGGTAGGACCAGTGTTCGTGTGCCAGAAAGGTCCACGCCATTTTTAATTTCCTGCCAATTCCCAGGTGCAATTGTAAAATAAAGATTAACGGCGATTGTATGATATATTATAGACAATAAAGATCCTTATCTCCTTTCCTTATTTCCTTTCTAAAAAAAAAACCAACTTTGGCCCATATAAACAAGTACTCATCAGCATTTAATTTCTTCTTCTTCCTAGTACTCAAAACAAATGGCATGCTTGGAACTAGAGTACCATAGGGCACTTTAGCCAACAGTCCTGTAGTCTCCGAAATACTCCATGTCTTCCAAGTGAGAATATTAGCATCAGGAAAAGCTTCAAGGCCACCATAATCTGCTTCATTGCCCCACACAACAGCAAGTGTGAGTCAAGTACTACCTCCAAACAATGCCGGCTCAGCCCTGGGACGAAGAAATTCACTCCCGAATTCGAAATTCCCGCCAATGTTTGAAATTCTCGTCAAATTTCGAAATTGCTGCAGTAATTCAAAATTCACTTCAATGGGGTAGGCGAGGGATGGGAAGGAATGGTGGGGGCAGGAGGTGGAGATCCACATGGCGGCTGAGGAGAAAGCATGACGTCATCTCGGGATGGGCCTGGCAGGGTTTGGGTGTGTGCAAGGTTGATGAATTAACTGCTCAATTAAATTAATTGGCAGAGAAAATTGATATTAAAGTTGCACCCAGAGCCCCAGTGCCCTACTACTGACAGGACTTTCGTCCTGACAAGCTATGGCTTGCTAAAGTACTTTGTCAGTGCTAGAAAAATTGATGCAACTAGTCGCTCGGATTCTGGAGACGGTAGAACTTCATGTAAGGAAGAGTCGGAGCTTCCTAGAAGTTCTCCCGTATGGAATAAGAAGAAACATTTACTGGGCACGTTGATTATCAACACTTTACTGAAGACTGGGAAACTTAAGCAATTGATGGATGTGTTAAACAGACGCAACATACTCATACTAGTGCTTCAGGAAACCAGATACGGTGATGGGCACACATTTGTGTTGGACTGCTACAGGATTTACAAAGGAAAACTGACTATGAACAATAAACACTAAGTCACTATGCTTGCAACAGATTTCATTGTCAAGGAAATGTAACATAATCCATAACAAATTTTGCGCCCCCATCGGAGCGAATATCACTTGGTTTTAGAGCATCACACAAGGGCTGTACTATCATAAGTCCTCATGCACCTACAAACAATGAAAACAGAGACAATCCAGAAAAAGTCGCACAATTCTGGGAGTACTAGAAAGTGAGGCATCAAAAATACCAAAGAACCATTGGTGAAACTGCTCGTAGCACACTTCAAGGCACAGATCGGCAGAGAAGAAGAATACAGGGCAATAGTAACAAATTTTCCTGCACTCAAACGCATCAATAAGAATGGAAAACGCTTGTTCAACTTTTGAAGACAATTTGACTTAAAACTGAAGTCAATGTTTTCCAGGAAATCTGCAAGGAGGAAGAAGACCTCGCCTTTTCCTAATGTACATTTTTATGGGTTCATATCAACTGCATCAGGTGGCAGTAACCGAATAAAATTATACAGAATTCATAAACGTGTTGGTCAGAAGGAGACTAGGCCTTTTTAACAGAAATCATAGCTAAATTTCAGTATAAAAAAGCAAAGCCCAAAATTAGAAAGGTCATAGAAGTGACATAAATTTTCTGTCAGACAGCAGAAACGAATTCGTTAAAAAGTTTCACGCGAAGAAGATGGGAATTTGGTATGAAATCAGAGCAGCAATGATAGAAACGGTGAAAGAACTAAAACAACGAAGAGGAAGGAAACACATGTGGTTGATTGAGATAAGTGACGAAGCGATAGAGCGTAGACTAACTGCTTGGGAAGAAATGGAACAACTGTAAAAGAAAAGAGACTGTAACAAATTCACTGAGATCAGAAAATAGACATAAAAATTATTCGAACAGAGAAACTTAAATATGAGAAACATGAGTATAGGAAACATTACATATTTCAGACAGAACAACGCCAGGGACTTCTACAAAGTTTTCAGAGAGGAAATAACAGGTTACAAGCCGATGAGCCTACACTTCAAACATTCAACAGGCAAACTGATTACCAACAATGCAGACAACTGTGAGTTACCACAAAATACTTCATTTCGAAGATTCAACAGACAAAATGATTACCAACAATGCAGACGACAGTGAGTTACCAGCAAAATACTTAAAAAATCTTCTACACTGCAAGGAACCAACACAGCGACTGATTTTCAGACAGCCTCAAAAGGAAAATCTACTTCAGTGATGGTTCACTGCACCAGATGAAAAACCACAATGTGCCATGTACAGATGGGATATTAGCTGAGATGTGAAAACTGGGAGGAAAACAGACAGCTCAAACCATTTATGAGGTTATTAAAGATTTCTGGGAGAAAGGAAGAATACAGGACGACTGGAAACAACCCCGATGTGGGACCGGATGAAATAAGACTTGCACTTGGCGGCCGAACCCGAATGCGACATCCCGGCCAGCAGTGCCATACGAAGATATCATTTTATTTCATACTGAATAATATAGAACATCAAACAGAACACATAACTTGCGGGTTCCTAGCAAGGTCCAGAGCAAATTTTAAGTTGAAAATCCTTAGAATCAGAGCAATGTGGAACCTTAACGTAGTAGTTACATTCACTGATTTTAAAAAGCATGCGATCCTTTAGACAGACAGAAAGTATACCTAACAGCGGGAGAAGCACGTATCGACAAAACCACCAGACACTTAGTCGAACATATACTCACAGACACAACTTCAAAAGTTAAATTTATGGGAGAACGCAGGTGATCGCCAGGGCGATGGGCTATCACCGTTTGTCTTCACTCTGGTCTCAGACAAGGTCATGAGAGAGTGGGATAAAAACTAGAAGAGAGAAACGTCGAAGGAATCGATCTAGGATAAGGAAGATGGAGATTTGGGATGAAATGTCTCGCATTTGCTGGTGATGTTGCAGTAATTTCTAAAGACGAAAAACATGCAAAGATGATGATAGGAACACTTCATGAAATTGCAACTAAACCTCGTTACTAATATCATATGAGAAAACGCAATACATGGAACATAAACACAGTAGCGAAAAATATATACATACACAACTCGGAAACATCAAAAGAGTTTATAAGCGGAAGTATTTGGAAGCTAGATACAATCAAATGGGTTAGATAACACCACAAGTAAGGAAATATCGAAGAAAATGGATTTAACATAGAAACTCACCCAAAGCAGATATAATAAAGGATAAAGTCAAAAATTAAACAAAACGCAACAGTAATTAAGCCGGAAGCATTTTACGGATCTGGACATCTAACACCGAATAAAACAGCTCAACAAGAATAACTGGAACGGAAAGAAAGGAATGTGCTCAGAAAAATTTTAGGACTACAAAAAACAAAGAAAAGAACTTGACAAAGAGGAGGAAAGAAGTTCTATACAGAAACATCGAAACAATCACAGACACAATAAGAATGAGAACACTAAACTTTTATGGTCACATTTACAAAATGAATGATAATAGGCTAATGAAGAACACTTTATTTCATTTCCAAATTAAAGAACACCATGGGATGGCTGGCAGAGACAGAAAAGAACTTGAGACAACTTAAAGTTGCAGAAGATGCCAAACAGAACAGTTTCAGGCTATTGATCAATACTGTCGTCCCGTCCAACAGAGAAATGCAAATCCTAGGAGGATGTTGCCAAATGAACAGAGGCAGGCCACCAGGCAATGCATGAAGAAGTTCTGGGAAGATAAAAAGAAAAAGATCGTAGCTCTGTCTTAGGTTCGAAACCGTCCACAGTTGGCCAAATTCTGTAAGATATACTTTCAATTTACAACCGAAAGTTGCAGAAATAGGCCGTCCAGAGTGGCCGTGCGGTTCTAGGCGCTACAGTCTGGAGCCGAGCGACCTCTACGGTCGCAGGTTCGAATCCTGCCTCGAGCATGGATGTGAGTTATATCCTTAGGTTAGTTAGGTTTTATTAGTTCTAACTTCTAGGCGACTGATGACCTCAGAAGTTAAGTCTCATACTGCTCAGTCATTGTTTTGCAGAAATAGCCATTCATGGTGATGCTATATTCCTCTTGATTGCTTGACAGTTCAAATAAACTGTGATGTCTTGATGCAGACGGCTGCTGCTGCGGCTCATGCAACAGTAGGTCGAGGAACACTCCCGCGTCCTCGTGCAGCAGTCGTGCCACAATTGGGTTAGAAGCTCTTTTGGCTGCAGCTGTGGTGCTACTGATCAGGTGTGGTAGGTGGGGAAGACATCCTGTGGACAGTGGCTGCTGCTGCTGAGACCATAGGACATCTTGCACCACCTACGTGTCCTCTACAGCACTGTCGTACGTATGACGAGGTACTCACCCAATGGTAAGTGGTAGATCGACAAGAATACTTAACGATAGTCTCCTTATTCTTTGCTGCTGATCGCTCCTGCATGCGGCATTTCATACTGGTCCATGTCCAGAAAGCAAATGACACACAATCGAATTATAGAGACTAGAATTTCTCGCGGGGTGGAGGGCTGCGCTAGCACGCCATCGGCGGTTATATAGCGTGCTAGTGCAACCACCACCACGCGACGAGTTCTAGTCTTTATATTTCGCAGATAATTCACATTGTTGCTGCTTTCATTAATAGGAACGAAGTTGTTCTACCGAGCTGCAACGGGAAAATCAATAAACGGGATACAATTTATCAGTTAATAATTTTAGTGTCGAAACAGTCTGTTAGATCTTGCTAGGAGTGCACCATCTGACGCCAGTTGTAGCGAGTGCACACCTGTACTTTATGTTTTGATCTAAAGATCGAAAACAGTAATTTCAATACGTTCTAGATTGTTTTGCACATAAAGTTAGACAGAAAATTGGACAGTTGAGAGTAAGACTCGTACACCGAGGATTCTGTGCAAGCTTATCTACGTACATAGATACACTCCAGGAAATGGAAAAAAAAAACACATTGACACCGGTGTGTCAGACGCACCATACTTGCTCCGGACACTGCGAGAGGGCTGTACAAGCAATGATCACACGCACGGCACAGCGGACACACCAGGAACCGCGGTGTTGGCCGTCGAATGGCGCTAGCTGCGCAGCATTTGTGCACCGCCGCCGTCAGTGTCAGCCAGTTTGCCGTGGCATACGGAGCTCCATCGCAGTCTTTAACACTGGTAGCATGCCGCGACAGCGTGGACGTGAACCGTATGTGCAGTTGACGGACTTTGAGCGAGGGCGTATAGTGGGCATGCGGGAGGCCGGGTGGACGTATCGCCGAATTGCTCAACACGTGGGGCGTGAGGTCTCCACAGTACATCGATGTTGTCGCCAGTGGTCGGCGGAAGGTGCACGTGCCCGTCGACCTGGGACCGGACCACAGCGACGCACGGATGCACGCCAAGACCGTCTCCATGAAGCTGGGCTACGGTCCCGCACACCGTTAGGGTGTCTTCCGCTCACGCCCCAACATCGTGCAGCCCGCCTCCAGTGGTGTCGCGACAGGCGTGAATGGAGGAACGAATGGAGACGTGTGGTCTTCAGCTATGAGAGTCGCTTCTGCCTTGGTGCCAATGATGGTCGTATGCGTGTTTGGCGCCGTGCAGGTGAGCGCCACAATCAGGACTGCATACGACCGAGGCACACAGGGTCAACACCCGGCATCATGGTGTGGGGAGCGATCTCCTACACTGGCCGTACACCTCTGGTGATCGTCGAGGGGACACTGAATAGTGCACGGTACATCCAAACCGTCATCGAACCCATCGTTCTACCATTCCTAGACCGGCAAGGGAACTTGCTGTTCCAACAGGACAATGCACGTCCGCATGTATGCCGTGCCACCCAACGTGCTGTAGAAGGTGTAAGTCAACTACCCTGGCCAGCAAGATCTCCGGATCTGTCCCCCATTGAGCATGTATGGGACTGGATGAAGCGTCCTCTCACGCGGTCTGCACGTCCAGCACGAACGCTGGTCCAACTGAGGCGCCAGGTGGAAATGGCATGGCAAGCCGTTCCACAGGACTACATCCAGCATCTCTACGATCGTCTCCATGGGAGAATAGCAGCCTGAATTCACGATGTTCTTATTTCAATTTCCAGGAGTGTAGTTTAGCCATCCCGCAAATCGTGAGTATCGACGGAGTTTGCGTGTTATCGGTGTCGATACTGCAAGATACTGGTCACAGGATACTAAGGCCGCCTCAGAATCTCTACAATAGTTCCTGAGACTAGAGCGAACACACAAAAAAGAAGCTAGCAGTTGACTTCAGTTTATACACGTAGAGAGAAAACTTATTAAAAGTTTTTCTGTTTACCTACTAAAACTAGACTACAACATATATTTTATGTTTGCCTGCAGTAACATTTTTCTACTGCGCCTTTGACGGATGATGAAAGTAACGTAAGTTGTGTTTGTAAAAAGATATTTTATGTGAAATAATTAGAATTTAATAATTTTCACATTGTTTTTTCCTTTAATTGTAATGTGAAACCTTGCTTCTTTCCCAATTTCATGATTATAGGTCAATTTAATGTATCCTATAGATTTTAATGAGTGAGTTTGCTAGTATTAAAATTTGAGACGTAGTTGGCCGTATCCTTTTATTGCGTTGACTTCCAAGCTTAAATGTTTGACACCACGAAGTGGCCGTGGACCCATGTGAGTAATATAAATCTGAACTTGATACGACATCTGACCCTGACGAAAATGGATCTTAAGAGACATAACAAATACATCAAAAGTACAATAAGACAATGAAATCGAAAGCCAGTATCTAGGGAAAGAGTGATAAGTAATGACGAGAGATGACCCTCGAAAATGATAAATTCAAGCCTCAAGAATCGTGACATGCTAGTAGGAACAGAGACGACATGTTAAAGCATAGTGTACTGCTGCAGACGGAATGTAGGTGTCGAATGCGAGGGGCGCGTTACGTGTGACTCTATGATAGCAGCTCCCGTACGTGCTACAAGCTCCCGACCGCCTAATCATGTCACCCGACTGCTAGTTGCTGCATACACATTGCTGCTTCCAAGATGGTGGAGAGAGAATCGCGTTCTACGACGGCGGTCACTTCCACGTCACGGCTACTTACGGAGAGACACGTCCCACACCCTCAAGAGATTGCATACTACTGAGGCCCAGAGTTCGGGTCTTCGAGCTTCTGGCGCCATCCCATAGTACACTTCCACAGTGACGATGAGGTGCCCTATGCCAATATAACTCAAGGAGAAATACTAACGGTTTCTACGTTCTCAGACTAGTGAAGCGGCTGGCTTTTGAAGTCTGTGTTACCGGACCTGATTGGGAGCCAATTGTTCGCATCTCGAGGATAGTTGGTATCCCAACACGTCGGCGTGCCTTCTGGTTAGTTTGCAAATTAACGTTTCTATCTTTAAGGTAATTTGCCATCTTCAGTGATTTTAATATTAATTGAATGATGAACGGGAAAAATATTTACAACGCACTCCCGACCCCACCGCCCATCGCCCCAACCGCAGCACAAACTCCGTCGTGCAGGCGTGACATCGTCGTGTTTGTTGGCCAGGGAAAAACAGTTTTTCTTATAGAACTGAGACATTTAATCAGTGGGCTTTTAAATTATGCAGTTGACAGGTCCATGCTTGGTACCAATAAACTCGTCATCTCGCCAGAATCATGAATCTCTAATCAGATTTTTTTATTCTTTTTATTTCACTCCTTTTCCCTTTTCTTCTTGCACTGGAAACAGCAGTTAGTGTGGCTTTGCTACGTGCTGAAATTGTCCACCGAAAAGTGTGTGGGTTACGGAAAGCTGTATTTGTTATGAGGAAAAACTAACAATTTTAGCAAACCCGGTTGCTTCCTTTACTAGAATTTTGGTATCCAAGTTAGTGTCATCTCTTACCGTTTGTGAGTCAAAGGCGGTGCAACAAATCCAGTACAGAGACCAAGTGAAAACGCAAATTTCGTATTGCGTAAATGCAAAAGAAAAGTGAGGATCTGTAAGATGAGGATCATTTTGACTTTAGAAAAGGTAAACGTATCAGGGAGGTGGTTCTGACGTTGCGTTTGATGGTGGAAGGAAGACTGAAGAAAAAATAAAGACTCATTACTAGGTCTTCTTGACCTAGAAAAAGCGTTAGATAGTGTAAAATGGGGCAAGATGCTTCAAATTCTGAGAAAAACCGGAGTGTGCTCTACGTAAAGACGAGTAATATACAATATGTATAATGAGACTGTATGACCAAGAACGAGGTACTAGGATTAAAAAAGGTGGAAGAGGGATGCTGTGTTTCACTCCTGCTGTTGAAACCGTACATCGGTGAAGCAATGACGGAAGTAAAAGGAAGGTTGAAGAGCAAGATTTAAATCCAGGGCGAATGCGGACAATGATAAGATTCGCTGATAACATTGCGATCATCAGTGAAAGTTAAGGATATTTATCGGAGGTGTTAAATGGAATGAACAGTCTGATGTGTGCACAGTATGAATTGAGATGAAATAGAAGAAGGACGAAACTAATGAGAAGTATGAGAAATGAGGAACTTAACAAAGGAACTGGGATCACGAAGTAGATAAACTTAAGGAATTCCGCTACCTTGAAAGCAAATTAATCAATGATGGAAGAAGCGGGGAGAACATAAAGAGCGGACTGGGGCAAACGAAAAGGGAATTCCTGACCAAAATAAATCTACCGGTTTCAAACATAGGTCTTAATTCGACGAAGGAATTTCTGAGAATGTACGTTTGGTGCTCAGGATTATAAGGTAGTGAATCATGGGCAGGAACAGAAGAGAATCGAGGCATTTCAGATGTGGTGCTACAGAAGATTCTTGAAAAAGATGGACTTGTGAGGGCAAGAAATGAGGAGAACCTCCGCAAAATCGATGAAAAAGGGAACATGTAGAATAGACATCCATGGTACCAGAGGGTGGTTTACAGGGAAAAAGCTGTGGAAGGAGACAGAGATTGCTAGGCCTATACATTCAGCAAATATTTAACGACGTAGGTTGCTATTGCTATTTGGAGAAGAAGAGGTTGAAACACAAGAGAAATTCGTCGCACGCCGCATCAAACTGGCCAGAAGACTGATGGGAAAAAAAGTTGCCTTGGTATGAATTCGTCTATCGTCGAATACCTACTGATGGCTACTGTTAGGTGTATTTGTGGTAAATATTTGCCCAGATCAATCAAGCATGAAAAGAGCGGAACCAGTTAAATAGCGACCGGCTAGGTGAGTATTTTCTGAATGGCAGTCACCGCTCTCAATTACATATCTGAGGCGAGCCACATTGGCCGTTATTGATGGATGCGTTTCGGAGTAAGTGTGAATGGCAGCGCACGCACTGGCCACACATTGCATGACCCGCCCATCCGAGACCCCATTGTGCGTTCGCCATCACCACTGCGTCCGCTGCGCTGCCCGCCTACCGCCTATTCACATTCTGCAACAAAGCCGCCACTGACTGCAATGTTTGCGAGCCGTTTTCAGCGCTGTGTTCCAGCCGCGCCCTCTGCGCTTTCCCGCTGGAATAACAACAGCGTCAGGGGCTCTCCTGCAGTACTCTGATAGCTAAGTAGTGCCACAGTTCAGCGATCCTCCGTAACTGTTGGAAATCTGATAAGCGTAACAACCGCCGCCAGGGGCATTGTCATTAAATGTTTCATTGTGAGACCCCTACATTCATTCTTTGTGTATCCCCAATCACATCAAAGTCGTACAAGCTCCTCGAAAAATGCTTTTCTGTACTAAAATGCCAATGAAGTTGCAGTAATGTCTGTCGTGTTATGAGGGGGAATAATACATTTATTAATATACGTACCATTGTATGCCGAGCAGACTCAGCTATCTTTCACAAAGTGGATGTAGATAGGAATATACATAAATATATAAAAAAATCTATTTTATAAGATTTATATAAAATAAGTCTGGTAATGTAGGTTTGCACGTTAGAAACACTTCAATTTCAGTGCTTTTGTGTTGTGAAAGGTGGTTGAGCCTGCATTTTTAAGCTGATTTTTACAGCCCCGACCTCGTACCCATCATGAATAAAACAAAAATTAGATATTTGACTTTAGTACATTAAGTACATATTTGAATTTGAAAGTGTGAGTGGAAGGCTATTTGAAACGTCATACGTGAGGAATGGAACGTCACAGTAGTGTGCCCAGTATTAGGCAGCCCCCCGAGGGGGGGAAGGGGGGAGGGGGGAAGGGGTGATGAGGGGGGTTGTGTGGTGTGACAGTTTGCTACTGTCTCTTCCCTGCCATATAAATTTCTATCACTTCCACTTTCATCGTTCCACAGATGAATATGATTTCAACAATAGTAATTATTTCTCTATTTATTGTATAATGACGGGAGAAAATGCTAGACAATTACCTACAAAAATATATAGGGTTGATAGGGTATAAGTGGGCAAATTTGTATTGGTGAATGAAGACACTGTACTGTACAACATTACAGGTACATCGGTATTTACTTATTTCTAGACTAATAATTATTGCTGTTAGGAGTAGTATGTTTTGAGGTACCTCCAAGTACATGTGGTACCTCCAAGTACATGTGGCAAGAGCAAGAAATTGATGCTTATTTTCGTCTGGGCAGCATGTCATGTGTTTAAATGTGGACCATTTGACGTAAAACGGTAGTCTACAGTGACAGGGTAGTCCACTTAGTGATGCCATTACAGCACACAGCAACCATCAGGTCGTAAAGTTCGTGGGAAAACCGTTCGACGACGTGAAAAAAAAAACCATCCTACTGACTTATGTACATATTAAGGAACCATATATAAAAATATCTACACTTATACTCGTTAAGTCCTGGGTACATTTCTACACAGTTACACACTATCTCTAATTCGCGATGGGTTCACAGCTTTCAGTCCTCGTTTGAAATCCAGTGAGGAGCTCCTGCAGACAAATTTTAAAGTTCTCCCATTGTCACTCTGAATGCTTCGAAGGAACATTGTAATGTTATATGACGTACAGTATGCTGTTCTTCGACACAATTGTATTCAGGGGAGGGCTTCCAGCCCCTTCGATACAGCAATTCTCCACTTCTTTCCCAATGAGTTCAGTAATCTCTCTGTGTCACAGAGAGTTTTAATTATCTGGTGAAACTTCAAGGAAGCTTGCTCCTGACAATGATTGTTGCAGTCTTCCTGCACGCTGACGTTACTGTCCTGCAAGCTGACTGCTGAGCACCACGATAGTTTTAGAGATCTCAGTGCCTGGGGATCTTACAATGAAATTTCTGAATGAATCGATAACTCTAAGTAGTTTCCTATTCTTCTCCACACTTCTTGTGAATGAGGTTGGAATATTACTAAGAACCGGTTGACAGTGCATTTTTGTGGGGCACCGCGCAAGGTAGCACACTGGACTCGCATTCAGGAGAACGACGGTTCAAACCCGGCCATCCGGATGTAGGTTTTCCGTTGTTTCCCTAAATCGCTCCAGGTAAATGGTGGGATGGTTCTCTTGAAGGGGCACGGCTGATTTCCTTCCCCATCCCTGACACAACCCGAGCTTGTGCTCCGTCTCTCCTGATATCGATGTCGACGAGACGGTAAACCCAAACCTCCTTGCTTGTTGGACGAATACACGCTGTGATGAGGCACAGTCTTTGAGTTGCGTGAGCACTGTTTAGCCAGGTACAATAGCAGTATTCCGCGACAGATAATAAAAGAGCTAAGCCTGATGATCTGAGGACTATTGACATGAGACCGAACTGTGTTAAACGAGTCTACAGAGGATGGATACACAAAAAGGGCCTTCTAGGACCCTCATTGTGAGATTGTATTATTAATAATAATAGAAACAATATATCAAATTTTCTAATACAATAATAAGTCTCTTTTGACGCCAATGCTTCATAGATCGCTTTATCATGACTTCCATTAAATTGCTATTAAGAGAAATACAGTTTTTAAAACTCATTAGTCCGAAATTTTGAGAAGTGAATGTGTCGTCCAGTTGATTTTACGATTACCTTTGGGTCCAAAAAGTCTCCACGGTTTAACAAAAAAAGAAAAAAAAAGAAACAGAGATGGGGTTTTAAACCTTCATATGTTTTGCACAGTCTGCCCGCAACTGGACCCAGTGCACAAAAGGTTCATAAACTTACATACTGCTGTCACAAAAGTCTTTCGGAAGCTGTTCAATCGTGCCTCACATTCGCATCTTCTTCGATCTTGGAGAACCATCGGAGACCCATTCTGCACTTTGTCGTTTCGTCATATGTTCGTATTGATAACAGCAAGTCTGCACACCTATGATGATTTTTTCCAGAAAAGAGCTGTCGACGTTTTTATTTCAGTCAAATCACAGCAGGCGCCCACATTGGCTTTTGTTCGCGAGTGTGTGGTATAAACTGTCCACTGATGCGAGCCGAATTGGTGACACTTCGCTCTCAGCTTCAGGCTGTGATGGCTTCGGTTACACAGCTTGAGGCTGCAGTGGACGGGCACCATTGTTCTGGACCGGCCTTGGGGATCCATCGGACGTCCAGCATGTCAGAGTCCTCCGATAGGTCCTCACCGGTGGCCAACCCAGTTGCTGCTCGCACTGAGGCTGACCCCTAATCTGTGGTTGAGTGGGAGGGCGCCCCAGCCGGCAGAAGTGGCCATGCGGTTCTAGGCGCTGCAGTCTGGAACCGCGAGACGGCTACGGTCGCAGGTTCGAATCCTGCCTCGGGCATGGATGTGTGTGATGTCCTTAGGTTAGTTAGGTTTAACTAGTTCTAAGTTCTAGGGGACTAATGACCTCAGAAGTTGTGTCCCTTAGTGCTCAGAGCCATTTTCCGGGGCGCCCCGGGGTGAAGCAGGCGGCGAAAGGCTTCCCAGGCAGCCGCACGTAAGGCCTGCCCCCTTTGTCTGACAAACAATTTCCAGGTGCTGTCTGTGGCTGACGCTGTCGCTGAGCCAGATGCTGTCGCCTGTCCTGTTTCAGAGGAAACCACTCAGCCAGCATGATCCGGGCAATTGCAGAGGGTGGGATTATTGGTAGTTAGGGGCTCCAACGTTAGGCACGTTATGGGGCCCCTTAGGGACTTGGCTGACAAGAAGGGTAAGAAAACCAGTGTGCACTCCGTGTGCATACCGGGTGGAGTTATTCCAGATGTGGAATGGGTCCTCCCGGATGCCATGAAGAGCACAGGGTGCAGCCAACTGCAGGTGATTGCTCACGTCGGTGTCAATGATGTGTGTCAGTTTGGATCAGAAGAGATTCTCTCTAGTTTCAAGCGGCTGACAGGAGTGGTAAAGGCTGCCAGTCTTGCTTGCAAGATGAAACCAGAGCTGACCATTTACAGCATAGTCGACAGGACCGATTTCCGACCTCTGGTACAGAGAATAGAGGGTATGAATCAAAGGCTCAGACGATTCTGCTAGTTTGTAGGCCGCAGATTCCTCGACTTGTGCCAAAGTGAGGTTGGGTTTTGGGTTACGCTGAATAGGTCAAGTGTCGACTATACGCAGGAGGCGGCTAGACGAGTAGCAGGGACTGTGTGGCGTGGACTGGACGGTTATTAGGGTTAGAGGGTTGCGGGAAAACAGAAGAAGGGCTTCAGTCAAAAAGGGTGCAGGCTGAACACAGGACGACCGTAGATACGTAAACCATTGGTATAAAAGTTATAGTAAGCACTGATGCTCAAATCGTTAAAGGAGCTGAAAGCTGGCTAAAGCCGAAAATAAGCTCAGCCGAAATTTTTGGGACCAACCCAACGGTGTTCCGAAAGGATAGGCTAAACACGGTTAGCAGTGGTGTGTTTGTTGTGTCAGAAGTAGTTTAACTTGTCGCGACATGAAGTAGATACTTCCTGTCAGTTAGTATGGGCAGATGTCATTGTTGGCAACAGGAAATAAAATTTAATTGGAACCCTTTACCGACCTCCCAATTCAGATGATACAGTTTCTGAAAGGTTCAAAGATAACTTGAGTTTAATTCCAGAAACGTACCCGACTCATACGATAGTAGTTGGTGGTGACTTTAATTTACCCTCGATGTGTTGAGAAAATACATGTTTAATTCCTGAGGTACACATAAAATATCATTCGGAATTGTGCTAAATGCATTCTCCGAAAATTATTTGGAGCAGTTAATTCATGAGCCCACTCGAGTAGAACATGACTGTGAAAATGCACTTGACCTCTTGCAACAAATAATTCTAAGTTAATAACGAGCATCAAAACCGATTCAGGGATTAGTGAACACAGGGTTGTGTTTAGCGAGATTGAATATTGTTATCGCCAAATCCTCAAAAAATAAGTGAAAAACATACCTATTCAAAAAAGCAGATAAAAATTCACTTTGCCTCCCTGAGAGACAATCTCCACTCATTCCAAATTAATAATACCAGTGTGGACCAGATGTGGCTTAAATTCAAAGAAATAGTATCGGTAGCAATCGAGAGATTTATACCTAATAAATTAACAAACGACAGAGCTAATCCTCCTTGGTACAAAAACTGGGTTAGAACAACGAAACAAACATGTGAAATTTAAACAGATGAAAAATCCCCATATTGGCGATCTTTTACAGAAGCTTATGTGTACTTCAATGCGAGATGGCTATAACAGTTTTCACAACGAATCTTTGTCTCGAAACCTGGAAGAAAATCCAAACAGATTCTGCTCTGGTCGTATGTGATGGATGTCAGCGGCAAGAAACAATCAATGCCTTCTCTCCGCGATAGCAGTGGAGTTATTTACGAAGACACTGCTGCCAAAGCAGAGTTACTAAACACAGCCTTCAGAAATACCTTCAAAAAAGAAGACGAGGTACATATTCCAGAATTCGAAGCGAGAACAGCTGCCAACATGAGTAACGGAGAAGTAAATATCCTCGGAGTATAGAAGCAACTTAAATCACTTAATAAAAGCAAGTCTTCTGGTGCAGATTGTGTACCAATTAGGTTCCTGTCGGAGTATGGTGATGCATTAGCTCCATACTTAACACTCATATACAGTCGTTCGCTCGAAGAAAGATCCGTATCCAAAGACTGGAAAGTTGCACAGGTCACACCAATATTCAAGAAAGTTAGTAGGAGTAATCCACTAAATTACAGGCCCATATCGTTAACGTCGATATGCAGCAGGACTTTAGAACATATATTGTGTTTCAACATTATGAATTACCTTGAAGAAAAAGGTCTATCGACACACAGTAAACATGGGTTTAGAAAACATTGTTCCTGTGAAACACAACTAGCTCTGTGTTCACACGATGTGTTGAGTGTTATTGACAAGGGATTTCAGATCGATTCCCGATTTCTGGATTTCCGGAAGGCTTTTGACACTGTACCACAAATGTTCAAATGTGTGTGAAATCTTATGGGACTTAACTGCTAAGATCATCAGTCCCTAAGCTTACACACTACTTAACCTAAAGTATCCTAAGGACAAACACACACACCCATGCCCGAGGGAGGACTCGAACCTCCACCGGGACCAGCCGCACAGTCCATGACTGCAGCGCCCCAGGCCGCTCGGCTAATGCCGCGCGACACACTGTACCACACAAGCGGCTCGTAGTGAAATTGAGTGCTTATGGAATAGCGACTCAGTTATATGACTGGAGTTGTGATTTCCTGTCAGAAAGGTCACCGTTCGTAGTAATTGACGGAAAGTCATTGGTAAAATAGAAGTGATTTCTGGCGTTCCCCAAGGTAGTGTTATAAGCCCTTTGCTGTTGAGTATCTATATAAACGATTTGGGAGACAATCTGAGCAGCGGTCTTCGGTTGTTTGCAGATGACGCTGTCGTTTATAGTCTAATAAAGAAATCAGTAGATCAAAACAAACTGCAAAACGATTTAGAAAAACTATCTGAATGGTGCTAAAAGTGGCAGTTGACCCTAAATAACGAAACGTGTGAGCTCATCCACATGAGTGCTAAATGAAATCCGTTAAACTTCGGTTACACGATAAATCAGTCAAAACTAAAAACGGTAAATGAACTAAATACGTAGGTATTACAATTACAGACAACTTAAATAGGAAGGAACACTTAGAAAATATTGTGGGGAAGGCTAACCAAAGACCGCGTTTTATTGGCAGGACACTTAGAAAATGTAACAGACCTACTAAGGAGACCGCCTACACTACGTTTGTCCGTCCTCTTTTAGAATACTGCTGCGCGATGTGGGATCCTTACCAGATAGGACTGGCGGAGGATATCGAAAAAATTCAAAGAAAGGCAGCACGTTTTGTATTATCGCCAGATATTGGAGAGAGTATCACTGAAATGATACAGGATATGGACTGGACATCACCACAAGAGAGGCGTTTTTCGTTGCGACGGAATCTTCTCATGAAATTACAATTGGTTCGATGAACCCTCTGCCAGGCACTTAAATGTGATTTGCAGGGTATCCATGTAGATGTAGATGTAGAAACGTACTGAACGCTAGATTCACAGATGTTTCTCCACTGTGATCTGTGATACTACATAGACACACCACTGTCTCACATTGACTACCTCCCCTTGCCTGGCCTTAACGACTGATTGAATGCACATACTTTGCTTATACTTGTTACTTGAAGCTGCCACCTTATTTATTGTGCAAACGTTGCTTACACCACAGGAATACAGTATAGGATCATTATGGACAGGTCGTGTGTAACAGCACGATAGTGTAGCAGGTTTGAGGAAATAATATTTTACACATTATAAAATCGTTCTGTGCGCCAACTTTATGCGCAGGTCACTTAGTAGTATGACTGCGAACAGGGATCTGCAAATTATGGCTATGATAGCGTGTTATTGACTGGAGTAGTCTGTCATTTCCGCCAACGTTCACGAAGTCAGTCTCTGTGTTATTCTTTTGTTTGGTAGAAGGTTTTTCCTCTTGTGTCTTTCGTCTCGCACAATTTTTGTGCTTTACCTGATATACAACATAAATAAATAGATCAATCAAATGTCTGTGAGCACTATGGGACTTAACATCTGAGGTCATCAGTCCCCTAGACATAGAACTACTTAAATCTAACTAACGTAAGGACATTAGACATATCCATGCCAGAGGCGGGCTTCGAACCTGCGACCGTAGCTGCAAGGCGGTTCCGGACTGTAGCGTCTAGAACCGCTCGCTCACAACGGTCGGCTTTACGTGATATACGAGGGCTGTCCAGAAACTAAGTTCCGATTGATCTCGAAACGGAAATAGTAGTAAAAATCAGAAATGTTCTACTTGTAACAGTTAGGTACAACTTCCAGATACTTCTCTACGTAGTCGCCGTTCTGACTTAGACATTTGTTGTAGCGTTGTACCAACTTTCCAATACCCTCCTCATAGAAGGCAGCCGCCGGTGTTTTCCGCCAATTCTCTACGCTGACCTACAGCTCTTTGTCTGTACCAAACAGTTGTATTAATAGCCAGCGGTTCATGAGATCAGAGATGAAACTCAGAGGGAGACAATTACGGCCTGTATTGTGGGTAAACATTTGTAATTGAAAACAATGCTCGAGCATCTTCATTGCCCTTGCAGAATGCTGCTGAGAATTGAATTGAAGAAGAAACCGCACGACAGTTAGGTAATGTTGGCTGCATAGCTTCAGGCGAAATTTCTCATCACGCCGTCTTACGTGGCGGGAGACACTATTGTTCTAGGTGTCTTTATGTGTTCCCTGTGAGATCAGAAATGAGATGAGCGACGCGATGCTATCTAGGGTCATACTAGAGACACTGACCAACACACCTGTGCAAAGCTTTATCAGATCTTCATAGTCGTTTCCATTTCGTGACCGATCGGAACTTACTTTCTGAACACCCCTCGTACCTGTGGAGTCACAAACCGTTACTGGCAACAATCCCACTGAGCCTGTGGCGCCGTATCCTAGTTGGTATACTTCCCTGCATGCAGACCGGTCGGAAACGCATCCAAGTGGCAGTCCCTCATGCAAGCAACAGCAAAACATTAAATCATCCTGTGTTCAACGTAACTTGCAATTTTTAAGACCATTAGTTTGATGCCGTGTTAGTTTCTCAATGTTAGAAAGTTGAAAATTAATATACGAAAAATATAATTCAAAATATGTGCAATAAAAAACTGAATAATTAGGAAAAGGACTCTTACTGTGAGGTCCCGTTCAAACTTAATTACGTATGTGGATAATAATAATAATTTAGTTTGGCTCAATGGCCTGGTGAAAGTCTTCGAATTGTACGCGACTTCAGAGACTTCGTGCCCGTAACCAAACCCAGCTATCCAATCGGGAAAAGGGGACCTACAATTTAACGTCGAATACGAAGCACTTTATATTTCTGTCGACTCCTCACATAACTGAGAGGTGAAAGTAGGTTAAAACAGAGACTGAAAAATATGTGATCCGAACAAATTCGAGCCCGCAGTCTCTCACTTTAAAGGTATGCACTTTAACACTGAATCACCATGCCGAACTTGATTGTAGATGGTTCACCAAGACTGAGTTTGCGAGTATCAAAATACATGACATATCTTTATTGCACTGACTTCATGTTTAATTTATTTACATTGCCAAGTAACAGTAGATCTCGTAGATCCTAGTTATTGACATAAATTTCACCTCTATACCTCCATCCGTTCTTAAGAAAAATGTTCGAATGTGTGTGAAATCTTATTGGACTTAACTGCTAAGGATATCAGTCCCTAAGCTTACACACCACTTAACCTAAATTATCCTAAGAACAAACACACACACCCTTGCCCGAGGGAGGACTCGAACCTCCGCCGGGACAAGCCGCACAGTCCATGACTGCAGCGCCTGAGACCGCTCGGTTAATCCCGCGTGGCCGTGCTTAAGAGAAAAGTATGTTAGCACACAGAATCATTCTATGAGTGTTCCATTTCTACCTGTTAAAAATGTAAATATCGTGTGAATAGGGCCTCTCGTCGGGTAGACCGTTCACCGGGCGCAATCTTTCTATGTGACGCTACTTTGGTGACTTGAGCGTCGAAGTGGATGAAATGATAATGATTGCGACAACACAACACCCAGTCCCTGAGCGGAGAAAATCTCCGACCCAGCCGGGAATCAAACCTGGGCCATTAGGAAAGACATTCTGTCGCGCTGACCACTCAGCTGCGGGGGGCGGACTTCTACCCCTTGAAGTACGGAATAGTAACATGGAACCTGAGGGCCGGAGTCGCAACCCCCATGACCATAACCACTCCCCCCCCCCCCCCACCTCAAGGATCCATGAATGTCGGTATTTAGTATCAAACAAAAATAAGAGGGCAGTAGGCACGCTTTGCACAGCACATATACCGTACACTGCCCAGTCGCATTAATGCATTAATGTGGCTACCGACTAAGTTCGATGTCGACATGCAATAATCACTCACAGATGGCAGGTGGCAGCACTAGCAACGGAGCGTATGCAATACTTTTCGAGTGGATACGAAATACAGAGCAGTGGATGTCGTAATGCGGAAACAAGTGCTTTATCTGATGCCAAAAGGACATGATCGTCGGCTTTCGGGCGAAAGATGGAAACATTTCCAAAACGGCTAAATCTATAAAATATTCGCATACCTCCGGGTTAAAGTAAGATGATAAGCGAAAACATAATGACCACTGCCCACCCCCGACGGGGTGTTTAGTCAATGTTTAGTAAACAGTAGCTTAGCTAGAACCTCAGAAATATCGTAAAATATAACTCTGTCCATAGATAAACTGCTTGTATGTAAACAAAACTGTCAGTCGACAACATGTGCGGATCACACAGTGCGCCTGTGTAAAATACGTGACAAAAAGTGATTGTGCTGTTACAAAAAAGAAGAAACGCCAAGGAAAAACAAGGAAAGGAGACTGTAAGTAAAATCAACAACTGATAGTGCGAAATTGAAGTAAATGATTGGAATCGTTGCTTTTGCACAGGCCAGCTACAGCATTCAAACTTCTGTCGATATTTTACCAATGTAGAAACTGAAAATACATGTAATTTGCCAGATGAAGATGGGTGAAAACCAGAAATGAGTATTGGCGTAAATAAATGCAATAAAAAAGTGGCTGGGCGCTGTATTTTTATAGTAAAATTCAGAAAAAGGTACAGAGTGCATAAGTTGTGAATGTTGTGCAAAGCATTTTTAATGACATATTCACCTTATAAAGATTCATGGTCGTCACATCAGTGCAGTTTCGACCAGAAGAAAAGTGAACTAATTAATGAGCATCTTGGCACTTCGAGCGCTACAGATATATCCGTGAAACACTGTCTGGCGCAATTCCACATGCCTGAATCCGGAATATAACTGCGTCTTTCACTGTAAATGTTCCCAAGGCAGCGGAAAGTGTACACAGAAAGAGAGAGGGAATGAGTTAGTATTTCTACAATGCTTCCTACGTACGACCAGCATCTGGCTGTTCATAAACGAGTAACTGAATTATCAGCATCCTGTGAAACATATTATGACCGCACAAAACTACATTTGTCCGGACATAACTGTGGATCCTTTGATTGCTCTGGGAGATGGTTCATCAGAGCAACAACATATGAAATGTTAGTTATCTTTATAACATGAATGATATCATGCTTTACTGAACTTGATATAGTCGTTTGCTACAGGACGGAGGTGAATATTTGCAGCTGTCATTGATTAACGGAGCATTACTTGCTGCACTAATTAACCAGCTCTTCTCTTTGTAACGTTACGCTTATTTGGGCGAGTTAATCGGCCGATTAGAATTGGTACAAGGTAAGATGAATTTGTCGCACGGCTCAACATTAGCGGGCCGTAGGGCTCAGTGCATGTCGCGGCAGCTCCGGCTTCTGGCGAGATGATAGTTACGAGCGAGCGCAGGTGCAGGGACAATGAGTGCGTCGCCAGAAACGAGTAACACTCAGAGCTGGGATTTTCAATGGCTAATATCTGCACTGCCTTTGTGAAGAATACGCTTCGGAAGTGGTGGAGCCGGCCGGTGTGGCCGAGCGCTTCTAGGCGCTTCAGTCTGGATCGCGCGATCGCTACGGACGCAGGTTCGAATCCTGCCTCGGGCATGGATGTGTGTGATGTCCTTAGGTTAGTTAGGTTTAAGTAGTTCTAAGTTCTAGGAGACTTATGACCCCAGATGGTAATCCCCATAGTGCCCAGAGCCATTTGAACCATTTGAAGTGGTGGAGTACCACACAATCTTAAAGATGGTAAAATTACAGCTATTTGAGATTCTACAATAGCTCACAGTAAAGTATTAAGGCGAAAATGAATACATCGGCGATCCCAGAAAAATGAGGCATATCCAATGAGACAATAATATCTCAATATCTATAAAAATACAGAAGTTAATAGCTCAATGTTTTCATAATAACTCTCTGAATTAACAATTTTTAATCGTTTCTTGCGATTTAAACAAGCGGTATCTCAGCCAATGGCATTGCACTATTCCTATCATCCCTGAAATCTACGTATCTGTATATATTTATTTATTGATTTATTACGTACTTTAGATCTTTCTTATTACGCAAATGTTTATCATAGCATAGTATTCCCCACATTTATACAGCTAATGTATGCAGCATGAATACCTCTAATTTTGTCACGATTGTGTTTACATTTTATGAACAGTTAACTATTTTGCCAATAACTCCTTTTAAATGTAGATTTCAAGTGTTATTTAAAAAAATAGTGCTAATTTATAAGTGGTCAGTCGTATGTGTTAGTGGAAAACGCAACTGAAAAGAATGCTAGAAGACGCTACTGTCAAGCAGGCATAAATAATAATTGAGCAATTTGTAGCGACAGACTGTTGTCATTTAACGTAAGCGCGCTTGCGCAAGAATACTGGTTTATTTATTGAAGAACAAACCTTTATTTATAAATACTGTGAGAAATATGAGTGTACCCCAATGTTCACGATACTGGTGTTTTTAGATATTGCTGTAAAATATTAGTGTCGTCCGGGTAGTCGTCATGTTGAATCAGATCATGTCTCTAGAGCTTAAGGGCGATGAATTTTTCTCGGGGACGGCCTTCAACCAATGAGAATTGGACAGTGGCTAAACACTGCTGTAATCAAGTGATGACTGGGACTTCTCGAGTGGAGAGTTCAAAAGAGCGATTCTGAATACTTTGTGTCGAGTTCCGGATTGAGACAGACCTGACTGTAACAACGAGGGATATTTGATCGTGGAGGTGTTCGGTTCAGGGAGGTGAACGGCCGCTTCTGAAGGGACTTCTTGTTTCGAGAGGTCTGAATGTGTTCCACAATACAACTGTAGCTTTTGCCGATTGTGCTACTATTCTTTGCATCGCGTGTATTAATCTGTGAATCATCATATTGAACTGTGAGATGATTTGAGCCGGTGAATATTTCGTATACTGCTATCACAAAATGGTCTTAGTTTTCCCGTTTCCTTGATTAACGTTCTCAACGTAACTTTACTGCATTTGATAAGAGTATTTTCTGTCTGCATTTTAACTGAACATCTCAGGACCACATCCGGTTTCAGTTGTCCTTTCTTGAATAAACGTTATTCAATATAATTCTCTGTCGTCCACATAGATTACAGATGTCATAACAGAACCCTTGTTATTAAATTATTCATTTAAATTGTATTTCATGCATCTGTATAATTTATTAACACGCAGTTATAGCCAATGCATAGCCTGTTTGACTGCAGGATCAAAGCTACAGGTTATCATCTGCAGCGAATTACCCGCGGGGCGTGAGAGCAGGCCTGCGTGGCTCGACGCTGTCACTGCACCGAGCTATTCTCTTAAACAGAGCTGCGTGTGGCCCATGTACCTAGGGTACGGGCAATAGCAATTCACAACTCGGTTGTTTGTATGGAATGCTACCTGGAAGAGCAACTATACCAACAGGAGCCTTAAGATACCGTTGCATCTTGAAGTACGATGTTCAACATTTGAAAAAGTACGTGTTCCTATGACACTTCACTAGCACTTAGCTACTTCAGATCAGTTAGCTAACTTAGCAGAGCACTTCCATGCTCATCTCTATACTGACCTCTGCGCGAGGGATCTGATGAGCTGGGAGAGAGGACGTGCCTTCTTCAGCTTCTCTCATTCGTCGTTGCGGACTACAACATCGGTAATGTCTGTGGAATCGATGTATGTTGCCGACTTTGGTGTGATGCCGCGATCTTTGGGTGATACCGCAAAATAAATTTATACACTGAAGAGCTAAAGAAACTACTACATCTACCTAATATTGTGTAAGGCCCACGCGAGCACTCAGAAGAGCCGAGACACGACGTCGCGTACACTCGACTAATGTCTGCAGTAGTTCTGGAGCGAACTGACACCACGAATCCTGAAGGTTGTCTATAAAAGCGTAACAGTACGACAGGGTGGAGAGCTCTTCTGAACAGCACGCTGCAAGGCATCCCTGATATGCTCAGTAATGTTCACGTTTGGGCAGTTTGGTGGCCAGTGGAAGTGTTTAAACTCACAACAGCGTTTCTGGAGACACACTGTAGCAATTCTGTACATGTGGGGTGTCACATTGTACTGCAGGAATTTCCCAAGTCAGTCGTAATGCACAATGGACATGAACGGATGTAAGTGATAAAACAGGATGCTTACGTACGTGTCTCCTTCCAGGTTCGTATCTAGACGTGTCAAGTGTCCCACATCACTCCAACTGCACACGCCGCACACCATTACAGAGCCTCCACTATCTTGAACAGTCCCCTGCTGACATGCACGTCCATGGATTCATGAGGCTCCTTCATAGCCGGACACGTCCATCCGCTCGATGCAGTTTGAAACGAGACTCGTCCGGAAAGGCAACGTGTTTCCAGTCATCAACAGTCCAACGTCAGTGTTGACGGGCTCAAGTGAGCCCTAACGCTATGTGTCGTGCAGTCATCGAGGGTACAAAAGTGGGACTTCGACTCCAAAAGCCCATATCGATTAAGTTTCGCTGAATGCTTGGCACCCTGACAGTTTTTGATAGCTCAGCACTGAAAACTGCAGTAATTTGCGGAAGGATTACACTTCTGCCACGTTGAACGAATCTCTTCAGTAGTCATTGGTCTCGGTCTTAGAGGATATTTTTCGGGCCGCAGCGATGTCAGAGACCTGATGTTTTACCGGATTCCTGATATTCACGGTACACTCATAAAATGGCCATATGGGAGAATCCCCACTTCGTCGCTGGCTCAGAGATTCTGTGTCCCATCGCTCGTGCGCCGACTATAACACCACGTTCAAACTCACTTAAATCTTGATAACCTGCCATTGTAGCAGCAAGAACCGATCTAACAACTGCGCCAGACACGTGTTGTCTTGTATAAGCGTTCCGACCGAACGCCATATTCCGCCTGATTGCATTTTTTTTGTATTTGAATACATAGGCCAATACCAGTTTCTTTGGCGCTTCAATGAATTTCTTGTTGCATTTTACTTTCTCCTCTTCTTCTTCTGTAACGCGTTAGGTCTTGATCGACGACCAGCAGCTACATCTGATTCCCCCGTGGTTCTGCAGGTCTTCCAATCTCCATCTTACCTAGAGTAACTTATTATTATAAATTCTGTGGTAACCTTCGCTCCTCCATTCACAACACAGGGGATAGCCATTTTTACCAATTTTCGTTGACCTTTCTGTTTGTATGAAATATTTTCAATTCCATCCTAATATCCGTATTTCGTTTATAGACTAACTTTGTGTATCCTGTTACTGTCTTGAAGAATTTCATTTTTTGACCTGTAACCTTACTTACCCCCCATGAACCATGGACCTTGCCGTTGGTGGGGAGGCATGCGTGCCTCAGCGATACAGATGGCCGTACCGTAGGCGCAACCGCAACGGAGGGGTATCTGTTGAGATGCCAGACAAACATGTGGTTCCTGAAGAGAGGCAGCAGGCTTTTCAGTAGTTGCAGGGGCAACAGTCTGGATTATTGACTGATCTGGCCTTGCAACATTAACCAAAACGGCCCTGCTGTGCTGGTACTGCGAACGGCTGAAAGCAAGGGGAAACTACAGCCGTAATTTTTCCCGAGGACATGCAGGTTTACTGTTTGATTAAACGATGATGGCGTCCTCTTGGGTAAAATATTCCGGAGGTAAAATAGTCCCCCATTCGGACCTCCGGGCGGGGACTACTCAGGAGGACGTTGTTACCAGGGGAAAGAAAAGTGGCGTTCTACGGATCGGAGGGTGGAATGTCAGATCCCTTAATCGGGCAGGTAGGTTAGAAAATTTAAAAAGGCAAATGGATAGGTAAAAGTTAGATATAGTGGGAATTAGTGAAGACTTTTGGTCAGGTGAATACAGGGTTATAAACACAAAGTCAAATAGGGGTAATGCAGGAGTAGGTTTAATAATGAATAAAGAAATAGGAGTGCGGGTAAGCTACTACAAACAGCATAGCGAACGCATTATTGTGGCCAAGATAGACACAAAGCCCAGGCCTACTACAGTAGTACAAGTTCATATGCCAGATAGCTCTGCAGATGACGAAGAAATTGATGAAATGTATGATGAGATAAAAGAAATTATTCAGGTAGTGACGGGAGACGAAAATTTAATAGTCATGGGTGACTGGAATTCGTCAGTAGGAAAAGGGAGAGAAGGAAACATAGTAGGTGATTATGGATTGGTGGTAAGAAATGAAAGAGGAAGCCGTCTGGTAGAATTTTGCACAGAGCATAACTTAATCATAGCTAACACTTGGTTCAACAATCATAAAAGAAGGTTGTATACATGGAAGAATCCTGGAGACACTAAAAGGTATCAGATAGATTATATAATGGTAAGACAGAGATTTAGGAATCAGGTTTTAAATTGTAGGACATTTCCAGGGGCAGATGTGGACTCTGAACAGCCTCTATTGGTTATGACCTGTAGATTAAAACTGAAGAAACTGCAAAAAGATGGGAATTTAAGGACATGGGACAAGCTGAAAGAACCAGAGGTTGTACGGAGTTTGAAGGAGAGCATAAGGGAACAATTGACAGGAATGGAGGAAAGAAACACAGTAGAAGAAGAATGGGTAGCTCTGAGGGATGAAGTAGTGAAGGCAGCAGAGGATAAGGTAGGTAAAAAGACGAGAGCTGCTAGAAATCCCTGGGTAACAGAAGAAATATTGAATTTAATTCATGAAAGGAAAAAATATAAAAATGCAATAAATGAAGCAGGCAAAAAGGAATACAAACGTCTCAAAAATGAGAACGACAGGAAGTGCAAAATGGCTAATCAGAGATGGCTACAGGACAAATGTAAAGATGTAAAGCTTATCTCACTAGGGGTAATATGGATACTGCCTACAGGAAAATTAAAGAGACCTTTGGAGAGAAGAGAACCACGCGTATGAATATCAAGAGCTCAGATGGCAACCCAGTTCTAAGCAAAGAAGGGAAGGCAGAAAGGTGGAAGGAATATATAGAAGGTTTATACAAGGGCGATGTACTTGAGGACAATATTATGGAAATGGAAGAGGGTGTAGATGAAGACTAAATGGGAGATAAGATACTGCGTGAAGAGTTTGACAGAGCACTGAAAGACTTGAGTCGAAACAAGGCCCCCGGAGTAGACAACATTCCAATAGAACTGCTGACGGCCTTGGGAGAGCCAGTCACGACAAAATCTACCAGCTGGTGAGCAAGATGTGTGAGACAAGCGAAATACCCTCAGACTTCAAGACGAATATAATAATTCCAATCCCAAAGAAAGCAGGTGCTGACAGATGTGAAAATTACCGAACTATCAGTTTAATAAGTCACAGCTGCAAAATACTAATGCGAATTCTTTACAGACGAATGGAAAAACTGGTAGATGCGGACCTCGGGGAGGATCAGTTTGGATTCCGTAGAAATGTTGGAACACGTGAGGCAATACTGACCTTACGACGTATCTTAGAAGAAAGATTAAGGAAAGGCAAACCTACGTTTCTGGCATTTGCAGACTTAGAGAAAGCTTTTGACAATGTTGACTGGAATACTCTCTTTCAAATTCTAAAGGTAGCAGGGGTAAAATACAGAGAGCGAAAGGCTATTTACAATTTGCACAGAACCAGATGCCAGTTATAAGAGACGAGGGACATGAAAGGGAAGCAGTGATTGGGAAGGGAGTGAGACAGGATTGTAGCCTCACCCCGATGTTATTCAATCTGTATATTGAACAAGCAGTAAAGGAAACAAAAGAAAAATTCGGAGTAGGTATTAAAATTCATGGAGAAGAAGTAAAAACTTTGAGGTTCAACGATGACATTCTAATTCTGTCAGAGACGCAAAGGACTTGGAAGAGCAGTTGAACGGAATGGACAGTGTCTTGAAAGGAGGATATAAGATGAACATCAACAAAAGCAAAACGAGGATAATGGAATGTAGTAAAATTAAATCGGCTGATGCTGAGGGAATTAGAATAGGAAATGAGACACTTAAAGTAGTAAAGGAGTTTTGCTATTTAGGAAGTAAAAGAACTGATGATGGTCGAAGTAGAGAGGATATAAAATATAGACTGGCAATGGCAAGGAAAGCGTTTCTGAAGAAGAGAAATTTGTTAACATCGAATATAGATTTATGTATCAGTAAGTCGTTTCTGAAAGAATTTGTTTGGAGTGTAGCCATGTGTGGAAGTGAAACATGCACGATTACTAGTTTGGACAAGAAGAGAATAGAAGCGTTCGAAATGTGGTGCTACAGAAGAATGCTGAAGATTAGGTGGATAGATCACGTAACTAATGAGGAGGTATTGAATAGGATTGGGGAGAAGAGAAGTTTGTGGCAGAACTTGACTAGAAGTAGTGATCGGTTGGTAGGACATGTTTTGAGGCATCAAGGGATCACAAATTTAGCATTGGAGGGCAGCGGTTAGGGTAAAAATCGTAGAGGGAGACCAAGAGGTGAATACACTAAGCAGATTCAGAAGGATGTAGGTTGCAGTAGGTACTGGGAGATGAAGAAGCTTGCACAGGATAGAGTAGCATGGAGAGCTGCATCAAACCAGTCTCAGGACTGAAGACAACAACAACAACAACAACAACAACAACCTTACTTAATCTATTTTTCTTTATCCAATATTCGTTTCAGTACAACAACTGAAGTAGAGACAAAACTTTGGAAAATTTAAGACAAGTTCCTGTTCTTACTATATTTTGGAAGGATCTTTCTAGTGATCAGTTTACGTAACTGATACCTCTCAAGTCTGTCTGTCTTGATCTAACTGTTCTCTGTACGTTATCATGGTCTCCAAAAATTTAGATCACCTGATTGCTCTATGATGTAGTTTCCTATTGCTATTTTTGTCCATATCAGGTGTTTCCCACAGTGAACCATGGTGTTTTGTATACCTATCGGTACTGACATGATATACAAAAATTTGGCATATTTTGTGTAGTTCATAAGCAGCTCTCTGCAATCCACTTCACTGTTCGATATGAAAAATTCATCATCTGCAAAGAGCATCGTCATTATACAATTTTATTGATTAAAATCGTTTGCGTAATTCTGTAGTTTCATTTTCCACTGCCGTACAATTTCGTCACCGGTTGTACGAAAGAGCAGTGGCGAAAGGCTGCAACCTTACCGAACTGCTAATTTTAAATCGCCTATTCTGTCTTGTCCCCAATTAATTGGATTTATGTATTATCACAGATTTTCTGAATTATGTTTACAAGATGTATTAGTATGCCTCATCATTTTAACATGTTTACCTTATCGAAGGCCTTTACATAATCTTAGGAAAGAATGTGTGTTTGTTTTCGTATTCTTTGTGTTTCTCTATAATATGTTGTAATACAGATGTATTGTCTGTATATCTTCTTCCTTTTCTCAGTCCACTTTCTTCCTCTGATAGAGTGCACTCCATTATGGGGCTAGGTCTTTTGGTTACTACTCCGACACATATATTATACCCCGAGTTCAGTAACGGTATCCTTCCGTAATTTTTGGGATTTGATCTTTTTCTCTTCTTCATGTTGATTTTATGAGCCATATCTTCCACTATTTCGGTATTTCTTTCCTTATGTAGCGAAGATTCAGAAATCAGACGATATTAGCTTTAAATCTTTCTGAAGAGTACTTCATCAAATCGTTATTTATCCCGTCACTTGCTACTGCCTGCCGGCTCTTTGTATATCTGAGAGCATGCTCCGATTCTTTGTATTGAATGTGATCTGGAATTGGTTCCAAGGTTTCATAATTTCGTAGATTCATTCCATCAGTGTGTGTTCTTTAGTACGTTGATATCTGCTATATCTTGTTTCTTATTTTTCAGGTGTCTCAGTATTCCGTTCGCAAGCTATTGTCTCCCGTGGACATCATTTTCGATCCTAGTTAAGAAGTTATGCCACTCATCTGTTCCTGTTTTGCAGTTTTACCTCTTTTTTTTGCTTCTTACACGTTTCCTTATTCTCATGAAATGGATGTTATAAATATTTGACATATATTCTCTTTATCTCAACTGCCTCATCCATTTCTTTCTCCAAAAGATTTATTTTTCTCGTTTTCCTTTGTTTTGTTTTACCTAATAGCTCACTGGCTACGACTGCTATAATTTTCTTAATTTGTTCCCATTTGTGATCAGTGCTGCCTGCTTCTAGAAGTCAACTAATTATTTGGTCTACCCGTCTTCGGTATAGTTTATGGATAGATTCATGCTCTAGCAATTACATTTTAGACATCTCTCTTACTTGCTGTGAGGAGTTTGTGTGTATTTTATACCATTTCTGACTCAAGGAAACATTTACTTGAAGTAGGAAGTGTTACACATTTATATTTGTATACAAGCACATCTTGAAACAGAATAGCTATTTTTTGTTAATTATAGTTGTACATCCTTTGGCGGACCATATGCAATAGTTAATATCATTACGTTTGTAGAAGGAGTTCAAGCCTCTGGAATTGTTAATTGCTACTAAATGTCCTTACGTGGTTGCATTGCTATTGATCGCATTGATTGCATATCCGGTAATATTATCTGTCGTTCTACGTTATCCGTTCGCATTCTTGCATTGTTCTCTCTACAAATTACCATGTAGTCGTTCGCATTGGTTTAATGTTTTCTGAAAGCCTACGTCATCTAATTTTCTCTCTTCCTCTGGGCTGTACAGTGCTATACTGATTACATAGCCACTAGAGATCTTATATCTTACGCTTCATCCCCTTTCATTTATTCAAGTAAAGCTTACCAATCTGTTCTTTTATTGTTACAGTAATTCCAGTTTGGACTCTTCTAGAGTATTCTACCCGACTACACATGGTGGTCAGAAACAGTCCGTGTTGCGAGGTAGTGTGTGGCAAGAGATAACTGTTACAAAATACAATACGTTGCTCCGTTTCCGATTAAATTGGAATTTAAGTCAACCATCCAAGTAGTCACACGCGCAGATACGAGCAGTATGTTAGAGACAATGAGACCAATAGTTTTCTTTGTTTGGTTTTCTCATGCTGGACAAACGTAGCTTTTTATCACCTAGCTTAGATATTACCTCCGGAAAAAGCTCATTTTAACTGACAATGAGCATCTGAACTTAAAGTAACTCACGGACCCTGCTTTTTAACGCGTGCAAGTGCTTGAATTTGTGCTCACAACGCCCTGATTGGCTAAAAATCAATGTATAGAATTGTCTTATCAACAATTATTTCTAGATACAACCTATCCTGCAACTCTCTAACAAGCTCTGCAGAAAGTTTCTGACTACAATGTATATTATGGTATAATTTTCTGTATCGCTGGTTTCATTTGTTTTCATTTAGGTTCCTGTAATAAATGCTGTATCACATCTTCTAGCACCTCTTTGTAATTCCCCTTCCTTTCTGGATGTCCCTCTCAAGTTCATGCTGTTACATACACATATACCGCAATACCTAAGTCTTTACGGCTTCGTCTCGTACATTGTCTCTCAGTAATTGCTGATTTCTCCTGCACATGCTACGAGGTCTGCGGACGTATAACTTGGCTATCTGTCCATACCCTTCCGACTTTCGTAATTTTCTTGTAAATGTTTGCTCCCCCAGACCTTGCCATGGCCTTTCTGGTATCTGGGTTCGAGCTATACTCTAATGCGATGATTTATTCGAACACTATTGATTCAGTTATAAATTGTTATTTAGGGCTATGTACCGCATCCCACCCGCAAGAGAGATGTCTTTACTCTTTGATTGTAGTTGTTCCTTGGAGATATAAATCTAAAGCAGGAAGTTGAGACAGAGAACACACTGCTGCAGAATGCGATCGAGAACAGACGTGCTGAAATCTTGAACAGAACTGTAGATGATTGTGGTCCGCCATTAAAGACAATTTTACTTTCATTTGCTTGTGATTTATGTGTTAAAAACAGTAAAGAGAAGAGACATTACTTTTCCTCAAGCATAGAACGCAGTGTGGAAAAAGTATTTAAACATGTCTCATTTTACAAACGGCCCGTTTTCAAGAGTGAACGTACGTGCAAGGTTTCTATAAGACCTTCGTACATTTATTTCGTGACGATTACCGATGAATCTGTATCATAATCTTAGGATATATCGGGAGGTGTTTTTCCTGATCATTCAAGAAATCTCCTCACTGGCTACGCATCGTCGAACCAAATGATAAGTGAATTGGGCTGGATCAGTTTCTGAACCTTCTATACGAAGTCTTAAGCAAATTACAGGCGACCGACGGAGATCTGCATCTGCTCAGGGGAGGCCTAGATTTCGGCTCATGTGCCATGTCCTGGTCGTGCGTGACACAGCGCTCAGCCTGGCTGGCACATCTGCCCCACCACCAGGTCCTCAGCGTGCGAATAGGGGGAAGAGAAGGAAACTGTGACGTGCCACACTTTAATGGCAATATAGTCTCAGTGCAACGACTTGGTTTTATATTTCACATCTCTTAAAGACTTAGGTCACAACCGAAACAAATTATCGATATTACTTAATCACGTTTGGCGCTGAAGTCATAATATAATATTTTGTGCAAACTGCTGAGATACGGGCAGGCACAGAAAGTTTCAGAGTATTGCACTCAAACTGCCATGTGATCGTAACTTATGTAGTTTCTTAATCGAAGAAAGGTCTTTCATATAAGTATGTTGTTGTTGTTGTGGTCTTCAGTCCTGAGACTGGTTTGATGCAGCTCTCCATGCTACTCTATCCTGTGCAAGCTTCTTCAACTCCCACTACCTACTGCATCCTACATCCTTCTGAATCTGCTTAGCGTATTATCTCTTGGTCTCCCTCTACGATTTTTACCCTCCACGCTGTCCTCCAATGCTAAATTTGTGATCCCCTGATGCCTCAGAATATGTCCTACCAACCAGTCCGTTCTATTTGTCAAGTTGTGCCACAAACTCCTCATCTCCACAATACTATTCAATACCTTCTCATTAGTTATGTGATCTACCCATCTAATCTTCAACAGTCTTCTGGAGGACCACATTTTGAAAGCTTCTATTCTCTTCTGGTCCAAACTATTTATCATCAATGTTTCACTTCCATACATGCCTACACTCCATACAAATATTTTCAGAAACGAATTCCTGACACTTACATCTATACTCGACGTTAACAAATTTCTCTTCTTCACCAACGCTTTTCTTGCCATTGCCAGTCTACATTTTATATCCTCACTACTTCGAACATCATCAGTTATTTTGCTCCCCAAATAGCAAAACTCCTTTACTACTTTAAGTGTCTCATTTCCTAATCTAATTCCCACGGCATCACCCGAATTAATTCGACTACATTCCATTATCGTCGTTTTGCCTTTGTTGATGTTAATCTTATATCCTCCTTTGAAGACACTGTCCATTCAGTTCAACTGCTCTTCCAAGACCTTTGCTGTCTCTGATAGAATTACAATGTCATCGGCGAACCTCAAAATTTTTATTTCAGCTACATGCATTTTAATACCTAGACCAAATTTTTCTTTTGTTTTCTTTACTGCTTGTTCAATATACAGGTAACATCGGGGAGAGACTACAGCCCTGTCTCACTCCCTTCCCAACCACTGCTTCCCTTTCATGTCCCTCGACTCTTATAACTGCCATCTGGTTTCTGTAAAAATTTTAAATAGCCTTTCGCTCCCTGACCCCTGCCACCTTAAGAATTTGAAAGAAAGTATTCCAGTCAATATTGTCAAAAACGTTCTCTAAGTCTACAAATGCTAGAAACGTAGGTTTGCCTTTCCTTAGTCTTTCTTCTAAGATAAGTCGTAAAGTCAGTATTGCCTCACGTGTTCCAACATTTCTACGGAATCAGAACTGATCTTCCCCGAGGTCGGCTTCTACCAGTTTTCCATTAATCTGTAAAGAATCCGCGTTAGTATTTTGCAGCTGTGACTTATTAAACAGATTGTGCGGTAATTTTCACAATTGTCAACACTTGCTTTTTTTTCTGGATTGGAATTATTATATTCTTCTTGAAGTCTGTTGGTATTACGCCTGTCTCATACATCTTGCTCACCAGGTGGTAGAGTTTTGTCAGGTCTTGCTCTCCCGAAGCCGTCAGTAGTTCTAATGGAATGATATCTACTCCCGGGGCCTTGTTTTGCCTCAGGTCTTTCAGTGCTCTGTCAAACTTTTCACGCAGTATCGTATCTCTTATTTCATATTCATCTCCGTCCTCTTCCATTTCCATAATACTGTCCTCAAGTACATCGCCCTTGTGTAGACCTTCTACATACTCCTTCCACCTTTCTCCTTTCCCTTCTTTGCTTGGAACTGGGTTTCCATCTGAGCTCTTGATACTCATACAAGTGGTTCACTTTTCTCCTAAGGTCTCTTTAATTTTCCTGTAGGCTAATGGTTCAAATGGCTCTGAGCACTATGGGACTTAACTTGTAAGCTCATCAGTCCCCTAGTACTTAGAACTAATTAAACCTAACTGACCTAAGGACATCACTCACATCCATGCACGAGGTAGGATTCGAACCTGCGACCGTAGCGGTCTCGCGGTTCCAGACTGTAGCGCCTAGAACTGCTCGGCCTCTCCGGGCGGCTTCCTGTAGGCAGTATCTATCTTGCCCCTAGTGAGATAAGCCTCTACATCCTTACAATTGTTCTCTAGCAATCCCTGCTTAGCCATTTTGCACTTCCTGTCGATCTCATGTTTGAGATGTTTGTATTCCTTTTGGCTGCTTCATTTAATGCATTTTTATATTTTCTCGTTTCATCAATTAAATTCAATATTTCCTTTGTTACCCAAGGATTTCTACTATCCCTCGTCGTTTTATCTACTTGATTATCCCTCAGAGCTACCCATTCTACTGTATTTATTTCCCCCATTCCTGTCAATTGTTCCCTTGTGATCGTTTTGAAGCTCTGTACAACCTCTGGTTTAGTCAGTTTATCCAGGTCCCATCTCCTTAAATTCCCATATTTTTGCAGTTTCTTCAGTTTTAATGTGCAGTTCATAACCAATATATTGTGGTCAGAGTCCACATCTGCCCCTGGAAATGTATTACATTTTAAAATCTGGTTCCTAAATCTCTGTCTTACCATTACATAACCTATCTGATACCTTCTAGTTTCTCCAGGATTCTTCCATATATACATCCTTCTTTTTCTATCGAATTCCAATCACCCATGACTATTAAATTTTCGTCTCTCTTCACTACCTGAATAATTTCTTTTATCTCATCATACATTTCATCAATTTCTTCATCATCTGCAGAGCTAGTTGGCATATAAACGTGTACTACTGTAGCAAGCATGGGTTTCTTGTCTATCTTGGCCACAATAATGCGTTCACTATGCTGTTTATAGTACCTTACCCGTACTCCTATGTTTTTGTTCATTATTAAACTCCTCCATTACACGTATGTAATTTTGGGTTTATAACCCTGTATTCAGCTGACCGAACTTCAGTAATTCCCACTATATCTAACTTTAACCTATTCGTTTCCCTTTTTAAATTTTCTAACCTACCCGCCCGATCAAGGAATCTGACATTCCACGCTCCGATCCGTAGAACGCCAGTCATAGTTCTCCTGGTAACGACGTCCTCTTGAGTAGTCCCCACCCGGAGATCCAAATGGGACTCTGTTTTACCTCTGGAATATTTTACCCAAGAGGACGCCATCATCATTTAACAATACAGTAAAGCTGAAAGCCCTCGCCAAAAATCACGGCTGTAGTTTCCCCTTGCTTTCAGCCGCTCGCAGCACCATCACAGCAAGGCCGTTTTGGTTAGTGTTACAAGGCCAGATCAGTCAACCATTCAGATTGTTGCCCCTGCAACTACTGAAAAGTCTGGTGCCCCACTTCAGGAACCACACGTTTGTCTAGCCTCTCAACAGATACACCTCCGTTGTGGTTGCACCTACGGTACGGCTATCTGTATCGCTGAGACACGCATGCCTCCCCACCAAGGGCAAGGTCCATGGTTCATAGGGGGTCATATAAATATGTCTAGCTAAATACTGCAACCTCATTATTTGGTCTTGGAAACTCTACCTGATGAAAGTAATGTAGACGTCCTGGACAATTTTAAGATATAAGGAATTGTCATTAAAACGGGAATTACCTTGTAGGTTAGTCAGTTACATCTGCACTTGCTAACTGGTGCTTTCAATTGCAATGGCAAACGGTCTCAAAGACAGCTCGAAATGATGTGTAAGACTGGCAGTGCCCTTAAAATATTTGGGAAACTATCCTCCTAATTCTTTCAAGGCCACAATGAGTTCCTGATACCTTGCGGTTTCCTTAACGGCAGTGAGCTTAGGGTAAGGGATTGCCTTTGTCAGAGTGTGTACCTTCTGCAATGTGATTTTTTTTCTAAATGCATCCCCATTGAACTGGAAAGAAGTTGCCTTGCAGTGTCTTACTGTGTGCAGTGTGCAGCTAAGTCCACCTAAACTGCGAATTATGCACTCTATTCTTGATGATCCAATGTTCGTTCTTGCAATCTTTTTTTCTTGATAAAGACAACAGAAGTTTGTTTTAAGTCGAAAAATCGTATTAGGTCTGCCTCTTGGCTCAACCCACGTACTCTGCAGTAACATACGAAGTCTCCATACTCTTCGTTCAGTTTCACTGAAAAGTGTTGCAACTAACAATGGTATAATGCGTGCGCCTTCAGATGTTTTACTATTCATACTAGCAGTTTCTTCACGTGCTCCAGGCCAGCACAAAATGCATTTTGATGAATCCTGTCTGTCGATCGTTACAATTTTTTCCTCTTCCATTGTCAGCTAAATCTTTAAAATTTTTCTGCATGGAACTGAAACGTCGTTTCACAACAAATATGAAGTACCTGTCACGTGAATTGAGACTTTTCATCCCTCTCTTCTGTCATTCCTATTCATTTTAAACGTTTGGAACGATAGATCACTAGACTGTCCTGTTTTTTCGCAAATGTCCACTGGATCGGTGAACGTCATTCATACCAAAGCAAATATCGAAGGCTAAACAACGCTAACAGCAAGATTCTCACGAACTGAAGGGCTTTGTGCCGACCGAATAATGCCGCACTACAATGCTAAATGAAATGCCGCACTGCCGGCCTTCATTTATCTAATGCGACAGCCACATTTGAATAAAAATTAAAGGTAAATTTTAGCCTGGATTTCAGTGTAGCTGACAAACCGTCCAACTCCGCACGGGAAGGTGCATCCGATAAGGCGATTTCCCCTCGAATTTGTTAAAAATCACTATCTACTCTGAGCGGTAGGGACAGCAATGTTTTCGAATGTTGCAATGGAACATTTCTTGAAGGAAGAGGAAGTGTACGTCAACACATATTCGAAACATTGTCGTCACTTGTTGGAAATGCAGTAGATACATGTAATGCTTTTAAGTTGCTAATACTTATATGCTCGATGATTTCTTGATGAGGTTACAAACTTTCAGGGGTGATGGAGAAGGGTAAATGTATTAATTTTAGGTAAAGAGCTAAGTCCGGAAACCAGCAGGTCGAATGATATAAGAGATAATCTGCTCATGTTCCGCAATATCCTCAAACAGCACTCAAATTAAGGGTCGCTGCTTCAAAAAAAAAAAAAAAAAAAAATTAAAAAAAAAATAAAAAAATAAAAAAAATAAAAAATTCAAATGGCTCTGAGCACTATGGGACTTAACGTCTGAGGTAATCAGTCCCCTAGAACTTAGAAGTACTTAAACCTAACTAACCTAAGGCCATCACACACATACATGCCCGAGGCAGGAGTCGAACCTGCGACCGTAGTGGTCGCGCGGTTCCAGACTGTAGTGCCTAGAACCGCTCGGCCAGCTGCTTCCAAACCCTGATCATTAAGCACGGAAGTCCACTCGAATATTCCACAAAACCCTCTGATAATTTTTCCTGTTGAGGTACAAATGACAGTGCACTTAACTTGATGTCAGAGAGATTGAAAATCTTAGTCTATGGTACAGTAATAATGAATTAGATTTACGTTTACAATTTTCTTGAGCTGGTATATTTACAACGGTAGTTCCAAATGGACCATTATGATCTGTCGTACCCGTTCTAATATCCCGGGTGTAGTGTAAAAAGTGTCACAGACAGCGATAATTCCTGCCGGGAGAGGCTCTTCATTTTCGATAAACGTCTCGAACGCAAGACTATTCTCATGGCCCCACAGGAAGAAATCAAATTGGGTGAGATGAGGTGAAGACCCTGGCTCCGAAACAAGACCTCCTCTGCCATTCACTTTTCTGGGAATATCTGATAAAGGTGTTCACAAACACTCAGTCCAAAGTGAGGTAGAGCTTCCTCGCGCTGGAACCAAATCCGTTGACGTACATGTGTACTATGTTGTTTGTAAACGCGGCGTACACTGATGCATTATGCGAGGAGAAAGAAAAAATGGGTCTGATATGTAGTCAGTGACTGTGCCTGCACACTCGGTGACTAAGAATCTCTGTTGATAACTCTTCTCATCTGTAGCTTAGTGATACTCATCGACTATTTAGCATCCTGTCTCTGGCGGAACCTGCTTCATCAATGAAAAGTGTATTTGCAGGAAGTGAGAGTCGACTGGAAGGTTCTGAAACATTAATTGACTGAACACTACACAAGATCCGAAGTCATAAGGAGTCAAAGCATCGGTCTGAAGCGCCTTGGCACGGTTCGTACGGCTCTCCCAGTCGGAGGTTCTAGTAAGCCCTCGGGCATGTGTTTGTTTGTTGTTCTTACCGTAAGTTAGTTCAAGCTAGATTGAGTAGCGTGTAAGCCTAAAGACCGATGACCACAGCAGTTTGTTCCCATAGGAACTTACCACGAATTTCCAAATTTCCTGTGGATGGAAGGCTGAGAAACTGCAAAGCAGAGTACCACGCGACGTTTCATTCTAGCGCTATGTTATTATGCAAATTGGGCACATTTTTATACAATAATTAGAGTTGATTTGACATGCAAATCAATAATATTTCAAGCCGAATCCAGTCGAAATCCGGGAGACTGTGGAAAAGCGATTTTATTTTCAGCTGTAATCAACAACACGTGATTTCATCTCTTTTTCCATCTAAATACTTGTAGGTATTCAATTGCAAGGTACTGCGCATGGGTTAACACCATCTCTGCGTGCTGTGCGAGGCGTAGCCCGGCAACGGCACTGCAACGGAACAACAGTTCCAACTCCCTCTGGTGCTGGGTTAAGGGAACTGCAGGACGGATGCTATCGAAAGCCACGGATTGTGCTCTACTGGTTTTGTGGAGAGATTTTTCAGCCAGGAGCTCTCTACATTTTTCTGCTAAGAACATAGGCGAAACATTTCCGTGGTGGAAAGATGATGTAGTGCACAAAATTGATAGTTTTTTTAGCCATTCTTAACAGAAAAATTTCTAGTGGAGATATCGATCTCGAAAGCTTTCTAAATGACGTGTTCAGGTCCTGGGGATGACGTTGATACGCTGTGGGCACCTGTTCGGCAACTTGCTGTTCTTTTTGCTCTTTCTGTTCCCGCGCCATAATGCAGCACGCAAAAGGTGTCTGATTTAAGACATCTCGATTGGCTGGAGTACACAGACATAAAACTCTTAGGTAATGTTTCTGGAAGAGTAGTTTCAGTCCTCTTGATTGGAAGGGCCGCATTTGTTCAACGATGGTGGGAGAACAGTGACGTCTGCTTAATTTTTCCATTGGCGGAACGAAAATTTTAATTTCCGATTGACAATTTCTGCTTCAGAAGCGGGGAACGTCCACAGAACTGATGCGATCTTCGCGTTTAGCTTCACTTCGAATATTGTTCTGAGTAGAACAACTTCTAGCACTGCTTGCAGGTGGAATACTTCAGCCTGTGTTTGCAGCAGGGTCACTTCGCGTTTGAAGTCCGCGCATAATACGATGGCTGTATCCAGCATTGAATTTAATGGCTCATAATAATTTCATAGTTAGGTTCTGTCTGGCCACTGGGGCTGGCACAGTAACACAACAAGCACGCATGCAATCATTGATGTCGAGCCGCGGGTCCGAATAAGTTGAAATTTGTATTTGTTAGAGAGATATACTTACCATCGGGTAACTTTCCTGACTGTAAGTCATTTAAATGTTATCTTACTTTATCTTTATTATTTTTGTTGTTGTGTGAGGAGTAAATTGTGGTGAATTAATTGGCAACGTTTCAAATGGCTCTGAGCACTATGGTACTTAACATCTGCGGTCAGCAGTCCCCTAGAACTTAGAACTACTGAAACCTAACTAACCTAAGGACATCACACACAACCATGCCTGAGGCAGGATTAGAACCTGCGACCGTAACAATCGCGCTTCCGGACTGAAGCGCCTAGAACCGATCAGCCACCGCGGCCGGCTTGGCAATGTTTCTAACGAGATCAGTTTGTGCCAATAATTCTGGAACTTATCGTGCACTTTCATTTCTTCCTATGACTAGTCATCCCTTTGTATAATTAAAGAAACCATGTTATTACCCCCACCCACTGATCCATTACTGGGCCCAATTCACTAACACCATTACGCATAGCTTAACTAGCGTGACTCGTTTGTGGACAGATCTACACATATAACTAACTATCATCATTTCGCACTCTCTTTAATAACGAGGTTGAGTTTTGCAAGGGGTGTAGCTCTATTTCCTGCAACACGTTCCATACAGTACCCTGCGAAATACTCATTTCACATGCGACTGATCGAAGGCCGTTCTCCGGCGCCTCCTCCACTCGGCAATCACTGCATCTTCTAAGTCGGGAGTCCGTGTAGTTCGTCGTCCTCCTCGGCCATCGGCCATTGTACTGTCCTGTTCCACTTCATCGTTGGAACAGTTATGGAAACATGGTGTCAGCCGGATGTCTTATACGCGGTTATTTGGTCCTCCTCAAATGTGTGTGAAATTTTATAGGACTTAACTGCTAAGGTCATCAGTACCTAAGCTTACACACCACTTAAACTAAATTATCCTAAGGACAAACACACACACTCATGCCCGAGGGAGGAGACGAACCTCCGCCGGGACCAGCCGCACAGTCCATAACTGCAGCGCCTTGTACCGCTCGGCTAATCTCGCGCTGCAGGTCCTGCTCAACTTCTCCGTTTATTTGTGACTTCCATTTGCTCGCCCACAAACGAAAATAATATCTGCAAGTTCTGTCACCGGGCAGAACTCCATCTGATTATGGGTGGTCGACTTTAGTGCTTCAAGTCGTAAAGAAAGACTGCTGTTTACCACAGTACAGATATTGTACAAAAGGATTGCTGATGTCGATATACACTAAGCCATCAGCATTGCATTACTTGAGTTACACTCCTGGAAATGGAAAAAAGAACACATTGACACCGGTGTGTCAGACCCACCATACCTTCTCCGGACACTGCGACACTGCGAGAGGGCTGTACAAGCAATGATCACACGCACGGCACAGCGGACACACCAGGAACCGCGGTGTTGGCCGTCGAATGGCGCTAGCCGCGCAGCATTTGTGCACCGCTGCCGTTAGTGTCAGCCAGTTTGCCGTGGCGTACGGAGCTCCATCGCAGTCTTTAACACTGGTAGCATGCCGCGACAGCGTGGACGTGAACCGTATGTGCAGTTGACGGACTTTGAGCGAGGGCGTATAGTGGGTATGCGGGAGGCCGGGTGGACGTACCGCCGAATTGCTCAACACGTGGGGCGTGAGGTCTCCACAGTACATCGATGTTGTCGCCAGTGGTCGGCGGAAGGTGCACGTGCCCGTCGACCTGGGACCGGACCGCAGCGACGCACGGATGCACGCCAAGACCGTAGGATCCTACGCAGTGCCGTAGCGGACCGCACCGCCACTTCCCAGCAAATTAGGGACACTGTTTCTCCTGGGATATCGGCGAGGACCATTCGCAACCGTCTCCATGAAGCTGGGCTACGGTCCCGCATACCGTTAGGCCGTCTTCCGCTCACGCCCCAACATCGTGCAGCCCGCCTCCAGTGGTGTCGCGACAGGCGTGAATGGAGGAACGAATGGAGACGTGTCGTCTTCAGCGATGAGAGTCGCTTCTGCCTTGGTGCCAATGATGGTCGTATGCGTGTTTGGCGCCGTGCAGGTGAGCGCCACAATCAGGACTGCATACGACCGAGGCACACAGGGCCAACACCCGGCATCATGGTGTGGGGAGCGATCTCCTACACTGGCCGTACACCGCTGGTGATCGTCGAGGGGACACTGAATAAGGCACGGTACATCCAAACCGTCATCGAACCCATCGTTCTACCATTCCTAGACCGGCAAGGGAACTTGCTGTTCCAACAGGATAGTGCACGTCCGTATGTATCCCGTGCCACCCAACGTGCTCTAGAAGGTGTAAGTCAACTACCCTGGCCAGCAAGATCTCCGGATCTGTCCCCCATTGAGCATGTTTGGGACTGGATGAAGCGTCGTCTCACGCGGTCTGCACGTCCAGCACAAACGCTGGTCCAACTGAGGCGCCAGGTGGAAATGGCATGGCAAGCCGTTCCACAGGACTACATCCAGCATCTCTACAATCGTCTCCATGGGAGAATAGCAGCCTGCATTGCTGCGAAAGATGGATATACACTGTACTAGTGCCGACATTGTGCATGCTCTGTTGCCTGTGTCTATGTGCCTGTGGTTCTGTCAGTGTGATCATGTGATGTATCTGACCCCAGGAATGTGTCAATAAAGTTTCCCCTTCCTGGGACAATGAATTCACGGTGTTCTTATTTCAATTTCCAGGAGTGTATTATCCCGACCTCTATACCTAAGTGCTCGTCGGGATCTCAGTTGCACTGATACTGTTTTTGCATTCCAGTGTCGGAAGTACAAGAACGTATTTTGCTTTTAATTTTCGACTCGTTCGTTTCAGAACTATGACCCCCTACCTCAGATTGATATCCTTCTCCAACGTCTCTGAAAACTCCATGGAGTCATCCTGTATTTCTTAACAATTCATCTAATTGAACGCTATACATGGTCGTAAAACGGACAGTGAATATTAACTCTCTATAAAGTAGCGACTATGGCACACCGTATGAAGCTCTGCCGATTATATCATACACACTCTCCTCATTTATTTTCAGGTACCGCAGTTCTTTCATTAGACGGGCACTGGTAATGACTCTTAATGTGAGTTATACCCTCATTCAGTAATGTAATTATGGGGCTTATATTCTGGAACTAAGCCGTCGGAGAGGCAAAATGAGCTTTCAGACTTGGAAGCCTCTGGCGGTGCTATTGCGTTCGCTGGTAATGCAGGAGACAGTTAACGGTAATGTCCGAAGAGGATGTCGCCTAAATGAACAAACCGAATCGCTGTGAGCAAAATTGTAGTCATATACGCGCTGTAACATATTAATTTTCTCTTTTTGACAGTCACTTGGCGTTATGACAGTAAATTGCGAACACTTTATTGTTTAATTGGGTTAATGATTGTTTGTAGCTGTGATGGTAATAATTAATGTACCAAATTGTGGGGTGGGGCGTTTGGGGCTTATTAGAATGTAGCAGAGACAAGTGATCGATATCCGTTACAGTTTGCTAATAGTATTTCTTTTTTAAATGTTTGCTATGCACAGCGAATTTATAACTGAAGGCCAGTGCTGAGTTATCTCCCTCGACCTATCGAATACGTGTACAAGATGAATAGTAATAGAGAGAACACGCTAAACACGAACGTCATCATGTTGCTAAAAATAAACCGAGTCTGTTTCTTAAGAGTTTTAAAGGCATCAGTTATTTAATTTAAGTGAAAAGTTTGCTCTGAAAGGGTAAAGCCTCTTGCCATTTACTTGACTGATTCCGTTCGTTAGTAATACATTTCCTAACAAAGGTCAGCCAATGACATGTTCATATTACAGCTATAGTTTCACCATCACACTGAAGTTTATCGTTGCTCCACTGCTTTATTCAAAACATACTGCACTTTTACTTCAAGAAGCTCCCATCCAGTGAATTCAAGGCAACATAATTGTGAACAATGAAATGAGTACGTATCGACAACTTCCTCAGTAGCTACAAAATGCAACTAGAATTATTTATGAAAAGGAATCATAATAAATTCATAAAAGCCCCATGAGTACTGCACGGAAAATACTTCCGTCACATCAGTCCCATTAAGTTCATTAAATTGAAAATATCTTTAAATTGACAACAACCAACGGCATTTATCTGCGCAGATAATAAAAGTTATATCTATGACTTGTCCCATCACAGAGCTCGGATTAACAAGTTCAAAACAGATGGCGGAAGAGAACTGCTCTTGTCACACCACAGCAGGCGTTAAACATCGTTAGGAGGCGCCATAGTCGCACTGCCCAGCGTTCGAATATATCGCAACAGTACAGAATTTTTTAGTCGGCGCAATAAGTGTCGAGATAAAAAAAAGGGACCGCCAAACATGCTGCTAAGCACACGATACTGATTTGTACGCTGATTCCTTTTATAATTAGAGGCACCCTCCTCAAACAAACGTATTAATCACTCACTCTAGTCCTATCGTTCGACGGAAGGATTCCAAACTCATATTTTATCAACATTTGCAAAGTGTTAATTACTTTTGTGCGCATCGACTGCAAACATCATTCTACGCGAAAACCGAAAGAGCGCCTTCGTCTCAACAATGCCCTTGTATATTGTTGAACGAAATGTCTGACGTGGGTTACACTTTACTCAAAGAAACTGAAAACGTAATTTTAAAAACATATTTTATTTCTTTTTGTTTTTGGAAGTAATTTTATAAAATAGAAGACATGAAAGTATTACAATTATTAACATATTAAGACGTGAAGCATTGTCTGCGGACACCATTATTGGTAGCGTTAATTGAATTGAAGTTTTTAAACTCTATTTCCTTTTTCTTCGCTTTGAAAAGTATTAATCAGTGGCATATTTCTTGGTTACTTTAGTTGATAATGAACAAGAATTTCACAAGTATGTAGATACATATGATGTTACTTAAACAATATTGCCCATTCTTGTATAATTTCTTTGAACGCCTATGATTTCCTATTCTGATTCACGGGTGTCTTATGGCAGTACAGAACAAGAACGTCCATTGCACATACGCGTTTAATAGGAACAATATGCAATGTATACTCTAATACGTCCTGCGTGAATAATTGAAAAGTAGAATACACGGGATGTAAAGGCATTGTCCGTTTACTCCCTTATAACATTTGCTGTTGATAATCAACCACAAGTAACGCTCAGTTAACACAAAACCAGGAGAAATGACAGAATCTATCAATCACTCTGCCTTAATGGGGCACAAAATGGAGTGAAATATACAGTTTTAAAATATTCCATCGCCTACCTGTTGATGTGAACAATTTAAAGATACAGTCATACCAACTTCAAGAACTATTTGTTTTAGTGATTAGTTTTGTTTCCAAACACATGGTCTCGGGTCTAATGATGATGATGATGAAGACCCATACTCCTTGACAGAGCGTAGGGGAAGTATGCAAGAGACCCGCACCGCCGTACTAGGTAAGGTCCTAGGGGAGGTGGTGTGCCATTGCTTTCCTCCGACCGTAATGGGGATGAATGATAATGATGAAGACGACACAACAACACCAAGTCATCTCGAGGCAGGTGAAAATCCTTGACCCGCCGGGAATCGAACCCGGGACCACGTGCTCGGAAAGCAAAAACGCTACCGCGAAACCACGAGCTGCGGACCGTGTCTAATTACACCTAAAATATTAATTACGTTAATGTGCAAGCCAGTCATCAAAATACTCCGTATATAGTCATTTTCATCCGGTAGATATGTTATATTTGTAAACCAATTGACACATTACGCTTTGTAGTGAGAGTCCACAACTACAGTACATAGAAATTGTAAATAATTAAGTATGTAATTAATTTGACTCATCATTTCTTCCAGAACATAGACAATGAATGCCATAAAACAAAATTAATCTTCGAAAAAGAATGTTTGTTTACCACATACCTAATGGCGTAGCAATCAGATGTAGAATCTACCCGGTATCACCCAGTACGCCTGATAAAGTTCATTTGGGTTAAATTATTAAGTGGTCAAACGTTAATTTTCATTCAAAACATCAGGCGGCTGTACATTTATTTCATGTAGAGCACATGTCATACGCAATATCTGCTAATTACTTAATATATGAATGTCAATTTTCGTTGAAAGCTTCATTACTGTAAAATTGTGGTCACCATAAATCGTGTTTTAATAACACCTCTGATTTCCGTGAAATATCCACAGCACATGTCCTGTTAAATGCTACTTTCTTTTAAATAGAACTTGAAATATTGCTCCCCTTACACAGATATTAGTGAGATAAGCTGGATGGGGTGGAAATCTATTACTGAACTACAAAGTTATAATGATTTAAGATGCGTGCTCTTTCTGGAATATTTATCCAGTGACGCAAAGCCTGACAACATCGTGAGATGACAAATGAAATTATTTTGGCAATCCAGACAAGAACTTTACTATTTAATTGTTGTTATAATAATTAAATAATATATCGATATAGATTGTTAATTCAATACTTGCAATTTACACAATGTTTGTTTGGTAACTTTGCCACATCCCTCTCACGCCTATTCGTAGTGTTGCTATAAACAAGCAGACGTTTTGCCCTAGAGCTGTGACCTTGGTACCGTGCAGATATACTGGGCCAGTCCATTTCGCGGAAGGAGGCAAAATGAGAGTAGATCGCCACTGCCAAAGGCTTACCTAAGGCATTTAGTCATTATCCTTCCTGCTCCGTGTTGTTCCTTCTGATGACGCCCCTCTTGGTTGGTTGTGTAACTGTACCGTAAAATGGTAAAGTGCGGCTTGTTACAAGAGAGCTACAATTCATAAATTAAAATCGAGATCTTATCGCGATGTGTTTATTGTGAATAAACACCGCGAACTTTACATTTATACTCTTCAGTTACCAACAAACATAATTAAATGAAGATGAGATGGTACATATGATGCTGCGAGAAGAATTTCGCAAATAACTGAAAGGAGTAAGTCGAATAAAAACACCTGGGGCCGACGACACTTCCTCAGAATTATTGATTTTCTTGGAAGAGCCATCTGTAGCAGAACTATTCCCTTTGGTATGCAAGATACATGGCACTGACGAAATATCCTCAACTTCAAGAAGAGTGTAGTGCTGAGAAGAGTGAATATTATCGAACCATCATTTTCGTGAATCATGGCTGAAAAATATTAGTAAATATTATGTACAGACGAATGGGAAAACTGGTAGACGCGCACTTAAGGGAAGACCAGTCTCTAACGACATTAAACGTCTCTACTCCGTAATAGGTACGTATGCGATAGCATACGCCGCTTAATATGTACCAAAATGCTGCGCAAGTAAACTAGTTTCTTCCCGAACTCATACCTCGGTATCTATTGGTGATAGAAAGTTATTCAAATGTTTTAGATAGCCCTTCGGCCAGGGACCATTTGAATAACCAACAGAAGGATCGTCGTAGTATCACAATCCTGCAGTACAAGGACAAGGTATGAATATTACCCATTTCTTCTTGCATAGGCAGATGGAGACAATCTGTTGCCTCTTTTTGCATTTGATTGGGTCTGCTAAGGGCCTCAAGAGGCTTATGAAACCGCCATTAGTTCCTTATAAAACCCCTCAAAAAATAGTTCATTGTGGCACTTTTTCGTAACAAAACAGAGCAGCGGATTGCAAGACATCATAGGTTTTAATATACGACGACTGAAGAGAATCGTTCACCGTGACGGAAGTGAAATCCTTCCGCAATCTGCTGCAGATTTCACTGCTGGGCCATTCAACGGAGAATCATCGGTATGGGCTTTCGGGGCCGAAGGCCCAATCGTGTATGACAGCACGACACAAAGCTTTATGCCTCGACTGGGCCCTTCAATCTTTTATTTTGAATTGCTAGTCGTGGTTGCTTTGGTAGAGACTCGGTACGAGCTCTCTAAGAACAATAAATGTATATTTCGAGGTGTGTGTGGCTTTAAACTGAAGTCTCTTACAGATATTAACCATATGTAAACCTTTTGGGTAACATTTAGGCTACAGGACGTCTCCGCAGCGTTTAGTGAAAAACGTAAGGAGTTGTTCTATGGAACAACAAAGTTAAATACTGCATGTCCATATCATTTTGATATTTGTCTTACGGTAAAGCACAGTGCCTGTATCCATCGCTGAGTCATGAACCAATATTGACTCATCCTAAGATATAGTGAATAGTTCTACTTTCTAATTCCAGTCGGCAGTCCTAGGAGGAAGAAGTATGAAAATAATTCAGTTCATCATACTTAAAACTGTTATTGAATTTCTCTTTGAGTAAATATTTAGCTTGCGACACCAGAATAAATCTCACCAGGTCTTTAACGATTTGTTCAACAATCATTTTACCCGAGTTTTGAAACAAAAATGAAGTTAGTTATGCTTTCCAGATATTATTTACTCTAGTCTAAGCAAAGTAATTTATTCAAGTACTGTTGCAATGCGCCGCATCAAAGTTGTGTCGATCCGCTTTCTTTCGTAAACAGACCACACAAACATACTATTAAATGCAACGAGTTTTCGACTTAATAACTCTGAGTCAGGACGTTAAATAAGTATAAGGTAATTGAAACAAATATATATATATATATATATATATATATATATATATATATATATATATATATATATATATATATGACACACCATTATACATATATGTACATTATAACTTTGCGTACAATTATCTTGCTCCCACCATTACAACTCAACAAGAGACGACCTATTATTACGAAATTCATAATTATTGCCGTCCACCATCAATTTCACCAATATTAGCACAAAATTCTGCTTCCTTCGTTACAGTCTCCCCGCCGCCTTCCTCGTTCTAAAGAGAGGTGTTCCAGAAAACAAATAAGACATTGCCAAGTGCTGACCCCCATACCGTCACTGCCCTTTGGGTCTGGCTATTGAGCATTTCTTCCACATACAAGATGGGCTGAAAACGGAAACACGTCAGAGAAATCTTGCCAGCTATAACCATATACACTGCAGAGCCAAAGAAGCTGGTACACCTGCCTAATATCGTGAAGGGCCCCCGCGAGCAAACAAAAGTGCCGCAGCAAGACATGGCGTGGACTCGACTAATGTCTGAATTAGTGCTGGAGGGAATTGACGCCGTGCACCCTGCAGGGCTGCCCATAAATCCGTACTAGGGTTCGGAGATATCTTCTTTACAAGCCTTTTCAAGGCATAGCAGAAATGCTAAATAATGTTCGTACACGGGGAGTTTGGTGGCCAGCGGAAGTACTTAAACTCATAAGTGTGTTCCTGCAACTACACTGTACAATTCTGGACGTGTAGGGTGTCGCATTGGCCTACTTGAATTGCCCAAGTCCATCGGAATGCACAATGGACATCAATGGATGCAGGTGATCAGACAGGATGCTTACGTACGTGTGATGTGTCAGAGTCGTATCTAGAGATATCAGGGATCCCATATCACTCCAACTAAACACTCCCATACCACTACAGAGCCTCCACCAGCTAGAACAATCCCCTGCTGACATTCAGGGTCCAAGGATTCATGAGGTTCTCCCCATATAAGTACACGTCCACCCACTCGATACAATTTGAAACGAGATTCGTCCTACCAGGCAACATCTTTCCAGTCATCAATAGTCCAATGTCGGCATTGAAAGGCCCAGGCGAGGCATAAAGCTTTGTGTCGTTCAGTCATATACGATTGGGCCTTCGGCTCGAAAGCCCAGGGGGATGATTTTCCGTTGAATGGCCCAGCATTGAAATCTGCAGCAAATTGCGAAAGGTTTGCACTTCCGTCACGTTGAACGATTCTCTTCAGTCGTCGTTGGTCCCATTGTTGGAGGATCTTATTCCGGCCTCAGCGATGTCGGAGATTTGATGTTTTACCGGACTCCTGATATTCATGGTACACTCGTGAAATGGTCGTTCGGGAAAATCCCCACTTCATCGTTACCTCGGAGAAGCTGTGTCCAATCGCTCGTGCGCCGACTATAACACCATGTCCAAACTCACTTAAATCCTTATAACATGCCGTTGTAGCAGCGGTAACCTATCTGACAACTGCGCTATACACACTTGTCTTATGTAGGCGTTGTCGATCGCAGCGTCTTATCATGCCTTATCATACCATATATCTGTAACTGAATACACATGCCTATACCAGTGTCTTTGGAGCTTCAGTGTATATACTATCCATCAAATACATTAATGCGTTGGCCTACGTAACTTCATAACCGTCTAAAGTTTGGTGAATTTGATTTTGTTTTTCTGTGCAATACGTTTTGCAATTGCAATCCTAATAAAACCGTTTGGTCATAGACTTTTGATAAAGATGCCAAACGGAGGCGAACTCTGTACACCTTTTGCTGTAAAGCAAATAAGGTATTCCATTTATTTCCACAGATTCTGCACCGTCTTTTTTTGTCTGAGCACACATGTTTCTGTGTATAACATCTGTTATTTTTGAGCTGTGTAAGTGGAATTGAGTTGCAATATCACACCTGATTATATCCAGCGATGATAACCATCACATTATATGAATATCTGCATCTTTGTTTTCACAAGCTCTAAAGAAAGGATTGGTAACGAATGGTTTCAGGGTAGAACAGCCGAACACATTACGTGTTCTTTCGTTACCTGTTTAATATCACCTATCAGAACCAACCTGAGATAGAGTTTCCGAGCATTTCTTTTCATTCCTTACGTATATTTTTAAGTAAAAATCATGTTACGTTCGTCAGCCATTTACCTCCCAACAATAACAAAGGCAGTCCCTTCAGTATCCTCATGTTAATAGGGGGAATATGATAATTACGTTAGTAAGTAATTTACGTGTTCTTATAGAAGTCATTAGCTTCATTGCTCTATGTTTTTTGCTCGGGTTTCCCGACCTTGAGCGTTTGTTTCACCCGTCACAGAACTGCGTTATAATGAGTATTTTTGTTTGCCGTGACGTACTGGTAAAGGTTTTCATAATAGTAATATACTAAGCATTTTCTTGTACTATACATCCTAGAGTGAAACGTTCCGCAGCTCATAAGCCTAATGGTCTCCCACTTTCAGTATCTGACTACCACTCTTTTCAATGTAACAAATTGTTGCTTCCTCAGGATGATTCATTTAATTATTTAAATCTATAAAACTAAAATAGCATGTTCAGTTGCCGCTGACAATATACTTCTACAATCATTCGGCAATATGTTCCACCCAATCGTTGCAGTGAAACAATAAAGAAAAGGTCAGATATTGGAAAAAATTACATAAATCTAAATGTAAAGTAATTCTGTTACAACTTTCAGTTTCGGGGAAATGTATGAACACATGAGCAGTACAAATCCTACGACTTATCTTAGGAGATAGGTTGAAGGAAGACATGTCTACATGCACAACATTTGTAGATTTAGAGCATATTATTCACAGTTTCGACAGGCCTACAATCTTTGAAATTTTGAACTTAACGCGGACAAAATACAGAGAGCGAATATTCTGTTTTCTGAATTCACACATAAGTAGATTGCAGTCGAAAGATGTGAAACGGAGGTAACACTTGCGAAGCGAGTGAGATGGGATTGTAGCGTATGTCGGATATTAATCAACCTATACAGGGTGAGTCTATTACTATTGCCACGTAGAATAACTTCGAAAGTATGATAGTAGCTGAAAGGTTTGTGGGACAAATGTTGCATGGGACAGCCGAGGCCATAATATGACGTCGGTTTTTTGTTGCTAGGCGGCGTGGCATCAGAGACATCACGTTCAACTTTTTTTCTTTTTTTTATTGGGGTGCTATAGTTTAGTACTTATTTTCTGGTAGCGGCTATGGAGACAAATCCAGTGATGTGTAACGGTAAGGTCTTTGAAGGACAACGAAATTCAAAAAGTTGGCATGAACGTCAGTTTACAGAAGGTGTTCGAAGTGATAACCACTGGTATCAATGCAGTGCTGGAATCTTCTTATCGTGGATTGAGTGGTATTCCTTATCACTTCAGCTCTTATCGCAATACCTGCTCTGAAAATTCTCTCTCATATATCGTGTAAATAGTAAATACTCTCCGAATACGGCATAAACATCTAGCGAGCCATTGACATGTAAACACCGTTCGACGGTTTCGCAGTAGAACACTAATAAGAACGGTAAGACTAGTATCGTCGAATCAAGTGAATGTGAATGATGTATTCCTTTGAAGAACAAGTCGATACGCTTCTCATTTACGGAGAACGCCAATTCAGTGAAAGCAGGAGGCTTATACGCTGAAAGATATCCTCTACGTACTCGCCGTACACGTCGTCCATTTAAATATGTTTATGATAAATTGAGAACAATTGGATCTTTAACGCTTTGGAAACATATCCGGCAAAACAAAGTTACTGACGAGGAAACAGAAACTGGTACTCTTGTCACTTTGGTTCGAGATCCTTGTGTTAGTTCCCGTCAAATCGCAAGGGAATCGGGTATGAGCCAGAGTAGTGTCGTTCGTGTTCTGCATGTTAGTATCATCCTTACCATGTCAGTCTCTATCAAGAATTAACTGGTACGGATTGCATGCGTCGCATTGAATTCTGCCGATGGGCTCAACTTAAGATTCAGAGGGACGACTCATTTATTAATTTGATTTGATTTACTGACGAGGCTACATTCACAGACCATGAAAACTTTAATTTTCAAAACATGCATTATTGGGCAACTGAAAACCCAGGTTGGCTGCGGCAAGTTGGACACCAAAAACCGTGGTCGGTGAATGTATGCTGTGGGATTATGGATGACAGAATTATAGGCCCCTATTCCACGAAGGAAATCTTAATGGTAGGAAGTACACCACATTCTTGCAAGAAACATTAGGTCTGTTATTGGAAGAAATACCTTTAGGAACAAGGAACAGCATGTGATATCGA